>NC_140588.1:834024141-836424141 GCF_964204655.1 Triturus cristatus | reverse complement strand
CTGGCTGGTGCTTATAAGTATTTTTTTGTTTATGTCCATTGGATTTGTAATAGTATTTTTCTGTCTGGTGAATGGCCACTATCTTAAAGAAAGATCTACAATTAGACTTATCAATGAAACTTTGGTCCCACACTCCTCGTCCCACATCATGAGAAGGGACCAGACTTTTGTGAATATAACTGCCTGGCCCGTTTTGGATGGAATTGCGTGGGATGCTGTTAAATTCCAAATTCATGGTCCTACAGAGGTCATCAATGTACCTAATGTGTTTTGTGTTTCTATGGGTGATGTGGTTAAGCAGAACATTCGTTCTGATGATTGGGATGTTCATGCCTTTGAAGCACTGTTTTCTGATTTGAAATATTATGCCGCTTTTTGATGCAGAAGATTTATATGAAAATGCGGCTAACTATGCGGAACAGTATTGTTTTCAGCATTATGGCAATCACTTCCTGCATAAAGCGAACACATTTCGTAATTTTGTAAATTTTACCCAATGGGAACACTGTCCCACCCCATCTTTCGGCAGTTCACCTACATTGGTTGATAAGTATACTTATTTTACTGATTTCAGTGTTTCCAACCCGGCATCCTTTTATTTTAAAGTGATGCCTGAGTCTGCCTCGAAGGTTAGACTGACACACACCAAATTGCTCTATTCTAAGTCCTTTATGGATAAGTTGTCAATCAAAGGTTATGATCTGTGGAAGGCTACTATTGATCTTAAATCGGTTTGGGGTTCCAAACCGTGGCAGGTTCAGGGAACTGAAGCTTTACATCGTGCCTGTCGTGTACCAAATCATATGTTGTTTTTAAATTCAACCATCTTCCAGACAACCTGTTTCGGATTGGCCACTTCTAAAAAACTAAATTTCCCTTCTGTTCCAGATCTGGGCGCTTACCCAAATTGGGATAACCACACAGATCTGTCCCTTCCTGCTTTGCAGTCATTAATTTCTAATACATCTTTCAATATTTCGAAATTTAGTAGTGAAGGATGGTTAATTTGGCAAAGCAGTTCCGATACCTGTCAACGTCGTTTTCTAGGTCTGAAACCGGGGTATACTCAGCAACGCGTAGACCCTCGGTTTGAGTCCTCTCATACAGTAACTACCTACTCTGTAGGGAAATTATGTCAATCCTGGCTGCGACATTCCACCTTGGCATCTGTCAAAGTTCATTTATCAAAATTACATGACAAAATAGATTTGAATGATTTTGTTAAAGGTCCTGTGAGTGGCAGATCCAAGAGGTGGGCGTATGCTATTTACAACGAAGTATGGAAATTGTCGTAAATTGAGGCTGCTTCTAGATTGAGAGCTATTGATCAAGCAAATATGGAAAAGGTATTAGCCGTTATAGATAACAGCATTAGCACTCTTTCTTCCAGAATTTATACATTAGACATTCAATTGTTGATATTGTACATGATGATATGTCTGTATTGTACCATGGTCAAAACCAGTTGCGTTCTGTTATGCAGTTTGCATGGACATTACAAACGTTAAAGGCAGGAAAGGTCCCCTGGGACTATCTGAATACGACATCATTATTCCTTCCCTTTAACCTTACTGTAAAGCAACAGTTCATGTCCATGAAAGATGCTACATATTCATTGTTACACATTGAAAAGTTGGAGCCGTTACCTTTCTCTGTGGCGGAATTGAATTCAGCTGTGTGGTTAGTACATGGGTTGATCACGCTCCCTTTCGCGCTTTTTAGGTTTACGTCATGCATGAAACACTATGCCCTGGGTAGATATGAACAGTTGGGTACCGCGTTCCTGCATGAGGTTTGGTCTCTCCCTTTTACGTATAGATGTACAAGAGACGGTACAGAGGTTTACCTGAAAGGTGAGGAGTGTACCTCGACACCTGATCATTCTGTAGTATGTAGGCACATTCAGTTACACGGTGCATGCAATGTACACGCCCCGAATTTGGCCTGCGTCCTCAAAGGTATCCCAGTGCCAGTGATTACACCATCTTTCACGCTGCTTGCAAATGGTAGTTATTTGATTTTGAATAATGAAGCTTGCTGCGGGATGTTAGTGGGAATCCCATATATAGTAACTGTATCGCAGAGAGTAGTCTGCTGCAATAATGTTCTATTTCCTCCCCCGCATGGGCGGCTGGATGTTTCCATCTGGCCTTCGATTCCGACCTTGAAAGCAGAGTTCAACAAGATGAGCAGAATAAGAGCTCTATTGTCCCAAAAGGAGATGCCATTGACTTCCTCCCGAGAAACGTTTGTCCTTCACGTAGCAAATACGCGCACTGAGGTACAGGCGCTTTTGAATACTGACCTCCCCCTGCATTTTGGAGCTTTGATCCAAACAATTTTCAATGCCTCGTCCACAACTGGCCTGGCTCATTTTTTTAAACTTGTAGGCTCAGGCCTCGTGACCTCCTTCCAAACTTTTTTTGGTGTGATTCCGGCATTTTTTCATTCTATTTTCTCGAGCGTCTTTGGCGGTGTCCCGCTGATTCTGGCGCTGGTGGCAGGTGTGCTATTTTTACTTTTCATACTACGAAATGGCTGCTCTTTCTGTGCCACACGACAACCTGTCCCGTCTGCTTCTTCTTCGTGACAGGATGCTTGAATATTATGGTACGCTGCCATTGGCGACTTTGAGCCTGGCGTATGGATTATCCTTCCGGTATTCCTACTTCACCTGCGTGCAACCTGTTTTTCACTGCCTAGATTGTCCCTTTGAATGGCCTCTGGATTTGTGCTTAACCAACACGGTGTCTCCGGTGCCGGATTATGATCAACTGATGAGGCCCTTAGTGTCTCACGAGTTTGCCTGTTCTGGTGTTCGGATTATGGCCTGTGGTGCGGCGCATGGAATCCTGGGTAATTGGGACATCGCAAGGGCTGCCTATGACTTCTTGGATATGAGTTTTCTGGAAGAACACGTCGGTTGCCCTCTGATGGTGCTAGAGGCTCCGCTTATTGAAGAACATGTATGTTCCTTTTCTTTGATTAACTGGATGGCTGAAACTTTTAGTGGCCGTGCCAACGATTTCCTGTTGGAAGCTGTTGCTACGTATGCTGCATACACGTTCATGGATTGAGTGAACTGTCATCCACCATATTTTTTCTACCATGTCTTAAACATTGCCTGTGACTTTGGATTGCTAGCTAAAGCAGCATTTTTCATTTTTTTTGCTTTTTTGAGGTTTTTGCTTTTCTTTTTTCTTTCGAACTTTCTCTGAACCGATACTTGGTTTCAATTTGGATACGCCTTGTTCTGCTCTGTCGAATTTGAACTCTGCGTTCTCTCATTTCTTCCCTGCTGGTTAGTGCTTCGATCAAGGGGGCATGTAGTAAGAAATCCCTTAATACGTACATACATTGTTAAGTTAGCATAACCACGTTAGATGTTAGAAAGCCATCTTGCTGCTTTTGAGCACGACACTGCATCTACATGTTATTGTTTAAACAAACTGCTGGCTCGCGCTTTGCCTCACACGAGAGCAATCTGTTGTTACCATCCCGAGCTCTGCGCAGCGACCTTGGTCTGTACATGGTGTAAAAAAACAGTCTGGGTTGTTAGACAATGCCTGTTTTCCACTCCAGGTTGATCGACCCACTATTTAGCCATAACACACAGGCAGCTGTGAATACCTGAAAGTTGGTGCTTTTAACCCCTTGCATGCCCGCCCCTTCCCCCGCCCAGTGCCGCGCCTTCCATTAGCGGGCGGAGTTCATGACGAGCTGGACTCGTCATGGGCACAGCGCCACCGCAGTCCATGACGAGTCCAGCTCGTCATGGGCACTGAAGGGGTTAATATTGCAGACATCATGTTTAATATTCAGACCGAAGACGAGCCTTCCTGCGAAAAGACTCCTGATGCTCCTGTGATGTGATTTCACTAAGCTGATCTTTGAGGTATGGGGTCCCCTATTCAAGCCTAAGAGACCTTTTATTAGCATAATAATAATATTAGCTTCTTAGTAAAGGGAAGGTGGTAGTATCCACTGTCATTTATAACATGATCACTCCTTTTATTTTCTATGGTATTGTAACGATGCTGATGGTTTTAATTATAATCATCTGTCTGCTTGTATTAGCCAAAGTACTGCATCTGAGGACACGTGGTCTATAAAAATAAACTCTTTTTATTTTCACCGTGTCTCTGTTTATTCTTGTTGTGGACTGATGTGAGAATAATATACGAACAGGTATTTCCGATTCCCACCGTTCCTGAGAGTACACTGAGTCGCTTGTTCTGGGTTGTCTTTTCATTGGGATCGCCGAGCCAAATCTCGGATAACGAATGGGACACTTATGCTAGCCGGATACTGGGATCTGGGTTCTGAGGTGAGTTTCTGGTACACCACAATTCACTGAGGTCCTGGGGTTCTACGCATAGTTCTGTGTATAAGCAGAATCCCTGCAACACCACCTTCCCTGTGTGGCCAGCTAGCTGCCCCTGACCCCCTCCCACCTTCCCTCCATGGTCTGTGTATGCCATCATAGTCTCATTGTTGCTCTCCATTGTGTGTCTTGTTTCTAGTGCCCATCCTGCCTGACCTCTATGGTCATCTTGCTGCTCTTGCCCTGACCCCTTGCCCCAGCCCTCTGTTTCCATGTGCAGACCCCTATTCCCTCCCTCCTGGCTTGTCTGTTCCATTGTAATGCCCCTGATCCACCCCTCCTGCCCTTTATGGTCTGTTATGCTTCAGCTTTCTCTCCTGTCTGTCCATTATGGTCAGCTAGCTACCATTGCCTCTTTCCCCTCTGTTCTCTTTTGTCCATGTGCATGGTCCTGTCCCATCCCTATTGCTTTCTATGGATTGTTGTTCTGCACTCCCATCCCGCATGCCCTGTGTGGTGTATTGTGCTGCTGCAAACCCTGATGCCTGCCCTGTAGGGTCAGTTTGGTGCACCTCTCCATGTCCCTCCTGTCCTCTGTTATCCGAGTCCATGTCCCTACCCAAATTCCTCCTGCCTACCATGATCCAATGTGCCATACTTGCGAACATTTTGAACTTGGTAAGAGGGAGATTTTGAAAAAAACTGGGGTTTTGATTTTCCCCTTTGAGTTACATTGAAAAAGAGGAGATTGTAGACAGGAGACAGATCAAATAAAGCCCATTTGAGCTTAAAATTATTGGACGTTTCCTGGCTGAAACGGGTCTGTTGGCATGTATGGTTGTACTACCACTGCCTCTTCCTTCTACCCACAATGGTCTATTATATTGCCACAGCCTCTCTTGCCAGTCCTGTATTGTTGGTTTGTTGCCCCTGCCCCCCTTTCCACTGCCCTTCATAGTCTGTTGTGCTGCCACTGCCCTTCCTGCCTGCCCAGTGTGGTCACATTGTTGCCTCTGCACTCTCCTACCTGCCTTCAATTTTCAGAGTCCGTGCCCCTGGCCTCTGCCTCTCAATAATATCCCAATGAACAACTAGATTGCTAACATTCTATATTTATTACAAAAGTGTGGAACGCCTGACGTCATCTTGATGTAATCAAAACTGTAATACCTAGAGCATTTCCTTTAGAAATTACAAATATGAGAGGGTCTTATTTGCATCAAAGTTATGGTTAGTGCTCTAAAAAACTAAAATAAGGACATATTTTCTGAGTTTTCAAATAGCGACAAAGAACTTTTAAATTATTTGTAATCTTTATGTTTTTTCATCCATTTGACTACATGATTAAATGTTGCACCTAGGGGAGAGGATTTGGTGTTACTTCCAGAGCTGTAGACTTTCTGCTTCAGCTCAACATTCTGTGATTCTGGTCAAATCACTTAATCTCCCCATGTCTACAACCAAAATGAATATGATCTTGTGTGATGTAACCAATGCTCATGTAAAGCACTCCAATACCTGACAAGTCTGCACTATATAAAACTGCAAATACACAATAAATAAGTGTTTTGCACACTTCTGTCATTGGGCTACATGTGGGCTACACCTGGGTGATATTTGTGCTGCATTTGGGCTCTTTTGACTCTGGTGGCCATCTTGGGAGATTTATTTGTTATGAAGTTTCCTAATTTCCTCATTTACTGCAGTCTCCTCAGTAAGAAATGCTTTCAGTTTTTTACTTTGATTCCATCAAGAAGGTATTCTGATATGTCACACATTTGCCATAAATTCTGAATGTTAGCACTCTGGTTGCTCATTAGATAACTGTAGTAAAGCTACTGCTCACCACGGAAGTCTGCTGCTGGTATTAAAAGTGCATGTCTCAGTCTGCATATCAGAATTTTTTAATGAAATAGAAGAGGATTTGAGAAGTCACTCAAAATGTGCCCTAATTTTTCTTTCTTTAGCACTAATCATAATATCTATGGCAAAATGAACCCCCTCATTGTGGTCCTTTTTAAATTAAATGTTTTAAGTGTTACCAGTTTATTCCAATCAAGATGGCTTCAGGTGTGCCATACTTTTGTCATAAGAAAGACAGTAAGCGCTCTAGTTGTTCTTAAGAACACTCTGGGACATTCTGTCATTGAGCTATACTTGGGCTACATCTGGGTGATATTTGGGCTACATTTGGGCTCTTTTGTCTCTGGTGGCTAATTTGGGAGATTTATTTGTTATGAAGTTTCCTAATTTCCTCATATACTGCAAGTCTCCTCAGTAGCAAATACTTTCGTTTTTTTATTTTGGTTCCATCAAGAAGGCATTCAGATGTGTCATACATTTGCCATAAATTTTGAATGTTGGCACTCTAGTTGCTCATTAGATCACTGTAGTAAAGCTACTGCTCACCAGGGAAGTTTGCTGCTGGTATTCAAGGTGCATGTTTCAGTCTGCATGTCAGAATTTTTTTATGAAATAGAAGAGGATTTGAGAAGTCAAAATGTGCCCTCATTTTTCTTTCTGCAGCACTAATCATAATTTCTATGGCAAAACGAACCCCCTCATTTTGTTCCTTTGTTAATTAAATGTTTTAAGTGTTACCACTTTATTCCAATCAAGATGGCTTCAGGTGTGCCATACTTTTGTCCTAAGTGAGACTGTTAACGCTCTAGTGTTCGTTAGAACACTCTGGGATATTCTGTCAGTGGGCTATACTTGGGCTACATCTGGGTGATATTTGTGCTACATTTGGGCTCTTTTGTCTCTGGTGGCTATCTTGGGAGATTTATTTGTTATGAAGTTTCCTAATTTCCTCATTTACTGCAGTCTCCTCAGTAGGAAATACTTTCAGTTTTTTACTTTGGTTCCATCAAGAAGGCATTCAGATGTGTCACACATTTGCCGTACATTCTGAATGTTAGCACTCTAGTTGCTCATTAGATCACGGTTGTAAAGCTACTGCTCACCAGGGAAGTCTGCTGCTGATATTCAAAGTGCATGTTTCAGTCTGCATGTCAGAAATTTTTTATGAAATAGAAGAGGATTTGAGAAGTCAAAATGTGCCCAAATTTTTCTTTCTGCAGCACTAATCATAATTTTAATGGCAAAATGAACCTCCTCATTTTGTTCCTTTGTAAATTAAATGTTTTAAGTGTTACCACTTTATTCAAATCAAGATGGCTTCAGGTGTGCCATACTTTTCTCATAAGTAAGACTGTTAGCGCTCTAGTTGTTCGTTAAAACACTCTGGGACATTCTGTCATTGGGCTATACTTGGGCTACATCTGGGTGATATTTGGGCTACATTTGGGCTCTTATCTCTCTGGTGGCCATTTTGGGAGACTTATTTGTTATGAAGTTTCCTAATTTCCTCATTTACTACAGTCTCCTCAGTAGGAAATACTTTCAGCTTTTTACTTTGATTCCATCAAGAAGGCATTCAGATGTGTCACACATTTGCCATAAATTCAGAATGTTAGCACTTATTATTATTATTATTATTATTATTAGATCACTGTAGTAAAGCTACTGCTCACCAGGGAAGTCTGCTGCTGGTATTGAAAGTGCATGTTTCAGTCTGCATGTCAGAAATTTTTTATGAAATAGAAGAGGATTTGAGAAGTCACTCAAAATGTTCCCTAATTTTTCTTTCTGCAGCACTAATCATACTTTCTATGGCAAAATGAACCCCCTCATTTTGTTCCTTTTTAAATTAAATGTTTTAAGAGTTACCACTTTATTACAATCAAGATGGCTTCAGGTGTGCAATACGTTTGTCATAAGTAGGACTGTTAGCGCTCTAGTTGTTCTTTAGTACACTCTGAGAACCTGCAGTAGAACACAAAGGTAGAACACAAAGGAATCAACTGACAGTCTCTGCCCTTGTTGGAAGTCCATGTTTTACTGAGAATGTCAGAGTTCATTCTCACATGACTGAGAAAGATAATGTGAATTTACAGAATGCTCTCAGTTTAGCTTATAGATCACCTTCCAAACCTCTGTGGGAAAAGCATGAGAAAATAGTTTTCTCTCAAAAATGATTCATGATATTACAGCAGAAGGCTTTTTCACATGGTAAAATCACCTTAGCACACACAACAATTCCTAAAATGAGTATGGTACCATCAACACATGATTTATAATGTAACTGAAGTCTTAAAACCTTCTATTAACTGCAATGCTTTTTAATGAGGTGCTATCATGTATATTGGTCCCAAGATGGCTGCCAACACTTCTTGAATGAAGTACTGACAGCCAATCAGATCTCACTATGAGATGTTTGGTTAGGCTCCGCCCAGATATATCTATCTGTTTAACTCTAATTTTCTCAGGAACTACTGAACGTATTTACACCATTTAAGCAAAAGGCATGAGTCTGAACTGAGGACTACCTCTTTTCCAAATTTGGTGTAATTCCGTTCAGCAGTTCGGGCTGTAGCTGTGTCAACAGGTCCTATGGGAAAATGTGTTTTGGGACCCCCTTTTATCTCGGCCCCCTCTTGACGAATCACCGCCAAATTTTCAGGATAGGAGCGGACCAGAGCTGGCCAAAAGTTTGGAAAATTTTGCGAAGTTTCGTCAATCGGCGCCAATGTTATTCCAAATAGAATGTTGCAGATTTCCTAGGGAAAATAGGTCCTAACTATAACTACCTACTGGCGACTGCCAGTAGGTAATATATATATATATATATATTCACTTAAAAAACCATAGGTTTCACACATGTTATAGTTAGCTGTACATTTCACTCGTAAAAAACCAATGAAATTCCACGTTATAGTTAGATCAGGTAACTATAACTTGCGCGCCCACAATAAACTGCTGATGACGTCACATAGTACATCACTCATGACATGGTCAGTGACATCACTCATGACATCAATGATGACATCTGAAATTACACATTGTGGATTGCGGTCGCGCAAGTTATAGTGTCCCAGAAGTCAATGAGGCGCAAAGTCCCACATGGGCGTGGCAGTAGAGTACAGGTCCACACAGCTGCCAGGACCTTCGTGATAAGCCATTGAGAAAGGGCGTGAAGCCTGAAATGCATCTGGCGCTTGAGATGGGGGAGAAAGCGCGCTGAGCCTGTGCCCGCAATAAAGAAAGGTGCACAATTTCAACTTTGTTGGCGTTTCTATCATAGGGCAACCTTTGTGATTTGGAACTAATTTGCGGTGCGCCTCGTCGCAGAAACGCCCTGCCGCAGAGAGAGCGGACCCGGCACCTGGAGTTCCTAGTGCTGTGTGGGGTTGAATACTTACCTTATTGCGGCAAAGAACACTGGCAGGAACGAAAGCGGTTCTCCTCCACCAAACCCACTGGGGGAGTACAATTTACCACGAATACCTGAGAGCAGTCCACTTTGGTGAAAAAGCATGGACTACCTGTCCCAGAAGTCAATGAGGCGCAAAGTCCCACATGGGCGTGGCAGTAGAGTACAGGTCCACACAGCTGCCAGGACTTTCGTGATAAGCCATTGAGAAAGGGCGCGAAGCCTGAAATGCATCTGGCGCTTGAGATGGGGGAGAAAGCGCGCTGAGCCTGTGCCCGCAATAAAGAAAGGTGCACAATTTCAACTTTGTTGGCGTTTCTATCATAGGGCAACCTTTGTGATTTGGAACTAATTTGCGGCGCGCCTCGTCGCAGAAACGCCCTGCCGCAGAGAGAGCGGACCCGGCACCTGGAGTTCCTAGTGCTGTGTGGGGTTGAATACTTAAATTATTGCGGCAAAGAACACTGGCAGGAACGAAAGCGGTTCTCCTCCACCAAACCCACTGGGGGAGTACAATTTACCACGAATACCTGAGAGCAGTCCACTTTGGTGAAAAAGCACGGACTACCTGTCCCAGAAGTCAATGAGGCGCAAAGTCCCACATGGGCGTGGCAGTAGAGCACAGGTCCACACAGCTGCCAGGACTTTCGTGATAAGCCATTGAGAAAGGGCGCGAAGCCTGAAATGCATCTGGCGCTTGAGATGGGGGAGAAAGCGCGCTGAGCCTGTGCCCGCAATAAAGAAAGGTGCACCATTTCAACTTTGTTGGCGTTTCTATCATAGGGCAACCTTTGTGATTTGGAACTAATTTGCGGCGCGCCTCGTCGCAGAAACGCCCTGCCGCAGAGAGAGCGGACCCGGCACCTGGAGTTCCTAGTGCTGTGTGGGGTTGAATACTTACCTTATTGCGGCAAAGAACACTGGCAGGAACGAAAGCGGTTCTCCTCCACCAAACCCACTGGGGGAGTACAATTTACCACGAATACCTGAGAGCAGTCCACTTTGGTGAAAAAGCACGGACTACCTGTCCCAGAAGTCAATGAGGCGCAAATCCCACATGGGCGTGGCAGTAGAGTACAGGTCCACACAGCTGCCAGGACTTTCGTGATAAGCCATTGAGAAAGGGCGCGAAGCCTGAAATGCATCTGGCGCTTGAGATGGGGGAGAAAGCGCGCTGAGCCTGTGCCCGCAATAAAGAAAGGTGCACAATTTCAACTTTGTTGGCGTTTCTATCATAGGGCAACCTTTGTGATTTGGAACTAATTTGCGGCGCGCCTCGTCGCAGAAACGCCCTGCCGCAGAGAGAGCGGACCCGGCACCTGGAGTTCCTAGTGCTGTGTGGGGTTGAATACTTACCTTATTGCGGCAAAGAACACTGGCAGGAACGAAAGCGGTTCTCCTCCACCAAACCCACTGGGGGAGTACAATTTACCACGAATACCTGAGAGCAGTCCACTTTGGTGAAAAAGCACGGACTACCTGTCCCAGAAGTCAATGAGGCGCAAAGTCCCACTTGGGCGTGGCAGTAGAGTACAGGTCCACACAGCTGCCAGGACTTTCATGATAAGCCATTGAGAAAGGGCGCGAAGCCTGAAATGCATCTGGCGCTTGAGATGGGGGAGAAAGCGCGCTGAGCCTGTGCCCGCAATAAAGAAAGGTGCACAATTTCAACTTTGTTGGCGTTTCTATCATAGGGCAACCTTTGTGATTTGGAACTAATTTGCGGCGCGCCTCGTCGCAGAAACGCCCTGCCGCAGAGAGAGCGGACCCGGCACCTGGAGTTCCTAGTGCTGTGTGGGGTTGAATACTTACCTTATTGCGGCAAAGAACACTGGCAGGAACGAAAGCGGTTCTCCTCCACCAAACCCACTGGGGGAGTACAATTTACCACGAATACCTGAGAGCAGTCCACTTTGGTGAAAAAGCACGGACTACCTGTCCCAGAAGTCAATGAGGCGCAAAGTCCCACTTGGGCGTGGCAGTAGAGTACAGGTCCACACAGCTGCCAGGACTTTCGTGATAAGCCATTGAGAAAGGGCGCGAAGCCTGAAATGCATCTGGCGCTTGAGATGGGGGAGAAAGCGCGCTGAGCCTGTGCCCGCAATAAAGAAAGGTGCACAATTTCAACTTTGTTGGCGTTTCTATCATAGGGCAACCTTTGTGATTTGGAACTAATTTGCGGCGCGCCTCGTCGCAGAAACGCCCTGCCGCAGAGAGAGCGGACCCGGCACCTGGAGTTCCTAGTGCTGTGTGGGGTTGAATACTTACCTTATTGCGGCAAAGAACACTGGCAGGAACGAAAGCGGTTCTCCTCCACCAAACCCACTGGGGGAGTACAATTTACCACGAATACCTGAGAGCAGTCCACTTTGGTGAAAAAGCACGGACTACCTGTCCCAGAAGTCAATGAGGCGCAAAGTCCCACATGGGCGTGGCAGTAGAGTACAGGTCCACACAGCTGCCAGGACTTTCGTGATAAGCCATTGAGAAAGGGCGCGAAGCCTGAAATGCATCTGGCGCTTGAGATGGGGGAGAAAGCGCGCTGAGCCTGTGCCCGCAATAAAGAAAGGTGCACAATTTCAACTTTGTTGGCGTTTCTATCATAGGGCAACCTTTGTGATTTGGAACTAATTTGCGGCGCGCCTCGTCGCAGAAACGCCCTGCCGCAGAGAGAGCGGACCCGGCACCTGGAGTTCCTAGTGCTGTGTGGGGTTGAATACTTACCTTATTGCGGCAAAGAACACTGGCAGGAACGAAAGCGGTTCTCCTCCACCAAACCCACTGGGGGAGTACAATGTACCACGAATACCTGAGAGCAGTCCACTTTGGTGAAAAAGCACGGACTACCTGTCCCAGAAGTCAATGAGGCGCAAAGTCCCACATGGGCGTGGCAGTAGAGTACAGGTCCACACAGCTGCCAGGACTTTCGTGATAAGCCATTGAGAAAGGGCGCGAAGCCTGAAATGCATCTGGCGCTTGAGATGGGGGAGAAAGCGCGCTGAGCCTGTGCCTGCAATAAAGAAAGGTGCACAATTTCAACTTTGTTGGCGTTTCTATCATAGGGCAACCTTTGTGATTTGGAACTAATTTGCGGCGCGCCTCGTCGCAGAAACGCCCTGCCGCAGAGAGAGCGGACCCGGCACCTGGAGTTCCTAGTGCTGTGTGGGGTTGAATACTTACCTTATTGCGGCAAAGAACACTGGCAGGAACGAAAGCGGTTCTCCTCCACCAAACCCACTGGGGGAGTACAATTTACCACGAATACCTGAGAGCAGTCCACTTTGGTGAAAAAGCACGGACTACCTGTCCCAGAAGTCAATGAGGCGCAAAGTCCCACATGGGCGTGGCAGTAGAGTACAGGTCCACACAGCTGCCAGGACTTTCGTGATAAGCCATTGAGAAAGGGCGCGAAGCCTGAAATGCATCTGGCGCTTGAGATGGGGGAGAAAGCGCGCTGAGCCTGTGCCCGCAATAAAGAAAGGTGCACAATTTCAACTTTGTTGGCGTTTCTATCATAGGGCAACCTTTGTGATTTGGAACTAATTTGCGGCGCGCCTCGTCGCAGAAACGCCCTGCCGCAGAGAGAGCGGACCCGGCACCTGGAGTTCCTAGTGCTGTGTGGGGTTGAATACTTACCTTATTGCGGCAAAGAACACTGGCAGGAACGAAAGCGGTTCTCCTCCACCAAACCCACTGGGGGAGTACAATTTACCACGAATACCTGAGAGCAGTCCACTTTGGTGAAAAAGCACAGACTACCTGTCCCAGAAGTCAATGAGGCGCAAAGTCCCACATGGGCGTGGCAGTAGAGTACAGGTCCACACAGCTGCCAGGACTTTCGTGATAAGCCATTGAGAAAGGCCGCGAAGCCTGAAATGCATCTGGCGCTTGAGATGGGGGAGAAAGCGCGCTGAGCCTGTGCCCGCAATAAAGAAAGGTGCACAATTTCAACTTTGTTGGCGTTTCTATCATAGAGCAACCTTTGTGATTTGGATATATATATATATATATATATATATATATATATATATTTTCACTGAAAAAAACATTGGTTTTACAGACGTTATATTTAGGAATTAGCATTTAAAAAACCTTTGAAATTCTTAAACAAAATATAGGTTTCAGGGACGTTATAGTTAGTTGGACATTTGACTCATATAAAACCATAGAAAATCCCCTGTTATCGTTAGTTGAGCTAACTATAACTCGCGTGCCTGCAATGCACTGCTGATGACACATATTACATCACTCATGACATGGTCAGTGACATCACTGATACCATCACTGATGACATCTCAAATGACATCACTGAAGACATCACTGATGACATCATCCAGTGAATATGTGTTTTTGTAAACTTTAAATATATTTTATATATGTTAATGCCAAGGTGTATTGAAGAATGGGTTGGTGTATAAATGTCTGGGTGCAGGATTTAATAGGTGTGTGACTGACTGTATAAGTTAGAGATTAAATGTCTCTTCCTGAATGCATGGGTTAGTGACTAAACTGTGTGAATGTCTGTATCAGCCTCTCAGTTGTTGTATAAGCTGCTGCATGGGTTGATGATTAGGTACATAACTGTTTATATGGCTTACTTATTGGTAGCATAAGTATTAGTATGGGTGGCTCAGTGTTTGTGTGTGTAGGTGGGTGGGTGGTGTGTAACTTTCTGCCAACATATGTGAGTGGCTAATTTATTAGTTATATGGGTTCAATAGTGCATGTGGAAATAGCTATTTTGGTGTGTGTGTGTGTGTATCACTGTGTTTGAGAGTGAATGTATATCTCACTGGTATATGTGTGATTAACTACATATGTGAAAGGCAGTATGTGTGAGTGTTTGAGTATATAAATGACTCTATGTGATAGTGAGTAATTGCGAGAGTGGCTGTATAAATGAGTGTGTGCTTGTGTCAGTGATTGTATAAGAGAGTCAGTATATGTTACTATTTGTATGAATAGGTTAGATACTGAATGTATAACTGTATAGGTGAGTAAGCTGCAGTGTTATAGATTCTTTACATGACTAGCTATGTGTATCAATAACTCTGTGGCTGAGTGACAGTGTATGAGTGTTTGAATTGGTGTATGAGTACATTAAACAGTGCTATATTGATGAGTGACTGCATGTATGAGTTACTGTATGGGTGAATGAATGAATGTGTGTGTATAACTAGGAAGTAGTATGTGGGTATATAGTAACTGCTATTGATTTGTCCATGGTCTAGAAAATGGTAGTCAGTATTTTAGCGTGGGTGTATCAAAGGTTATATTAGGGTGTGAAGAGGTGTATCAAATTATCATGTGGATGATGTCATCAGTGATGTCATCAGTGAAGTCACTGACCATGTCATGAGTGATGTAATATGTGACTTCATCAGCAGTGCATTGCGGGGCGCGAGTTATAGTTAGCTCTACCAACTATAACGTCCAAATTTCTATGGTTTTGTACGAGTGAAATGTGCAACTAACTATAACGTCCATGAACCTCTGGTTTTTTCAGTGAATTTCAAAGGTTTTTTAAATGCTAATTTGTAACTATAACGTTCCTGAAACCTGTTTTTTTTAGTGAATTTCAAAGGTTTTTTAAATGCTAATCTCTAATTATAGTGTTCATTAAACCTATGGTTTTTTCAGTGATTTTAAATGATCTTTCCATTTTCAACCTGATGAAAACAGGCGATATCGCCAGTTTTCCAGCAATAGCTTCCACAAAACAAATTGCCACAAATGAGCGCAACAACTAACGCAAATAATATGCAAAGTAGGCATTCCTGTACAAAAAGAAAACAAAAAAACCATTTCCTGATATTTTCAACAAGCAGCCAAATCTGCGGTGCGATCCAAAAACAGGCGATAAGCTGTGTTAGCAGTAGGAATGTACCATTTGCCTTTTACTTGTGTAAAGTAGGACGAATACCTACAGTGTGAAACAGAGCGCAGCCCAGAATGATATCTGAAGAATAACACATGTCATAGAGCTACTGATCATGCACCTCCGACACCCAAGAAGGCCACAAAACCCACTGCCACCACCCTCAGGACCTCCCCCTTACCATCCCCCCTACTACCACCGAGGCAGCGCATAACAGGACAGTGGACCTTCCAAAAACGGCATGGCCCCTCAGCCACACAATAGCTCAATGTTGCGAGATGTGGCAACCAAACATGTGTGAAGGACGCAAGTCACCCACCAATAATAATTCCCACAATACCAAGTGTAGTATTGATGTGCTGGACAGACCTCACTATGCAGAGGACAAACCTCTCCATGTGTACATATACTGCTGGTGCTTGTAGTGTTGTGGACAGTGGACGCAACCATGTTACCTCAGGCAGTGGGGAAGATCTCTGTCATGTACCTGTATCGTCGTCCCCTGTAAGCAGAAGCACAGTGGGCTGGTCCAACATACGCCACTCCAGCGTAGAAGTGTGAAGAAATAGGCCGGGACTCTGGGCGTGGTTCACTTGTGTGAAAGCCAATGCATCTGCCAGAGCAGCGACTCTCACCCTGCCACGTAGCTGCCGCCATATCCACTGGCATCCTCGACACGGGTCCCCTGCGAACACAGCGGCACAGCACCGCAGACTTATGTCTGTACAGACTCCTGCCTTCTAACTACACTGTGAACAGTAAGGCTCACAATTCAGACGGAGTGGCGATTGCAGATGACACAGTCCAGTAGGCAAGAGATATTCCTCCCAGTGTGGCCCGCCCACACCACGCATTAATTGCTGGCTGTGTACACGCCGAGCGCCAGAGGTACCACAAACTCAGTGCACCACAACTCAACACCACGTGGCCTTATTAATGCAAATTGTGTAAGAGACTTTAATCGGTTAAGGAAACCAGATGCTCCCAATCTGTGCAGCTAAAGTCAACGCCACGTGGCTGTGGGCCTTTGCTGACCGCTGCCTCCGGCCTACACTGTGGTTAGCAGGGCTCACAGTTCAAATTCATTCTTGATTCATTAATTGCAGAGTCCAGTAGGTAACTAACTATAACATCCCTGAAACCTACACATTTCGACAATGTATCCCATTCATATTTCATCTTTTGTTACCTACACTGAGGTGAGCAGAGCTCACAATTTACATTGAGACATGATCTATTAATTGCAGACAGAATTGTACTCTATCTCCTCTGATTTTGTCAAGAGGAAGTGACAAAAAGCATTCCTTGATGTCTGTGCTGACTACTGCCTTCCATCTACACTTCGGACTGCAGGGCTCACAATTCAGTTTGAGTTGCGATTGCAGTTGACGCAGTCCAGTAGGCAACAGACATTGCTACCAGTGCGGCCCGCCCGGACTAGGCATCATCGCAGGTTGCACACACGTTGAGCGCCAGAGGTACCACTAACTCAGTGCACCACAAGTCAACGCCACGTGGCCTTATTAAGGCAGAATTCATTAGACAAAAGACATTGCTACCAGTGTGGACCGCCCGGACCAAGCATCATCGCAGGGTGAGCACACGCTGAGTGCTTCAGGTGCCACTAACTCAAAGCACCACAAGTCAATGCCACATGGACTTATTAAGGCAGAATTCAGTATGCAAAAGACATTTCTACAAGTACAGCCCGCTAGGACGATGCATCATCGCAGGGTGCGCACAAGCTGGTTGCTTCAGGTGCCACTAACTCAGTGCACCACTTATCATCGCTGGCTGCACACATGCTGAATTGCCAATAACTGTGCAGCTCTACTGAATGCCACGTGGCTGTGGGCCCTTGTTGACTGCTGCCTCTGACCTACACTGCGGTTAGCACAGCTCACAACTAAAATTGAGTGTTTATTCATTCATTACAGAGTCCAGTAGGCAACTAACTACAATGTCTTCGAACCTAAATAATATCCTTTTAGTATCCTTGCTACAAGAACTTTTTTGATATCAATTATAGCTTCACTACAATCACAAAATTGATTTTATAACGTCCCCAAAACCTACACAGTTTGACAATGTATTCCATACATATTTCATCTTTTGTTACCTACACTGTGGTCAGCAGAGCTCACAATTTACATTGAGACATGATTTATTAATTGCAGACAGAATTGTACTCTATGTCCTTGGATTTTGTCAAGAGTAAATTACAAAAAGCATTCCTCGATGTCTGTGCTGACTGCTGCCTTTCATCTACATTGCTGATAGCAGGGCTCACAATTCACATCGAGTCGCAATTGCAGATGACGCAATCCAGTAGGCAAGAGACATTGCTCCCAGTGTGGCCCGCCCGGACCACACATCATTGCTGGCTGCGCACACGCTGAATGCTTCCAATGCCCCTATCTCAGTACAGCACAACTCATGGACCCTTTCGTGATACAATATTTTGTGTATAATTTCACATCTGGTGCCCCTACCTCAGTGTACCACAAATCATGGACCCTTTACAATAGAATCTTTTGTGTATTATTTCACATCTGGTGCCCCTACCTTAGTGCAGCACAAATCTTTGACCCTTTATGATTGAATCTCTATGTCTGATCCAATGATTACTGTTCTACTTGTTGCTTGCACCAACCATTCCCAGAGGGCTGGCTTACACTCACCCCACATGCATCCAGCACAGACGTCACTGGACATGTGACCCTGGTAATAAAAAGGAGTCGAGCGCACGTGCCCGTAATCAGTTCCACTATCTATCTGTGTCCGTGAGTTCATTATGTATGCAACATGCTGCCCCTGGGCCCTACTACATTACATTGTGCTCTGGACAGTGTATGCAACTAACTTACCTTTGACAGTGGGAGAAAACTTTGGTTATGTAACTTTGTCCCGGTCATTGTACAAGAACGAAATTAGAGACTGGATGATTACAGTACTGCAAGGAGAGTTTATAGTGAATTTATAAGTGCGTGGGGGTTGGCGGAGTGATTGTATAAGTTAACCCTGGGCGTAGTTCGCATAGTAGTGCTACACGTAGCTACGCAAAGTGCATTTCACACTACGCAAGAAATGCGTAGCACTACGCGAACTGCGTTGTGCGCTGTTCGCGATGATTGCACAGTGCCGGATGCTTGTCCGCACTGTGAAATCATTGAAAACGGCATCTTGCACAGTGCGAGCTGTCGTTTTCTGCCACTCGAGTAGATTTTTACTCGAGCGGCAGCTTTCTCAACTCAGACTGGTAGTTTCACATCGTGAGCGGTCGCGAGCATATGCGACCACTCGCAATGAGAAACCTGATCTCCCCGAGTTGAGAATCTCGCCGGGAGGTTTATTTTCCACACTCGAGATCGGCAACTTGATTTTGCTGATCACGAACGAGGAAAAAGTCTCACCGAGATGGCATTTTGCTTGCTCGTGGTCTCCAACTTGACGTTGAGGACCGCGAGCGAACAAAAAATGCCAACTACGCTACGCTACGCGTTTTTGCACTGTGCTACATGCAATTTACAAAGCGCGAAGTAGCACAAACTACGCAAACTACACGAACGTAGGGTAGTTGTCTGCCCAGTGTTAGTATAAGTACATATGTTGGTGTAGCCTAACTCCGACAACAAGCTTGTCTCTAATTGGCTGCCCTCCATGTCCATGTCCCAAAAACTGAATTTTTGACTTTGCATGGCCCAGTATTGCTACAACTGCAATACTCCACTGATTGTGCAATAAACATTCACATCCACACAGATATGTCATGTCCACCATCTTTCTTGTGTGGAACTATGGATGAATGTAGGGTCGGTGATTCCCCGTACCTTCCATGTTAGCCATGTTGTGGGACTTGGCTCACAGACTGACACACTGACGCTTGCGACCCGGGTGACGGCAGCACTAAACAAGAACACCCGCATGGCAGTGTTGCCACATTTTTTAAGCATTCTCTAGCCCAAAGACAACCAATATTGCTACTTTAAGGAAAGAGGGGCAGGGACATCGTCAAGCAGGCGGTGAATGCATTGAAATTGATTTTGCAGTAGGCTCCCAAGTGAATATTTATCTAATAAAGCGATTTAACATACTAGTTTGCTGGAGTGCTGTATATATATTTATAATCTTGCAACTAGCACAAACCAATATTTTACCGCACCACCGGGAAAAATATAGCTCAATTGTGCATGATCTAGCTCAATCTGGCAACAGTGCCGCCTCAGTTGATTCCTCATACAGCTCACAAAAGAGTCACGCCCATAACTCCGGAGTCATTCTTCACAGCCTCACGCAGGACTGACATTCGCCAGGCCAGCCCACTCTGCTTACAGGGAAGGACAACAATTCTACATGGCCCAGATTTTCATTGTAGTGATCTGCTGGTCACAGATCTAGTTGTCACTATGCCACAGCCACTCCCTGACGGCTGGTATACACCCACACCACACCCATCCAGCACAGGCGTCACAGGACACGTGACTCTACCAATAAAAAAGACCGGGCACACGCGCTCTATGCCATTTTAGAGTTGCTCCCACTGCATGCACTGTGATGGCATGTCCCGGTGGTCCAGACACCTCATGTAGGCCTGAGCCACCGAACAGGGAGGCCTACCACCATGTGCATGGCCTCACTGGTTACTGAGTTAGTGGGAGCGGGTGTGCAACCTTTGATGATGATAGGTGCACTAGTATCTCCTCTGCCATGGCAAAATCAAGACGCAGCACCAAATGTGAGACCTGTTGGCCTGCATATTGGGACTGCATGATGTGGAGGTTGCCCTCTCTGCAAAAAGGTGAGCAGTGAGGCCTGGGTGCGCAGCGGTGTGAAAATATATCTGGGCAGCGGGAGTGGATGGGGTGCAGCAGACTGGGTGTGCAGCGGCATGCAGTCACCTCCGGGAACTGGGAGTGCATGGGATGCAGCAGCCTGTGCCCCAGCGGCTGCCATACACCTCTGGGCAGTGGGAGTGGATGGGGTGCAGCAGCCTGGGTGTTCAGCAGTGAGTAGACACCTCTGGGCAGTGGGAGTGGATGGGGTACACTAGCCTGGATACACAAAGGCAGAACAGCAATTTAGGCTTGCACAGTTGTATGTACTCATCCATTACTGATTCCATACTATGTTTCAGATTACTAAGCTTGAGGGTTGCCCTATATATTGGCATGTGGTTGGAGACACACCAGTGGCAGAAAGGTGAGCTGTGAGGATTTTCTCTACAGTGTGAACACTCACTCTCCCTATCCATCTCTTCCTTTCTGTCACTCACACTCTTTCTCTCTCTCTCACTCTCTTTCTCTTCCTTTCTCTCTCTCACTCTCTATCTCGCTTTCTCTGTCTCTTCCTCTCTCTCATTCTTACTTTCTCTCTCTTCCTCTCTCTCAATCTTTCTCTCTCTCTCTTCCTCTCTCTCACTTTTTCTCTTTCTCTGTCTTCCTCTCTCTCTCACTCTTTCTTTCTTTATCTCTCTCACTCCTCTCTCTCACTCTTTCTCTCTTTCTCTCTCTCTCTCCTTTGCTGGATGCATGACGCCTCATCTTATCTTTCTTTTTGTCTTGCAGGCTGTGATTCACAAATTGTGCACTTGTATGTACTCATCCATTACTGATTCCATACTATGTTTCAGATGACTAAGCTTGAGGTCTACCCTATATCCCGGCACGTGGTTGGAGACACACTGGTGGCTGAAAGGTGAGCTGTAACGATTTTCTCCACAGTGTCAACACTCACTCTCCCTCTCCATCTCTTCTTTTCTGTCACTCACATTCTTTCTCACTCTCTCACTCTCTAGCTATTCCTTTCTCTCCCTCACACTCTTTCTCTCTTTCTCTGTCTCTTCCTCTCTCATTCTTGCTTTCTCTCTCTCACTCTTTTTCTCTTTCTCTCTCTTCATCTCTCTCTCGCACTGTTTCTCTCTTTCTTTCTTCCTTGTATCTCACTCTTTCTCTCTTTCTCTCTCTCACTCTGTCTCTCTTTCTCTGTCTTCCTCTCTCTCTCACTCTTTCTTTGTTTCTCTCTCTCTCTCCCTCTCTCTGTCTCTCTTTCTCCTTTGCTGGACGCATGACGCACCATCTTATCTTTCTTTTTGTCTTTCAGGCTGTGATTCACAAATGGTCCAGCGATGACATGACATGGCTGTACAAAGTTTTATTTGTTGTTGTTTTTAAAAAATATATATTTTGTATATGTAAATCCATACATGACTAAGATTCTTATTTGTCCAACCTAACGTGACTGACACATTTGTTTGTGGGGGTAGGGGTGAGAGGGGATGGCGGACAAGGAGCTCCTGCTGGGGGATGTCGAAGCAGTGTTGGGTGTCCGACCTGCATGATTGTTGCCTCCATTGCATCTGTTCTCAGAGACTTACGAGCCGGCAG
The DNA here is from genome assembly GCF_964204655.1 of Triturus cristatus. Lineage (NCBI taxonomy): Eukaryota > Metazoa > Chordata > Amphibia > Caudata > Salamandridae > Triturus > Triturus cristatus. The sequence goes on along the minus strand of NC_140588.1, from coordinate 836,402,281 downwards.
GCTGGCTTGTAGATGAAGAGCTGTGAGCCGACTGGCAGGCTCATAGAGGGAGAACCGTGGCCCGTCAGTTCGCAGAGGGAGAGCTGTGGGCCAGCTCACAGAGGAACACCTGAGGGCCGACTGGCATAGGGAAAGGTGCAGGGCATCGGCTTCCAAAGGGATAGCTGGGGAACAGCGATGTGGGGAGAGGAAGCGTGAACGGGGTATCTCACAGAGAGAGACCCGCGGACTTGGCTTCATAAATACAACTGTGGGCCCGAGAACTCACACCCGAAGAGCATTGAGCTGACATGTGGTTCGCAGAGTGAGACTTGCGGTCCCAATATTCTTGTTGGAGGTTTGCTGTTGATGGGGGAAAGGGGTGCATTTCCTGCTGATGTAGGGAGACGTAGCGTGAAAGAGGTATCTCGCAAAGACAGAGCTCCGGGATATAAAATTGCCCCCGGGACCTTTCTTTTATATTTTCACTCGATGCGAGGCACAAGATGGCTGCTAACACTGGTTTGAAGTGTTAGCAGCCAATCAGAGGCAAGCTCGTGCTCGGGACTTAGGCACCATCCAGATATATATATATTTTTTCCTTTAATATCTAAAAAACTACTGAACAGATGTCACCATTTCAACAAAAGCATGCTTTCTGGACCAAGACCTTTCTCCCTGCCAAATTTGGCGTAATTCTGTTCAGCAGTTTGACCTGCAGCCTTGTCTAAAGTTTCCTATGAAAAATGCATTGAGAAAACACTTTTTCGGACCCCCCTTTATTCTCTTGACCAATCCCCCTGTAATGTGTCTTTGCAGCTGGAGGGCTCCGATCGTGGGTGCAAATATCTCGCAATAAACTTGCTTTCAATCAACAACCAACCTTGTATGTCCTCAATACAGCCCATAACTTTAAATATACGAGCTGATCAAAAAAGAGAAACTTTCTGGAAAATTTAGTAAAGATTCGTCAAACGACGTAAAAGTTATAAGCACATGGAGGGCTCCAGGAGGGGGTCTGCACAACTCCCCTCCCAACACTTGTACGTCCTCAATATACCCCTAAACTTTCAAGATACGAGTTGATCAAAAAAGAGAAACTTTCTGGAAAATTTAGTAAAGATTCGTCAAACAACGCCAAAGTTATAAGCACATGGAGGGCTCCAGGAGGGGGGCCGCGCAACCCCCCTCCCAACATGAGTGAAGCCCTGGGTCTGCGGGGACCCCAACGGGCCCCCGCAGCCCCAGCGAGACCCCACTATTATTTTTTAAGAAATGCCCCCGGGTCTCATTAAAATAAAATGCGGGAACCTGTGACCCCAGTGCGAATTGCGCCAATATATATATATATTTGTAATGCTTTCTTTGGCCCTGAGGATCTTTCTGGGACCCCCTGAGCAGTCCTAGGGGGTCTGGGTATTTCTACCCTGCCCCCTTCTCTTGTTTTATACCTTTGTTTCTCTGTTTTCTGATGACTTGCTTCTACCGAGTCACCAGATGGCTGCTAACACTTCCTGGTTTGGAGTGTTGACAGCTATTCACAGTGAAGCTGGTGCACGGGACTTAGGCTCTGCCCAGATATCGAAACTTTTATTTTTTCTAATATCTCAGCAACTACTGAACGGATTTACACCATTTAAAAAAAGGTCGCTTTCTTAACCAAGCTCTACCTTTCTGCCACATTTGGGGTAATTCCATTCAGCAGTTCGGGCTATAGCTCGTCGCAAAATTTCCTAAGGAAATTGACGTGGGGAAAACGCGTTTTGGGACCCCCCTTTTTTCTCAGCCCCCACTTGACGAATCACCCCCAAACTTTCAGGATAGGAGCTGACCTGGATAGACTTTTTTTTGGAGAATTTCGCAAAGATTTGTCAAACGACACCAAAGTTATTAGCAAATCAAAAAATGCTTTTCCTATGGAAACTAGGTTGTAACTATAACTACCTTCTGGCGACCGCCAGTAGATAATATATATATATATATATATATATATATATATATATATATATATATATATTCCCTGAAAAAACCGTTATAGTTAGTTGGACATTTGACTCATATAAAACCAGAGAAATTTGCCTGTTATAGTTAGTTGAGCTACCTATAACTCGCGCACCTGCAATGCAATGCTGATGACGTCACATATTACATCACTCATGACATGGTCAGTGACATCACTCATGACATCACTGATGACATCTCAAATGACATCACTTATGACATCATCCAGTGAATGTGTGTTTCTGTAAAGTTTAAATATTTTTCATTTATATCTATGCCAAGGTCTATTCAAGAATAAGTCGATGTAAAAGTGCCTGAATACATTATTTAGTATATGCATGACTGACTCTATAAGTCACTGATTGAATGTATGTTACTGAATACATGGATTAATGACTAGACTGTGTAAATGTCTCTCTTAGTCTCTCACTTGGTGTGTAAGCAGGCACATGGCTTTGTAATTAGCTACATCAGTGTGTATATGTGTTTTTCATTGATCTGTGTGGGGGTCTGACTGTTTATGTGGGTGGGTAGGTTGTGTCTGACTCTGTGCATACATATCTGAATGGCTGATTCACTGGTTCTATAGATTCAAAAGTGCATCTCAGAAGGGCTGTAAAGATAGCTGAGTGTGTGAACAGGTGTGTTGATTAGTGAATTGATGTCTCAGTTGTTTATATGTGAGTAACTATATATGTTTTTACAAACTATACGTGAGTGTTGGAGTGTATAATTGACTACGTGAAAGACAGTGATTGCAAGAGTGTCTACATACACAAATGTGCACATGTATTAGTGATTGTATAAGAGAGTAAGTATGTGATAGTATCTATATATATAAGGAATGTGATGTGTATAAATAAGGCAGGTATTGTTTATATATCTGCATAGGTGAGTACATGGGTGTATGATTGATTATTGGCATGACTGAATAGACGTGTGAGTAACTATATGGAACAGTAGCACTGTGTGAATGTGTATATACATGTATGAGTGGATATTATACGGATGTACTGATAAGTGACACCATGTATGAGTGACTGTATCAGTGTATATCTGGCTCACAATATATAGATAGGAATCAGTGGATGGATATCTAGTATCTGGTATTGGTGTGTCTATGCTTTTCAAAATGGTACTCTGTATTTTAGAGTGTGTCTCTCAAAGGTTATATTACAGTGTGAAGAAGTGTGTCAGACTATCACGTGGATGATGTCATCAGTGATGTCATGAGTGATGTCATTTGAGATGTCATGAGTGATGTCACTGACCATGTCATGAATGATGTAATATGTGACGTCATCAGCAGTGCAGACGCGCAAGTTATAGTTAGCGCAACTAACTATGACAGGCATATTTTTCTGGTCCAACTAACTATAATGTCCCTGAAACCTATGGTTTTTTCAGTAAATTTCTAAGGTTTTTTAAATGCTAATTCCTAACTATAACATCTGTAAAACCTATGGTTTTTTCAGTGAATTGTGAAGGTTTTTTAAATGTTAATTTCATATTTTAATATTTATAAAACCTTTATTTTTTCAAATTGTTTTTTAATACTTTGCAACTCTATCATTCTTTTTTAAAACTTTACAAATTATGTAATCTTCCCCACAAAATATGTATGTCTTTTTTTTTTTTTTTTAGATAACTACAGTCCCGTACCGGTAGTCTACCAAGCTCAATCAACACGCGAATCCTATCCACCACATTTAAATGATGCGCATTTCCTATCTGACAGGTTTGTGGCACCGCGTCCTGCGTAACAACATGTACATTTGAGGTCGCGCCAGCTGCTACTCTGGTATGTGACGGTTACATACTGCCAAGCCGCACGTTACGTCATATATGTATAGGGTCGCGCCCGCTGCATGTTGCGTATGCGATGAGTGAACGCTGCCACACCCTGTGTTACGTAATAGATGTACGATGTCATGCCGCATAAGCCATTCCCTCATTTTTTTTGTCTCAAAACTATATCTAAAAAACTTTAAAGTGTATATGAGAGCAAGCGATAATTACTAGGGGTGGGCGGAATTTGCGTAATCGCGTTACGCAAATCTCCGCGAAACGGTAAAAAATCTCCGCGAACACGCAGAAATTCCGCGAACACGCGGAATTGCTTGTTCGCGATACTTTTTTCCTGTTCTCGATCGCTGTTTGCGTGCTCGGGGTGAAATATCTCGCGAACACGCATATTGAGAACGCGAACAAGCCAAAAATTTCGCGAGGTTGCGGAACGCAGATTTTTGGGCATTTTCGCGTTCTCCGCGGAACGCGAAATTACCCAAATTCCGCAAATTCCGCGAGCGGAACGGATTTTACCGCCCAGGCCTAATAATTACAAATATTTTAAACAGTTATATATTTCTAACTCTAATAAACGTATAATATAATAAATATATTTTCTCAAAATCACATTGGGTGCGGTCTCATTGTGCACTGGCTGCGCAATTGCCATGTAACCATAAAAAAAAGCATTTCATTAGTTCATAACATTTTCCATTGTAACAGTTCGAAAACGCCACCCATTTTTGTCAATATCTGTACTGCATTTCATGAGACACACCTCTTCTGCTTAGAGAGCTTTGTTCAAAACGTTTTGCAATATACACATATCTTACACTACACACAACATGCAACCATCATTTTCATCAATATTCATGCTCTGTAAAGTAGCCTTTCACCTATGATACCCATTCACCTAAAAGTTACATTACCGAAATTTTCTCCAATACCACAGGCAACATGGTTGCATTCGCTGTCCACAACACAACGTAATATAGTACAGCCCAGAGACAGTATCATGCATAGACAATGAACACACGGACACAGATAGATAGTGGAAGTGGATATGGCCACGTACGCTTGACTCCTTTTTATTACCATGGTGACATATCCAGTGACGTCTGTGCTGGATGTGTGTGCGGTGAGTCTAAACCAGCCTTCAGACAATGGTTGCTGCTAGCATCAACCACAACAGTAATCATTGGATCACACACAGAGATTTAATATTAAAAGAATCAATAAGTTATGCTGCAGTAAGGTAGGGACAGTAGATGTGAAATAATACAGAAATAATTCCATCGTAAAAGAACAACAACTTGTGGTACACTGACACAAAATCAATAGATCTAAAATAATACACAAAAAGATTATATCATAAACGCTCTATCAGTTCTACTGCACTCATATAACCACATCAAAAGCATTCAGCATGTGCACAGCCACCGGTAATGAGTGCTGTAGACAGGTCGCACTAGGAGCAATATCTGTTGCCATCAACACTGCATCATCTGCAATACCGACTCAATCTGAATTATGAACACTGCTGTCTGCAGTGTAGGCCATAGAGAGCGGTCACAAAGGACCCACAGATACGTAAAGTGACTTCACCTACCCAGTTTGTCATCAGCGAAGCAACAAAAAAGCCTGCAATTATGCATATGCATGGTGCAGACAGTACACACTGGAGCAATGTCTATTCCTACAGGACTACCTCATCTACAATAGCGACTCAATCTCAATTGTGAACACTGCTGTCTGCAGTGTAGGCCAGAGTGAGCTGTCACCAGGGCCCACAGCCACATGGCATTCACTTGAGCTCTACAGTTTGCAATACACAAACTAAAAACAAAAACGTGTTCAGAGCCTGCAATGATGCATTTGAGTGGTGCAGACAGAGCGCACTAGAGCAATATCTTTTCCTACAGGACTGCATCATCTACAATACCGACTCAATGCCAAATGTGAACACAGAAGTCTGCAGTCTAGGCCAGAGAGAGCGTTCAGCAAGGGCCCACAGCCACGTGGCATTGACTTGACCTCTACAGTTTGCAATACATGAAGCAAAAAAAAACGTGTACAGAGCCTACAATGATGCAGCAGACAGAGCACACTGGAGCAATGTCTTTTCCAACAGAACAACCTAATCTACAATAGCGACTCCATCTGAATTGTGAACACTGCTGTCTGCAATGTAGGCCAGAGAGAGCAGTCAGCAAGAGCCCACAGCCACCTGGCATTCACTTGAGCTCTACAGTTTGCAATACACGAAGAAAAAAAACGTGTGCAGATCCTGCAATGATGCATATCAGTGGTGCAGACAGAGCGCACTGGAGCAATGTCTTTTCCTACAGGACTGCATCATCTATAATACTGACTCAATGTCAAATGTGGACACTGAAGTCTGCAGTATAGGCCAGAGAGAGCGTTCAGCAAGGGCTCACAGCCACGTGGCATTGACTTGAGCTCTACGGTTTGCAATACACGAAGCAAAAAAAAAGTGTGCAGAGCCCACAATGATGCGTATGAGTAGTGCAGACAGAGCACACTGGAGCAATGTCTTTTCCTACCGTACTGCATCATCTACAATACCGACTCAATGTCAAATGTGAACACTGAAGTCTGCAGTATAGGCCAGAGAGAGAGTTCAGCAAGGCCCCCAGTCACGTAGCATTGACTTGAGCTCTACAGTTTGCAATACACGAAGCAAAGAAAACGTGTGCGGAGCCTGCAATGATGCGTATGAGTGGTGCAGACAGAGCACACTACAGCAATCTCTTCTCTTACAGGACTGCATCATCTGCAATAGCAACTCGATCTGAATTGTGAACACTACTGTCTGCATTGATAATTAAAAGCAGTACTCACACACACAACCATCAATACTTTTTCTCACTCCCTCTTTACAAAATAAAACAACATAAATTACAGAGAACTTTACAATGAATAAATCAAAACAATTCAAATTGGGATTTCATCTCTCCACAGTCTTTGGACTTCCAAGATAAATTTGGTAATTTCACTATACCTATAACTGATATAAGAAAACTTCTTGAAGCAAGTATACTAAAACAATGTTGTGTATGTTTCAATAGACGTTCTAATTACTTAACTACTGGATTGTGTAATTAAACAATCACCACGCAATCTAAATTGTGAACCCTGCGAACTGTAGTCTACACCAAATCCAGTGGTCATTCACAACTCATAGCCACATACCGTTGGATTCGGTAGCACGGAGTTGGTTGCACCTGATCAGAGGGGGAACACAAAAATCATCAGAGACTTTAACTTATGACATCTTCAATCATAGAATCAAGACCCCATTTCACTGTTTGCACCTGCTGTACTACAGTATACTCCACCGACTACTGTCAACCAAGCCCAATAATCATGTGCAGCAGTTAGCTATGGAATCACAGACTGTGATGCACCTCAACACACAAACTCCAAAAAAAAGCAAGCAGCAGGTAATATCGGACATCATCCATTGTGGGATCAATACACTGTTCCACAGTTGGGACCTAAAGTTGGATGAACCTGATAGAAGAGAGTACCTTCATCTCCACCTCTCAAATGCAGTTCTAATGTCGTCCATTGTGAAGTCAACACACCGTTCTACTTTTGGAACCTAGAGTTGGTTGCAGGTGGTAGAAGGGAATACCTCCATCTCCACTCTCAGATACAGTTCAAACATCATCCATTGTGGGATCACCACACCATTCCACTGTTGGGACCTAGAGTTGCTTGCACCTCATGGGAGGGAGTACACAGAAATCATCACAAACTGTAACTTCTAACATCCTCAATCATTTAATTAAAACCCCATTTCACTGTTTGGACCTGCTCTACCGCGGTGTATTCCATCAATACCAGTCAACTAAGCCCAATAACCACGTTCAGCACTTAACAACAGAGGCACAGAATCTGATGTGCCTCAACAGACGGAGTTCTGTGAAAAACCAGCAACAGGTAATATCGGACATCGTCCATTCTGTGATCAAGACACCATTCCACTGTTGGTACCTAGAGTTGGTTGCACCTCACCACACACTTTAACTTCTGACATCCTCAATCATAGAATTAAGACCATGTTTCACTGTTCAAACATGCTGTACCGCTGTGTCCTCCAGCAACTGCAATAAACCATGCCTAATAAACATGTGCAGCAGTTAACTACAGAAGCACAGAGTCTAATCCACCTCAACGGAAGGAGTTCTGTAAAAATTAAGCAGAATGTAATATCGGACATCTTCCATTGTGGAATCAAGACAACGTTCCACTGCTGCAACCTAGAGTTGGTTCCACCTGGTAAAAGAGAGTACCTTCATCTCCACTCTCAGATGCAGTTCTAACATCATCCATTATGGCATCAAGATACCGTTCCACTGTTGGGACCCAGAGTTGGTTGCATCTGGTCAAAGAGAGTACCTCCATCTCCACTCACAGATGCAGTTCTAACATCGTCCATTGTGGGATCAAGACACCGTTCCACTGTTCGGACCTAGAGTTGGTTGCACCTGATCAGAGGGGGTACCTTCATCTCCACTCTCAGATGCAGTTCTAACATCGTCCATTAAGATATCAAGACACCGTTCCACTGTTCGGACATGCTGTAACGTGGTGTACTCCACCGACTGCAGTCAGCCAACCCCAATAATCATGTGCAGCAGTTAGCTACGGAAGCACAGAGTCTGATGCACCTCAACGGCGGGAGTTCTCTTAAAACTCAGTAGCAGGTAATATCGGACATTGTCCATTCTGGGATCAAGACACCATTCCACTGTTGGGACCCAGAGTTGATTGCACCTGGTCGGAGGGGGTACACAGAAATCATCACAGACTTTAACTTCTAACATCCTCAATCATAGAATCAAGACCCCGTTTCATTGTTCAGACCTGCTGTACCGTGCTATAGTCCAGCAACTACTGTCAACAAAGCCCAATAATCCTGTACAGCAGTAAGCTATGGAAGCACTGAGTGTGATGCACCTCAACGGAGGGAGTTCTCTGAAAACTCAGCAGCAGGTAATATCGGACATAGTCCATTATGTGATCCAGACACCATTCCACAGGTGGGACCCAGAATTGATTGCAGCTGGCTGAAGGGAGTACCTTCATCTCCACTCTCAGCAACAGTTCTAACATCGTCCACTATGGTATCAAAACACCGTTCCACTGTCGGTACCTGCCGGACTACCGTGTTACTATTATACAGAGCACTCCATGCTCCTGGGCCTCAGGCTGGGCTCTGTGTGCCTATGTCGCGGTAGCCAGCGTTAATCCCAGGAGCCTTCCGAGCTCGCAGACCTCGGCCCAGGGCCTTCCGCCAGCACGTGGTCTGCCCTCTTTCACATACAGCGGTGTCAAAAGGTGAACTGTGGGGAATATATGCGTCACAGCAGCCATGACGGATTCTGAGTACCAGGAGGCTGAGAGCATCATTCAGGCACCCACCTTCGCTCACAGCGTCAGCCTTGTGGAGGTGTAAGCTGCGCAGACCTGGCAGACACATTTGCCAATCCGGAAGAGAACCACACCCAAAGAAACATGCCGTTTATTCATACCCCTACGCTAGCCTTGCGTACGGCGAGCCAGCCCACTTCCCTAAACATTTGTGGGGGGGAGAGGCACGTATGCACTACCATTCTTCCCTACTGACTGTACTATCATGGTTGTGTCCACTGTCCACTTCACTCAATAGACCATCAGTGTATGTTGACATGTGCATGTCTGTGCTCTGCATACTCAAGTCTGTCCTGCACATCCCCTCAAGACTTTGTATTGTATACTTGTATATTATTTGCCACCTTCGCACATACTTTGCTCTCATCTCTCCCCGCATTCTGCATAGTGAGGCAGAGGTGCCATGCCATGTTTGGTTTGTGTACATGGCTAGCCAAGGTTCCCACAGTACGTAGTGCAATTGAGTCTGCTACGTGCACATGTTGTTTGTCATGTTGAATGTCATTATATAAGGTAGCAAATTTATTCACAAGCAGTGGCTTATTCCATTTACATATCGCTGTCTTAAAGAGCATACAAAAGTTTTTCTCACAGGTGAATAGTGCAAACACAATGGCAGTCATTCATTACTATTCAAGAATTTTCCTGCTGCACAACGCTTCTAAGCTTACAGCCACCAATCTTGCATTCTTTCTGAAAAGGACGCCAACTCCCACAATCACACCAACATTCACACAGCTTTCTAACAACAGTTATCTGCTTCTCAATAACATACACTCCTACGGAATATGAGCTGGCATACCGCATGTCCTTACTGTTTCAAACACAGTAACTTCCTATGTTAATGTCTATTCCCACCCACACAAACTAACTCCCAAACTTCAACTTGGCCTTCAATTCCTAGTTTGAAAACACATTTCAAGAAACAAACCAAACTAAAAGCACCTTTGTTCAGAACAGAAGTCTCCCTCACTTCTACAAAAGAAATTTATCGACTGCAGATACCATGAACTTCAAATAAAATACACTCCCTTTTAAATACGAACCACCAATTACACTTCGTGAATTGTTGCACAATTTTCAACGCATGTAACACTCAAGGTCTGGCAAACTTTTTTAACATGGTCTCCTACAGCCTTCTAACTCGCTTTCAAACTGTTCTTGTTTTAAGCCAGACATTCTTTCGATCATCTCTGGAATAACAGGAACAGTGCCCATAAGTCTCACCCTCTTTGCGGCCATCCTACTACTAATTCTACTTCTAGAAATGGCTACGCTCTCTATGGTAACAACTATGTCCAACAGAATACGCCTCTACGCCAAGCTACATCAATACTGTAAAAAAATGGAAAACATTTTTGGCTGCCTGACTGTATCTATTATCGGAGCTAGCTACAACATAACATTTATCTACACTTATGCAATATGTGTACAACCATTGTTTGATTGCAAAACTTGCCCATTCGACAGGTGAATGGATGTATGCCTTGGCAACATCTCAAAAATCGCTCCTGATATCTAGCAGGTAATGGAGTATCTTGAAAACCATGAACGTGATTGTTCTGGCAGCGGAGCAATGGCGAATGCAATGCAAAAAGGAATCGCATCGCAATGGGATTCCTGCGCAGCCGCGAAAGATCTCCTGCAATGTGCGACCTTTCACAACATCGCAGATTGCCTTCCCATTCAAATTACCACTCCAACATTTGAGCAACATTGCTGTCCCTTCGAGGATATGGATTGGATCGCTTCGCTTTTCTCACACGATGGCAACAATAGCCTCTTGGAACATTACCCATCTCAAGCAACTGAAGAACTTCTGGACTGGAATCTCCAAGACTTGTAGAGACTCACATTATTCTTGAATGGATTTTTTTCCATCTTTTTTTTACTTTTTCCTTTATTTTATAATTTTATATATAAATATAATATTTTATAATACACTTCAATCCTACTACTTTGATATAATAACTTTCTAAGTATACTCAGATATTTGAACTCTATCCTCATTATTCCCCCTTACGTCTCCAGTCTAACCAGGAATCGGTGATGTATGGCGTATGCAAATACGCTATTTACTTCCAAAATTAACCTAAACCCGATACCCATTTAGGAACCACGTCTATTCTTTGTGCACACACCTTTCTGCCTGCATGTTATTCACAAAGCCCTTTCACACAATTTTACTCAAAGTCACCCTCTGCTCAGAACCTCACGATAAAAATTTAAAAGGACGACTTTATTTAGGAACTTGTTGGCACAGTGTGGTAATCGTAAACTACCTTTATTTTCATTATACAATGTATTTATTCATGTCTAATAGCTATTCTGTAGGTCACATAGAACTGTAACATATAATGTCAATTCACTGATGCAGGAGCTGCGATTTGACTACAGCAGAAGCAATTGGAGTTTGTCTAAGCTCGATGCCTTAGCTCTCTACACAAGAATGTTTTTTTGAAACAGCTGAAGACAATAATGTACGGTTTGACTATAAAGGTACCAAATGTGCTTCTCAGAAGAGAAATGTTTGTATTCATCCTCAAAGTTCCAATGTGGGTAGAACTAGTACCAATTCTGACACACACCACATTGAATCTACTGTACAACAGATTGCTAACTATACTACTGTTGCTAATTTTCTGTTACAAAAAAGCACTGCCAAGGTACATAAAAAGTTTGATGACTACATTTTACAATTTCTTTTTTATTTATTTATTTTCTTAAACGATCCATGTGGTAATCGTATCCCACCTTTATTTTCTTTATAGAATGTAGAGTCATTCAAGTGTAATAGATATTGTTTATTTCACATGCAACTGTAAGATGCAATATACAATTCACCGATCCCGGAGCTTACGTTTGAATACAGCAGAAGTGGTTCAACTTTGCATCAGCTGGATACCCTAGCCCTTGCACCAGTGGGTCCAATTATGGCACTGAAATAAAGACACGTTCTATATAATTTTCAAACTCCATCCCTTTATTACACACAACCCCTTTCTTAGACACAACTCATTTTACCATTTTCCTTCTCTGGCATTGCAACATTCTGCATTATATTCTTCACGATTATTCCTTTATTCCTGCTTCCTAAAACACTACATTCGACTCTTTGGACCAATAGGGATGAGTAGTTCGTTTCACACTCCCTGTATAGAATAAACGCACACTAACACTACTTACACAGGTATGCTACAGCGGCCAGTATCCTACAGCGCCCACAGCACATCAATTCACAGCAATAAACTCATGACTTACACTCACAGTTTCTTCCCCAAGTCTTCATACCGATACCACTGAGTACTTTGCTTCTCACTCCTGCTATACTCTAAAGGCATACTAATACCAACTGCACAGATATGCTACAGTGCCCACTATGCTACAGCACAGAGCACATCACTTTACTGCACTCAGCTCACAGTTTATATGCACGGTTTCATTACAGAGTGTACCGGCACCTCTCCTCAGCACCATCTCACAGTGGGCAAAACAGCACTTTCACACCAGTAGGGATAAATAATTAGCTTCACACTCCCTCTATAGCACACCCTATCCACCCTACAAACCTCACAGTGCTCCTACCCTCCTCTTTCCCACTTTTTTCTCCCTTTTTCCCCTTAATCGCTTTAACGGAATCACAAAATGGCGGCCAACACTTCCTAGTTACAACCGCTCTCACCACTCGCAGCCAATCATCAGCAAGCTCGTGCTAATAATGCCTCAGCCAATCAGATGGCAGAATTCCCATATATCGATATCTGTAAATTTCAATATTTCTCAAAAACTACTGCACGGATTTACACCAAATACACAAAAGCGTGCTTTCTAGACCAAGACCCTTCTCCCTTCCAAATTTGGGGTAATTCAGTTCACCCATTCGACCTGTACCCTTGTCTAAAGTTTCCTATGGAAATTAACATTGAAAACACATGTTTTGGGACCCCCTTCTTATTCAGACCCCCTTCACGAATCACCCCCAAACTTTTAACATTGGAGCTGCTCTACAACAAAGAATTAGTTTTGAAAATTTTGCGAAGATTCGTCAATCGGCACCAAAGTTATTGCGAATAGAATGTTGCCATTTTCCTATAGTAACTATGTCCTCACTATAACTATAGATATATATATATATATATGTGTATATATATTATCTACTGGCGGTCGCCAGTAGATAGTTATAGTTAGGGCCGTGTTTCCATAGGAAATCTCAAAATTCTATTTTGAATAACTTTTGCGCCCGTTGACGAATCTTCGCGAAATTTTCAAAACTTATGGGGCGCTCCGCTCAGCTCCTACCCTGAAAGTCTTGGGGGGATTCATCAATCGGGGACCGAGAAAAAAGGGGGGTCCCAAAACGCGTTTTCCCCATGCATTTTTCCATAGGACCTTTAGTCGAAGGTACAGCCCGAACGGCTGAACAGAATTACTTGAAATTTGGCAGAGAGGTAGTCCTCAGGTCAGGGATGTGCCTTTTGCATATATGGTGGCAATCTGTTCAGTAGTTCCGGAGAAAATTGCATTTAAAAGCACATACATATATATAGCCGCGCACCGTCCGCGCACCGTGCGCGCACGGTGCGCGCACCCTAACGTGCGCAAGCGTAATTCTGATTGGTGGTTACATGTCAGTCAACTTTCAAATCCGTCGAAATCAGGAAGTGTCGGCCGCCATTTTGTTTGTTTTCTGTGCGAGAGTGAAAAAGGAAGGTGGCGAACGTGAAAAGGGGGCAGGGTAGAGAGTTCCTGACCCCCTAGCCTTTGTCAGGGGGTCCCTGAATGACCCCGAAGGCAGAAAAAAACATTTTACATTTTTTTTTTTAAATCGCAGGGGTGCGCGCACGCTGAAAAACCATAAAAATAAAAAATTATTGAAAAATAAATATATAAAAAAAATAATAATACATACATAACTTAGCATTTAAAAAACCTTGCAAATTCACTTAAAAAACCATAGGTTTCACATATGTTATAGTTAGGTGGATATTTCACTCGTAAAAAAACAATGAAATTTCCCCGTTATAGTTAGTTCAGATAACTATAACTCGCGCGACCGCCACTCTATCACAAGGATGATGTCATCAGTGATGTCATGAGTGATGCCACTGACCATGTCATGAGTGATGAAATATGTGACGTCATGAGCAGGATTGTGGGCGCGCGAGTTATAGTTATCTGAACTAACTATAACAGGGGAATTTCATTTGTTTTTTATGAGTGAAATATCCACCTAACTGTAACATGTGTGAAACCTATGGTTTTTTAAGTGAATATATATATATACACACACACACATATATATACACATACATACATACATACATAAATACATATACATATATATATATATATATATATTCACAGAAAAAACCATAGGTTTCAGGCCTGATATAGTTAGGAATTAGCATTTAAAAAACCTTAGAAATTCACTGAAAAAACAATAGGTTTTAGGGGTGTTATAGTTAGCTGGACATTTCCCTCGAACAAAACCATTGAAATTCCTCCGATCTAGTTAGTTGTACTAACTACATCTCGCGGGCCGCAATCCACTGCTGATGATGTCACATATTACATCATTCATGACATGGTCAGTGACATCACTGATGACATCTCAAATGACATCACTGATGACATCATCCAGTGAATGTGGTTTGGTTTGTTATTTAAATATGTATTATATATATAGCAATTTGCATTGAAGAATGAGTGGATATATAAATATAAGTATCTGGATGGAGGATTTAGTAGCAGTGTGATTGACTGTTTACTTGACTAATTTATAGTGTCTCACTAAATATATTGGATAGTGACTAAACTGTGTGAATATCTGTATCACTTTGTAAGTTGTTGTGTAAACTGCTGCACCAGTTGGTTACTAGCTACGTGAAAGTCTATATTATTTATTGATTAGTTAACTGCGTATTTGTATGGGAGAGTGAATGTGTGTTTGGTTCGGTGGGGGGTGTGTGACTGCCCAAAGATGTGTGAATAGTTGATTCAGTAGGTATATGAAGCTAAAACTACATGTTATAACAGTTGTTTGGGGGAGTGAATATCTTTATGGGTGCGGTGATGAGCCAATATATGTCTCAATGGTACATGTCCAACAAACTAGGAAAATAAAAGCCAGTGTATGTGTCAGTTGTTGTATATAAATAAGTATACATAAGACTTAGTGATTGTATGAGTGACTGTATGGATAACTGTATACTTGTAATAGTGTTTTTATAACACACTAAGTATGATTTATTATCTATATGAATAGATGAAGTGGCGTTTTTATAAGTGTATAGCCAAGTAAAAGTAAGTATGATCCATTGTTTGCAAAAGTGAGTAGGAGGACTTTATAAGTGATTAGGATGTGTGCTGGTGTGTAATGTCGATATAGGTGTATACGTGATAGTGTTTTATTGATCATTGACAGCATGTATGAGTGAATCTATAGGTAAGTGATTAGATGTGTGTATCTAGGAATCACTGAGTGGGTGTTTAGATACGTGTGTTGGTGTGTCAATGGTTTTAAATCTGGCACTCTGTATTTTACAGTGAGTGATGAAAGGTAATACTAGTGTATGATGAGGTGTATCTGATTGTCACGTGGGTGATGCAATCAGTGATGTCATCAGTGATATCATTTGAGATGTTGTCAGTGATGTCACTGACCATGTCATGAATGATGTAATATGTGACATCATCAGCAGTGGATTGCGGGCGCGCGAGAAGTAATTAGTACAACTAACTATATCAGAGGAATTTCAATGGTTTTGTTCGAGTGAAATGTCCAGCTAACTATAACACCCCTAAAACCTATTGTTTTTTTCAGTGAATTTCTAAGGTAAATGCTAATTCCTAACTATATCAGGCCTGAAACCTATGGTTTTTTCTGTGAATTTCAAAGGTTTTTTAAATGCTAATTCCTAACTATATCAGGATTGGAACCTATGTTTTTTTCAGTGAATTTCAAAGGTTTTTTAAATGCTAATTCTTAACTATATCAGGCCTGAAACCTGTGGTTTTTTCAGTGAATTTCAAAGGTTTTGTAAATGACAATTTTTTATGTCTTAATTGTTATACTGATTTTTTTTTATACTGATTTACTACATTTTTTAAACTATTTA
Organism: Triturus cristatus; assembly: GCF_964204655.1. Classification (NCBI taxonomy): domain Eukaryota; kingdom Metazoa; phylum Chordata; class Amphibia; order Caudata; family Salamandridae; genus Triturus; species Triturus cristatus. The sequence continues at coordinate 836,385,935 of NC_140588.1, read as the reverse complement.
TTTTTAGATATATTTATTTAATTACATTATAATTACATTATACATTACAATACAAAATATACTTTCTCAGAATGAATTGCTTTAGTTTAAATACTTGGCAAATAGGAAACCGACTTTTCAGTACAGTAGTTACAGTTGTTGCAATGGGCAACACAATTTCAAACACAAAGCAACATTGAGCTCAATGTGAATTTCTAGTTTAATGCAATTAGTTACTTTATGGATTACTTTTCTAACCACAGGACTGGATCCTAGATTCAGTCCTTGGACATCTCCTGTAAACAGTTGAGTAAAAGCGTTTTCGTTACAGTAGTTATTTTTAAGGAATATTATTGTATTTTAAAAGTTGACACTTAGAAAATGTTTCACATAGAATCACCAATGTTATCCTATGGCAGAAAATTCACTTAGCAGGTAAGTAGTGTTATCGTTACTTTTTCCTCCTCAGTGGTAGATCCTGGATCCAGCACTGGCCAACCTCCTGTAAACAGTTGAAAGAATGTGTTTAAGTCATACAGACGATTTTTTAGGAATATTTTTAGTTTGTGAAAATAGACACTTAGAAACTTTTCTGCTGAAAACCACACAATGGATTCCTATGGAAGGAAATACAAGTTACTGGTAAGTACGCTTAGAATTACTTTTCAGAGTCAGTGCTGGGCTAAAAGATGCAGCCCTGTGTTCTCTCCTGATAACAGGTGAGTAAATCGGAATTCGTAGTTCGGCTGATTTTGGAGGAATATTTGTACGTTTCAAAATTAGACACAGAAAATTTTCTGGTTTAAACCACACAATGGATTCCTATGGAAGGAAATCCAAGTTATTGGTAAGTACGCTTAGAATTACTTTTCAGAGTCAGTGCTGGGCTAAAAGATGCAGCCCTGGGTTCTCTCCAGATAACAGGTGAGTAAATCAGAATTCGTAGTTCGGCTGATTTTAGAGGAATATTTGTACGTTTCAAAAATGGACACACAACATTTTCTGGTGAAAACCACACAATGGATTCCTATGGAAGGAAATACAAGTTACTGGTAAGTACGCTTAGAATTACGTTTCAGGGCCAGTGCTGGGCTAAAAGATGCAGCACTGGGTTCCCTCTTGATTACAGGTGAGTAAATCGGAATTCGTAGTTCGGCTGATTTTAGAGGAATATTTGTACGTTTCAAAATTGGACACAGAAACTTTTCTGGTGAAAACCACACAATGGATTCCTATGGAAGGAAATACAAGTTACTTGTAAGTACGCTCAGAATTACTTTTCAGGGCTAGTGCTGGGCTAAAAGATGCAGCACTGGGTTCTCTCCTGATTACAGGTGAGTAAATCAGAATTCGAAGTTCGGCTGATTTTAGAGGAATATTTGTACGTTTCAAAAACGGACACTTAGAAGCTTTTCTGCTGAAAACCACACAATGGATTCCTATGGAAGGAAATAAAGTTACCGGTAAGTACGCTTAGAATTACTTTTCAGGGTCAGTGCTGGTCTAAAAGATTCAGCCCTGGATTCTCTCCTGATAACAGGTGACTAAATCGGAATTCATAGTTCGGCTGGTTTTAGAGGAATATTTGTACAATGGTAAAGGAAGGGGACGGGGCCTGAGGTGACGTGTGCAAACACACCCCGTGGTGTGTTTTAAGTTGGGGGATTAAGTCCCCTTGAATCCTGAGATCCCCTGGTGGCCAACTTGCCCACCAGGTACCTCCAGTATGCGCCAGGGAGCTGTGTTGCAGAGAGGTGTTCGGAGGCCACGCCCCTTTTTACAACACTCTGCAACGCAGCTTCGTGACGCTTACTGGAGGTACCTGGTGGGCTAGTTGGCCCCTAGGGGACCTCTCGATTGAAGAGGAATGAATTCCCCAACTTAAAACGCGCCACATGGCGTGTTTGCACAGTTTCACCTCAGGCCCCGCCCCCTGTGTTCACTACTGTGCAAACGCACCCCGTGGCGCGTTTTAAGGTGGGGGATTAAGTCCCCTTGAATCCTGAGGTCCCCTAGTGGCCAACTAGGCCACCAGGAACCTCCAGTAAGCGCCACAGAGCTGCATTGCAGAGAGGTGTAAAAGGGGCGTGGCCTCATTACACCTCTCTGCGAAGCAGCCCCCTGGCGCATACTGGAGGTTCCTGGTGGGCTAGTTGGTCCCCAGGGACCCCCAGTATTCAAGGGGAATTAGTTCCCCCTGGGCGCGTTTGCAGAGTGGAGTAAGAAGGGGGCCTGGCCTCCGGCCCGATCTCGTTTTTTTTGCCCAATACAAGGCTCCAGGAGGGGGGTTGCATGCCCCCCCTCCAACATGTACAAGTTGCCCTGGGGTGGTGGTCCCCAGGGCTGGGGGGGCCTGAGAGCCCCCCACATCAAATAGTTTTAAGCCCTGGGGGTGGCGGTCCCCGGGGCTGGGGGGACTGCTAGCCCCCCCACCTATGATAATGAAGCCCCGGGGGGTGGTGATCCCCGGGGCAGTGTGGGGGCATTGGGACCCCCCCAACACTTTTTTTAAATTAAGCCCCTGGGATTTGGCCCCCGGGGCAAATTAGAATATTCAGCGCGGGAGTCCACGCTGAATTTTAAAAAAAAATTCGGCCGAAAACCACGCTGGGGGCGCGAATCTCGCCGATATTTTACAAAAAAAATGCTTTTTTGGGCCCTGGGGGTCCTTGTGGGTCCCCCTGAGCAGGCCTAGGGGGTCTGGGTGTTTCTACCCTGCCCCCTTGTCGCGTTTTTCGCGTTTGTTTTATAGGTTTCTTGTGCCTCGGTTCTACCGAGGCACAAAATGGCTGCCAACACTTCCTGATCTGGAGTGTTGACAGCCAATTAGCATTCAGCTTGTGCACGGCAGGGTGCGCACTGGGTGCGGGGAGGGTGCGCGGATCCTCCGAGGCCATAGATATCACTAACTTTTTTACCCTAATTTTCTCAGGAACTACTGAACGTATTTACACCATTTAAGCAAAAGGCACGAGTCTGAACTGAGGACTACCTCTTTGTCAAATTTGGTGTAATTCCGTTCAGCAGTTCGGGCTGTAGCTGCGTCAACAGGTCCTATGGGAAAATGCATGGGGAAGACGCATTTTGGGACCCCCCTTTTTTCTCGGCTCCCGCTTGATGGATCACCGTGAAATTTTCAGGATAGGAGCGGACCAGAGCTGGCCAAAAGTTTGGAAAATTTTGCGAAGATTCCCGAATCGGTGCCAACGTTATTCCAAATAGAATGTTGCGGATTTCCTATGGAAAATAGGTCCTAACTATATCTACCTACTGGCGGTCAATATATATATATTACCTACTGGCGGTCAACATTCTATTCCCAATAACTTTGGCGGCGGTTGATGAATCTTCGCGAAATTTTCTCGGGGTGATTTGTCAAGCAGGGGCCGAAATAAAAGGGGGGTCCCAAATGTGTTTTCCCCATGCAATTTTCCATAGGAACCTTTAGTCGCAGCTACAGCTCGAACTACTGAATGGAATTACACCACATTTGGCAAAAACGTAGCCCTTGGTTCGGAGTTGTACCTTTTATTTAAATGGTGTAATTCCGTTCAGTAGTTGCTGAGAAAATCAAAAGTCAAATCGTATATATATCTATGGCCACGCAGGATCCGCGCACCCTCCCGATGACAAGCTGTATGCTAATTGGCTGTCATCACTGCAAGCCAGGAGGTGTTGGCAGCCATCTTGTGCCTCTGTAGAAACGAGGCACAAGAAAGCAGAAAAAAAACGCGAAAAACGCAAAAAGGGGGCAGGGTAGAAACACCCTGACCCCCTAGGCCTGCTTATGGGGTCCCACAAGGACGCAGGGTGCGCAGATCCTGCCGCAAAAAAAAATTAAAACCATGGGTGGGCTCCCGTGCTTCATTGTTAATTAGCCCCCGGGGGGCCAAATCCCGGGGGCAATATTGTTTATGTAAACCCCCGGGGCTTTTTCAATTCTGTGTGGTGGGGCTCTCAGGCCCCCAGCCCCGGCCACCACTACCCCCAGGGTTTTGAAAAGTATTGGGTGGGGGGCTCAAAGGCCCCCCCATAAGCCGCGGGGACCGTCACCCCCTAGGGCTTTTAGAAAAGATTGGTGGAGGGCTCACGGCCCCCCCACAGCCACCCCTGGGGCTTTAAAAAAAAAAAAACCCCACATGCCCCGGGGACCGCCACACCCCGGGGCTCTAAATATTTGAATTGGGGGGTCCGTGACGGACCCCCCAGCCCCAGGGACCACCACCCCCGGGGCTTTGTAGATTGTGGGAGGGGTTCACACGGCCTCCCTCCTGAACCCTTTTCATGGCCCTGGGGACCCCCACCCCTTAGGGCTGGCTCCTGCAGTGTCCCGCAGTGCCCACCCCCGGGACACTGTAGTTTGCTATGGCATGGCGGAAGCCTCACGGCTCCCGCCCTGCCATAGCAAACTTGGTTTGAATATTGAAAGAGAGAGCAGTAAAGCCTGCTCTCTCTTTCAAAATTCAAACCAAATTGCTTTTCCACATGGGGAGCTGCATCTTAGCAGCTCCCAATGAGGAAAAGCAATGCCGGCTCCCAAAGGACGCGGGGAGCTGGCTGGACCGTGGAGATATTGGGGACCCCTTCACGGTCACCAAAGGAGAGGGCCAGCCCCGGGGAATGTGGTCCCTGGGGCTACAAGTGGCCTGGGAGGGGGGCCACGTGGCACCCCTTCCCAAAATTAAAAAATTAACAGAGGCCGGCCCCATAAATGGCCTAAGAAGGGGGGCAAGGCAGCCCACCTCCCAAAAAAATAATAATAAACAATATGGCATTGCCCCAGGGGATGGGGTCACCGGGGCACATTTTGGCCTTGGGAGGGGGGCCACGCAGCCCCCTTCCCAAAATAAAAAAAATGGGGGCATGCCCTGAGGGATGGGGTCCCCAGGGCCAAGAATAGAGCAGCCCCCTTCTTAAAAAAAAGACCGGCATCTCGCCGGAGGCCACGCCCCCTCCTTTGAGCACTCTGCAAACGCAGCCCCTGGCACGTTTGCAGATGGGATCGAATTCCCCTTGAATACTGGGGGTCCCTGGGGGCCAACTAGCCCACCAGGAACCTCCAGTATGCGCTAGGGGGCTGCGTTGCAGAGCGGTGTTCTGAGGCCATGCCCCCTTTTACACCTCTCTGCAACGCAGCTTTGTGGTGCTTAATGGAGGTAGCTGGTGGACTAGTTGCACCCCAGGGACCCTCAGTATTCAAGGGGAGTTAATCCCCCAACTTGAAACATGCCATGGGGCGCGTTTGCACAGTGGTGAAGGGAGGGGGCGGGGCCTGAGTTGACATGTGTGCAAACACACCCTCTGGCACGGTTTACGTTGGGGAATTAAGTCCTCTTCAAACCAGAGGTTCCTGGGGGCCAACTAGCCCACCAGGTACCTCCAGTAAGAGCCACGGAGCTGCATTGCAGAGAGGTGGTGCAGGCTGTGCCCCTTTTTACATCTCTCTGCAATGGTGCTTACTGGACATAACTAGTAGGCTATTGCCCCTAGGGACCCTCAGGATTCAAGGGGACTTAATCTCCCAACTTAAAACGGCCAAAGGGCGTGTTTACACAGTGGGGAAGGGAGGGGACAGGGCCTGAGGTGATTTGTGCAAACACGCCCTATGGCGCATTTTAAGTTGGGGAAATAATTCTCCTTCAATCCTGAGGGCCCATGGGGGCCAACTAGTCTACCAGGTGCTTCATGTAAGCGCCACTGTGCTGCGTTGCAGAGAGGTGGTCCAGGCCGTGCCCATTTTCTCTGCAACACAGCTCTGTGGTGCTAACTGGAGATACCTGATGGGCTAGTTGTACCCAAGGGACACTCAGGATTCAAGGGGACTTTATCTCCCAAATTAAAAAGGCCACAGGGCGTGTTTGCACACGTCAGCTCAGCTTCCCCCTCCCTTCACCAGTGTGCAAACGCACCCTGTGATGCATTTTAAGAGGTAGTTTTAATCCCCCTGCCCTATTATATACTGGGGGCTTACAGAGGAGGTCATGCTATGCTAACAACAGGGGTACCCCAACACATAGTGTCCCCTAGTGTATGCGGGTGTTTTAACTGTATTCTAAGTGTCTTTTAGCATAGCACTGGCTCTAGGACTGGTTAGTCAGAGTCAGTTACCACCAGTACCCATCTGAAAAAGTTGAGGGTACAGGATGATTTTGCAACAAAGACTGTTTCTGCTCCTCTGTTTGTTCTTTCTGCACGTCTTCCTTCTTCCTGCACTTTTCTTTGTCTTTGAGGACTTCTGTTCTTCTGTGACTTCTTTCTGTATTTCTTTTTCTTATTTCTGTGTGTTTTTTCTTCTTTCTTCACATGTCCTACCTCTGTAGGCATAGTTAGAAACTAGCATTTAAAAAAGCTGTGAAATTCATTTAAACCATAGGTTTCAGTTACGTTAAAGTTTGAAATTAGCATTTAGAAAACCTTTGAAATTCCTTTAAAAAACCATAGGTTTTTAAAAAACCATAGATTTCAGGCACGTTTTAGTTAGGAATTGGCATTTAAAAAACCTTAGAAATTCACAGAAAAAATCATAGGTTTTCGGGGTGTTATAGTTAGCTGGACATTTCACTCGTACAAAACCATTGAAATTCCACTGTTATAGTTCAGCTAACTATAACTCGCGCACCCGCAATGCACTGCTGATGACGTCACATATTACAGCACTCATGACATGGTCAGTGACATCACTCATGACATCACTGATGACATCTCAAATGACATCACTGATGACATCATCCTAATGATAGAGTGGCAGACCTCCTCTCACCCTAATATAACCTTTGATACACACATTCGAAAATAGAAACTAACATTTTCAAAAAAAATGGACACACCAATACCAGTTACAACAACCTATTCAGTAATTCCAAGATCTACATACACATCCACTCATTCACCAACAGTCCTATATAGTCACTCATTCATGTACTCACTCTTCATATGTACTCATACACCTATACATCCTGTTACACACCGCCACTCATTCATAGAGTTAATCATGCTAATAAAGAATCAAACATCCATTTACTTGTACATACAGTTATACACACACCACTACACTTACTTCTACAGAAACGTACACATACTTACTCTCTTAAACAATCACTTATAGAAACACATAATTACTTATACAGGAACTCTTCCAATCTCTCACTCTCACATATACTCACTTAAATACACCAATACTCACATATACTAGTTTAAAACATATGAAGTTACTCATAAAGACACTATTGAGACAGTCATTCACTCACTAACACACCCATACATACACTCATCTGCCCATACAGTCCTGCACACATGCTGTCTTCAACACATACAAACAGTGAGTCACTCATTCAGGCATCTGTGCGCTAGGTAATACCCCCCACTGAACCATACAGACATTCAGACACTCATACTGATACTCAAAAAAACAACTAATAACCCATATAGACATTCATGTAGCTGCTCACCAACTCATGCAGCCACCTATACACAAATTGAGATACTGATACAGATATTTACATATTTAAACATTACTAGCTAACCCATGTATTCACTAAGATACACTTAATCAGTCAGTTATACAAACAATTTTACAAAAAAAAACATCCATTTAGATACTAATTTTCCCATTTATTCTTCCATCGACCTTGAGATATAGATATATAAAAAATATTTATTTTTCAGAAAGACACACATTCACTGGATGATGTCATCAGTGATATCATCAATGATGTCATGAGTGATGTCACTGACCATGTCATGAGTGATGTAATATGTGACGTCATCAGCAGTGCATTGCGGGCGCGCAAGTTATAGTTAGCTGAACTAACTATAACGGTGGAATTTCAATGGTTTTGTACATGTGAAATGTCCAGCTAACTATAACACCCCTGAAACCTATGTTTTTTTCTGTGAATAAATATATATATATATATATATATTCACTGAAAAAAACCATAGGTTTCACACACGTTATAGTTAGGAATGAGCATTTAAAAAACCTTGCAAATTCACTTAAAAAACCATAGGTTTCACACATGTTATAGTTAGGTGGACATTTCACTCGTGAAAAACCATTGAAATTCCCCCGTTATAGTTAGTGCAGGCAACTATAACTCACGCGACCGCAATCCTCTGCTGATGACGTCAGATATTACATCACTGTATTTAGACACTTATTTACCCATGTCGTCTTCCATTAATTTTTAGCTATACATATATTACAAATATTTTTTTTTAGAAAGACACATATGTCATCAGTGATGTAATATCTGACGTCATGAGCAGAGGATTGCGGTCGCGTGAGTTATAGTTGCCTGCACTAACTATAACGGGGGAATTTCAATGGTTTTTCACGAGTGAAATGTCCACCTAAATATAACATGTGTGAAACCTATGGTTTTTTAAGTGAATTTGCAAGGTTTTTTAAATGCTAATTCCTAACTATAACGTGTGTGAAACCTATGGTTTTTTCAGTGAATTTGTATGGTTTTTTACATGCTAAGTTATGTTTTTTTTAAAGTTTTTTCACCGTGCGCGTACCGTACGCGATCGGTGCGCTTCGCACACCGTGCTCGCGCTGTGGGCGCTTGGTGCGCTTCGCGCACCAAGCGCCCACGATGCGTTGTTCGTGCCGTGCGCGTGCTTTGCGCACACCCCGCGATTTTTCGCAAAAATTATTATTATTTTTTTCCCTTGGGGGTCCTTCAGTGACCCCCTGACAAAGGCTAGGCGGTCAGGACCTGTCCATCCTGCCCCCTTCTCACGTTTTCCCCCTTTGTTTTTCATTGCCTCAGACTGCAAGAGACAAAATGGCGGCCGAGACTTCCTGATTTCCACCGATTCGAATGTTTACTGACATCTAACAACCAATCAGAATTGCGCTCGCGCACGTCACCTTGAGCGTACGGTATGCTTACCGTACGCGCACGGTGCGCGCTCATAGATATATATATGCTTTTAACTGCAATTTTCTCAGGAACTAATGAACAGATTTACACAAGACCTGCAAAAGGCACATCCCTGAACTGAGGACTACCTCTCTGCCAAATTTCAAGTAATTCTGTTCAGCCGTTCGGGCTGTAGCTTGGACTAAAGGTCCTATGGAAAAATGCATGGGGAAAACGCGTTTTGGGACCCCCCCTTTTTCTCAGCCCCCGCTTGACGAATCCCCCCGAGACTTTCAGGGAAGGAGCGGAGCGGAGCGCCCCACCTATTCTGAAAATTTCGCGAGGATTCGTCAATCGGCGACAACGTTATTCCAAATAGAATGTTGCGGATTTCCTATGGAAACACGGTCCTAAATATAACTATCTACTGGGGACCGCCAGTAGATAATATATATATATATATTTGAACCCAAGTAGCTCGTTTTTGAGAGATCTCAAAATCAGCAAAGCGGCACACCAAAGGACAAAACAATTTATTTATTGTCTATATAAACGATGCATTTCGGCGAAGCCTTTTTCAAGTTAGTGACCTGCGCCCAACTCCCCTTAGAAATACAGGTCGTGGTAAACAAACAAATAAGAAATACTATGTTCTAATACGATCGCATATAAAACAATTCATGGATTCATGAAAATTCAATCAACCTTGAATTCATCTATCACATATGTATATATAAACGTCGGACATGTCCATAAATACAATTTACATTTTTAAAAATTTAATGTAAAAGAAATCATGGTCATAATGCAAATAAATAATAAGCGGTAATGTTGCCACGCTATTGCTCCGTCATATGCTATATACATAAACATTTCCACCATTCAAACCCTCATGATTAGGGCATCAAAGGCAAATATCTCCACTCTAACACATACATAGTATAGATCGGTAATGTACCGTCTATATTACTAATGCAATTAAATCATAAGCGGGAATGTCGCCACGCTATTGCCCCGTCATATGCTATATATATGAACATTTTCACCAATCAATACTTCATGATCAGGGCATCGAAAACAAATATCTCCACATTAAACACACATAGTATAGATCGGTAATGTACCATCTATATTACTAAAAATGGTATCAGTGGTTATGGCAGATCCTATCATTTGTAAATAATAGGCACCGTATAACCATTTGGCAATGGAGGCATATGCCCCATGACATTCATATCCTAGGTAATGTACCTTAATGTCCAACAGTGATATACATAATTCAACCATGATGTTATATATTACCGCAGTTTCATCAATTCGAAAAAAAGGGGGGTTGGGGGCTAACAGTGACACATGGTGAGGAAAAATAAAAAGTGCATGAGTAATAATTATATATATGTGCGTTAGAAGCAATAGAAGGCATTTAGAACCGTCGTCCCCCGACAGCCGTCATGGATGGAATCACATAATCCTATGTGATATCGGAACCTCTTCAATGCCAGGGGAATCTGTGTACATGCTTGTTGTGTGGGTATGCTCTTGGTGCTGGAACCTCCTTTAGTTTGTGCGTACAGTTGGTAATGCGTTATTGGGTGCTCGTAGCTGACTCGGCACTGCGGCCAGACCAAGGAAAGTTGTCTTCTTTTTTTATTTAATTTAATTTTACTTCTCCCGTCGTATGTTGACTTACCCGACCCTCATCCCGCCCCACCTCCTCACCGCTCTTACCTGTGCCGGCTGCCACTGGGTGCTACCTGTCCTATCGTCTGAGTTAGCACTTGGTTTCTCTCTTAGTAGTGAAGGAGAGGTGACACATTTTATAAATGTAAGAAAAAGTCATGATGAGGTCACTCCTAAAGTGAGGGTGGCTTTTAAATGACGAGTAAGATTTAGAGAGAGCTGTTTTAGAATTTTGTCTAGAAGGGACGATGATAGTATTGCTATGGATGTACGTTTTTCTCATTGTGGTATACGTTGAAATCCTGAAGCGGTCATAATATTCAGAGGAAGTGAAATTGCTAAAGGTTATGCCAGTCAGTCCTGCTGTAAAACAAATGTTGTTAACAGGTAGTTTTATAACAGAGTATTGTCCATTGTTTAAGGTTTAGATATTTGAATGTTAGTTTGGAGGCATTCTACTGAGTGGGTGACTGATGGTGCCAATGTAGTGCAATTTATCTGGTCTCTGCATTTGCAGTCGATTTCCCCACTCATTTAATTTTTTTCTCAATCATTCCACAGAATTTTGTATCCCAGGGAGGCTAATATATCTCTGAGGTGCTGTCCTGAGTGGAAAAAACAGATTCCAGGTAAGAAGAGGGTGTTGATGTTGTAGGTGCAGTTTACTTTTGCTGGCAGGTTTTTGTGAGTGCCAGGTCGAACGGTAGAGCTTCGGCAGTGAGCTGTGTTCCCAGTGGGCCACGGGTCACAGACTCTCGCACTTTTAGAGAGATGGCAGTCATCCTCACCCACTCACCCCTGCCCTCACCCACCAATCCCTGCCCTCCCCCACCGATCCCCTCCCCTCAACCATTGATCCCCCCTCACCCCACCCCCTGATCCCTCCCCTCACCCACCAACCCCTGCCCACCCCTCACCCACTGACCTTTGCCCTACCCTCACCCACCGACCCCTGCCCTCCCCCCACCCACTGACCCCAGCCCTCCCCTCACCCACCAACATTTACCCTCCCCTCACCCACTGACGCCTGCCCTCCCCAACCCACTCACCCACCGACCCCTGCCCTCCCCTGACCCATTGATCTCTGCACTCCCCTCCCCACCAACCCCTGCCCTCCCCTCACTGCCTTCCACCTTCACGTACCCAGACCTCTGCCTGTTCTCTCCAGAGACCCGCACCCTAAGTAACACCTGGCAAGGAGGCACAATCTGGACTGTGACTAAACATTTAGGGCAAAGGATCGACATTCAAGACACAAAGTGAGGATAAAAGGTCACTTGTATGGCAGATCTGAGGAGTCCAGCAGTCATGTACACAGACATCTGACACCGGCAAGAGTCAGAGCAGGTTTGTCAGCTTTGGTTTGTATAATACATGGCACTTTTGATCAAACCTTCATATGTAATTTGGATTATTTAAGGATTTTAAACACTTCAAACGTGTACTCTTTAAGCAGAATCCGACAGCTGGCAAGGGGGGCTTCGGTGGCAGACCCCTCCTGCCCTTCTACCATGTGGGACAGAAGCAGTGCTCCGAGGCCGAACATGCACCGCCAGGGTTAGTTTTTCCTTTTCATAAGCAGTAGCAGATCTGAAGTTCTTTGTTTCGAAGAGAAAAGAACAGAAATCTGGGCATGAATATTGATCTGGACCCGCAGTTCCTCTTTAACAAGTTTAGCATCACACCTATCACACTGCAGCATGCTGGGGGCGAGAGACGCCACACTCCGGTAGGACGTTTAAGGTTCATTTCACCCACACCTCTTTTGCCTCTTTCAGCACCTCTGTTGGTTCTTTCTGCACTGCTCTTGCTTCTTTCTGCACATCACCTGTCTCTTTCTGCACTGCTCTTGCTTCTTTCTACACCTCTGTTGCTTCTTTCAGCAATTCTCTTGCCTTTTTCTGCACTTCTCTTGTTTGTTTCTGCACCTCTCTTGCATCTTTCTGCACCTCTGTTGCCTCTTTCTGCACTTCACTTGCTTCTTTCTGCTCCTCTCTTGCCTCGTTTGACACATCTGTTGCTTCTTTCAGAAATTCTCTTGCCTCTTTCTGCACTTCTGTTCCTTCTTTTTGCATCTCTCCTGCCTCTATCTGTACCTCTCTTGCCTCTTTGTGCACCTCTCCTACCTCTTTCTGCACCTCTCTTGCCTCTTTTTGCATGACTGTTGGTTCTTTATGCACTGCTCTTGCTTCTTTCTGCACCTCGCTTGCCTCTTTCTGCACTGGTCTTGCTTCTTTCTAAACCTCTGTTGCTTCTTTCAGCAATTCTCTTGCCTATTTCTGCACTTCTCTTGGTTGTTTCTGCACATCTCCTACCTCTTTCTGCACCTCTCTTGCCTCTTTTTGCATGACTGTTGGTTCTTTATGCACTGGTCTTTCTTCTTTCTGCACCTCACTTGCCTCTTTCTGCACTGCTCTTGCTTCTTTCTAAACCTTGTTGCTTCTTTCAGCAATTCTCTTGCCTTTTTCTGCACTTCTCTTGGTTATTTCTGCACCTCTATTGCCTCTTTTGACACCTGTTACTTCTTTCTGCACCCCTCCTGCCTCTTTCTGCACCCCTCTTCCCTATTTGTGCAACTCTCTTGCCTCTTTCTACACCTCTCTTCCCTCTTTCTGCAGCACTTGTACCTCCTTTTGCAACTCTGTTGCTTCTTTCTGCACTTCTCTTGGTTCTATTTGCACTGCTATTGATTCTTTCTGCATCCATCTTGCCTCCTTTTGCACCGCTGTTGCTTCTTTCTGTACCTCTGTTGCGTCTTTCTACACTTCTCTTGCCTCTTTTTGCACCCTTCGTGCCTCCTTCAGCACTTCTGATGCTTCTTTCTGCACTTCTCTTCCTTCTTTTTGCACCTCTTGAGCCTCCATCTGCACATCTGTTGCCTCTTTCAGCACCTCTGTTGGTTCTTTCTGCACTGCTCCTGCTTCTTTCTGCACCTCACGTGTCTCTTTATGAACTTCTCTTGCTTCTTTCTACACCTCTGTTGCTTCTTTCAGCAATTCTCATGCCTCTTTCTGCACTTCTGTTCCTTCTTTTCGCACCCCTCCTGCCTCTTTCTGTACCTCTCTTGCCTCTTTGTGCACCTCTCCTACCTCTTTCTGCACCCCTCTTTCCTCTTTTTGCACCACTGTTGGTTCTTTCTGCACAGCTCTTGCTCCTTTCTTCATCCTACTTGCCTCTTTCTGCACTGCTCTTGCTTCTTTCTAAACCTCTGTTGCTTTTTTCAGCAATTCTCTTGCCTCTTTCTCCACTTCTCTTGCTTGTTTCTGCAACTCTCTTGCATCTTTCTGTACCTCTGTTGCCTCTTTCTGTACTTCACTTGCTTCTTTCTGCACCTCTCTTGCCTCTTTCGGCACCTCTGTTACTTCTTCCTGCACCCCTCCTGCCTCTTTCTGCACCCCTCTTCCCTATTTGTGCAACTCTCTTGCCTCTTTCTACATCTCTCTTCCCTCTTTCTGCTGCACTCGTGCCTCCTGTAGCACCTCTGTTGCTTCTTTCTGCACTTCTCTTGGTTCTTTCTGCACTGCTCTTGCTTCTTTCTGAATCACTCTTGCCTACTTTTGCACCTCTCTTTCTTCTGTCTGCACCTCACTTGCTTCTTTAAGAACGTCTGCTGCTTTTTTCTACAGATCTCTTGCCTCTTTCTGCACTTCATTTGCGTCTTTCAGAACCTTCAGTTGCTTTTTTCTGCAGATCTCTTGCCCCTTTCTGCACCCCTCTTTTCTCTTTTTGCACCCCTCTTCCCTCTTTCTGCACCTCTGTTCCCTGTTTCTGTACATTTCTTGCCTGTTTCTGCACCTCACTTGCCTCTATCAGCACTTCTGTTGCTTTTGTCTGCAGATCTCTTGCCAGTTTCTGCACCTCACTTGCCTCTTTCAGCACCTCTGTTGCTTTTTTCTGCAGATCTCTTGCCTCTTTCTGGACCGCTCTTGCCTCTTTCTGCACCCCTGTTCCCTGTTTCTGCACCTTTCCTGCCTGTTTCTGTACCTCTCTTGCCTCTTTCTTTACCTCTGTTGCCTCTTTCACAATTTTCTTGCTCTTTTTGCACCCTTCAAGCCTGTTTCAGCACCTCAGTTTGTTCTTTCTGCACTGCTCTTGCCTATTGCTGCACCTCTCTTGCCTCTTTCTGCACTTCTCTTCCTTTTTTCAGCACTCCTCCTGCCTCTTTCTATAACACTTGTGCTTCTTTGTGCACCTCTCCTACCTCTTTCTGCACCCCTCTTTCCTCCTTTTGCACCTCTGTTGTTTCTTTCTGCACTGCTTTTGCTTCTTTCTGCACCTCACTTGCCTCTTTCTGCACCCCGTTCTCTGTTTCTGTACCTATCCTGCGTGTTTATGCACCTCTCTTGCCTCTTTCTGCACCTCTGAGTTAGAGGTACTTTTAATCCCCCTGCCCTATTATGAACAGGGGCCTTACAGGGGAGGTCATGCCAATCATAGGGATACCCCAACCCATAGTGTACCCTAGTATATGTAGGTATTTTCACTGTATTCTAAGTGTCTTTCAGCATAGCACTGGCTCCGGGCCTGGTTAGTCCGAGTCAGTTAGTACCAGTCAGCAAAAAGTTGGGGGCACAGGATGACTTTGAAACAAGACCTCTTTCTGCACCTCTGTTGCTTCTTGCTGCATATCTCTTGCTTGTTTCTGCACGTTTCTTTGTCTTTCTGGAGTTCTGTTGCCACTTTCTGCATTTCTCTTGCTTCTTTCTGCACCTTTCTTCCTCTTTCTGCACATGCTCTACCTCTATAGGCATAGTTAGAAATTAGCATTTAAAAAACCTTTGAAATTCACTGAAAAACCATAGGTTTCAGGGACGTTATAGTTAGAAATTAGCATTGAAAAAACATAGAAATTCGCTGAAAAAAACATAGGTTTCAGGAATGTTATAGTTAGCTGGACATTTTACTCATACAAAACCATAGAAATTCCTCTGCTAAAGTTAGTTCTGCTAACTATAACTCGCGCGCCCGCAATGCACTGCTGATGATGTCACATATTACATCATTCATGACATGGTCAGTGACATCACTGATGACATCACTGATGACATCACTGATGACATCCTCCACGTGACATCCACTCACTGATCAATAGAACACTATGAAATACATTCATTAACCTATATAGACAATGACACATCAGCAGTCATCCTACTCGGTTTTGCAGTTATCGTACTCACTCAGGAAAAAAATGAATCACACTTACATTTACTCACTTATACAGTTATACACACAACACCTCATTTATTCGTACATATTGTTACTCATAGGTACTATGTTATAAAATCACTATTACAATTATACACACATTCATGCAGTCACTAGCACAATCAGTGACTGTTATGTATACTTATTTGTATACACTAACTCTGACATAAAATGCCTTTTTTTTTTGTACTTTCTTCGAGATGTAGCAATGAGACATATATTCACTCACCCACACACCCATTAACACACTCTATTACTCAAAGAACTGTTTCCACAAGCACTCTTAAAATCATACGCCTATGTAATAAACCACTCACACATCTATGCACAGAGTCATACACCCCCCACCCAACCATACACACTCTCAGTCTCCCATACAAATACTGAACCAACTAAACAATAACTAATATAAACAATCATGTAGCTAGTGACCAACTGATACAGCAGCTTACACAACAATAGACAGAGTGATACAGACATTTAAACACTTTAGTCACTAACCCATGTAATTAGTACAACACTTTTTATTACTCACTTAAATAGTCACTCACACAACTACTAAATCCTCCATCCAAACACTTATATATCCACTCATTCTTCAATACAGATTGGTATATATAATATATATTTAAATTTGAAACAAAAAAACATACACTGGATGATGTCATCAGTGATGTCACTGACCATGTCATGAATGATGTAATATGTATCATCATCAGCAGTGCATTGCGGGCGTGCATGTTATAGTTAGCAGAACTAACTATAAAGGAGGAATTTCTATGGTTTTGTATGAGTAAAATGTCTAGCTAACTATAACGTGCCTGAAACCTATGTTTTTTTCAGTGAATTTCTATGTTTTTTTTAATGCTAATTTCTAACTATAACATCCCTGAAACCTATGGTTTTTTCAGTGAAAATATATATATAGGTATATTTTGAGGACATTTATTTTTGGGGGATTTTTGTAGTTTTTATATTTAATTAATATGGACATATATTTAACGTTTTGCAGTTGATTTGCTAATATATATGTTTCATATATTTTATCTACAGATATATATGTTTTATATAGCACCAAATTAAAACAAATTACTCACAAATTTAAAGATAATGCAAAATATATATTTTTAAATATAGTATTACATTACATATATGTATATATAAGCATGCACGTATACATGTTTGTGTTCCTATAAATATTTATATATAGTATTAAATATGATTTACCTTTATTCAATTTACCTTATAGTAATGTTAACTATTGAAATTTTTAAGATTTACTATTTGAAACTGCATATATAATAAAAAAACAATATTTTTGTATGTTTGTTTACTTTATTAATGTGACACAATAAACTTTTTAAAATATTTTTGCACTTACCATTATACGTATAGGGGCACTATATTTCTGTAATCGAAATTTCGGACACAAAACTATTGTATCACGATATTGTTGTTTTCGCTTTTGTGTCAATGATCCGGATATAGGATTGAAGTTGGCAAAGGCACAATAACAAAGTCAAAGAGTACATGGGCTGACTTTAATTGTCACAAATGACTTTGCCTTTCTATTTATGTATCTAAGCAGCAATTCGTTAAAACTGAATGCAGAATTGAAGACATATTGAAAACAAATGCCTCTACATTGTGGACCATGGATTACCTGCCTGCATTAGTTTAGCAAACCCATTTTCAAAATGATAAGAGAATTGAAAACATAGGGACTACCAAATATTTAAAAAGGAAACATGCAATCATCGCAACACTCATAAAACACATTAATGGCAGAAGTGCTGGGGGCAGGAGTGCTGGGGGGATCTCTAGTACATTAAAATACATTAAAATGTGCCCTGTTATATGCTGCTTAATGCTATATTTCCAGACTGTTGATTACACCGTAGATGAAAAGGGAAATTCAGTACAGAACTCAGTACAGTGAGGCATTGACAAGAGGGTTGTGCAAAATGTGAGGGGCACATAAGAGAGAGCACAGAAATCTAAGAGCCACAGCTCAGTGGGTTTATGTTCCTGTTGTCGAGATGTGTTGTAATATAAAGAAAACAGCATATAATATACGTAAAGCAGCTACATTTGTCCCTGTATTTTGCAGGGAATCTACCTGACAAGCAAGAAGGAGAAAGGGCCCTTTTTCTTGTGCGTTAAGACTGAACTCCTATAGAACATTCCAGGGGGTTGACAACCGTAAACCACCCTCTACAACAGGAGAAACCCTTGCTGGCCTTTAGTAGATTGGCTGAGCACAAGTACTACTTCTCAATAAGAGTACAAGGGAGAAGGAAAATATTCAAAACATTTTATGGAGTGTGTCTGTAGAGGCTGATATATGGTCCCAATTCGAATCGTGATGGAAAACTGGCCCACTACAAATATGACCTTAAGACATATGGCGTAACATATGAAAGTGGGTGTTTCTGCACTGATTCCCACTTGGTTATCACCACTGGCTTTCACTTGGACAGTCTGAAGATGTCCAGGTAAAGCACTAGGGATCTGCAGTATTCCTGCGACATTGTAATTCTCGATGCAGCATGTAACAGAAGTTACCCAATGCACTGCGAAATATAGCACTCTCATCAGAAGGTTCACAGCCTTCTGTCTGCAGGTTGAGGCAGAACAAACCTCTACAGATCTGGACACACTGAATGAGATTCCTTGGTGATCAGTGAACAAACACATCCAACTCACAAGCTCCACCTGGAATACAGCGCCTTTCAATGACGGATTTGCTGTCCAGTACTCCATTTGCAGAATTGCTGATGTTCTTTCAGGTCCAGCAGGTTCTGTCTATGGCTGTTATCAGACGAGAACTCTATGGGCTCAGTTTGCAGGCTCAGAAGCTCCCAATTAACTTCTGAATAGTCTTATTTATTGAGTGGGGCAAGGCCCGTCCTCAGTCTGCCAAGATGGTGTCATATGAGGAGCTCCTTGCTCAAGGACCTTCAACAATTAAAAGTACTATTTGCAGGAGGCTCACCCAGTTCGTGGACCCAGAAGGTCCAGCAAAATCTAGCAGAAAAAATGAAATTCTGTTGCCTTACTTCACACTTTCTCTCCAATTTCAAGCAATGGCCAAAAAGACTGTCTTATCAAGTATGGATTTCTATCGAACGCAGGAATGCCAGTGATCAAAAGTGGCATCACCTGCATTTCATAGTTTCATACTTTCATAATTTGTATAGCCAATTTATTTTTCCTGCTGCTGAAACGCTCCGTAGAGATCAAGAACAAAGAAGATGTAAACATAAACCCACCTCTGGATACACTGGGCCTCATTTACTATATTTTGGCGCACGGCAGCACAGCAAGCCTTCCTGCTGTGCTGCCATGCATCAAAATAAAAGGGCAAGAATGCACCGTATCTGCAAGATATGTCGCATTCCTGTCCTTCTCCCCAGCATTGGCACAGAAACAGCAGTTGTGTGCCAAAGCAGACACCCTGGCGTTATGTTGCAAGGGTGCCTGCACTGAGGGACACCTTCCGGCACAAAAACAATCATTGATTGCATTTTCCTCTTTCTATGCATGCTGCAGAATGCAACACGCATAGAAAGAGGAAAAAATTATGAGAAAATAAAGTATTACTACTCATTGTGCCACACCCCCTGGGGCGGCTAGGATTCTGACGCATTCCCTGCTTTACAAAACGTTTTAATACAGGGAATGTATCAGGGTCCATGGATGTTGCGTGCAAACGCGCACTGAAACAACGATTGAATGCCCCTTTTATGTAGCATAATCTATAAAAGGGGCACATATTTAAAAGACTATTAAAAGTCACACAGGGTGAGTTTACGAGGCCTTGTAAATATGGGCAAGCCCATTGCGCTGCAAGTGCGTCAAAGAAAGTGATGCACCGGCAGTGCAATGGGCTTATAAAACAGGCCCACATAGTTTTGATAGTATTTCCTATTCAAGGGATGTGTCTTGAATTTAGTCTCTTGCTATTTCTTTTTTTATTCAAAGACAATTGCAGGGCAATGTTGCAGGCAGAGATGAGTGAGTTACGCATACCTGCAATAGGCTACTTGGTAGCTCCTGAGTAAGCTAGTGATTGTAGTTCAGCACAGTGGAGCAAAGACATGCTGCAGAAAGCTGCATATAGCAGGCCGCCTACAAACTCCAATATCTGAGAAGTTGAATGATGTCTTAAGATGCTAGCAGAAGAGACCTGTGTGTAACCTACAGGGCACAGGTTCCATTCCCAATGGGATTTAGGACTGTGCTGAGAGTCTGGTACAGTGATGTTTAAGAAACTAAGAGTTTGAAAGTTTAAATCCAATTCAGTGTATATGTATGTGATATGTCTATAGCGCAAACCTACCCAAAAGTGAGCGGAGTGCCGTACAGGGTCAATTATGATGGATCTGTTGAAGATATCTACATTTTAGGGCACTGGTTGCAATCCTGGAAGTTGCGTCGTATTCTTTCACCCTTCTGAAGGTGACATAATGTGTACTATTGAGTTTGAGAATAGATAAGTTGCTGTAAGAACCAGGAGACAGATGATCACAGATTACAGTCTATGATCTACAAAAGACATGTCTCTAGAGGCTGCACATGTCACAGAGACACTTAAAGAGTCTTTGGTGTCAAACTTCTAGTTTCAGTTCTTGCATATTGTTTCAGGCTCCTTTTGAAAGTGACACTGCTTCTTGTGAATACCTGCGGGCAGACAATGATATCAAAGATCACCTGTGTCAATTGTCACTTCAGACATTCTACCTGGCACGAGTCCTAGGCATAGCTCAAACAAGTGTAGGGAGGTGGGGGTTCACCAACTCAGAGCGGTTTAACAACAACACTTTCAACAACACAGTCTCCATTCACTGAAAAAAATATTGGTTATTTTTTAATGGTTTACGATTCTGAATGGGCCGAGGAGCTACCTGGATGATATGTTCTGCGAGATCTATTTTAACTTTGGAATTAAACCTTTTGTTTATATAAATATTTAGGATACAGTTTAAGGAGCTTCGGAGTGATTTCGTCCAGTTTTTTCTAAATTAAATTTGTACTTATAAGAGACAAAGGGGCAGATTTGCAAGAAAGTGACGCATCTATAAAAAAGTGTCACTTTCCCAGCGCTACTGAGAGAAACCCTTGCGCCACCATGGATGTGCCGTATTTACAATATGGCGCACCATGGCGCAAGGATTGACAGATGCATAAAAAATTCTGATGCATCTGTTGAGGCAAAAGTCATGCATTGCTGATGTCCTGTCGCAAGCACGACGCAACGCCGGGCAATCCATTTTGAGGCCTATTCCCACTAAACTGCGTCACTCCTTATGCCTACTTCAAGCATGCAGAAGGGTTTGACGCAGTGGCGTCCGAGAAGTGACGCAGTGAAATCTTGTAGATTTCACTGCGTCACTTTTACGAGGCCTTCCATCGTGGGAAAGCCCACCCTGCATACATTATACCTGACGCAGGTATAATGTGACCCAGGGCTTAACAATGTGACGCATCTCCCTTGATGCGTCACATTGTAAATTGCCCGCATTTTTTATGCCACCCCTGGGCCACAAAAGTGACACAACTGCAGCGCAAAAGTGTTGCAAGCAGCTTGTAAATCTGCAACAAAATGTGGGCCTCTTTTGTGATTTTAATATATGTTTTAAGAACATTGATACAAAAATACAAAGCTTGTTGGAAAAAATTCTGTAATGATGGCAAACCTAATGATCAGCAACTGGAAACTAACTGATTATTAGGAGAGAAATGGTGCACCTAGGCCTTCAGCAAGACTAATCAACAGTCACAGGGAAAACTCACAAAGAGATTTGCGAGTGCATGCAGCAGTACTTACTATAGGAGTGTTATTTTACACATTCTAATATGCAATTCTCAATAGGCCCTAAAATTTGAATATTCGTCAAATATTCAAATACAATTGTTACAAATAGAACCAGCAGTGTTTTTAATGCATTTTTACTAATGGGAAATTTTAAGTTTTAGGGTCACAAAGTCATGAAAAAGCCGGTACCTGAAACAGTACTCCTGTAGTACTTCTTTCCCTACTCATAAATGCTAGTGGGTATCGGTCCCATATTCAATGTTTTCACACGCAAAGAACATAGCTGATTGACACGCTTTTGCCTATTTTGAAAGAAGAATAACGAATAAAGCATTCGATTGGGCTCTTCTGTAACTGGTGACTTTTAGTTACTTTTCTGTAAATTGACAGTGCACGTTAACATTAGCCATTATTGAAAGGTAAGGCAATTTTATTGAAGAGCTCATAGGATCCCTCTTTTCAGCAGCCTTTGGAGCTCACATCACCCTTGATGTACAGTTTGCAGATCCTTTCATCTTCATTAGAAACCGCGTCTTTCACCCTGGTCACCACACAGCACTCTCACATCAAAGTGCAGCACTTCAAATGGAAGAAGGCACGTGGTCCGTGCTTTCTATCACGGGCCGTGCATCATTATTTAGAGTGCACTGGTTGGCCAGGCTCTTCAAAGAATATTCCTATTAACAAGCGCTGGTACAGACGTCCAATTATGATCCCAGCACTGCTCGTGTGAAGTACAGGCGCTGAACGGCAAGAGGGAGGCAGGGCTGACCCACTGTGCCGGTTTGTACTGGTACTCATGAAAAGGTGTCACAAGGGGCACATTGGATGAGGGTGGGCTGTGTGACTCCATGACATGTATGTCCTTAACCTGAAAATACAACAAACCCGCAGTTCAAAAGTTTAAACTGCATTGCTGCTTAGATATAAGTGAACTCCTCACAGGAGCAAGATTATGTGTTACTCGACCTTTTAAGCTTAACTGCTCCTAGTTTAAAGGGAGTGCCCTACATTTTAAAGACTTTCTGATTGAGGGCCTTACTTAGGAGGAGTGCCACATCGCTGAGACAAAGCAGCGATGCAACACTTCTCAGTGCGCTCTCCTTGCGACACCAATGATGTGTCATATTTACAGTGCGGCGCATCAAGACGCAAGGACTTACAGATACATCAGTATTACTACCGTATCTGTATGCACAAATGTGGCATATTGCTGGGGTGTGTCTAAAAAGAGACGCAACTCCAGCATTCTGCAGCACACATACAAAGAGGAAAAAGCCTCCTAGCATTCTTTTTGCACAGGAAGGTGTCCTTTCCGGCACATAAACGATCCTGCTACAACACACGCACCCTATTCCATGGTGCAAGGGTTCCTGATCTTGTGCTAGGCTGCAAAAACAGCACGAGTGCAAGGTAAGAAGACAGGAATGTGCCGCATTCCACAAATATGGCACATACCTGCCCTTTCCCTGTTAAGTGGGGCAGCACAGCAAGTTGACTTGCTGTGCAGCCCTGTGCCACAATTTTCATAAATATGCCCCTCAGTTTAAGAAAATGTATTCATGAAAAACAATATGATTAGATAGTGAAGCATTGTAGTATTCTCTGTAGGATGGCATTACCTTCAATTTTACATGCTCACTATTAAAGCCATTCATTTCATCAGGCACACCTGTCATGATCGAAAGAACACTGTTCATTTCATGTGATAATGCTAAACCAGAGTCTCCAATGCATTTAAAGTCAACCATGATGCTAAAATTAAACTAATAACTTAGTTATTGACATTTGTATATCACAGTTAATTTTTTTTTCCTTACAATTACACTGGCTAAAGACCAGGAGATTTTTCGTACAAGATTTGCAATTTGCGCTTTTTTTATTAGGACTCTAATAAAATCCATTCGGCAGAAGTGAGTGGCGTTTGCACACCGACTTCTACCGAACACATTGTTTTTGTGAAATAGGTTGTTTAATAAAAGTTCTAATTAGTAGTGGTTAGCAATTCGACCCACCTCAGTAAAATGCATAAGTTAGGTAGCAAATGAGACCCACTAAGTTTAGAGTCAAAGGTGCGGTGATCTGCTGGGGTCAGCAGATCACCATGTCTGTGATCTCTTTTAAATAAAGGATTTTTTTTCTAATGCAACCCATTTTTCTGAAAGAAAAATGAAGTTTATTTAAAAAATAAAAATGAATATTTTTGCAAATATTACCACTGCCTCCTAATATAAAAATTCTTTTTTGACATTCACAAAGAAAAATGAGACATTCCATTAGGGACCCCTTCCCATTTGCAAATAATTACCACCAATTTAGACTTGGTGGTAAAATATTAAGGGTTTGTGACCAGATTTCAGATACAAAATAATGATATATAAGTCAAGGAATCAATATTTGGAAGGGACACCCTTTACACATAGCTGCCAAATACCAGTTCTGTATTTTGCCTGAAACCCAAATTACGATTCACTAACTTGTAACAAAATTGGGATTTGTTTTTTTTTTGCATTTACAAAAGCCATTTTGCAGTCACGAAGACTTTAAATTTGACATTTGCGTCCATCAATCTCTCTGTATATCAGGTCCCCGGTGCCATATGTTCTAAGCGCTTTAACACCGCAAACAGTTGGAATGGCTGTTTGCTTTTTTTTTTTTTATTTTTTTTTTATTGTGATTCAGCGAGGAAGCATTACATAATAAAACAAAAGTATACAGATATCTCTCCTGTACACAACACAAAAGAAGCAAGGTAATGCATACATAAAAGCATATAAGCATATAATAACCATCATTCTTGTATCCATTTTCTCATTGGCTTCCATATCTGAGCCCCTAGCTTTTTCTTTGAGAGACCTTTTAATTTATACAGGGCTGATTCGGTGTTATATATTGAGATTATCTTGGCCCTCCAACCACAGAAGGAGGGGGGGTCCGGATCAATCCACTGTGACGTTATACATAACCTCAAAACCGACATAGACATAAACTTAAAGCCTCTGTAGGGCACCAGTAATCCAATCGAATCTGGGATAGATTCAGGTTCCATTCCAAACAATACCAGACTTGCTGTAATAGTTATCTGTATCCCCAGATAGTGCATCATAAACCCCTCTATCTCTAGTAACAGAGGCTGAAGGGCAGGGCAGGAAAAAAACATATGAATTGAGTCTGCTGCATAGAGATCACATCTTGCACATTTATCGCCCCTCCCTCCCTTCCATTTTGCTATCTTTGCCGGGGTATAATACAAATTGAACAGAGCCATATATGACTGGCTCTTAAGACTGCCAGACAGCAAAATGGAACCAGCAATTTGGGTTACGAACTTTAAGTCTAAATTACTAACTGATAGTTTCTCCTTCCATATTGCTTCCTGCCTAGCCATATCATCCCGTTGCATACCCATAATCTCCATATAAATCTGACGTATTTTAGAGTTCTGTTGTATTAAATCCAAAATACGAATCTGTCGAATCTGACATCTACCCCCCGTGACTGCACCCTGAAGAAAGATTCTCAACTGCAGATATTTAAAAAAATCAGTATTACTGACACTAAATCTGCCCTGCAAAGCTACAAACGAGATCATCTCTCCCTGCACCAACAGATCCCCAATTCTTTTAATACCATAATGGGCCCACCTCCGCATGACCACGTCATGAAATATCCCAGGTAAGATACCGATAGAATCTAATGGTGTATCCCATAAAATACTCGGAATATGCAGCTGCTTACGCAACCCCTTCCAGACTGAGTAAGCTGCCTGAATAATTTTAAACCTAGTTTTTTTGTAATAGCTTGGCTCCAGAATTTTCAACAATAAGCCTTGTGCTGAGTCACCAAGACACCATTCATATATTGAAGGTGAAAAAGCAGCATCCAGAATCGCTATCGGGCCACAAACCAAAACGCCCATAAATTGAAGTAATGTTGCACAGTAATATAAATAAAAATTTGGGAGAGCCAAGCCTCCCCGTTCCGTTGGGAGATAGAGGAATTTAATTGCTCTTCTAGATCGGTGGTAACCCCATAAAAAACGTGTGCACATTCGTTCTATTTTAGTGAACAACAATCTGGAAAAAAGAATTGGAATAGCCCGGAATAGGTACAGAAATTTTGGGAAAATAGACAAGGAATGGCTGTTTGCTACTGCAAAAAAGTTTTTTTGCCATGTACTAATGGCATTTTAGGAATCAGTAAATCATTACTGACTCCTGTAATTAGATTGTGATTCCAGTGCAAATTGGCATTTGGAAGGGATGTGTTGTAGGTTTCCCTTTCTAGTAGCAATATGGTATTGTTTTGCTAATTAAATCCACACACAAAACCATGAAAAATGACTGACTCGAGTTGGGGGTGGTTCACCATTTGCAAAAGGGAAGGGGCCCCTAGCAACACTAAAAAACAACGTATATTTTTAAACTCAGTACTGTTTGCTTTAGAGGAAACAGGCAGTATATACAAGCATTTTTTATTTAAAGGTGATCACAAACATGGTAGTCTGCTGTTTCCCTGTGATGGCCACCAATCAGAAAGAATTGCACTTTGAGACCTACATTATTACTATTTATGAGATGGGACAGATGACAATCTACTCAAAATCTGAATTTTACATGCTGGCCAATTAGTACATAGATCCGTTCTTTAGTAGTAATAGAAATATAGGTCGTACACTATGTGCATTTTTTGTGACCAATTTTAATACATCCGTGCCTTGGTTTGAGCAGAAAGTGTATCATACAAAATGAGAAAATGGATGCATACCATGGACACATGCTGTACAAGCAACACTCAACATATAGCTGTAGAAACTGGCTGTACAATGCTTTACACTGATGCCTCTTGTGCTTTTTGAATGCAAAGTTTAACTTATGTAAAATTGTTATGCACGTCTGTGCGCGTAATATGCTTAAAAGCCATAATGCTCAAGAAATCATACAGTTTCTCCATGGAAAAATGTATGCAGTTTTTTCGAATCTGAGGAAACACAAATTCAAAACTTAAGTGCAATCAACTAAGCTGGAGCACATTTTGCACTTACAGTTATCTTACAAAACACAGAGTAGCTATAATCAGATATTTTCCACCCCATGAAACAACTGACTATGATCAACCGTGGCATTTGTCAGACTAACAGTAGTTGGCTACCATCCAAACCATGAACCTCTGAATTTTCTTTCTACTTACTAAACTTTATAATGTCTTGCAATCATGCAAGTCTGTTGTAAATTACAGACACCTATGATTCTAAAAAAATTGATGGTGAACACAAAGGCATGTATATTTATTACAACTTCAAATACTATTTTGAGGCCAAATAACTAAATGCAAAGCGATTTCTGTTGACAGGAAGATCAGCTGTTTTACATCAGAGCCTTGCAACTATTTTGAAGTGGCTGGAGAACCCATGCACACCAGGCACACAGAACCATCCAAAAGGCTAGAAGCTAATCTTTGAGTAGATACTCAATCCAGCGCAGAATTTTGGATATTACTTTTTGGAACAGAAGTGAGCCTCTCGCTCCTGTGTATGGGATGAAGTATGCTACGATAAACAACTCGCTCCCAACATACAAAGTGCAACAACTTCTGAAATCAGTGGAGGAGCGGAACAGCCCAGCAGGGCCTACAGTGACTTCCAATCCCCAAACATGCTCCATTTAAAGCCTTGTGCTGGTCTGCTTGGCTTTCTTTGCTCCTGGGTGCATTTACCTACATGCTAGGATAAATCATTGTTTTCCTACTCTTTGGAAGCAATCTAAATCACACCATTTATTGCTTGCACCTTACATGCAGAGCTTCTTCAGTGGACTATCTGCCACTCTTGTTGCATCAAACTATGAGTCATGGTACATTTCAAGGTGGTTCTAAGACTAATCCATTTGGTAAGACCGTTGTTTTGTGTTCTTGGTTGTCCTATTTTAATCCTAGGACCATCATGTCTCTAGTTGACCATGCACTCACTAAGAGCATTCCAAGTGAGGTGGGTGGGAACAGTTGGGAACTATGACCACACAACACCTGTAATGCATTAAATATGTAGTAGAAACCTCTTAGCCGGCCTATACACTTTTACTTTGATCTATTTAGATTCTGCATCCCCAAGTCAAAATGTCATAAATAAGTTACGTTACATTTATATAGAAACCATATAAGACATTTTTCATTTTTAAATAACAAACATTTCTTTAATTTATATCTTTTTTTGTGTTTTATAATTTACACATAATTTAGGAGAACGAAAAAAACATTTTTTACATTTATAAACTTTGATACAAACACATTGCACATTTAATATAAAAAAGGAAACATCATCCTAGACATCAGTGATATATACAGTAAACAATAACTAGTCACTCATACTTGCATTCACACAAAGAAAGTGAGTAGAAAGGAAGATATACAAGAAAGAGAGAAATAGAACTCTTGGATTGGTTAAAATTCTCAGACAAGCAGAGTAAAAAGGTTGTCAGTTTTCTCTGTGTCGAAAGTAATGTTGCAGTCGTATGGGAAACAATGTCGCGGTCAACGTGCGTTTCAGTGGAAAGAACCACCTTCTTCAGGACCAAACTGCTGAGTTTTTAGAAAATGGAGTGAACGTGGATGATGTCTGGGTGTCTGTGAAATAAACAAAAAAATGACATTGACAAAGCGGAGGGGGATGTAAATACTTTGTAAGGAGATTACTTCCTATTAGTCTATAAGCGTGCTCATCCTGCTTCAAAGAAATGTACAAAAAGTAGCTGAAAAAGGTCATGCACTTAGATAAGGGATACAAGAAATAGTCTTTCTCCTGTAGGACCCATTGATTTTGTGAGAGTGAAATCTGAAAAAGTTTACGTGCATATTAGAAGACTCCGGATATAAAGTGCCCAAAAAGAGCATGCAAACCTCGAGAGACAGATCTGTTGTTAGCTACCTTATAAATTGTTAGGCCAGACGCATGTGACCCGCTTAAAAGAACGTCTATGTTGTGGTGCAAAAAGTATAGAATTTTTCTGCAAAAGAAAAAGTTTAGCATTATATAACCCACTCAGGAGAAGTAATGCGAATGGCTGAATATGATAACAGTGCCATACTACCTCAACGAGTTAAAATGTGGAGATATATTTTCAATCCAGAATTAGTGTAATTATCTCCAAAGTTGTTTGTAAAAACAATTGCGGCAGTCCTGCGGAGACAAGTAGGCTCATTGTCAAACCTAGTCAGATAGTTGAATTAAAAAGATCATTGAATGCCGGTAAGTTGTATACCTTGTAAGTGCAAAGATTGGTGTTGGCGAATCATGTCAGGCAAATGTCTTGACACCAAACCTCTCTATATATATCTGTTAAATACCATTCATCTAAGTTGCATCACATCCCGACATATCTCTGTAGAGAGAAAAAAAACCAAAAGAACATATGTATACCCCCTTAGAAATGCGAAGGGGAAGTAATTCGATGTGTAGCTACCTAGTTTGCATTGATATATTAACTAACAACGCAAAATGTTGATCAGATAGACACGAGCTACCACGACTCTAGTTATGTGATAATTTACTAATGCATTATTCACGCAAAGCAGAAAATATACGAAAGACCCTTTTAGTAATCGTTAACACCAATGCTAATAGAGAAACTTAAGATAGTGGGGTGATCTCACTAATTAGAATGTGCGATAGAAAGCACAAACATGATTGACCCGCCGTACACAGTGGTAACAGGATCTAAGAAGAGCCGGGGTAATTCTACAACGGAGCCGGTTGAGAAAAACATACCTCTGTACGCCGGGGAGCCTCTTTGCCGATCAGTCGAGAGGCGGAAATGAGAAGAGGGCGTGCTTAAACACGTTGGAATGCTCGCGAGATTACGATCTCATAAGCAATGTTAAAAGTTCCTCTACACTTATTTGCTGTGGCGCCATCTTTGAAAGGAGTAATGGTTTGATATGTTAGATGGTAGTGATCTTTAACTCTCCAAAACGTGCACAGTATTTCTCAATCTATCACGTACAAAAAAACAAGTGGTAGTTGGCATGAATTAGCCGTTCATCCCAATAAGAATGTTATTAAGTGATTGTCGTGTATAAACTAAAGTGCTAAATTTGGCATATGAGCATAGATGAATGAAATTGCGGGATGATGTCGCATACTAGATATAATGTAACGAGGGGGGGACAATTGCCATGAATTTAAATACACGTTGTGTTTGGCACAATAGACGCCATATTTGAATGGTGTGAGAGTCATGGTTATTATCCTATGAAATCAATCACGATCCTATTTTTAAATTTGCAGAAGCCCCTATGATGGTGAGAAAGAATGGTATTCTAAATAGCTGTGATGCTTTGACCTTCTAGGATGTGGAGATATTGGACATGTGTAATGTATATCTTTGTTGATATAAAGGTAACAAGACTAGATTGTAACTTAGTCTAAGGGAACATGTCATTATGTTATGATCCAAATTATCTCCTCATTAAGGCCCCTGCGGACTGTGTCACAATGGAAGATCCAGAAAGTCTCCCTATTTTTCCGTAGTTTATTAATGTCTTGGCCTAATCTGGGGCTCACTTTTTCTAGAATCAGCCATTTTAAATCATTTTCTCCATGGTTGTGTTGGAGGAAGTGTTTGACCATAGGTGCATGTTCTTTACGGGTTCTAATGGCCGATTTGTGCTCTGAGAGTCTAATGCGGAATTCCCGGCCAGTTTCCCCGATGTAGCCTAGGCCGCAAGGGCAGAGGATGAGATAAATGACATTATTGCTTCTGCAATTTGTGTGGCTTTTGAGCCTACCGCCTCTGTTTCCATATGTCCAAGTCTCTGTTGTAATAGCTGTTGTACATGCATGGCATGTGCCACATCTGTGGTTGCCTAGAATTGGAGGCAGTCCATCAATGGTTCTTTGTTCAGCTGAGGTGTTGATGTGTCGCATTCTACTGTGGACTAGCTTATCCCTTAAGTTAGCATTTCTTCTAAAAGCCACTATTGGTTTTGCAAGGGGTTTGCCAATCTCATTCGTGTTTAGAATTTTCCAGTTTTTATTTAGGATTTGCTGGACTTTGTGATTGTAATTAGAATGATTGACTACACATACTAATCTTTCCATAGGATTTTTTTCTTTTCCTGAAATGAGACTATCACGGTTGTAATATTTGGCTCTTTTCATAGATTGTTTTATGAGGCGTTTAGGATAGCCTCTAAGTAGGAGCCTATTCTTTAGGTCTTCAGCGTGTGTATTGTAGTCCTTTATGTTGGTACAATTACGTCTGATTCTAAGAAATTCCCCAAAGGGGATAGAATCCTTCTGACAGGAAGGATGGAAGCTAGCATGTTGCAAAATGGTGTTCTTTGCTGTGGGCTTCCGATATAGGCTAACTTCAATGTTTCCATTGCCGCTTTTAATCCAGATATCTAGAAATTCCACCTTTTCTGGTGAATGATGAACAGTGAATTTTAAATTATATCCACTGTGGTTTAGCCATTCAATGAATTGATTTAGCTCGTCAACAGTTCCTGTCCAGATAAAAAAGATGTCGTCTATGAATCTATGCCAAGTGTTGATATTTTCATAGAAGGGGGCCATTTCGTTATAGATGTGTTTTAACTCAAACTCCCCCATGTATATATTAGCTACACTCGGTGCACATGAAGCACCCATGCTAGTACCTTGTATTTGTTTATGTAGATTATCTTTAAATTCAAAGTAGTTGTTGTGAAGTACTATGTCTAAACATTCCAAGATAAAAGCATTGGGTCTATCGCCCTGTGTTCTGTTGAGAAGAGCTGCCACTGCCTCTAGGGCACGATCTTGGGGTATATTAGTATATAGAGATTCTATATCTAATGTCACCAGGAGTTGGCTATCTTTGTTAAAGGGCATGTGTTCCACATTAGAAATCATATGGCCTGTGTCCTTGATGTATGACCGATATAATTTGGTGAGAGGACAGAGAAATGAGTCTACATATTGTGAAAGCGGTTCCGTGTGCGAGTTGATAGACGAGATAATAGGACGCAATGGGGGGTCATTAATGTCTTTATGGGTTTTTGGGACACCATATAGCGTAGACGTGACCGCGTTGTTTTTGTTAAGAAAAGTCAGTTCTTTTTGACAAATGTAACCATCATTGAAGGCTTTGGATGTACTGCTTTCTATTCTGGTTTGTAGTTATTTTAAAACAGATCTGCGGGCTGGTTGGTAATGTTCTGGGATACTAAGCATATTTTCCACTTTCTGTGAATAGGAATCACTGTCTAGAATAACAATTCCGCCTGCTTTGTCACTAGGTTTGATTATGATGGAATTATTTTGTCCTAGATCTCTTAAAGCTGCCATTTCTGGCTTCGTTAAGTTGGGGTTGATTTGCGAACAAATTTAGTGACTCTTTCTAGTTCTTTGATCACTGTTTTCTCAAATATAGCGACCTCAGGTCCCACCATTTCTAAGGTGGGTGTAAAGCTTGACGGTGGTTTGCATCCTGAGTAATTCTCTTCCTCTTCCATCGGAATTAACTCTGACATGTACTTTTGTAGGCGAATTTTTCTGAAGAAGGAAAAGAGAACTTTATTCAAATTGAAGATATCCGGATAGGTACTAGGGACAAAGGAGAGGCCTTTACTGAGGAGCGTGCATTCCGCAGTGGTTAATTGGTGTCTTGAGAGGTTGAAAATAGGTATGCTTTCTCTTTCTGTGGCATTACCTGTTATGACTTCCAATACTGTTGATTTCTCGTTCTCATATACGGTTGCGGATGTACTTGCTCCATCTGATGATAGTTGTTCCTGCCTCGTCTTTGGAATCTGGCTCGTCCCCTGCCTCTGCCCTGTTCTAAAAAAGAGGGTTGACCATACTGTTGGTAATTGTGTATGGATCCCCTCCGATTTCTGGGGTTATATTCATACTCGTCATTTAGGAACGGGCTATCACGGTCCGAATCTGAAGAATTGGTATCTGAAAATTTAACTATTTTTTGTCTCTTATCCGAATGCATGTTCGGCTGTCCTGCTTCCCCTTCTTCTTGTTGGAAATAATTGCTCTGCAGGTAAGGATAGATTTTTTCTTGGGAAAACCACCTTATATCTTTTTTTAATTTTTCAATGGAGTCTCATGCGCATTATATGTTGGAATATCTTAAAGCAGGGGTGATACCATCAGGACTTAGAGTAAGAAACATCCCTGCACTCTTTGTGCAAGTACGCCAGTTCCTGGAGCGCTGGTCGCACATCGCGAACCGTTGCTCCAGGGACTGGATGATACTGATTATTGAAACAGTTAAGGAAATGATTACAGTCCTCAACCAAGAAATTACAGAATTAGAAGAGAAACTGAAAACCAACAGCAGTGTAGAAGAAGGGAAATACAAGCTTACAAACATGAACCAAGAACTTCAAGAATTTGAAGACTACCTTTTAAAGAAAAAAACTGAAAAATTAAAAAAAGATATAAGGTGGTTTTCCCAAGAAAAAATCTATCCTTACCTGCAGAGCAATTATTTCCAACAAGAAGAAGGGGAAGCAGGACAGCCGAACATGCATTCTGATAAGAGACAAAAAATAGTTACATTTTCAGATACCAATTCTTCAGATTCGGACCGTGATAGCCCGTTCCTAAATGACGAGTATGAATATAACCCCAGAAATCGGAGGGGATCCATACACAATTACCAACAGTATGGTCAACCCTCTTTTTTAGAACAGGGCAGAGGAAGGGGACGAGCCAGATTCCAAAGACGAGGCAGGAACAACTATCATCAGATGGAGCAAGTACATCCGCAACCGTATATGAGAACGAGAAATCAACAGTATTGGAAGTCATAACAGGTAATGCCACAGAAAGAGAAAGCATACCTATTTTCAACCTCTCAAGACACCAATTAACCGCTGCGGAATGCACGCTCCTCAGTAAAGGCCTCTCCTTTGTCCCTAGTACCTATCCAGATATCTTCAATTTGAATAAAGATCTCTTTTCCTTCTTCAGAAAAATTCGCCTACAAAAGTACATGTCAGAGTTAATTCCGATGGAAGAGGAAGAGAATTACTCAGGATGCAAACCACCGTCAAGCTTTACACCCACCTTAGAAATGGTGGGACCTGAGGTCGCTATATTTGAGAAAACAGTGATCAAAGAACTAGAAAGAGTCACTAAATTTGTTCGCAAACCAACCCCGAACTTAACGAAGCCAGAAATGGCAGCTTTAAGAGATCTAGGACAAAATAATTCCATCATAATCAAACCTAGTGACAAAGCAGGCGGAATTGTTATTCTAGACAGTGATTCCTATTCACAGAAAGTGGAAAATATGCTTAGTATCCCAGAACATTACCAACCAGCCCGCAGATCTGTTTTAAAAGAACTACAAACCAGAATAGAAAGCAGTACATCCAAAGCCTTCAATGATGGTTACATTTGTCAAAAAGAACTGACTTTTCTTAACAAAAACAACGCGGTCACGTCTACGCTATATGGTGTCCCAAAAACCCATAAAGACATTAATGACCCCCCATTGCGTCCTATTATCTCGTCTATCAACTCGCACACGGAACCGCTTTCACAATATGTAGACTCATTTCTCTGTCCTCTCACCAAATTATATCGGTCATACATCAAGGACACAGGCCATATGATTTCTACTGTGGAACACATGCCCTTTAACAAAGATAGCCAACTCCTGGTGACATTAGATATAGAATCTCTATATACTAATATACCCCAAGATCGTGCCCTAGAGGCAGTGGCAGCTCTTCTCAACAGAACACAGGGCGATAGACCCAATGCTTTTATCTTGGAATGTTTAGACATAGTACTTCACAACAACTACTTTGAATTTAAAGATAATCTATATAAACAAATACAAGGTACTAGCATGGGTGCTTCATGTGCACCGAGTGTAGCTAATATATACATGGGGGAGTTTGAGTTAAAACACATCTATAACGAAATGGCCCCCTTCTATGAAAATATCAACACTTGGCATAGATTCATAGACGACATCTTTTTTTTCTGGACAGGAACTGTTGACGAGCTAAATCAATTCATTGAATGGCTAAACCACAGTGGATATAATTTAAAATTCACTGTTCATCATTCACCAGAAAAGGTGGAATTTCTAGATATCTGGATTAAAAGCGGCAATGGAAACATTGAAGTTAGCCTATATCGGAAGCCCACAGCAAAGAACACCATTTTGCAACATGCTAGCTTCCATCCTTCCTGTCAGAAGGATTCTATCCCCTTCGGGGAATTTCTTAGAATCAGACGTAATTGTACCAACATAAAGGACTACAATACACACGCTGAAGACCTAAAGAATAGGGTCCTACTTAGAGGCTATCCTAAACGCCTCATAAAACAATCTATGAAAAGAGCCAAATATTACAACCGTGATAGTCTCATTTCAGGAAAAGAAAAAAATCCTATGGAAAGACTAGTATGTGTAGTCAATCATTCTAATTACAATCACAAAGTCCAGCAAATCCTAAATAAAAACTGGAAAATTCTAAACGCGAATGAGATTGGCAAACCCCTTGCAAAACCAATAGTGGCTTTTAGAAGAAATGCTAACTTAAGGGATAAGCTAGTCCACAGTAGAATGCGACACATCAACACCTCAGCTGAACAAAGAACCATTGATGGACTGCCTCCAATTCTAGGCAACCACAGATGTGGCACATGCCATGCATGTACAACAGCTATTACAACAGAGACTTGGACATATGGAAACAGAGGCGGTAGGCTCAAAAGCCACACAAATTGCAGAAGCAATAGTGTCATTTATCTCATCCTCTGCCCTTGCGGCCTAGGCTACATCGGGGAAACTGGCCAGGAATTCCGCATTAGACTCTCAGAGCACAAATCGGCCATTAGAACCCGTAAAGAACATGCACCTATGGTCAAACACTTCCTCCAACACAACCATGGAGAACATGATTTAAAATGGCTGATTCTAGAAAAAGTGAGCCCCAGATTAGGCCAAGACATTAATAAACTACGGAAAAATAGGGAGACTTTCTGGATCTTCCATTGTGACACAGTCCGCAGGGGCCTTAATGAGGAGATAATTTGGATCATAACATAATGACATGTTCCCTTAGACTAAGTTACAATCTAGTCTTGTTACCTTTATATCAACAAAGATATACATTACACATGTCCAATATCTCCACATCCTAGAAGGTCAAAGCATCACAGCTATTTAGAATACCATTCTTTCTCACCATCATAGGGGCTTCTGCAAATTTAAAAATAGGATCGTGATTGATTTCATAGGATAATAACCATGACTCTCACACCATTCAAATATGGCGTCTATTGTGCCAAACACAACGTGTATTTAAATTCATGGCAATTGTCCCCCCCTCGTTACATTATATCTAGTATGCGACATCATCCCGCAATTTCATTCATCTATGCTCATATGCCAAATTTAGCACTTTAGTTTATACACGACAATCACTTAATAACATTCTTATTGGGATGAACGGCTAATTCATGCCAAATACCACTAGTTTTTTTGTACGTGATAGATTGAGAAATACTGTGCACGTTTTGGAGAGTTAAAGATCACTACCATCTAACATATCAAACCATTACTCCTTTCAAAGATGGCGCCACAGCAAATAAGTGTAGAGGAACTTTTAACATTGCTTATGAGATCGTAATCTCGCGAGCATTCCAACGTGTTTAAGCACGCCCTCTTCTCATTTCCGCCTCTCGACTGATCGGCAAAGAGGCTCCCCGGCGTACAGAGGTATGTTTTTCTCAACCGGCTCCGTTGTAGAATTACCCCGGCTCTTCTTAGATCCTGTTACCACTGTGTACGACGGGTCAATCATGTTTGTGCTTTCTATCGCACATTCTAATTAGTGACATCACCCCACTATCTTAAGTTTCTCTATTAGCATTGGTGTTAACGATTACTAAAAGGGTCTTTCGTATATTTTCTGCTTTGCGTGAATAACGCATTAGTAAATTATCACATAACTAGAGTCGTGGTAGCTCGTGTCTATCTGATCAACATTTTGCGTTGTTAGTTAATATATCAATGCAAACTAGGTAGCTACACATCGAATTACTTCCCCTTCGCATTTCTAAGGGGGTATACATATGTTCTTTTGTTTTTTTTTCTCTCTACAGAGATATGTCGGGATGTGATGCAACTTAGATGAATGGTATTTAACAGATATATATAGAGAGGTTTGGTGTCAAGACATTTGCCTGACATGATTCGCCAACACCAATCTTTGCACTTACAAGGTATACAACTTACCGGCATTCAATGATCTTTTTAATTCAACTATCTGACTAGGTTTGACAATGAGCCTACTTGTCTCCGCAGGACTGCCGCAATTGTTTTTACAAACAACTTTGGAGATAATTACACTAATTCTGGATTGAAAATATATCTCCACATTTTAACTCATTGAGGTAGTATGGCACTGTTATCATATTCAGCCATTCGCATTACTTCTCCTGAGTGGGTTATATAATGCTAAACTTTTTCTTTTGCAGAAAAATTCTATACTTTTTGCACCACAACATAGACGTTCTTTTAAGCGGGTCACATGCGTCTGGCCTAACAATTTATAAGGTAGCTATCAACAGATCTGTCTCTCGAGGTTTGCATGCTCTTTTTGGGCACTTTATATCCGGAGTCTTCTAATATGCACGTAAACTTTTTCAGATTTCACTCTCACAAAATCAATGGGTCCTACAGGAGAAAGACTATTTCTTGTATCCCTTATCTAAGTGCATGACCTTTTTCAGCTACTTTTTGTACATTTCTTTGAAGCAGGATGAGCACGCTTATAGACTAATAGGAAGTAATCTCCTTACAAAGTATTTACATCCCCCTCCGCTTTGTCAATGTCATTTTTTTGTTTATTTCACAGACACCCAGACATCATCCACGTTCACTCCATTTTCTAAAAACTCAGCAGTTTGGTCCTGAAGAAGGTGGTTCTTTCCACTGAAACGCGCGTTGACCGCGACATTGTTTCCCATACGACTGCAACATTACTTTCGACACAGAGAAAACTGACAACCTTTTTACTCTGCTTGTCTGAGAATTTTGACCAATCCAAGAGTTCTATTTCTCTCTTTCTTGTATATCTTCCTTTCTACTCACTTTCTTTGTGTGAATGCAAGTATGAGTGACTAGTTATTGTTTACTGTATATATCACTGATGTCTAGGATGATGTTTCCTTTTTTATATTAAATGTGCAATGTGTTTGTATCAAAGTTTATAAATGTAAAAAATGTTTTTTTCGTTCTCCTAAATTATGTGTAAATTATAAAACACAAAAAAAGATATAAATTAAAGAAATGTTTGTTATTTAAAAATGAAAAATGTCTTATATGGTTTCTATATAAATGTAACGTAACTTATTTATGACATTTTGACTTGGGGATGCAGAATCTAAATAGATCAAAGTAAAAGTGTATAGGCCGGCTAAGAGGTTTCTACTCCATTTTGCTGTGTCTTCTCCCTCCTCTAGGGCCTCAACTGAATTAGGGAGATCCTTTTGTTTTATCCATGCATTAAATATGTAACAGAAGGAACTGCAGGTTGGTTAATATGATGGGGGCAGGTAGACATCAAGTAAGGGAAAGCAGGATAGGATAGCAGACCTAGAAAAGGAGATACAAGAGCATGGCACTGGCTGGAAAAGTCAAAACAGAGAGTATGTAGTGTGGCTACGTAGCGCACGAGGGCAGAGCGCGCAAGATTGCAATGCGCATGCGCGAACAGCGGGAACGCCATAGAGCGGAGCCGCGGCAGCGAGTAGGTCGTGCTTGGCCCGGCGCTCTCTTGTGTATAACAAACAAAGTATAATTCAAGTTCCTGCAACTCCTGGAGTCCTGTGCTTATTGAGGGAGGTAACAACAACATTACAGTGGCGACGAGTGTGGGATGTATCTGCAACCAGGGACAGCAGAGAAGCCCCGACCCACCGCGTGTGAGCACAGGCCAGAGCAGCAGTAGCCAGCCAGGGGGAAGACAGGAGAAAGACCACTCCCAGGAAGAAAACACACACAGAGAGCGTGGCAGAGGCAGCGGAGAAGGTAACCGACCACGTGCAGAGACCAGTAGGCGGCACGAAGCTGCAAGAGGCAAATACAAAGCCTAGTCACTGAGAACCTGGCGGAAGCGGCAGCATGCGGCGATGGGGGGTCGGAAGAGGCGCAACAGGAGCAGGCGCAGCCAGAGAGGGGAGACACGCCAGACAGTCCAAGGGGCCCAGGGGCGGCGCCAGGAAGACGGGGGGAGATGAGCACCCCAGGATCTTCGCTGACGGCGCTAATACCATTTCTGCCAAGACCAGGAGAACCCCAAATGAAGTGGGAGGATTGGCGGGAATATATCAAGAACTACCTTGCGGCACTTGAAGATAAAAATGGAGAAGCGTTCCCCAGCGCGAGGAAAAAAAGAATACTCCTGCACAATTTAGGCCCGGAGGGCATAAGGGTGTACCAGAACCTAGTACCGCAACCCCGGCAAAACGCTGACGATGACGTATTTAAACACGCCATGGAGGACCTTGATGCCCACTACCGCCCAGCGGTGAGTGTTTCGATAGATAGGTACAACTTCCAACAGAGGAAACAAGAGCCGGGAGAAACCATCGATGAATACGTAGCGGCATTGAGGAAACTGGCAGTGACATGCAAATACGGAGCATTGCATGATGAGTAAGGGTGGGCGTAGTTCGCGAAGTAGCACTTCGCGAAGCTACGCAAAGTGAAGTTCGCACTACGCGAGCTACGCGTAGCACTTCGCGAACTGCGAAGTAACATGTTCGCACTGTGCAAGATGTTGTTTTCAATGATTGCACAGTGCGGACAAGCAACCGGCACTGTGCAATCATTGAAAATGGCATCTTGCACAGTGCGAGCTGTAGTTTTCTGCTGCTCGGGTAGATTTTTACTCGAGCTGCAGCTTTCTCAACGTGAACTGGTAGTTTCTCATCGCGAGCGGTCGCGAGCATACGCGACCCCTCGCAATGAGAAACCTGACCTTCTCGCGTTGGGAATCTCGCCGGGAGGTTTATTTTCCATGCTCGCGATCGCGAACAAGGAAAAAGTCTCGCCAGGATGTCATTTTGCTTGCTCGCGGTCGCCAACTTGACGTTGAGGACCGCGAGCAAGCAAAAAATAACCGCAGCACTACGCAACACTACGCTACGCGTGTTCGCACTGTGCTACGTGCAGTTCGCGTAGCGCGAAGTAGCGCGAACTTCGCAAACTACGCGAGCGTAGCGTAGTGCTTCGCCCAGGCCTAATGATGAGTTCATCAAGGACCAAATCGTCATGCATACTACCAACAAGAGCGTACAAGACAAGCTGTGGGCGAACAGTGAGGCGCCACTAAAAGAAGTGATCGCGATGGTGAAGAAAGCGGAGTTGACAAAAAGGTGCGCGGAAGCGTCAAAAAGGGAGGTGCTCCCGAAGACCATGGTGAACAACGTGGATGATGCAGACTCGCAGGGAAGAAGCAAATCCTCGCCCCAGGAGAGTAAAGGTCCTCCGAAATGGAAAGGGAAACAAGGACAAACATGGAAGCAGAATAGGGACAACAACGGAGCTTGCTACAGATGCGGCAGCCCGGCGCATACAGCTCAGGACAAACGATGCCCAGCGTTCCGTGCGAAGTGCATGTTCTGCGGCATAATGGGCCACTATGAGAAAGTCTGCCGAAGGAAGATGAAGAGGCCCATGGTGAAGTACGTGGAACAAGAGCAACGGGAGGAGGAAGAAGAGCAAGAGGAAGACGTGGAGGTACTTTGTGTCGATGAGCAAGTGCTGGGGATAGACGGGAAGAGAACCCGCAAGCCACAATGCGACATGAAGATCAGAGGGGTGAAGATACAGATAGTAATAGACTCGGGATCCCCGTACACCATCATCCAGAAAGCAGTATGGAAGGAACAATTCGAACCCAAGTTGGGAACGAGACTAGAACCGCCAGACATATGTCCAGTATCGTATACAGGGGAACCGATACCCATGGTGGGGTACAGGAAGTTGACCTTCGAATTCAGAGGTAGACAAGCCGACTGCAAATTGTACATAGCGGAGAAAGGTCCCTCCGTACTGGGATGGATGGACCAAGGTGATCTAGGGATCAATTTAGACCCAGGAGGCGACACACAAGTACTTATGACAGCGCCAGGGAGCTGGCCGCTGTTGGAAGAAATGAAGAGCAAATTCCCGAAGGTGTTCGGAGGGAAGGTGGGGAAGCTGGAGAAATTTACACACAAGATAGTACTCAAAAAAAACTCCAGACCAGTGTCCCACAAAGTCAGAAACATACCCCTAGCGGTGAAAGACGCAGTGCAGACGGAGCTACACAGACTGGAAAAGGCGGGGATAATAGAGCCGATCAACAGATCAGAATGGCTCGCCCCCTTGGTAGTGAAACCAAACGGG
This sequence comes from Triturus cristatus, assembly GCF_964204655.1. Taxonomy (NCBI): domain Eukaryota; kingdom Metazoa; phylum Chordata; class Amphibia; order Caudata; family Salamandridae; genus Triturus; species Triturus cristatus. Next base: position 836,344,968 of record NC_140588.1, on the reverse strand, counting down.
AAAGTCCGTTTATGTGTGGACCTTCGGGAACTGAACAAGTGTCTTATAGTGGAAAAATTCCCGTTACCACGCATCGAAGAAATGCTGGCCAAGACCAAAGGGGTAAAGTGGTTCTCCACCATCGACCTAACGTCCGCCTATCACCAGATAGACCTACACCCGACAAGCCGGAAATTGACATCGTTTATCACACCCTTCGGGTGCTACCAATTCCGTAGAATGCCGTTCGGTCTCGCCTCAGCAGCGGCGGTGTTCCAAAAATTGATGCATCGCTTATTTCAGGACATTGAGGGCGTCCAGTATTTTCAAGACGATATACTGGTGATGGGAACAGATAGGAAAAACCACAATGAGAGGCTGGAAAAGGTACTCAGAGTACTAGAGAACAATGGGCTGACTGCGGAATGGGAGAAGTGCCGGCTGGGGATGACATCTGTCACGTATCTAGGTCATGAGATAGGAGGACACGGCATCACCCCTAAAAGAGCTAATGTGGAGGCGATATGCAAGGCGATGGCCCCCAACAACAAAGAAGAAGTGAGGCCCTTCTTAGGGATGGCAGAGTATTACAGCAAGTTCGTGCCAGACTTTGCCACCAAGACACATCACCTAAGACAACTAACGAGGGACAAAACCGCTTACAAATGGACTGAGGACACACAGAAGGAATTTGAAGCCCTGAAGAAAGACATCAGTCAAGCGGTGCCCTTGCAAGGATATGTTCCACTCGGCCGGTCAATACTGACGACAGATGCCAGCGAAAAGGGCCTAGGGGCTGTACTCATGCAGGAAAGGAGTGATGGAATGGTGGAAACACTCAGCTTCGCGTCCAGAACACTGTCGCCTACTGAACCGAAATACAGTGTGATTGAGAAAGAGATGTTAGCTGTGGTGTGGGCTATGGGAAAATATCACCAATTCTTATGGGGCACAAGATTCCTACTTAAGACGGACCACAAGCCCTTGGTCAAGGTACTCACCTCTAGCGGGCATGCCGGCGCCACACCCCGCATAGCGAAAATGACGCTCAAACTGCTAGAGTACAGATACGATGTGGAGTACATTCCAGGGACGAAGAACAAGGTAGCGGATTACCTTAGCAGGGCAGCAGCCATGGAAGGAGCCCCGGACATGGCTACAGAGGAGGAAGAGATGGTGGCAATAATGGAAGACCCAGAAAGGGTAATAAGCAAACAAGACTGGATACAGGCGGATGGGGAAGATGAGGAAATTCGCAAAGTCAAAGAGTACATAATACGGGGATGGCCGGAGAAGAAACGTCTAGGAGAGGCACTCCGAAAATAATATGAAGTCAGAGAAGAATTATCAGTGGGGAACGAAGGAATATTCTTGTACAGGAGAGACAAAGTGGTTCCCCCGGCAGCAGTGGTCCCCCGATTAATTGCAATACTACACGAAGGACACTTGGGAATAGTAAAATCCAAGGTGAGAGCGAAGCATATGTACTGGTGGCCAGGAATGGACGCTCAGGTGGAAAGACAAGTGAGAGAGTGCAACCAGTGCCAAAGAGCAGACAAAACACTAGTTCCCCTACGACCGGCACTAGGGAAATTCCCTCTACCGAGTGGGCCGTGGGAAGACGTGGCGGTGGACATCCTGGGGCCAGTGCTGGACACCCACGGTATGCCCCAATACCTATGTGTCCTGGTCGACAAGTTTTCCAAATGGCCGGAAATACACATACAGGAGGAAATGGAGGCAGAGACAGTGATAAAATTCCTCACCTCGGTGTTCCTAAGAGAAGGCATCCCTAGAACAATCTTGAGCGACAATGGACCCCAATTTAGATCCGAAAAATGGAACAAGTATGCGGAACGCAATGGGATTAAATTGCTACATACCGCAGTGTACCACCCGTCGAGCAATGGACAGGTAGAACGGTTCAACAGGGTGCTCATGGGGTCCATCCAAGCTGCCATAATGATGGGGAAAGATTGGGAGAAAGAGATACGGAACATGTTGTGGGCCTACCGCATCACCCCCACGGGAACAGGGTATAGCCCCTTCCAAATCCTGAGGGGGAGACACCCCTTCACCAAGGACAACGTAATGTGGAGGGAGAAGACGATCACCAGCAAATGGTCTCCAGCGGTAGTACAACACAACCTGGAGAAGGCCCAGAGAGTGTACACGGAGTACTACAACCAGAGAAGGAAGGTCAAAGAAGCCAAGGAAGAAGGGAGACAGCAAGTACAGTCCACCTCTACAGGTGAAGGAGGTGTATGAGAGAGCCGCCTTACTCAGCGACGGGAAAGTGTGGTCCCACGACCGCAGGGCGAAATGTAACAAGATCCTAAAATGGCCGGAGGAAGAGAACGAGAAAATACCCCATGAAACATATACAAAAGACAATGAAGGGAGCAAACTTCTTGAAGGAAGAGATATACAGGAGGGAGAGTACAGCGAGGAGCAGGAAGATCCGGGGATGAAGGAGTCGGGAGAGTTACCGACGGAGGAAGGCCGCAGCCCGGACAGAGTGGAGCGGGGTGACCCCCGAGGTATGGAGGGGAGCCCAGCTGGAAGCAGTGATCCTGGAAACTCCTGCACCCCGGTAAGGCGTACCCGAGCCGGCAGAGCGATTGTGAGGCCTAGCCGCTTCAGACACTTTGAGCTAGAGGGAGGGTGTATACCCTAGAGACTGTGAGGACTGCAGGTTCGTTGGGCCATGGAAAAGGAGGGAGATATGTAGTGTGCGCTCTAGTCCTCGCACGCTACATGGCCACGTAGCGCGCGAGGGCAGAGCGCGCAAGATTGCAATGCGCATGCGCGAACCGTGGGAACGCCATAGAGCGGAGCCGCGGCAGGGAGTAGGTCTTGCTTGGCCCGGCGCTCTCTTGTGTATAACAAATAAAGTATAATTCAAGTTCCTGCAACTCCTGGAGTCCTGTGCTTATTGAGGGAGGTAACAACAACATTACAGAGTAGAACTCCACCCACTTCCGCCAGGGTCTCTGCTGCGCCTCGCTACGGTTCGCCCGCTTAGGCTTCTTTGCCTCTGGTCGGCACACTTACTTCTCACATGCCTCCCTCTGGTGTCCGTCTGCCACTGCCGCGCTCTCCTGGTGTGCTGGTGTCCGTCCTCTACCTCCCTGGTCTGCTCGCCTTGTAGGACGACGTCCCCTCCGGCTCTCCTGCAGGTTGGGGGCTCTTCCCTCACTGGGGTTCAACAGGGTCCGCTCTGTCCAAGCCTCATCGCCACTGTAATGATGCTGGGTACCCCCAATGATGTGCAGGAGGCAGGACTGGTGTATAAGTGCCTTTATTGCAGCATTAGATATCACACATCCGAGAGAGCGCCGGGCAACAGGCTCCGATCGCTTCTCTCGCGTTGCGCTAACTCGCGCATGCGCAGTAGTGTCCAATATGGCCGCTACGCGCATTTCTGCCGTTACGTAGTGCGTGTCAACTAGACCGCGACACTACAAAGATATCTTTCAATCTCAGTCATACACTTAAGAGCATTGCAAGTGGGGTGGGTGGGAACAGTTGGGAACTATGACCACACAACACCTGTAATGTATTCAATATGTAACAGAAGGAAATGCAGGTTGGTTAATATGATGGGGGCAGGTAGACATCAAGTAAGGGAAAGCAGGATAGGATAGCAGACCTAGAAAAGGAAATACAAGCGCATGGCACTGGCTGGAAAAGTCAAAACAGAGAGTAGAACTTGCTATTCTGTGAAACCCTTGGCAGACCCATAAAACTGTTATTTGTGTTAAAAATTATTTAATGGTATCACAGGTTATTCTTTTTAGAATAAATGATAGAATGTAATTAGTCAATGTGACACTGTAGACTTGGCCCTCTGCATCTTCTGCTGTTGAGCAGAGATGGAGCAATATTGGAGAAAGGCTGCCTGCTTGCCCCAGTTTAATTCTATGAAAGCAGCACTTAGATAAACTTTTTAGCTGACTGATTGATAGAACAAGAATCAGGTAGGGTTAAGTAGTTTGTCGATATTAACAGGTTTACTTTCACACGTTTTCGACATTAACAGTTTTACTTTCACACTTTTTTCAGATATCAAAATCTTTCAGTCAGTCGTGCAATGTTAAATGTGATGGACGAGCAGGGCTTCATGAGGCTGGAGGCCTTCTTTCTCTCCCATAGCAGCCGTCAACCCAAATGGAATAAGATTGGAATCTGATGTTCCCATGGCTGCATCGTCTATGGGCATGCCTCCAACGTTGTCATAGTTCTTGGAGAGATGACAAATTTACCAACTTTGGCTAAAGTTGAAAGCCTTTTTTCTAGTTACTCCAAATTGTCCCTAACTTGTCCGGACTGTTCCTTGGCTTTGAAAGTGCACAGTTTAGTTGAAAAAAGATGTTTGACCAACGGCAATTGTTTTGCTCCAACTGAACCTGCTGCTTTTCTCTACTGACTTATTTTCCTGTGATTCTGCTTTCTTCCCAGCCCTGGGAAAAGCTGCGTTACAGCAGCAGGCATTCCTGCATGTGTATTGAACTTCCTCCATTCTTCTTGTAGGGTCAGCAACTGACCTTTGATATAATAATAGAATCACAATATCAGAGGAGATGAAGAATCGGAGGCACGCTGAAGAATAAATAAAGTTGATTTATTCTGTGATAAGATGCCTATGACAAAGCAAGTCCTGCCAGCTTGGATCCCCACGCCTGAATAGCACTGTAACGGAATCCATGCCCACAGTGGTACAGTGCCTGTGGGAAGGCTGATTAAAAGATAACAAGCGTTTTAAAACACAACATGATGAGATGAGCGCAGGCATGCTTACAGTGAATACAAGTGACAAGTGAAAGTATACAATCCATTACACCATCGTCCCTTAAGCCGTGCGTAGTGTGAGCTCAATGAGGAAGCTGCACACACGCCGGTGGGACGCGGCACAGGTGAGTGGAGTGACTGATGGACTGGCGGTTTGTTTTGAAACATCACTCGGGCTCAGTACGTTGCAGATTTAGAAGTTCTGAAGCATAATGTTATGGTATACAGGGGTATAGTTGACTAATGCGCAGTTGATGTTTGGTGGAATGAGTTCTTGAGATTGGTTTGAGGCATACCAATAGAGCGAAAGGCAAGAAAAGATCGCAATAAAAGGTCGTGTTTCTGCCGTGACGTGATGAGTGGCATATTTACACATGAGCTTCGCCATATGATTTTCGGATGATTAGCGGGTTGAGCACTACGTGTTCAGGCCACCCTCCGAATTTGTGCATTAAGAACAGATGCGCTACGTATGTCAGGAAATGTCCTGAATGGATTACGCTTCGAAAAAGTACAACAATAGTAAAGATGTAAGGAATGACTCCTTGTTTTATATATTCTTTGGGGATGAATTACTTGGTAGTCACCCTAGGGGCACGTGATTAGAAGACACGTGTTCCATTTTGAAGACGGTTGCTGGTACGAGAAGACTTCGCAACCTTCTGGTAAAAACGGAATTGAGTACATTATTACAGATTAAAATTGTTGAGTTCATGAGTGCGTCCGGAATGTTGGACGTTTTTTTTAACTGGCTTTCCTTGTGTCTTTTGTATCATACCATCAGAGGTTTTAGGTGAATCATTTGTGAAGGTGGTTTGGAACCACATAGCCCTGAAGAAGTTGCGTGATGGGTCGGCAATAAAACATGTTGGCATTATAGAACTGGGTATGGTTTGATTGAAACCATTTTTAATGTGGGAGCTTACAGCAGTTAATAAAGTCACGATAAGCTAGTAAGCACCACTATTTTTTAATTGTGAGAATTAAAAACTATTATGTTCTCAATGGGGTTCATTGGACACATATGAAAACACTTGGCACTATTATCTTCACCACTTTTATACACTGAAATTATATATTAGTATGTTATATTTTCTTTGTTTTTCACATGGAGTAAGAGCAACCGATGATGATAAGTGGGCATGCTGGTGAGTACCAACCAGCCATCCTCCTTGGTGTTACTACCGTGAGGTGCTCTTTCTCCTTTCTCACCTTTTTTTAGTGAATTTGGGGTAGAATTGGTGTTTGATGGTTTTTTTGACAATTTTAAATTGATACACCATAACCTATGAATAGTGATAGGAAACATACACTAGGGAATTATAAAAGATTGGAAACCCTGTTGACCAGTATATAAATCGGTGTATCTTAGAGCAGGCCATTGGTTGTTATAGTGTATTGAGTGGGGGGCGGCCTTGCTCGTTTCTTCTCCCCCTGTGGCTCCTATTGTGTTAGTACATACCTGCCCTTTCCCTGTTAAGTGGGGCAGCACAGCAAGTTGACTTGCTGCACAGCCCTGTGCCACAATTTTCATAAATATGCCCCTCAGTTTAAGAAAATGTATTCATGAAAATCAATATGATTAGATATTGAAGCATTGTAGTATTCTCTGTAGGATGGCATTACCTTCAGTTTTATATGCTCACTATTAAAGCCATTCATTTCATCAGGCACACCTGTCATGATCGAAAGAACACTGTTTATTTCATGTGATAATGCTAAACCAGATACACCAATGCATTTAAAGTCAACCATGATGCTAATATTAAACTAATAACTTAGTTATTGACATTTGTATATCACAGTTATTTTTTTTCCCTTACAATTACACTGGCTAAAGACCAGGAGATTTACGTACAAGATTCGCAATTTGCGATTTTTTTATTAGGACTCTAATAAAATCCATTCGGCAGAAGTGAGCGGCGTTTGCACACCGACTTCTACCGAATACATTGTTTTTGTGAAATAGGTTGTTTAATAAAAGTTCTAATTAGTAGTGGTTAGCAATTCGACCCACCTCAGTAAAATGCATAAGTTAGGTAGCAAATGAGACCCACTAAGGTTAGAGTCAAAGGCACGGTGATCTGCTGGGGTCAGCAGATCACCATGTCTGTGATCTCTTTTAAATAAAGGATTTTTTTTCTAATGCAACCCATTTTTCTGAAAGAAAAATTAAGTTTATTTAAGTTTATTTAAAAATAATATTACCACTGCCTCCTAATATAAAAATTATTTTTTGACATTCACAAAGAAAAATGAGACATTCCATTAGGGACCCCTTTCCAATTGCAAATAATTACCAGCAATTTAGACTTGGTGGTAAAATATTAAGGGTTTGTGACCAGATTTCAGATACAAAATAATGATATATAAGTCAAGGAATCAATATTTGGAAGGGACACCCTTTACACATAGCTGCCAAATACCAGTTCTGTATTTTGCCTGAAACCCAAATTACGATTCACTAACTTGTAACAAAATTGGGATTTGTTTTTTTTTGCATTTACAAAAGCCATTTTGCAGTCACAAAGACTTTAAATTTGACATTTGCGTCCATCAATCTCTCTGTATATCAGGTCCCCGGTGCCATATGTTCTAAACGCTTTAACACCGCAAACAGTTGGAATGGCTATTTGCTACTGCAAAAAAGTTTTTTTGCCATGTACTAATGGCATTTTAGGAATCAGTAAATCATTACTGACTCCTGTAATTAGATTGTGACTCCAGTGCAAATTGGCATTTGGAAGGGATGTGTTGTAGGTTTCCCTTTCTAGTAGCAATATGGTATTGTTTTGCTAATAAAATCCACACACAAAACCATGAAAAATGACTGACTCGAGTTGGGGGTGGTTCACCATTTGCAAAAGGGAAGGGGCCCCTAACAACATTAAAAAACAACGTATATTTTTAAACTCAGTACTGTTTGCTTTAGAGGAAACAGGCAGTATATACAAGCATTTTTTATTTAAAGGTGATCACAAACATGGTAGTCTGCTGTTTCCCTGTGACGGCCACCAATCAGAAAGAATTGCAGTTTGAGACCTACATTATTACTATTTATGAGATGGGACAGATGACAATCTACTCAAAATCTGAATTTTACATGCTGGCCAATTAGTACATAGATCCGTTTGTAAAATTATTTAGTAGTAATAGAAATATAGGTCGTACACTATGTGCATTTTTTGTGACCAATTTTAATACATCCGTGCCTTGGTTTGAGCAGAAAGTGTTTCATACGAAATGAGAAAATGGATGCATACCATTGACACATGCTGTAGAAGCAACACTCAACATATAGCTGTAGAAACTGGCTGTACAATGCTTTACACTGATGCCTCTTGTGCTTTTTGAATGCAAAGTGCGCGTAATATGCTTAAAAGCCATAATGCTCAAGAAATCATACAGTTTCTCCATGGAAAAATGTATGCAGTTTTTTCGAATCTGAGGAAACACAAATTCAAAACTTAAGTGCAGTCAAGTAAGCTGGAGCACATTTTGCACTTACAGTTATCTTACAAAACACAGAGTAGCTATAATCAGATATTTTCCACCCCATGAAACAACTGACTATGATCAACCGTGGCATTTGTCAGACTAACAGTAGTTGGCTACCATCCAAACCATGAACCTCTGAATTTTCTTTCTACTTACTAAACTTTATAATGTCTTGCAATCATGCAAGTCTGTTGTAAATTACAGACACCTATGATTCTAAAAAAATTGATGGTGAACACAAAGGCATGTATATTTATTACAACTTCAAATACTATTTTGAGGCCAAATAACTAAATGCAAAGCGATTTCTGTTGACAGGAAGATCAGCTGTTTTACATCAGAGCCTTGCAACTATTTTGAAGTGGCTGGAGAACCCATGCACACCAGGCACACAGAACCATCCAAAAGGCTAGAAGCTAATCTTTGAGTAGATACTCAATCCAGCGCAGAATTTTGGATATTACTTTCTGGAACAGAAGTGAGCCTCTCGCTCCTGTGTATGGGATGAAGTATGGTACGATAAACAACTCGCTCCCAACATACAAAGTGCAACAACTTCTGAAATCAGTGGAGGAGCGGAACAGCCCAGCAGGGCCTACAGTGACTTCCAATCCCCAAACATGCTCCATTTAAAGACTTGTGCTGGTCTGCTTGGCTTTCTTTGCTCCTGGGTGTATTTACCTACATGCTAGGATACATCATTGTTTTCCTACTCTTTGGAAGCAATCTAAATCACACCATTTATTGCTTGCACCTTACATGCAGAGCTTCTTCAGTGGACTATCTGCCACTCTTGTTGCATCAGACTATGAGTCATGGTACATTTCAAGGTGGTTCTAAGACTAATCCATTTGGTAAGACCTTTGTTTTGTGTTCTTGGTTGTCCTATTTTAATCCTAGGACCATCATGTCTCTAGCTGACCATGCACTCAAGATTGTAATGATGCTGGGTACCCCCAATGATGTGCAGGAGGCAGGACTGGTGTATAAGTGCCTTTATTGCTGCATTAGATATCACACATCCGAGAGAGCGCCGGGCAACAGGCTCCGATCACTTCTCTCGCGTCGCGCTAACTCGCGCATGCGCAGTAGCGTCCAATATGGCCGCTACGCGCATTTCTGCCATTACGTAGTGCGCGTCAACTAGACCGCGACACTACATATCTCCCCCTTTTATACCACACAACACAATGTACCTGACTGGGTGGTTAGTCCATTTTATAGTCTCTAAACTTGGACGGTCTCACCACCGCTCGCCCAACCCGGGTGTGTCTTACCGGGGTAGTATGTCCTTCTTGACCTCCTTCTGCGACAGGGCTTCCCCTTCTTCCTCCCGGAGTGCCATGACCTTCTCTCTCTCCATTCTCACCCCCTTCCCGGGTCCTTTCCTCCGTGGCCGGTCCTTCGTGTACCTCTCTCTCACAGTTTTGCTCTTCATGAATGTTCTCTCCGCACTTTCCCTTTGGAGCTCCTGCTTCCCTTGTCACCTCTTCTGGTGGTGTTGCCCCTTCCATGTCCTCCCGGGGCCATTGTAAGATTTTGTTGCATTTGGCCATACGGTCTTGGGACCACACGTTTCCATCGCTGAGCAACGCTGCTCGGTCATACACTTCTTCCACGCTTAGGGGTGGGGAGTATTTGCTTTCTCCCTTTCGCATTAGAACAGCCAGCTTCACTCTGACCCACTCCCCTTTTTCTAACGCTGTCTCCTTCACCCTTTTGGTGCGGTTGTAGTATTCAGTGTAAATATGCTGTGCCTTCTCCAGGTTGTGTTGTACCACTGCTGGAGACAACTTGCTGGTGATGGTTTTCTCTTTCCAAGCACCATTGTCTCTGGTGAAGGGTTGCCTTCCTCGTAGGATTTGGAAGGGGCTGTACCCCGTGCTGGTGGGGGTGATGCGATATGCCCAGACCGTACTTTGTACTTCTTTTTCCCAGTCTTTGCCCCTAGTGATGGCAGCCTGTATGGAGCCCATAAGCACCCTGTTGAACCTTTCTACTTGTCCATTACTGGCCGGGTGATATATCGACGTGTGTCTGAGTAGAATGCCATTCCTTTCCGCAAATCTGGACCATTTGTCCGAGGTAAATTGGGGACCATTGTCACTGATTATGTTTCTGGGGATGCCCTCCCTGAGGAATACCATCTTGAGAAAACACAGTATTGTGTTAGTGTCCATTTCCTCTTGGATGTGTACTTCTGGCCACTTTGAGAAGTTGTCCACCAACACGCATAGGTATTTGGGTATCCCCTGATGGTCAAGTACAGGTCCCAAGATGTCCACTGCCACTTCTACCCACGGGTTACTGGGATTCGTGAACTTTCCTAGAGCAGGCCTCATCGGTTTTAGTATCTTGTCAGCTCCTTGGCACTGCACGCAGTCTCTCACGTGCCTCTCCACCTGCAGATCCATCCCCGGCCACCAATACGTTTGTTTGGTTCTGGCTTTCGTTTTCACGATTCCCAGGTGTCCCTCGTGTATTATAGACAGCAGATCCGGTATTATGTTCTCAGGTGGAACCACTCTGTTTCCTCTGTATACAAACACACCGTCGTTCCCCACCGACAGCTCCTCTCTAACCTCATAGAACTGTCGAACCTTGGGCTTCTGTTGTCTCCTCTCCGGCCACCCTCGTACGATGTACTTCTTGATTTCTTCCAGGTCTCTATCAGCTACATACGCATCCTTCCACTCCTGTCTACTGAGGGCCCTTTCCGGATCATCTGTCAGGGCTACCATCTCGTCTTCTTCATCGGTGCTGCTGGTGGCGCTTTCCATTGCTGACGCCCTGCTGAGGTAGTCCGCTATCTTGTTTCTTGAGCCAGGTATGTAGTCCACGTCGTACCGATACTCCAAGAGTTTTAGCGTCATCTTCGCTATCCGGGGTATTGCGCTGGCATGGCCACTTGACGTCAAGACCTTCACTAGGGGTTTGTGGTCCGTTTTCACTTGAAATCGCGTGCCCCACAGGAACTGGCGATACTTTCCCATGGCCCATACCACGGCCAACATCTCTTTCTCGATCACACTGAACTTTTGTTCCGAGGTCGTCAGTGTCCTGGACGCAAAGCTGATCGTCTCCGTCACACCTCCTTGTCTCTCTTGCATGAGCACCGCTCCTAACCCTTTTTCGCTTGTGTCTGTCATCAATATCGATCTACCCAGGGGATCATACCCATGTAGCGGGATCGCCTGGCTGATTTCCCGTTTCACCGTGTCAAACTCTTCTTGCGCCTCTTCCGTCCATGCAAACGCCATCTTGTCCCTCGTGAGTTGTCTCATGTTGTGTGTTTTCGTGGCGAAGTCGTGGACAAACTTACTATAGTATTCCGCCATCCCTAGGAAGGACCTTACTTCTTCTTTGGAGGTAGGCGGGGGCGCGTCACAGATAGCCTTCACATTCCCTTTCTTCGGTGTTATCCCGTGTTCTCCAATTTCATGCCCCAGGTATGTGACTGATGTCATTCCGAAATGACACTTCTCCCACTCTGCCGTCAGTCCGTTTTCCTCCAAGATCTTTAATACCGCTTCCAGCTTCTCATTGTGGTCTTCTAGCTCCTTCCCCATTACTAGGATATCATCTTGGAAGTATTGCACCCCCTCTATACCCTTGAATAGGCGGGCCATTAGCTTTTGGAAAACTGCCGCTGCTGATGCTAGTCCACAGGCCATGCGGCAGAACTGATAGCATCCAAACGGAGTTATGAATGACATCAGTTTCTTACTCGTGGGGTTCAGAACTACCTGGTGGTATGCCGATCTTAGGTCGATGGTGGAGAACCATTTCACGCCTTTCGTGCGGGCCAGCATTTCCTCTATGCGTGGTAACGGGAATTTTTATACCACGATGCACTTGTTGAGTTCTCGGAGGTCCACCCATAAGCGCACCTTGCCTGACGGTTTCATGGCCACCACCAGTGGCGCCAACCATTCTGCGCTGTCGATCGGTTCAATGATTCCTTCTTCCTCCAGTCTGTGTAGCTCCTGTTGCACTGCCTCTCTCACAGCGATCGGTATGTTTCTTACTTTGTGTGTAACGGGGCTGACGTTCTCCTTGAGGACGATTCTGTGGGTAAATTTCTCTAGTTTACCGATCTTGCCGCCAAATGTTTTTGGGTGTTCGCACTGCCATCTCGCTGCCGTCGACCATTCTCCATCAAACGTCACTAGCACTTGGGTGTCTCCTCCCGGATTCAGTTGTATGCCCAACTCTCCTTGGTCCATCCACCCGAGGACTGATGGCCCCTTCTCCGCGACGTATAGTTTGCACTGGGCGCTGCGTTCTTTGAACTGGAACAGCAGTCTCCTGAATCCTACCATTGGAATGGGTTCCCCCGTGTAGGTGACCGGTCGTATGTCGGGCGGTTCCAGATGTGAGCCAAGTGTGGGTTTGAATCTCGCGTTCCACACGGATCTTTGGACGATCGTGTAGGGAGACACCGCTACTATGGTGATTTCTACTCCCCCGATGTGCATGTCGCACTGGGGCTTGCGCGCTCTTTTCCCGTCGATGCCCAGTACTTGGTCTTCCACACATAGGACTTCATCGTCTTCCTCCTGACCTTCTTCTTCCTCTCCAATGTCCTGCGCCATGAATTTCACCGCGCGTTGTTTCCCTTTCCTTCGACACACCTTCTCGTAGTGGCCGACCAGGCCGCAGAATGCACACTTGGCTCTGAAGGTGGGGCACCGTTTGTCGTGCGCCGCGTGGTTCGGGCTTCCGCACCTGTAGCACGTCGACGTTCCTTCCTTTTCTTGCTTCCACGGTTGTCCCGGTTTTCCTTTCCCCTTGTTTGTTCCTTTGTACTCTCCTCGATACTGGTTGTCCAAATTTTCAATGGCGTGTTTGAATACATCGGTGTCCGCTGCTGGTCGGGTGACCGGTGTTAAGTTTTGGAACACCCGTATGCCTTCTGGTCCCAGATTATGTAAGAGTATCCTCTTCCTCCTGGCGCTGGAGAACGCCTCCTCATTCTCGTCTTCCAGTGCTTCGAGGTAATTTTTGAAGTACTCCCTCCAGTCTTCCCATTTCATTTGGGGTTCCCCTGGCCTTGGTAGGAACTGGACTGGCGTCGTTAATGCTGATGCCTGCGCACTCATCTTGGCTTCCGACTGTTTCCTCGGACAGCCTGGCGCTTCCGTCCTCTCCCCCCTTCTTCGGGTCGTCGGGTTCTCGTCGGAGCTGCCTGCGCTGTCTCCACCCACTTCCGCCAGGGTCTCTGCTGCGCCTCGCTACGGTTCGCCCGCTTAGGCTTCTTTGCCTCTGGTCGGCACACTTACTTCTCACATGCCTCCCTCTGGTGTCCGTCTGCCACTGCCGCGCTCTCCCGGTGTGCTGGTGTCCGTCCTCTACCTCCCTGGTCTGCTCGCCTTGTAGGACGACGTCCCCTCCGGCTCTCCTGCAGGTTGGGGGCTCTTCCCTCACTGGGGTTCAACAGGGTCCGCTCTGTCCAAGCCTCATCGCCACTGTAATGATGCTGGGTACCCCCAATGATGTGCAGGAGGCAGGACTGGTGTATAAGTGCCTTTATTGCAGCATTAGATATCACACATCCGAGAGAGCGCCGGACAACAGGCTCCGATCGCTTCTCTCGCGTTGCGCTAACTCGCGCATGCGCAGTAGCGTCCAATATGGCCGCTACGCGCATTTCTGCCGTTACGTAGTGCGTGTCAACTAGACCGCGACACTACAAAGATATCTTTCAATCTCAGTCATACACTTAAGAGCATTGCAAGTGGGGTGGGTGGGAACAGTTGGGAACTATGACCACACAACACCTGTAATGTATTCAATATGTAACAGAAGGAAATGCAGGTTGGTTAATATGATGGGGGCAGGTAGACATCAAGTAAGGGAAAGCAGGATAGGATAGCAGACCTAGAAAAGGAAATACAAGAGCATGGCACTGGCTGGAAAAGTCAAAACAGAGAGTAGAACTTGCTATTCTGTGAAACCCTTGGCAGACCCATAAAACTGTTATTTGTGTTAAAAATTATTTAATGGTATCACAAGTTATTCTTTTTAGAATAAATGATAGTGTGTAATTAGTCAATGTGACACTGTAGACTTGGCCCTCTGCATCTTCTGCTGTTGAGCAGAGATGGAGCAATATTGGAGAAAGGCTGCCTGCTTGCCCCAGTTTAATTCTATGAAAGCAGCACTTAGATAAACTTTTTTCTGACTGATTGATAGAACAAGAATCAGGTAGGGTTAAGCAGTTTGTCGATATTAACAGGTTTATTTAACACTTTTTCGACATTAACAGTTTTACTCTCACACTTTTTTCAGAGATCAAAATCTTTCAGTCAGTCTTGCAATTTTAAATGTCATGGACGAGCAGGGCTTCATGAGGCTGGAGGCCTTCTTTCTGTCCCATAGCAGCCGTCAACCCAAATGGAATAAGATTGGAATCTGATGTTGCCATGGCTGCATCGTCTATGGGCATGCCTCCAACGTTGTCATAGTTCTTGGAGAGATGACAAATTTACCAACTTTGGCTAAAGTTGAAAACCTTTTTTCTAGTTACTCCAAATTGTCCCTAACTTGTCCGGACTGTTCCTTGGCTTTGAGAGTGCACAGTTTAGTTCAAAAAAAGATGTTTCACCAACGGCAATTGTCTTGCTCCAACTGAACCTGCTGCTTTTCTCTACTGAGCTATTTTCCTGTGATTCTGCTTTCTTCCCAGCCCTGGGAAAAGCTGCGTTACAGCAGCAGGCATTTCTGCATGTGTATTGAACTTCCTCCATTCTTTTTGTAGGGTCAGCAACTGACCTTTGAAATAACAATAGAATCACAATATCAGAGGAGATGAAGAATCGGAGGCACGCTGAAGAATAAATAAAGTTGATTTATTCTGTGATAAGATGCCCATGACAAAGCAAGTCCTGCCAGCTTGGATCCCCACGCCTGAATAGCACTGTAACAGAATCCATGCCCACAGTGGTACAGTGCCTGTGGGAAGGCTGATTAAAACATAACAAGCGTTTTAAAACACAACATGATCAGATGAGCGCAGGCGTGCTTACAGTGAATACAAGTGACAAGTGAAAGTATACAATCCATTACAGCATCTTTCCTCATTAGAAACACAAATAAAATTACTCCTAAAAAGAAACAGAGAGGAAGAGCAGGTTAAGAAAGTACAAAATCATCAAATGTTTCGGGAGCTCTCCTAAATCTTGGAGCTATCACATTTATATCTGATTTCTCAGAGTCAGTGGTTATGTGTTTAGACACAGTACCTTCATTGCTGCCCATGGTCCTTTGAACGACCTCCTTATCTTTGTCCATTGAAGACTGATAAGGAGATTGAAGCCACTGTGCCCAATCTGCATTGTGTATCTGATCTCTCCTATTGAACATGATGTTAACTTGATCTGGAGAAAGCGTAACCAATTGGCGTTTGTTCCTCCAACCCCTGTCCCGAATGACCACAGCACCCTTTCTGACTCTGTCCACCTGCACTGGGACAGAGAACTTTGATTCACCCTTCTAATTTTTGACTGGATTTCTGATCATTATCCAATCACAGTCGCTCACATCCACCCTTCGATAACTACGCCCTTAGTTGAATCTCAACTTCATTTCAGCTTGCTTCGAAAGCCAACTTCTTCGGAACACAGCTTGAGCAAGCCAGAAATAGACCCCAAAAGCTATTCCAAATAATCAAGCAACAATCATGAAGCGTATCTAAACCGCTAGGCACCGGAAACAGCTCTCTCCTAAACTCCGAAAAACTGACCTCCTTCTTCACAAAAAAAATGCAAATATTGAGAATGACCGGCAATTAGCAAAGGAGCCACTACTGACTACCTCACTCAACTTTCCACACGCCCTCCAGTATGATGAAAGGCGTGATCCACCCAGGTACCTCTCCAAAAACAATGCCTCCTGACACACTTTCACATCATTCAATGGAAGTGACATCTACAGAATTCTCTCATCATTGAATCAATCTAATCACTTCATGGACCTTCTACTGCCATCTATCTCCAAGGAGATCAAAACCATCACTCTCCCCTTATGGTCTAAGATTGTAAATGCCTCACTAGGTCAAGGCACTATCCCTAACTGTCTGAAAGGAGAACAAGTAACCCCCATATTAAAAATCCTAATGCAAATTGCTCTGATCCCAACAACTGCCGACCCATCTCCAACATCTCCACTTTAGCAAAGCTCCTAGAAAAATGTGCCCAGATCCAACTCCACATAGACAATTTTGAACTCCTTGACCAACGCCAGTCAGGCTTTTGGCAAGGTCACAGCACTGAAGTTGCACTCACTCACGTTGTGCACAACATTAAAAATGCTGGATTTAAATGAATCATGACTCCTAATTTTGCTTGACTTATCTTCCGCCTTTGACATGATTAAACACGATAGCCTACTGAACCTACAAGAACAAAGAATGGGCTTATCCGGGATTGTCCTGCAAAGGTTTTCTTCATTCTTCCAAAACAAGGTCCTAGAGAGTCAAAATGAATCAATCCCTCTCTAAGCCCCACACGATCAGTCTTGGTGTTCCACAGGGATCCGCTCTCTCACCCATTCTCTTCAATCTAGTCCTGGAACCACTTGCAAACTCCTTAAAATCCGCTAACATCCATTATCACATTTATGCAGATGACACTCAGCTGTATCTCAAAACTGTTTTCCCAGACTAAATTATATCCTTCAACTCTACTTTACAAAACACTCATCTTTGGCTCATGGATAACCATCTCAATGCTGCCAAAACCGAGTTCCTTCTCATCTCGGCCCGAATGACATCCCAAGATTGATCTTTGGATGAAACATCTTACAGCGCTCACCTGCTCTCCTCGCATCATAGACTCTGCTAGATCCTGTGGCCTACCTCGATACAAGTTGGCTCCCCTAAGAACCTCCCCTAACGTGGCAGCCAGACTTGTCTCCGGAGCAAAAAGAAATAATTGCATTTCCCCGGCTCTAAAATCTCTGAATTAGCTACCATATAAAGCAAGAATTCAACTAAAGATTGCCTGCATGACTCATAAAGCCCTACATTTCAATACCCCCAGATATCTGGCCCAAAAGCTTGAAAGGTCAGGGGGCTGCAGACATTCATGAAGTGCGAGCTCCCTACTTCTGAAACCCCAACGTTTCCATAAAAAGAAAATGGGTTTTAGAGCTTTCTCGGTTGTCGCACCTAAGATATGGAATGCTCTGTCACTGGATGTTTGCCTGATCTCATCTGCCTCTTCCTTAAAAGAAAAGCAAAATCATTTCTGATGACCAAGTTTTTACCCTAAGACAACATCCATATATGCATTGAATGTAACCATACTAGCTACTCTTCATGATGCTTTACCTCCTCATTGCTTACTATTTTTTTGAAATAAAGCTTATTACTCTGTTTATTTTCAATGTTGTTCTGTCATACTTATATGTGACTATGTTGCTAGTCCAATTTATTTTTTGTCTTCCTTCGTGTAAAGCGCTCTGATACCCGCTAGGGTCATGTTCGCTCTATACAAAAATAATTAAACCCTTTCAGCCAGCACATACTATGAAGGTGCTGTTTTATTACCTGTGTGAGACGTATCACACAATTATTAAGGACACAAAGACATGTATGCATTCCTACCTCTTAGTAAAGAGAAAAGAGTAACACCCGTTGTGCGATGGGTGGAGATAATATAAGTCAATACCTTCTGGTTCACAAATGGTGCAACATCCAGACCTGAAGCCAAGGCTGTGGCTTCCTCTTTGATGACTCCATTGGCGCACTCAACCAGTGCATTGGAAGATGGAAAGTATAACAACTGTAAGGTGCTCCACAGCAGTGCTAAACAAGCAACTCCTCATGCACTCAGAGACAAAGTGGATGGCATTGTCTGTAACAAGAAACTTGGGTGCCCCTTCCATGTGAAAGACATGCTCTAAAAATGTAATAACTGCATGCATGTCTGGGGACTCTGCAAAAGCATGGTACATCGACTTCAAGTGGTGATCTACAAGTAGAATGGCTTACCTCATATTGCGGGGTACAATGGAGTATGGTCCAGAGAAATCTAATCCTAATTTCTCCCACACTTTCTCAGTGAATGCAGTTGGGCAAAGAGGTGCATTAATACTTCTCTAATGTTTGTCTGACAACATACATTCCAGGCATTTATCAACAACTGATTTGACTTGACTGTCCAAAACAGGCCACCAGTAACGCTCTTAATTCTTTCTGCTTGATTTGGTGCTACCTAAATGACCTCCATGGGCCTGTGAAATAATGGCACTAGTAAGCTTCGAGGGAGGAGCAAAATGGTCACCCCATAGAACAAACCATTTCTCCACAGATATCTTTTCCGATAATTTTGCAAAAGTCTTCAAGTCTCCTTCCAAACACCTCACCAGCTACACACAGTGCTAATCCAGTCCTGTTTACTAACCGCAGTGTTACACTCTGAAAGAACATCAATCAAAGCAGCATATTCCACGTCAACAGGCACATCATCAACATTATCTGTCGCCAAACATGACAAACAGTCAGCGCAGAAGTTTTGTCCACCTGGGATGTGACTGGTGACAACGCTATATTCCTGTAACATAGAGACTACTCTAGTGAACCTAGCAGACATGTTCTCCCATACACAATTGGTGGAAATATGGACGAAAAGTTTGTGATGTGTTTCCAACTCGGATATTATGTCCCAAATCTATGTCCTAAACTTATGGACTGCCAATACATATGCTAAAGCTTCTCGTTCTATGGCACTATACTGGCACTCATATGATTTAAGGGCCCTGGATGCAAACACAACAGTTTTGACAACAGTTCCTGTTTTCTGAGTGAGCACCCTACCTAAACCAGATGCACTGGCATCCACTGTAATGGCTGATGGGCAAACCTCACAAAATGCACTCAGTGCAGGGACTGACACAATTAGTCTCTTCATGTTTTTAAAGGAAATAGTGAGATCGTCAGACCATGAAAATTATTGTCCCTGTCTAAGCAAAATCCTGAGCTGCTACACAGACTGAGCAAAACCAGATACAAAGTGTGCATAATTCTGATAAACCAAGGAATGAGCGAAGCGCATCCTTGTCTCCTGGTGTATTTGCATTAGAGATGGCTTTGATTAGAGATCCTTTTGGTTTTAGGCCATCACTTGTCAGAGTAAGCCCCAAATAATTTTATTCATTGGTAGCAAACGTACACTTTTCTAATTTCACTGTCTTACTCCTCTGTAACAATATTGAGTTGATATTATGTTTCTCCAAATCTTTGGAAAGAAATGATATATCATTCTGGTGCACCTGCACGCCAGCAATGCTCTCGAATAAACTGTTGATTAGCTTTTAAAACATCCTAGCAGAGGACGGAAGACTGAATGGCAGCCTGAGGTACTTATATGCTCCACAGGGAGTGACAACGGTTGTCAGTTCCTGAGATTCACAAGATAATACAACCTGATGGTATGCAGACCTGAGTTTGATGGTGGGAAACCAGACTGCTCCACCAAGACTTGCTAGCAGATCTTGAATTTTGGGTAGTGGGCGGCAATCCAAGATGATATTTTTTTTAGAGCACCCATGTCAGCACATAGCTTAGTCTCACCATTTGCTGTGTGCACTACGAAAATAGGTCCCACCCACTGTGATGAATCAGTACCTTTAATAATACGCTGAGACCATATTTTATCAAGAGTGATTTTCAAATTATCTCACACACTCAAGGTGTTGGAAACGGCCCTTTTTGCAGGGTTATCCCCAAACTTTTTGCTTCTTCCTCCTTTATTTTTTCTGACCCGTGGTTGTTGGCAATAGAACTCTGGGCACTTTACCACTGCTGATCAGTGCTAAAGTGCATATGCTCTCTGTATAAATTGTTATATTGATTGGTTATCCATGATTGGTATATTTGTTTCACCTGTTAGCCCCTAGTAAAGTGCACTGAGTGTGCCAGGGCTGGTGATTCAAATGCTACTAGTGGGCTGCAGCACTGATTGTGCCACCCACAGGAGTAGCGCTAAAATGATGTCTTAGGCCTGCTTGCAGTGCCTATGTGCAGTCCAGGACTGCCATGTCGACCTGGCCAGTGCACCCACTGACCAGGCATTATCCTTCCCTTTCTGTACATGTCAGGCATCCCTATGGTGGCCCTAGGTACCCTTCTGGGCTGGGTGCAGTGTATCTGAAAGGTAGGGCATGTACTGAGGTGTGTAACATGCCCTGGTAGTGAATTACAGCCATTTCCGTTTTTCACTGCTGAGAGGCTATCTTGCCCATAGGATAGAATGGGGAAGGCTGTTTACATGCCTATCTTCCCATAAGGGCAAGATAGAAAATCCAAGTTTGGTATCTCTGTGTTCAGAATTTAATTATACATCTTTTTAGCAAGATGGTTTTTAAATTCACTGTGTGAGAATAGCACTTTTTAGAAAGTAGCTATTCTCCTGTTTAACCTTCCTGTGTGCCTGTGTGCTGGTTGGCTGACTGGTGTCATGTGATGGGCTAGGTGGCTCCAGGAGCCTGGATGAGTCAGCAGCAGGGTGAATAGGGAGATCTGCTTTAGATGGGTGGGAGGAGTAGTCCCTGGGTTTGAATAGGGCTGCCCCTGACAAACACAATGCTGGCTCCACCCCCTGCTGGCCAGGCTGAGGACTCTGCCTCTGCTGGCACAAAGAAGGCTCCACCTCCTGCTGAGTGTCTAACGACCCTGCCCCTCACTCTGAAAGGAACCAGGTGCTCCAGAGCAGAGCACACCCAGGAACCGGTTTGAGCAGGGGAATCCCCCCACTGGAACAAAGAGAGACAAAGACTTGGAGGGGTATAAGAAGAGGACCCCAGACACCTAAAACTTTAGATCACTTTGGAACTAAGAAGAAACCTCTGCCAAGGAGAAAGCTGAAAAGAACTGAAGAGGAGAAGACTGCCTGCTTGCTGTTTTGCTTTGCTGCCAAGGAGAGGGGAAGGACTTTGCTGTGTCCCCTTCTTTTGATTCTGATCTCCAAGGGCCTGAGAAGAGCTGGCTCCCTGTTAAGAAGTCCCAGGAACAAAAGGACTTCACCACCAGCTCCCCTGGAACTCTGCTGAAGGAGTTCTGACCTGCCTTGGAGTGCTTGCCCAGTCTTGGGGCCTCAGGAGGTCGTTTTGCTGTGTTTGGGAGCTGGGAAGCAGAAGCGTGAAAAAGAGTAACTGGTACCCAACGCATCATCTGATTGCGTGTCGCAAGAACGAGAGTGCGAGGAGAATTTCATCGCGGCGTCATCGCAGCACCCGGAGTCCCCGCATCGCCGAGTGCGTCGAGCATTGTCCCGGTGCGAGAAGATTCCTGACGCTGCGAGGGTCGTCGCAGAACCAGTTTGCGGGCCGCACCACTGCCGGTGCGTGAAAGTATCCAGTCGCTGCGTGTGTCGACGCAGAGTCCCGTCCCGTGACGCATCGAGGGTTGCAGCGCCAGAAGTCAGCGCTGCGCCGCGCATCGCGCCGCACCGAAGATCGTCGCATTGTACCTGTGCGTGAAGCTTCCCCCGAAGAAACCTACGCAACGAAAGCCAACGTCATCGCATCCTCCCCCTACAGATCGGAGCCGGCGCATCCACCTCTGCTGCGTGACGCAGGGCTGCTGCAAAGCCTCCCCAAGATCTCAGGAGTATCGCATCGCCTTTGCCATCTTCCTTGTTATAGCTTTTGGGAACCTTATCGCAACTACAGGTACTGTTGGGCACGAGAGTGTCGCATTTTGTGCATTGAGAGTCGCATTGTGCAGGACACTGACTTTTACATCCTGGAGTACTTTCTGCAAACTCTTGAACCATCTTTTAAGTAACCTTTTTAATTGTATGTTGGTTTTTCTGTAGTATTTGGTCTTGTGAAGTTTTTAGTAAAGATACCTTATTTTTCTAAAACTGGTGTGGAGTAAATCTGTGGTGTTTTCACTGTGTTACTGTGAGTGTTGGTACAAATACTTTACACATTGCCTTTGATAGCCTAGACTGCTCAGGCCAAGCTACCTAGAGGGTGAGCAGGGGTTATCTTAACAGTGTATCCCCCTTTCCCTGACTAGAAGCAAGGGTCCCTACTTGGACAGTGGTACCTACCCTGCCAACTAGAGACCCCCAGATCTAACACAAGGGTACAGGGCAAACTTTATTTCAAATATGTGAAACAGGCTGTGCATTGGGAAGTAACCTGATTTTATGCTCGAACCCTGAAATCTTACCAACATAATTATCAAACAAAGGCTTAAAATCAGATAATCTGCTGTCAATAGACACGTGAGGCTTATCAACCAAAGAAATGGAGAGTTCACACAAAATCACAGGACTGGTAGAGACTGGGGCTAGGAGAACACCCATTCTTGCTAGGTCTTGCCAACCAACAATGTTTTTGCCCTTGATGGCAACATAGACCTTAGTACATGTATTGTTGCTAAAACAGGGTTACATTTTCTGGAAAATAACCCAACATTTCAATGTCCTTTTCTCTAAAATCCTTTGGGTTAATATCTGCGGGGAGTAGGACCTGTTCAACATCCCATAATTCATGAAAGTAGTGTCTCTCAGAATGGTTATGTTATATAATCAATTTGCATTTCACATATTGGACCTTTGACAGGTGAAATTTAGTCAGAACACTCAAGGGTCTGGATAACATTGTCAAGTGATTCAAAACATGTGACAAGATCTACATCCATGCTACCATTCTTTGTAGGATGCCTACAACTCTTGCATACATTCTGAAAATGACTAATTTTCTAGCAAAGGATACACTTCTTGCCAATTGCAGGACAGGTTTGAGCATTACCAAGACCACACTTAGAACCGCATCAATAACATGACCCAACAACTTTCTTGCTCACATTCTTAAATGTCTTACCTTTGGTATTGATGGCACATTCAGTGTCAGCAGATCCCTCACTAGGTGAAATGGGATCAACCATATGAGTCTCAGGATGCAAACTTTTCGAGGAGATAAGCGATCTTTCAATTTTCTTTATGAGATCGAGAACCTCTATTAACGTGGTGTTTCTGCAGCTTAAAATACTTTCCTGCACCTTTCTTGAATTGCAGTTAAATACAAATTGGTCTTGGATGTAAATATCTGGATTAGTGCCAAATTTGCAAGTGGATGCTAAAACCATGATACATTCTCTTCCACATTCTCTTTTGACTGCTGTTTGCATTTGAAAGCATTATGTTTGCTTCATCCAAAAATTGCTTGCGTAATCTGTCAATAGCCTCCAGATATAAATTCAGTGAACCATCACCAGATGGTGTCGGAATGGATGGTAAACTATCAAAGATGCACTGTGTGGCTAGACCAAGACTGCCAAACATAGCAAATTTGCATGCAGGGTTGTAACTGGCAGAATCAATAGTGACAATGTGGTTATTGAATAACCTAAACCAATGTAGCCATTTTATTGCAGGTTTACCTGGTAAACTCAAGAAAGGTGGGGATTGGGTGAACATTGCTTGCTGTGAAGTAGCCATTAAAACAAACAATATTAAAACAATACAAAGGTCAATTGTAATTTGTCCCAAAGGTCTATAACAAGTGCTTTTCTTAGTGGTTCAGAGCTACTGGAGAGACGAAAAATAAATAAAATAAAAATAAAATACAGGTTGTAACTCTACAGAAATGGCATGTCGGTCACCAAAATCACAAGCAACCAAATACAAATAAACGTTACAGTTAAATTGTGGTATATAGACTGTATCAATATGAAGTGATGTGCCTGTCACCCAGCGTGAGTGCAGGCAAGCTGTGCAACCTCCTGAAATGCCGTTGCTGGACAGTAGGAGCAGTGTACCATTGCAGTAAAGCAGGAACGGAAACAGCAGTCATCTTGAAGTAATGCTGTGCCTGTCACCGAGTGTGAAAGCACACACGCAGTTGTTGCACAAGAGTAGAAGTGGTGGACCAATTCAATATGGCCACCGCCGACATCCAACGAGATGACGTGTGTCTAAGTAGATGTGTTAACAGCAGCCATTGCTGAAAGAGCAGGAGCGATGGACCAATTCAATCTGGCCGACGCCGCTGTCCAACACAATGACGTGTGCCTAACTAGATATGTTATCCGTGAAGAAGACCAAACTAATATGGGTTCTGTTGACGTCCAACTCACTGACATAAGCCGTCCACTCTAATGTGAGGTTTGTCAGGGGGGAGTGTGCGGAGTTCCTGGTCCAGCAAGCCAAATAACATGCATTTGCCGCCAGGAGCTGAATGCAGGAAGACCAGGCAAAGGGTAAGCTGCTGTGATGAAATAGTTATGATGCAGAGCGAGCGGCTTTGAAATCCTGGCTGAAGAAGCTCCAGAATAAAAACAAATAATCACACAATTGGAAAAAAAATCCGGTTGGAGGCATCATCACCAATAGGAAATGAAAAATTGGAGACAAGCCAAAGAATAAATAAAGTACATTTATTCTATGATAAGATGCCCACAACAAAGCACGTCCTGCTAGTTAGGATCCCAACAGCTGACTCGCACTGTAACGGAATCCATGCATGCAATGGTACTGTGCAGGTAGGAAGGCTGGTCAAAACATAACAAGCATTTTAAAACACAACATAACAAGTTGAGCGTGGGCACTTATCTTGTGCTTAGAGTTATTACAAGTGACAACTGAAAGTATACAATCCATTACAGGAAAGTAGTCTTGTCTTTCAATGCATTCAAATAATTCTCTGCAAAGACTGTATGTAACTATTTATGTACATATGTATATCAATAGGGTTAGTCAGACAATGAGAACCTAGATGAAAATCAAGATTGACAAACAGAAAGGGCAAGATCTCAGTTCTGGGAATGTTATGGGGATGGTATTCCGGGTTCTCTGTGAGTCGACGGAAAAATCTGTGCATTCTGGGTTTTTTTTCTCGTTTTTTACTGTGTTTCCTTGTTTACAGCATGGCAATAATTTGCCTACTGGTGAGGTACATCCATCTAAGGCAGTTAATTTATTTTGTAGATAAACACAGATTTTGTTTCTGATGGTCTTGTAGGCAATGCATCTTGTCTATAAAGTGATGGAGGATTGGAAGCAGTGACAAAAAATTATTTCATTTTGGGGGTAATGTGGTGACATTTCTTCACACCATGGATGAAACAAACTTCAAAATTGGATGCCTACCTAAAGTCAGGAGAAGCTATATACGAGTGGGAGAGGACCTGTGTTTGCACTCTTGGTAAGAAGTCAGATTAGGAAATTAATGTTTGCACCGTTTTCAATGTGTTCTTTGGAAGTAAATCTGCAAAGATGGTGACTCACACACATTTTGTGTTTGTTCTCAGCAGGAATGTGAACCCACAAATGTTCCTATCTTCTAGCCCAGCTTGTATCAGTGGTTGGTTGGCAAAAACTGAGATCAGTAGGAATTCACCATATTTGGGTTGAGTTTGAAATGGTGCCTAACCTCCTGTTCTTAATTGAGGTCAAGGTTTGATGTAAGTCATTGATTGTCATCACAATGATGAGAGTTAAAGGTAGAGTTAAGTGTCCATGTTGTGGATCCTGATGTTGAAGTTGAGTAGTTCACCCAGAGGATCCACATAGAGGATAAAGGTAAGGATAGATCTTCAGGAATCTCCACAGGAACTAAGGAGTTTCTTGAATCTGAAGTATCCATCTAGATATGGGGTACTCGCAACCATTTTTCTAGGGGTCAAAAAGTTTGGTCTGTGATGCGACAGAGGCGGCAATGATGCAGCAGGATAGTAGTTGGGTAGAGGCGTTTGGTCATGTGGTTGGCAGTAACATTGGTAAAGGGGAAGCCAAGCATATGCAAATTGTTGCTGAATTGCACAATGTTTAACCAGAAAAACCGGGACTAATCCCAGCTTCCATACTTTACTGAATTGTGTGATCCTAGGTTTCTTAATTACCACATATTAGAGGAGCTCAAATACTTGACTTCAGGATGTGTACTGTACAGAACCTCCTTCTGTGTTTTATTTGATTAACTATAATGTTGTTCAAATATTACAGAAACCCAGGCCAATGTTAAGTGGTGCAGGGCACCCTAGCTACTTCCTTTCTTTACCCTCAATTAACCATTAAATGCATGCTTCTCAGATTAATAAATATAAGTGCTGAGTCAAGTAAACAGCAGCCTAAACTGCTGTTGACTGGGTGCTGTAAAAGTCAGGAAGCCCACACTCAGACCCTGGGCTGCACTTTGACTATCACTGATCTAGATAAACTAATGGTGATTCATTAGGGAATTGGAGGACTGTGTTGGTGAAATAAACATATTGTTTTACAGTGTTGAATAGTGGTTGATGGTTGAACATGTCAAAAGCAAGGTTCATTCTTGTTAATAGAGAGAAATAGTGTCCCCTAGATGCGGGGCAGAGTGCCCTGTAGCCTGATTGGAAGATTTGTAGAAGATGTTTCTTGATAATTTGATACTGAAGTTGAATGGCAACTAATTTCGTAATGATTTTTCTGAAGTAAGGATGGCGAGTGAAGAGTAAATATTTGGCAACATCATCTGCTTCCAAGGTACGTTTTTAAGCAGGCAAATGATCAGAATTGTGTTGAAGACTTTTGGGAAGATTCCTTGAAGGAAGGAGGAATTGATGATTTTATGGAGAGCAGTTATGACATTTGATTGGAAGGATTTCATCTTGGTGGAAGGTGGTGTTCAGTGAGATGAGTATGCTGGTTAGGTCAGTATGTAGAAAAAAATTGAATGCTGGCCACTTGTTGATAGAGAGAGGATAGATTGCAGCTGGGTTGATGCCCACCCCATATTGCTGATGAGGGCAATCATTTTCTACATCTACACTTAAAAGAAGTGGTTGCTGATGAGGCACATGTTGTCAGTTTGGGGAATTGGAAGATCTGTAAGTGCACCGATGCAATGTTTAACTGCTTTGACCGTAGTCCAACTTGCTGGTTAGCAGGGGAGAGTGATGGTTTTTCTGGGTTGGTTGGGAGCCATTTGAAGATTTTCTTCACCATCTTCAGGTTGTGGAAGCAGGATGCAGTGACAACATTGACTTCTGTGTTCATGTCCAGTTTGCTGTTGATATTGATTCTGAGGTTTAAGGTGTGGTTGCGGATTTGAGTTCAGCTGACCACCAGTTGGAGTCCCATGGCAAGGTGTTCTTGGGGAAGAGGACTAGTTCTGTCTTGTTGGATGCCTTGTCGGTGTTGAGTTTGAGGCAGTTAGCTTTCATCCAGTTATCGACTTAGATTATGAAGGCAGACAACTTGCTTCTTGTGTTGGAGGTCTTGCCTGAGAAGGAGAATAGGAGTGGTGTATCATTGGCATAGGAAAGGATGTTGATGCTGTGTGTGCGAACGAAGTTCGGCAGAGGGATCATGTAAGCATTGAAGATGGTAGGGCTGAGGGATGAACCATGAGGGACTCTGCAGATGAGTTTGCAGGCTTTCGAGTGGTAAGGGGCTAGGCTGACTGCCAAAAAGGATTGTGTTAGAGATGGGATCTCTGGTTGGCTAAGGCTTGTGCCAAAGCCAGGCAGAGACCACCACTCTAGTCAGGGAAAGGGAGTTACACGCCTAAAATAACCCCTGCTCACCCCCTTGGTAGCTTGGCACGAGCAGTCAGGCTTATCCCGGAGGCAATGTGTAAAGCGTTTGCGCAACACACACACACAGCAGCAACACGCTAGGCACACCACAAAAGGAACTCCACACAAGGTTATATCAAAAATAGCCTTGTATTATCTTAAAACACATTAGATGGTAATCACACAATATACACTGTGCCAATTTGCCCTGGGCAATATTTACAGGGGACAATATATACACATGACAGGGCCTCATGAACCACTGTCAGAATCATCACTTAGTAGAAATAGTAAAAGTAAGATTTATCATAAATGTAGAACACAACTAGTAATTGTAGCACACATAGCAAATGTAGAGCACAACCAGTAACTGTAGCACAATAGTAAATGTAGCACAACCAGTAACTACTGGCACAATAAGGACCTCAGCATTATCACATTAGGGATAAACCATATTAGGATGACACATTATGCACCAACCTCATACCTAAAAGCACATTATGTAAGAATCATGAGACAATAGGCCTCGCAAGCATAACACCTTAGGAAATATTTCGCATAAAAACAGTGTGCCCCAATCGGGGGCGCAACACACTGAAAGTGGGCCCAGGCCAACTGGCCTCTCACAGGGGCGCACATGCCTAATGTACAGAATGTCAGGGCTGGCTGCCAAAGCAGCAAAGCAAAGTGCGCAGTTGCACCACCTAAATGTGGCAGCTGCCCACTACTTGCTGGGCAGCTGTAACAAAGAGCACAGGCACCAGCGTGCCTCCTGAGCCCTCTCTCTGGGACTTTAAATGAACTATGACCACCTGTGCAGCTGCCCGCAAGGCGGTGCACCTGTGAGCCAGGGACAGAAATGCGGGCACGTTGGAGCCCCCTCCGGGACTCAGGAAGAATCCAAGGAAATGGCCACGGCATTGCAGCGGCCCGCGACTGCGGTGCCGCTGTGACGATTACCCAAACACTGGCACCACTGTGCCTGGGGGAGTCCCACTTGGGGGACTTATAGAAACAAAATGCCCCCCAACGTTGGAGCAGCCCGCTCTCCTGCGGGGCCGCTCAGAAAATGGGCTCTCTCTGGCTGGAACCCGGGGCTCTCCTTAGGCTATGGGAGCCAAGGCCACGTTGCTGCGGCAGGGGAGGAAGGCACCGGCAAGCCACCTTCACACACCCCCCTCCACAGGACTCCCAACTGTGCTCCACTCACCGGGCTACACAGCGGAGGCTCTCCGGAGTTCTGGGACCCGGGACTCATCTAGCAGGCTCACGGGCAGGACCACAAAGGCAGGGTAGGCTCCCGCTGGATTCACATGCTCCTGCTTGCGGCCACACGCTGGGCTCTCCTCGTCTCTCCGGGAGCCCCGCCGACAACAGCCGCACCTCCCTGTTTCCGGCCGCGGGTCAGCCTGCCCACAATCAGGCCTCCAGCATGTCTGTCTTCCTGTTCGCCGCTCCGACGCGGAAGTTTCTTTATTGGGATCTCGGGTCCCGACGGTGACTTCTAGGCAGCAATGCGGGGTGGGCTCCCGCTGAGCAAAGAAAAACTAATGCGGGGTGGGCACCCGCTTCTGTCTTTAAAAAATGGTATAACGTGGCGGTGATCTCCAGGCAGCAATGCTGGGTGGGCTCCCGCTGAGCAAATAAAAACTAATGTGGGGTGGGTACCTGCTTTCTCTCAGCAGTATTGGGGAATCCCTATGGCTGGGATTTCCTCTGTAAATACAGCAGCAGCACACTGCAAGGTACCAGCGCTCGCGGAAATTGCGATAATTTGACATTTTCGCGTTCCGCAGAGAGCGCGAGAATGTAAAAATTTCCGCAATCCGCATCTTAACGGAAATTTTTTGCTTGCTCGCGCTATAAAAAAAAATTTTTTTGCGTGCGCGCGATCGCCTTACCTGAATCCCAGCGTTCGCCAACAAGTTTTACCCGATTTGGAGCACTCTGTTTACCCAGCTCCTCTTCCCCTTTGTCCAGAGGGGGCTCAGTTCTCAGACGCACCACAGGGGGCGGAGCGAGCATTGTGGAGGGAAGGCACAGCCCTATTCAGGTCCCAGGTGCAACTCCTCCCTCCCATCTAGATGCAGATCTCTCTATTCTCCACTGGGCTGACTCACCCTGTCTCCTGGAGCCACCCACACCCCTCAGCTCTTGTCACTCACAAGCCAGACATGCACTCCACATCAGGCAGGCAGACACATAGCACACAGAAATGCCAGCTTCTAAAAGTGGCACTTCTCCTCCAGTCACCTTAAATCTGCGCACACCATTGCACAGCATTTATTCTCACGAGTTCATACATACTAAGCTCGCCCCTGCACTCCTCTCATACCAGGAATTACCATGGACACACATATCCCCCATGCATTCCTATGGGAGGGCAGGCCAACCTTTCAAATGTAACACAAAGAGCACACACACTTTACACTGGGCCACAGTGCTAAAGTGCGCAGAGGCCTAAAACCACCAACACTACACAGGGAAAAGGCTATGAGAGAGGCAAAATGTTTAGGGGCGAACCTGCCAAAAGGGCCAAGTCCAACAGATTGGCACTCTTCCATCAAGTTTTCCATTTCAAGATGTAAGCAACACAGCTTTACATGATTTAAATTTGGACATTGTGAGCCTATGGTTGTTTCTTCAATGTACTTATGCACATGTACTAGTTATCACCAGCTAAATTGTTTAACCAGGTTTTCTTTTAGATATTTAAATACAGAGGCTCAAATTATGGAGAGACCTGGGCCCTATTTTATCACACTTTGAATGTGTTAGACCCATATGCAGGTGGTGAGTTATGTTCTGCAACCTACGAGAGGGTATAGATTCTTCTTCAGGTGCATAATTTTTGTGCCTTTTTTAGTGGTCTTGCATTAAAGTAAATGTGCAAATTAGAATTTTCAAAATGTGTATCATGTTTTAAGAGAAATAGCACATGCTGTGAGCACTGACTGACAAATTGTTACTGCTCATGCCCAGCCCAGGTAGCTGTAAAAAAACTTGGCCTATTCAAATACAAAGGAGATAAAGTATATATTTCGGAAAACTACTAAGAGTATATGAATACTAAATATTCCCACTGATAGCAAAAATTTATTTGATGGCCAATGCTTTTTTTGAAAAATGCAAAAGTGAAATAAGTGACAAACTCATTCTTTGCTTTTCTTGCATCTGCAAAATGCCCAAAAATGTGAATCTGGTTTACTGGTCCATGGTAGTTAACCAGGTCATTTCATGGAGAAGGGTTAATAGCCTCTAAAACCTGCAATGTTTTGCAAACACCTTGGAATTCTGACCTGTCTAACAGATATGTAATAACATGGTTAGCCTATTGGTGAAGCAAAATTACTTCTTGTGTAAATCGTGGATGTTCAGGAATGCCCATGCTGCACCCTAGTAATGTTGCCCCAATGCAAGGTAATGCAAGGCAGCGCTACGCATGCCATTGCTTTGCTTTTGGGATAATACCACATGTAAACCATGCAAATTTCAATTTATGTGGTTTGGTAAATACCAACATGGACTTTATGTAGGGGCTGCACCACAAAAGTCTTAGTAAGATTGTGGTAAATCTGGGCCTTGATTTATAACTTTGTGAAGGTAGTTGTAGAAATAAGGATATGCATAATAGTTCAGGTTATGCTGTGCATTCATAACAAAAGTTTATCATCTCTTCTAGAAAGTCATAGCATTGTCAGCCACTACAGTGACTCGGTTATACAGAGATTGTTAACAAATATGTAGCAGAAAATAGTGAACTGTAGCATCATTGACCCAAATTTAAATAATCATTTCTTGTTGTACTTGGAAATAAGCACACGCAATGTAAAGATTTCCAGAACCAGTTTTACTCTTTTTTCACACAAAGTTGCACAGAATTGCATGAAAGTGAGAGAACAGACATTCATCATATCTACTATGCTATTGTGCACTTCTGTTCTTTTATAGCACTGATGCACTTAATACAGCCTAGTGCCAACACAGACAAACTTGCACCGTTGTGCAAAGATGTCTATATTACGGGTAGGATTGTTGTTGTGTAGGTAGGTATACCTTCCTAAAGAAAGATCTACGCTGCAGAATGTTGAACACATGGAAAGAATGCAGCACACATGGAAAGAGAAAGTAACAATGAGAAATATAGATATTTTTCCTCAATACACCTCTATTGGGTAGGTGTATTATTTTTCTACAAACCCAGATTTACAAGTCTTGGTAAATCTGCGTATCAGCAAATTGGCTTTTCTGTGGTTTAGTAAATCCAGAAATGCATTTTGCGCCAGGGCGGTGTTAAAAAAGGAAGTGGTGTATCCCTGATGCAAAATCTAGCCCTAGTGTCTCTGTTTTTAGGTCTCGCTGAGGCCAGCGCATGCACTGGCTCAGAGAGACATTTTGTAGTTGGGATTTTTAAAGTGCTGCCTGTGGCCTAAAGCTTGAGTGCACGTGAGCGTGCACGCACGCAGCCGCCAATCACTGCTGCGCGCGCACCACTCGCGTGCTTGCCACACAGCGCTCCCGTCCAAGCAATCGCGATCACTTTCGCTTTGATCGCGATTGCTATTACTTTCGTTTTCACAACCGCGCCGCCGTTACTTTGTCGTCAACCAATCCACTAGCATTCTCTTGTTTTCTTTGGGGATGTCTTTGTTTCTCCATTACTAGCGCAGACTCCCGCAGTTTTCTCACTCCCTGGTTGTCCTTCTCACTCTTTCTACAGCGCCGCCTCCCTCTCTGTGTCTGCCTCCCACTCTCAAATGGCGTCTTTACAGCACCTCCCAAGACTCGTGGACAAGGCACACCTCCCATTGCCTGCCGCCTGGTGTGGACTACACTACAGGTCCCGTGATGACCCTTTATGCTTCGCCCTCTGTCACTTTCTCTACCCCGTGCAGTCTGTGCCCAGGCTTGGATCGATGTAAGTCTGCTGGGCTTTGCTGCTCGCTCCTAACGCTGTCCTATATCAGGTCAGTGCTGCTGCTTTTAAGCTCACTCCGTTTCTGAGCCTGCCCAGTGACGCGCATTGTACACACTGAGTGCAAAGGGCTTCATTCATTCACTGTGCGCGCTCCCAGCAGTCACCGCCGAGCAGAGAGGGGACACAGCCTGTACAGGGGCCATAGCGTGCATCTGTGGGCACAAGGACCGCTTCTTCGATGTGTCTGCACACCACACAGCAGAGCACCATTTCTTGCCATGCACGGGACGGGAAGCAATGCATGCATAACTCACCACCGTAGATTGAGTGCACCACACAGCAGAGCACCATACCTTGCCATGCACGGTATGGAAAGCACTACATGCATAACTCTCCCCAATAGATAGAATGAACCACACACCAGAACACCACTCCTTGCCATGCACGGGACAGGAAACACTACATGCATAACCCAGCACAACAGATACAGAGTGCGCCGCCCTGCAAAAGAAGCACAGTATGCAAACACTACGGGGAGCAAGGCACCTATCACCCGCGTAAGGACCAGAGAACACGCTGCGTGCTTGAAAAGCGCGTGCACCGCGCTGCAAATGATGCACTTCCTGCACAGTGAAAACAATCTATCCTTCTACTTAAGGCGTCCTTTGTACAGGCGGTGCACTATCCATTGTGCTACTATACTGACCATACTGCAAAAAATGCATATTCCATCACCGTGCACACCGGGCAGGCAGAGCACTCACCACCCCACAGAGGCCACAAGATGCACGAATCTGCCCATGGGCACCATGTGGATCACGCTGTACAGAAAGCACAGCATGCGCCGCCCTGCCCAAGTGCCCAGAAGGGCCCAGGGACACCTCACACAGGTTGTCGCATGCATTGCCTTTCCTAAAGACACAATGCAGTCTGTGCTTGTTTAGAGCTGATTTCACATCTCTATCCCCCTACCTCTTGTGTCGGCTTTATTAATATGCCCTTCGATTTATTCATGTTTTTCTCTTTTTAACAATATTCTACCTTCTGAGAGCCCCCCCGCCCCCATTCCATTTGTCCTCAACAGCTTCTCTTCTTTACTCCTTTCCCGTTTGTACCGATTACTTTCCTTCCTTCCATTTTCTTTTTTCGTTGTGATATATATCCTTCGTCTTGGCCCAACTCCCAATTGGAGACATGCAGTCAAGAGGCGTGGCACAACTGAATTCGGGAGTTGTTGTTGTTTGTTCATTTTACCGAAAAAATACCTTAAGGTGGAAGGGACTTTTTAAAGTTTGTTACTTTAGAATCACCCTCTTGCCTTTTCAACTCGATTCCATCTTGCCGAAGAATAGCCAAACGCGCTTCACTTGTTAGTAATACATTCATCCACTTGTTCATTTATTTATTCATTTATTCCGGGGTTCCACTGAGCTCACTTCTTGACATTTTGCAAATGTCATTTTGCACCATGCGTGCGTTAGAAATAAAAGGCACACGCATTTTGATCAGCACACTTAAAAGCATTTGTTTGCTATATTTTGTGTGTGTGTGCAGCAGGAGGGGGGCTTAGTGAAAATTTAGCTTTTACTGCAAATTGTCATGCTGTATTACCATTCTTCTTCAAAACACAATGTGAGTGATTGGGTCACGCCAGTCCACTTTCATCTTCACAAATTAAATTGCATGTGGAATTGAAATCACTCTATAGCGTGTGCGTCAGCCGCCAGCATATCCGTGTTTCATGCTTGTAGAAGCTTTTAAACGGTATTTTGCAATCTTCCTGCTAAAGCTCCTTGAGAGTCGGGCAAGGTGATGATTTACTGCTCTCCTCCAAAATGCTGTTTAAGATCCCAAAGTTCACATTTCCAGGATTCCTCAGATTCCCAGAGACAAAGGGTAGGGGTGGGGTGCATTATCCCATCGTTGTGGTGGTATGATAGGCAATTGTTTTAATTTATTTGTTTTTGTTTGGGTTTTTTAAATGATGTGCAGTGTGTCGTTTGTCTGCTTCTAAGTTAACTATTGAGTAACTTGATCTGGTCGCCTTAAAGATCTCGATGGCTCAACAGTTCTATGTATGTTTGTAAGTTCTAAACTGCCCGATTTGTAAACATGGACTACTTTTTAGCAATCTAATGCACTAAATGGGCCGCTTAAGCTCGTAAACACACTACCAAGCATCAACACATCAGAAGTTTTAAATATGAAATTATGAAAACACTTTATTTTGAAGAATTATTTAAACACGTACAAAAACAATGATTCAAAAAATGTGTTCAAAGTGTAAAAATATCCTATTGGTTATATATAAGGTAAGAAAAATGCTTAAAATACGTTTTTATTATAACTTTTCAACATGTTGCACGGCACCCATGCGGCTCTACAACATAGCTTAAAGACACTGACAAAGCCAATAGCTATGCCTAAACACTTACAAGACCCCAAAGGCGAGACCTATTGGCTATGCCAATGCTTGTTCTTTTTCCTTCCCCTGTCCCACAATCTACTGCTGACCTGCATAGATATTCTTTGCATGGTCATCAGTGAGCTCAAGTAAGTGTGAATGCGAGCATTGCTCCTGTTGGATCTGAACTGCCAGGCTGGTGCCACCCTCACACTTTTCTGTGCTCATAATCAAAACATGCTTACATCAAGCAGGGGCAGCCCTATTACCCGAACCTGGGGCAAATAAAGATTACAATGGTAACAATGGTTCAATTACAAAATTACACAGAAACCTATTATAACTGATATTGAAAACAACATTAAAGAAACGTGAAAATGAAACCCATAAACAATCAAGCCATGTGTATTGCAAAACACATCTTTTACTAAAACAATGATAAAATGACATAATCGAAATATGGCAACAAATTCAGATTAAAGTAGGAACCTCACAGAAAGATGCGCTTTCCTACAGCTATTACACATCATGAATGTCTTTTCCAGTACATTTCACTTCAGTGAATGGGTAGCAATTCTGTTTTTTTATGAGCTCCAGCCTGGAATTTCACAAACCGTCTTCAGCAGTGACAATGGCTTCAGCGCTGATATGAAAACTGCATAGATTATTTGCCATTCTAACAAGAAAATAATTACATCAGAGTTTGTTGGCACAAAATTGAGAGGTGAATTGGGCAAGTTATTCAGCACAAGCAATGCCGCTACTTCTTTTAATGGGTGTGAAACTCTCAGATAATGGAGGTCTAACATCGCAGGCTGTTAACATGCAGCATTTTAACACTGCACTCTGAGTCAGTTTAGACTTGCCCTTGGTTGATATAAGTGAATGTGTACATTTGTACCTCTTTATTTGTACTCTAGCTTCTCCTCCCATGAAAAAGTATCACATAATACTATGACACGTAACAAATACAATTATAATTCGCTTGAACACACTGAGGGGCATATTATCAAGAACACGCGATAAATATCTCAAATCGCGCTTAGCGCGTTTTTCATTATCGCCCTCTATCGCTGAATTACATCGCCGTGTTAGCGGCGTTTTAGCAACACGTTGCTAGCAGGCGATGTGCAATCCAGCTATAGAGTGCGCTAATCATCATTAGCGTGTGAAATCCTGTGATGATTTCACAGCCCTAATGAAATGCTTGTTAATAGGGGAGTTTGTACCTAACCACACAATCCACCTCCCATAGGCAATACTGCTAAGTCAGGTTTTTTTCAGGCGTTAGAATCATTCGATAATGGGGGCTTAGCGCGCGTTTTGTTATCGCTTCACTGTTCAGGGGCAGCATTGTTGAGACAGCGATGTCGTGTTTGTGACTTTTTACATGTTGTTGTTTTGTAGGAACACCTATTTTGCATCTCATTAGCGATGTATATCGCTAACATGAGAAGCGTTACAGAAACGGCGCTAACATGCACTAATGCGTGTTAGCGCCGTCTTGTTACTAGAGCGATAAGAATATTGCCGGCAACTAACAGGCACTACTGCATGTTAGCGCCGTCTTGTTAATAGGGCGATAAGAATATTGCCTCTTTAGCGGCAAAAAGTGCCGCTAAAGCGGCGATACTGCCCTTGATAATATGCCCCTGAGTGCTCTAGTAGTCACAAACATTTTTCTAAAGATTGATTTCATAAACGAACAAGGAAGTATTTTAAAGTAGGAAAATAATGAAATTAATTAATTAATAATCAAGGATAGGAAGAAATTGTGCCAGTAAACTGTTATTCTTCAGTACCTGCAGGTAGGAAATTGTCCCTCGAGAAGGAATTGAGAACGTTATTAAGGTAAACTAAAAATAGATACACAAAGAGCACTGTGAAGACTTGTCCAAAGTTATTGTGACTGTAGAATTCCAGGCACATGACTGAGGGCTACTGTTTCACATATTGGAAATTCGGTACTGGACATATAATACAATTTTTCTAAATCATGTCCAGAGGAAACAATATTTTCTAGCATGTTTTGGTCTAAGGGAACACTAAAAACTGAAAATCGTGTTGAAATGATGCGTCATTAGAGCTAGAACATCCGCAGTTCGATATTGGCTAGAAATCAATAATTCATAGGTCATGCCATCTCATGCTTCTAAATGTGGTGGAAAGATATTCTTCTCTGTTTTACTCAGCATTCACTACCGAAACAGTTTGAACATGACCAATCAGAAAAAAGTCAATATAAAAGTTTCTGGATGTAACACACTATCATTATTGAATACAGAGCTTCTGATGTGAGATTGTTAAACTATTTGAGACCTAAAAATGGGAAAAAACATTAAAAACTATTTTTCACCAATGATTTTCAGTTGTAAATCCTATGATTTCTTTTGTAAATTCATAGTACTAATAATGCTCGTGTTATATTAGGAAGCATCAACACATGTTTAAACTCCGTATCATAATATATGTAACCAAATTGGGGGCTTTTCCACAGAAAAAGTCCCATAGGAGCAACAGATTTCCAAAATGTAAGCAATATAGAAAGGGATGCCCTGAACGAACTGAAACAAGACACCAGAATAACCATTAAACCTGCCAATAATGGGGGAGTGATAATTCTCCAGACAATTAATTCATATAGGACTGAGGGCCCGATTCACAGAACTAACTTAAGACAAAATCCTAAACTTACTACCATTTTGGTATTCACAGAAGGCACTTACTCATTTTGGTATTCACAGAAGGCACTTACTCATTTTGGTATTCACAGAAGTTAGGAGTCCTAACTTTAGGACTCCTAAATGCCTTCTGTGAATACCGAAAGTCTTAAAATTAGGATTTTTCTCAGTTTAGTAGTAGTATAGTTAGGACTCCTAACTTTAGGACTCCTAAATGCCTTCTGTGGATACCGAAAGCCTTAAAATTAGGATTTTTCTCAGTTTAGGAGTCCTAAGGTTAGGACTCCTAAGTATACTACTACTAAACTGAGAAAAATCCTAATTTTAAGGCTTTCGGTATTCACAGAAGGCATTTAGGAGTCCTAAAGTTAGGAGTCCTAAACTTAGGACTACTAAATTGAGAAAAATCCTAATTTTAAGACTTTCGGTATTCACAGAAGGCATTTAGGAGTCCTAAAGTTAGGACTCCTAACTTCTGTGAATACCGAAATGAGTAAGTGCCTTCTGTGAATACCAAAATGAGTAAGTGCCTTCTGTGAATACCAAAATGGTAGTAAGTTTTGGATTTTGTCTTAAGTTAGTTCTGTGAATCGGGCCCTGAGTGTCTAAGGCTATTGCCAGGAAAATAAAACAACAAGCATATCCTTCTCCTATAGAGAGATCACTTATATGATAGAGGAAGCAGATTGGGAAGGGTGGATCAAGAAGCAGGAAGGGGAATTCTTACGGAATGCCAATCCAGTAAAACCATATTTTTATGCCCTCTTCATAATTCACAAATACTGCAACCTCCCCCACCCAGCAGACCTATTGTGTCAGGCATAGGGTCCCTTTTGGAACCTGTGTCCCAGTTTTGTGACTTCTTTATGAACCCATGTGTGCAAAAAACAGAGACTTACATTAAAGACACCAAGGACCTGCTAATACAAATAAAATAAATATAATTTGATCACCAACAGGATTTATTGTTGATCCTGTATGTGGAGAGACTATACACCAGTCTCCCACAAGAGGATACCTTGGATGTTATCTGAGAATCCTTAGAGAACACAGAATGGACACACTCCATGCACAAATAGCTCTATCAAGACACTGCTTTGAATTTGAGGATACCCTCTTTATCCAACCCATGGCACGTCTATTAGTAGTACCTTTTACAAAGGTGTGGCAGGAATCTATGTCCACAATCTTGAGAGAAAACATACCTTGCATAACAACAACCTATACAAAGAGCACATAACGATGTGGAAACATTACGTTGATGACATTCTAAAGGTATGGAGGGCTTTGCAATTCATCGGATTG
Source organism: Triturus cristatus (assembly GCF_964204655.1). Taxonomy (NCBI): domain Eukaryota; kingdom Metazoa; phylum Chordata; class Amphibia; order Caudata; family Salamandridae; genus Triturus; species Triturus cristatus. The sequence continues at coordinate 836,305,882 of NC_140588.1, read as the reverse complement.
TTAAACAGACAGGATGGGAGCCTCAGGTTCACACAAATTATCAGCAAAGACTCCATGACATTCTTGGGTGTAAGTATATTAGTATATTATAAAGCCTGGAACAAACTACCATTCCGGCTCAGGAACTCCACTGAGCTCCTTTCCTTCAGGAAGGGGTTAAAAACGTGGCTGTTCTCTGAATAACCCTCCTTATTCATTGAAACCTGTTAGACAGTGCTCAGAGCCAGGACACCCTTGGGTATAAGCGTGCTTTAGAAGCTTTAATAACATAACATAACATAACATAACATATATTCCCAGAAGGAGGGGTAGCACACACTGACAATTATCATAAGCCAACTGCCAATAATAACCTGCTTCAATTTGACAGCTTTCTATCCAAAACCGCTGAGAGAAAATCTCTCTTACGGGCAGTTCCTCCATTTAATGTTGAACTGTGAATGGGTTAGTGATTTCAAAAGTCAAGCATAGAACTTAGCTGAAAAACTGAGAGCCCAGAATTATTCAGCAATTTGCATATGCTGAACATGGGACCCAGACAGTAGGACTACCCCCTGTTTTCACATAAAATGGCAAAAAGCTTGAGAGACACCTTTCTACATTCAAGGCCTAGACAATACACTGTGTTCTGGGTCTCCCGGGAGTAGTGGGAAACTTCCCGTGTGGTCATTCTAGTATTTGCCATTTGACAACATCAACAAAGGAATGAGACCTGGGTTTAAAATGTCCCTGATGAATAAGGAAACACACCAATTGTCAACATAAAGCAGGTCATATATATGATTACCTGCCCGTGTATCCTCAAATAGGAAGGAATGACATCCAGGAAGGTCAGGAATAGGATATGTGAACACAGAAGCAATATCAGTTGCGAACGCAACAACACAAAAATGGCTGAACACCTGTTCACCAAATCATATCATAAATGGGTTATTTTGGAACTAGTGATAGGAGAGAACAGTCATTCTGAGAAAATTATCTTTGAGAAAGAACAGCAGTAGATACATAAATGGTGAATGTATGAAAATGTAAAGCATGGATTTGCTGCGATGATTATATGTACTGAGTATCGGCCAGTCATTTGTCCTAAATGCTCAATTTCACTAATAAAAATAATAATAATTAAAAATAAATTGGCTAGATCTTAATTTACATTTAAGGATTGAGGTCCTCATTTACGAGGCCATTTCACTGCAAGTACATCACATTTTTTTTACACACTGGTGGCGCAGTGTTTCTGCCTGTATTTTTAAGGCCACATAAAGTCACCCTGTGCGACATTTCATGGCCTTGTAAATATGGGCCTCTTTCACACCTTACTCTGTGTGAAAGGAATGACCCCTGGGAGTTGCTGTGGGTGTTCTCACACAATACCCATGGAATGTACCACATTAGCAGATTTACAAAGTTTTGTAAAGCTGGGAATGCATCATAATCCTGCATCTCCCCAAGGGAGGCATAGGAGTGGTGCAACTAGGAGAACTACTTCTATTTCTCCTCGTTGGTTCCTCTTTCTTTGTGTGCCGCATTCTGCAGCCTGAATAGAAAGAAGAAAATGCCATAAATCATTGTTTTTGTGCAGGAAGGTGCCCCTTCCTGCACAAAAACAATCATCCCCTCAACACAGGCACACTTGCAACATGCCACAGGGGTGACTGCGCTGGCATGTGGATGGCAGTTGTGCACCAGCGTAGGTGAAAGCTCACAGATGCATCGTATTATCGTCAATACGATGCTTCCTGTGCTTTTGAAATGAAGCAGCTCAGCGCAGCAACATGGCTTGCGGCACCACGCATCGTTTAATTTTTTTTGTAAATGAGGCCCATAATATTTTTGTCATATAACATCACTTCTATTACTATGTTAAAATGTAAGTAAATAAATCTTTCATGTTTATGTCAATTAATGTCACATTCTCAAGTCTAGGGGTAAAGTCTAATTATGCTGATTATTGTTGGAGCTGTGATTACCAACACTCTATCAGGGTCTCAGAAAACTTCACCAATTATTATTAAATACAGGTTTGGTTCATGGCTAAATTAGCTCTTTCCTTCTCTCTAACCTTCTTTTATCATGGAAGAAACTGTAGTTGAGAATAATGTGGTTCATCTTTCTTACTTTTATTTATATGTATTACTCAAATTAGACATTATTTGCATTTTTCACTGCATTGGCTCATCTTCAGAAGAATGTTGAGATGTGGGTTTAAAGGGCCAATTAGTGAATGATGTCACAATAATTCTCAAAAGACAAGGTGACATAATCAAACAAAGAAACAGAATAGAATGCCTGTTGTTGGTGATTGTTAACAATGCAGGATTGGGTAGAGAAATAAATTTCACTTACACCAGATGGCCCTTTAACAGAAGCTAAAAAAGCACTGTATCTCAGCACCTGTCCAGTACCAGTCACTTCGAAAAGGCCACATTCCCCATTAAATATGTCTCCCCTTCTCTCTAGGAAACCATAATAGAAAAAGCATGCAGAAAGTAAAACAGAGTGTTATGGTCCACTGCAGAGGGCTATACCAGTTGTTAAAGTTCTAAACCTGTGAGGACCTCTAATGAGGAAAAGGGCCTTCAAAAACCAGTAGAACCCTCAACTGCAGGCTCTAAGTTTATTGAACATTCCACCCACTGAGGGCAATGGCAGAAACAAAACGAGAAACATTGGAATGTTGGAGCAGTAGACTTTTAACTTCCATTATTAACCCAGACCCACTTCAATGTCATATGTTGCGCTCCCAACATTCCAATGTTCTATTCTGATTTACTCCATCAAGACAACCGTAATCATTTACAAGTGTAGTTCATCCCTTGAATTGAAATCTCTTTCTCTAATTATGCTTACCATGTATGCTTTGTTGTTGAGTATAATGCACTTCATCTTCCACATCATTTTTATAGTAAGTTATTGGCTTAGTAGCCCAGTCCAGTGCAGTATGTTCATAATAGGAATACATGTATCAATATATTTTACTCTATTTGGAGCTCTTCCAAGGAGTGTAGAAATGCTAATTTGAAAATGTTTTTTTAACACAGGATCCTGATACCTATTGATCAACAGTCACTTCTGCAAGAGGTCATATCCACCGGTGCCTCACTATCTTCTCATATGAAAGCATGGTGGTAAAACCATACAGAGAACACACCGTGTGGTGCACTTCATCGCTGCATATGTGTGAGGACTTACAGGCGCTGGTTATGCCTTAGGCTTCCATTCCACTCTCTTGAATTTTACTCAGCATTGTGGACCTTGTAGCTATGTGTAACTCATTTATTCATCCAAATCTTCTGTATATTCTGGACATGAATCAGAAGCCATACCAATGCATTATGTTCATGTTAGTATTAAGTATAGCAATACATTTTAGTGAAAAGGTAAAAATATATGTCTCCCTATTTTGAGCTTGTCTGAAGACAGTAGCAGTGCTGGCTTGAAACAGATACATTAGGAGGCTGTATAAAGAGGCCATTCACTGAAAAGTAGTTGATCTCAAAATCCTATTATCAAACAAAGCAACCTTCTAGCATGCCTACTGTTGGTGAATCTTAGATGTGCAGACCTTGGAAAACAAATACAGTGGATGAACCTTTAATAAGGTCAATGCAATCAAGAATTGAGAAACTATTTTGAGGAGGAAAACATATAACGTAAGCGTATAGTTAGCCCTAAAGGCAAACATTGAGTGAGCTGTTTATTTTAATATCTTTGTACATTCCACATGTTTTTCCAGCATCAGAATATTCACCTTTGAGGACAAGATCTTTGCCTAGCACCTCCCCTCTTGAAGCTTAGCTCGAATTTTATGTTGTGAACAGAATAATGCAATGAGAATGTCTAATGGTTTCCGGCCCGACTTACAAATAAGAAAGAGCGATGGCAAATTCTGCTGTTAATTCTTCATCTTTATTTCACAGTATCCCCAATTATTCCAAGAGACTCATATCGTCCTGAAGAAGGCTACCGAAAGGAATGAAAGGGTCGAAAAGAAGAGGCACTAAAGTGGTGAAAATGTCATCCTCTGGAATCTCTGTGGAAAATCTTTTGACTGATTGGCTCACTGTGTATCCTACCAAGGAACTGAACTTTGCGAAGTTGACTGTGATATGTACATCTGGGGGCAGATTTACAAGCCACTTTTGGCGCAAGGGGCTTGTAAATCTGCCCCCTGGTGTTTATAAATCAGATGCTACACATTGTTGATTTGATCCAAATGTATTTGTCGTTCTTATGAGTTTGTCTTTTAAGGTAGCACATATCAGCAAAATGTATAAGCAGCGTGCTTCAATTTATGCACACATTCATATAGGCACCTTTGGTGCTAGGTCTGCTATACTTACAAAAAGCCTATAAAGAAAATATTTGAAAACATAAAATATAAACTATATCCAAACTATATTGGCTTTCTCTGAATGAAGTATAGTATGAAATCTAAACAGCTTGAAGCAATTTGGTTTATTTCACTAAAGGAGGAATATTTCGATGTTTAGAGATGAAAATATATTTCGAATAATATTCAATTTTCGAAGGTTCGACCCTTCTGGGATCATTTGTACGTAAATGCAGCATGTTTTTAAGGTAGCCACAGGTATAAAAACTGAGTTGACTTACTTGGTTTTTTAGCTAGTCAGGAAGTGCAGGAAGATGAAGAGAAGTAATCTTATTTTAGTTAGCATTCACCGAACTACTACAACGCAGATTGGTCACACACTATTTTCTGTCGTTCGTGCCACTTTCCGTTCCACTGAAATAATGTCACACAGTGGCCGGCTACCAGCAGTTGTACCAGGTGTTCTCACATTGTCATGTGGTTCTAACTCAACAGTATTATTTCAGTGACATGCTAGAATAGCCCCTAACTGGGATGTTAATGGCTGTGTTCCCACATTCATAGCTAACTTAATTAGGAAGTATGACTTTCTACAGTGACATTATTTTGCTGCTAGCAAGAGAGTGGAGGAGCAGCTTTGAGGGACAACTTGAAATACGCATTTGTCCAGAAGCAAAGCATGTCATACATTTAGGCACTTGCTTGCCTATAGCAGGACAGATAATATTTTAAAACACGGTTTGCAAAGAACACAAATATGATCGCATAATTCACTGTGGGCTGTTCAAAATAACCATGAAAATAAGTTCTGTTTGTCTAAGTAAATGGCAAGATTAGCTTTTCTTTATGTTTTACATCTGTCATCTTGTAGATAAATTCGAAAACATTGATCTAACTTCACTGAAGTAAAACAATAAAGTAAAGGCCACCAGTGGTATAGAAACAAGTAACTATGTTTTCTTTCACTTGGGGGATACTCTAGGATAAGGTGTATAATTCCTAGCTGCAGAGCATAATCAGTGTCGGACTGGCCTATAGAGCAATTAGGCAGTCCCTTAAGGGCTGGACTGACAGATCAGTGCTTCGGCCTACTGTGGCTGGTTGTTGCCTGTTTATAGTCTGCTGGGCCGGTGTTTACTGTTGCTTTCCCTGAATTCAAATTATTGCCTGCAGCAAACAACAATTCATGCAGTTACAAGTACCGGTGAGTCTGCTGATTGCTATACATTTGAAACAATAAAATACTTGAAAGGTCAAGAAAGTGTTCTTTGTATTTATTCTTCTGAATATTGTTCATAACCCTTTGTGGAAAAAGATCTGACTTCACAAACAAAGCAGCAGCCGACGCGTGTTTCGCACTTAGACTTTTTCAAGGCTGCAAATGATACATATTCAGATTATAGCATTCGTCGAAGGCTGTTCCTTGAAGTCACAGTCCATAAGGACAACAGAGCTGATTTAGCAGGATTTTTGTGAAATAAAACCTGCTCGGATTGAACCCTCAATAATATATACTAACAGTGTGCGGTGGAAAATTTTTGTGAAAAGAATTGTTTAATATGGGAAAAAGGCTATTGCGCAAGCTCGTACTAAAGTACTAAAGTAGGCTGCAAAACCTACTAGGCCGTAAATGCTTTCTGACTAACAAAAATGATTAGTGTTTGCTGGGAAATAATAATTAACGTGGGTTGCGCATGGATAGATGCAGTATTCGGAGGGTGCGTAAATGAAAAGGCATTCCAAGTGAATAATAAGGCTTGTGTTTTATTTTCCATAGAGAATATGGGTTTCTATTGTGCATGAATTGAGGGTTAACACATTTACGAGAGAAAAATGGAAGAATTAGAAGGAACGTGCACAAAATTTGTCCTTCAGAAAGTCCTATGTGTCTTCCAAATGTTTGTCGGCGAGCGAAGGGATTCTTCCTTACGAAAGGAGCAGATGACGAAAATAATACAAAGTTTGCTACAAAACCGGAGAGAAGGAAATGGAAGAACGGCTGAGGAATAAATTGCATTTCCTGGGGTATAAGTCGTGAAGTGATTATTGAATAGAACAAAAGGAGATTTAGTGAGATGAACACATTGAGTTTGGTGTGTCAGTACACCCCCTTCCTCAACCAATCAAAAGTAGAATAAACTTTCGTTTAGATACAAATGTGGTTTAGACATTTGGGTTTAGGTTATAATTGAGGTGTCTGGTGGGCGAGGTTGTAGGCACTTTGCAGATAGTGGGGAGATCGTCACTGTCGTCGGTTTGCTGTCTTTACCTGACTGTCCCTGTCTGCTGATTACTGATTTAGTGTTTGCCTCATCAATTCTTCTTGAGGGGCCTGCTCTCATGGCCAGAGGGTAGTTTTCTATTTCAATTGGGTTAGTATAGACAGAAAACTGAATTTGCATAATCATTTGCAAAATGTATTTTGTCTCTGAACCTTTTATCTCTTCGCCTTTCCACTCTTTCTTTGCATTTCTGATTTGAGATGTGTTCTTTATCATTATATCTCTGATATTGTTTCACTGTGATGATCTATGATTTGTTCTGTATTTCTGTACTGTATTAGCATTATTCACATTATTTAGATAAACATTATAAAATATAAACGAGTCTGTCATTATTAAAGATGTTATTTAGTTTATGGGTTTGTTCAATCAGGTATTAGTTTGCCAATCCCTATCAGCTATATAAAAATTAATCGCCAACTATAGGTATAGGTATAATAGGAATAGGTATAAGAGGAAAGTGGATACAAATTGATCTTTGGTAGGTTTTGGTAATTTGTTTAGTAATTCACTAACCCAGCATGAAAGGACTTTGTTGGGTAATGAGATTGAGCCTGGTTTGTGATAATGTATTAGTCCCTGATCGCTGGATCAGTTTTGGTAGCAGATGATGGTTTATATTGATTATATTGGCAAATTAATGGTTATTGGCAAATTATTGATTTTGGTTATTAATATTAGAAGTTAGCATCTTTGTTTTATGCAGTCTGGAAGTACGGAGTTGCCTAAGATCCTGGGATATTGATTTAGCCTCAGGGGCAGAGGAAGAGTGTGGAAAAGTATCACACTGTAGAAGTACTTTTTCGTGAAATACTGTTGATGTTATACTAAGGGATTTATTCTGTTGAAAGAAGAGTGAATGAGATAGGGAAGGTCTGCTTTTGAAACATTGGCCTTACATCCCAAAGGAGTACCAAGACCTCATTCCTAAAAGTCCTCTACCGAAACTTTAGCTAGCATCCCCAAACGAGTACCAAGACCTCTTTCACTTGATTGAGAGTAGAGTAGCGCTGGTCATTATTCTGCTAGAAGTAAAAGAATCCATTTGAGTTTTGAACTATCTTTTTATTAGTGGAGCAGACAAAGTATCAGTGTTTTTGTGTTGTTTCTAATAAGATATTATTTAGAAAGACTTTGCAGTATATTGCCGTATTATTTTATAAAGGGAGGGTCAGTAGCAGGAGTTATACTGATGTCACAAAGGCCGTGCTGGCCCGGGTCAGAACAGTGGATGTGTACTTGACTGTGATTGGTTTGTTAGTGTGAGTCGCACTGGTATAGGACGAGCGAGAGCAAATAGAGTATGTGGATTTATGGAAATATTTCCTTGATTTCGGAGTATTGCTGAAAAGGAAGAGAGTTGAAAATTAAGTTCTTAAAAATGATGCAAGAATATTTTAAAAAGGACAAACCAATGATCACTAGAGAGTGACTTCCTGTGACTTCACCAAGATCACCTGCTTCTTTTATGATGTTAGAGCATGGGAATCATACGTGTACTTGGTTGGAGAATTGGGTCAGTTATACGGATGATGATGGAGTTTTAGCTTTCCCAGAACATGGCACGTTTAGTTTGAGAATTCTGGAGAATTTGGGGAGACGAATGAATATCTTGAAACCAAATCCCAGACCTATGCAATGTGAGGCACTTGAAGAATGGGAACTTGAGGCATATAGAATAGAGAGAGATAGGAACGGGGTAAAATATAGGAATACAATCAGATAGTATTCAGAAGCGAAATGGAATGCTCAGATGAGGAAGTGGAGAAGAGAGGTAATTGTAGATGGATTATACCCAGTTATGGTCGCTGAGGGACAAGCTGGTGGAAAGTGCAAGGAGAAAAGTATAATTATGGCAATTTCAGAGTCAGATATGGATCCGAATGACATTGATAATGAGTTATTAGATGAGATGTTGATGAAAAGACCACCACCATATCTGGAGAATCCAAATGAGATTACTCCAAGTGCACCATTAATTAAAATAGAAGTACCACAAGTTCCACAAGTACCTTTAGCTGTACAGTCTTCATCAGATACTCAAGTTTCACAAGAAAGAAAGATTGAAGTGCTCAATAGAGCAAAGGAGGAATTGACTCAGAAAATTCATCAAATGAGTTTGAATGCAGAAGCAGTAAGGATTGGTCCTATAGTTCCATTCCATAGTGAGGGACAAAATATATCAAGAGTGCATGCATTGACAGTTACAGTGAATGGTGCTAGGAATGTTAGCAGACAATCATCAAATGAGATAGGCACATCACTGATTGATAATCCAGCATATGGAAATGTGACTGAAACACCGAAGAGAAATGTACAGATTGATCCTAGAAAATAAGTGACAAATGTGAGAGAAACAGCTTCACTATCGGGGGGTTTAGTGGGACCTTTGCCAGAGTAGCTGGATGAATGGAGTACAGGAATGGCACCTAGTAAGGCTAAATAGGGTATAGATTTACGTAGGTTGAGTGTAGATCTGAAAGAAATGATTATTGGTACAATAAGTCCAGAGAGATTGAGTAAATATCCGGATGAAAAGTTAATATTTTTGTGTAAGAATATTGCTTTAAAAGCGAAAAGTTTGCAAGAGAAGTTGGCAGAAGCAACACAAGAATATGGAGTGGATATTGAAAAATCAAAAGCTTTGCAGGAGACATATAGATTGGATTTCAGTGACAGACTTGGAGAGTTTGAAAACATCAAGAAAATGATGGCAAATAAAATAATTGATTAATACTTTGAAAAGATGGGGTGATTTGGAAAGATGGAAAGGTAGATGGCGTAAAAGAAAGAAGAAGAATTTGCAAGCAAAGGTGTGACTGCATTTTCATTACTTCCATTAAGAGAGACAGAGAATGCGGAAATGATATATCCAAGGAGAGTAGTTCTAGGTGGTTGATATGTTCATATTCCTTTGTCAAGACAGGATATATTGTCTTTTACAAATTGAGGGACAAGCCTGTTGACAGCTACAAACTGGTAAAGAGTTTGAATCTTTATTGTTTCAGCTTTTAAAAACATGACAATTCCAATAAAATTAAACAGTCTGCAGAGGACAATATACTGTACACATTAAAATCATTAATTACCATTATTAAAGTTTACAGCTTTTGATAACATCATATCAAGACAATATTAGCACCAATGTATGTACATGTTAGACATACTGGTTATCCACTGAAGAACCAGTTACAAATAGATAAAACACTATTAAACAGTATATTAGAGATGTAATCTCTTTAGTAAAATAACATTTAAAATACCAGTTCAAATAAAATTTTCATATAAAAGTAAAAACCAATCTCCAGTTAAGTTGCGGGTCACATGGCTCAAGACACTTTAGTATAGCTGATCTTTAACCCTATCTTTGACCCTATCTTTAAAAGGATGTTTTGACAATAAAAGACGAGAGAGGTTTGTGAAAGTTTCAAAGGTTTTGGTAAAAGATTTGGATGGTTTGTTTGAAATTGTGGTTCCAGCTGATCTATGGACAGAGTGTAAGGTTGCAGTTGATTGACCAAAATAAGAATATCCTAGAGATGTTAAGACTGGAGCTCCTTCGGATTAAGTAATGAGAAAAAATATAATCAAGTGATTACTTATTTCAAAGGAAAAGATATATTCAGAAAGAAACAGATTGGGTTAAAATTGACAGGATGACACAGGAATCAAAGGGAACAGTACATGCTTATTATGAGAGACTTTTACAGGTGTTTAAACAGTATAGTGGTTTTGAAAGTATAACTGACAAAGATATGGGACAGTGTGTCAATACATTTTTATTTGGACTAATACCTGAAATTAGTAATATGATTTAACAGCATTTAATTTGTTGGCAAAATCAGACAGTGCATGTAATTCAGAAATATGCAAAGTATTATAGTGATGATATTGAGTCAAGGCATAAGAAATGGAAGGAGAAAATGATGTGGGCACAAGTGAAAGCGGCGCAGCAGAAAAATGGGAAATTTGTTGATTATTCTCAAACAGGATTTCAAATGAAAAGGCAGAACCAGGTTTTTCAAAAAAATCAGGTACCTGTACCTACTTTGAATAATGTACCAAATGGTGGAGTCCAGGTGCAATTACCAGGAAAAAGAAGAGGTAAATATAATAAAGAGGAAATGAAAAAGAAATATCCTTGTCATGGGTGCAGAAAGATGGGACATTGGAAGAAAGAGTATAGGTTCTTTTTAGGAAAAAATGAAATGGTTCAAAATTTTAATTCGCAGAGTTAGATGGTTGTGAATCAACAACAGTTGCAGCAACAGCTGAAACAGCAACAGGTAATTTCACCACAGCTACAGCAAGTACAACAGGTACAAGTGCCTCAAGCACCTATGTCAAAAAATAATGTGAATGCTCAAGTACAGAGATACAGTGCGAATGCTGGATTTCACACGAGTGAACAAGGTGGTAAGAATCAAAATGTACAAATGGTTTTACAATACTGGATGCAGTGTCCTGAGATTGATTCACATATATCTCAATGACAGTGCCTGAGGGGGGAGGAAGAGTATGTGCTTTGCGCATCTCTAGTGGTAGATCAATCTGGTACTTGTGTTGATGGGAATGTGGAAGGAAATTATGTCACATTCCTTGTGGACACAGGTGCTACCCGTTCTAGTGTGAGAACAGCAGAAATTCCAAACTTACCCCTCTCAGGAGAAACTATCCAAGTTGTTGGAGTTTCCAATAAGCTTTTCAAAACTCCAAGTCAATGGCAGTTCACATTGAAGAATTTAGAGATTTGCATCGATTCGTGGTGTGTGATTGGAGTCCAGTAAACCTTTTAGGTAGAGACTTGTTGTGTAAAATGAACTGCGCCATCTATTGTACACCAGAAGGTATTGCTTTCCAAACACCAGATGAAGATGTTGCTTTCAAGTTGATGTTAGCAAAGCAAGGGACAGAAGTGAATGATTTATATCCTATGCTTACAACAAAGGATTTGCCTTTTTAATTGAGAGACACAGTGGTGACTGATGTGTGGGATATTTCAGGGAAAGACATCGGATTGATGAAAGGAGTTGATCCTAATCAGATTTTGTTCAAACAAGGTGCAGAGTTTGCGAAAACACAGCAGTACAAAATTAGTCCTGAGACTATTGCAGGAGTTACTCCTGTAATTGAGCAAATGATTGAACAGGGAATTTTGAGAGAAATACTAGGGTGTCCTTGTAATTCACCTAATATGGGAATTAAAAGGCCAAGCGGAAAATATAGGATTGTGGAGGAGTTAAGAAAGATTAATAAGATTGTAGCACCAGATTCCCAGTGACGCGGAATGGTTCACAGTGATTGATTTTTCTCGATACCCTTGCATCAAGATAACCAGTATCTTTTTGCATTTAGGTTTGGAGACTGTGTTTTGGCATGGTGCCAAGTTCCTCAAGGGTATACAGAGAGTCCTTCGATTTTTAATCACATTTTGAAAAAGTGTCTGAAATCATTGGTTATGCCAAATAATTTGGTACTAGTGCACTACATTGATGACCTATTGGTGGCATCAATGACACAAGAAGCATGTGTGACAGATACAATTGCTCTACTGAACCACTTGGCAGTAGGTGGGCATGAAGTGTCACCAGCTAAATTGCAACTCTGCCAAAAAGAAGTTCAATACTTGGGACACAAAATTGAAAAAGGAGTCAGGAAAGTATCTCAAGATTGAATTGCAGTGATCTTGCAAATGGGTCCTCCCAGAACACAGAAAGAAGTTTGAATGTTTCTGGGCATTGTTGGATACTTTAGACAATGGATCAGTGGATTTTCACTGATAACCAAGCCATTACAAAGATTGACTCATGAAGTAGTAATGTAGTTGATCCGATTAAATTGGATGAAGAAACATGAAGGCTTTTGTTGAATTGCGAGATTGTATTTGTCGAGCACCTGAATTGGGAATGCCAGATTATTGTGAAGATTTTGCATTATCCTGTTGTGAAAAGGATGTGTGTGCACTTTCAGTTTTAACACAGACACATGGAATGGTACGTCGTCCAGTGGCATATTTTTCTGCTACTTTGGATTCTGTCGTTGTGGTGTTGCCAGGTTGTTTGAAAGCGGTGGCTGCAACTTGTGTGAGTTTGGAGCACAGTGAAGGAATTGTAACGGGATATCCATTGAAAGTGTATGTGCCACATTCTGTTGATATTTTGCTGAAAAGAAAAAGGACTCAGTACATGACTAGTAGTTGTTTGACTAAATATGAGCGAGTGATTTAGGGTGCTAAAAATGTGACAGTGACAAGATGTACAACATTGAATCCAGCAACTTTGTTGCCGAGTTCAAGTTGTGAAGAAATAAAAGATGAAGCGGAACATGATTGCTTGGATGTGACAGAGTTGTGTACAAAACTGAGGCCTGACATAAAGGATACACAATTGCCAGATCAGATTATGTGATGTTTGTAGATGGTTCTTGTCTGAGAGATGAAAAGGGTGCATCACATGCTTCATATGCAGTATGTACAGTGGCCATGGTTCTTGAAGCATCTTGTCTAAGAGGGGTAACGTCAGCACAAATTTCTGAGTTGGTTGCATTGACCAGGGCATGTATAATTGGCAAAAATCTGAGAATAACCATACTTACGGATAGTCAATATGGTTTTGGGGTGGTGCATTTGGCAAATTGTGGATGCAACGTGGATTCCTGACTTCTTCAGTGTCACCGATTAGAAACAGCAAAGATGTAAAGGATTTGTTGAATGCATTACAATTGCCCAAAGAGATTGCAGTGGTGAACTGTCCAGCAGATACATCAGGAAATGATTATGTACTAGTGGAAACAGATACACTGATCAAGTGGCTCGTTTCTGTGTACAAAATTCAGTTTCAATTAACAAAGGAACAGGGAAAAAGAATACAAATTGTCACTTGATGTTCTCTATTGTGGAAACATGGGATGAAATTAGACAGCTGCAAGAAGAGGCCAGTGAAGAAGAGAAAGAAATCTGGATAAAATTAGGTTGTACACATAGAGAAGAAGATGAAGTGTTGATTTATTTTGATGGGAGACTAATAATGCCAGATAGTCTGTTGTCTCAGATGGCAAGGACATTTCATGGTTTGACACATGTTGGGAGAGATGCTATGATCAGGCTTTTCAAACAGTCATGGTATAATCCTAAATTTACGGTTATTGCAGAGAGCCTATACCAGAGGTGCGTAGTCTGCCAGCAGCAAAATCCAGGAAGTAAAACAGTTGTTAGTTGGGGGCGAATTGGAAAAGTAGCAGGATCTTTTACATGATTGCAGGTTGACTTCATAGAACTCCCTCCTTTTAATGGACTCAAATATGTGTTGGTTGTGGCTTGTCTGTGTCGTCGTTGGGTAGAAGCTTATCCAACAAGAATAAATGATAGTCTAACAGTTGCTAAATTGCTTTTGAGAGAGATTCCTAGATTCGGATTTCCAGTCTCTTTAGAAACAGATAGAGCAGTGGTCTTCAAACTATTTGATGTCGAGACCCCCTTGTCATACCTTTTTAGGTGTAAGGACCCCTTCTGACAAAATTTTCTAGAAACTGGTTCTCCTCATATTCAACATCTATCGATAACTATAAATGCCCCTGTTATACCTGCCATCTTTTGGCATGTTTCCCATGTTTTTTTCCTTTCGGACCTAGTTTTTACTGTTTTTGCTGGTTCAGTGTCTCTGCGCACTTTCTCACTGCTGTTCAGTGTTAAAGTGCAAGTGCTCCTATTGTAAATTGTATTATGGATTTTTGTTTCCATGATTGGCATGTTTGACCTACTAGTAAGTCCCTAGTAAAGTGCACTGAGGGTGCCGGGGCCTGTAAATCAAATGCTGCTGGTGGGCCTGCTGTACTGATTGTGCCACTCACCCACGCAGCCCTGAAAATGGTTATCTGACCTGCCATGTCAACCTGGCAAGTGCACCCACTTGCCAAGCCCTAATCTTCACTTTTCTTACATGTAAGTCACCCCTAAGGTAGGCCCAAGGTACCCTTGTGGGCAGGGTGCCATGTATATTAAGGGTATGGCATGTACTGGTGTGTGTGAAATGTTGTGGTAATGAATTACAGTGTGTTTCATTTTTAGGTCTCGCGCCTAGCGTTGCAGTGCTCAGCACTGCTCGCGAAGCGAGACCTCTTGTACGGGGTTTAGAAAGCTACCCACATGCTTGTGCGTGTGGGTTTGCTTTTCCCATGTGGCATTGGCTAGCGCCTGCTTTTTTTCCCAAAAAACAGCACGCGATTGGGCAAAGGCGGAACAATGTCCCGCCTTCGAAATGCCCATTCCTGACGGTGGCCAGCACACGCAACAGCACCGTTCGCCTCTCTGCCACTGCCGCGCTCCCCCCTCCTCTTTGGTGCACGCGCACCACTAGTTGTTGACAATCTTTCAGTGCTGCTTTTATTTTCTTCTTTACTTTTCGTATAATCGCGGCACCCGCGCTTTACTTATAACATTGAAAGTAAAGCGTGGGTTCCGTGATTATACCAAAAGTAAAGAAATAGATGTTTTTTTCTATTTCTTTACTTTTGGTATAATTGCGGCACCCGCGCTTTACTTTCAATGCTATAAGTAAAGCACGGGTGCCGCAATTATACCAAAAGTAAAGAAATAGAAAAAAACATCTATTTCTTTACTTTTGGTATAATCACGGCACCCACGCTTTACTTTCAATGTTATAAGTAAAGCGCGGGTGCCGAGATTATGCCAAAAGTCGGCTCCTTCCTTCTGCGATCACCACTGCCGCCATGTAAGTGCCTCATTATATGTCTGGGTGGTGCACACATGAATGTATTTGCATGCATTCACTGTGAATGGGTGAGTGCAAGAGTGTGCGAGGATGTATGCTTTTGGATGAATGGATGAGGATGTGTACTTGTGAATTGGTGGAAGTGAGTGCCTCACTACTCCTGCTCATTACTAGCCACCACCGGCTTTGGACGATTATGTGCAAAGTTTTCTGGTTTTTTGGAGGCACAAAATAGTTACTGTAGACATGCTTCAGAAGATGGTTGAGAAGTAGACTTCTGACAAGTGAAACTGTTTTAAGGGGCAGGGCTGAGAGCACCAAGTCTGCATCAGCATTGCCTTACAGCACGGCACACCCGATTAAAAATCCATGCTTTCAAAGCACATTGGCCCACACATTTTTGGTTTTGAAAAAAATGAAGGGCAAAATGAATGTATTTCCATTAAAATTCAGTAAACCATACATAGCATCATGGC
This sequence comes from Triturus cristatus, assembly GCF_964204655.1. Lineage (NCBI taxonomy): Eukaryota > Metazoa > Chordata > Amphibia > Caudata > Salamandridae > Triturus > Triturus cristatus. Next base: position 836,290,062 of record NC_140588.1, on the reverse strand, counting down.
TACAAAGCACATGGTCTACCACAGCAGGGGCGAGTGCCTACAAATGCACTAACAGCTCCACTAAAACGTGATGCTTTTTCTTGGGGTCTGAGGAAGCAGGGTTTATGAGACTGGTGGTCCGGACCATCCCAGCTGATACCCGAGGGGTACTGGGCACCACAAATCTGATCACACCCGCTGGAAAGGTTGGTGCTCTGAGTGACTGCAAGGTAGTATTTAGTACCCTGCAAAATGCCACAAACAAAAGCAACCAAATCGATTCCATAAATACAGAAGTCCAGTCCTGATGGCTTCTCTGTGTCCTTCAATCTATGAGAGCCAAGGTCGCTGGCACCTGGCTATCAGCGTGCGATGTACTGAGAATGAAAGCAGAGACAATAGCATGCCAGAGCCTCGGGTGGGGGTCACCGGCGCGCCTTCAGATACTGAATCCGTTTGTAACAAGCCAAGGGCCCAAGCGGTGCACTCAACAACTGCCCTGTATTCCTGTTACACTCCATGCACTGGCAGATCAGATGCAGCTGAGGGAAGACACTCCACAGGGCCAGGGCAGAAGGAGAAGGCCAGCCATTAACGCACAGTGCAATCTGATATTATCCACCACTGATGGAGTGCGGAGGTGGGCTTCGAACTCCCAAACGGAACCAAAAGGAAACACTTAGAAAATGACCAACCAGGTCTAGGTAATGTGCGGAGGTGGGCTTCGAACTACCACGCGGTACCGAAAGGAAACACTTAGAAAATAACCAACCAGGTCTAGGTAGGCTTAAAAGGTGCACATTCTTCACCAATGGCTGGCATCTCCTTTGGACAGGGAGGAATTCCCGAAATTGTTGTTTTGTTTCCCATCATCCCTTCTGTAAAAAATTGTAGGTGTACTTGGCAACAAGACCCTCCCATAAATTCCTTTTTAAAATTTCACTTACTTTATAACCTAATGTAACTCATAGATAAGTTCCTCATCTTTGCAGTTATCAAGTTTTCATTAAACCTCGACATTTCTATAATGCAGACAAGCAGCTCTTCGAGACGAGGGGTTACATTAGAATCAGGCAGCAACAGTACTCCATACCCAACCATCTGGGAAAATGGTTGACTGAATTTATCATGGAGATGATTTTTACCTACTCACTCTACAAGTCCATTATTGAACTTCCATAAACATCACACAAATCCAACACCGATTCTAGTAACTTCAGAGCCTCGCATCACAGACTGCAGTGGAACTCAAGAGCGAGGATTACTAATGTTAAGGTAGACCGCTTGCCTCAGAAGGGATCTGCATGTGCTTGCTAGAAAAGCACACCTACCTGCAAAGTCTCTTAAACCTGTCCAGAAGACCACTCATTTCTCTCATAATACTCCATCTCGAAAAGTATGCGGAAAGAGGTATTTTTCCAATGTAGTGCTGGAACAAGGAAGGAATTGACCCAAATGGCACAGACTCGTTCACCAACTCTTTTCAAAGCCAGAGGCCCACTTTTCATTCAATCCATGTATGTGCTTACATAAAGGGCTTTCCGCCACCATGGTTAACGGTTTCAAAATGGCATCTGAAAAAAGAATGTTTGCGATATTTCGCCCTGTAAAAACAGGACCAAAGCTCAGAACTTCACAGCGCTATCTTCAACAAAAAGTAAAATTTGCCTGGCACGTTTGCGGAGAAGTTGTTCAGACATTGAACTGTAGATGTCAATCTGACACTTCTCCTGTGTATACGTTTTTGGATCCTCGTGTTAAGGGCATGATTGGCTGTGCCCCACTTAGCATTAAAAAATGGTGCCAGATGAAATGGATCAATGTTATCCCCAGACTAGAAAGTGTTAAGAATTAATTCTAACCTCAGTACTGTGCCATAACCCTAAATCATCTTTAATAGTTGATCTACCCAAGCTGCATCTTGAAGATATCTGTAATAGTAGATCCTGCAAAATGGAGGCATTTTGATAAGCACTTGATGTTCTGTGGCTTATGGCTGAGCTGCTCCCAGCAGTGTTCCAGATGCCTTTATTGCCTTATCAAAGATATTAACTGTAGGGCAGTTTTCAAAATTCCAAGCTAAAGCTTATTTAGCTTATCTTTCACAAGGGCTGTCTTATATGTCAAATAGATCTTCGTAAACACTTGACGTTGACTCTGAGTGAACAAAATGACCACTGGGATGGATCTATCTAATGTAAGTGACTCTAGAGCAATTAACGCTTCACAAGAAACAGAGGCTCGTAAACTGGCATGCTATGATTTGAGGACAACCATGTTAGATAGAGAGGGCAAAGAAGGTCTGCATCTGATTGGTTGTTGAACAAAAGCTCATACTCTCAGAATTGATTCTCTGATTGGTAGCACTGAATGGATGGCCCATTTTCCCAGTGTGCATGACCCTATTCCAATGCTGGCAACCGGTGAGATGTTTAATATGGTATTGCTGTGTCCAGGCATGGCAATTCTGACAGAGATCCATGTAAAACAGACCCTTTTATTCCGGATGCTGTGTTCTATGACTTATCTGGGCAAAAACAAAAAATTCAATGAGCCCAAATTGTATTCTAGACGGATCTATTCAAAAAGGATCTTGAGATTGCATTGTGGCACTGCCCTCTTGGTTATCTTCCATTTTATTTATGTGTTTTGAAATCCTGCAAGCGTTGCGTAAACACACACTTTGTACTTATAGTTATTGCTTACGAGAAGCAAGGCTGGCAGTAACTGCGCCTCTTTTACTGCCAGCCTTGCTTCTCGTAAGCAGGGACTATAAGTACAAAGTGCATGCTAACGCACCGCTTGCAGGATTTCAATACAAATAAATAAAAGGCATTGTCATTTACAATGCCAATAGCTCAAACTCTCGCAAATGCGAGACCTATTGCATTGCAAATGCTTGTTCACTATGGAAAGGCTATCTGTCTCATAGGATAATGGGAGTTTACTTATAACATCTTATGAGCATATCTTCCCATTGGGACAAAATAGAGAAATGGGGTTTAGCATGCCTGAACTCAGAATATAAAATTGCATCTTTTAGTAAAGAGGATTTTTATGTTCTGTGTTTGAAAATACCACTTTTAGAAAGTAAGCATTTTCTTGCTTTGCCGTCCTGTGGGACTCTGCTGGGTTTTTGGACTGACTGTCTGGCTTAGGAGTGACAGGGGCTGGGGATGTGCACTCTCATCAGACAGCTACTGGGGAGGTCAAGGTGTGTCCTTCCTTTCCTGGATGAGTCACAGCTGGGATGAGTAAACCTGGGCTGTATTTATAGTAGTGGGAGGAGATTTTCTTGCACTTGAATGGGCCTGGTCCTTGGGCAATGCTGTCGCCACCTCGTGCCAGGAAGCTGGGCCAGAGAGGATGGAACTGGTTTGTGCTGGGCACAGGCACTCTCTGCCCAAAACGCACAAAGAGAAACTGAGTATAAATATTGGGGTCCAGACCCTAGAACTTTAGAACTCGCGGGAATTAAGGAACCTGCCAAGAAGAGCTGGAAGAGCTGTCAAGAGGAGTACTGCAACTTTGCTGTGTTGCTGCTTTGTTGGTTTGGCCTGCAGTTGCTGCTTCTGCCTTGGGCAGTGAAAGGACTGGACTGAACTTTCTTTACTTGTTGCCTCCTGTTCTGAAGTCTCAGGGACCGCACAATCTTCACTGGCCTCTGGGTGCCGCCTCTGGAACCATGGTTACAGTTACCACGGGGGGGGGGGGGGGGGGGAGAAACCGACTCTGTCACTGACTCTGCCGCTGGCTCCTGCCCTGAAGGCACGCTGAGGGCACCACTGCATCTTGCACCGCAACCCTGGTCTCACTGATGACGATAGCTGAGCTGTTGCTTGCACCGTGACCTGTGGGCACTGCACTCCGCACCGCCTCGCTTCACTTCGCCGCCCTGGTCTCACCGACGCCGTCATTGACTTCGACAACCATGACCGCACTGTGGATTGGGGGCACTGCTCGTAAGTCTTGCGACACACTGCCCCATCCCACACCGCAGTCTGGACCAACCAACCAACGCCAGCTCCCCGCAAAGTGCATATTTTTAAGTTCTGTGATGTTGGATTATTATCGTTTATGCTTGTTTTGAATATATAAAGTATTGGATATTTTTCTAAACTGGTGTCATGTCCTTTTGTAGTGTTTTCAGTGTATTGCTGTTGGTTATGTGCAAATCCTTTACACACTGCCTCTGAAATAAGCCTGACTGCTTGTGCCAATCTACCAAGGGGGTGAGCTGGGGTTATTTCAGTAGTGCATCCCTCTTACCCTGACTAGAAGTAAGGGTCCCTACTTGGACAAGCAAAAGCTTGTTTATACTGATGTGCAGTTTCAGGAGAGTCAGAATGCTGGTGCAAGAATCAACTGTGAGGTAGAATTCAAAGTTCCATGTAGGTTAAGGTAAAATTGTTTTATTAGCTTTTGTGGGTGTTTATGTGTTTGTTGTGTGTGTCTGTGCATGCATGACTGCATGATTGTTTGTCTGGCTTCTGCGATGAACACGATCGATTCTCTGTGCTGGGCTCCGTCATTAAAAACGTCTGTTTTTAATTAACTTGATACTTGTTATATTGTTTTGGAAATGCTATAGTTATTCATTTAAACACGCAGTTTCCAAAGCTCTTGCCGTTGTAGCAATAGTTGTGGCTGTAATAAGATTATGATGTGCATTGTGATATTAAAAAGTTTGTATTCCATATCTGCCACTTTTTTCGTATTTCTAATTTTCTGTTTGCACAGTCAAACGTTAACACTTTTTTATTGCCCCATGCTAAGCTCCCAGGTTGCACTGTGCCTCTTACACAGTGAAAATCTTCACAAAAAACGAATAACCCATTAAAGACACACAGGTGCAATTTGGGTATCATTTGTGGGAATATATCAAACCCTAGATGAGCTTGAAGTCTTCAAGCTCCTAAAACCAATGCAATACATCAGGGCACTGGGCAAGTACGTTGGGGGTGGGGGTCACAGTCCTTATTAGGGGTAGTAAGTTCTGTATAAATAAAATTACGATTCTTTGAAAAGGAGATTTTTGAGTACATGGAAGTTGCAATCTTCGAACATGGTATCAGATGCGAATAACATCACGTCAACTGCATGTTATGTGTGCCACTGTCTAAACCTTAAATAGTTTCTCGATGTACCTAATCAGCCATAATACAATGTTTTGAGCTCATGGCCAGTGTCGTATTTAGAGGCCAACTCAAACATTGTGAGGGTAACAGAGAGAGCAACACTATGCAATTAAAAATCTTTGCATGATAGTCAGTGACACAGGGTGATCTGCACAACAATCGTTTTGACGTATTACTCCATGCAGAGTTTTATTCTAAGTGCCTTATTAACAGGGGCTGTTGTAGCCCACATCAGAAGTTCTAGAAGAGGTGCAACATACAATATTATTGCAGGATACTACACACATAAAGGTAGATAACTACACAAATATGGCATTCAGGGAAATACTTCTAAAAGAGTGATTTGTCACAAGGGTTTGGAGGCAGACAGTGTAAGGGTAGATACATATTTAGGCAAATACACAAGTGTAAAATTTGATTTTTAGTGCAGAGTCATTGTAAGATAAATAAGTAAGATGGCTCAGTGAAGTAACATTTGCAGTGATGCCGAGCTCATGAGTTTGAATGGTAAAACAGACTCAAAATGCAATCCTTCCATGTTCCTCAGAATGGCAGGAGGGAGATATGAAGTGATCTCCCTTTAGTTTTCAGCATTAGTTTGCTTCTATACTGACACAGCTTGCCTCATTGTTCACTGAATGATGTGGTAAAACATCAGCGATGTGGTACATTTAAGAAATCAATTGTGTGTAAGTAAGTGTGTATGTATGTACTCGGACTGTAAGGCAGTCTCTGGGATTGCTTTTGCTTGTTCATTTTCTTGAAATTCTAGCCCGAGCCCACTCTTTTAGCTAGTAGGATACACCTCAGAACTTAAATTCGTGCCATACCACATTTCAAATCTACCAGTCGCCACTGCTTAGAAGGGTGTGTGCCTTTGATGTGCTATACATCATACAGTGCCTTGTAGAGAGCTATATTTTTTCAAAGATTGTGTCGGTCAGAAAAAGATTATTATTACTTTATTTCTGTGACAAAAGAGCCTGCATCCATCCTTCTGCTCTCACACTTCTGGCCAGTCTGTAACAAATACTCACACAAGCTTGGGCAAAAACATTTTTTTACCTGAACATATGATGTCATTTGATTGATTCTAACTTGATTCCAATACATGCTCTCTTTCTTCTCCATAACCCGGTGTAAGGATACATTAGGTGGAAAAATGGAGCAGACTTAAGACATCAGGAACAGGAAACTGGTAGCATTTTATCTCTGGTACCCTCTTATAATTTTAATCACGGAGGAAGTGAAATGTAAAACCGCGGCTCTGTGTTATAGAATTAGATATAATAGCGGAGGTGTACCAGGAGAACATGAAGGTCATTCTGTGAGACATCCATTTAGTTCTGCACATCGCTATGTTAGAATTTGCAAGTATGCCAAATACTATTTCCAAGTCAGCAAGTTTAAGGAAGTGAACAATCTTACTACCATGACATCGAATCAGTGAGAAATCTCACATGCTCTTGAAAAAATATGAAATATTCCACATTAAGACTGTTCATACTTTACAATTTCGTTTTCCTCTTTAAATAGCCATTTACTTTTTAGAAGAACGTACCATGAAAGTCTTGTTCATGAAATGGCAATACAATGTGGTTCCTAAAGATGAATATTTATGATTACAAAAAGAACTTGGAGTTCTTTGCATGATCTCTATGTAAAGGGATATTAGAAAAAAATAATGTATGTTCTCCGATAAAAAAATGACTGGCAATCAAAAATTGCATGTTTCTTTTAACTGTCTTGATGCCACCAATCAACAAATTAAATATGCGTTCATGCGATGGATTTATACATTGGTGTAGTAGCCGGCTGGATACAGTCTAGTGTTTCTAATGCTGTTAACCCACACTAAACACCCACCCACCACAGGCGTCACCAGTCAGGTGACCCTGATAATAAAAGGGTCTGAGCGCACGTGCTCGAGGCCAATTATCTACCAACTACATGTGTCTGTGTATTCCTTCACCAAGTATGTGGGCCTAGCGCCCCCACCACTTTACAATGGCGACGAGTGGGTCTTATCCCATGTGTGCAGTGCCTTCACCTCCCCTGGTCCTGGTGGGGGAAGGGTGAGGCCGATGGCGACGGGTGAGGGGGAGAGATCTGCCTCATGGAATCGGCACCCCCCCTGCGAGGAAGGCGCCAGCCGCCAGAAGGCCTGCGGGGCATGTGACGAGCCCCGGGCCTGCATGAACAAAACGGGGTGAGCGGCTCTACCCCCCTGCCCGCGCAGCACGAGAACAGAGTGAGGCTGCCACAGAGGGGAGGGGAGCACTGCAGGCGAAAGAAGCGGATGTGGCAGCACCAAGAGAAGGTCCCCGCACCCTGCCCAACCTGCACAGGCGAGCGAGAACCCCAGCCGGCTGAGAGCTGCTTCCGGAATTAAGTACCGCCAGCTGCAGAACCGGAGAGCGAATAGGTTGCCGTTCGGAGGAAGGCTGCTCTCCTAGCGAGGGCAAGGAGCACTGAAAGGACTGTAAAAACGTATGGAGCACACCTCAGCGGCGATAGTAATCAAAAGAAAAACAGGTGCAAGGACTTACCGTGGGGCTGAGCAGCATTAGGGATGGCTTGAGGAGCCTCATGGCAGTGCTGCCGATGGGGGGAGACTTGCTGGGCAGGGGAGTAGGTGCCAGTGGAGAGCGGCAAGGCCCTAGCTGCGCGTGTGTGCTCCTGGCAAGAGGCAGCATTGATGGAGGCATAGAGGTGTCTGCGGCTTGAGGGCATCAGGTGCAGGGATGGCAGCACCCGCCACGGGTCGCCATCGTTCCTCTGCACCCAACGACGCATGCAAGACCAGGACATCACGCAGCACTACGGAACCCAGGGAGGTTCCAGAAAGAAGAAAAATTAGCAACACTGCCATCTAGTGGCCATGGGTAGCACCGCGTTTGTGCCAATACAATACGATCAAGGACAGAGTTGCAGCATAAGGAGACTAACCGTCGTAACCTGCAGTCAGGACGAAGAAGGTAACTGGTACGTGGGAGCCCAAGCGGCGATCAAGCTGAGGCAGTTCCTGGCTGTTGAAGAGAAGTAAAAAGGGGGAGAAAGACTGGATACTGCATCAAGGAAGTCCATACTGCAGCAAGAGACCGATGCATCCAGCAGAGAGCCCCAACAAGCTCAATGTTGCCCCACCAAGGAAGCTGCCAGGAGGCCAGTTAAGGGGAAAGGACCGAAAGCAGCCAAGCCACTACACAGCTGCGAGGAGAAAAGAGACAAAGAGCAAGAAAGCACCAGGAGTGTGAGATCGCAGCACAGGGAAAACTGTGGTTAGCCAAAGCGCAGGAGGACAGCAAGCTGGCACTCCGAGAAGGGAAGAAGAACGCAGTGACTAGCGCGCACAAGTAGTGACCAGGAGCAGGTCGACGGAGTGGTGGCGCAGACCACCAGAAGCACTGAACCGAGCTGAGGCCGAGAGAGAGAGCAGTGGTACCTAGTGGCCACAGATTGTCGCTGCAGCAGTAGGAAGGAGAAGGAGCACCACCAGACAAATGAACGGAGATACAAGAACTCAGCACCAGGCAAGTGCGAAGATGCGCAAGAACAGCAGACACTGCTCCCGGAACAAAGGAAGTAGAGGAACGTGCAGCGAGTGCACCCAGTGTGGTAACGGAAGACCGCCATCGGAAGCGTGCTACAGCAACGTGAGTACAGAGAGGAAGAAGAAGTGGGTGCACGGACCACCAGAAGTACGAAGACCCAGAAAGAGAGAAGAAGCCAACCAGCCAGATGGTCACCAGAGAAGAGAAGAAGACGACCAGCCAGATGGTCGCCAGAGAAGAGAAGAAGCCAACCAGCCAGATGGTCCCCAGAGAAGAGAAGAAGCTGAACAGCCAGATGGTCGCCAGAGTAGAGAGGAAGCCGACCAGCTGGATGGTCGCCAGCGAAGAGAAGAAGCCGACCAGCCAGATGGTCGCCAGCGAAAAGAAGAAGCCGACCAGCCAGATGGTCGCCAGCGAAAAGAAGAAGCCGACCAGCCAGATATTCATCCGAGAAAAGAAGCCGACCAGCCAGATGGTCGTCAGAGAGGAGAGACCTGACAAGAGGTCTGATCAGAAGAATGGAGAAGATGTCCGTGAAGTGAGTGTCCGAGGGGATGTCCGTGAAGAGGACCCCAGGAAAAGCGAAGAGGACCAGAAACAGACGGGCGAGAAGTTCAACATCAGTAACTAGAAGTTGGAAGGAATCAAAGGAAGAAGGTCGCGACAACCGGTCAAGTCACAGAGTGAAAAGAAGACAGTGTCCTACTGCTGGGACAAGACCAGACGGAAGCGTTTAGAGTGCAGGCTACACGGAGAAGCTTGTTTAGGATGGGAAAGAATGCGAGAAGACCAGACTGTGTCGCGGAGGAAGGAAAGAAAAGAAAGAACGTGAGTGGCAAGACGCCATGAAGAAAGAAGTGGAGAAGAGGATGACAGGATGTCAGCCTACAAAGGAGGAAGGTACAGTGGCACCGCGCCATGGGGCAGACAACCAACACAGGCGTGGAAGGGACAATGAGGCGAAGAGACCGGGCAGAGTACTTGCATCACCACAGAAGAGAACACCCGAGACATCAGACCGCCACCTACTGCCCCATCAAAGAATAATGGTGAAGTCATCAACACCACCAAGGAGCAGCACAACACCTAAGGGAATCCACACACTCCAGGCAACTGGAATCCAAGAAGGCAGGCCGCCCAGGAACCGTCTGTGCACCCCTCTCAGCCTGCACCATAAGGAAGTAGAGCACAACCGGACATTAGACGATCCACAGCTTGGGATAAAGCAAGACTAGGCCGTGGCCCTGCTGGGAGTTCTGAAGTGACCCCTACGCGCAGCCTACACGAAGGCCCGCACAGCCCACGTGGTCAAGTGGAAATCCAGGGGCAAATGGCCTCGGTGGAATTCCAGTGAAATTGGAGTCCGAGTGGGAGAGATGTTCTTCAGCAGCTCCTCGACATGCGCAGGATGCACGGAGGCCACAGCCAGAGACTGGTTGCCCTGCGGCCCTGAGAGGACGACACAGAACCGGATTCCTGATGGCGAAGACACCAAGATGGAAACATCACCCTTGGCAGACACATGGGCGACTAGGCTGTGAGTCCCATTGGCAGTTTGGAAGTGACGCCTGAGAGCGGCCCACTCGGAGCCCGCATGGTCCACGTTTTCCCATGACCGCCCAGCAGGAAAGCCCACCCGGAGGCGCCGGTGAGAGAGGTTCCCAAGTGAGAGAGGCAAGTCGGAAGCATCTTGGCCGTCAAGATACTGGAACAACAGCTAACACGTCACCTCCAGGCAGTAACCTCATAACAAGAAACATCACAGAGTGGATCTCATCACAGCTCCCAGTATCATGATGAAGGACTATTGTGCATAGACAGTGTTACTGATAGACCAGGTCGGTCTCAGGCAGTTTGCCAAGACGAACCCGAACGTCACGAACAATGGTGGTCCAGGAAATCCAACACTCCCGGACTGCGGCCTGAAGATAACGCCACTTGTGATTTATTTTGGGGTGTTTGCTTTCTTTACAGGTTGGATGTAGTATCCGGCTGGATTCAGTCTATTGTTTCTGATGCTGTTAACCCACACTAAACACCCACCCACCACCGGCGTCACCAGTTAGGTGACCCTGATAATAAAAGGGTCCGAGCGCACGTGCTCGAGGCCAGTTATCTACCAATTATCTGTGTCTGTGTAGTCCTTCACCAAGTATGTGGGCCTAGCGCCCTCACCACTTTACAATTGGGAGCCTGTTAATATTCTGACATTCAACTGCCAACCCACAGTAGTAGTTCAGCATGAATTTGGAAAGAGACTGAGGGCAACAATTTAAACCTGCTTTTGTTTTTCCCAGTCTGGATAAAAAATCAACCACACCAGGCACGGCTCTTCCACTATGGCAGAGGAACGTCACCCCACTGCTTTCTCGCAGTGCAAGAAGCAGAAACATAAAATGGTAATAACTTCCTGGTATTACCATTTTATGTTTAGTTGCGGGCAGGTGGGCGGGATTGCTGCACAAACAGGGGGGGATGGTGTGCCCACTCCTGAGGGCACAATGACTGTTTGGTCGGTCCTCTGTGGCCACCCAAACCAGTGATGTGCACTCTGCCCTTTCTCCTGCATGGAGAGCATGGCCTCCCCATAAGCCCCTTGCTGGGCGGTATCCCCACCAATCACAATGCTGCCATTGCAGCGGTGTAATTGGGTTAGGGGAGGGAATCTGCCTGCTTCCTGGTCCTGCCGGAGGCAGGAGTGCAGGAGAGCAGGAGCAGGAGCCAAGAAGACGCAGGACCCGGCCGGGAGACAAGTACGTTTTTAAAATGTATTATTAAATTAAACCCAACCTCCCTACTCGATCGCCCCCGCGTGCCCCCCGCCCTCCACCCGCGATTGATGCCAGGGCCAGACTGGGAGCCCAAAGCAGCCTGGGCAAATGTTGTCAGACCTGCCCCTTTACGTTGCATAGCAAGGGAGTGTAGCAAGTGGGTTAGGTGGGTTCTCCCCGCAAGAAAATCTTGTGAAAAATGGCAAAAACGATGTATTCTACAACACATCTTTCAATATATATTCAATTGTATTAGCTTTTAAAGCATAGCAAGTAATGAATGATACCTCTCTAAGTCAATGTTGCATTATTCAAGTGTGGTTGGGCTGGAGAAGCACAAACTCAGCATTCAAAATGTAAAGTATTGGTTAGGGTAACATTTACTAATAAGACTTTATTTCTACCCAAACAAACCCTTTTTCACAACAATAGGATAAAGAAAGACTGGAAAAAACATAACTATTTAAACTGTACCATGCAGTTTGCATTCAGCTTTTTGATGGAAGTTCATAACTCACTGCGCTAAATTACTATTGTAACTTGTAAACAGCTTTGTGACAAAAGGAGTAACGCACAGAGCTAATAATATGCTGACATGAGTATTCCCATATGGATAATAGATGTGCACGATGATGGTTGGTTACTGTCATTTAGATCCATCTCTATTCAAGCCTGCGCATAAATATTTTGACATAGTAAAATTTGTCTCCAGCAAATAATTCTGAGTATGTGTTTCTGGCCTCATATGATTACCGTTCTATGATGGGCGCCATCTTTGACTAATATGAGGATCCCCTTGCTACACCCAAGAAATCATCTATGCGTCAAACACATAAATAAGAACCGTCAATTGTTAGATACTCATACAAACAACCGTTTATTGAGTTTCAATTTGAGGGTTGTTTAGACTTAGCAACGTGTCATGTTATCCATTACATTCAGGTTAGGGACATATCCTGCTTTGTAAGTCCTATTTCGATAGCCATTACGTTCGCCTGAGAATCTCTTCAATTCTCGTAGTCCTACCTCGATAGTGATTACGCTTCGACCTCACGTAAGCCCGGCCATCTTTTTTGCATAAATGTAGGTCTTTGTCGCTGAGGACTACTTTCATCTTGTGGGACGCTGAGGCATCTGACGTAGTAGACGTGAAATCCGAGAGAGAAGGTGAGTACTTTGATGCGGCGTCACAATGCGACAGCAGCTTGGCGGCACTCCGAGTATCTTATTGAACCTGCTGGGGCTTTTAATTATCATCGTGGCGAAAGCTCTTCTCTTTCTCCTTTTTTTTCCCCACATTTGTACGAAGTAATATTATGCCTGTATTCTTACTTTTAGACGCGCACCGCGCATATTCACCACTTGAGATAGGTTTGCCCACTAACTATAGGGCCACGCCTCTACCGGCTCGGGGTGCATAGTTCAGTTTGCGACACGATGTGCCTCTGACGTAAAGTGGATATCAGTCCCATATTAAGAACAAAAACATTTTCATTGGACGGATAGCCAATAACATCTATACCACGTCACTGATAATTCTCAAGATGCCGACTTCATTGTTTATCCTTACCGCTAGTTTGCTTATCTCGAGGATGTTGCACCTATAACTATTACCCATAAACTAGGCCCAAGAGGAGCACTTACGGGGGCAACAAAGGTTAGGCATTATTGTAAGAAACATCACACTCACAGCACCACTATATGCTTTAATTGTAGGTCAGAATATGGAGGCCCCGGCCCGGAGGGCATTGTATTAATCTATTTAATCTTCTACCATCCAACTGGGTACGGGATCTCCTTGGACTGCATGGTATATCAAACTATAGTGAGTATATTACTGTTGATGCCCTGTTAATCCATATGGGCCACACTCTAGAACATAGCTCAGGTAGGAATTACTACCCACAGATTTCTCTATTAATTGTTGATTCTGAACAATTTTTCTAGGTACTTACAGACTTGTTTGGAATAAATGTACGGAAATTGTCCCTCAGCTGTACAGATTTGCTAAGAAAGAAAGTAATTATTCCTTGCCAATAGGTAAAAGTCTTTACTAGAGCACAACCACCGTTACCCCAAAATGATATAGGATAAGACTGAGACAAATGTAGCCTTTATAATATATATGGCTGTTTTTGGTTGCATTTATTGCAGTACTCGGATTCATCTGAGATGTAAAAGAATCAGTGCTCTCTGATCTGTCCATTTGGAATCAATCTGGATTACGAATATTGCATTCAACCCCCAAGAGTAAGGGACATCTCAGTTAGTTACTTTGTAGATCTGTATTTCATTTCTGGATGCTGATTATATTCTAAGACTATAGTTTTCTCAGCACAAAAAGGTGTTCACTTTGGGATTCTTCTTTTGGGGATAGCTCTCTCTACAAACACTATTTCTTGATTGTGGTACTATGGGCCACACGTTAGAAACCCTAGGGGGGCATCAAGCACACCTCTTTAAGGCTTTTTTCTTCTATATTTGTTCACCACTAGAGGGCCTGATACACCGCTTGCAGTTTTGTTATTAATGACTGTTGCTTGGTGCATGGACTATCTTGATGATTAATAATGGAAAAAAATGGAAAAATATGTATATATATACTTTTTATCATTGTCCCTTAGGTACCCCCATGTTGCACTAACTTTGGAGACACTATACCCTAATTGGGCGAGGTCCTGATGAAGGTCGTTTAGTGTTGTGTTATTCCACCGAAACGCGCGTAGACCATATCTGCCCAGACCTACTTAGGTTGATGTCATCTGAACCAAAGACGGGAGATGTTCCTATATCTACATGCGCCTTGAACCCACTGAGTATATGTGCCTTTGTGTGATTGTGAATGAGTCAGAGTTGTGAATGTGTTTGCGTTTTGATTGTCTCCATGATTAGGGGGTTGTCACTTGTATATATTACAACTATTAGTTGTCTACATATAAAAAAAATTCAACTGTCTTGAACAAATGTTGTTTTCACAATATGATATGAATTGTATTGTTTTATAAAATGATGAAGACTGACTTATAGCAGTTATATGATTGTACTTATTGGTAAAATTAATCTATTTAATAAAAAAATACATTTGGTATAAAAACAGAAACAAATCTTGTAATAGTATATTCATGTGTGCAAATCACGTATGGATTCATTACACTTATCAATTCATGCACAGATACAACCTCCCTGGACTGGAACCAAGCATCCTAGAACCGGTTTTGGGGTTTTACCCCTCTTCAGCCAGGATAGCTTGATTCCAGTGGCATGGAGAGCACGGGACCCACGTCTGGGCATACCCGTCCCACTCGGGGTCACAAATGCAAAAACAACAGTTGATGGACAGAATGCAGAACAATGTCATACATTCACCCCAGTACAGAGATCTGGGCCTAAATCCATCGTTTTTTTGCTCACCATGCCATTCCAGTTTGAACCCAGCCATATGCAAATCAGTCTTGACTCTGTGCCTCATGGGAAAAGTCCAGCCCGAACTGCCAAGCCAGGTCCTCCCTGGACTGGAAACAAGCATCATAGGACCGGTTTCGGTGTTTCACCCCTCTTCAGCCAGGATAGCTTGATTCCAGTGGCATGGAGAGCACGGGACCCACGTCTGCGTCCTACTCGGGGTGACAAATGCAAAAACAACAGTTGATGGACAGAATGCAGAATAATGTCATACATTCACCCCAGTAAAGAGATCTGGGCCTAAATCCATCGTTTATTTGCTCACCATGCCATTTCAATTTGAACCCAGCCATATGCAAATCAGTCTTGACCCTGTGCCTCATAGGAACAGCCCAGCCCGAACTGCCAAGCCAGGTCCTCCCTGGACTGGAAACAAGCATCCTAGGACCGGTTTCGGGGTTTCACCCCTCTTCAGCCAGGATAGCTTGATTCCAGTGGCAAGGAGAGCACAGGTCCCATGTGCACAATGTTACTGTACAGGGTGGTGTGCAACATGGGGATATCATCATCTTGTTTCGTGCTTTGCCTGCATATGATGGTTGTGTAAATGCCACTGAACTGACCCTACATCTCTGTCTCATGCATCATCTCCTGTGGGCACGGAAGGACAGGGGACGGACACCAGTGGTGAGGCATCAAGCATGACTGCTGCAGACAAGCACATTGACACTGATGTGATCAGTGCCTCGGAGGGGGACAGGAGTCTGCTTGAGGAATCACAGCCAGAAACACCAACCTCAATGTCATCTCACTCCAGCCGTGACATATCTATGTTGGCGGGCACTGGGAGTGGGAACTCTGCCTCCTCTTCCACCACACAGCGTACCGTGACCACCCTCCCACTTACTTCCACTAGTGCTGCCCATGTTCACACCAGTAAGAAGGGAAGAGTGTCCTTCACCCCAGGCACCGCTGCCCCTGCCCCTGTCTCCCCTGCTGCCATCAGTGTTGAGTCTGTGGACCTTTTGCACCAGCTGTGTGTGGGCCAGACAACTCTCATCAACGCCTTCCTAGACCATGACAAAAAGTTGGCACAGGTAGTTGCTTTCATGGAGGGCATTCATTCAGACGTGGGTGGGCTACACCGGACTGTCCAGTCTTTGTCCTCCGCAGTGATGGCAGCCATTCAACTGGCACAATCTCAGAGTCCAGCTCCAGTCCCTTTGCCCCCCCCTGCCAGTGGCTACATCTGATGATAGTGACCACACACCACAGACCTCAAGGTCAAGACACAGCACACGCAGCACACAACAGCAGCAGCCCAAGCGGTTGTGGGTGCTGACACCATCCCCCTAAAAAACTAAAGCTATCCCAGAGCGCAAAGGCAAAAGCCCTTCAGGCGACAGCCGGGGACACAAAGCCAAGAAGCAGGCCTCAGGCTCACAAGCCTCAGAGGCCTCCCAGCCAAGTACTCTCCTGTCCCAAAAGCAGACAAATGCCATGCCCGCTGAGATGCTGGTGCTTGCGATGTGTCCACATAAATTAAGCTTCAAGGCAGATTCACCCACAACCTCAACTCCCATCCAGAGCCCTGTGAAGCAGGGAAAGGAGGGCACTGTAGGGGGTACACCTAGTAAACAGGGGATGGAGGGGCAAATGCAAGGACAGGCCAAGTGTACAGCTGGATCCAGTATGTCCCCAGAGGGAAGGCCAGCGGCTGCACCTGATGCAGCTTTGGTGGAGAGTTTGTCTGTTGTGTCTGCCCCACCTCCCACTCCTACCAAGACAGAGAAGCCATTTAGACTCCCCAAGAAGTGGAAAGGTACCCCTCCACATTCTCCCACCTGCACTGTATCTCACGGCAGCATGACTCCACCTCAACTTGCCACCACACCACCCGGTCCAAGCAGCCCTCCGGCTTCCGAAGCCACTGATGCCTCTACCGCAGCATGCCTCTCTTGCCCCGGTCCAGTCCTCCAGCTGTCCCCGACACTCAGCCACTTCCCAGTCCGACTGACAGCCAAGTCTGAGTGAAAGTCCCCCTCAAACACCTGTCTCTCCCACAGCCTTGCCTGGAATGCCCATTGTTATCCCCCTAACTGTGTTGCTGACCATGGCAGGGTACAGTCTCACCCATTCCCTGTGCAGAATCTCATGTACCTACTCTGGACCTTGGACTGGCCACTGGACTTGACGTTCACTGCTGTTTGCCCATTCCCTGTGCAGCTTCTCATGTACCTACTCTGCACCTTGGACTGGCCACTGGCCTTGATGTTCACTGCTGTTTGCCCATTCCCTGTGCAGCTTCTGATGTACCTACTCTGTACTTTTTACTGGCCAATGGCCTTGATGTTCACTGCTGTTTGCCCATTCCCTGTGCAGGATCTCATGTACCTACTCTGCAACTTGGACTGGCCACTGACCTTGATGTTCACTGCTGTTTGCCCATTCCCTGTGCAGCTTCACATGTATCTACTCTGCACCTTGGACTGGTCACTGGCCTTGATGTTCACTGCTGTTTGACCATTCCCTGTGCAGCTTCTCATGTTCCTACTCTGCACTTTGTACTGGCCTTGCTCTTGTCTACCTTTGGGGCCTATCTGTGTAATATGTGAATAATGACACTTACTCCTGTTGTCTGCTTTGTCAGTGTCCTTGCTAAATAAAGGGTTTTCTGTGTGGGTAGGGTTTAATGTGACACATGCTCTGTATGCCACTTCAACATTGCCAATGGCTTGTTTAACTTTTTCTGGGTTTTGCAGAGGTGACAGGCTCTTCAGTTCTTCTTGACTTTGAGGTTTGGGGGTGCAATGATTGTGGTTTGTGATGAACTACTTTTATCATAATCATTCTTTGGTCAGGTTAGCTACATTGTACACATGTCATGTTTGTATGCACTGCCAGCACAAAGTAGGATTCTATCCCCAGGATTGCAGGCAGGCTGGCCAGGGCCATCATGTCTGTGTGATCTTTCTTGATGTGTGAACAGCAGTGTTGGTGTATGCTCACCTTGTGATGGCCAGTCATCCTAGTCACATGGGTAAATTTCAATGTGTGCACTTGGGTGGTCAAGAAATGTGCAGAGTGAAGGGGGTGACTGTCAGTAGTGTTGATGTGTGTGTGCCCCTGAAATGTCAACTGCACACATGTCACCCAGGAGTTGGGTGCCTGTTATTATGATTAGTCAGCCCAGTGCTTGTGATTGTGTGCACATGTGGGAGTTGTAGGTTGTGCACTGTGCAGTGTGTTGGTGTGTCCTTGCACTCCTGGTGGACACCTACTTGTTGTTGGTGGCAATTGTGAGTATGCAGAGTGTGTGACTGGCGAGTCAGTGTTGTGTTTTGTTGATCAGCCATGTGACTTGATACTGTTTGTGATCACTGTGCAGAACTGCTCAGTCACATTGACGTGGGTGTGTTTTCTCATGCATTGCTGTCAGTATGGCATGTGTGGTGTGGAGTCATAAAATCCCCTACCTGTGCTACTGATGCCTACCCATTGTGAGTGTGCACTCCATCTATTTTTGTATGGGGCACTCCTCACCTGTCCACTACTGACGTACACACCATTTCACTCTCACGTCAGCTGTCCCCTTGGGTTGCCAGTGTGTGTGCCTCCCCACCACTTTCTTTGTTACACTATGGTTTGTGGAGCTGATCTGTGCACAGGACCAATGTGCCACTCAGGACAGTTTCCCAATTGGTTATATGTGATTTTCTTGTACTGTTTTGCAGTCATGATTGCTCATATGCAGTTCAGCTGTTTGTGCTGCACAGTCCTCTGGTTATGTTGTTTTCACCTGGGTGTCCCAGACTTGTGCATCTGTGAGTGATGGGTAAGCTGTATGTGTGTTTGCTGAGGTACTTCTTCCCTTCCTGAGTGTGATGTTGTGTGGGTGTTATAGTGATTTGTGTTGTGGGGGTTCATGATGTGGCATTCATATCTGTGTGGAACTGGTATGTGTGGTGCGCACACACTGCTTGTCGTGCATGCAGTGCTGAGTGTATGTTGCCTTGTCCTTGCCTGGTGTGCATCCCCTGATGTCCAGCTGTGTTTGCAATGTGATGGATGGGCATGTGCATCTGTTGTGTGTTTGATGTGGATGTGTGCAGTGTTTAGCCTGTGTTGTCTTTTGCAGCTGGCAGATGCTCTGTGTGTGATGTTCTATTTGCATGTCTTTTTTTTCCTTTTATTGATGCAATCTCACATTTTATAAACAAACATATAATGTGGATTTCAGATGAGGTAAGTAAATAAAACTCCAGATATTCCTACAGCGATCAACTTACAATTCATTACAACAAGGTTCCTCGCATGGTCATGGGAAATAAATAAAAAGAAAAAAAGGCCCCCACAGAATGGGAAGAACAACATTAATTTCATATTATTCCTTCATGTATTCAATTATTGGACCCCAAATTGACAATCCAAGTTTCTGCTTCTGTACCCCCTTCAACGCATATAAACTATACTCCAAATTAAAGATAGCCAAAAATTTGGCTCTCCACATTTCAAAAGTTGAAACCTCTTTTTGAAGCCACAAAGAAGCTATACAAAGCCGGGCTACCGCCACTGCTATGAAGATTAGGTATCTAAAATCAAAAGCCGATTGTCCTTCCCTTACATCCCCCCCTATACCCATTAACATAACAGATGATGAGATTTTAATTTTAACTCCCGTAATTACTGATAAAAAACCTTCCATATAATCCAGAAGTTGGGTCAGTTTCCTACATGTAAACAAAATGTGGATAATATCAGCCCCATCCGTCCCACATCTAAAACATTTCCCATCGTTGTTCCCCTCCATTTCAACATCTTAGCAGGGGTAGATATAGATCAAAAATTGGCTGATATTAAAATTCTCCCTGCCATAGCAATTGATTGTTCTATACATATTTCCTGCTCTCCCAATCTATTTCTCCATCTTACATTTTGAGCTTCCAAATCATCTCTCTGTATGTCCAAAAGACATCTATAGATTACCCCTATGCGTTTGCCCTCTCTAACGGCCTCAACCAACAAACATGGCTCTATTATCCTTTGTTTTTTCCGTAGAAAGTCCCTCATCTGTAAAAATTTTAAAAATTCAGTTCGACGGAGTTTAAATTCATCAGCTAACATCTGGAAGGAGAGCAGCTCTCCGTCTTTATATAATTTACCTATAGATATAATTCCCTTATCCTGCCACATCTGAGCTACTCTGTCAGTAAAGACAGTACGGAGTAACATGGGTGAATTTATTGGAGTATAGAAACTAATCCCCTCTATTTGTAACTTTTTCCGCACTGCTCTCCAAATCTTATAGGCAGCAATTGCTACCTTAAAGCGCGTCCTCTTAAAATAGTTATAATTTAATTTTTTAAACAAACAATTTCTTACTTCTGGCCCTAGTACCATCTGATATATGGACGGGTGCTCTGCAGGGTTGCTGATGTCTTCGCCAGTGAGCATTATCCTAATATTTTGCAAAATACATGTATAATAATACAATGTGAAATCGGGTACCGCCCATCCACCCTTTTCTTTTGTTAAAGACATATAGTGCATCGCCCGTCGCGGTTTCCCTTGGGCACATAGAAATCTCATACAACACGACTCTAGTTGCTGTAACTGCACCTTAGATAGTTCCAATGGGACAGACTTAAAATAATATATAACTTTAGGTAAAATTACCATCTTTAAAACATTGCATCTTCCCACCATTGTAAGCTATAAACATTCCATTTTATCTAATTGCTTCTTAACATTCAATAGGATAGTATTCCAATTGATTTTTACCAATTCGTCCAGGCACACCTTGATTTTAATCCCGAGATAACTAACTTCATCTATCACTCTGGGGTCTTGAAAGCCGGTCTGGTTAGTACATAATATTTATGTTTTCGATGTATTGAGCTTGTATCCAGAGATCGTTCCAAATTTATGTGCCATTTATTCAATCTCTGAGATTGCTGAGGCCGGGTCTGATGTTACTACCGCCACGTCGTCCGCATATGCTAATACTCTGAATCACATTCAACCGGTTTAATTCTCGGATTACGTTCTAACATAGTTAAGAATGGGTTTATATATAGAGCGAATAATAATGGGGAACACGGACATCCCTGCCTCGTGCCTCTTGTTATATACACTGGTCCCGATTCTACCCCACTGATACAGACTCGAGCTTTAGGACTCTTATATACAGCTTGAATAGCCTGGACAAACGGTCAAAAGCTTTCTCAGCATCTAGTAGAATTAGCCCTATGGCAGTGTTCTGTACACTAGCCTTATCTAACAGTGCTACTACCCTATTAATGTGATTTACCGTCCCCCTCCTAGGTATGTTATGTTATGTTAACAAGATTTCTAAAGCGCACTGTTACCCTGAGGTGTCCTGGCGCTATGCACTTTCTGCCCAAACAGCTGAGTAAAACACAAAGAGAGTTTATGAGAAAAGCCAAGTCTTTAGCCCCTTTCTGAAGGCAAGCAGTTCCGAGGAATTCCTAAGATGAAAGGGAAGGCCATTCCAGGCCTTGATGGCACAGTGAGAAAAACTTCTGCCACCCCAGCTAAGTTTGCGGTAGCGAGGAAGGATGGCAAGTTTAGACTGCATTGATCGCAGAGTTCTGCCTGGCACATACCATTGAATGGATTGTTTTAAAAAGTCTGGGCCAATGCCGTTAAGGGCTTTAAAGACTAGACATAGTGCCTTGAACTGAATTCGTGCCGCTACCGGAAGCCAGTGTAGAGATCTAATTCCATCCTTTACTGAGGTAAATCTGGGGATACCAGTAAGGAGTCTGGCCGCAGCATTTTGCACGGTCTGGAGTCTGGAAAGATGTTTCTTTTGAATGTTGATGAAAAGACCATTGCAATAATCCAGCCGTGAGAGGATAAGTGCCGTCACTGCGATTCTTAGGCAGTCTTCGGGGAGAAAGGATCTAATTTTCCGCAGAAGTTTAAGAGGGAAGGAACAAGAAGAGACAACCCTGCTAACCTGATCTTCAAAGGACAATTTTGCATCTACAATCACCCCAAGGTTTTTTGCCTTAGTGACTGGAACAGGAAGCTTCCCCATAGACGTCGGCCACCAGTCAGGGGTCCAAAGATTGGTGATATTCCCGAAGAGTACAACCTCGGTCTTTTCCGCATTAAGCTTAAGGCAGTTTGCTTTCATCCAGGTAGCAATAGCCTGGATACAATTATGGCATTTGGAGGCTTCTGCCCCTTTTTTGATGGACAGCACAATTTGTGTGTCGTCAGCATACGATGACAACTGGAAATCAAAAGATTTAACCAAAGTGGCCAACGGGGTAACATAAAGATTAAATAATGTAGGGCTAAGTGATGACCCCTGAGGGACCCCACAAGGAAGAGCAAAAGGCCTAGAGCTATATCTGTCGAGATCCACCGTTTGTGATCTGTCAGTCAGAAAGGATTTTAAAAGATCCCATGCCTTACCTCCAACCCCTACCGCTGTCAGACGGTCCATCAGAACTTGATGATGGACCGTATCAAATGCGGCCGACAGATCTAAAAGAATGAGAATGGCAGCTCCACCCTGATCCAGGGCCTCTCTGATCTCATCAGTGGACTTCAGCAGTGCGAGCTTGGTGCTATGATCAGCACGGAACCCAAACTGTGTGGGATCCAAGGATGAACTCAGTTGCAAAAATTGGCTTAATTGATTATTCATATCTTTCTCAATCATTTTGCCTGGAAAGGGAAGACGAGAAATGGGCCTATAGCTGCTCGGGTCGTTTGGATCCAGTTTGGGTTTTTTTAGTAGGGGAAGAACTGAAGCAGTTTTCCAGAGAGTGGGAAAGCAGCCAGATTGAAAAATAGACCGAAACAATGGGGTTAAGGCCTCTCCGATGATATCCGAACCGATGCAGGGCAAGGATCAAGCGGAGATCCAGAACGAATCTCGGAGAGAAGTTTAATAACAGCCGACTGTTCAAGAGGAACAAAGTGGTCAAAATTAGGACGAGATCCGTTACACTCCTGGTGGCCCATCAGCTCATCTTGGTCGAATAGTGTAGGTGAAAATGTGAAAGACGAGAAAATGTTTTCGACCTTTTGTAAGAAGAAAGTAGCCAGAGATTCACATAGTATAAACCCATGCTGTCTCAGTGATACTAATGGGGTAATAACATTAGCCAGACGAGTAGCTAAAATTTTTGTATAGATCTTCCCGTCAGCATTTAATAAAGAAATTGGACGATATGACCTTGGGAGCTCTGGTGGTTTATCTTTCTTTCTGAAAACAATGATATTTGCTTCCTCCCATGATGCGGAAGCTGCCCCCATCTGTGCCTGTTGCAGGGTGGTCAATAATTCAACTTTTAATTCCTGGAAAAATATTTTATATACTTCCAAGGGTAACTTGTCTGGGCCCACAGCTTTACCATTATTAAGATTATTTATTGCCATTTCTAATTCTTCCATCGTGATAGATTCCTCTAAAATCTGCACCTCTGTTTGTCCAAGTTTGGCACAATCTATATCTTTAAAGAATGTATCTATAGACTCATACCCTTGATTATCCTCTGTATATAACTCTTCGTAAAACGAGTGAAGAGTTTCAAGTATTTCCTGTGGGGTTTCCACTATATTGCCTTGTGCATTCCTCATCCTTAAGATTCTCTGTGCCACCTCTTTAGACCTTAACCTTTGTGCCAAGCACTGCCCAGTGGTTTCACCGAGTTTGTATCTCTCTCCCTTAAACTGGTTATATTTTAAAGCAATTTCTCTACTCCAGTGAAGGTTGATTCTTGCTTTACATCGGGTAACCTCTGCTTGTGGCTGGACAATATCCCCCCCCTGCTGCAATCTTTCGCATCAAATCTATCTCTGCCAACCTAAGCTTCCCATAGAGATCTTGTACCTCAGCTCTAAGTTGTCTCTGCTTATGGAGCCCATAACTCAGCCCCTCCCCCTCCCCCTTAAGCCTTGCTTTTAGGGCATCCCAAACAAATGGTTGTGAAGTCGAGTTGTGATTTATTTCCAGAAATTGCCAAATCCACTCTTTCATGTGCCTTATATAACTAATATCTTTTATGAGTTTACGATCAAACAAAAAAGGTCTCCGTAGAGAGGTGTTACCATTGCAGAGGATTGGGATGTCTATAACTAATGGTCCATGATCTGAAGTGACTGTCGGGTAAACTTGTATGCTAATAATTCTGGTGGTATAAAAAAATAGTCTAATCTAACCGCTTTATTATGAGGATGAGAAAATAAAACCATGATCCTCCACCAAGTGTTATAACCCCTTAAAAACTTTTGGTTTCCTGCCAGTATAGCATTCCCATCCCTTCTGAAAATCATGCCGATTTAGATGAATATTAAATTCCCCACATAGTATCAGAGGGGTAGGCCATAAGGATAACTCTACATTAAGTCCTTCTAACACTAAAGCTTCGTCCAAATTAGACCTATAAACCGAATACACAGTAAAAGTTATACCACCCTCTTACATTCCGTGATTACCCAGCGACCTTGGTTATCAACCTTTGTTCTACTCGTACATTGTATCTCCCTTTTTGCTAAAATGGCTACACCTCGAGTCGTGGTGGACTGTCGTGCACAAGTGAGTACGTTAAACCCCAATTCTCCAAGAACCTTCCGCCTATCCCATGAGATATGAGTCTCTTGGAAACAAACTAAATCCGGCTGCATCATTCGTATTTCCGCAGCTACTTTTTGCCGTTTCAAATTGTTATTCAACCCACGCACATTAAAAGAACATATCCGTAAGTTGCCCTGCTTCCTTTTATCCCCCATCAAAAAAAATGCCATGCCTCTCCTTTTAATAACCTTATCTCCTTATCTCCCAATCGACTTATCCAGATTCTCCTCCTCATCCTCAAAATACTGTGAGTTGCATCTCCTGTTTTACCCACTACCCATACCCGAACCATCCCCTCCCCCCAAGTAACCAGAGGAAATGGTTACAATCCCCCCCCCACCCTCCGTTTAACAAGGCTTTAGGACCCATGGTCCCGTTGATGGACAGCTGATTTCTCCCAAACCCCTCCCCCATAAGTCTAACCAACTAACAATTACTTATCTAATATTAATTTCGTACCGTGAGTCTGATAGTTCAAAAAAAACAACTATGAACCCTGTTTCTTTTAGGTCTATTACCTCCTTATATACCTGTCTATATATACCTTGCTAACATATACCCCAAAATCACATACAGATCAAAAACGTCAAAAACAATTAAATAATACCAATAAAGAGAGATCTTAGTACATTAAAGACTATCCATATATAGAAGTACGTCATCATTTCCTTTTTTTTTTTTCCTTTTTTTTTTAGAGCAAGAAAAAGGAACAGCTTTAAATATCACCTATCACTGTCCTGATGAACCTAGACAATGGAGTGCAGTTGTTTATTTGCTTTCACTTCCGACATAAAAAACCGTGTCTGTTCCTTATAAATAACCTTTAATGTGGCTGGGTTCAGTAAGAAAGCTTGAGCTCCCTTGCTTTGAAACGGACTGATGAGCTGCCTCAGCTGCCAACGTTTCTCAACTGTCTGGTGGCAGAAGTCCGGCCTCACAAAAAACTCAAATCCTTTGCCTTTTCTTTTTCTATCCGGACGCGCTAGCTCATACACAGCCTGCCGAGCTAGATAATTATTGACAGATATCAATATTGCTCTGGGTCTGCTCAGATCTTGACCCGGTCTCGCTCACTGAGCAAATGGAAATCTATGTGCTCTTTGGATTTCTTGATTCCAATCCCAGTGTGCCAACTCCGGAAAAGCTTCTGAAAACATATCTACCACAAATTTTCTTATGTCTTGGCCTTCAACCCCTTCCGCCACCCCCAAATTTCTTAGATTGTTTCACCTTAGGCGATTTTCCAGATCTGTGAGCTTCCATGATATGTCGTCCTTTGATGTCTGTGCTAATTCCATCATTGTTCTTTGAGCTACTAGTTCATCCTCGATTTTAGAGATCCGAGTTTCCGCTTCTGTGACTCGTTCCGCAAACTCAGAGCAAGTTTTTGCAATCCTCCTTATTGAATTTTGGAGTTTGCGATACGCTCCTTGAGTCCTTTGACTCTCCAGACGAGTTTCCTCCCTGTGGGCCATGATGGTCTCATATATCACCTTCAATGACATCTCTTCAGGTTCCGGTATATCCACCACGGCCCGTTCCTCCAGTGTATCATCCACATTTCCTACTGTCCCAGGTGAAAAAGAGGCTAAAAAGGAGGCACCATCCCCTCCGTCCCCTTTATCTCCTTCATCCATATTTGGCTTTATCTAGTTGACCTATATTTTTTCGTACAGTCCGAGGGGCAGTTCTAGTACTGCTTGAAAGGCTACTGGATCCCATTTTAAACTCCAAATCATCCTCATTGCCTGACGAGTCTGAAGGGTCGGAAAGGGAGAAAAAGTCAGCAGAGTCAATTTCTTTAGCTTGGGTTTGCAGGGTATTGCCCCCATCTGCCCCAACTACCCCACCGAGCTGTGCAGTTGATCTATCTATGGTCTGCTTGCTGTCACTGTCTACCATTTTTTCTTTCCCTGACTTCAATAAGGCCATTCCTTCTATTCCCAGTAAGGGAATATCACTAGCAGATGACACCACCGGACCTTCACCGGAAACAGTGTCTAGTGTGCATGGAATACATGGGGTGGCATTTGTTAAATCACTTACAAAAAGTCCAGCTTGCTGATTATTAGAGGCATCGCTACAATCCATCTCAAGCAGAACATTTGGCATTGTCCTCATGCCTTTACGCATCTCCCCTTCTGCCCCCTCGCTGATATCCACATTCAGCTGCTTTTTACCCTTACTCGATAAAAACAGGGCAGGGATACTGCGCTTACCACCTTCTGCATTATCTGTCCATTTTTCTTGTGGATTTTCTTTCTCCTTTACATTGCAATTCTTTGTACTTGCCAGAGGCTGGGTGATTTTCCCCAGATACGTTGTTTCAATAGGAGTGCGTGTTCTTCCTCGAGCCGCCTTCGGGGGCATTATGCCTGAACTCACGAACACCTTAGGCTTCCTTGCTCCGCCCCCAATACCAACTCTTCCTTGCTCCGCACACCGTAACGAAGAAAGCCGCCAGCAGAGACCCGCGAATCGTCGCGTTCTACTCCAGACGATCGCAGCCAAAAGGGACATGACCTCCCAAGCCGCTGGTAAGTCCCATAATTTTTACCCGTTGGAATTGGCCACAGCTTCACGGCACAGGCTTCAGGTGGGAGTGTTGAGTTTTGGGAGTGCTCAGCTTATCGGCCGCCTCGCAGCCGCCATCTTGCCCTGGGGTTCGCACTGTCCAGATGTCCTATTTGCATGTCAGTGTGTGCGATTTGTTAGTGCATTGTGATTCATTCAGATGTGTGTTGCCAGTGTAGTGTGCATTACTTGTGTGACTGTCACATGCACTTAGGGTTATTCTTGTTCCTGGGTTTATTTTGAGTGCATCCTTGGTGTTTTCTCCTCTATTTGACCTGTCACTTGTCAGGATTGTGCATGTGCAACATGTGGTACACTATGACACCATTTTGACTTGATGGATGGTGCAGTATGTCTGTCTGTGTTTTATTGTAGGCCCATTGCTCCCAGTTTGTGTCCATGATTGTTTTGAGATGATGCACTTCTTGTCTGTGTTGGGGTATGTTGTCTGTGCATTGTTCCTGACTGATGATTTTGTGTACTCCTGTTCTGTCTGGGCTCCCATTGCCTTTCCACAGTTTTGCTGTACATGTCTGGGCTTGTTGTACGTCTGTGTACTTTGTTAGTGAGTTTTGTGTATGGTTGTTGTTTTTGTGCCAGCATTGGTTCAGGCATCCCTGAGTGAGTGTGTGTGATGTTTGTGGCTGCCCCCCCCCAGGGAGTGTGATTGTTTGTCAGTGTATTGACTGGACATTATTGGCACCCTTCTCTGTGTTTGACACTGGTGTTGTATGCTGCAGGTGCGAGGTTGGGGGGTATGTGTGAAGGATCCAAGTTGTGTTTGACAGTCATTGAGTGTGACAATGGGCCCTGTGTGTTGTGCTGCTGACATACACCTGTCAAATAGTTAGATGCAGATGTGTGGCTGTTCACTGTTTGACTTCAGAGACTTCCTTTCATCTGTGTGTCTATGCATGGGTTGCCTTGCTGTCTCCCTGAGTTGTTGCACAGAGGTGGCTGTACCAGCCATTTGATGGGCTAAGGGTGTTGTTATATGTTCCTTCTCTTGCATGTGATGTACACATGCTTAGTTGTTAGCTCCTTGGCCTTCAATTTGTGTTCACCTCACTTTAGCTTTCCTATTTGTTGTCCTCCATTGCTGCTGACATCTGGTCTGTGTATGTGGCTGAGTGTCAGTGTGGGGTATGTCTGTGTGACTTGACAGGCTGTGTGTCCAGTTGAGTGATTGTTAAAATTCTGTATGTGTGTTTATTTTGTGCTTGGACTCAGTTTTCTTGCCATGAGTGTAGTGTAGGTGTGGTGTGAGAGTTGCCCTGGCCCTGTGCTACTGTGCTGTATGTTCCTCTGCAGTCCCACCTGCTGAGACTGTCTCCCTAGTTGTTTGGTGTGTGTGGTGTGGTGCAGGGTGTGGGTTCACTTGGCTGGTTATTGTGCATGGGGGAGCACCGGAGGGGCACATAGCATGTCCCTTCATGTTTGGGGCGGGCCTAGTGTCTGGAGTGTGGAGGTGTGGCCCTATGATCTTTGTGCACTGCCCATGCCTGACGATGGTCCTGCCTTCTGTATTGTGCACATGTTTTCCCACGTCTTCACCACAGCGGTGACGTGACCGGGATATTGCATTGACATCGCGGTTGGTGGATGACCTGGATGCGGAGGGGTGATTGGGTGACATGTAGGACATGGCTGGGGACACTTGTGGATGTGTTCCTGTCTCCACCAGGGTGTCTGGTGTGGACAGGAACCCTATATCAGCCCATGAGTTGTGTGTTGTGGTTGTGTGCGGAGTTGTGTGATTGCGCACCTGCTGCGGCGTCCGCAACGGTGCATAACTTGCTTGTAGTGTATCAGGTACAGCACCGGTAAGACGTGTAGAGCTGGATCCATTGCAGTCGGGACCGGGTGGAAGGGACCGGGAATCTGGTTTCGTGCTCTGCAGTTGTGCTTCCGCCGTCTCTGGTTAGGCGGTTTCTCCGCTACTGTGCAACTGGCTGTTTGGGACATCCTGATTTGTACAGTGGACGGGATGTAATTCCACACTGCGGTGGCTCTCCATTGGCTCTCACCGCCGCGGTGGCAGGCGCATTTGGATGGCGGTTCACGTCGCACCGGAGCAGACAGGAAATAGGCTATTTTTGGCTATACTAATATGGTGGGCGTGAGGAGCGCTCTTGTCGTGCGGAAAATGGCATTTTCCACCACCGCCAGCACCGTGGTGGTGCCTCCGCCCACCATCCTAATGGGCCCCATAGCCTTTACATTTGATGAAAGGGGGTTATCATGGAAAATGGGTATTTTCCTACTGATACCAAAAGTTCACCAGAGACCATACCTGGATTTTGTAGCCTCTGAGGGAACTCAAAGTTACATAGATTTGCCACCCCACATTATCATGTGATTTTTGAATAGCCCATTGTAGTTTTCCCTACGTTAGCCTAACTGTACTCATTGTAGGTCTCATTTTCCTTTGCACACGTTACTATAGACTCATTTTGTTTTTGTGACACATTGTACTTTCACATGGAACTTGCATATGTGTTTGCATTCTTTTCTTTTCCTGGGATTTAGTCTGAACATCATTGACAAGGTCAAACAGCAATATCCCTTGTTATTCTTTCTAGCTAGGCACTGGCACCTAGACATAACACAAGAAGGCAGCTGTTATTTATGTGCACATGTCCTGTCAAATAGAAGACTACATGAGCCAAAAAGCAACAAGAGTTCTGAGACAAGAGCATGGCGCCCGCTCAGATGTAGAGCGTCAATCTGTGTATGCTAAGGTATGGGGTCTGCCGGTAATCCCAGAGATATTTTCATATAATCAAGTAGCAGGGGAGAGGGGGTTACGTCACTCTGTCTTATGAAATTAGTGTTTTTCATGGTATACGGATTATTAACCATGCTAACAGTATTTTATAATGCATTTGTTTTCTGATTGTGGCACGTATACTGTATTTCAGGAAATGATAGTTTTAATACATTTTCCAAACTACCTTCTTGTCTACTGGTTATCTCATTGTGGACAATTTTGAGTGAGAGAGCAAAAGGGTCTGTCCCATTATCATGATCCCTGAGAGGACCGGGAGTGTTGTGCTCTGGGGGTGCCAATTCACTTGTACCTCTGGTAAGGTTAGGAGGGACTATAGCTAGTTGGATTCTGGCTCATAGATACTGAGGCAGTATGGTGACTCAGTCTCCTACATACTGATGGTCTATGGGTCCAAGCATAGTTTTGTTCCAGAGCAGAGTCCCTAAACAATATTGGTCCAGGATTTTATGTTCAGCCATAGTCACAATTGTGGTTTGGCTTCTAGGCACCAGGTCACTCTCCAACCAGGTCTCCTAAAATGTCACTCTGCTATTTTTGTGTTCCTGTGACAGGCAATTAAGAGTCCATCCACTTGACCCTTGAAAAACATTTACAGTCTCTGGGTGCCAGCAGGATGCAGAAGTAATTCAATCCTTGAATGTTTCAACTTTTTCTAGCAGGAGTCGGGAGCCAGGAGTCATGAGTCTTCTTGTAGAAGTGTCTTCTTCGAATGCAGGCTTCCTAGGTCCAGGAAGGTTTTAAGGTGGTGGTGGAGGTGCCATTTTCAACCAGTGTTCTACAAGAGACTGGATTAAATCTAACACCCATTCCAAAAAATTTGCTCACAGTCCCATCACTTCTTTTTCCAGCACATCCTTTTTGTCTTACAGTGAAGTTACCCAGAATTGCATTTTGAAGATGAATGAACCCAGCTGTCACCATGCAGTCCTGCCCTGAGCTCCGTAGCTACTCCACTATTTATATTAACGTTCTTTCCGTCAGACCGGTTCAAAACTGGTTCTCTCCTCTTCTGTGATGCAAGCCTGTTTATATGGCAGGGTCCTGGGTAAGAATAGGAGAAGCCCTTTGTGACATCTCCATGTTAATAGAGGAAGTGCCAAAGCTGCCTTTTGTTTTACCCTCTGTTCATGTCCTTTCCCATAATAGTTTATCTTTGATAAGTAGTCTGCAATTAATAGTGATCGTTCTTCTTAGGCTCAGAGGCAGGCATTGTTCTAAGAGCCAGGGCCATTAACAGAGTCTGAAGGTGAATTCCAACTCTGGGTGGGTGATGAGTGGCAGACCTGGTTTCAGAAAATAAAGTAAGAAGTAACTTTGAAGCAGTTTTGTAGCATGTTCCCAGGTGGTTATAAGTAATGCCGATTTTAATCTGATCAAGTCCACTTCAATGAGAAATCTAGCAACACCTACACAGTGAAAAACCTTTAATGTAATATTTCACTGTGAGTATATTTCTAAAGTACAAGGTAAAACAATGGGTGATAAGAGATCAGGGGTATAAGTAATTCTAAAGGAACATGTGTCTCTTATGTGAAGAATGTCAAAAATCAAATGTACATAGAAATACAAATGAAGTCTGCGTATGATGTCCAAAATAGAATAATCATATATATTTATTAAAGCAAAATAAAAACATCGCAGAGGGAAGACGAAAGAAAGGAAGGTCACATAAAGCTTGTAAACACAGGCAAATAAATGTGACAAGAATGACAACGCAATGGTTAGGTCACAAACTGCAAGACCTAATGCTCCCATATAATAATGAACAGTTTTAGCAATTAAGTCAAGCTACCATAGTTGATGGATATTTAAGGTCAAAATACCACATTTATGCCAGAAGGGAGTACTCAAAAGCATTTCTGGCAGGTGTAAATGGATTTAGTACTGTGGAGACTCTGCTACAGGTCTGGAGAATCATCATTAGTAACTCCTGTGCAAGGGGTAAGAAAAAGCTTTCTCCATGTGTAAAAATGGTTTCCTCATAGTAAAAAATGCGCTTTGACATATAGCTCCTGAATCCGAGTTTATTCACATGAAGGTGCTGAGAAATAATATCACAGGGTTCATCATATATCGGATGTCATAACTAAAAAATATCACTTGTTTTTGGGAAATACCATGCAGATTTTAGTGTTTTCTGCCCCACAATCCACATGCTAAGATCAATACTGTACACTTTGACCTTGTTAAATTCCAGCAGGTTTGACCTGACAAAATATAATGAAGGGTGAGATATTTAACATACCCAGTAATTACTGGATCCATTAAATAACACCCAACTCGAAATTCCAGCGCCTGTGCAAACAGGAGTATGTACAGGAGGTCGGAGACACTGACCCAATAATAATCAGGGTTTTTGTTGGCTGCCCTTTCAATGTGCTGCATTCTATACTAAGCACAATTACGCATATGAGGAATAGTCAGCGTTTTTATAAAAGCAGAAAAAAATCACATTAATTACGTGGAATTCCAATCCTGACATGGCTTTCACGGCATAACGTTACATCGATTGTTTAATTGCATTAACATTACCTAGGGCTTTTACTGGAATACCAACGATTCAGTGCTTAATTTGAGCCAGTGGTTCCTGGTGCTCGGCACAGGCACTTACTTTTGTCAATACCAGCGGGTGTGACAGTCTGCCACAGGTGACGCTGTCTCAGAGGACCACTACAACAGTCACTTATTAAATTAATATACATTTAAAATGACTATTATCTGCCACCCAAGCCATTCTTATTGCTTTGGGGGCCTGGAATAGTCTGGATTATCACACTAGTAGGCATGTGATGGTTAGTAGTTGTGTAGTTACTATCACTGGCAGCGCTGATAGGGGCAATGGGTGGCGCAAGCTGTAGTGGTCTCCTGACGAGATCCCTGGCACTTATTTATTTACAAATTAAGCACTGCAACGACTTTATGTTGCAGACTTGCGCACTCAGGTATGGGGCAGTTTGATTGCACATATTTATAGTGTTATAATATGTCCCACAGTGGACTTTTAATATCAACTTGCTGGATAATTACCTTTTCTGAAAGAAAATATAAAAATAATATTTTTGTATTTAGGTGGGTAAAAGTGTGGCGTTCAACTTTACTATCTTACATTTGCTTACTTTTTTAATGTAGACGTGTTGTATGTGTAGCCCACAGTTATATTATTTTTACAATGCAGTTAGTATACCTGAATAAAAATATTATGCTTTGTTTACCTGTCAGACTAAAGTTTTAATAGTTACAGTATGCATATTAAATTGTCTGTAACTTTTAATATTAGAGAATGGCAGGTGATCTTGAAATCATTTTTCATATTGCTATTTTTAATATTGATTTTCCTTCACAGTTCGAGAAAGACTGCATATAGCATTTTAATTTCATGGTTTTGACACTGGTACATTTGAACAACTATCATTTTCAGCAATGTACATTTTCAATATGCTGTGCGCTTTATTGTTCTTTTGTGACATTTCTGCATCCCCAAATGTCTAATGTGTCGTTTGGGGATCCAGGATTTTTTTAAATAAAAGATTAAACTGTCGTGCAATAATCATCATTTCAGTTTGCTATGTATGCAAGTGGAACAGTTTAGAAGAATTAAACACAAGTTAATGCCATTTATTCATTTCTGTAATCTTTGACCTGCTTGAAAAGTTGACAAAAAGTTGTGATGCACAGAACGTTTTAATAAACGAAAAAAAGAATAGACAAACCTACGACCCCTAACCGCACACGGATTAGGATTGTTCCATACCTATTTAAACAGTAAAGTGTATGAGTGACAAAAGCAGTCAGGTGCATTTGTTGACATGTATTAACGTTGAGTCTAACACTCCTTCTACCACAGACACATACTGTGCTGTCACTATACCCCGGCAGCCAACTAGGAGTCGAAGGTAAACGGGTGACCATAGGGAACTCACCTGGGCAGGTAATGATCCCTGAGAAAGAGCTGGAAGGCGAAATGCAGCACAACTCTCACCCCAGCATCTACAGAAGTGGTTCCTCGCTGCAGTCAGAAATAGTGGACAGGCCCTAGGAATGATCAATACCAAACTCCAGAGTATAGCATTGCATAGAAGAGGGTATTTCATTGGCCAATCAAGGACCAAGGTCGGAAACTTTATCCAAGAAAACAGTACAGCATTTCAGGCTACCGGAAGTCAGCAAATCTCCCCCCATAACAGCATCGACAGATATGGGAACCGAGCAATTTGTGGGTAAAACATATGATAAAAAAAGCAGGTGAAAAACAGAAACAACAGGATGTATATATCCTAGGCACTTCACCACTCATATACTACTAATAAATATATCTACTACTGCTAGATGTATGTCTCTCGTACACGTGTATGGGGGTAGTGCACAGTGGTGCAGAGAGTGTATTGGCACCTGGGGCCTACAAGGTAAAAAGGGCCCCCTAGATCACAATTGTTTATGTTTTAAACATTGTTACATTACCTTGTATAACATTATCGTTGTAGAAATATAGTTAACATAAATGTATCATGAGTGATATAGACATTGCATAATGATAAGTTGTACAAGCTTAGTGCTGGAGGCTGAAACATCGACTGTTCCCAGTGGTAATACTGACTAACTTATAGGAGGAGACAACTGAGTAGTAAAACCATGCATGATGTGGGTCCTGGCATATGTAAGTGTTGACAGCATGATGTATGCCGTGGGGGCCTCTTCATGCACCAGTTCCCAAAACTGAGTAAGCATGGTGTCCCGGGCAGATGCTATCGGTCGTTTTTGAAGCCGGCGGGCTTCTTTGCAATGTAGAGCTACACTATCAGTTTCTCCGCATCGCAGGAGCACCCTCTGCCATTGGAAGACAACTGGAGGTTTGAAGTCCTCCTATTTATCATGAGTGTCTTCTTAGTTAGTAGTAGGTCCAGGTTTACGAATCTTGACCGAACTTTGTGTATTTTCCTGTGTTTGTAGATCTCCAGGGCAGTCACCTCCCATGTGTTGAGAGTGGTAAGCTCTGTAATTGTGGCTAGGACGTCAGGTAGAGTGTGCCAATAGTGAGTGAGTGAGTGGCAGGATCATAGCATTAGTTGGAGGTTTGCTACAATGAATTGACATCTGGGTTTGTGTGCTTCCAGAACGATGCGGTACAGTCTGGATGGCCTTATTTAAATCATGTCTTGCATGTTGTTTCATTGTGCATTATGTGAGACACTTTGGGGCCGATTCCGATCCTGTAAAAAGGCCCTACGAATGGTCGTACGGAGCGTTTTCTCCGTACGACTCGCACCCGGTAAACTGTCCCTACAACCTAGGATGTACGATTCGTACAGAAAGCCTATTTCCGTACGAATCGTACAAAACACTGTACGTGGAAAAAATACCTATGATTCTGATCCGGAACAGCTTGTACGCGACGTCCGGACGTATTCAGGCAGCGGTTTCCGGACCAGCAAGTACGATTTGTCCCTACGTCACTCCGTACGGCTCTTTTCTACGGGAGTCAAACACAGCCGGAAAAGCAGAGTTCGACGTGAACCGCTATGCAACGGAGCCCCGGTACGCGACGTACACGCCATGAACCCCATCGTACGTGTCATCCCGGTCCTCCTGGCCTACGACCTGGTGCACCGCACCCGACGCACATGCTGCAGAAGGTGAGAACAACACCCAGGGGCCAGGGGGAGTGAGGGGCACGAAACATACCCCATAACCAAACCCAAACCTATAATATGGAGGCCATACATTACCACCAGGGTCTGGTCACTTTGGGGGCGTATCCAGCAACCACTGCGTACCACAACAATGGAAGTGGATGTGTACGGTGCGTACCACACGTACCCCTACGGCACCATTACAACAGTGGCACAGACCGTACCCACATATGAATGCGTGGGTACGGTGCGTACCACACGTACCCCTACGGCACCATGACAACTCAGGTACAGACCATACCCATGCATGAATGCGTGGGTACGGTGCGTACTACACATACCCCTACGGCACCATGACAACTCAGGTACGGACCGTACCCACGCATGAATTGGTGCGTACAACACGTACCCCGTTACGGCAGCAGTAAATTTGGGATAGGATGCGTACACATGCCAGGAATGTGGGTCTAGACGACTGGCCCAGCATGTTACCTTCATATTGGTGTGTGCGTAGGTCCAGGCCAGCAGTGTACAGCCCCAAGGGGGTGCGTGGGTGGGTGCATCTGACTACCAGCAGCGTACAGACATATGAGGGGTGGGTGCATATCACTACCAGCAGTGTCCAGACATATGAGGGGTGGGTACAGAGGACTCCCAGCAGTGGACAGACATATACGGGGTGGGTGCATATCACTACCAGCAGTGGACAGACATATGAGGGGTGGGTGCATATCACAACCAGCAGCGTCCAGACATATGAGGGGTGGGTGCATATCACTACCAGCAGTGTCCAGACATATGAGGGGTGGGTGCAGAGGACTCCCAGCAGCGTCCAGACATATGAGGGGTGGGTGCATATCACTACCAGCAGTGTCCAGACATATGAGGGGTGGGTGCAGAGGACTCCCAGCAGCGTCCAGACATATGAGGGGTGGGTGCATATCACTACCAGCAGTGTCCAGACATATGAGGGGTGGGTGCAGAGGACTCCCAGCAGTGAACAGACATATGCGGGGTGGGTGCATATCACTACCAGCAGTGGACAGACATATGAGGGGTGGGTGCATATCACAACCAGCAGCGTCCAGACATATGAGGGGTGGGTGCATATCACTACCAGCAGCGTCCAGACATATGAGGGGTGGGTGCATATCACTACCAGCAGTGTCCAGACATATGAGGGGTGGGTGCAGAGGACTCCCAGCAGCGTCCAGACATATGAGGGGTGGGTGCATATCACTACCAGCAGTGGCCAGACATATGAGGGGTGGTTGCAGAGGACTCCCAGCAGTGGACAGACATATGCGGGGTGGGTGCATATCACTACCAGCAGTGGACAGACATATGAGGGGTGGGTACATATCACTACCAGCAGTGGACAGACATATGAGGGGTGGGTACATATCACTACTAGCAGTGTCCAGACATATGAGGGGTGGGTGCAGAGTACTCCCAGCAGTGTCCAGACATATGAAGGGTGGGTGCAGAGGACTCCCAGCAGTGTCCAGACATATGAGGGGTGGGTGCAGAGGACTCCCAGCAGTGGACAGACATATGCGGGGTGGGTGCATATCACTACCAGCAGTGGACAGACATTTGTGGGGTGGGTGCATATCACAACCAGCAGCATCCAGACATATGAGGGGTGGGTGCATATCACTACCAGCAGTGTCCAGACATTGGAGTGGTGGGTGCAGAGGACTCCCTGCAGTGTCTAGACATATGAGGGGTGGGTGCAGAGGACTCCCAGCAGCGTCCAGACATATGAGGGGTGGGTGCATATCACTACCAGCAGTGCCCAGACATATGAGGGGTGGGTGCAGAGGACTCCCAGCA
This sequence comes from Triturus cristatus, assembly GCF_964204655.1. Taxonomy (NCBI): domain Eukaryota; kingdom Metazoa; phylum Chordata; class Amphibia; order Caudata; family Salamandridae; genus Triturus; species Triturus cristatus. The sequence continues at coordinate 836,252,774 of NC_140588.1, read as the reverse complement.
GTGTCTAGACATATGAGGGGTGGGTGCAGAGGACTCCCAGCAGCGTCCAGACATATGAGGAGTGGGTGCATATCACTACCAGCAGTGTCCAGACATATGAGGGGTGGGTGCATATCACTACCAGCAGCATCCAGACATATGAGGGGTGGGTGCATATCACTACCAGCAGTGTCCAGACATATGCGGGGTGTGTGCAGAGGACTCCCAGCAGTGTCCGACTCCCAGGAGGATGAATGTCTTACTCACACTGCATGACACACCACATGTGGGTGTGAGGACATATAACACATGCATACCCACCCATGGCGGATGCAGCACAATACACACCCAGATTTCATGCCAACAGACTGTATAGTCATGTAACTGCATACAAAACTAAGATAGCCAAAGGGAACACACACTGTCACGCACATCCCAGGACTGATAGGAATGTCCAGGTGCTGGTCCAGCCACCAAGATGTTGTCTCTCATGGAAGGAATAGGGTTCAATTCCACCAGATACAATGCCCACAATTGCGAGTCAGGTGCCCAAATACCCGCCATAACAAGTACCATTTGTGCGGTAGGCCGTGATTACACACATGCATAGTGCTGAAAAGGGAAGGCATTCCTACATACCCAAAACACAAGTACAGTGACTAGCAAGGATGGCACAGACGATTCAGCAGGAGACATAGGTGAGCAGGCATGGCCATTGTTGAAGGGATCCGTCACCAACAAAGGAAATGTCGACACAGGTCAGCACAACAATTGTGCAACTGTTTGCAGGGAAGATGTCATGTGCCACAGTGGAAGGAACACTCCTTGGGACAATGTATCCAAAGAAAAGGAACACACACTACCAATGATTCTTTGCAGAGACATTGTGATGGCACACAGATACCATGGTCCACCTCATGACCATCATACAAAAACATTTCTCAGAACCCTAACACATTACCGGAACAACAACTCCAGGAGCCCCATCACCAACATCAAGTACCTGAAATGCAATAGTGTTGAAAGTAAAAGAAAAGGCTTTATTCAGCACACAAAAATAATAAATTAAGAAGACACTATCTACAAAGGCCAATGGCAACTGTGTGAGCAGTTGAGTGTGTCCATGGAGGACATGCAGCACTGATGCCTGACCAACCTGCAACTGGCGCAGTGTGTCCACAGACTCTTCACTGAGGGCAGCAGGGGTGACAGGGGCAGGGGGTGCGGTGCCTGGTCCGAAGGAGACATGGTGGGACCCTGCATGGACAGAAGGGACAGGAGCAACTGGGAGGGCAGAGATGTCAATGGAGGAGGCGGGTACAGATGGTGGGATGCTGCCAGTTGTTGGGGCTTCCTCTGCCTCCTCAGGGAGTTCAGCCTCGGACCCGTCGGCGTCGTAGATGCTCTCGCCTCCAGACAGGTCCTCCGAGTGACTCCCCTTGCCGTCCGTGCCACTGGCGCCTGCTGACTCCACAGCACTGGCGGCACTGTCGCTGAGTCCCTCCTCAAGGTCCATGCAGGTGTCTCCCTCGCTTGCGGCTGATGATGCTGTGGGCAAGGAGAAGAAACCAAAATGCATCAGTCACCTGTATGCATCTGACACATGAGCACAAGGACAATTGGTCACAGTGCATATCAGGCAATGCATCATGAGTAACAGCTAGCTTACTCCGCACATATGTAAGCCATGTACTGCCCAGTTGTTAGACCCACCATGCCACTTTAACACCAGGAAAATACATACACAAAAGGCCACAACTTGAATGAGGAATACACTGAGAAGCTAGTGTCTGTGAACCGGTGAGCACAGCAATACAATGAAGTCATTACACCTCTTGTTTAGCCTGAAAAAACAGTAGTGATGCACTCAAGGTAAACTAACACACCTCAATACTCAAGGTGTCACCACACTCAGAGACCTGTAAATCCTTTGGAACACAAAACGAACAAATGTTGCTACCTTGGGACTCACAATACTTTACACAATCTACATGTTTTGAATGTGCCAATTGGCCATTTCATGAAACGAACACTCATGTGGCTGCATGCAATATATCGCACAAGGCAGTGCACACAAAAGTACATGTACACTGTCATTGAAGTAGCTGGCACCTTTTCTGAGAAGCCACTGTTAGAAATTAATGGTGTTGCAGAAAGTAGATTTACATGGGCCCACGGAGGTCCTGATTAGGAGGCCAGGGTGTCTCAGGGGACTGTAGTGGGCACACTGCTCCGTGGTCCTTGAATGATCTGACTGTACCATCTTCAACCGTCATGGCACTATGCATATCTCACACTCATGCACATAGTGTCTGAGGCCACAGCATTGGTCATGCATGCTGCAAGGGTGTCCAGTTGAAAGCTCACACTCCTATGTGGAGAGTCAGCATCAGTGACAACTATGGACCCCCAACATAGTGAACAGGTCATGGCATAGGCAAGGTACCAACACAAGTCACAGACCACCCTCCCACATGATGCAGAAAGCAATGTGCCCTTAGATTTACTGGCACCCTAGATGACCATGTGCAAATGTGATTACACACAGACCAGGGGACACATGTCAAGGAGGGGAAGGGATGAAAAAGAGCAACAGGTGACATTGGGGAACAGAAAATGCACTGCACATATCAACTCTGGGAGTGTATCCAGGCTAGAGCGCTTACAAAAGCTTGCGACACATAACACGACAAACAGCCATGTACCTACCCCCTCCTTGCTGCAGTCTCTCCTGTAACTGCCTATCGAGGTCTGGGAAGACCACCGCCAGGACACGTCTCATTTGGGGGTCAGCCGTCGGCGTCCGCCGTGGGGGCGAGGAGGGTCCAGCCCCAGCTGGACCCGGGCGATCCGCCGGGTCCAGCACCGGACGTCCTGCCACCTCTTGCGGACCTGTGGCAGACGGCGACTACACTCCCCCTCAGATCTCACGTCCCTGACGATGTGGTTCCAAATCACCCCCTTCTCGTAGGCAGTGACCTGTCAGGATGACAAAGTGACACACCATCAATATACCTGCTCCATGTCCCCGAGACACACATTTGAACCTCTTATAAATGTTGAACAGGGCATAGGATGCAGACAGGAATTACATCATACACAATAAGAAATTGGCCTGTGTGCAAGCCCCAATGCACTACATGGCATTGAAAGTCAACCGGTTGGCATGAGGGTTGCGACACACTCACTGATCATGCCACACACTGCGCAGCACATGCAACATGGCCAGCACGTGCCAAGCAGTCACATGTCCCACTCCACTGACGCACCCTCAGCATACTAGACAGACACACCCAAGCACAGATCACCTGCCTGTCATTGACAACAGCAGATACAACCCTCACTCTGCACATGTGCCACTTGCCAGTGGGGTGTCACAGGTGTCATGCTAGCTATGCAAGTCAGACACACAGCACGGCCTCTTGTCACATCAGATGGGTAGATATGTTGCCACCTCCATGCAGGTGTGGTGCAACACTTCACATAGACACTCACCCACATGTAAAGGAAGATTCACACACATCAATGTCCATGAGGTCGTACACATCATTTGGACACTCTCACCACAGGTCCACTCAACTCATACACATCTGTGGGTACAGTCACCTGTCACACCGGGGGGAGCACTGAATCACCTCAGGACAATAGGAAAAAAAAACACCAAGGATTTCACTGGCTCAATGTGTCATGCACTATGCAGTGAAAGTCACAGTAAGCACAATGCAAGTGAGGAGTGCACACAGGAACTACATCAGGCTCTGCATGAGAGACATCAGCATGTCCCCCACCCTGGGACCCACTCCAAACAACATAGCATGTCTGGCCCACCTGGACATAATATTGACAGTCACACAACAGGTGCCTAGGCAAAGGTAGTGGACTCAGCACTCACCTGCTTCCCTGGTCTCCCATACAGCTTGGTGTACTGTGGGAGGAGGGCATCCAGCAAGGCCTGATTCTCCTCCTGGGTGAATGGCTGGGCCCTCTCCACAGTACGCGACATGGTCCAGAGGAAGCAGAGACAGCATGGGTTCTGGCTGCCTTATATCTGTCTTGCTGAGGGGCAGTCATTCAGAGGAGTACATAGTAATTGGTCAGACTCATTAGCATCCTATGTTTACTCCAATCCCTTTAAACATATACCAATGACTTTAATCGTACACAATTGCAGCATTCGCATCGTTCAAATTTTGAGCATCATGTCAAGTCAACAACCACTTTGCAATATTGTATTTTGTGGCCAACTGACTGTTCCAGGACACCTGATTGACACTTTCCAACAGAAAACTCTGTCTCCATGACAACCAACATGCATTTAGGGCCTAATACTTGTCCCTTATGTGTCCCCTATGTAATTTTGAATTCCACACACAGGTACGGTGCGTTTCACATGTACCCCTATGGCACAAGTACAATGGTGAAACAAAGCGTACACACGCGATGATAGTGGGTGTACGGTGCGTTTCACACGTACCCCTAGGGCACAAGTACAATGGTGAAATGAAGCGTACACACGCGATGATAGTGGGTGTACGGTGCATTTCACACATACCCCTACGGCACAAGTACAATGGTGAAACGAAGAGTACACGCGCGATTATAGCGGGTGTACGGTGCGTTTCACACGTACCTCTACGGCACAAGTACAATGGTGAAACGAAGCGTACACACGCGATGATAGCGGGTGTACGGTGCGTTTCACACGTACCCCTACGGCACAAGTACAATGGTGAAATGAAGTGTACACACGCGATGGTAGCGGGTGTACGGTGCGTTTCACACGTACCCCTATGGCACAAGTGCAATGGTGAAACGAAGCGTACACACGCGATGATAGCGGGTGTACGGTGCGTTTCACACGTACCCCTACGGCACAAGTACAATGGTGAAACGAAGCGTACACACGCGATGATAGCGGGTGTACGGTGCGTTTCACACGTACCCCTACGGCACAAGTACAATGGTGAAACGAAGCATACACACGCTATGATAGCGGGTGTACGGTGCGTTTCACACGTACCTCTACGGCACAAGTACAATGGTGAAACAAAGCGTACACATGCGATGATAGCGGGTGTACGGTGCATTTCACACGTACCCCTACGGCGCCAGTTGTACAGTGCGTTTGACAGGTACGTGTACTACTAGTGCGTACAGGTACGTGTATGGGTATGTGCACTAGTAGTACACATACCCATACGCACTAGTAGTACACGTACGGGTACGTGTACTACCTTAGTACACATACGTGTACGCACTAGTAGTACACGTACGGGTACGTGTACTACTAGTGCGTATGGGTACGTGTACTAAGGTAGTACACGTACGTGTATGCACTAGTAATTTACACAAGCTTGCTACGGCTGACACCTAGTTCTGCACCTCAATCCCAATATACCAACATATATAAAGTCCTGTGCACAATTCTTCCGGAGGATGCCGTAGAAAAACTCCACTGGAAACCAGATGAGAGGATTGAAACAAACGTGTACTACTAGTGTGTACACGTACGGGTACGCACTAGTAGTACACGTACGGTGCATGCACTAGTAGTACAGTGCATACCCGTATGTGTACTCATTTCACACGCTTACAATGGTAATACAGGCGTACACATGACAGGAATGGAGGGCTACGAGTCACACATGGATGTCCATCAAGTACTTGTCTTTGCATACTTACATGTGCAGGCCCTAGGTGTGTTAGCCAGTGATATTGCACAGGTCATCTCATCTAGTTGCACAATTGATGTGTGATGACCTGTGGACACATGTCATGTGTGATGGGGCACTATGTGGCACACATCACCTTGACACTTGCCACATGTGTGTCTGTAGTCCAACATGCACAGCAGCAGTGGGATGTAATCAACACCCGCACCTGTCTCCTGATGCCAGGGACAGGGACACTCTCTCGATCACCGTGCCCCTTTGGGACTATGTCAGGTGTGTGTCATGTGTTCCCATGAGCTTGATGTCAGTGTCCCGTCAACTGCATCTGCTGTTGGTGCATCCAACAGGGGTCTGTGTGGAGATTGGCATAGAACACGTCTACGCACACTATGCCACATGTGGATTCCCATGGCTGTAGGGTCTGTGTGCATCGTGCACCATATTTTCCCAGTCAGACATGTGTGCGTTGCCTCAATGGCAGTGTTTTTTAGTTGTCATGTGTACCCCTTCATCGCATGTGACCTGTGCGTGTGCCTTGCAGTCAGCTGTATGGATGAGATGACATCCTTCCAATGCAGCTATGTGGATGTGTGTCACTCTGGTGATATCTCTGGCTGTTCACTCAGACTGGCCCCCAGCTCATTTCAGGGCATGTCATGTAGACTTGACAATCAACAGGTGTATCTGGCTTTGTAGGAGTGCCAGCAAGCGTGCATATGTGTCCTGGATGTATTGCACACACCCGACTCCATAGTTACCTGATGTGTATTAGCAGTGTGGATAAGAAAATGGGGGGAGATTCAATAGGGTGTAGCAGAGGCTGGAATCTAGACTAACTGTTTTCAACATACATTTTGCCTCTGACACCATAAATTACAGCAATTATTTTGTCAACTAGCCTGTTTAATGACTGTGATCTACAAAATCTTTTTTTGGTTTTTGATTTCTTAGATTCGATGAACACTACTGGTTTGACACACACTTATTGTATACAAGATATGGTGACATAAATATTTACATTTGTACAGTGACTTCAAAATGTGACAACAAACGAAAAAAATTATATAAATACAGCATACAGATTATCAAATTGGAATTATTTTTCAAAGCTGAAGTCAAATGTCCGAAACAAATTAGTTCATGGAACGTGAGCAGTTGGCTCCTATAGTTCTCGCTATTATTGCGGTCCTATGCAGAGTCGGGTACTTGTGTCTGTATATAATTTCAATGAGCAATGCAAATTGCAGTCTGTCTTTGCATTTGCAATTGCTTATGTAGAGAAGCTGGTTCTAGCTTAATCTTCTACAAAAATCCTCTGCGATCTCTGCTTTTGCGCCAACGCGTTTCGACCTGTGTAGTTGGGGACCTGTGTGATGTTTGTGAGGTCGTCTTCAGGGCGGGTATTGTGGTGGAATCGGACTTCTGTTCGTTCACTCCAGGTGGTTGAACTTGTCTTTTATGTTATGCCTTGTTTTGTGTACTGTCGACTGAAGTAGAATGACTTTCTTGACCTTGGTCTCGTTATTTTCTTTCTGCTCTGTGTCCACGCCTAGTACAAGGGAAGGCGAGAGCCTCGCACGCCAGCTGGCACGGCTCCCGGAATCTGACGGGCATCAGCCGCCAGGAGAGAGAGGTCGCCCTTCACCCCGCTGCAACCAGGACTGCGACTTCTAGTTCCCGGGGGTAGCAGCGCTCAGTCCGCAGCTGGGGGGCACGTCCTGCTGGAAGTGTTCAGTCGTGAGGGGGTTGAAGTGTTTCTCCAGTGGGTGAATGACAGCCTCTCGTGTATTAGCAGTGTAGCATGTGCTATGTTCATTGACATTGATGTTGGCCGACTCTCAATCTTCGTTCATCCAAACAATGTCTTGCAGGGCACCACCTGTCCCAAGACCAATGCCAGACTTGGGTGCCATGAGGGAACGTGCCTGCATCCGATGTTACAGATTCACTCAACAGTTGATTGAGGACTTGACCGACAGGCTGGCACCACACCTCCAACCGCGACACAGGTATCCTACTGCACTGACCCCAAAGATGAAGGTGATGGCAGCCCTACATTTTTTTGCCACAGGTACATTTCAATTCAGCATAGCTGATGTTGGTGGCATGTCCCAGACAATGTTCAGCCGTGTCCTGCGTGATGTTTTAGCAGCCATGTTGGAGCACCTTGATGAATTCATCCAATTTCCTACTCCTATCGCAATAGAGAACATTACCACTTGATAAATGCCCTTGTGGTGTGTCTTGCTAACATGCTGATTTCTCATGCCTGTGCACGTTTTCCAGGATCAGCACACGATGCCTACATCATGAGGCGTAGCAGGGAGCCACAAATGAGGCTGCGGCTGCACAACGAACGAGCATGTCTTGTTGGTGGGCATACTCTGTTTGTCCTGTGTGTTGAGGTATCTTTGGCTCTTACGGCATCTCCTGACCCTGTTTTTTACATGATGTTTCCATGCAGGGTACTCTGGATATCCCAACATGCCATGGCTAATGACATCTCTCCGCAAACCAAGAACAGCAGCAGATCACAGGTACAACGATGCACACGGGCAGACCAGGCAAGTTATTGAGAGGACGTTTGGCCTCCTGAAGAGCCGATTCCGGGGACTGGACAAGAAAGGCGGGTCCCTCCCTTATGCCCCGGAGAAGGTCTGCCGAATCTCCCTCGTGTGCTGCATGCTGCACAACATGGCAGTTGAGAAGGCAGTGCCACTCATCCTGGATGCGGATGAGCAGGAACATCCACCCGTGGAGGATCAAGGGCTTGCTCACGAGGCTAGTGATGAGGAGGAGGAGGATATCCGGAGTCAGCTCATACGCAACTTCTTCTCATAATGGTGAGTCACTGGGTATGAGTGTGCAAGGTTGTAGCATTGAGTGGCATGTGTTGCAATGTGTGTGTACAGCTGACTGAATGCAAAGTGGCTTGGATGTGTGTTCTGATGTGTCACTAGAGTGATGATGTCATGCCACACAGTTTTGCGGAGAGACATTCTTTGAAATTTGCATGTGTCAAACATTGTTCATGTTTGGTAAATGTCCATGTGTGCGGTGAGAATTGTTTTAGGTGACTTCTTGTGTGTCTGTCATTCCCAGGTATTTAGTACCTGTTGTCTGCTCGTGTCATCGTTGTCCTCCTGCTATTCCTCATGAGGATTGCAACGGGTGCTGAATCAGCGTTCCATGTACGGACATGTGGAAAGGTCAGTCTTGGTAGAGTTTGCAGCATGGACTTTTTGTGGTGGTACGGGTTTGGAATGTGTGGGGACTGCTTCTGTGCATGTTGTGGTACAATGCATACATGTCTTCTCACCATTGAGCATGTAACATGTAGCATCACTCCCATGACATGATAGTCACCCTTCTTGACTGTCATCTGTAGTGGAGTGTGGCATCTGATGAAGGCATCAATGTATATAAACCTTGCCTCTGAAACATTGCAGATGCTACGGGTGGACATAGTGGGGGACATCACAACAACAGGCTCCATGGGGAATTGCAGCCTCTCCGTGTGCAGCAGGATGTGTTTCGCTCATCCCCTTAACTTTTGTGCCAGTTCATTGAGATTGACATCATCCGTGTTGTGAAGGGGGTGTCCAGCGTATGTCCCACATGTTCTGTCAACTGACCTGTGAGTCTGTTAATATGGATGCATATCCCTTTGTGTGTGTATGTGGAATAAAGGTGTTCAGCACAATCCAAAGTGCCTCATCTCTGTCACTGCAGCTCTCTTAACAGTTTGCATGCGTCATCTATGGCATAATTGTCGAAGATTGAGCATCTGTGTGCACGTGTAATTTATAACCCTGGGCGTAGTTCGCGTAGTCGCGCTTCGCGAAGCTTCGCGAAGATGTCATTGCACTACGCGACCTTCGCGAAGCTTCGCGAGCTTGCGTAGTTGCTTGTGGCAACCTGTTCGCGATGGCTTTTTCTTGTTCGCGAGCGGGGTAAGCATGTTCGGGGAACTGTTTGCATGCTCGGGGGATATATCTCGCGATCTTACCCATGCGGTCGCTAATGGGCGCGGCCATCTTGTTTTTCTATAGTCCCGCCCGCTCGCGATGCCTTATTTCCTGTTCCGGGTCGCGGATAGCGTGTTCGCGATGTGCATTGACGTGTTCGGGAGCGCATTTTACTTGTTCGCGATAAATTGTACATGTTCGCGAGAAATATCGCGTGAACTTACCCACGCGGTCGCGAATGGGCGCGGCCATCTTGTTTTTCACTCTATGCCATGTTTCTGGGCCTACTTTTGTATCCTCCCTTTATCTCAGCAATCCTTTGTCTTTAACCCCTTCGCTGCTAGGCCTTTTCCCCTCCTGTGCTAAGCCCTTTTTGGGCTATTTGAGGTAGTGCGCGCTTAGGCCCCTGTAACTTTTTGACCACATTAGGTATCCACGCCAAATTTGCGTCCTTTTCTTCCAACATCTTGGGGATTCTAAAGGTACCCAGGGTTTGTGGATTCTCCTAGAGGGTTCCCAGAAATTAGTCAAAATACAGCAATTTTTTTTTTTTGTGAAAAATGTGAAAAACGGGCTGCAAATGAAAGCTTCTGGGTTTTTCTCTGCAAATGGTATCAAAAAAGGGTTTGTGGGGCTGAAATCACAATTTCTCCAGCTTTTAGGGAATGACAGACTTTTGTTAGAAAACCAACATTTTTTACACAGTTTTGGCATTTTTCTGGGACATACCTTATTTTTGCTATTTTTTGTGCTTTCAACCTCCTTCCAGTTAACGGTAGAAAAGGGTAACAAAACAATAATGGATCCTGGAAAGCTATACATTTTTGAAAAGTAGACAAAATTCTGAATTCAGCAAGGGGTCATTTGCGTAGATCCATCAAGGTTTCTTTATAGAAATTTACAGGCAAATATAGGAAAAATTAAAAATTTGTTGAAAAAAGCAGCCTCTTGAGTCAACGTTTTTACCTGTAACTTCTTCGAATTATGACATCTCTTTGAAAGCAATGTACCGTTACATCTGGTAGACCTTCCTGGTTGTGGGGACATATAGGACTTGTAGGTTCACCAAGAGCCCAACGAACCCAGAGTAGAAAAATGAGCAGCATTTTGTAATGTTTTTTTTTTTTGGTCCGGGTATATAGCAATTATTGTGGGAAAATGTATACTTGGAAAAATCGGTATGAAAGTCACCTATGTATTTCTGAAATGGGAACAAATTACAGAGTTCAGAAACAGTGCATATTTGCACATTTTCAAAATTGGGAATACTCATATTTGCATGAAAATTATTGGTCATTTTTCAAAATGACTTTTTTTGTACACAATGTCTTTCATTTGGAAGGGAGAAATGCATCAAAAATCAATAGGTAATAACAGTTGCTTTACAAATTTGAACTACCCTAAGTCTCCCGAGAAAAATGGTACCTCACTTGTGTGGGTAGGCATAGTGCCCACGACAGGAAGTGGCTCAAAACCTAAGGTGAACACACCACATTTTCACACTGAAAATTTACACTTTTTTTGCTAAGAGTCTAGCTGTAGTTTTTGAACCCTAGCCCTGCCGGCACCTAGGGAAACCTAGCAAACCTATACATTTTTGAAAACTAGACACCCAGGGGAATCCAGGATGGGGTGACTTGACTGCCTTCCACCATGGTCTGTTACCCAGAATCCCTTGCAAACGTAAAAAATTGACAAAAAAAACATATTTTCCCCACATTTCTGTGATGGAAAGTTCTGGAACCTGCGTGGATCCACAAATTTCCACCCACCCCGCGTTCCCCAAAGTCCTACGAGAAAAATGGTACCTCACTTGTGCGGGTCGGACTAGTGCCCGCGACAGGAAACGGCGCAAAACGCAACGTGGTTTTGGAGTGAAAAATGACCCTTTTTTTGGCAAAGTGACTAGCTGTAGATTTTGTACCCTAGCCCTGCCGGCACCTAGGGAAACCTAGCAAACCTATACATTTTTGAAAACTAGACACCCAGGGGAATCCAGGATGGGGTGACTTGACTGCCTCCCACCATGGTCTGTTACCCAGAATCCCTTGCAAACGTAAAAAATTGACAAAAAAAACACATTTTCCCCACATTTCTGTGATGGAAAGTTCTGGAATCTGCGTGGATCCACAAATTTCCACCCACCCCCCGTTCCCCAAAGTCCTACGAGAAAAATGGTACCTCACTTGTGCGGGTCGGCCTAGTGCCCGCGGCAGGAAACGGCGCAAAACGCAACGTGGTTTTGCAGTGAAAAATGACCCTTTTTTTGGCAAAGTGACTAGCTGTAGATTTTGTACCCTAGCCCTGCCGGCACCTAGGGAAACCTAGCAAACCTATACATTTCTGAAAACTAGACACCCAGGGGAATCCAGGATGGGGTGACTTGACTGCCTCCCACCATGGTCTGTTACCCAGAATCCCTTGCAAACGTAAAAAATTGACAAAAAAAACACATTTTCCCCACATTTCTGTGATGGAAAGTTCTGGAATCTGCGTGGATCCACAAATTTCCACCCACCCCGCGTTCCCCAAAGTCCTTTGAGAAAAATGGTACCTCACTTGTGCGGGTCGGCCTAGTGCCCGCGACAGGAAACGGCGCAAAACGCAACGTGGTTTTGGAGTGAAAAATGACCCTTTTTTTGGCAAAGTGACTAGCTGTAGATTTTGTACCCTAGCCCTGCCGGCACCTAGGGAAACCTAGCAAACCTATACATTTTTGAAAACTAGACACCCAGGGGAATCCAGGATGGGGTGACTTGACTGCCTCCCACCATGGTCTGTTACCCAGAATCCCTTGCAAACGTAAAAAATTGACAAAAAAAACACATTTTCCCCACATTTCTGTGATGGAAAGTTCTGGAATCTGCGTGGATCCACAAATTTCCACCCACCCCCCGTTCCCCAAAGTCCTACGAGAAAAATGGTACCTCACTTGTGCGGGTCGGCCTAGTGCCCGCGGCAGGAAACGGCGCAAAACGCAACGTGGTTTTGCAGTGAAAAATGACCCTTTTTTTGGCAAAGTGACTAGCTGTAGATTTTGTACCCTAGCCCTGCCGGCACCTAGGGAAACCTAGCAAACCTATACATTTCTGAAAACTAGACACCCAGGGGAATCCAGGATGGGGTGACTTGACTGCCTCCCACCATGGTCTGTTACCCAGAATCCCTTGCAAACGTAAAAAATTGACAAAAAAAACACATTTTCCCCACATTTCTGTGATGGAAAGTTCTGGAATCTGCGTGGATCCACAAATTTCCACCCACCCCGCGTTCCCCAAAGTCCTTTGAGAAAAATGGTACCTCACTTGTGCGGGTCGGCCTAGTGCCCGCGACAGGAAACGGCGCAAAACGCAACGTGGTTTTGGAGTGAAAAATGACCCTTTTTTTGGCAAAGTGACTAGCTGTAGATTTTGTACCCTAGCCCTGCCGGCACCTAGGGAAACCTAGCAAACCTATACATTTCTGAAAACTAGACACCCAGGGGAATCCAGGATGGGGTGACTTGACTGCCTCCCACCATAGTCTGTTACCCAGAATCCCTTGCAAACGTAAAAAATTGACAAAAAAAACACATTTTCCCCACATTTCTGTGATGGAAAGTTCTGGAATCTGCGTGGATCCACAAATTTCCACCCACCCCGCGTTCCCCAAAGTCCTACGAGAAAAATGGTACCTCACTTGTGCGGGTCGGCCTAGTGCCCGCGACAGGAAACGGCGCAAAACGCAACATGGTTTTGGAGTGAAAAATGACCCTTTTTTTGGCAAAGCGACTAGCTGTAGATTTTGTACCCTAGCCCTGCCGGCACCTAGGGAAACCTAGCAAACCTATACATTTCTGAAAACTAGACACCCAGGGGAATCCAGGATGGGGTGACTTGACTGCCTCCCACCATGGTCTGTTACCCAGAATCCCTTGCAAACGTAAAAAATTGACAAAAAAACCACATTTTCCCCACATTTCTGTGATGGAAAGTTCTGGAATCTGCGTGGATCCACAAATTTCCACCCACCCCGCGTTCCCCAAAGTCCTACGAGAAAAATGGTACCTCACTTGTGCGGGTCGGCCTAGTGCCCGCGACAGGAAACGGCGCAAAACGCAACGTGGTTTTGGAGTGAAAAATGACCCTTTTTTTGGCAAAGTGACTAGCTGTAGATTTTGTACCCTAGCCCTGCCGGCACCTAGGGAAACCTAGCAAACCTATACATTTTTGAAAACTAGACACCCAGGGGAATCCAGGATGGGGTGACTTGACTGCCTCCCACCATGGTCTGTTACCCAGAATCCCTTGCAAACGTAAAAAATTGACAAAAAAAACACATTTTCCCCACATTTCTGTGATGGAAAGTTCTGGAATCTGCGTGGATCCACGAATTTCCACCCACCCCGCGTTCCCCAAAGTCCTACGAGAAAAATGGTACCTCACTTGTGCGGGTCGGCCTAGTGCCCGCGACAGGAAACGGCGCAAAACACAACATGGTTTTGGATTGAAAAATGACCCTTTTTTTGGCAAAGTGACTAGCTGTAGATTTTGTACCCTAGCCCTGCCGGCACCTAGGGAAACCTAGCAAACCTATACATTTTTGAAAACTAGACACCCAGGGGAATCCAGGATGGGGTGACTTGACTGCCTCCCACCATGGTCTGTTACCCAGAATCCCTTGCAAACGTAAAAAATTGACAAAAAAAACACATTTTCCCCACATTTCTGTGATGGAAAGTTCTGGAACCTGCGTGGATCCACAAATTTCCACCCACCCCGCGTTCCCCAAAGTCCTACGAGAAAAATGGTACCTCACTTGTGCGGGTCGGCCTAGTGCCCGCGACAGGAAACGGCGCAAAACGCAACGTGGTTTTGGAGTGAAAAATGACCCTTTTTTTGGCAAAGTGACTAGCTGTAGATTTTGTACCCTAGCCCTGCCGGCACCTAGGGAAACCTAGCAAACCTATACATTTCTGAAAACTAGACACCCAGGGGAATCCAGGATGGGGTGATTTGACTGCCTCCCACCATGGTCTGTTACCCAGAATCCCTTGCAAACGTAAAAAATTGACAAAAAAAACACATTTTCCCCACATTTCTGTGATGGAAAGTTCTGGAATCTGCGTGGATCCACAAATTTCCACCCACCCCGCGTTCCCCTAAGTCCTACGAGAAAAATGGTACCTCACTTGTGCGGGTTGGCCCAGTGCCCGCGACAGGAAACGGCGCAAAACGCAACGTGGTTTTGGAGTGAAAAATGACCCTTTTTTTGGCAAAGTGACTAGCTGTAGATTTTTTACCCTAGCCCTGCCGGCACCTAGGGAAACCTAGCAAACCTATACATTTCTGAAAACTAGACACCCAGGGGAATCCAGGATGGGGTGACTTGACTGCCTCCCACCATGGTCTGTTACCCAGAATCCCTTGCAAACGTAAAAAATTGACAAAAGAAACACATTTTCCCCACATTTCTGTGATGGAAAGTTCTGGAATCTGCGTGGATCCACAAATTTCCACCCACCCTGCGTTCCCCAAAGTCCTACGAGAAAAATGGTACCTCACTTGTGCGGGTCGGCTTAGTGCCCGCGACAGGAAACGGCGCAAAACGCAACGTGGTTTTGCAGTGAAAAATGACCCTTTTTTTGGCAAAGTGACTAGCTGTAGATTTTGTACCCTAGCCCTGCCGGCACCTAGGGAAACCTAGCAAACCCAGGCATTTTTGAAAACTAGATACCCGGCGGCTTCCAGGGAGGTATGGCTTGCGTGGATCCCACAACGTTTCCTTACCCAGAATCCCCTGCAAACCTCATTTTTTGCTCAAAAAATCACTTTTTTCACACATTTTGGGGTGGGAAAGTAGTGGCATCACCGGGCTCACACAAATTTACCACCACCCAGCGTTCCCCCAGGTCTCCCGGTAAAAATGGTGCCTCACTTGTGTGGGAGGCCCAAGTACCTGCGGCAGTCAAGGGCCCCAAACGTAGTGAGGCGACATCAAGATGGCCTATCGCCAAACCACCTGGTTTTGCAAGGGGGGTCACTTTGGTTTTTGGCCCGGTGGGCGGCGGCCATCTAGGGAAACCTACCAAACCCAGGCATTTTTGAAAACTAGACACCCGGCGGCTTCCAGGGAGGTATGGCTTGCGTGGATCCCCCAACGTTTCCTTTCCCAGAATCCCCTGCAAACCTCAAATTTTGCTAAAAAAATCACTTTTTTCACACATTTTGGGGTGGGAAAGTAGTGGCATCACCGGGCTCACACAAATTTACCACCACCCAGCGTTCCCCCAGGTCTCCCGGTAAAAATGGTGCCTCACTTGTGTGGGAGGCCCAAGTACCCGCGGCAGGCAAGGGCCCCAAACGTAGTGAGGCGACATCAAGATGGCCTATCGCCAAACCACCTGGTTTTGCAAGGGGGGTCACTTTGGTTTTTGGCCCGGTGCGCGGCGGCCATCTAGGGAAACCTAGCAAACCCAGGCCTTTTTGAAAACTAGACACCCGGCGGCTTCCAGGGAGGTATGGCTTGCGTGGATCCCCCAACGTTTCCTTACCCAGAATCCCCTGCAAACCTCAAATTTTGCTCAAAAAATCACTTTTTTCACACATTTTGGGGTGGGAAAGTAGTGGCATCACCGGGCTCACACAAATTTACCACCACCCAGCGTTCCCCCAGGTCTCCCGGTAAAAATGGTGCCTCACTTGTGTGGGAGGCCCAAGTACCCGCGGCAGGCAAGGGCCCCAAACGTAGTGAGGCGACATCAAGATGGCCTATCGCCAAACCACCTGGTTTTGCAAGGGGGGTCACTTTGGTTTTTGGCCCGGTGCGCGGCGGCCATCTAGGGAAACCTAGCAAACCCAGGCATTTTTGAAAACTAGACACCCGGCGGCTTCCAGGGAGGTATGGCTTGCGTGGATCCCCCAACGTTTCCTTACCCAGATTCCCCTGCAAACCTCAAATTTTGCTCAAAAAATCACTTTTTTCACACATTTTGGGGTGGGAAAGTAGTGGCATCACCGGGCTCACACAAATTTACCACCACACAGCGTTCCCCCAGGTCTCCCGGTAAAAATGGTGCCTCACTTGTGTGGGAGGCCCAAGTACCCGCGGCAGGCAAGGGCCCCAAACGTAGTGAGGCGACATCAAGATGGCCTATCGCCAAACCACCTGGTTTTGCAAGGGGGGTCACTTTGGTTTTTGGCCCGGTGCGCGGCGGCCATCTAGGGAAACCTAGCAAACCCAGGCATTTTTGAAAACTAGACACCCGGCGGCTTCTAGGGAGGTATGGCTTGCATGGATCCCCCAACGTTTCCTTACCCAGAATCCCCTGCAAACCTCAATTTTTGCTCAAAAAATCACTTTTTTCACACATTTTGGGGTGGGAAAGTAGTGGCATCACCGGGCTCACACAAATTTACCACCACACAGCGTTCCCCCAGGTCTCCCGGTAAAAATGGTGCCTCACTTGTGTGGGAGGCCCAAGTACCCGCGGCAGGCAAGGGCCCCAAACGTAGTGAGGCGACATCAAGATGGCCTATCGCCAAACCACCTGGTTTTGCAAGGGGGGTCACTTTGGTTTTTGGCCCGGTGCGCGGCGGCCATCTAGGGAAACCTAGCAAACCCAGGCATTTTTGAAAACTAGACACCCGGCGGCTTCCAGGGAGGTATGGCTTGCGTGGATCCCCCAACGTTTCCTTACCCAGAATCCCCTGCAAACCTCAAATTTTGCCCAAAAAATTACTTTTTTCACACATTTTGGGGTGGGAAAGTAGTGGCATCACCGGGCTCACACAAATTTACCACCACCCAGCGTTCCCCCAGGTCTCCCGGTAAAAATGGTGCCTCACTTGTGTGGGAGGCCCAAGTACCCGCGGCAGGCAAGGGCCCCAAACGTAGTGAGGCGACATCAAGATGGCCTATCGCCAAACCACCTGGTTTTGCAAGGGGGGTCACTTTGGTTTTTGGCCCGGTGCGCGGCGGCCATCTAGGGAAACCTAGCAAACCCAGGCCTTTTTGAAAACTAGACACCCGGCGGCTTCCAGGGAGGTATGGCTTGCGTGGATCCCCCAACGTTTCCTTACCCAGAATCCCCTGCAAACCTCAAATTTTGCTCAAAAAATCACTTTTTTCACACATTTTGGGGTGGGAAAGTAGTGGCATCACCGGGCTCACACAAATTTACCACCACCCAGCGTTCCCCCAGGTCTCCCGGTAAAAATGGTGCCTCACTTGTGTGGGAGGCCCAAGTACCCGCGGCAGGCAAGGGCCCCAAACGTAGTGAGGCGACATCAAGATGGCCTATCGCCAAACCACCTGGTTTTGCAAGGGGGGTCACTTTGGTTTTTGGCCCGGTGCGCGGCGGCCATCTAGGGAAACCTAGCAAACCCAGGCATTTTTGAAAACTAGACACCCGGCGGCTTCCAGGGAGGTATGGCTTGCGTGGATCCCCCAACGTTTCCTTACCCAGAATCCCCTGCAAACCTCAAATTTTGCTCAAAAAATCACTTTTTTCACACATTTTGGGGTGGGAAAGTAGTGGCATCACCGGGCTCACACAAATTTACCACCACACAGCGTTCCCCCAGGTCTCCCGGTAAAAATGGTGCCTCACTTGTGTGGGAGGCCCAAGTACCCGCGGCAGGCAAGGGCCCCAAACGTAGTGAGGCGACATCAAGATGGCCTATCGCCAAACCACCTGGTTTTGCAAGGGGGGTCACTTTGGTTTTTGGCCCGGTGCGCGGCGGCCATCTAGGGAAACCTAGCAAACCCAGGCATTTTTGAAAACTAGACACCCGGCGGCTTCTAGGGAGGTATGGCTTGCATGGATCCCCCAACGTTTCCTTACCCAGAATCCCCTGCAAACCTCAATTTTTGCTCAAAAAATCACTTTTTTCACACATTTTGGGGTGGGAAAGTAGTGGCATCACCGGGCTCACACAAATTTACCACCACACAGCGTTCCCCCAGGTCTCCCGGTAAAAATGGTGCCTCACTTGTGTGGGAGGCCCAAGTACCCGCGGCAGGCAAGGGCCCCAAACGTAGTGAGGCGACATCAAGATGGCCTATCGCCAAACCACCTGGTTTTGCAAGGGGGGTCACTTTGGTTTTTGGCCCGGTGCGCGGCGGCCATCTAGGGAAACCTAGCAAACCCAGGCATTTTTGAAAACTAGACACCCGGCGGCTTCCAGGGAGGTATGGCTTGCGTGGATCCCCCAACGTTTCCTTACCCAGAATCCCCTGCAAACCTCAATTTTTGCTCAAAAAATCACTTTTTTCACACATTTTGGGGTGGGAAAGTAGTGGCATCACCGGGCTCACACAAATTTACCACCACACAGCATTCCCCCAGGTCTCCCGGTAAAAATGGTGCCTCACTTGTGTGGGAGGCCCAAGTACCCGCGGCAGGCAAGGGCCCCAAACGTAGTGAGGCGACATCAAGATGGCCTATCGCCAAACCACCTGGTTTTGCAAGGGGGGTCACTTTGGTTTTTGGCCCGGTGCGCGGCGGCCATCTAGGGAAACCTAGCAAACCCAGGCATTTTTGAAAACTAGACACCCGGCGGCTTCCAGGGAGGTATGGCTTGCGTGGATCCCCCAACGTTTCCTTACCCAGAATCCCCTGCAAACCTCAATTTTTGCTCAAAAAATCACTTTTTTCACACATTTTGGGGTGGGAAAGTAGTGGCATCACCGGGCTCACACAAATTTACCACCACCCAGCGTTCCCCCAGGTCTCCCGGTAAAAATGGTGCCTCACTTGTGTGGGAGGCCCAAGTACCCGCGGCAGGCAAGGGCCCCAAACGTAGTGAGGCGACATCAAGATGGCCTATCGCCAAACCACCAGGTTTTGCAAGGGGGGTCACTTTGGTTTTTGGCCCGGTGCGCGGCGGCCATCTAGGGAAACCTAGCAAACCCAGGCATTTTTGAAAACTAGACACCCGGCGGCTTCCAGGGAGGTATGGCTTGCGTGGATCCCCCAACGTTTCCTTACCCAGAATCCCCTGCAAACCTCAATTTTTGCTCAAAAAATCACTTTTTTCACACATTTTGGGGTGGGAAAGTAGTGGCATCACCGGGCTCACACAAATTTACCACCACCCAGCGTTCCCCCAGGTCTCCCGGTAAAAATGGTGCCTCACTTGTGTGGGAGGCCCAAGTACCCGCGGCAGGCAAGGGCCCCAAACGTAGTGAGGCGACATCAAGATGGCCTATCGCCAAACCACCAGGTTTTGCAAGGGGGGTAACTTTGGTTTTTGGCCCGGTGCGCGGCGGCCATCTAGGGAAACCTAGAAAACCCAGGCATTTTTGAAAACTAGACACCCGGCGGCTTCCAGGGAGGTATGGCTTGCGTGGATCCCCCAACGTTTCCTTACCCAGAATCCCCTGCAAACCTCAATTTTTGCTCAAAAAATCACTTTTTTCACACATTTTGGGGTGGGAAAGTAGTGGCATCACCGGGCTCACACAAATTTACCACCACCCAGCGTTCCCCCAGGTCTCCCGGTAAAAATGGTGCCTCACTTGTGTGGGAGGCCCAAGTACCCGCGGCAGGCAAGGGCCCCAAACGTAGTGAGGCGACATCAAGATGGCCTATCGCCAAACCACCTGGTTTTGCAAGGGGGGTCACTTTGGTTTTTGGCCCGGTGCGCGGCGGCCATCTAGGGAAACCTACCAAACCCAGGCATTTTTAAAAACTAGACACCCGGCGGCTTCCAGGGAGGTATGGCTTGCGTGGATCCCCCAACGTTTCCTTACCCAGAATCCCCTGCAAACCTCATTTTTTGCTCAAAAAATCACTTTTTTCACACATTTTGGGGTGGGAAAGTAGTGGCATCACCGGGCTCACACAAATTTACCACCACCCAGCGTTCCCCCAGGTCTCCCGGTAAAAATGGTGCCTCACTTGTGTGGGAGGCCCAAGTACCCGCGGCAGGCAAGGGCCCCAAACGTAGTGAGGCGACATCAAGATGGCCTATCGCCAAACCACCAGGTTTTGCAAGGGGGGGTCACTTTGGTTTTTGGCCCGGTGCGCGGCGGCCATCTAGGGAAACCTAGCAAACCCAGGCATTTTTGAAAACTAGACACCCGGCGGCTTCCAGGGAGGTATGGCTTGCGTGGATCCCCCAACGTTTCCTTACCCAGAATCCCCTGCAAACCTCAATTTTTGCTCAAAAAATCACTTTTTTCACACATTTTAGGGTGGGAAAGTAGTGGCATCACCGGGCTCACACAAATTTACCACCACACAGCGTTCCCCCAGGTCTCCCGGTAAAAATGGTGCCTCACTTGTGTGGGAGGCCCAAGTACCCGCGGCAGGCAAGGGCCCCAAACGTAGTGAGGCGACATCAAGATGGCCTATCGCCAAACCACCTGGTTTTGCAAGGGGGGTCACTTTGGTTTTTGGCCCGGTGCGCGGCGGCCATCTAGGGAAACCTAGCAAACCCAGGCATTTTTGAAAACTAGACACCCGGCGGCTTCCAGGGAGGTATGGCTTGCATGGATCCCCCAACGTTTCCTTACCCAGAATCCCCTGCAAACCTCAATTTTTGCTCAAAAAATCACTTTTTTCACACATTTTAGGGTGGGAAAGTAGTGGCATCACCGGGCTCACACAAATTTACCACCACACAGCGTTCCCCCAGGTCTCCCGGTAAAAATGGTGCCTCACTTGTGTGGGAGGCCCAAGTACCCGCGGCAGGCAAGGGCCCCAAACGTAGTGAGGCGACATCAAGATGGCCTATCGCCAAACCACCTGGTTTTGCAAGGGGGGTCACTTTGGTTTTTGGCCCGGTGCGCGGCGGCCATCTAGGGAAACCTAGCAAACCCAGGCATTTTTGAAAACTAGACACCCGGCGGCTTCCAGGGAGGTATGGCTTGCGTGGATCCCCCAACGTTTCCTTACCCAGAATCCCCTGCAAACCTCAATTTTTGCTCAAAAAATCACTTTTTTCACACATTTTGGGGTGGGAAAGTAGTGGCATCACCGGGCTCACACAAATTTACCACCACCCAGCGTTCCCCCAGGTCTCCCGGTAAAAATGGTGCCTCACTTGTGTGGGAGGCCCAAGTACCCGCGGCAGGCAAGGGCCCCAAACGTAGTGAGGTGACATCAAGATGGCCTATCGCCAAACCACCAGGTTTTGCAAGGGGGGTCACTTTGGTTTTTGGCCCGGTGCGCGGCGGCCATCTAGGGAAACCTAGCAAACCCAGGCATTTTTGAAAACTAGACACCCGGCGGCTTCCAGGGAGGTATGGCTTGCGTGGATCCCCCAACGTTTCCTTACCCAGAATCCCCTGCAAACCTCAATTTTTGCTCAAAAAATCACTTTTTTCACACATTTTGGGGTGGGAAAGTAGTGGCATCACCGGGCTCACACAAATTTACCACCACCCAGCGTTCCCCCAGGTCTCCCGGTAAAAATGGTGCCTCACTTGTGTGGGAGGCCCAAGTACCCGCGGCAGGCAAGGACAACAAACGTAGTGAGGCAACATCAACATTGCCTATCCCAAATGTCGCCTCACTACGTTTGTTGTCCTTGCCTGCCGCGGGTACTTGGGCCTCCCACACAAGTGAGGCACCATTTTTACCGGGAGACCTGGGGGAACGCTGGGTGGTGGAAAATTTGTGTGAGCCCGGTGATGCCACTACTTTCCCACCCCTAAATGTGTGAAAAAAATGATTTTTTGAGCAAAATTTGAGGTTTGCAGGGGATTCTGGGTAAGGAAACGTTGGGAGATCCACGCAAGCCATACCTCCCTGGAAGCCGCCGGGTGTCTAGTTTTCAAAAAGGCCTGGGTTTGGTAGGTTTCCCTAGATGGCCACCGCGCACCGGGCCAAAAACCAAAGTGACCCCCCTTGCAAAACCAGGTGGTTTGGCGATAGGCCATCTTGATGTCGCCTCACTACGTTTGGGGCCCTTGCCTGCCGCGGGTACTTGGGCCTCCCACACAAGTGAGGCACCATTTTTACCGGGAGACCTGGGGGAACGCTGGGTGGTGGTAAATTTGTGTGAGCCCGGTGATGCCACTACTTTCCCACCCCAAAATGTGTGAAAAAAGTGATTTTTTGAGCAAAATTTGAGGTTTGCAGGGGATTTTGGGTAAGGAAACGTTGGGGGATCCATGCAAGCCATACCTCCCTGGAAGCCGCCGGGTGTCTAGTTTTCAAAAATGCCTGGGTTTGCTAGGTTTCCATAGATGGCCGCCGCGCACCGGGCCAAAAACCAAAGTGACCCCCCTTGCAAAACCAGGTGGTTTGGCGATAGGCCATCTTGATGTCGCCTCACTACGTTTGGGGCCCTTGCCTGCCGCGGGTACTTGGGCCTCCCACACAAGTGAGGCACCATTTTTACCGGGAGACCTGGGGGAATGCTGGGTGGTGGTAAATTTGTGTGAGCCCGGTGATGCCACTACTTTCCCACCCCAAAATGTGTGAAAAAAGTGATTTTTTGAGCAAAATTTGAGGTTTGCAGGGGATTCTGGGTAAGGAAACGTTGGGGGATCCACGCAAGCCATACCTCCCTGGAAGCCGCCGGGTGTCTAGTTTTCAAAAATGCCTGGGTTTGCTAGGTTTCCCTAGATGGCCGCCGCGCACCGGGCCAAAAACCAAAGTGACCCCCCTTGCAAAACCAGGTGGTTTGGCGATAGGCCATCTTGATGTCGCCTCACTACGTTTGGGGCCCTTGCCTGCCGCGGGTACTTGGGCCTCCCACACAAGTGAGGCACCATATTTACCGGGAGACCTGGGGGAACGCTGGGTGGTGGTAAATTTGTGTGAGCCCGGTGATGCCACTACTTTCCCACCCCAAAATGTGTGAAAAAAGTGATTTTTTGAGCAAAATTTGAGGTTTGCAGGGGATTCTGGGTAAGGAAACGTTGGGGGATCCACGCAAGCCATACCTCCCTGGAAGCCGCCGGGTGTCTAGTTTTCAAAAATGACTGGGTTTGGTAGGTTTCCCTAGATGGCCGCCGCGCACCGGGCCAAAAACCAAAGTGACCCCCCTTGCAAAACCAGGTGGTTTGGCGATAGGCCATCTTGATGTCGCCTCACTACGTTTGGGGCCCTTTCCTGCCGCGGGTACTTGGGCCTCCCACACAAGTGAGGCACCATTTTTACCGGGAGACCTGGGGGAACGCTGGGTGGTGGTAAATTTGTGTGAGCCCGGTGATGCCACTACTTTCCCACCCCAAAATGTGTGAAAAAAGTGATTTTTTGAGCAAAATTTGAGGTTTGCAGGGGATTCTGGGTAAGGAAACGTTAGGGGATCCACGCAAGCCATACCTCCCTGGAAGCCGCCGGGTGTCTAGTTTTCAAAAATGCCTGGGTTTGCTAGGTTTCCCTAGATGGCCGCCGCGCACCGGGCCAAAAACCAAAGTGACCCCCTTTGCAAAACCAGGTGGTTTGGCGATAGGCCATCTTGATGTCGCCTCACTACGTTTGGGGCCCTTGCCTGCCGCGGGTACTTGGGCCTCCCACACAAGTGAGGCACCATTTTTACCGGGAGACCTGGGGGAACGCTGGGTGGTGGTAAATTTGTGTGAGCCCGGTGATGCCACTACTTTCCCACCCCAAAATGTGTGAAAAAAGTGATTTTTTGAGCAATATTTGAGGTTTGCAGGGGATTCTGGGTAAGGAAACGTTGGGGGATCCACGCAAGCCATACCTCCCTGGAAGCCGCCGGGTGTCTAGTTTTCAAAAATGCCTGGGTTTGCTAGGTTTCCCTAGATGGCCGCCGCGCACTGGGCCAAAAACCAAAGTGACCCCCCTTGCAAAACCAGGTGGTTTGGCGATAGGCCATCTTGATGTCGCCTCACTACGTTTGGGGCCCTTGCCTGCCGCGGGTACTTGGGCCTCCCACACAATTGAGGCACCATTTTTACCGGGAGACCTGGGGGAACGCTGGGTGGTGGTAAATTTGTGTGAGCCCGGTGATGCCACTACTTTCCCACCCCAAAATGTGTGAAAAAAGTGATTTTTTGAGCAAAATTTGAGGTTTGCAGGGGATTCTGGGTAAGGAAACGTTGGGGGATCCACGCAAGCCATACCTCCCTGGAAGCCGCCGGGTGTCTAGTTTTCAAAAATGCCTGGGTTTGGTAGGTTTCCCTAGATGGCCGCCGCGCACCGGGCCAAAAACCAAAGTGACCCCCCTTGCAAAACCAGGTGGTTTGGCGATAGGCCATCTTGATGTCGCCTCACTACGTTTGGGGCCCTTGCCTGCCGCGGGTACTTGGGCCTCCCACACAAGTGAGGCACCATTTTTACCGGGAGACCTGGGGAAACGCTGGGTGGTGGTAAATTTGTGTGAGCCCGGTGATGCCACTACTTTCCCACCCCAAAATGTGTGAAAAAAGTGATTTTTTGAGCAAAATTTGAGGTTTGCAGGGGATTCTGGGTAAGGAAACGTTGGGGGATCCACGCAAGCCATACCTCCCTGGAAGCCGCCGGGTGTCTAGTTTTCAAAAATGCCTGGGTTTGCTAGGTTTCCCTAGATGGCCGCCGCGCACCGGGCCAAAAACCAAAGTGACCCCCCTTGCAAAACCAGGTGGTTTGGCGATAGGCCATCTTGATGTCGCCTCACTACGTTTGGGGCCCTTGCCTGCCGCGGGTACTTGGGCCTCCCACACAAGTGAGGCACCATTTTTACCGGGAGACCTGGGGGAACGCTGGGTGGTGGTAAATTTGTGTGAGCCCGGTGATGCCACTACTTTCCCACCCCAAAATGTGTGAAAAAAGTGATTTTTTGAGCAAAATTTGAGGTTTGCAGGGGATTTTGGGTAAGGAAACGTTGGGGGATCCACGCAAGCCATACCTCCCTGGAAGCCGCCGGGTGTCTAGTTTTCAAAAATGCCTGGGTTTGCTAGGTTTCCCTAGATGGCCGCCGCGCACCGGGCCAAAAACCAAAGTGACCCCCCTTGCAAAACCAGGTGGTTTGGCGATAGGCCATCTTGATGTCGCCTCACTACATTTGGGGCCCTTGCCTGCCGCGGGTACTTGGGCCTCCCACACAAGTGAGGCACCATTTTTACCGGGAGACCTGGGGGAACGCTGGGTGGTGGTAAATTTGTGTGAGCCCGGTGATGCCACTACTTTCCCACCCCAAAATGTGTGAAAAAAGTGATTTTTTGAGCAAAATTTGAGGTTTGCAGGGGATTCTGGGTAAGGAAACGTTGGGGGATCCACGCAAGCCATACCTCCCTGGAAGCCGCCGGGTGTCTAGTTTTCAAAAATGCCTGGGTTTGCTAGGTTTCCCTAGATGGCCGCCGCGCACCGGGCCAAAAACCAAAGTGACCCCCCTTGCAAAACCAGGTGGTTTGGCGATAGGCCATCTTGATGTCGCCTCACTACGTTTGGGGCCCTTGCCTGCCGCGGGTACTTGGGCCTCCCACACAAGTGAGGCACCATTTTTACCGGGAGTCCTGGGGGAACGCTGGGTGGTGGTAAATTTGTGTGAGCCCGGTGATGCCACTACTTTCCCACCCCAAAATGTGTGAAAAAAGTGATTTTTTGAGCAAAATTTGAGGTTTGCAGGGGATTCTGGGTAAGGAAACGTTGGGGGATCCACGCAAGCCATACCTCCCTGGAAGCCGCCGGGTGTCTAGTTTTCAAAAATGCCTGGGTTTGGTGGGTTTCCCTAGATGGCCGCCGCGCACCGGGCCAAAAACCAAAGTGACCCCCCTTGCAAAACCAGGTGGTTTGGCGGTAGGCCATCTTGATGTCGCCTCACTACGTTTGGGGCCCTTGCCTGCCGCGGGTACTTGGGCCTCCCACACAAGTGAGGCACCATTTTTACCGGGAGACCTGGGGGAACGCTGGGTGGTGGTAAATTTGTGTGAGCCCGGTGATGCCACTACTTTCCCACCCCAAAATGTGTGAAAAAAGTGATTTTTTGGGCAAAAAATGAGGATTGCAGGGGATTCTGGGTAATGAAACGTTGGGGGATCCACGAAAGCCATACCTCCCTGGAAGCCGCCGGGTGTCTAGTTTTCAGAAATGCGTGGGTTGGAAAGGTTTCCCTAGATGGCCGCCGAGCCCTGGGCAAAAAACCAAAGTAACCCCCCTTGCAAAACCAGATTACCTATTGTTACTACAGCGTGAGAATTTAGGAATAATACTGCAAAGAAAATGTGGCAGACAATTTGAGGTTTACAGGACAATGGGGATAAAAAATATT
This sequence comes from Triturus cristatus, assembly GCF_964204655.1. Taxonomy (NCBI): domain Eukaryota; kingdom Metazoa; phylum Chordata; class Amphibia; order Caudata; family Salamandridae; genus Triturus; species Triturus cristatus. Next base: position 836,226,005 of record NC_140588.1, on the reverse strand, counting down.
TTTCAAATCACTAGAGAGACATCACCATGAACTCCCAAGGGTTTTCGACAATATCTACAGTTGGTGGGTTATTCTTACATGGAAAGTGTACCTTGGCAGAGAAACAAAAGACAAAGATTCCTGCACAACCATCTATTCCTCAAACACACACACATACTGGTTGGATTTGGCACGAGGGCAAGTCATGGTTCAGTGTATTAAATTTTATTAACAAGAGATTTCACAAAAATGAAATGCACTGTCAATAATTAAATTCACAAAAAACCAAACCAATGACTTGCAGCTCGTGAGCTGTAAAGCCACGTCAAGGCACCAACCGCTTTACAGGCCATTCACACACCTTTCATACGTGATACAAACAAGACCATTCGCACCACCAGGTACAAAAGCAACACAGTACAAAAATCACCAAAAAGGGACAAGGTACACCCTGCTTCAGAAAGACAAATATTACTGCACAGTCATCTAACCCGCAAGCACACACACATACTGGTTGGATTTGGCACGAGGGTGAGTGATGGTTCAGTAGATAAAATTGTATTACCAAGTGATTTCACAAAACATGAAATGCACTGGTAATAATTGAAAGGGCAAGAAACTGAACCATTGACTCACAGCTCGTGAGCTGTAAAGCCACGACAAGGCACCAACCTCTTTACAGGCCATTCATACACCTTTCATACGTGTGAGACATACAAAACCATTCACACCGCCAGCCGCGGGCCCATCACATAACAAAACTCACACCAGCACACAGCGCCATTCAAGGGCCCATCACTTTCACACGCCCACAATCCAGACACAGCAACTACACAGGCTGAAGGATTGCGTGGAGTGGCACTCAGCTAGCAGTGTGTGTAGTGACCAGCAGAAAGTCACTACTCACACACAGCCAGCCAAGCACCAGTCGACACACACCGCTAGCCAAACGCCAGTCCACGCACACCGCTAGCCAAGCGCCAGTCCAGGCACACCGCCATCCAATCGCCAGTCCAGGCACACCGGCAGCCAATCGCCAATCCACCTACACCGCCAGCCAAGCTCCAGTCCACGGACACCACCAGACAAGCACCATTCCACGCACACCGCCAGCCAAGCTCCAGTCCACACACACCACCAGACAAGCTCCAGTCCACGGACACCACCAGCCAAGCTCCAGTCCACGGACACCACCAGCCAAACACCAGTCCGCACACACCACCAGTCCACACACACCGCCAGCCAAGTACCAGTCCACGCACACCGCCAGCCAAGCACCATTCCACGCACACCACCAGCCAAGCACCATTCCACGCACACCGCCAGCCAAGCACCATTCCACGCACACCACCAGCCACGCACCAGTCCACGCACACCGCCAGCCAAGCACCATTCCACGCACACCACCAGCCACGCACCAGTCCACGCACACCACCAGTCCATGCACACCGCCAGTCCACGCACACCGTCAGCCAAGCACCATTCCACGCACACCACCAACCAAGTGCCAGTCCACACACACCAACAGCCAAGCGCAAGCCTACACACACTGCCATCACATTTTGGATTTTTTTAGAAAAAAATAAAAACACAAACAAATTGCAAATAGATACAAATCTTCTAACAGAAAATCAGCAACTAAATACATTGCACTAACACCAACCTTGAAACAGAATCATATTTTCCAAAGAATACAGACCAGGCAGTTCACTTTACCACTCATGAATCTTCCCAGAAGTTTTTACGCGTGTGGTACGCTCGGAAACAAGCAGAGAGACACAGTGCAGGATGAGAGGGACAATCGGGGCAGTACATACGACTCTCCTTCCGCAAACCTCTTCTCCAACAGACTCTACATCTCCTACTGGGAAAATCTTTTGCGGGTGTGGGAGGAATGTGATCTGGAAAGTGGCGTTCTTTCAATCTAGCAACATCCTCCACCAGTCCAACTCTAGGAACACTTGCCTGTTCCACTACAACAAGGCTGCCTATTACAGACTCCTGAAACTTAGCAAAAGTCATCTTTGACTCAGGGCAAGAATCCTGGAACACAACAAAAGCATTAAACATTGCCAAGTGGAAAAGATGGATAGCCAACTTCTTGTACCAAATGTAAGCCTTACGAAGAGCAGTGTAAGGTTCCAACCTCTGATCTACTCTGTCAACACCACCCATGTACCTATTATAGTCTAAAACACATACAGGTTTGCGCGCTTCAGCGACCTGACCCCAAACAGTCACAGGTGCAGTGCTTTCATCATGGATGGAAGTCAGCATGTAGACATCTCTCCTGTCTGTAAACTTCACAGCAAGAAGCTCCTGGCAACGCAACGCACTGCACTGACCCCGCACAAGCTTTTGACAAACAAGTTCTTTCGGAAAACCTTTACGGTTACAGCGGACTGTGCCACAAGCAAAAGTGTCCACTTTGGCCAATTCCCTGAACAACCGTACACCAGTGTAGAAGTTATCTACATATAAATGGTGGCCTTTGTTAAAAAATCCTCTACCAAGTTCCCAAACAATTTTCTCAGTCACTCCAAAAGTGGACGGACAACCAGGGAGGTTAAACCTAGATTCCTTACCGGTGTACACCCTGAAATTAGAGACATATCCAGTCCTACTGTCACACAGCATATACAGCTTTATTCCATAGCGTGCCCTCTTACTAGGAATGTATTGCCTAAAAACCAAGCGGCCCTTGAACAACACCAAAGACTCATCCACTGCAATTTCTCTACCAGGGGCATAAATCTCAGAAAATCGATCAACAAAGTGATCAAGGACAGGCCTAATCTTAAAAAGACGGTCACAATCAGGGTGATCTCGTGGCAACGCTAAACCATTATCTACAAAGTGCATCATCCGAAGCAGAAGCAAATACCTGTCACGAGTCATGACTGCCGGAAAAATAGACGTTGCCATCAAGGGACTGCTAGACCAATATGAAGCCAATGATGGCTTCCTTAGCAAGCCCATCAAAAAAGTTAAACCCAAGAACTTCTTCATCTCTTCAACATTTGTGGGAGTCCACCGGGTAGCTCTAGAGTGTGGCTTAAGACTGGCACTGTTGTCCCTCAAAAACTGTTCGGCATACAAATTAGTCTGCTCAACAATCTCTGCCAAAAACACATCGTCCATAAACAACTGAAAAAAATTTACAGGCAAAAAGTTCTCGGTATTCACTCTAGACCCTGGAACACCAGTAAACTCAGGAAATTCCGGCTGCACCATGCCAGGGGCAACCCAGAGGTCATCAGTTTCAACGGGAAGACTTGCAGCCCCAGCCTGCAGCCCAGATGTCTCTTGCCGCACTACACCAACGGAAAGGCTTGCAGCCCCAGCCTGCAGCCCAGATGCCTCTTGCCGCACTACACCAACGGGAAGCCTTGCAGTCCCAGCCTGCAGCCCAGATGTCTCTTGCCGCACTACACCAACGGGAAGCCTTGCAGCCGCAGGCTGCAGCCCAGATGCCTCTTGCCACACTATCGGCACATCAGTCTCCTCCTCTAACACAGGCACTTCATCCGCACTAAGAGTATCTTCATCATCCGATGACCCCATACGGAGAGAAAACTCACTGCCAGAATCGTCCCCTGCCCCCTCTCCCTCAGAAGCAGAGTCAGTCTCTGACCCAATATCAGAGGAAGACTCAAACAGCAAACCAACAACCTGCTGAGCAGTCATCCTGCGGCTAGCCATTATACCTACTAAGATAGAAGACTGCACAAACAAGTCAACAACAACCAACAATGTGCAAACCAAGTAAGTAAAGAAATGTGTACCTTATATCAATAAGATCAATGTACTCAAAAACTATACAATCCAAAATCAAAAGAGACAGCTGCACTCACCAGAAACAAACTCTGCAGTGACACAGCAAAGACCAACGATATCAAACTAGAAAGAAGAAAAAAAACAAATTACTCACAAGACAACAAAATACACATCGTGCACCAATGCAAAAAGTTTTTGAAACTCAAAAACCAAACATACTGCTATTATTACACCATTTGCAAAAAAAAACAGGCAGAGAAATCAAACACATTTGCATTGTACAAAAAAACAGTCTCTTACCAAACTACACAAACAGCAAAACCACCAGAACCAAAACGTCACCGTGAACAGAAGAAAAGCCTTCACCTAGAACAAAAAAGTAAACAAAAAAAACATTACAATTGGAAATCACAAAAAATATAACAATAAACATTATAACATGCCATGTCACTACCCAAATGGTCAATCGGTTTGTGTGCCAGGTCAGGCAGAAAACAGCAGGAAAAAAAAGGCTATTCAGTCCCGGGGCAGGTGAGCCAAATACATATAACAAATTGCACCCTGGAAGCGAGGGGTCACTTCTATTTCTAATTGAACTAATTCCCTGGTGTCTAGTGGGCTTTTCTGCCCCCAATGGGAGCAGAAACGGCAAAAAAATAAAACCGATCTGCCCACAGAGGGGGCAGAAAAGTCTTCAAAACATTTAGGGGCCCAAGGAAGCGACCCTTGCCCAAGGGGTCGCTTCCTACAATAATATTTATATCCCTGGTGTCTAGTGGGCTTTTCTGCCCCCCCCCTAGGAGCAGAAACGGACAGAAAGACGACCAATCTGCCCCCAGGGGGGGCAGAAAAGTATTCTAAATAATTAGGCCGCAAAGGAAGCGACCCTTGCCCAAGGGGTCGCTTCCTACATAAAGAAAAAGACATCCCTGGTGTCTAGTGGGCTTTTCTGCCCCCCCTGGGGGCAGAAACGGGCAGAAAGACGACCGATCTGCCCCCAGGGGGGGCAGAAAAGTCTTCTAATCACTTTACCACCCTAGGAAGCGACCCTTGCCCAAGGGGTCGCTTCCTACATAACGAAATAGACATCCCTGGTGTCTAGTGGGCTTTTCTGCCCCCCCTAGGGGCAGAAACAGGCAGAAAGAAGACCGATCTGCCCCCAGGGGGGGCAGAAAAGTCTTCAAATTATTGGGCCCCCCAAGGAAGCGACCCTTGCCTAAGGGGTCGCTTCCTACATAGTAAAAACGACATCCCTGGTGTCTAGTGGGCTTTTCTGCCCCCCCTGGGGGCAGAAACGCGCAGAAAGCGGACCGATCTGCCCCCAGGGGGGGCAGAAAAGACTTCTAAAAATTTTGCCCCCAAGGAAGCGACCCTTGCCTAAGGGGTCGCTTCCTACATAGTAAAACCGACATCCCTGGTGTCTAGTGGGCTTTTCTGCCCCCCCTGGGGGCAGAAACGCGCAGAAAGCGGACCGATCTGCCCCCAGGGGGGGCAGAAAAGACTTCGCCAAATTTTTATCCCCAAGGAAGCGACCCTTGCCTAAGGGGTCGCTTCCCAAATTCGAAATACCAAATCCCTGGTGTCTAGTGGGGCATCCCTACTCCACGATCGCGACGCTGTGCGCGATCGTGGAGCAGGAATGCCCTGTATTGAGACATCGGGGGAGAGGAAATACTCTTTCCTCTCCCCCGATGCCTCAATACTACAGATTTCACCGCCGCGGCCCCCACCGGACTACAAACACCTACCTCTGCTCCCTTGGACGCGCTGGAAGAAATGGATTCCAGCGCGTCCAACGCTTCCTGATGACGCCGGCGCGCGCTGTGCGCGCTGACGTCATCAGAAAGCGTGGGGGGGCTCGGGGGGGCTCGGGGGTGGCAGCGGAAGCTCTTCCGCTGCCACCCCCGTAAAGGGGGTGAAGATCGCTGCACAAGGGGGGGAGCACCAGCGCTTCCCCCGGGGGCTGTCCTCATGACGGAACGGTTCCGTCATGAGCACAGCCCAACCGATGCTCATGACGGAACCGTTCCGTCATGAGCATCGAAGGGGTTAAAGCCTTTTTCCTGACTTTTTTTAGTTATTATCTATCTCTCTGTTTGCCTCAGTTTATATTTTGCATTTTATTTCTACTTTTACTGTGTTTTTGTTACTTTTATAAAGTTCTTTCTATCTTCTTCCCCCTAACTTTTTTTCCCCTTCGGACTTTTCTTTTCCGCCTCCCACCCACCCCAGAACCATGGCCAAGGGCACACCAAGTCCCAAGGGCAAGGGACCTGCAGGCGCAGAGAAGCGCCGCCTGCCTTGCGGCAGAATGCGTCCTGCAGGGGTGCAGGCCCGGCAACTGTTTGGGGAGGAGGAGGTGGCGGCTCTTGTTTTTTTCATCCAGCGCCTCCTCCCCTTGACCTTGGCAGCAGGCGGCAGGCCCGGCTCCGGGTACGCTACCCAGGAGCGGCACCGTCGGTGGGCGAAGGTGCGCCGGGCCGTGTTCCGGTGCACTGGGATCCGGCGCACCCACAACCAGCTAGCTCACCGGTGGTCCGACATCCTGGACCGGGAGCAGGACCTGTTGGACCTGCTAGGTGTCGAGGTCATCGGGCTTGGTGAGTAACTGATTGTGTATATTAAATTAGATGAACAACAAGATTACTGCTGCGTGCCAAGCGTTGCTGGTATTACGTTCCAAAAAGCAAAATGTTCTTTGATTTAAGGACCCAGGTGCACGGTGGTACTCTTACTTGTTTGCAACGTAGTTTGCGCTAGCTTGTGCTGATGCTGATTATGTAAGAGTTTACTTTACAGAACTGAAGTTAGGTAATGCGATTTGCTAGAGAGACTCTAGTCCTTCCATTGTCCTACTGTGAAATAGTGGTGGATGGATATTGGATACTAGGTTTAGTTTGTTAGTAGTAGTTACTAATTGTTTTATGCGGTCTGCGTGACGCATCCTCTGTCACTGAGTGCTGCTTACCCCAGTCCTCCGTCGAACCTTTTGTACTTTGTTTAGTGTGTGGTAGGCTTAGCATGGTCAGTCAGTAGCAGAACTAGATCAGCATTATGCAACCAACCCACAATTTGTTGTATGTATGCACTAATGTATGCAACTATGCATGTGTCCTCCATCTCATCATCTATGCATTTGATGGCTGAAAAAAATTGAAGTGCAGACTTAGTGAACAATTGGCCCGTCTGGAATAGATGGTGTAGGTCAGGTGGTACTTACTAGGCTTTGTTAGTATTTGGAATCAGAATGATCAAGGAACACTGGAGTGTTCATAAATAAGTAGACGATCCGTAATTGCACTAGGAAGCAGCCAGTAGTCGATCCATCTGATTAGATAGGTCAATTTTATTGCACTTGTTGTTTCCTAAAATGTTCTTTGACTTATTGTTTTTCCAAATGATTTATTATTTTTCTCACAGCACTCCTTAATGTTGGTCTCTTTCTTTATTATATTTTACATGATCATCAGCACCACCCAGGGGCAAGAAGACGGGGTCGGAGTCGGCGGGAGAACCCCAGGACCTCTCCTCTACTGAGGCTCCTGCAGCTGGCCCCAGTAAGTCCTCCATTGGTTAGATTGACATTTATATTTCCCTAAATGTTATGTTACTGCATCTTTTTTTTCCCAAACTCTAAATTATGGTTCCACTTTCTGAATCTCTTTTTTACAAAAGCTTACTTCTTTGACCTTGACTATCTGTTTACTAATTCTGTTTATCCCTGCCTCGAAGTTGCTTCTAACTCCCTCTGCTATGACTCTCTGTGCTACTAATACTACTACTACTATTACTATTATTACTCTGTGTGTAGCGAAGCTTGCACAGTTGCCCACTCTTTAATAGAAGGTTTTCTTTGCAACAATAAAACTCTGATTGACCAATAGCTCTAGCCACTGGGTCCTGTCCTTTGGGTTGTCCTCTTCAAGTCTTCTCAATGTTGAGGCTTTGACAATTACCACAAACAAAATGCCCAACCAGATATTTGACTAGTATTTTTGATCGGATAGTACATGATACTACTATTGTCTAGGATTCTGCAGAGCCACATACAGAACTATGCACAACAAAATAGGATGGTGCTGATGGGAGGTTGGATCTTACTGATCACACCTCAGTCCGAAAAACCCAGGATCCCCTAACAGACTAGCTATAGTGTCTCACATTAGGGTCCCACTCCCGACCCCCCCGCGAAGACGATACACAATGTTGATGATGACGGAGACAGAGACAATCCAGAACATAATAACAAACACCATTTTGCTCACACACTTGTGTAAGTCCACTCCACCACACCAAATACCACAGAGTCTATGTGTAAGTTCAAAAGGTTTATTTGAAACAAGTATCAAACTCTGTACATCGTTAATATGAAATTTAATTTACGACAGCCATAGTCAATAAGCCAGCAAAAAGCCTAACATTAAAACAGTAAACATTTACAAGTGCATGATTGACAACAAGAACAAGAGCCAAGATCTTTATAATTGTGGAAGATCCCTCACCGTAGAACGTAGAAATACTGGTTACATCATCTTGCATCCACTATGCTCTGTAAATCTCTGGTTTGTAGAAGGGAATCTTCCGCCTATGATATATGAGAAAAACGCTGCGAGTTAGCCGTTAGATAGTATACTGGTGAATGATGCTAGCATTTTGCAGTCATGCCAAAAAGTGTAACATGTATGTGTGATGGCTAAGCAATATAAACTAAACAAAGTCAATATGTTGTTTTTTTTTCGACCTCTTCACTTGTACGCAACAGTCAAGCGGCCTTAAATCTTAAAGGCATCTACTGCACATGTCAATACGCTGGCAGGTATAATATGCACCAAAAGAGTAGTAGTCAACATGATGAATCTAAAAGGGTTACTCATGGCTCAGGCTAACTTTCAAAAGAGTAGAGTAGGACTAGATGACCCTAGGAAGTGGAACCATATCCTACTAGTGTCTGTCTACTGACTGTACTTACTGTCTAGTGCTGATGTATGTTGCATCGCATTAACTTTTTGTTCAATGTTCCAAGTGAACACTTAAAATAGGGGGAGGTTTACAGGCATCTAAAAAAATTTTGATGCTTTTTTCTAGGCACACTACCATCCACCAGTGCCGTCGGGGCCAGCGATGCGGCCATTCCGGAGGGGGCAGGCGAACTGGCGGCACCTGCAGGAGACACAGGGCCCAGGGGGGATCCAGCAGCAGTGGCCGGCGGCGGTAAGTTATATTCATTACTTCTTGACATTACAGCTAGATGGAACTGTGTTCACTATTTCACTGTACTGTGCGACATTATACAACGGTTGAAGAAGACACCCTTTACGTAGCATTACCAGCGTGAGTAGAGTAACCAATGGCCTCTTCTATTTGACTCCAAAATCAGCTGTGAATGTTTTATGGAGAAGACAAACTCAGATCAGATGACCTTCATGGATGTGTTGAACATAGAGGGAAAGCACTAAGGGTGGAAGGACGGGCGAGATAAACAATATGAGTGACCGGCAGAGAAGGATATGTTGTTGGAAGCATGTATAGGAGTCTGATAGTAATAAGATCAGATGCATGGGTTGTTGAAGGATGGGTGGAAGGTGAAAGAATGCCTGCCTGGGTGGGCGACACAGTATGGGTGGATAGTACTAGATAGCAAGAATCAGCGGTGTTTTTGGTTCAAACTCAAAGCCAAGGCAAGGAAGGAAGGAGCAGAAGCATGGGTGTTTGTTGGTGAAACCAACTAAGGTTTGTTAAGAGATATATACAAAAGGATAGACGTTTACTTTAATGGATGTATGCCTGGATGTACTATCACCAAGAGACAGTATAGGTGGAAAGTGTCACTGGAGATTCTTACTTTGAAGAAAATGTAACGGAAACTGCGCGACAGTAGCAAAGCCTAGAGGAATCAAGGTAGTATTATGAGCATACAGTACACTTGCAGTAGTTTGCAAGCACGTCATATATTATCAAGCGGAAACCCCTTCCTCCCACTCTGGGGACCACTCCCTACCTATTATTATTAATGTATTTTCGATTGGGGCAGCCAGCCTGCAAAGGGTGGCCTATCTGTTGTTTAATGTTTATGTATATTGGTTACACAAGCAATGAAAGCAAAGTACCCTCTGCAGTAGCGGTTGGTGGTGGGATTGTTGGCGGGCGGCGACATGGGGAGGGGACGGGTGGGTGGCACTGGCGAGTAAACTGTGTATTACTGTTACGGCCAAATACAGGTAATCAACATAAAAATAAATAAAACTATTTTCAAGGTGCGCACTGCACCGCCGAATGCGATGCAGTGTGTGCTACTGTGTGCAGCAATGTTTTTTTTTTTATGTATTCTTTAATTACCTGTGAATGTCCTTAATCCATCGTTTACTATCCCCAGCCTGCACCTTCCCACGTCACCGACCGGCAGCACTCCCACCACCGACCGCTACCGACCTGATGTCGTATATCGTATTAGCACTAGCAGCATCTATAATATGAATATAAGCAATGATCGTTGGATCCGATAAATAAATAATCAGCCTTTTTGTAGTACCCATGGTAGGGTGTAAGTGAAATTGTGCATGCCATTTGCCCTCATGTAACAGAGTATGACCAGTGCCAACGGCCGTAAGGCGTCAGACAAAAAGATGAGCTTCCCCACCTGCAGACAGTAGTAGTAAATAAAAGTAACGTGAGTCTGCATCATCATGTGGCTCATATCTGTTTCTCTTGGGTGCAAGCTTAGCTGATGGACCTGGCATGCCGCCTACAACAAGGTTATGTAATTGGGCTAAACTACAGATAAGAACAGCACGACTGGTGTACCGCAGTACATACATAGTACGATTATATTTATAAATAATGTCTGAAACGGTCACAAATGTTAGAGTCCAAGGAAGTAGGATTAGAGATACTTACCCCAGCACCAAATCCCAAATGTTATGAACTGTGCTTGCTAGTGATACTGTGACACTATGTGTTGAATGATTTTAGTGTTCCTGTTTTGCTAAGAGTATTGGCTCCAACATGTTCTTTTTCTTTTTTGATATAGATGATACTCCTTCCAATAAACCATCAAGGAAGGAGTTGGCCGCTAGGGCCCGGCGCCGGAAACTGGAGGCCATCTGCGAGCATTATCGCCGGCTGGTGGCTCAGGAGGAGGAGGAGGAGGAGGCGGCTGAAGCTGCAGCCTCCTCCAATGCCCTGGGCCCCAGTCAGGCCCGGCCTCCACTTTCACGGCGCCGTGGTCCGGCATTTGCCCGCCGCCGCGCCTCGATTTCCAGCACTGCTGCCCCCCACCCTGGAAGCAACTTTAGGGCATTTCGCCGCCAGCTGCACCGCCGGATGGCCCGCTGGGAGGAGAACATGGAGGAGCGGGTCAAGATCCTGGTGGACAAACACCTTAAGGCCCGCCGACAATAGAGGACCTCGTCGTTTGCCCCTTTTTTAATTCCTTTTGTTGGTGGGTGGGTTTGTGGGCGTTGGGGATTTCAACGGACATTGGGACTTTGGACTTTCGTTTCGTTGGGGTTAGGGAGGGGGGTGGGTTAGGTCAGAGCGGGATAGTTTATTTTTGTTAGGGGATATTAAAAATATACTTACTATTTATTTATATGATGTTAATGTTTTTTGTGGTGGGTTACAGTTTTCCGAATTCAATGTAAGTTACATGGTTGTTTACTTTGTTTCCGTGCTGCTGCATGCCCACAGCCAGTGTTTGATTTAAAAGATCTGCCGATTTTGTAACACACAAACCGATAGATGCAGTACCCCTCACTGAGTTATTTTTAATTGTCATAGTACTGTCAGTCTCTCCTCCTAGTCCATACCTCCCACCAAACTTATCTTACCTGTGATTGATGATGAAGTTCGGCACACTGATGGCTGCATGGTTGGTTTCCCAAATTGACGGAGTAGATGCCATTATAGTGGTGGTAGTAGTAGACACTGGCAATAGCGTTTGAAAAAAGAAAGAGAAAGTCACTTGACTGAGACTCAGGGAGGAGGAGTGGAACAGAACACAAAGTAAACTACAGCATGGGTGGTCAAGCAGAAGAAGATCCTTGCCCTGCCTTAGTTGAAATTCAATTAGTGTTGCTTTCACCACATCTGCCCCAGCAAGCGTGTGATCAATTGGTGTACATAGTCATCACATCACACCTCAATATAAATCACACAGCCCGGGGGAAGAGGGTTAGGGATTGATGATTGGATGGGAAGTGGGGTTTTGGGAAAGGTTTGAGAAAGAAAAACAGACAATATGCATGGACACAACAAAAGTAAAACACAATCTTGTAAGACGACCATGATCCATTATCAAAGAAATCAAAGTATGAAGTGAGAGAAAGCAAATGCACGCATGCTGAGGAGGATAACTTGATGGTTAATGAGATAATGAGTTGTACTATAACTACTATGACCCAATGAGACAGTACAGTCAGGGACGAAATTGAAATTTGCCTTGCCTGTCTGACGCCCTCAGAGCTCAGACCGAACCCAATTACCTGCTCTACCGGGCTTACTTTCATTTTTCAAGCTAGCTAAGGAAACTAAAAAAAAGTTTGATCAATTAACAAACAAACCACAACACACAGTCGTAATGATTAAAGAGAAAAAAGCAAGCAAATAAATGTAAAGACGAATGATGATACTAAAGTTACTGTATTATCCTGGTCCAAATGAGGAGTTGCATCATTCTCATCATTCTTCTTGGTCCTCCCTTCCATGGACACTCCGCACATCAATCTTGGGTATCACTGCCTGCCTGATGCGTATTGGTAAGGTACGTGTGAGTCGTTTCTCCCACTGTAGCACAGGGTAAAGGGCCGGCCGGCCTGTAAGTGTAGATGGAAAAACAAACGGGGTATTGAAAAATTACAGCCTTTACAACAATAAACTCAATTACAGTGGAGTGCAAGACAACACTCTGGAGAGAACACTTTCAGACTGAGGCAGCTTGGATAGGCTACATAGTGTGTCTACTCTACAGCAAGCATTAAGGTACAACATTAACGGGACAGGATTCAGGAGCCAGCACAGCCACAGAACAGGAGAACCGCGGCACAGGCCAGGCACCCTACCCCTTACTTACATTTTGACCGAGCCAGAGAAATGTCAAATGCACTGCAGCAACCTAGAATTTTCCCAATGAAGTGACTAAATCAATGCGCCACTGTCCGTCATACCACTACACTCTACTCCAGTCCACACCACTACACGGACATCTAGCCTAGGTCTGCTGTGGTTCTTGTTCAAACTTTTTACCTTTTATGTCAGCCCATGAAACGCGGTTATTCCATAAATTTTCTCCAATCCAACTGACTGTGTGCAAAGATAGTATGCTCAGCATCCTCAATGATGGTGACCGTGTGGTACGTATTCTCCAACACCAACTCAGTCTGTAGTGACTGATTAAGTTTATAATATATTCCATATTACCAAATTGCAACGGATATTGCCCGGCACCTGCAGTGGTAGGAGTACAATGTGGTCATTATTAAACAGCAAGGAAACATTAACTGTCACCACACCTGAGTCACTTGTACTTTGTCGGTAAACTAGTATAGTTCTACTTCATGGCATGCACAATTCTTCGTAGTCAGCCAGCATCCAATGCAATGCATGCCACCATCATTCACAATAATCACTCATTACCTGTCTTGGTGTTCTCTTTGGCTGTCTGATCTGATGCCTGCCTAGCCTTCTGCCAGTCAGTGATGAGTTTCTTTCGGATTGGAAACAAAATGGAATATAGGTGGAGTCACGTTTCACTTCTTATGGAGGGACTGTTAGAGGCAACATGTATTGTACTATTCTCCATCTCCATCCAATGTCTGACTTGCTTGAAATGTACTTAGGGAGAGTAAGGAACATGGAGCAGGACCCTGAGGAGTGGAGTGGACAGTTATGCACAGACGTGCAACTCCAATAGGGAAATAAAAAAAGGAGACTGTTGATGGCTTTGTTGTGAATGTAGATTTTGAACCAGAAAAACAGATACACACAGTCACACACAAATAAAGGAAGGGAGAACAATTTGAAAGCCTAGTTGTCAGGGAAGAGGAGCTCGTCCTCAAACTCTGGTGGTTCGGACAGCAGTACGTCTAACAATCCACTACTTATGTCATCAAAGTCACTCTCCTCTTCCTCCTGTGATTCACGTATTTTGTACTCCGGTGGTATAAAGTGTTGATTCATTTTGATCATGGTTAACCTCTCAACACTTTTGGGCGAGAGACTGGTCCTTTTGACAGTAACAATGGCACCAGCAGCACTGAAAACACGCTCTGAAGAGACACTTGCAACAGGGCAAGCCACATACTTTATCGCCAGCCTGCTGAGCACTGGCCATTGGCTTCTTTTCCCATACCAATACACCAATGGGCTTTGCTCCATGTAGACCTCTGTTGTGTCATCTAGATAGGCCTGAACCATCCGCTCAATGTTCAGGGGTGCTCCGATTTCCTGGGCCTCTTTTGCCTTTGCATCAGTCATTGATGTGCAATACCCTTTCCGTAGAAACCAATCACCTGCCGTTTTTGGAAATGTGCCTGATGATCCTGTTGGTGCTGTTGATGTTATTGCTGCTGGCAGTGTTGACTGATGGGAGGCAAACGCACTGCTCTTGGCTTCTGAAGTAGAACTTCGTTCTGGGTGCCCTGCAGTACTTTTTCTGACCTGGAGGGGCGGGCCTTTAATGAAGATCCTTTCATTTTCAAACTCAGTGGCTTCCTCAGCTATCCAAGTTTTGTACTGGGCAACATTCACTTCTGAAAAAGGAATGACTTCATTACTGCGCAGCAATAATTTGTAACGTGGATCCAAAATTGAGGCAGTAATGTAATGTGGATCTGACAGAATGTTATTTTGAAGCCTTGTATTGTGAGATAAGCGAGCGGATAAGGTGTCTGCCAAAGAATGTGCTTCTACTTTGTCATCCACATCTGCGTACATTTCCGCCACATCCTTCAGCTGTTGCTCTAGCATGTACAACAATGGGATAGCTTGGCCCATAGTACAGTCCTCCCGGCTCACTTCACGGGTGAAGACCTCAAAAGGAAGTAGCATCTTTGTCAGGCTTTTGACAAGGTCCCATTGGGTCATCTCAACTCTCATGCCTTTCACTGTAGGATCCCCTGACCTTTTCATGACATAAGCATTAAGTGGTACGTACTGCTCAAACAGACGCTCAAGCATGTAATACGTTGAGTTCCAACGTGTTGGCACCTCTTGGATGAGTGCTTTGACTGGCATTTTATGCTCACGTTGAATCACCCTCAGCTCCTTCCGGGCTTTAAAAGAATGGTTGAAATGTGTGCATATTCTTCTGCAGGTGGTCAGTAAGCTGCTGACTTTGCTTTCATTTTTCAGAAAGTCTTGCACAACAATGTTAATGCAGTGTGCCAAACATGGCACCCTGAAATACCCACCATCTTTCATGGCCCGAACTACATTACTGCCATTGTCCGTGGCAACAAAACCAATGGTAAGACCTCTTGGTCGCAGCCACTCCAACACCTTGCTGTTAAACTCATCCAAAATGTTAGCAGCAGTATGAGATTTCTCCATTGCAAACATGGCTACAGTTGCATGTTTGCGAGTGTCTTTAAAAATCTCAGCGGTGTCAACAACGCCGTCAGATATCTTATCTTTAACACCCGAAAAAGAGACCCAGTGTGCAGTGATGCACATGTAATCAGTGGCTTGGCAACTGGTCCACATGTCTGTTGTCAGGTGTATACTCTGAACAGCACTCTGTTTTAAGGCTTTTCCAAGCAATTCCAGCACGTCGTGATGTAGTGCTGGAACAGCAACTCTTGCAAAATAGTAGCGGCTGGGAACTTTCCATTTTGGGCAGATGGTGGTCACAAACTCAAGAAAACCCACCCCTTCAACAAAAGAAAAAGGGAGAAGGTCCAGTGCTAACATTTTTACCAGCTTAGCATTGTACAAACGTGCTATTGGGTGATTGCGTTCGTACTGCCCCTCCGGCCTACTAAACATGCTAAGAATGGTAGGCTGCATGGTATTCCTTCCTGTGGTCGACGTCGCACTTTTTGGCCCAGCAGTACTCCTTGGTGTCTCAGGCTGGCTCTTACTCTTGTGCCAATGAGATGTGGCTGAGGATGTGGGCGTTACCACTGCAGTGCTGGGGACAGGGCTACTTTGTGTACCACTAGCACAGAGAATGTCTCTCTCTTCTTCCTGTTCCACCGTGAGCGGACTTTCTACTCGTTTATGCCCAACAGCAATGGTTCCAGTTTTGATGAGCCTAAGGTGCTCCTCCCACTGGATTGCGTGGTGTTTTTTCAGATGGGTCATTTGGCCTCCGGTACCATAGTTTGTACCAAGCTTTCCACGGCTAACAGAGGAATGACAAACGGAGCATACAGCAATGTTCTCCTCCTTTGGGCTAACCGTAAAGTAGTCCCACACTGGGGAGCTTAACTTTTGTCTCCTGCTGGAGGTGCCACTCCCACTTCCAATGCCGTATGAACTGGAGGGTGTGTGTTGAATTTGACTCTGTGCAGGACCACTACCTACTTCTGCTGAGGTGGTGCTTGTTGTGCTGGATGTAGGACGCTGCCGGCCCTTTGCTAATGTAAATATGGAAGCTGGAGGTCGTGTTGGTGTTACCTGTGTTGGAGGTATGCGTGCTACATCCCTCGCATCCATTTTGGATAATGTAAAAATGTTGCTCTCCATCTCCTCAGGCCCGGGAGTGATGTTTGTGATGACTGGCTCATCATCATCATCATCATC
Organism: Triturus cristatus; assembly: GCF_964204655.1. NCBI lineage: Eukaryota > Metazoa > Chordata > Amphibia > Caudata > Salamandridae > Triturus > Triturus cristatus. Next base: position 836,209,511 of record NC_140588.1, on the reverse strand, counting down.
AACCTGCTCTTCTACATCAACATCCATAAGTGTAAGGCTTTCTGGAACCTTCCTTTTGCCATGCCTGCTCTTGTGATGTGTTTCCCTCTCAGACTCTGTTTGTGGCTTCCAAGTGACATCTAGATCATCAGAAGGGGGGCTTGGTGAAGAACTTGATGTACTAACCCTCCTTTTCCTTGCTGGGGATTTAAAAGCCAATGCAACTTCTAAAGGAGTGGCTTCCTCTTCTTCCTCTGCATGAGGCTCAATTTCCTGAACTGCCCCTACTTCAGGAGGAACAGCTACTATTGCGGGCGGTAGCTGCGGCTGTTGACCACTTATCTGCTGTGTTGATGATGTTCCCTCCTGCGTTGATTGTGTACTACTTTGAGATAGCAATAAGTTTAGTTCAGGCTCAGCATCACTGCTTTCTACCATAAGGCTGGCTACCTCTTCCACACTCATCTGCTTGGGCATGGGTTGGTGGGTTGGGCCCACTGATGTGGAGGTGCTGCCCCCAGCTTGCCCCCCCGACACCGCTGCTGCAGGCCTCATTTTTGTTGAACCAAAAAAGGTTTTGGGAGGCACACCAGACTTAAGTGACACTTCCTTCTTCTTCTGTTCCTTCTTCTCCATGGCAACTTTCTTGGTACCGGAGGACCTGCTACCTGCTTTCTTTGGGGGCATCTTCAACAGATGTCAAAACAGCACTCAGTTGCACAAGTTGCAGAGATGCCTGGTCAGGTCACTGACACGTCACATTGTGTACACTACAGCAGCAGGACGTCGGTCTGGCACCACAACAGTGGATGATGATGACACACCTCTGTCTTTTGTGCACCTAAAAGCAAAAAAGCCAGAAGAACATCAGTCAAAAGATCCATAATATAATATATAATTTATTAGTGTCTCGTGGGTGGTCATCACAATTATTAAATTTCATGCAGTCAGTGAACAACATCAACAGTATAGCCAGCCATTAAGAGACTGACAAGGCCAGGGATCCTGTTGTATTTGTACTGTGTAGTGTACACTTAGGAAGAAGAATAGCAAGGAAAAAAAACCCGCCGTGATGATTGCTGAGTTGTACCCCTGGGCCTACTGTACGACTAGGCCACAAGTTTGGACGCCTATGGCAAAGGCACAATGCATGCCTTCCTAAAATGGCCGCCACACACATGCCCAGCCCACCCACCACAATAACACACAAAAAGTGATTGGAAAGGACAGGAAGAGGAAGTTGTAGTGTCTGTGGAACTTAATCCCTCAAATAAAAATGTTTTCCAGACAAATAACAGCTTCTCCCTGCTCCAAACCTACAGCTCAATGACAGCCTGAGGAGTTTTTTGTGCAGAAATGCACAAAAAAGCGTTTTCGAGAAGGGTCTATGTTGCTCGCGAGATATTGTTTGCCAGATTGCAAAAGCTGCGTGTTCGGGATCGCGAACTGTACAAAAAGGCTTTCTCGCGTGCGCGAACACGCATATTGCGAGCGCAAAAATGACGAAAACTGTAAGTCCGCGTTGTCGCGCTGTGCAGAGTTACCGAAAGTTCGCGAGCTGAATCCCTTGCCTTAAATGCAGGCCAAAATAGCCCAATTTGTTTAGCACACACCCAAAAACTGCTATTGCACCCCAAACACACCTTTTGCAACAAAATCCAAAGCCATCCATGGAGTAAAGGAAAATCACCAGACAACACCAACTGTACATTTAAAATCACGCACCACAGCTTGGAGGCTGACTACCTCTGGGCCTAGTGGAAGACTACTAGGCCACAAGCTTGGAACCGGATGGCAAAAGGAAGCACACTGCTTGGATGGCTTCACAAAATGGCCGCCACACACCCACAACAACCACAAGAAATGGGAGACAGTCAATGGACGCCTATGGCAAAGGCACAATGCATGCCTTCCTAAAATGGCCGTTCGCGAGCTGAATCCCTTGCCTTACATGCAGGCCAAAATAGCCCAATTTGTTTAGCACACACCCAAAAAATGCTATTGCACCCCAAACACACCTTTTGCAACAAAATCCAAAGCCATCCATGGAGTAAAGGAAAATCACCAGACAACACCAACTGTACATTTAAAATCACGCACCACAGCTTGGAGGCTGACTACCTCTGGGCCTAGTGGAAGACTACTAGGCCACAAGCTTGGAACCGGATGGCAAAAGCAAGCACACTGCTTGGATGGCTTCACAAAATGGCCGCCACACACCTACAACAACCACAAGAAATGGGAGACAGTCAATGGACGCCTATGGCAAAGGCACAATGCATGCCTTCCTAAAATGGCCGCCACACACATGCTCAGCCCCCCCACCACAATAACACACAAAAAGTGATTGGAAAGGACAGGAAGAGGAAGTTGTAGTGTCTGTGGAACTTAATCCCTCTCATAAAAATGTTTTCCAGACAAATAACAGCTTCTCCCTGCTCCAAACCTACAGCTCAATGACAGCCTGAGGAGTTTTTTGTGCAGAAATGCACAAAAAAGCGTTTTCGAGAAGGGTCTATGTTGCTCGCGAGATATTGTTTGCCAGATTGCAAACGCTGCGAGTTCGGGATCGCGAACTGTACAAAAAGGCTTTCTCGCGTGCGCGAACACGCATATTGCGAGCGCAAAAATGACTAAAACTGTAAGTCCGCGTTGTCGCGCTGTGCAGAGTTACCGAAAGTTCGCAAGCTGAATCCCTTGCCTTAAATGCAGGCCAAAATAGCCCAATTTGTTTAGCACACACCCAAAAAATGCTATTGCACCCCAAACACACCTTTTGCAACAAAATCCAAAGCCATCCATGGAGTAAAGGAAAATCACCAGAAAACACCAACTGTACATTTAAAATCACGCACCACAGCTTGGAGGCTGACTGCCTCTGGGCCTAGTGGAAGACTACTAGGCCACAAGCTTGGAACCGGATGGCAAAAGGAAGCACACTGCTTGGATGGCTTCACAAAATGGCCGCCACACACCCACAACAACCACAAGAAATGGGAGACAGTCAATGGACGCCTATGGCAAAGGCACAATGCATGCCTTCCTAAAATGGCCGTTCGCGAGCTGAATCCCTTGCCTTACATGCAGGCCAAAATAGCCCAATTTGTTTAGCACACACCCAAAAAATGCTATTGCACCCCAAACACACCTTTTGCAACAAAAACCAAAGCCATCCATGGAGTAAAGGAAAATCACCAGACAACACCAACTGTACATTTAAAATCACGCACCACAGCTTGGAGGCTGACTACCTCTGGGCCTAGTGGAAGACTACTAGGCCACAAGCTTGGAACCGGATGGCAAAAGCAAGCACACTGCTTGGATGGCTTCACAAAATGGCCGCCACACACCCACAACAACCACAAGAAATGGGAGACAGTCAATGGACGCCTATGGCAAAGGCACAATGCATGCCTTCCTAAAATGGCCGCCACACACATGCTCAGCCCCCCCACCACAATAACACACAAAAAGTGATTGGAAAGGACAGGAAGAGGAAGTTGTAGTGTCTGTGGAACTTAATCCCTCTCATAAAAATGTTTTCCAGACAAATAACAGCTTCTCCCTGCTCCAAACCTACAGCTCAATGACAGCCTGAGGAGTTTTTTGTGCAGAAATGCACAAAAAAGCGTTTTCGAGAAGGGTCTATGTTGCTCGCGAGATATTGTTTGCCAGATTGCAAAAGCTGCGTGTTCGGGATCGCGAACTGTACAAAAAGGCTTTCTCGCGTGCGCGAACACGCATATTGCGAGCGCAAAAATGACGAAAACTGTAAGTCCGCGTTGTCGCGCTGTGCAGAGTTACCGAAAGTTCGCGAGCTGAATCCCTTGCCTTAAATGCAGGCCAAAATAGCCCAATTTGTTTAGCACACACCCAAAAAATGCTATTGCACCCCAAACACACCTTTTGCAACAAAATCCAAAGCCATCCATGGAGTAAAGGAAAATCACCAGACAACACCAACTGTACATTTAAAATCACACACCACAGCTTGGAGGCTGACTACCTCTGGGCCTAGTGGAAGACTACTAGGCCACAAGCTTGGAACCGGATGGCAAAAGCAAGCACACTGCTTGGATGGCTTCACAAAATGGCCGCCACACACCCACAACAACCACAAGAAATGGGAGACAGTCAATGGACGCCTATGGCAAAGGCACAATGCATGCCTTCCTAAAATGGCCGCCAAACACATGCTCAGCCCCCCCACCACAATAACACACAAAAAGTGATTGGAAAGGACAGGAAGAGGAAGTTGTAGTGTCTGTGGAACTTAATCCCTCTCATAAAAATGTTTTCCAGACAAATAACAGCTTCTCCCTGCTCCAAACCTACAGCTCAATGACAGCCTGAGGAGTTTTTTGTGCAGAAATGCACAAAAAAGCGTTTTCGAGAAGGGTCTATGTTGCTCGCGAGATATTGTTTGCCAGATTGCAAAAGCTGCGTGTTCGGGATCGCGAACTGTACAAAAAGGCTTTCTCGCGTGCGCGAACACGCATATTGCGAGCGCAAAAATGACGAAAACTGTAAGTCCGCGTTGTCGCGCTGTGCAGAGTTACCGAAAGTTCGCGAGCTGAATCCCTTGCCTTAAATGCAGGCCAAAATAGCCCAATTTGTTTAGCACACACCCAAAAACTGCTATTGCACCCCAAACACACCTTTTGCAACAAAATCCAAAGCCATCCATGGAGTAAAGGAAAATCACCAGACAACACCAACTGTACATTTAAAATCACGCACCACAGCTTGGAGGCTGACTACCTCTGGGCCTAGTGGAAGACTACTAGGCCACAAGCTTGGAACTGGATGGCAAAAGGAAGCACACTGCTTGGATGGCTTCACAAAATGGCCGCCACACACCCACAACAACCACAAGAAATGGGAGACAGTCAATGGACGCCTATGGCAAAGGCACAATGCATGCCTTCCTAAAATGGCCGTTCGCGAGCTGAATCCCTTGCCTTACATGCAGGCCAAAATAGCCCAATTTGTTTAGCACACACCCAAAAAATGCTATTGCACCCCAAACACACCTTTTGCAACAAAATCCAAAGCCATCCATGGAGTAAAGGAAAATCACCAGACAACACCAACTGTACATTTAAAATCACGCACCACAGCTTGGAGGCTGACTACCTCTGGGCCTAGTGGAAGACTACTAGGCCACAAGCTTGGAACCGGATGGCAAAAGCAAGCACACTGCTTGGATGGCTTCACAAAATGGCCGCCACACACCTACAACAACCACAAGAAATGGGAGACAGTCAATGGACGCCTATGGCAAAGGCACAATGCATGCCTTCCTAAAATGGCCGCCACACACATGCTCAGCCCCCCCACCACAATAACACACAAAAAGTGATTGGAAAGGACAGGAAGAGGAAGTTGTAGTGTCTGTGGAACTTAATCCCTCTCATAAAAATGTTTTCCAGACAAATAACAGCTTCTCCCTGCTCCAAACCTACAGCTCAATGACAGCCTGAGGAGTTTTTTGTGCAGAAATGCACAAAAAAGCGTTTTCGAGAAGGGTCTATGTTGCTCGCGAGATATTGTTTGCCAGATTGCAAACGCTGCGAGTTCGGGATCGCGAACTGTACAAAAAGGCTTTCTCGCGTGCGCGAACACGCATATTGCGAGCGCAAAAATGACGAAAACTGTAAGTCCGCGTTGTCGCGCTGTGCAGAGTTACCGAAAGTTCGCAAGCTGAATCCCTTGCCTTAAATGCAGGCCAAAATAGCCCAATTTGTTTAGCACACACCCAAAAAACTGCTATTGCACCCCAAACACACCTTTTGCAACAAAATCCAAAGCCATCCATGGAGTAAAGGAAAATCACCAGACAACACCAACTGTACATTTAAAATCACGCACCACAGCTTGGAGGCTGACTACCTCTGGGCCTAGTGGAAGACTACTAGGCCACAAGCTTGGAACCGGATGGCAAAAGGAAGCACACTGCTTGGATGGCTTCACAAAATGGCCGCCACACACCCACAACAACCACAAGAAATGGGAGACAGTCAATGGACGCCTATGGCAAAGGCACAATGCATGCCTTCCTAAAATGGCCGTTCGCGAGCTGAATCCCTTGCCTTACATGCAGGCCAAAATAGCCCAATTTGTTTAGCACACACCCAAAAAATGCTATTGCACCCCAAACACACCTTTTGCAACAAAATCCAAAGCCATCCATGGAGTAAAGGAAAATCACCAGACAACACCAACTGTACATTTAAAATCACGCACCACAGCTTGGAGGCTGACTACCTCTGGGCCTAGTGGAAGACTACTAGGCCACAAGCTTGGAACCGGATGGCAAAAGCAAGCACACTGCTTGGATGGCTTCACAAAATGGCCGCCACACACCCACAACAACCACAAGAAATGGGAGACAGTCAATGGACGCCTATGGCAAAGGCACAATGCATGCCTTCCTAAAATGGCCGCCACACACATGCTCAGCCCCCCCACCACAATAACACACAAAAAGTGATTGGAAAGGACAGGAAGAGGAAGTTGTAGTGTCTGTGGAACTTAATCCCTCTCATAAAAATGTTTTCCAGACAAATAACAGCTTCTCCCTGCTCCAAACCTACAGCTCAATGACAGCCTGAGGAGTTTTTTGTGCAGAAATGCACAAAAAAGCGTTTTCGAGAAGGGTCTATGTTGCTCGCGAGATATTGTTTGCCAGATTGCAAAAGCTGCGTGTTCGGGATCGCGAACTGTACAAAAAGGCTTTCTCGCGTGCGCGAACACGCATATTGCGAGCGCAAAAATGACGAAAACTGTAAGTCCGCGTTGTCGCGCTGTGCAGAGTTACCGAAAGTTCGCGAGCTGAATCCCTTGCCTTAAATGCAGGCCAAAATAGCCCAATTTGTTTAGCACACACCCAAAAAATGCTATTGCACCCCAAACACACCTTTTGCAACAAAATCCAAAGCCATCCATGGAGTAAAGGAAAATCACCAGACAACACCAACTGTACATTTAAAATCACGCACCACAGCTTGGAGGCTGACTACCTCTGGGCCTAGTGGAAGACTACTAGGCCACAGGCTTGGAACCGGATGGCAAAAGCAAGCACACTGCTTGGATGGCTTCACAAAATGGCCGCCACACACCCACAACAACCACAAGAAATGGGAGACAGTCAATGGACGCCTATGGCAAAGGCACAATGCATGCCTTCCTAAAATGGCCGCCACACACATGCTCAGCCCCCCCACCACAATAACACACAAAAAGTGATTGGAAAGGACAGGAAGAGGAAGTTGTAGTGTCTGTGGAACTTAATCCCTCTCATAAAAATGTTTTCCAGACAAATAACAGCTTCTCCCTGCTACAAACCTACAGCTCAATGACAGCCTGAGGAGTTTTTTGTGCAGAAATGCACAAAAAAGCGTTTTCGAGAAGGGTCTATGTTGCTCGCGAGATATTTTTTGCCAGATTGCAAAAGCTGCGTGTTCGGGATCGCGAACTGTACAAAAAGGCTTTCTCGCGTGCGCGAACACGCATATTGCGAGCGCAAAAATGACGAAAACTGTAAGTCCTCGTTGTCGCGCTGTGCAGAGTTACCGAAAGTTCGCGAGCTGAATCCCTTGCCTTAAATGCAGGCCAAAATAGCCCAATTTGTTTAGCACACACCCAAAAACTGCTATTGCACCCCAAACACACCTTTTGCAACAAAATCCAAAGCCATCCATGGAGTAAAGGAAAATCACCAGACAACACCAACTGTACATTTAAAATCACGCACCACAGCTTGGAGGCTGACTACCTCTGGGCCTAGTGGAAGACTACTAGGCCACAAGCTTGGAACCGGATGGCAAAAGGAAGCACACTGCTTGGATGGCTTCACAAAATGGCCGCCACACACCCACAACAACCACAAGAAATGGGAGACAGTCAATGGACGCCTATGGCAAAGGCACAATGCATGCCTTCCTAAAATGGCCGTTCGCGAGCTGAATCCCTTGCCTTACATGCAGGCCAAAATAGCCCAATTTGTTTAGCACACACCCAAAAAATGCTATTGCACCCCAAACACACCTTTTGCAACAAAATCCAAAGCCATCCATGGAGTAAAGGAAAATCACCAGACAACACCAACTGTACATTTAAAATCACGCACCACAGCTTGGAGGCTGACTACCTCTGGGCCTAGTGGAAGACTACTAGGCCACAAGCTTGGAACCGGATGGCAAAAGCAAGCACACTGCTTGGATGGCTTCACAAAATGGCCGCCACACACCCACAACAACCACAAGAAATGGGAGACAGTCAATGGACGCCTATGGCAAAGGCACAATGCATGCCTTCCTAAAATGGCCGCCACACACATGCTCAGCCCCCCCACCACAATAACACACAAAAAGTGATTGGAAAGGACAGGAAGAGGAAGTTGTAGTGTCTGTGGAACTTAATCCCTCTCATAAAAATGTTTTCCAGACAAATAACAGCTTCTCCCTGCTCCAAACCTACAGCTCAATGACAGCCTGAGGAGTTTTTTGTGCAGAAATGCACAAAAAAGCGTTTTCGAGAAGGGTCTATGTTGCTCGCGAGATATTGTTTGCCAGATTGCAAAAGCTGCGTGTTCGGGATCGCGAACTGTACAAAAAGGCTTTCTCGCGTGCGCGAACACGCATATTGCGAGCGCAAAAATGACGAAAACTGTAAGTCCGCGTTGTCGCGCTGTGCAGAGTTACCGAAAGTTCGCGAGCTGAATCCCTTGCCTTAAATGCAGGCCAAAATAGCCCAATTTGTTTAGCACACACCCAAAAAATGCTATTGCACCCCAAACACACCTTTTGCAACAAAATCCAAAGCCATCCATGGAGTAAAGGAAAATCACCAGACAACACCAACTGTACATTTAAAATCACGCACCACAGCTTGGAGGCTGACTACCTCTGGGCCTAGTGGAAGACTACTAGGCCTCAAGCACACACATCCAACAAAGGTATATCACACACACACACCAACAGTGAAATACACCACAGCCACGTTTAGCATTTCAATCCTATGCCATCCATGCCCTACATGATGTAGAAATTCTACAGACACCACAAAACATGGACCCATGGGTACCCTACTGGCTGAAATTGCAGAGAAAAACAACTAGGCCCATATTGAAAGTAGTACAGGCCACCCACCACAACAATAATTTTTAAAAACAATAAAAATCCCAGAAAAATGTAGGTACAAACAAGCCCCAATGAAACAAACACACCAATTCTCCAACTTACTTGTCGTAAATTAAATCTCAAATCAAAAATTCCTCAAATAAATCCAAAAAAATGGTGTGATGCAGCAGACAGACACAAAAAGTGATCCTTCCAGCTCCAAATCCAAATGAAAGTGAACAACACATGCACAAAGCACGTGGGAGGAGCCTGCTGGACAGGAACAGGAAGTTGTAGTGTCAGGGGCACTTCCTTCCTCTTGAAAAAAAAGTGTTAAAAAAATTAAAGGACTCTTTCTTACACAAAGACTACAGCAAGATCACAATCTGAGGAGTTTTCTGAGCAAAATGATCATTTTAGAGAAGGTTTTATGAAGCTCGCGAGATATTCTTTGCCAGATTGCAGTTTTTCCATGTTCGGGATCGCGATCTTACCAAAACAGCCGCCGGAAGTCAGTTCGCGCGCACCAATGACGTGTTCGGGGGCGCACACTCTCGCGGGCTTGGGCAGCCATAGTACAAATCTCGTGGCGCTCGCAAACAGACAGAAAAGCAAGTTGGCGATCGCAGAATCAAGGTAAGACATTACCGCGCGCGCGAGAATGAATATTGAGCGCGCGAGGAAGCAAATTTACTACGCTACGCGCTAGATTGCGTAGCAATCTGCAACTTCGCGCTCTACGCGAAGCGCGAAGTTACCAAAACTTCGCAACCTCCGCGAACGGAGCGTAGTTCAACGCCCAGGCTTAGTAATTTAGCAACATGCATGCAGTGCTTTATGGCTAATGATCTCTATTGTGTATGAAGTACCTTGTTGGGTATGTATTTGTGCAGCTTGCTCCCCACAATGGGACGTGAACGCCTGCTGATGGTGTGTGTCCTTTGTGCATCTCCGCATTTTGTTGCCTGATCCAGTGGCTGTAATTTATGGTGATTGTTCATACATTTTCTCATAGTGACCAATGAGTGACCTGACACTTCTTCCTTTACATACACCTGTTGCACTGTGCATTTCAGACCTTGTCTGTGTGTGCTACTTTTTCCCTAATTACTAACCCCTTCCGCCTGCTGCTGCCTCACCTGCAGCACCGCCCCACCGAGTGCCCTGATTCTGCAACCCCCACACCTCCGAAATGCTCTGCCCTTCCCCCTCCACCCATTCGAAATGCAGGCAGCAGCTTTTCTGTGCCACTGTAGCCCAAGCGCCGTGCCAAAGGCAGGTACGTATGCGCCTGCTAGTCTTTGCATGACCCACGTCACACAACAGGCTCATGCTGCAGCCACTCTCGAAGCAATGTCATTGTGACAATCATCCTCCTGCTATCAGGCAACCCCTAAGCACACACATGACACCTTCGCATGCTGAGTGTGCTACTCCAACTGCCTACACAGTGCTGCCCAGCCTACAAGACCCTGTAAGAACAACCAGGTAATGTGCCTCCTACTCCACACTCGCTCCGTCCACCAGCACGCCATTGGACTCTGTTAGCTCCTCAATACGACAGCCCCACACATCACCTTCATGACAGTAACCTGGAAAAGCATCCTCAGCACATGACGTCTTCATTGCCATCTCATACGGATACAAAACCACCCGCAGGGACGGCAACACCAGTCCCGGGGGATGAATTGCTATTTATTCACAAGTACACCCTCAGAGTCACAAATCCGGGTTTGCAGCAACTCCATGGCAACCCTCAGTGTAACACTCCTCTACAGATCTGCAGGACTACATCCACTATTCCGTTAAGCCATCAACACGTACATCTGCACGCACGCACTAACCTCCAGGGGCTACATGTGGCTGTGTGCCAGTAACTTCTTGCTGGAGGGGAACAACACCACCATCCATCATTGGTCCATCAACATTTGACTACACATCTCCGACAAGCAACACACTGCCCCACACCCCACTCCGGATCCCCCAAAGATGCTTGATGTAAGTCACCACAGACAAGCTGTGTGGGACACTAAAACAACACCCCTGCCACACCCTGCAACCTCACACACTGGATCAGCAACTGATCCAACAATCTTGCCACATTGATGGACTTTCCTGTGAAGCACAACAACAGTTCAGGCACCTGGGACAAGGCAGACCTATAGGACTCCTACAGACTTAGCCGGACTCTTGTGCAAACCTTGCAACACAAAGAGCCATCATTTGCCTTACAGCCCTGGAAAACACCACACACAGCCATCACCATATCACCAGCAAGGACAAGTGGAGATCCTTCAGATAGTGCCGAGACACCCAATCACACAACATCCAGGGGCTCATCAGCATTGTGAGTGAAATGACAGAAGATATCCATCCAAGACACCCCAGCCTTGCAAGGCAGATCACATCTCTTGCAACTTTGTACCACTGCAAGCTCATGGGCATACACGACAGCCTTGGCACACAGACGCAGACAGCACTATTATCCGCAGGAAAAAACCCCCATCAGGTTATGGACTCCCATCAGCAGCAATGACACAACCTGGCTCATTGCAACATACACTCTGGCTCTCCATCAGGCCCCTTCCCACACAACATCTAAACCACATCATTCCACATCCTTGAAGCCCACGTCCAGCGTATCCTGAATGTCTCCTTTGAGTTTGCCACTTTCCATAGGTGCAGGAGGCATGCAGAGACCCAGGCCTTTCTTAGACAACGGTCGTCAGTACCGCAGGATCTCCTGGTGCATCACCCTGCTTCCCTACCCAGGAAATGTCATCAGGAAGACACTCAACAAGCCATGCAACCTTCTCCAGGCAATCGGCACCAGACCATCTTCCACAGTAACAACACCACTGCAACCCTCAGCATTGCCACCAACGACAACTTTGCCATGCTCAACAATGGTGAGGCCACCACCCTTGACCTCTCAATGGCACTCTATACCATGTGCTACCACACCGTCAGCTCACACATCTCCAACACTGGTATCCAGAGGAGGGCCCAGAGTTAAATCAGAAAGTCTGCCTCCACCCTGCAACATGTAGTACACTGGGGTCATCTGGCCCATGCCCCAGGGCTCTTCTCTCAGCGTGACGATCTTCAATGTCTCCATGACCCCCCTCTCCACCATCACATGCGCACACGGCCTCATCATCTTCTCGTATGCCATTGACACCCAGATGCTCCTCCAACTCACCAAAGACCCAGCCATTGCCAGATCCAAACTTCAAGAAGGCATGAGATCTGTTGAGGAATGGCTGAACATCAGCCACCTGAGGCTGGACTTGGACAGGACAGTAGTCATCATCTGAGGATTGTCCCCTTACAGCTGGGTCAACTCCTTGTGTCCCACTGGTCTGTGCACCGCACCAGCACCCAGTGGCCACGCACGCAAGCTGGTGTTCATCATGGACCCATCGCTGACAATTACCATGCAACTCACCACCATCTGTACCTCATGCTGCAACACCCCCCACATGCTGCAAATGACCCACAGATGGATCCACTCCAAGGCAAGACAGGCCGTCCCCCTGGTCCATGACACCAGCCGGCTCAACTACAGCACCGGCCTCTATGGAGAACAACAGCAAAACTGCAGGAGAAGTTGTCGACATCCTGGGTGCATCCGCACACCTCATCTGCAACATCCCCCACCCTGGCCCCATCACCGTCCACCTGAGATAGGTACAATGGCTCACTGTGTGCTGCAGGATCACCTTCAGACTCCTCAACCACACTCAGGAGGCAGTCCACAACCCCAGACCCAACACCGACCTTGGATGTCTGTCATCCAACACCCGTTGGCCCAACTCCATGCAGCCCACCTTGCCCTGGCAACCATTCATCACATCCACATAAAAACTGCATGCAGGAGATAGTTCTCCTACCTCGCAAAACAGACCTGGGACTCCCTCCCCGGGCAAATCAACATGACCCATGACCTCTACACCTTCATGATACTCTACCAAATTGGTCTGTCTGAGCAGTATTGCAAGCACCCCCTCAGCATCTTGAGGCCATCACGTGTGAGTATTGGGCTCCATGTCTGTATTTTGTGATACATTGTGACCCATGTGTGTCCTCGACCGGACTCAGATCCAAGTGTGGGGATGGCTGGAGTTTGTTCCACACTCAGGCATACTTCGACACATCCCCACACATATGTTGTGTAATCATGCTAAATGACTGCAACATAAAATATCATGTCTTAATTTTTTATATAGCTCTGGGGCGTAATTTGTGCACAGAAAAAGGTGCTATGCAGGGACCATAGAATCTAAAGTTCACAGGGGGAGATGAGATCCTTGGTATTTGAAGTCATCAGTCCAGACCACAGTGTTTGGCATCATTGGTCAGTCTGTGACCAGCAAGTCCATGTGGCAGATGATGTTAGTCAATGAGGTGATGCTGTTGCACGTGAAGGCCAGGTGCCAGGCCAGGTGACCTGGGAGATGTGGATGGGCCGCTGCCTCTCATGGTCTTTTCCGTGGATGACCCACCTTCCTCGCATGACCCTCAGTTGCAGGCTTTGACGATGCTTGGGACGCTCCATCGGACGAATCCTCCTCCCAAAAGGCTTGAAGGGGGTTCAAGCCTTTTGAGCATATGGGCATTGCGCACCTGGTCAGCACTATCCAAACATAAGGCATGGGGCCCTTATGGAAGCACACGTTGCACGCCTGAACGTGATTCATTTATTTTGTCAATTTAGATTATGAGACTGACTCACAGCTAATTATGGTTCTTTTGCCTTCTGTTGTTATGACTGGTACAGGCTTCCTGTAGGCTCCTCCTTTTCACCCTTATGCTACCAGCTCACCAGCCTTGACAAACCATCTAAACACAAGTAGATGTGGAAGGAACAACAGCTGGTGCTTCATAAACATTTGGATGGCTGTTCTGCAAATCCTGTAACACTCCAAGATTTCATTAATTAGGAGGCTTTTTAGCTCCTCCCCAGGAAGGACTGGCTTTTACAATTTTATATAAAATGAAATTTCATAAGGTGAACAGTTTAGCAATAGATTTCTTGGTATATTATTAAAAGCTTACTATGCACTATACAGAATATTTAGCGAGAGTGTGCTATATCTTGAAGGCCTCAGAGTCAAAGCTTATTTTGTTGTTACAGTCTACCACTCACTTTGAATCTGACTGGTGGTGGTCTTTACCTGGTGGCACAGGGAGGGTTGCCCATGTTGTCGGCGATCCGACGGAGTGAATGGCTTATGTCCCTTTGCATGAATGAATGAATGAATGAAATGAGTTTTATAAAGCGCACGTAGCTGCCCTGGGGCGTCCAAGCGCTGAGAATACCAACTGAGGCTATGATTGCTTGAGGGAAGAATATCTAACCTAACTACTAATTAATAAACAAAAGCGTTTTCAGCTGTTTACGGAAAGAACTAAGGTCGGGGATGGATCTTAGATGTTGGGGAAGAGCATTCCACAATTTGGCCACATTAAAGGAAAAGTAGCAACCTCCCGATCCTGATTTCTTTATTTTCGGGACAATGGCCAGATTGGCAAAGGCTGAGCGCAGATGTCTGACAGGCTGATAAGGTGTAATAAGGGGAAAATTAATTGCTGGGCCTGAGGACCAAAAGGCCTGATGTGCAATGCAAAGTGATTTGAAATTTACTCTTTCCCTAAAGGGAAGCCAATGCAGTCTCCTTAGGCCGGACTTTACTGATGATCTGCGGGGGATTTGTAGAAGAGTCCGTGCTGCGCAATTCTGTATCAACTGCAGTTTGCGTAGAGTGAAATCGGGAGCTCCCAGATATAGAGCATTCCCGAAGTCCAACCGTGATTGGATCATGCCCAGAACCACGGTCTTTCTTGCTTCAAAAGGGAGTAGAGGAAGGACCTTCCTGATGACTCTAAGAATGCCGAAACAGATAGCAGATAGTCTTATTGCCTACTGATCAAATGACAGGGACCTATCCAGCCAGACACCAAGGCTCTTAATGGTATCTTTAGGCACAGGGGCCGGTCCCAAACTGGGTGGCCAAAGAGTATCAATGGAAGAAGGAGCGTGACGACCAAGGAGCATGAGCTCAGTTTTGTCTCCGTTGAGTTTGAGACAAGACTTGGTCATCCAACTCTTAACCATGTCCAGACAGCCTGCAAGATCCGCACACACTAAGGATCCCCCTTCCTGTGCCAGAGAGACCACCAGCTGAGTATCGTCCGCGTAGGTAATGATCTTAATGCCATACGGATGGACGATCTCAGCTAGTGGCCTCATGTAGACGTTAAATAACGTCGGGCTCAATGATGATCCCTGCGGGACTCCACATCCCAGAGGCTTACTGGTGGAGGGGACATTGCCCTCATATACCTGGAAGGATCTCTCATTCAGGTAGGACCTGAGCCACTCCAAGGCCTTGTCAGATATTCCGGTGTCCAGGAGACGTTGTAAGAGGATATCGTGATTGACGGTATCAAATGCCGCACTCAGATCAATAGTGCAGTCTCGGTCCCATGCTTGGGTCGGAAGCCTGTCTGGGAGGGATCGAGCAGCTGGTTTTGTTCGAGAAAGGTTGTTAATAGGCCGTTTATATATTTCTCCAAGATTTTGGCTGCCCATGGCAGCAAGGAGATCGGGCGAAAGTTGTTAAGATTCTTGGTGTCCAGATTAGGTTTTTTAACAAGAGCTCTCACAATGGCCTGTTTCCAGGCCACTGGGACTGTGCTGGTAAAGATCGAGGTGTTTAATACAGCTAACAGTGTAGGAAGGATGGTCTGAGTGGCAGAGACTAAAATGTGTGGAGGTGCTGGGTCCCTAGGGGAACCTGATTTCACCTGATGCATGAGGGAGGTGAGATGGTCCACATCCATCTGGGGAAATTCCGCCAGCACTGGAAGGCAGTTGGATATGTTTTCTTGTAGGGGACAAATAGATGTCTCCTTCAAAGTAGTCTGCTCTGAGGGTGGAAAGGAGGAGTAAATGAGATTTATTTTCTGGAAGAAAAAATTGGCCAAATCATCACAGCGGAGCTGAGAATTTTCATCAATAAGTGGAGGCGTTGGGAGGCTAATAAGACTTTTTACAATCCTATAAATCTCCTTGGAGCTGGAGCTAGCCTCTGCGATTTTGTGTGAGTAATATATGGATTGCGCGCTCTTTATGGCTTTTTAATATACTCTAATCGAATCTATAGATGGTTTTGTCTGCTCCAGCGTATCCTAATCGCCATTTTCGTTCCAGTCTCACAGGGGCACTTTTTCATCCGTAAATCATTCGAATACCAAGGAGCTGAAATCCTAGATCTTTTAAGACAATTTTCTTCATAGGGAGTGTAGCATTTAGAGAGTTGTTTATCCATTCGTTAAACATTTCATTGGCCAGAGATGGAGTCTGACCAACTGAGGGAATTGAGATTTGTAATTCCTGAGTCCACAGAACCAGCGGAATTTTTGACCAATTGCGTGTTTCTCGCACTGTAGGTGCGAGGGACGGAGACTTATCAGATTTCCATAGGAACGGAATTAAAGCATGGTCTGTCCAGGGGAGTGCTATAGGGGGACATATTTTCAAGTTGGGACAGTTGCTAAACACCGGATCCAACCAATGACCTTTGGTGTGCGTGGGGGATGGAACCAGCTGGGACAACTGTAAAGCAGAAAAATCCCCAATTAATTTGTTAGCGATGGAGTCATCAGGTTCATCGAAATGAATGTTGAAATCGCCTAATAACGTAAAGTTGGAGGGTGAACAGGCTAGGTCAGCGACCAGCGAGGGCAGAGATTCGTGAAAGTGTTTGGCTGGGCCCGGAGGGCGATATATAAGTGCACCAGAAAAACTTGTATTAGGAGAAAATTCCAAGGAAAAAGACAAGCTTTCGCAGTCCACAAAGGGATTCGGGGTGCAGCGACAGGTAAAACAGTCTCTGAAAATGATTGCCAAACCACCCCCTCTATCCTTCACGCGGTCCTGTCTCACAATTTGGTAACCCTGACCCAGGGTTTGAATTAACTCCGGGTCAGATTGCGAGGTTAGCCATGTCTCGGTGAGAAAAAGAACATCAGGTTTTCTCTCCTCGAGTAGCAATGATAGTTCTGTACAGTGTCTAGGCAAAGATCTACAGTTTAAAAGGGACATTCTGAACAATTGTTGCCTGTGAGTGAGGGGCTTAGTAGTAAGAAGTATGTTGCAGTCCCTACATTGAATAGGTAGGTCAAGCGGAGGGTACTTATGTACACAAGGCAAATTTACCTGTGAGTTGATCATTCGTAATTCAGTAGAGGTGTATCTCCTAATATTTTTTGTTTTAGTGGAGATGAGGGGTATGGCCCCTGGTCCCGGCCGGTCGCGGACGGGCGCAGACGGGCTTGCCTTAGGCGCGCCAACGGCGCGCCCGCTGCGCTCGTCCGCGGCACCTCCTGAAGTGACACATTTTTATATGTGCTGGATGACGGCCAGGGGGGGCGTGGCCTCGCAAGGGGGCGTGGCCAGCGATCTCGCCGGTGATGGCGGCGGGGTGTTTGCCTCTGCCCAGGGTCCGCTGCACGGCAGGGGAAAGCGTGCAACCCCAAGAGGAGCAAGTAATGCGGTGAGTAGAGTAGAGTACAGTTTGCACCGCCAGGAGCTCAGCCAGTCTTGCCTCTATCCATCCTTGGTGTTCTTGTTGACTGGCGTGTTGCTCGGCCTGCTGGTTCTTGATCTCTGTGAGTGTCACCAATATCTGGCTGAACTCCCTGGTTTCACGCCGGTATGCCTCCATGATGTTGTGGATGTGTGACATACCGGTCCCTTCAGCTGGCTGGTCAGGTTCTCGCCTCCGCCGTCCTCCACTCCCACCACCCCTGCCCACACGAGCCTGGCCTGCCGTTGTGGGCACATCGGGTCTACGGGACCCCTGAGGGATGGCAGTGTCGGTGTTGTCTGCCTCCTCCTGGGTGCCCGCCGCACCTTGTCCCTCCTGGTCAGACTGGCTCAGTTGTTCACTGCGGGCAAGGCTTCTCGGTGTCTCCTGGGATGTGGCAGGAATGGGGCGGTGGTTGGCACAGATGGTCCTGAACCAGGTTGTGCAGGGGCTTGGACACCAGAGGGTCCAGGTCGGTCGGGGTCATCCGCGGAGTGTTGAGAGGCGTCGCTGCCGGTGGGATCAGGTTCCTCCCGAGCCTGTGACTGTGATTCTTCCCCCCCATTGTTGGGGGGATATTCATCACGTTGCCCTGTGTGTGAGAGACAGACAATGTTAATGCTGTTTCATGCAACATGCATGTTTCATACACATTCAAGTTGGCAGTGTTCCTCCAGGTAGTTGTATGTGCCTAGCATGCTCCTCAATGTTCACTTGTGGATGGGTATGTTGCGGGGGACAGATTGATATGTTCTCCTGAGTCTTTGACATGGCGATTTGTGGCTTGGATGCTTCTTCGGCTATGCATTGGTCTTGTTGTGTTGTATGTCCATGGTGACAGTGGGTAAATTCATTGCCTGTCCTGGTGGTGTCTGCTTGTGTAAGGGGTGTGTGTGACAGGGCCTGCTGGTGGGTGTAGTGTGATTTAGCAGTGGGGCTTCCAGGTGATGTAGTTGTCCCCCCATGGAGCATGCTGCCATGACAGTGAGTGTGAGTTCCTGTCCTAGATATCTGACCTTGTTGTCTTGGTGTTTGTGTTGGCACTAGTCATAGGAGGGCCTTGTGCTACCTACACCCAGGCCGAGTGTGAGCTATCTTGTCAGTACTTTCCCAATCCCTGTGCATTGCGCATGGTGCATGGGTATGTAGCTGGGCCATATTGGATGAGGGCAATTGTGTCTGATTTGGACTTGGAGTTCAACAATGTGTTTTGTGCCACCCACCCTCCCAGCATACCAGACATCCATTCTTGGGTTGGTGCTTCATGTAGCATGGCACGTAGCATGGCCTTGCTTTGTCAATGGGGCATACACATGTTGTTGGCATTAGCGTAGTTTTTGAGTGTGGTTCTGGCCGGTGATGGCTTGGGGGTAGTTGGGTGCATTTGGTGTAGTATGGGTGTGGATGGCATTACCCCCATGTTACGTAAGTTGTTTGTGTACTCACCAGGCTCTGCAACTCCTTGGAGTCCATGTACTCCCACCGGTGGAAGCATGGTCATCACCTTCTCCTCCCAGGGATGGTAATGTACTGGTCTGCGGGGCGCACCATCTCCAGTGATGTTGCTCTGGGCGTAGTCCTCATTCATTTCGCTCTTGACCGCCCTCCGCAGATCGTACCACTTGGCTTGGCATTCATTCCTGGTCCTTCTATCACCCTATCGACGATCCTCTGCCACAGGCGTGATTTTTCAGCTATGCTGGTCTGTCTGACCAATGTTCCAAACAGCTGTGGCTCGACTCTGATGACTTCATTGACAAGGATCTCCAGCTCCTCCCTTGTGAACTTTAGATTCTTGTCTGTGGGCGTGGTGTGGGGTGAAGGGTGTGGATTAGGCCTGGGCCAAAATTTCATTCCGTTCGCGGAAATTGCGATAATTTGGCATTTTCGCGTTCCGCAGAAAGCGCGAAAATGTCACAATTTCCGCATTCCCCAGCTTAGCGATAATTTGTTTCTTGCTCACGCTGTAAAATAATACATTCTTGCGTGCGCGCGATCGCCTTACCTGAATCCCCGCGTTCGCCGACAAGTTTTCCTGATCCGGTCACGTTCTCCACGAGATGTTGGATTGTTGGTAGCCATTTGCGCTGTCTCGCGACAGTTCGCGCCCGCAGTAACGTCATGCGTCGCGCGATTACGTTTTTCTTCTCGCGATCATGCACTGCGAGACAAGTGAAAACAAGATGGCCGCGCCCGCGAGCAACGGCATGGGTAAGTTGGCGAGCCACGACCACGCAGAAAATACCGCGAACGGGCGGGAAAAAAACTTCTACATCTTTGCGATATTTCCGCGTGTTTGCGGAGATTTTTAACATTTTCGCGATAATTTGCGAAAGTGAATTTCGCAAATTCCGCCCACCCCTAGTGTGGATGGTTGTGGGTGTGTGGTTGTGAATGTGACGCTGTGGGTGTGAATGTGTAGAGGGGGTATGTGTGAAGGAGGTTGTGTGAAGGTGTATATGGTAAGGTGGATGGGTGCAGTTGTTCGTGTGTGCTCTGTAGGTGCAGTGAGTCTGTTGCAAAGGCTCATGGTTTGTGTGTGTGGGCCCTTTTAATTGGTCCATGTGTGGGTGTGGCTCAGTTTGAATTTTTGGTGGGTGTGTCATAAGAGGTGGTTGTGAGTTTGCCCCTCTGTTTGCCTGTTTGGATGTGTCCAGGTGAGTCCTTTCCATTTTTTGTGCAGTGTAGACGTGTTTTGTGGTGTTGTGCGAGTCGAATAGGCCCTCCTTGTGCTGTTTTCCAGTGTCCGTGGTTCAGTAAGGTACAGGGGTACGAGTCGTACAGACACATGGCGCCATGCGTTGTGTATGTATGGGGCGTATGCCGCCATTGCCATGTACGATGCATACACCACCATCGCTGATGTACTTTGCATACACCGCCATCGCTATGTACGGTGCGTACACCGCCATCGCTTATGTACGGTGCGTACACCGCCATCGCTATGTACGGTGTGTACACTGCCATCGCTATGTATGGTGCGTACACCGCCATCGCTATGTACGGTGCGTACACCGCCATCACTTATGTACGGTGCGTACACCGCCATCGCTATGTACGGTGCGTACACCGGCATCGCTATGTACGGTGCGTACACTGCCATCGCTATGTACGGTGCGTACACCGACATTGCTATGTACGGTGCGTACGCCGCCATCGCTTATGTACGGTGCGTACACCAACATTGCTATGTACGGTGCGTACACCGCCATCGCTATGTACGGTGAGTACACCGCCATTGCTATGGATGGTGCGTACACCACCATCACTTATGTACGGTGCGTACACCGAAATTGCTACTGTACGGTGCCTACACAGACATTGCATTTGTACAAGTCATTCCCCATGTACGGGACGGACGTTTTCCGTACGAATCGTAAATCAGTAAGCTGGTCCAGATCGTACTTGTATGCTCGGACTGTGTTTTTACGATTCGTACGTAAAAGTGTCCGGATCCGTCTCGTAACACTTTTCCCGCTACGATTCATACGGATCAGGCCGATCCGTATGTACTTTTTCCCGTACCAATCGTACTTCACGGGTCGGACGTGACTTGTACAATTCGCACGGAAAAAAATACAGGATCGGAATCGCCCCTTTGTGTAGACTCCAGAGCATTATTCCACTCGAAGTCATGGAGATAGTGTGCAAAGTCTTCTTTCCACGATGGTGAAGGGTTGCCAATGAGACACCCACATGTACTCCGATAGCTTAATATAGCTATGTGATCAAGTGACACCTGGCACCCATAGTGTAGAGTCTGTGTATGACAGCATGGGTGGGGGTTCTTCGTCCACTGTGTTCCATAGGAGTTGACATGCAGTTAGCATCTTCCTGTGCAGGAGGATCTGACCTGGAGGCATTTCATAATTGTGATGAAGCTGTTTGAAAGTGGCCAGTTTGTGGCCCTGAAAGAGGGAGCCCAAAGCATCCAAGGATTTGTCATGCGAGGTTGTGAGGTTGCCTGCCATCAAGGATCCAAAGAATTTTGACAGTTCTTACAGGGGAATTTCAGAGTATAAGGCAGTGCTTGCCACATCAGTTGAAAAACCCAAGCGAGGCATTTCTGGGCTACCCACACAAGTAGGGATCAGGAGTGGTGCAGCTTAATAGAGGGCAGAAGAAGCTGACAAATGATGTCAGGGGATAAGGGAATATCTCCTGTGCTGGTTTCATAGAGATTCATGCCTCCTGCCAATGGGACACACATTGAAGTTGGGCGTGAGATAGTAGGATTCAAAAGAGGTACCGCCCTACCCATAAAGGCTAAAGGGAGATGCTTCCAGAATCGAGTTCTGGGATTTAGGGCTGCGAGTGGTAGAGGCGGATTCCTTGATTTTGGACCATTATCCCCACCCAAGTTGCAGTGACTCTGCTGAACTGTATCATCTCAGGGCTGCAACTCCTCACAGGGGGAAGATTTACGACTTAGTCTAGTTGACCTGAAAACCTGCTGTGGCTTTAAAGTCTTATGGGGCCTCATGTTTCATTCTGGTACCAGTACTGACATCTCAGAGATAGAACAACATCATGTGTGTGGTGTTGGATAGTGGGATGCCACAAAAGAGGCCCTCTATGCGGAGATGGAGTGCAAATAGTATGGGGAGAGAGGGCTAAGAGGGAGAGAGGGCATCCCTGGCAGGGCCCTGGCCAGCAGCAGAGAATGAGGCAGCTAGGGTGCATCCAATCTGCACCTGATGGATGGAGTGGTGCATATTAGTTTCATGTAAACCAGGAGATGCCATCGAAACCTAGGGGTCCATTAGTATGTCTGGCGCATCGCCACTGCCAGCATGGCGGTGGCGATCTGCCCGAAATAATCCCCCCGTCCGCCTCCCATTTCCCCCCACCATATCAATATGGCAGGGGGTACCGCTGCGGACGGGAAGACCATCCGCCGCTTTTCCGCCCGGTCGACGAGTCGACCGGGCGGAAAAGGCTTTAATATGGTGGCGGTGTCTGCTAGACACTGCCATCCCTATTTGTATGCACGCGGGGAGCAGCCTCACTGCCATGGAAAGGCATGCAGGATTCAAATTTGGGGGCCTGTTGCAGTCCCCCAGGAAGTTGGGTGTGGTGGAGGGTGCACATGGGGGGTACCTATGGTGCCCCCGTGCATTTGCATGCACAATGCGGCAGGCACCGCGCGGTGCCTGCCACGTTGTGCATGCAAATGCACAACATGCATTTTTGGCATTGCGGCAGGTGATGCTGAAAGCATCGCCAGCCGCAATGTTAAAAATGCAGGATGCACCCGCCAGAGTGGCAGGCGTATCACCCCCACGTGACCGCCGCACTTATGGTGGGTGGTCCTTTTTTATGTCAGGATGGCGGGTGGACTAATGATGCCCTTAGTTTTGACAACATTTTGAAAAGATATGGGCATGACATCATGTCAAATGCCTTCTGTAGATCATGTATGAGGCACGCACACGTCTGATCCATTACATGCTATGGCCCAGGACTAATCCGTTTTATAAGGGTGGGTACACTGACAAACTATCGAAAAAAATATTGTGAACAAAATATCGATATATATATATATATATATATATATATTATTTTTTTTAAATAAATATTAAATATATTAAAGAATACAATTAATTAGAAAAATATTAGATTTAATATACATTTTAATAAATATAATGAATAAACTTTTTAAAAAAACGTTAAATAGTCCTATATAATAATTAAAATATATATATATATATACATTTACTTTAAATAATTATTAAACAATTAATTTTAATGTATTTTATAATTTTGTAATTATATAAAAATGTAACACATGTTATAGTTAGCTGGACATTTCACTCGTAAAAAACCATTGAAATTCCCCCGTTATAGTTAGTTCAGATAACTATAACTTGCGTGACCGCAATCCACTGCTAATGACGTCACATATTACATCACTCATGACATGGTCAGTGACATCACTCATGACATCACTGATGACATCATCCTTGTGATAGAGTGGCAGTCGCGCAAGTTATAGTTATCTGAACTAACTATAGCGGAATTTGCAAGGTTTTTTAAAGGCTAATTCCTAACTATAACATGTGTGAAACCTATGGTTTTTTTAAGTGAATTTGTAAGGTTTTTGAAATGCTAATTTATGTATGTATTATTATATTTTTTATATATTTATTTTACAATAAACTACCTATGTATATAGTTATAGATTGACTGTATCCTGTAATATGGAATGGCTCAGCTCTTTTTGTTTGTATTTGGATAAAGTTGAACAGCATAGTTAATATCTTCTATAAACTTATAAACAGTTGATTTTTTTTTTTTTTTTTTACTTTTTTCACGGTGCGCGCACCGTGTGAGCACAATGCGCGCACCCCGCGATTTTTTGAAAATAAAATAAAATGTTTTTTTCACCCTTCGGGGTCCTTCAGGGACCCCCTGACAAAGGCTAGGGGGTCAGGAACTCTCTACCCTGCCCCCTTTTCACGTTCTCCACCTTTCTTTTTCACTGTCACACACAAAATGGCTGTCAACACTTCCTGATTGCGACCGATTCGACTGTTGACTGACATGTAACCATCAATCAGAATTACGCTCGCGCACGTTAAGGTGCGCGCACGGTGCGCGGCCATAGATATTTATGTACTTTTAACTGCAATTTTCTCAGGAACTACTGAACAGATTGACACCATATATGCAAAAGGCACATGCTTGACCTGAGGACTACCTCTTTGCCAAATTTCAAGTAATTCTGTTCAGCCGTTCGGGCTGTACCTTTGACTAAAGTTCCTATGGGAAAATGCATGGGGAAAACGTGTTTTGGGACCCCCCTTTTTTCTCAGCCCCAGCTTGACGAATCACCCCGAGACTTTCAGGGAAAGAGCTGAGCGGAGCGCCCCATTAGTTTTGAAAATTTCGCGAGGATTCGTCAACCAGCGCCAATGTTATTCAAAATAGAATTTTCAGATTTCCTATGGGAACTCGGTCCTAACTATAACTATCTACTGGCGACCGCCAGTAGATAATATCTATATATGTATATATATACCAATAACAGAAAATCTGCTCAAAAACATTCTATTATAAATTAAAACAAACAATTTAAAAATCTTTAAACTTACATTTCCCACTCCAGTTAGTGCAACAGTGGGGAAAGTGATGGACAGCGGAGGGGTAAAAATTACTATTCCCACTCCAATTAATGCAACAGTAGTGAAAGTATTGGATAGCGGAGAGGTAAAAATTACTATTCCCACTCGTGTGAGTGCAACAGTAGGGAAAGTGTTAGATAGCGGAGGGATAAAAGCTACTATTCCCACTCCAGTCAGTGCAACCATAGTGAAAGTTTTGGATAGCGGAGGGGTAAAATTTACTTTTCCCACTCCAATGAGTGCACCAGTAGGGAAAGTGTTGGTAGCAGAGGGGTCAAAATTACTATTCCCACTCCAGTCAGTGCAACCATAGGGAAAGTATGGGATAGCGGAGGGGTAAAATTACTTTTCCCACTCCAATGAGTGCACCAGTAGGGAAAGTGTTGGTAGCAGAAGGGTCATATTACTATTCCCACTCCAGTGAGTGCAACAGTAGGAAAAATGTGGGATCGCAGAGGGGTAAATAGTACTACTCCCACTCTAGTGAGTGCAACAGTAGGGAAAGTGTTAGATAGAGGAGGGGTAACAATTACTACACTTACTCCAATTAATGCAACAGTAGGGAAAGTGTTGGATGGCGGAAGGGTAAAAATTACTATTCCCACTCCAGTCAGTCTAACAGTAGGGAAGCGTTGGATAGCAGATTGGTAAAATGTACTATTTCCACTCCAATGAATGCAACAGTAGGGAAAGGGTTGGATAGCGGAGGAGTTAAAATTACTATTCCCACTCCAGTGAGTTAAACAGTAGGGAAAGTATTGGATTGCGGAGGGATACAATTGGCTATTTCCCCCCCAGTGAGAGCAACAGTATGGGAAGTGTTGGATAGCGGAGGGATACAAATAAAAACAAACAAAATATCATCAACAGAATGTTTTTTTTAAAGTAAGTAAAAAAATATAAATGTTACAAATTTAACTTAAAATATATGAAATAATAAAAAAAATATATAAACATATTCTAATGTTAAATACATATCACCAATACCTACAAATATTATATTAAATAACATAAAAACTTTTTTGAAACAAATACATATTTTATTTACAAATTATTTATTACATAAATGAAATCTATTTACTTCCTAACCTATAACACCACACAACTCATAACCCACAACTAAAATGTATTTTTGCATAATTAACATATTTAAATTATTAATTAAACAAATATTATTAATTAAAAAACAAATTAAAACACATAGAATGTAATTGACTTCCCACCCTTTACACCTAGAATCCCCACAACCCACACCTAAAATTAAACTGTAAAAAAAACTAATTACACAATGACATTTTTTTTCAATTAAATAACTAATAGTATTTAACAACTAATTATAAGGTAAGTAAAATTAATTTGATCACCAAAACAAATAATTGAATAATTACTCTAATTAATTACCAATTAATTAATTAATAGTAATTATCGACTAATTATGAATTAACTAAAAATAAATTACTTCCCACCCTGTACCCCTAGAAACCCCACTACCCACAACTAAAATTAATAACACAATTTCAATATTTAACTGTCAATTAATTAATTAATATTAATTAACAACAGAGTTTTAATTAATTAAAAATAAATTACTTACCACCATTTACCTCTATAAACCCCACAACCAAAATGTATTACAAAAATACCATAATTAATTGTTATTTAATTAATTTATATTAACAACTAATTATTAATTAATTACAAATACATTTCTTACCACACTTTACCTCTATAATCCTATCAGACGCACCTAAAATGTACCCCCAAAAAATAAAAACATTATAAAATCTCAATTAAATAATAAAATATATTTGTTGATTTTTTATAAATGAATTTCCTCCCACCCTATTCCCCTAACCCTCAACAGAACTAAAAAATGCAAAATGTAATTAAAATAAAATTAATAACTACTAAAAATTTAAAACATATATTAAAAAACATAAACAATACTTATCCAAAAAATACATCACATATATTTAGAATATATACTAAATACATAACACTAATTAAAAAATCGATATTTAAAACAAATATATTTTTGCAAACAATATTAATGACTTCTATGTTTTTCAAATCAATATTTCTTACCTTGAAGTTGATATTCTTGACCACAATATTCTTCCTGTTAATATTTCGGTGTCACAATACTCAAAACTCAATATTAGTGTAAGTCAACATTTCCAACTTTATATTTTGGGGCCTATTAGGATGGCGGCCGAAAAACCACCCCGACTGCCATGGAAGGGGAAAACAACCGCCCGCCGGCACAGTGGGAAAACCGGCGGCCAAATTAGGATCATCCGCCAAAAAACACCGACCGCGGCAGACCGGTGCCAAGAAAACCTCCCGTAGCGGGCGGAGATGGCCAAAATCTGTCCGCGGCTGTCGGAGTCACGGCAGAAAAACACCAACCCGCCGCAAGTATAGTGGAGACACTGCACGGGAAATTAGGATATCCCCGACGGTCCCGCGGTACGTACCGCTGTCTCCAACCGCTGCGATCGCACAATGAGATGAATGGGAGAGCCAGCGGAAGAGCTGAAGCACAGCCACCACTGCGGACGATCCGTAAAAAATATTGCGGATGAAGCAAAAAACCCACAAGAAGGTCAAAAAGTGCACACAGAAAACTAGCCATGGCTCCCACATACACAAAACACACCACAATGACACAACCACATGGCAAAAAAAAACATACAAATCCCAGGACAACATACCTGACAGCAATACCCTAATTGGACACACCCACATAGCTGAGTATAAAACCAGCTCCTTCCCTGACCACAATCCTTTGCAATACTCCATGAGAGAAGGGACACACACCCCAGCTGACAGGAGAGGCAAAGGACACAACATCACTAGCCGCACCACCACCACTTCCACACCTGCACAACTAACCCCCTGCACAACACACACCATACATGTCACAACCACAACCACCACTCACACTCCTGCACCCACAACCACTTTGCACACCACACACCATGGCCACACAGAAAATGCCGAAATTCACAGAGAGTGAGTTGACAGTCATGGTAGATGAGATAGTCAGAGTGGAACCACAGCTTTTTGGTAGCCCGGTCCAACAGACACCATTAGCCACAAGGACATAAATGTGTGCAAGGATAGTCCAAAGGGTCAATGCAGTAGGGACCAACCCAAGATCAAAAGGGTGGTCAAGGAGAGTAGGAGCAAGAACTGTGAGCTGGCTCACAGGACTGGCGGTGACCCTCCCATTTTACAAAAACCATTCACACGATGGGAGGAGAAGGTGCTTGCCATACTGCATCCAGAGAGTCTCACAGCAGTAGCCGGGGGAGTTGAGGCTGTGTGTACAAATAAATGACTACCACCACTCTGCTATGTACAGTCCTGCACAACTACAAAGCAACACCACCTAGGACAAATTCCATCCATCTGCACCACACACTCACAAAAACATGTCTCACAGATCCAATATTCACCCACTCCCATTCACCTCACATGTAGCTACCAACATTACCATGGGGGCATGTTTACAGGCAGACAGCACTACAACTCCCACCACGCCCCCTTGTCCCAAAGCATCAGCAAGAAGGAGCCTTCCAACCACCCCACCCAGAAGCATGTGTCAGCCATTACATTACCCTCATCAAACTCACAGGTAGGTAGCCATCTTCCTGGGAGGGTGTTTGGAGCACTACCCCCACCCCACCCAGAGGCAGTTGGAAGCTATTACATCGCCCTCATCAAACTAACAGGTAGGTAGCCATCTTCACAGTGAGGGTGTCTGGGTGTGGGAGGCCTGTACCACTACTCCCTTCATGCACCCTGCCCCCTACCTCAGCAGGATGGAACCCTACCCCACCCCACCCAGAAGCAGTTGGAAGCCATTACATCACCCTCATCAAACTAACAGGTAAGTAGTCATCTTCACAGTGAGGGTGTCAGGGTGTGGGAGGCCTGTACCACTACTCCCACCATGCCCCCTGCCCCCCACATCAGCAGGATGGAGCCCTCCCCCATCCCACCCAGGAGCAGTTGGAAGCCATTGCAGTATACCAAACAAACTTACAGGTAGGTGGCCATCTTTACAATGAGGGTGTTTGTGGGTGGGAGGCCTGCAGTACCACTCCCACCATGCTCCCTGGCCCCCACCTCAGCAGGATGGAGCCCTCCCCCCACCCCACCCAGAAGCAGTTTGAAGCCATTACATCACCCTCATCAAACTAACAGGTAGGTAGCCATCCTCACAGTGAGGGTGTCTGGGTGTGGGAGGCCTGTACCACTACTCCCACCATGCACCCTGCCCCCCACCTCAGCAGGATAGGATGGAGCCCTCCCCCACCCAACCCAGAAGCAGTTGGAAGCCATTACATCACCCTCATCAAACTAATAGGTAGGTAGCCATCTTCACAGTGAGGGTGTCTGGGTGTGGGAGGCCTGTACCATACTCCTTCCATTCCCCCTGCCCCCTACCTCAGCAGGATGGAGCCCTCCCCCATCCCACTCAGAAGCAGTTGGAAGCCATTGCAATACACCAAACAAGCTTACAGGTAGGTAGCCATCTCCACAATGAGGGTGTTTGGGGGTGGGAGGCCTGCACTACCACTCCCACCATGCCCCCTGCCCCCCACCTCAGCAAGATGGAGCCCTCCCCCTACCCAGAAGCAGTTGGAGGCCATTGCAGTACACCAAACAAACTTACAGATAGGTAGCCATCTTCACAACGATGGGTGTTTGGGGGTGGGATGCCTGCACTACCACTCCTACCATGCCCCCTACCCCCCACCTCAGCAGGAAGGAGCCCTCCCCCAAACCACACCCAGAAGCAGTTGGAAGCCATTACATCACCCTCATCAAACTAACAGGTAGGTAGCCATCTTCACAGTGAAGGTGTCTGGGTGTAGGAGGCCTGTACCACTACTCCCACCATGCCCCCTGCCCCCACCTCAGCAGGATGGAGCCCTTCCCCACCCCACCCAGAAGCAGTTGGAAGCCATTGCAGTGCACCAAACAAACTTACAGGTAGGTAGCCATCTTCACTATGAGGGTGTTTGTGGGTGGGTGGCCGACACTACCACTCCTATCATGCCCCCTACCTCCCACCTCAGCAGGATGGAGCCCTCCCCCACCACACACAAAAGCAGTTGGAAGCCACTGCAGTACACCAAACAAACTTACAGGTAGGAAGCCATCTTCACAATGAGGGTGTTTGGGGGTGGGATGCCTGCACTACCACTCCCAACATGCCCCCTGACCCCCACCTCAGCAAGATGGAGCCCTCCACCACCCCACCCAGAAGCAGTTGGAAGCTATTGCAGTACACCAAACAAGCTTACAGGTAGGTAGCCATCTTCACAATGAAGGTGTTTGGGGTGGGTGGCCTGCACTACCACTCCCACCATGCCCCCTGGCCCCCACCTCAGCAGGATGGAGCCCTCCCCCTACCCGACCCAGAAGCAGCTGGAAGCCATTGCAGTACACCAAACAAACGTACAAGTAGGTAGCCATCTTCACAATGATGGTGTTTTGGGGTGGGTTGCCTGCACTACCACTCCCACCATGCCCCCTGGCCCCCACCTAGGCATGATGGAGCCCTCCCCCCACCCCACCCAGAAGCAGTTGGAAGCCATTGCAGTACACCAAACAAACTTACAGGTAGGTAGCCATTTTCACATTGAGGGTGTTTGGGGGTGGGAGGCCTGCACTACCTTACCATCATGCCCCCTGGCCCCCACCTCAGCAGGATGGACCCCTCCCCCCCACCCCACCCAGAAGCAATTGGAAGCCATTGCAGTATACCAAACAAACTTACAGGTAGGTGGCCATCTTCGCATTGATGGTATTTGGGATGCCTGCACTACCACTCCCACCATGCCCCCTGCCCCCCACCTCAGCCGGATGGAGCCCACCCCCCGCCCCACCCAGAAACAGTTGGAAGCCATTGCAGTGTACCAAACAAACTTACAGGTAGGTAGACATATTATTCTGGCCTGTGACCCCACTGAGCTCACTGAGCAGGATGTAAGCCGCCACCACACACACACACATGTGTGACATAACAAACCCAAATGTGGGCACATTACAGGTAAGTAGCCAGTACGTGCACCCACCCATTTATCACAAATTAAATGGTGCCAAATGACAACACCAGCCCTCTCATTGCACAGAGGCACACCTATCCCATTGCCAAGCACAGTGTGCACACAGGTAAGCTAAGGAAACTGTTACAGCTACCAAAGTGTGACACACCAACGCACAAGTAGAAGAAAGTCATGGCACAATCATGCACAGCACCTAATTACATCTGCATCGCCATGGGGCTAGTGCAACAAGGACCATTTGAAAAATACAAAAGCATGTGTGGTGGTACAAACCAAGATATGCACATGACAGGACAAAGGTACGCAGGAGATGACAATTACCAGTCCATGGCCAGATGTGACGCCTGCCAGGTCAGACAAATCAACAATGAGTCCTCAATTAAAAACATGTTGTGCCAGGCCCTATATGGCAACAAGTCCCTGTAATCATTAATTGTGCACGGGTCGAATGGTATGCCTTGACACCTCACACCATGGACAAGTAATCTATGTACCGCTGCATCATGTCAGGAAGCACAGTAGTGCACACAGGAAACAATGTGATGATCTGTGAATTGTGTAGTGTACAAAATGTGAATGACACACAGCTAACACAAAGCTTGCCGGGTGCCATTTCCCATCTGACCAACAGGTGACCAAGAACTCACTGCAGAGGACAATACCAGAAACCTGCAGAGCCAGTCTCTCCCCCCGGTACATGGACTCTCAGATGTTGACTCCCAGGATTCCATGGACAATGAGCTTGAATCCGGCCCATCTGGTGTGCCAGGGAGCAACAGGTCCCAGGACCCCATCGTCCCCCCACCACATCAGCGGCAACAACTCCACAGCAGACCCCTGCGGTCACTGCCTGCGCAGCCACCGCCGCCACCACCACCACCACCAGTGCTGCCTACAACACCCTCCCTGTCCCAGAGGATGACCAGCACACACCACCGATGGAAGAGGGCAGGGAGAGGATGCAGGTGCCCACAGTGGTGAGGCAACAGGTCCGTGGCAGCAGGGCAGGTGGGAGGGGCAGGGTCACCCACAGACACCAGGAGGCTGGGATCCAATCCCTGGAGAACATCACCAGAGTCCTGGGCGCATACGAACAGGACCAGGGACGAACGGGCCGGTCGGACAAACTTGTCCACGAGCTCATCCTGCTGATGAGGTCCATCGACACCCACATGGGACAAATCGTGGACCTCTTGGGCCAGCAAGTGGCGGTACTGAGGGACAGGCATGCGCCACAAACAACACCTCCAACTCCCTCTGGTGGGCCGCAGGATGACAGTTCACCATCCTCCCCTGTGCCCACAGAGAGGGGTGAGTCCTCAGACCCCACTGGCCCTGCAGCAGGGACCCCCCTGCCAAACGACAAAGGGGCCATCCTAAGAAGACCATGGGAGTATCTGGAGGCAAAGCACCTGCCAGACGCCAGTCACGGAGCCAGCCATGATGGCAACCCTCTCCACCACTGCATTGACTTTTTGGACTGTCCTTCCCTACACTGCCTTGTGAATGGCATCTGTCTGTTGGACTGGGTCACCACATCAATGTGGTGACTACTCGATTATCAAATCTATCACAACTGTCAACTCACTGCTCCACACCCCAATGGAAATGTACCCCCCCCTCGCATCTCACCATTGCAAATAAAATATCCTTACACACATGCTGTTGTGTCTGCTCCGTCTTTATTACAGGATGTACAGCCTTCAACATGATCACAATGTACCAGGAGCATGGGCTGCATGTAGGCAAGGAAAAGTTGAAGGCACCTAGGGAAAAACAACAGAACTACTTTCACTGGTCTGGTTGTGGCATCACAGACATCACACAACCCCTACCATCAGGATAACCCAACATGCACACGTCACAATGGGCAACAAGTGTCAACATACACGTCCTGTAGATGTTCCCAAAAGACCTGTCCCAGAAACATTGCCAAACACCACTGGGTCTACAATTGGCTGCTGTTACAAATCTCACATGCCCCTTCACGACAACAGCAATATCAGCAGACAATGGGTATGTTGCACATTGTCACCCACCTTCAAGTGAAGTAGCGTGTGATGAGCTGTTGACACAGGTCAACACCTTCCTCCTCTCCACTGTCCTCATCACTGGACACGGGTTGGTTTGCAGGCTGGGGCCTTGGGTCCTCACCATCATCCAGGAGCAGGGGAATCTCCTTGCGAATGGCTAGGTTGTGGAGCATGCAGCATGCCACTACAATCTGACACACCTTCCTGGGCGAGTATACCAGTGCACCTCCGGTCTTGTCCAGGCAACGGAAACATGACTTGAGCAGACCAAAAGTACGCTCCACCACACGACGTATCCTCCCATGTGCCTCATTGTAGCGGATGTCAGCTGGGGTCCTGGGATTCCTCAGTGGGCTTAGAAATCAGGGACGATTGGGATATGCAGAGTCACCTAGGTATGACAAACACAAATAGACATTGTAATGTTGCTGAGGATGAGGGTACCAGCTTACACACCCAGCACGTAATACGACTAGGCATACTCACCCAAAATCCATGCATGCTCGGGAAGCAGATTAGCCATCAGCTGGGGCACAATGCTGTTCTGCAGGATGTAGGAGTCATGGGCCGAGCCTGGGAATTAGGCACACACGTGGGAGATGATCATATCTGCCAGGCACACCACCTGCACATTTATGAGGTGGTAATCCTTGCGATTCCTGAAAATGTGCTCACTTGCCTGTGGTGGCACAAGTCCGACATGGGTACAATCAATGGCACCAACAACATTGGGGATGTGTCCAAGGGGATAGAAGTCTCCCTTCACAGCTGGAAACTCAGCACCCCTGGGGAAATGGATGTATCTGTCCTCGTATATCATCATGGCGGAAAGTACATAACGCAGCACCATGCTGAACATCGGTTGTGACATCCCACCTGCGCTGGCCAGTGTCTCTTGGAATGATCCAGTGGCAAAAACATGCAGGGCCACCATCACCTTATAAGTAGGGGTGAAAGCTGTTGGATATGTCCGGAGAAGCTGCAGGTGGGGCTCCAACAGATCACAAAGGGTTTTGAGGGTGGCTCTATCCAGTCGGCATTCCTAGATGATCGCAACATCCTCCATGTCCTCCAGCACCTTAAAGTGACGAATCAAATTTGGCCTCCTCCTATTTGAGATTATATTAGACACATGTCATGAGATGTGCACAGCATATCACGTTCTGGATGACACAATGACAACAATGACTGCCATCAATATTGAGTTACAGACCAGCTTACATGTAGGGACACCTTCAGCTACACAAAGGGCACACCTGTCAACTTACACAAGACAAGTACATAAAACACCATCATGGACAATGTTAATGCACATAGGGAGATGGCCACATTTCACATGGGCATGCCTGGGAGTATAGCATCCAGCATATGTGCAACAAATCAAACCCACTGTCTAATACCTAGCTGCTGTACCTGTCACACCTTAATGTGTCATTACAACCTGGCACACATCTACCACACAATGACCACCGTCGGCACAGGAATGACGAATGTGTGCATGAGTAGACATGAGAGGCAATGCAAAATGGATCATCATTAAGGCGAGCATTGCTGTGATTGTCACTGCACCTCAACACATTGACACGTGTACACATTGTAGAGTCCAGAACAACACTGTCCTGCCCACCCAACCATCACATCCATAAGTGACCTGTGAGTGAGTACAGGCCAATCTACGAAATCACACACACAAACATGGCATGTGTAGCCATCAGTGGAGTAAATGGAACATTGCTGTGAGAAGGTGGCCTGATATATGCTGTCCACTAGTTCTAGTGGGCACCTTGTATCAGTCCAAACAACCCATTATGGTAAATTGGTTAAAGAGTAAAGACAACCTTAATTGAAAGCTATCCTAGTGGTAGCTATGGAGAGCAGCCTTCAGGCTAAGTCTTGAAGGAATGTAAAGCAGCTTGTTTTACCAGTCTATAATCTCTGGAATGATCAAATGAAAGGACAACCACACCAGGTATATATTCAAAATATATGTATTTAGGATAAAACATACCCCTCTAGTCTCTTTATGAGACTGGAGTTCGAAGTACTTAATTCACAAGTTAGCAATCAACAGTAATAGCACAAGTACACATTTGGGCCCTAGGGGCGTACCAAACCATATACCAAAAAAGTGGTATAAGAACCACAACTGAACTAGACACAAGGCCTAGTGCCTGTAGAATCGCTGGGACCCCAAGGAACCACCCACGGTAGTGACACAGGGGACCCACGGGTACTGTATGCAGTGTGTAAACACAACCGTGGGTTCCCGTTAGCTTCTATGGGCAATGTCGGGGTTGGAAATGTAATGATTAGGGACACTTAGAATTGAGTTAGGACCAAACCCCTTTGGACTTAAGAAGCTCTAGGGCTAGCACACACAGGAGCACCGGAGTACTCGAGTCACCTCACCCAGGGAAGCTGGGTGCATAGGTGTCTTTTGGTGTCGGGTCGCGTCGTAGATTTCAATGGAAGCCTGCAAAGAACTGCTGCTGCCATGAAGAGGAGAAGTGTCTGAAGAGATCCAAGCCTGGATCTAGGATGGAAGGAACATGAAAGCAGAGGGGACAGAGTCTGGGTCACTAGCCAGTGACCAAGGGCCGGATGGACCAATGCCCACAGATGTCGGGTGCTTCAGGTGAGTTGATGGGTGTCTTGACTCTTCAGCCAGGAGGTCCAGGAGGCGTCGACGAAGTCCACAAGCCGGATTCGAGATGTCCCACAAAGTCTGTCGAGTGCTGCGGCTTCCGCAATCAGATTGGACCCAACAAGCCTTGGCAACGGCAAGTCAAAGGAATTCAGAGAAAGGACTGCGGTGCAGACCAACAAGGTCTGAGGGGCTCACCCAGCAATGGTAAGTCAGGGCACATCTGGAGCAACCAGGAAAGCCCAAGTAGAAGAGGAGTTGCCTTTGTGGGGACCTACTAGCCAACGGGCTAGCGATCGCAAAGGAGCCTCGAGCGGTCGCACAGGAAACTGGCCCACAGGTCGGTCGTGGCGTGGAGGCCAGCAATCTTCGGTGCAGGAGGTGCTCAAGGCAGGGACTACTCGGAGTCCCAGAAGATAGTGTTGCTGCAAAAGTTCACAGTGTCCAGGGGTCACGGTTCCACGTCACCCACTATAGCCACGGGCCTCAACTTTGCTGTGGACTCAGGGCAGCCTCGGGGAAGTCTGGAAATCCACCTCTGGGGATGCAGAGACTTTGGCCTCCGGTGGGAGCTTCAGAATTGCAGACCAGTCAGTTGCTTCTTTGGTGCCTGCCAAGCAGGGGAGTCACTCCTTGACCCCAAGGGAGATTTCTTCCCTCTTCTAGTCGAGATAGAAAGTCGAAGGTCCAGGATATATGTTGCAGAGTTTCGTCCAGGGTCATCTAAAGTCGCAAGGACTGGGTTCCCATACTTATACTAAGTTTGGGGGTTGGACATTCTCTAGGGACCCACCTATGGGAGGGTTTGGAAAGAGAGGTGGTTACACCCATTTCCTTTGCCCAGTTTCACGCCAGAGGAGGGGCAGTTAGCCCCTGCAACCGGTTTGAACTGGACTATGCACAGGGACACCAAGTGTGCCCCCAGTGCAGGACTTCAAAGCACCAGAGAGTGCTCCCGCCCAGCCCCAATACACATCTGCCTGTCTGGGGAGGTGGTTACACCTCCCTTCAACAGGAAACCTATTGTTCAGGCCTCCCCTGCCGGAGCTTTGGACAGCAGCAGGAGGCCAGACCCGTGTCTGTGGCAGAGGCATCCATTTTGTGATGCCAGGGCTCAGGAAAGTCCGACCAAGTTAGACCAGTGTGAACATGTCTCTCCCTCTAGAAGGGTGGAATGCTACCCCCGCTGCCAGAACTGGCAGGGGGGTAGTATTCCAAAGCATTTGACACCAAACACAACATGTTTTGATGCAGTCATTCCAAAGATAGCATTTACCGCAAGGTCATAATGCACTTAAGAGTATATGGTATGGCTGTATTTCAGAACAAATGTAAACAAAAAGAGAGCGAGGAAAACAAGGTAACTTGTCCTTTTCCCCAATGAATTTTCAGAAACAAGATGGACAAGTACTTAGGGAAGGTAACTTGTAGCAAAGGTTTTTCGCCGTCACCTGTTGAAGGAGAATAAACAACTATTGTAAGAAACCCCTCACCCACCTACCTGGTAGGTGGCATGCTTCATCATCGGGGCCCAACTGGATTGCCTAGTGCAACCCAGCTGTGCTACAACGCCTGATTTACAGCGGAGCAGGTTGTTAAGTGAAAGGAAAGTGACTTAGTATGTGACGTGCAACTATGTGTTAAAAATGTCTCTGAGAATGCCCTTTGACAACAATTATTTATTACAAGGGTCCCAGGACATGAGTAAAAATATAATCAGGATCTCTACTAAGGTTTGTTATTTGCCTTGGTATCCCTTATAAATGAGGTCTACTAGTTTCAGCCTTCAGATGGTTCTTGAGGCTTTCTTCAGGACCAAAAAATTAGTGAGTGGCCTAAATTAGGAGAGGCCACATGTGATGTGAAATATCAGCACACACCCTAAAGTGTGCTGTGAGTGTAGTGGTTAGCGATCATTACTCACCAAAACCTTTGTTGGGAGTACCTGAAAATAAAAGGTTGATCAATACAGATATATAGTTGTTTATTCGTGAATCTATGTCATTTAAATGCATGCTCCTGTATAATATAGCAGGTGGTGACATGCATGTGAAGTAGTAGGCAGGCATGTCCACTAGAGAAAACTTGCGTGGCTACAATGTGCCCCAGTGTAGTGGGTATACGCAAGGAATCGTGTAACATGTACAGGTAAGTGAAAAAAAAAAGATTTGCGTAGCAAAATGGGGCACTTGGTGCTCATAAACGGTATCATCACTATCAATTGTGCACGTGTTTTTATGCACTTTAGCTCTAAATGTAAGGCATTTCTGCTTCATTGTGACGTACCCACTACACTGGGGCACATTGTAGCCACGCAAGTTTTCTCTAGTGGACATGCCTGCCTACTACTTCACATGCATGTCACCACCTGCTATATTATACAGGAGCATGCATTTAAATGACATAGATTCACGAATAAACAACTATATATCTGTATTGATCAACCTTTTATTTTCAGGTACTCCCAACAAAGGTTTTGGTGAGTAATGATCGCTAACCACTACACTCACAGCACACTTTAGGGTGTGTGCTGATATTTCACATCACATGTGGCCTCTCCTAATTTTAGGCCACTCACTAATTTTTTGGTCCTGAAGAAAGCCTCAAGAACCATCTGAAGGCTGAAACTAGTAGACCTCATTTATAAGGGATACCAAGGCAAATAACAAACCTTAGTAGAGATCCCGATTATATTTTTACTCATGTCCTGGGACCCTTGTAATAAATAATTGTTGTCAAAGGGCATTCTCAGAGACATTTTTAACACATAGTTGCACGTCACATACTAAGTCACTTTCATTTCACTTAACAACCTGCTCCGCTGTAAATCAGGCGTTGTAGCACAGCTGGGTTGCACTAGGCAATCCAGTTGGGCCCCGATGATGAAGCATGCCACCTACCAGGTAGGTGGGTGAGGGGTTTCTTACAATAGTTGTTTATTCTCCTTCAACAGGTGACGGCGAAAAACCTTTGCTACAAGTTACCTTCCCTAAGTACTTGTCCATCTTGTATTTCAGAACAGCCATAAGGAAGTAGTTCCGAAAGCTGCAGAGGGTCTCAGCTCATGCTTGGGCACCTTCTCACACAAAATCAAGCACTCTGCCTTCAGGATTGTCAAGGCCTGCCACAGGAGTGGCTTATAGGTTTATATGTGCCTGTATATATATGTGGATATAGGTAGCCTATACCACTGTAAGGCGTGCAAGCACACCCTTAGCCAGGCTGCAGTAGCAGACCTTTGGTGCTATTTAGGAGTGCTTCCCAGGTGTGGCATAATACATGCTTCAGCCCCTGGTAGGCCTCTGAGGTACCTATGCCCTAGGTACATAGTATACCATATACTAGGGGCTTATAAGGCACTCCAGAATCCAATTAGATATGTACCTAATGTACATGCAAACCATTTTAGAGAGGAAGCAGCTAGGCTAAGGTCGAAAAACAGTGAAACACCAGCAAAAAGTGGGGGTACCCATGTGAAGCAGATCCTACTCTCCTACAATTGGCATCATGTGCACAATGATGTGCCATTGACCATGTGGACACTGTGCTCTGTTGATGTTTGCCAGATGGCCATTGCGATTGTATGGCACCCATATTGTGGTAGCTACCGCCTGGCCCTGGCGGTGTGTCACCAGCACCCCCATTCACACATGTGCGGAAGTGATAGCCATGGAACATGGGGAGATAGCGGTTGGCATGCTCTGTGACCCATATCGCGGTAGCTACCTCCTGGCCCCGGCGGTGTGTCACCAGCACCCCCAATCACACATGTGCAGTAGTGATAGCCATGGAGACATGGCGAGATGGCAGTTGGCATGCTCTGCCACCCATATCACGGTAGCTACCGCCTGTCCCCGGCGGTGTGTCACCAGCATCCCCATTCACACATGTGCGGTAGTCATAGGCATGGAGACCTGGGGAGATGGCGGTTGGCATGCTCCGCCACCCATATTGCGTTAGCTACTGCTTGGCCCCAGCGGTGTGTCACCAGCATCCCCATTCACACATGTGCGGTAGTCATAGGCATGGAGACATGGGGAGATGGCGGTTGGCATGCTACGCCACCCATATTGCGGTAGCTACCGCCTGGCCCCGGCAGTGTGTCACCAGCATCCCCATTCACACATGTGCAGTAGTCATAGGCATGGAGACATGGGGAGATGGCGGTTGGCATGCTCCACCACCCATATCGCGGTAGCTACCGCCTGGCCCCGGCGGTGTGTCACCACCATGGAGCTTGACCTAGAGCCAATGGGAAGCTTGATAGCGGTGGCATGATGTAATTTTGAAGATCGCGGTAGGCGTACTCCGCCACCGCAAAGGCGCTCATTGGATGCATTTGAAAGATGCACCATCGCACTAGCACACACCAGGCCCCAGCGGTGTGTCACTGCCATGGAGGTTGCCCTGGAGCCAATGGGAAGCTCGACAGTGGTGACATGATGCAATTTTGAAAATCACGGTAGGCGTGCTCCACCACCGCAGGGGCGGTCATTGAATGCATTTGAAAGAGGCAGACCTGGACCACCAATTGCTGCAGCTTGGCACCTTTGAAATGACCCCAGGGCGTTATATATGTGTGGAATTGAGCCTTACATTTCCAGTGCTCCCAGAGCCTGCTGCCAGAGACCCCTCACCTGCTGCTGCCTCCAGGGACTGCAGCCTGAGACCCCTCACGTGCTGCTGCCTCCAGGGACTGCTGCCTGAGACCCCTCACCTGCTGCTGTAATGTATTGCTTGCATATGTTTGTTCTGTTACTGTCACTGACCTGACCCTACATCTCTCTCTCTCATGCAGCATCTCCTGTGGTCACGGAGAGACAGGAGACGGACACCAGTGGGGGTGAACAAGCACAACAGCTGCACAGGAGCCCAGTGACACAGATGTCACCAGCGCCTCAGAGGGGGACAGGAGTCTGCTGGAGGAATCCCAGCCTGAGACGCAAAGCACCACATCATCTGATGCCAGCGGGGATGAATCCATGTTGGAGGGCACAGGGAACGGGGACTCTGCATCGGCTTCCACCACCCAGCCACTTCCTCTGGTGCTGCCCGTGTCTGCCTCAGTAAGAGGGGAAGAGTGTCCTTCACCCCTGGCACCACTGCCCCTGTCCCCCCTGCTGCCATCAGTGCTGAGTCTGTGGACCTTTTGCGCCAGCTGTGTGTAGGCCAGACAGCTCTCCTCAATGCCTTTGTTGATCACGACAAAAAATTAGCCCAGGTGGTTGCTTTCATGGAGGGCATACATTTTGACGTGGGTGGGCTGCACCGGACAGGCCAGGCTTTGTCATCGACAGAGACGTCTGCCCTTCAACAGGCACATACTCACAGTCCAGCTCCAGTCCCTTTGGCCACCCCCCTGGTAGTGGCCACATCTGATGATAGTGTCCACGGTCCACAAACATCAAAGTCACGAAACAGCACACAGAGCACACAGCAGCAGCAACCCAAGCGGTCCAGCTGCAGACACCATCCCCACAGAAGACCAAAGCCACCCCAGAGCGCAGGGAGAAAAGCCCGTCAGGCAACACCAGTCGACAAAAAGCAAAGCAGTGGGCCTCAGGCACACATGTCTCAGAGGCATCACCATGCAAGGACTCTCCTGCCCCTAAAGCATCGCACAATGAGAAGCATACAGTGTCTGTGCCCACCAAGAAGGTGGTGCATGCCAAGGGTACACCTAGGAAGGGCTCCAAGGCAGATTCACCCACCAGCTCGACTCCCATTCCAAGACCAGTGAAGCAGGGGCTGGAGTGCACTGAAGTGCCTGCACCTGATGCAGCTTTGGTGGTGAGTGTGCCTGTTGTGCCCACACCACCTCCCATTGATCCAAAGTAAGGCAAGCTATTTAGAATCCCCAAGAAGGGGAAAGGCACCCATCCACAATCTCCAAGCCACACCTTGTCTCCCGTCTGCATGACTCCACCTCCACGTGCCACTACACCACCTGGTCCAAGGAGCCCTCCGGCATGCCAAGCCACTGATAGCTCTACCTCAGCTGTTCCGCTCTCTCCCCGTTCAGGTGCCCCAACAGTCCCCAAGACACAACCAGCTCCCAGTCCGCCTGACATCCAAGTCTGAGTGTTAGTTAGCCTCAAACACCTTTCTCTCACACAGGTTGGCCTGTACTGCACATTGTTACCCCCTGACTGTGTTGCTGACCATGTAAAGGTACAGTCGCACACATTCCCTTTGCAGCTTCTCATGGACTCAGTCTGCACTTTGTCCTGCCCACTGGCATTGTCATTCACTGCTGTGTGCCCCCTGCCTGTGCAGCGTCTCATGGATTCAGTCTGCACCTTGGACTGACCACTGGCCTTGTCCTTCACTGCTGTGTGCCCCCTGCCTGTGGAGCTTCTCATGGACTCAGTGTGCACCTTGGACTGGCCACTGGCCTTGTGTTTTGCCCCCTGCCGGTTCAGCTTCTCATGGACTCAGTCTGCACTTTGTCCTGCCCACTGGCCTTGTCGTTCACTGCTGTGTGCTCCCTGCCTGTGCAGCTTCTCATGGACATGCTCTGCATTTTGTGCCTTGCTCTTCTCTTGTCATGGTGCCTGCCTGTGTAATATGTGAATAAAGACAGTTGCTCCTGTTGTCTATTTTGTCAGTGTCTTTACTGAATAAAGATCTTTTGCTGTGTGTATATGGTTTACTGTGCAACATGCTCTGCGTGCCACTTCTACATGGTCAATGTTTAGGCTCACTTACGAATCAGTTTTCTGGGGTGACAGGGTCTTCAGTTCTTCCTGAACCAGATACTTGTGGGGGCAATGGTGTAATTTTACAATGTGCAGCAGTTGTCATTTACTTGATTAGTACATGTTGGCTATATTGTACACATGTCCGGTTGGGGGGCACTGCCGGCACAGAGTGGGTTTCTGCACACAGTTTTGCAGGCAGGCTGTCCAGGGTCATCATGTATGTTTGTTCTTGCTTTATGTGTGCCCAGTGGTGTATGTGTGTGGTCATCTTGTGATGGCCAGTCATCCTAGTCCCATGGCTTACTTTCCATGTGTGCTCTTGGATGGTCAGGTGGTGTGCGGTGTGAAGGGGTTGAGTTTGTGGGGAGTGTTGATGTGTGCATGCCCCTGCAATGTGAACTACACACATGTGTCACACAGGAGTTGTATGCCTATTGTTTTGATTGTGCAGCCCTGTGGATGTGGTTGTATGCACATGTGTGAGTTGTATGTAGTGCACTTTACATTGTGTTGGTGTGTCCTTGCAGTTCTGTCTGACTCCTACTTGTTGTTTTTGTCACTTGTGAGTATGTAGAGTGTGTGACTGGCGAGTCAGTGTTGTGTTTTGTTGCACATCCATGTGTCTGGTGGCTGTTTGTGGGGACTATGCAGACCTGCTGTTCCACACTGCCATTGTGGTTGTGTTTTCTCATGCCTTGCTATCTCGATGATGCCTTCTTTCCTCCAGTGTGGCATGTTGTGTGTGTTGTCATGCCATCCCCTATCTGTGCTTCAGATGCCTACCCATTGTCGGTCTACACTCCCTCTCTTTGTGTTTGGTACACTCCTGCTATGTCCCCTACAGGCATGCATTCCACTTCACTTTGGTGTCAGCTGTCCCCTTGGTTTCCATGTGTGTGTGCCTCCCCATCACTTCATTTGTGCCACTGTGTTTTGTGGTGCAGTTCTTTGTCCAGGGTCAATGTGTCACTGAGGGCATTTCCCTGATGTGTTGTATGTGATGTGCTGGTGCTGTTTGTCAGTCATGGTTGCTCCTATGCAGTCCAACTGTGTGTGCTGCCCAGTCCTCTGGTCAAGTTGTTTCCACTTGCATCTGTTGGTGTTGTGTTAGATGAATGTGTGTTGTCTGTGTTTTTGCTTCACTTCCTGGGTGTGCTGTGCTGTATCATGTTGTGTAGGTTGCTGTTCTGCCACTGATATCTGTGTGTGGCTGGTATGCCTGGTGTTCACACACTGCTTGTTGTGCATGCAGTGCTGTGTGTGTCTGTTGCCATGTCATTGCCTGGTGTGCATCCCCTGGTGTCCTGCTGTGTTTGCTGTGTGATTTTTGTGCCTGTGCATCTGTTGTTTGTTTGATGTGGCTGTGTATTTCTGTGATGGTGCACTTCTTGTGTGTGTTGTGGTATGTTGTCTGTGCATTGCTCCTGAGTGATGATGTTGTGCCCTCCCGTTGTGTCTATGCTCCTATTGCCTTTCCCCAGTTTAACTGCACAGGGCATGTCTGTTCTTGTTGTTGTTCTGTGTGTGTTTCTGTTGGGTCATGTGTTGGTGTGTTGTTTTTGTGCAGACATTTGGTGTGGCATCCCTGTGTGTGTGGGATGTTTGTGGCTACCCCCAGGGTGTGTGATTGTTTGTGTGTGTGTTGACTGGCAAGTATTGCCAGCCTTCAGTGTGTTTGGCACTGGTGTTGTGTGCTGCTGGTGTGAGTGTATATGTGTGTGGATTCCTACTGGTGTTTGTCAGTCATGGCGTCTGTCAATGGTCCCTTTGTGTAGTGCTGCTGGTGTACTCCTGTGAAGTAGTTGT
Source organism: Triturus cristatus (assembly GCF_964204655.1). Taxonomy (NCBI): domain Eukaryota; kingdom Metazoa; phylum Chordata; class Amphibia; order Caudata; family Salamandridae; genus Triturus; species Triturus cristatus. The sequence goes on along the minus strand of NC_140588.1, from coordinate 836,165,425 downwards.
ATAGATGTGTGGCTGTTCACAGTTTGACTTCAGGGCCTTACTTTCATCCTTGTGCCTCTACATGTTTTGCCTTGCTGTCTCCCTGTGTTGTTGCACTGTGATGTCTGTGGTTTGTTCTCACTGACTGTACCAGCCATGTGTGCTTTGATGGTGTGAGGGTGCTGTTCTCTGTTCCTTGTCTTGCATGTGATGTACACATGCTTGTTGTGTGTCTCCTTGGCCTTCCATTTGTGTGCATCCCAGTTTGGTTTTCCTATTTATTGTGCTCCATTGCTGTTGGCATGTGGGGTGTGTATGTGTCTGTGTGTCAGTCTGTGGAATGTCTGTGTGACTATGCAGGCTGTGTGTCCATTTGCATGTTTGCTCCTTGTATGTGTTCATTTGGTGCTTGTCCTCATTTTAGTTTCCTTGAGTGTGGTGGTGTGGTGGTGTGTGTGTTTCCCTGGCCCTGTGCTACTGTGCTGTGTGTTCCTGTACAGCCACTCCTGCAGAGTCTGTCTCCCTGGATGTTTGTTATGTGGTGCAGGGTGTGTATTGACCTGGCTTGTTGTTGTGCATGGGTGCACAGGAGGGGAACATGGCATGTGCCTTCATGGGGTGTGCTAGTGTGTGGTGGGAGGGGATGTGGCCCTGTGGTCTTTGTGCCCTGCCCATGCCTGGCACTGGCCCAGCCTTCTGCATTGTGCGCATGTACTTAATTGTGTTCACTGCTGCGGTGACGTGACCGGGACATTGCTGCATGGTGGCGAAAGACGTGTGTCCAGGATGCAAAGGGGTGACTTGGTTGGCAGGTGGGTGATGTGTGGGTGCCCTTGTGGATGTGTCCCTGTCCCCACCAGGGTGTCTGATGTGGATTTGGACCCTGTGTCAGCCCCTGTGTTGTGTGTTGTTTGTTGTGTTATTGCGTACCTGCGGCGGCGTCCATGGCGGTCCATGAGTTCCTTGTGATGTGGCAGGTAAAGCACTGGAAAGACATGTAGGGCTGGGTCCATGTCGGTCGTGACTGGATGATGTGGACCGGGACTCTGGTTTCGTGCTCCGCTGTCGTGCTTCCGCTGTCTCTGGTTGGGCGGTTTCTCCACTGCGGTGCGTCTGCTTGTTTGGGTCATCCTAATTTGTGGAGCGGAGCGGACGTCATTCCGCATGGCGGAGAGTCTCCATTGGCTTCCACTGCCGCGGGGGCGGGTGCACTTTGATGGCAGTGTACGTCGCACCGCAGCGGTTGGGAAGTGGGCTATGTTTGGCCATACTAATATGGCGGGTGTGAGGACCACTGCTCGTGGGTGGATAAAAGCATTTTTCCGCACCGCTGGCACAGCGGTGGTGCCACCGCCCGACATGCTAATGGACCCCTTTGACTGAATACCATCAGGGTGTATCATTTTAGGGAGGATCAGAAGGTAGCGGTACGCGAGTATCTTTCTCCATATTTTGCAGTTGACACCCAAGATAGCTATGGGCCGGTAATAAGACAGCTGGTCAGGTCCCTATCTAGCTTGACTAGGAAGAAGTGAAGGAGGGATGCTGGGAGTGCTACAATGGTGAGCACCTCATTGTATATGTCAGCCAGCTTGGGGCTACGTGAGTGTAGAAGTGGTCATAGTACTCCAGAGGGAGACTGTCCTAGCCCATGTTTTCTTACCAGCCAAGTTTTGGATTGCCTTCTTCACCTTGACCACTAAAATAAAATAAAATGATGGATTTGACCCAGATCTTTGACTGGGGATGAGTGCTTGACAATATTCAGTATTCTCTCCATCATTTTATAGTGTTATTGTGAATAAATTGTCAAGCTCTTTATGCTCTGCGGCAGTGATGTGTGGCAGAAGATTGGGTCATCCAGGATGTCTCGCCGTAGGAGCTGTGTAGGAAGAGTTGGAGTGGGAACTTTCCAGTCCATGTTAAGTATGTGTGCTGCATGGATGGATATGACATGGCCAAGATAGTCTGTGTGCTGTAGCTGTGTGAGTGGGGATGTGGGGCACAAAAAACTGTCCAGGCAGACAAACAAGTAGGCTGAGTAGCATGAATAATGTTTGGGTAGTGGATTTTTTGCTCTCAGGTGTCTTAAAGGGACTATTGTCTATCCCAGTGGACAAATTGTGATGAGTGGAGCTGTGCAGGTGCCTGGGGGAGCAGTGGGTGTGATTTGTCTAATTGTCAGTCGAGAACACAAAGCCGACTAGTACCTGCAACAGAGAGACTCAGAAATTGGATGTCTGATTTCAGTGCATCACACGCCCCAGTAACACATGGACACCATCCAGGTGGCCCTCTATGAAAACAAATTTGCCTTTGTTGTCAATTACTGTGTTGAGTGTCTGGAAGGGTATTCCAGAGGGAATCCAAATCAAATTGCCTTGTGCATACGCTGACTATGGTGCACAGTGTATGGTGCCCATCCAACGCTGGCACAGTCTCTGAAGTGAGGTGTGTCTCCTGAGGCAAACTAATGTATGCATTTTACATCTTGATATCTGAGTAGACAGGGTAGCAACGGCGTGGTCTGTGCATGCCCTGAATGTTAAGGTTGGGAATTCTGATCTGTTGGCGGCGTGTCATGGATCAGAGGTGTGCAAAGTTGTGTAGCAGATGCCAACCATTGTGTGCTGACCCACTATTTAACTCCCCACCCATAGGAAGTGCTAAGAGAATAGTGCTGCTCAAGGGAAGTGGTGCGTGAAGATAGAGCCAAACTTGAACAAAGTGAAGAGCCTACAGCAACCAGCTGTACACTCAAACAGTCATTTTAAAGACATAACACAAATTGAGGAAGAATGTAACAACCAGTAAGTTCAGTGAGAAAGCATGGGGATTCTCGACATCAGGCAGGAAATCCAAATCTACTGTAGTCTTGGTCCGACGGATACATTCTACCATCTGCAGGGTGCAGTTGTGTTGGACTAGTGACCCACAGGGCCACCAGGGTTGGAGTCAACCCCCCGGCATGCTAGTGGTGGTGTCGCAGGCAATGTAATTAGGTTGTCTTGTGACTGTTGTCTTACTTGGGTATGAAAAGCATCAAATCAGTCGTCAACTGTCTGTGGTGTGACTTAGGGACCATGAAGTGTCTCTGTATGATGGGAGGGACCAGAGGAGTCATTATCTGAGCTGCTATTGGAGTTTGTGTCAGGATTGGATGTGGGTGATGACTGGTACAATGCCAGTGCTGTGGCAACGGTTGACTGTCACTTTATCTGTAACTCCTGCGGTGAGGGTGCCCCAGATCTCACTGGGGTTGCAGCAGTCTGCAATGGCCTTGACCCCTTCATTGTCTGGCATGTGGTGGACTGTTCTTTCCTGCTGGCTGGTGGGTGCCACCATCAGTGTGGCTTTCAATCATGTCCCATTCCTGGGTGGCATCTGTAAAGATGTATGAGAGCTGGTCATGGACGATCTTCAGTTTTCTTGGGTACAGCGGTGAGTATTGGATATATACGTCTCGGAGCTGACACTTTTCTCAAGAGGGGATTTCTGTCTGGTGGCATGTAGGATGGCATCTCTCTCCATGTAGTGAAGAAAGCCATGTGACTATGGGGAAAGGTTGCAAGCCTGAATGTGGGGGGCTGGTGGGTACTCCGATCACGCTCTCAAAAAAGAAATATTGTTGAGCTCGTCCCTTGGCATTTTACATGCAACTCTCCAGGTTGACCATGGATACTTTTTTTTACCCCCTCATGGAGTTCCACCACCCTATAGTGTTACATTGAGCTCAACCCTTGGCATTTTCCATGCAACTCCCCAGGTTGATCATGAATACTTTTCACTTGGTCACCCACTTGGGGTGTCAGTTCATTCAGTCAGTGCTCAGCATCCATCACTCTGGAGTCCAACTTTCAATGGTCATCTCATAGGAGGCGGAATTCCGTTTGAAGTTCTTCGATTTTATTTTTCACTGAAGGGCAAGAGATCTCAATCGCAGGCACATTAGCATCCACCTTGTTGCTAGATTCTTGGAGTTGAGTCATCTGCTCGTGCCCTGGTCTGCAGTGAACCAGTGGTGTGGGGGATGGGAGATGGCAGTCTGAACTTACCCCTCGTTGGCCTATGGCTACACATCCTGAGGTGTGGGTCAGTGGCTCCTGCAAAAAAAGACGGGCTGTCAGTGGTGGATCCCTGGCTGTCTCAGTCACCTATGTGTTGGACTCAAGGAGCCAAAAGCCGATGGATCTCCGGGACACAGAGACCCCTGGGGCCACCTGTAGCATCAAATAGGAGTCCTAGCAGCACCTACCACTTAATCTCAGTAAACATAAATGGTGCTCCACGTCCTGGGAAGTCTTGGTGGAGTACTCCACTGCCCACCATCACCACTTCTAGGGCCCATGTTGCCCTTTCCATGGATAGCGGGCTCACTCAGGGTCAAGTCGCCTTGCTGCTTCTTGGTTTCCTCTCCTATGAGGCTGTACAGAGTGAATTGTGTCCTGGTGGGTCAATATTTGCCCTGACTAGCTAGGAGAGGCTAGGGGGCTGGGTGCCCCTTGGGCTGGGGTTATTAATCTTATGTCTATTTGAAAGCCCGACATGAGATGTTAGGTGTTCTTGACATTAATAATTGTTTAATTGTTTTCTTTCTATAGATATGGGCACTTTAGAGTGATGATTACTTCATCCACTGGGGAGATGAAGGAGGTGTGATCTGTGTACGTTTGAAATCCTTATGCCAGTAGGTGCAGATATCTAGGATTGTCTTGCTCTGTTGCTTTTTAATTGCAATGGGTTATTTAAGGCATATGTTAGGTTCAAATATAAGGAGAAGTATATCCCACTTGGGATGAGTATGAAGGTTGGATGGTTTAATTTAGTATCGAAGGCATTATACTATCTGCTCATTTTTGCCCTACGTTTGTTTTGTTTGCATGTATAACACAAATGCAGGTACCTGATTTCAGCGTGTGAATTGTAATGCACTGTTAAAAAGGAGCCCTGAGCATTATGAGACATATGGACTACCTGAGTGCTGATCACTTCTTGTAAAATGAAGAGGCTTGGAATTCTGGTTACGTGTTGGCGAGCATGTCAAGCCGCACCGCTGGTGATTTAGACCGTGTCAGCAGACCTGCTGGCCGGTAAAGTGATTAAACTATTGATCCTGCATGCAGGGAGCTGCATTTCCAGCAGCTCCATTTCCAGCAGCTTCCTGTGTGCAGCAGCAATGCCAGCTCCTGCTGGATCCGGGAAGCCAGCTGCGAGTGCAGTTGCCTTGAGGCTTCCCCCACGGTCCCAAAGCACAGGGAGTTGTGCCCTAAATGCCCCCCCTTCCATTCTAATAATTGGGCAAGCCGAAAAGCCCACATCAGTTGCATGAAAATGGCTTCTTGCCTTTTGTCAGGATGATTGACAATTTGCCAAAGGCCCCCCAGCACATTTCCCTCTTATTTTGGTGACACATTCTTGATACCAATGAATATGAGGACATCTCCACAAAACAAAGATCCACGTAGTTCATATAGATAAGAGGAAGAACTGCTGTTTGTTGGAGATCTACCTCTTTGTAGTCTCATTGTCCTCTCTATGGTAGGATTCATGTTGTCAAATATTTCTGGATAAAGATTCAGAAGGAATAATCACATTTCCAAACGCACACAAGGTCACTGGAGACATTACCTCCTGGCCCATTACACAGATGTAATATAGAAAATGCACCTAACGAGGTGGCAGTTACTAATTAATCAGAAGAAAGTACTCCACTTGGGTAGATAATGTGTACAAAACTATGGACTCTTGTTGGATAAAAGGGCAGGTGCAGTTTGTTTGTGGTTGAGTCACTCACATAACTACTGAAATACCCACACAGATACTTAGACATCCACTCACACACTTAGGCAGTCACACACTCACTGATAGTCCCACTCAGACACTCACACATACATTCACAGATGTACTCAGACACTTCCTCAGACACTCATGGGCCGACTCACAGAGCCATACAGCCACTCACAGACCCAGTCAGACACTCATGCACTCACATGCAGACCAACCCAGACACATACACCTACTCACAAACCCACTCAGGAACTCATATTGCCACTCACAGACCCACTCAGAGACTAAAATACCCACTCAAAGACACACTCAGACACTCATGCACTCACTCACAGGCTGACTCACATACTCATGGAGGCAATTGCAAACCCACTCAGTGGTGCATCAAGTTTTCACTTTTAAATTTAATCAATTCTGGGTAAAGAAAGCAGCAATATTTGGCACCTAGGTAACCCTGCTGATCTTGGATAGTTCTGAAAACTGTTGACCCAGGTAAGTCCATGATTGTGTTGCTTGAATGTATCTCACTACTTGCCCTTACCTAAAATCCACTTCAAACTTTACTTAAAGTCACAGAATTTTTCCATGTTTATGAGATGGAACATTTCTCAACCAATGTCTTACCTCCCAGTGTTTCCACATCTCACCTGATAAAAACAGTATCCTACTTGTGTGGGAAATGTATATTCCTAAACGTACTGATACCTTTAACTTCAAAATATTATAACTCATGCACCTCAATAAACAGTGTATTCAACTCGGTAGCCACACAGTGATAATAATAACTCACCACTCTACCATGCACTGTGTTCTCAAAACATTTATGATTTGCAACAACATTACTATTATTGTAAATGACATTATTTTACCAGGTGTGACTAATATAATATAAAAGGGTCTAAATATTGCATGGAGGAGGCGCACCTTATGTTTAATGTAGTGTGACTACCGAGTTGAATACACTGTGAATGAATTATAATAATGGAAGGTGTTGTGTAAATTATAAATTAAAGGTATAAATCCCCCAGCAGGCACAAACCAAACCAGGGTCAATGAGAGTCACTTCACCAAACTCCCATTGACTTTGGTTTAATGATTGACTGTCTCATGCACTAGTTCCAGCCACAAAAGTGAGGGAGCATTATCAGGACAAGTGGGAGAATTTTGTGGATTCCTGCTGATTCCAAATGTTCAGGTCACAGGAATGCAGAAAATGTTAAGTTTTATGCAAAGTTTGAGGTTTGCAGGGCATTGTGGGTAAGAAAATGTTGTCAGATCCGCACAAGGCATACCACCCTGGACTCCCCTCAGTGTCTAGTTTTCAAAAATGTTTGAGTTTGGTAAGTTTCCCTGGGTGGTCGCTGCAATTCCCATTGCCAAATCAGATCACTTTTGTAACAGGAAATGTTGTTTACTCCACAATGCATTTTTGGGCCTTTTCTGTTGCGGGCACTAGGCCTACCCATACAAGTGAGGTACCATTTTTATAAAGGAGACTTAGGGGAATGCTGGGTGGAAGGAGGTCCTCATCCTGGGATCCACCCCCTCGGCCTGGAACGACTCCTGGTGGCCGACCTCACTGGGAACAGCTCCAACACCCGCCGACCATGCACGCAACCAGGGGTCATCCTCAACTCCACCCTCTCCTTGGATGAATTCAGAATGTTGTCTTGTTTTCAGAACTATATATTTCCCCTGGATCACCCATGTGTTTGACACTGGTTTACACCACAAACCTGAAGCAGGTTAAAAGCACAATTATGGGAACAATGGGCTACCTGTTCGAAAAATGCCAAAAGTGTGGCAATAACATTAGATTTTTTGCTTCAGCTCAGATGGCAGCTTTAGCACAGGGCTCTCCAACCTTTTCTGTAGTGAGAGCTACTTCTGATCAGTGAAAATAATTCTTAGCTACTGAAGGCTAATCGCACCCACACCCAGCTTAATTGTCTTTGAGCCTAAGGTACATGGAGCTGGATGCCATGGTTTGAACAAAATACTTTGACTAGGGGCATTATGATAGGGTTGCCATGTGTGTCTGCGAGAGTATGGTCTTTGGGTATGTAGGAACTTGTGTGCATATGATTTGTGTATTTGTGTACATGTGACTGAGAGACTGTCATATGCATTTGTGGAAAAAAACATACCTTTCACAGTATATGGCACTGTAACACAAAAGGATGAAAAATGTTCAGAATATGGAACATTTTTCTTCTCTTTAAATTTCTCCAACTTAAAATAATCGCTGTATTTTTCCACTTATAAATTTGGCAATGTATCAAGAATGTTACATTGGGGAGTTAACTTTGTTTATACGGATTCTGTAAAACTCATTGATTAAATGTTCTCCCAAATCCAAGTGCCACATTTACAAACATCAAACATCTTGCTCCCAGTAGCCTGTAGACATGCAACTGTATTTATAACAGAAATATGCAATTGTTTAAATGTGAGCAATTTTTAGGGGTGGGCGGAATTTGCGAAATTCACTTTCGCAAATAATCGCGAAAATGTTAAAAATCTCCGCAAACACGCAGAAATATCGCGAAGATGCAGAAGTTTTTTTCCCCGCCCGTTCGCGGTATTTTCTGCGTGGTCGCGGCTCACCAACTTACCCATGCGGTTGCTCACGTACGCGGCCATCTTGTTTTCAATTGTCTCGCGGTGCATGAGCGTGAGAAGAAAGACGTGATCGCGCGACGAATGACGTTACTGCGGGCGTGAAGTGTAGCGAGACAGCACAAATGGCTACCAACAATCCAACATCTCGTGGAGAACGCGACAGGATCAGGAAAACTTGTCGGCGAACGCGGGGATTCAGGTAAGGCGATCGCGCACACGCAAGAATGTATTATTTCACAGCGCGAGCAAGCAAATTGTTTCTGGTAAAATGCGGATTGCGGAAATTTTGACATTTTCGCTCTCTCCGCGGAACGTGAAAATGTCAAATTATCGCAATTTCCGTGAGCGGAACGTAATTTTAGCCCAGGCCTAGCAATTTTACATGACAAAACATGGTTCATAAAAGGGGGAACCAATTAAAAAATTTTCTGAGCATGTGGAGGATGTTGATGCAGGCTCATGTGGGGGTGTTGATTTGGGGTCTCATGGAAAGTTAGATGTCCAGGATAATGCTCCAGTTATGAGTCCAGTCGTTGGGGGTTGTGGTGGGTCCCAGATTGATGGGATGGGTCCCAGATTGATGGGCCAGGAGGAGTTGTTGGATCCGTAAAACAGGACTTCCATTTTCTCTGCATTGAGTTTCAGCCAGATGCACAATTTGCAGTTCTTTTTGGTGTTGACGGGGTATTCTGAGAGGGAGCAGATGAGTTGTGTGCCATTCAGGTATGAGATGATGCTGGGTCGGTGGGAGCTTTTGATCTTCGCAAAGGAAGCAAGGTAAATGTTGAAGAGGGTAGTGATGCAGGATGACCCTTATGGGACTCCCTAGATGATGTCTTTGGGTTTGGAGGTGAAAGGCAGCAGCCTGATGCATTGCGTTCTTCTGCACAGGAAGGAGAATAACCATTGGAGCGCTAGTGCTTGGCTTCCTAGGTTGTGGAGTCTGGTGATATGCATGTGGTAGGAAACACCCTAATTTTCCACAATAGGCTGTCCAAGTGGTTCTTGATTACTAGGGTCTGAACTCTGGCTCTCTTGTGAACTGTCCTTTCCAACCTCTACAGCAATTGTTTTCTCGTGTTGAATTTTATCATTAAAAAATTTCTGATATGTGGGAAACACTGTACATTTAATTCTATCTTAAACTGTATCGAAACCATCTTTAGAACAGTCATAGTCACCTAGCAGTTCAGTCTCAACAGAGTACATGTTCACCATAGTAAAGTTTGTTGTATAAGTAAGCCTTTATAATACTATCTATGGTAGTGAATACCTCATTTATATCACAACATTCCCTCTCTACTAATATCTCTGTAGAGTTAAAGGCTGGGGGCAAAAGGCTTTAGTGAGTAATTCAGCCCTGTACAAAGAATTAGTGCACAAGGTGTTATACAAACACTAGAACTTCCGCTAACAGATTAAAACAGGGTTCAGGTTTTGTGTGGTAGAGTTGCATGAAAGAGTAACTCCTTTTCAGACAAGAACTAACAGAGTGAATGGTTCCATTTTATAACACAAAATGTCTACTGACATCTCTCTACACAATAAAAAGTGAGTATGAAGGGCTATAATAATGAATCTATCTGTCTCTACAGATCTTTTCTCAGAGTGAACAGGGTGTTTGACTCAGCTTTCAAGCTGCATTCTCTACTGACACCTAGGAAAAGGATTTGAGGGCATGTTTATTAAATAGCCTTGCTGCACTGCGTGACAGTGAATGGGCATGATTGCACCGTATTTAACATTAGACGGTGCATTCCTGTCTTTTCCCAATGCTAGCGCACAATGTGATGCCTAGCGCCAATGCAGCTCCCTTGCACCATGCTGCAAGGGTACCTGTGTAGCAAACAGGATTGTTTTGTGCAGGACAGGACAGGACTGTTCCCTGCACAAAAACAATACCAAGACATTTTCCTCATTGTATGTATGCTTCAGAATTCAGCACACCTAGAAAGAGTAATAAAAGAGGAGTAATAAACATATTTCTACTTGTTACGCCTCACCTGGGGAGGTATAGCAGTTATGGCACATTCCCAGGTCTACCACTTATGGTAAATCTGGGACTGCATCAAAATCCATTGGTGTCATGTGAGAACACCTGTGTACATACCATGGAACACCTCCCTGGGGCCGAACAATGCAAAACAGCGATTTGCGCTGTCTTTCGTTACTCCAGATTTATCAAGTCACTCAGGGCCACCCAATGTGGCCTTGCATGGCTTGATAAATCACAATTAGTAGTAGTGTGGTGCCTGCACCCTTTTGCATGGTGCAAGTGGGACGCCACCTCTTGATAAATATGGACCGACAGATTTGTGGGCAACACTCCATGGAAAGATTTGGCCTTATATTATTACATTTTAAAATGGTGCAGATTCTCTATGGTAGAGTTTGATGAAAGAGGGGATCCTCTTCTGATAAGTATATACAGGGTAAATGCTTCATTTTCATGGCAACATGGCCTTTAGTATCAGATTTCTCTTCAGGGTGAAGATTGGATGTGAAAGGCTATGTAGGTAAAGTAATCCCTCTGTAAAGGTATGAGTGAATAGGGTGTTTGGTTTAGTCCAGTAAGACCATCCTCTCTAGTGATTACTCTGAGCAAAATAGACAATCTGTGTATAAATATTAAGAGAAATACTAGACCCTGTGCTAGTGTATTTCAACATGCTATACATTTTGTATCTTAGAATTTGATAAAACAGCGATCCTAACTCATTTTACTCTGTAACAGCAGTCACTTTACTGACACAGCAGAGAGTTCCTAGTTTCTGTAAAAGAACTTAGAAAACTAGTACCTGCTGTGTTATATAGTATTAGAAACAGCAAGTTCTCTACTTATATCTCTGAACAGAGTAAAGGGTGTGTGTAAAAGGTATCTGTGAAACAATAGGCCCTCTGCTACTACATTTAAACTGAGTGCAGATTGAGGATTGAGGATGTAACTGGTGTATGTAAAAGTAAGAATAGCAGTCCAAGTATGATCTGCTACATAGGAGAGAGAAGTCTCAAAAATAAGATTCTAGAGTGTTCGTGAGTTGAAGTCCAGATACTCCTAGGCAGGTGCTGGAAGTGCCCTCACACACCCTTGCGGGTGCAAAGCATCATCATAGGGCAAAGCTCCTCGTGGGGGTGGTGCTGCAGTCCCTCACGGGCCCTCAAAGAGGGCGCTCTGTCGGAGATCTTTTTAGGAGTAGCCGCTGTTGTGCGTGCGAGGGTGTGGGGATGATGTGGGAGGTGGTGAGGCTACAAAGACCCTTTGGTACCCCAATAGTTTTATTTGTGAGTCCTCGAGGTCTGGTAAAAATAAAACGGGGAAAGATGCGTAAATAACACTTGAATGAGTAGGGGAAAAAAAGGTAAACTCCTCAACTAATTGTGAAAAAGTTTTGAGGTCTCCGTTATGAAGAATCTGATCTATAGTCAGGATACCCGCCGATTTCCATGTAGGCCAGAAGTGAGTATTCCCTTTAATATGTATTCCAGAGTTATTCCATATTGGGGCCTTTACATGCAGACTTGGATTAAATCCTAAAATACGGTGTGACCTTTGCCAAATTTTACGCATTGCAGATAACATAGGATTACGGGATCAAGACGGCTGGTACCTGACCTATATAAGGCAGATATAAGGCAGAAAGACCCAATTCAGAGGATAAGAGAAATCTTTCAGTATGTACCCATTGTGGCGTGTTAGAGTTATCGTGAAACATGTATGTAAGTTGGGATAATTGTAATGCAATTGAATAGTGTTCAATCGAGGAGAGACTCAGACCACCATTGGAATGATGGGCAATAAGTTTATTGATGGCTAAACGGGGTTTGATGGGGCCCCATATAAAGGATTTAATCTTCGAATCTATGAGATGTAGTGTAGATAAGGGAATATGGAGAGAAAGCATTCCTAGTGTGTAAAGAAAACATGGAACAGTGACCATTTTCACAGCTTGTACTCTACCCCACAAAGATAAACCCAAGATTTTCCACTTATCGAAATCACGTTGCAGTTGGGTAAGTAAGGGATTTATATTATCCGGAACCATGGCTTCTGTTCCCTTATTCACAATAATACCTAAATATTTTAAACGAGAAGACTGCCAATGGAAGGGGTAACCTTGTATCAAATGTTTTGAGGTGCCATCAGATATAGGAAGTGCTTCACACTTATCCCAGTTAATTTTATACCCAGAAAACGATGAAAAATTCTCTATGATTTGAAGTAGGGATGGTAATGATCTTGATAAGTCAGTAATGGTAAGTAGAATGTCATCTGCATAGAGATAAAGTTTAGATTCTCCCAATGGAAGAGGAATACCAACAATCAAGTGTGATTGTCGTATTGCAGCTGCCAAAGTTTCAGTAGCCAATAAGAACAAAAGAGGCAACAAGGGGCAACCCTGGCGAGTTCCTCTACGGATTAGGAATGGATAAGAAACAAAACCTCCACAGTTAACTGATGCAGTGGGTTGTTCATATAGCAATTGTACCTTATTTATAAACTGGTCTCCCAATCCAAATTGTTTTAAAATTTTGAATAGGTATGTCCATTCTACTCGATCGAATGCCTTTTCTGCATCGAGAGATAATGCTATGGCATCGTCTTGAAGAACTTTAGCAGCGTGAAGGGTGTGATTTAAAGAACGCAAATGATTTCGAGAGGAGCGTCCAGGTATAAATCCCACTTGGGTATGAATGAATTAAGGAGGGAATAACTTTACGAAGGCGAGAGGCAAGAATACTGGCTAGGATTTTTATGTCACAATTGAGAAGTGATACAGGACGATAACTGCTACAGAGTAATGGATATTTCCCCGGTTTAGGCAGGACGGCAATTATAGCTTTATTACAGAGATTTCCTAGGGAAGATGTGTGTTCAGCCTCTTGGAATGCAGCATGTAAACAATCCACTACATTGTCGCCTGACCAACGATAAAATTCTGCAGGGAATCCATCCTCCCCCGGGGCTTTATGATATGGGAGTTTGGCTATAGCTTGTACTATTTCCTCTTTACTGATTTCTGCATTTAAAAGTGCTCTGTCCTCTGCAGAAAGGAGAGGTAAATCAATTTCTGCGAGAAAGGATGTCAATTTATCGTGGTCTATTTGGGTGCCTGGAGTATAAAGGGATTTATAGTAAGAAGCAAATTCATTAACTATATCCTGAGGGCGAGTCAGCATATTACCTGTAAGTGATTTTAAGGCTGGGATAGCCATAGCAACTTCTCTTTGTCTCAATTGTGCTGCTAAGAGTCTATCCGCCTTTTCTCCCTGATCATAATGCCTCCCTTTCATTTTTTGAAGGGCATATTCTGCCTTGGAAGTAAAGAGATTGTTCAGTGCCATACAGGCTTGTTCTAATGCTTTACAATTTTGTAAATTGGGTGAATAACTAAATGTTTTGTTCTAATTCTTTTTGTCAAGTAGCATTTTTCCTATTGGCCTGAGCTGCATCCCGCATAAGTTGCCCCCAGATGGTAGCTTTAGCAGCAGCCCACATAGTCCTGCTAGAAGTCACAGAACCTTGATTTAAGGAGAGATAATTGTGGAGATGATCCTGTAATTGTGTTTTACCCTTAGGAGTTTTGTGACGTTGAATATTCATCCTCCAAAGTTTGCGACCTGGTCTTGCCATCCCTGTTTGTAACAGTAATAAGACTGGAGAGTGATCAGATATTGATGCTTCCAAAATATGGGATTCCTTAACTGATTGGACTATACCTTGGGAGATGAAAAAGTAGTCCAACCGAGACAGAGTTGCATGAGTGGGAAACGTGAAGGTGTATTCAGTGTCATCCCGGTGTGCAAGACGTGATCAACAAGGCCGTTATCATCAATTATGTCATTCATGAGGGCCCTGTCTGCAGCATTATGTTTATCAAAAGGGCCTGTCCTGTCAAGATCTCTCACCAAATTCCAATCACCCCCTATAAGGTATTGTGAAGCATCAATCTCTGACAACAAACGATTCAGATGAAGGAGAAAGGATTTTTTGGAACCTGTCGGGGCATAGACTGATCCCACACAGATATGAGTATCACTAATACGCAGTTTAGCAAAGACATAACGACCGTCTGGATCTACCCATGTTTTCGAATGAGAATTGCCACACCACATTTTCGAGTGGGACCTGAGTCCGAGGAACTGTCGCTATGAATACTGCTGTGGAAAACCTTTCCTACCCAGTCTCTACACAATTGTTTTGATTCAAATTCGTCAAGATGTGTCTCTTGAAGAAGAGCCACATCTACTTTTTTGGATTGGAGATATGAGAAAACTTTTTTCCTCTTAATATAATGCGTGAAACCATGAACATTCCATGATATTGCACACAAGGCATGGGAAACAACCATATTTGCAGGAGTATTGAAAGTTTTGTTTAACTTTTGTAGACAGAATAAAATGAGTTTTGGAGGAAAGGTTTTCCAGTAACAAGAATACAAATTGTTCTAAAATCTGCTTGTCAATAAGAATAAAAAATGTATTGTGTAGAAAGAATAGGAAATACGTTCAAGTCACAATAAACTGGTGTACAGAGTACTACAGGATCAAAAACTTTAAGCGCGGGTCTAGGTTCACAAGAACAACGCTCCAGGCAAGGCCCCCATCAGGAGTACTAAGCAGAAACCAGGACCGATTATTATTGAAAATATTAGGATCTATAGAGCCCAAATATACTTGATGGTGATCTGTGAAGGGAAGTACCAAGCATTATAAAGCATGTACCTAGGCGTGTCTGGGAAATAGAATAAAGAGATCTAGAAAATATTCTAAAGGGACATACGTGTCAATAATATAAACAAGAATATCTCATTCTAGGTATATCATAAAGGATCAAATAAATAACAGATTGTATTCATAACTATAAATATTATTTACCAGGCATAGTTGTAAAAAGGATTACCAGTAAAATAAATACAATTCAAATGACAGACTAGCAATTGAATAAATATGAGAAAAGAAACAGTAAAAAGAGTATTATCCAATAAATACCAGCATTAATAAATAATAAAATGGCCAATGTAATAAACATTCATCCCATGCGGAACAATTAATATATGTATATAATAATTATTAAAATATACAAATTCAAACCTTAAAGTATATAGAAGAAAAAGATACACATTTTATGTTGAACATTGGCAACAATATTAAGGGAATAGAGAGAGAAATAGTGTAGATAATGTCCATCTGCTGAATATAAAGATAGGATATTTCTGTGAAATATGAACATGGGAGTCATGAAATAGAATAGTTATTAATTATAAAAAAAAAAAGAAAATACGCTACTAAGAACTATATTCCATCTTAAAATTAGTAATAGGTATGTAGAAAATGAGATTATAAACAGATTTATCATTAGAATAAATACAAATATATCTATTGGAGATAGCACATAAAAGTCCTATGAGGTACAATAATAAGTAATATATATAAAATAAATTTTTATAAAAATTTGGAAACAGCTTAAATAAGTTTAAAATCGAAGGCATACACAAATAGATATTGGAAACCATTAACAAGAATGAGTAAATAAATACAGAAAGAGTGCGGAAAGTACTCATCTGGAATGTTGAGGATACTTGTCTCCCTGTATAGCATAAACCTGAGAGATTTAAGCTAAATCTTGTAATTAGCAAGAGAAGAGATATGTTGTCAAGGACTACTCTCCATCTGAGGTGGACTTTAAAAGAGAGCGAGATTTGTCTCTGTGATGATCTTGAGTAAAGTTAGATACTGTCTACAAAGCTGAGGTTTTATCTTCTTGGGTGCGGTTCAATCTCTCAAGCTCTCTACCCCATTCACGAGCTTCACCTGTGATATGATGTCTACCATCTGGAAGGTGATGAGTAGATTGAGAACTTTGAGAAGTCTGAGGCGTAGACGTAGGTTGAATATCCACATCTTGGAGCATCGTGTCATCCAAGAAGCGCTGTAGCTCATCTGGATTGTAGAAGTCTCTTGATTCTCCATTCTTAGTAACACGAAAACGGGCTGGATCAAACAAGCCGTATTTGATGTCCATTTTTCGCAGCAAAGGCCTCATGGATAAAAATGCTTTTTGTCGTTCATTAGTTTCTCTGGAAAAATCAGCAGCCATACGAATTACATGACCCTCATAACTATAAGAATTCTGTGTACGTGCCGCAGTCAGTAGTTGTCGAACCTGATCATGCCGCAAAAATGCAAGCAATGAGGGGTCTTGGGCGGGAATTTAGATCCTTACGCGGAGGGCCAAGATGATGCGCATGTTGAATTTCAAGCATGGTTCAAATCGAATACCAACCAATTTTGGAATAATTTCACACAAGAAGTCTCCAGTATTCTGACCTTCAATTTTCTCTGGAAAGCTAACAAACAGATGTTATCTCTCCGGCTGCGATCTTCCAAATCCACCAGCTTGCTACAGAGAAATATTAATTTTTGATCTCTGCTTTGTAATGTGTAGAATTTATTTTCAACAGCAGTCAAGCGTTGATCCAAGCCTTCTGTTTTAGTATGAAATTGCACAATATCTGCTCTTATTGGTTTGGTTTCCAATGCAAGGGAAGAAATGTTAATGTCCATTTCTGTTAGGCGGCTACTAATGGTTGAAATTTCCTGAAAGAGACGGTCCATATTATCACCTGATATTACCTTGGAAGTAGTGCGAGGTTGAGCAGGTGGTGATGAGGCAGAGCTCTTCGCAGACATATTACTTGATAGTTTTAATACGTCAGCAAAAGGTAACTGCTTAGTAGGCTTGTTTCCGTTCTTGTTATTAGGCATTACCGCAGACACTTGAAGCAGTAAAGAAGAAGAATGAATCAAGCTTGCCAATAAGAATGAAGTGAATTTTAGTTATGTAACTTGTTTTGACATAACATGAAACATATAGATATTTGTTGGGTTTTGTTTATTAAAAAAAAAATAATAATTATAATAACCCAGTATATTGGCTCAGGCAGCTGATGTTGTGAGGTAACACAAACAAATTGAGAGGCGGCGACTATGCATTGATGAAGCAAGTTGTGCCAAAAGGTTTAAAATTACGAAGAAATTTGTTTTGCTCTTTTTTCCTAGTCAAAGGTAGTTTACACAGAAATTCCAACAGTCTGTATATTGTTGAAAGGAAGACGAAAGGCTTTCATTTACCTCCAGAGACAAGCTGACAGAAATTAGAGCAAGTTTAGCTCAAAAAACAGTCTCAGAGACAAAAAGGTGACACATGAACCAGCAATTATTTAGAAATAAAATGTTGCAGTCCAGAGGTGCTGAGAGCAGACCCAACTCTGAGGTGATTCAATGTGTGGTAAAAGTGTCATTTATCAAGAGCAGTGTGTGTGGAAACTCCCAGCTTAACTCTGAAAATAACTTCATTGCCAAGGATTTTCATGTATAAACTCCCACCAGCAGTTGTTGACTGAAATAATGATAGAGCTGTAAGATTCAGAGTGGGGAGAGCGCCTACCTCATGAATCTTCACACTGTCAATGCCACAAGCTAGTCAGATAAGCAGGCGCGATGACAACGCGAGGCCCGGGGCTTCAAAGGCTTCACAAGGCCCGGCCTGCGCACATTTTCTTTCAGAAATTCCACAGCTTGAAAAGGGGTCAAGAAGAGGTCATTGAGCTACGGAAACATATCCCAGGCATGGCTCTAATTTCAGCTTGCTCAGGAACTCTTCAGTGACAGTCCTGGAGTCCTGGAGATGCTATAAATAATGCTGTCTCCATATGGGTGCCGGCCCGGAGCAGAGCTCTTCAATTAGGCGGCCATCTTCCTACGTGGCCAGACCACGCCCCCTTACATTATATTTTTAAGTAACTGCAAATCAAGTTGTATGTTTAAGATAGCTAAATACACCAATCTCCTTTAATCAAAACTCAAATAACCTCTGCTGATCACAAGTCAAAGAGATTACACATGTCTCACCTCAAAACCACCCAGGGAAATCTCAGGTGTCTCAGGTTATGTAACAGATATAAGTATCTGAACCTTCAAGCCTTGCACCCAACCACAAGATAACTTAAAAAGAAATTGTAGCAGGAATGTCAACTATTGGTGGACGCTAATATAAACTCACTCCTGCATTTTTTACACAACAAATGTATCTCTTCCACAGTACATGCACTACATGACCATAATTCCCTTTAATAGACCTTGTAAGCTTTTATTTTGACTTATTATTATTAACCTTGCATTATTTATTTGTAATGAATTATGGTTGTTTAAATCAGTTAATGACACTTGTACTGTGCCAATGCACAGCTTTTCTCTCCCTGTAAAATCAAGCTCCTGAGACTACTGCATGAAGGTAAAAAGGCCTTACAGCAGGGTCAATCTGTACATTTCCATGTGAGTCTTTTGAGATTTTTGCAGGATTGTATGACTTGAAATCCAAATGAAGTTGACCTTTCCACAATTGATGTCTCTCTTTCCCCACAGAGCCTTTTCTATTCTAAGATATGTCAAAAGCAAAAATGGCAATGGTCAAAAGATTTTTTTCTAGATTGACAAATCCCAGAAGCATGATAATAAAACATTTCTGCATTTCTTCACGACTATGGCACAGGCTCTCTTTGTCATAAAAATATCTGCTTCGATATGCTTGGTGTCTTAAGGCAAAATGCACGTGCACATGCAAGTGCACGTCACTGCAGAAAGAAATTTGATATTCCTTACATAATATCAAGGAATGCATCCAATTCTATGTGTAACTAACCACTAAACACTATAAACACAAAGGCTCTTGCCATAGCTACACTTCTTCTACATTATATGATAGTTTCATATCATAAATCCTTTTTTGGGGGATATTGATACCTGTGAGACTCTGGCAAGCGTGAGAGCACCCAGACAGCTTCCTTTACCAGTATATTTGTCCTTCTCCTGAGAGAGTCTTGTGAGCTCATACAGCTAACCTATATCTTGTGGATTACAGCTGTGCATAGTAGCATACTAGCCTCTCTGTTGAGACTTCTCCTCAGGCTAATAGGTGTCCATGCTAGGGTTTAGAGACTGACATGCCTCTCTGTTGAGACTTCTACCCAAGGAAATCTGTGTGCATAGCAGGGTATGGAGATGGACAAGACTCTCCTCTGAAACATCTCTTTGGAAATATGGGTGTGCAAAGTATGGTGTGGGGAGGGACATACTGCATAGGTCAGACCTTTTTCTTGCATGACAGGTGTGTGTAGTAGGCTGTGGGAATAAACTGACATCTGTGCATGGGGGTGTGCATAGTAGGATGAGTGGAGAGACCTTACTCTCTACTCTGTCTTCTCCCCAGGGTGACAGATTTCCAAGTATGGTGTGGGGAAGGACTGGCCTATGGGCTGAGAACTTTTTGGATGATGGGTTTGCACTGAAAGCTCTCACCAGAGTGATAGTAATACATAGTAAGTTTTAGACAAAATTGCTCTCTCCAGAGTACCAGGTGTAAAGAGAGGTTGTCTTCTCTGTTCAAACTTCTCCACAGGGTGATATGTAGTACATACTGTCAAACAACTGCATCTCTGCTGACATCTCTCCCCAATTTCACATTCATAAGAAGTTGAGTGATGGAAGAGACAGACCTGTTCTGTAACACCTCTCCCAAAGGTGATGTGTGTACATAGTAGGGTGTGCAGAGGGAATAGTATCACCTCTGAGTCCTCTCCCCAGGATGACAGCCATACACAGTAGAGTGTGTTGTGAAAGAGTATCTTCTCTGATTACACCTCTCCCCTGAGTAAAAGTTGTGCATATTACAGTGTAGATAGGCACTGCCATTTCAGGGGAAACCTTTCACCAGAGTGATGTCTATACATACTAGGGTGTGGTGAGTGATTGGTCTGTCCACTGACAAGTCTACCCACTGCAACAAGTGCACATAGTAGGGTGTGGGAAGGGAGTGGCCACTCTACTGTAACCTCCCTCCAGAATAATGGGTGCACATAGTATGTTATAAGGAATTACTGTCCTATCCACTGAGACCTCTCTCTACAGAGACACATGTGCATTGTAGGATGTGGAGAGAGACAAGCCTCTCCACTGACACTTTTCCACAGGATGACAAGCTAGTTCAGTAGGGTGTGAGGAAAGACTGCCTCCTCCACCGAGACCTCTCACCACATTGACAGTCATGTACAGTAGAGTGTAGGGAAACTCAACTCTTTCTATTGAAAACTCTATCTAAGGTGACAAATATGCATAGTAGGGTGTACGGAGATACTACCCTCTGTGTTGAGACCTCTACCCATAATCAACATCTCTGCGTATTAGGGCATGCAGTGCCAGTGTCCTCTCTACTGACACCTCTCTTGATCACAAGCGATGTGCATGGTAGAGTGTGATAAGGGAGAACACTCTCCGCATAGACTTCTCCCCGGAGTCACAAGTGTATTAAGTAGGGTGTAGGCTGGCCTCTGTATTGAAATCTCTCCCCAGCATGACAGCTGTGCATAGTAATGTGAGGGGATAGACTGTTGCTCCACTTATACATCTCTCTTGGACAACCCATGTACAGGAAGACAGTGGCCTCTACTGTCAGAATTCTCCCTATAGTGACAAGCATGCATACTAGGATGTAAGGAGATTCTGGCCTCTTTGCTACAACCACTCTTCAGGGTGACAGGCCTACAGAGTATTTTGTGGAGAGGAATTGACGACTCCACTAAGACCTGTCTCCAGTAAGTCAGGAGTGCATAGCAGGGTCTGCTCTCCACTTGTACTTCTCTCCAGCATAACATGTGTTTGTAGTAGGGTGTGGGTAGAAAGTATCCACTCTACTCACTCATTCCCCCAGGACAAGAGATGTACATAGTATGATGTGAAGAGACACTCTCCTCTCCACTCATACTTCTCTTCATGACAACTAATGTATGTATTTGGATGCCGGGGGAAGAAACCTGTAGACTGATAAGTCTCCCGAGAGTGACAAGCATAGAGAATAGGATACGGAGAGAGACTGCAATGTCAGCTCAGACCTCTCCCCAGAGTAACACATGCATAGTAGACTGTGGGTATAGACTGGCCTCTCTACTAATACCTCTCTTCATGGTGACGGATGTGCATAGTAGGGTATTGAAATGGAGTATTCTCTTTGCTGAGAAATGTGTCTTGGTTCACTGGTGTGGATAGCTGAATGGGGGGACACACCTCTCCATCA
This sequence comes from Triturus cristatus, assembly GCF_964204655.1. Taxonomy (NCBI): domain Eukaryota; kingdom Metazoa; phylum Chordata; class Amphibia; order Caudata; family Salamandridae; genus Triturus; species Triturus cristatus. The sequence goes on along the minus strand of NC_140588.1, from coordinate 836,143,908 downwards.
GACCTCTCACCATGGGGACAGGCATGTGCAGTAGGGTGTGAACTGGGACAGATCTGTCTGCTGAAATACCTCCACAGGGTGACAGGCATTCATATTAGCATGTGTGAAAGGACTGCCCCTCCAGTAATACATCTCCACATGCATAGTAGAATATGGGGACGCACTGACCTCTGTGCAAAGACCTCTCCCTTGTTCGAGAGCTCTTGGTACTACAGTGTGGGCAAGAACTGATCTTTCTACTGAGATCTAACTCGTGCATGTCAAGTAAGTGTAGAAGTGTGTACAAATTATTAGCTTCTCCACTAACATTTATCTCCAGCATAAAAGATGGCCTTGAACCCCATAGATAGGCCTTAATGCAGGAGCACCGGTGCAGTTTAAAGAGATTAAACATCCAGTTTTATTTAACATTCCAATGCTGTTATGATATTGAAATCTAAACTAACTACTAAGTAAAGAAAGCACTACTAACTTTGAATGACATTTTTTTATAATAAAATAATGTAATAACATTACATACCTACAACAGCTATATAAACAAACTATATTGACAATTCTAAAACAAAGAACAGAACCAACTTCACTCATTTACAATGTCATCTTCTAACTGTGATGTGAAGGCACCAGCAGTTTGTTTAGCAGCTCAAGAAAGAATCTCTTATTTGACACTTATTAAGTATGAAAGCAGGAGGGAAAAGGTATCTGACAAGTTTGTGACGTGCAACCTTTGTTACAAAGAATTCATTGGAGGGACAAAGAAGCAGTACTCTATGAGCACTACTGGTACGTAGAGATATTTAAGATCTATGCATCCACAGAGATTTGACAGGGGTCTGATGGTTCTCTCTTCTGAAATGGACAACACCTCAGGAGGTTCTACAACATTTGCAGCTGGGGATACACTACCACCTCAAGTACTGTTTGGTCAGGCCGATACTAATCCAAGGTATTTTAACTAGGTTCTGTTTTGCTGGTTGTGTAAGCAAATTATTTCTTGTTTTGAAACTAGATCTGCACAAAATTAAGCTTCACGGAAAAGATAAATACGCCCCCAGGCCATAGTTTTCTTTTATTGATTTTCCTCAAAGTTATTGTTTCCTGCTTCTTCAAAAGCGAAAATGTTTTATTTTTCTCCTCCATATGTTTTATCATGTGGTAATTTTGTTTTCAAAGATCGGTGTTTTCCATCTTTCTACTACAAAAAAATAAAAGTTACATATTTTTCAATGAAACTTTTGTGCATCTTTCACCCAAAATAACATGTGTATATCTAGTGCATCACGTATTGATATTCCATTCTCCAGAACAATTCCACACCCTTACCACTGCATCATTCTTTTTGATACCAATAAAGTGGAGAATGGCTTCAAATCTGTGCTTGAAGTAACTACATACATTCGCAGGATCAATAGAACACAATTGGTGCAATTAATGCCTGCAATGTTTGCATTAGCTGGCCAGAGAAAGTGATGAAGATGTTCCTATGTGTACTCTTTGCAGCTCAAAGTGACAAACCAGGTGAATGCACCTACATTGTGTAAAATACGCTTGAACTACTGACACCTCAGTACATGGTAAAGGCTGGTTGTGTAAGGATTTAGGAAGTAACACATTTCTGTTCAGAGACTTTTGCTGAGAGTGAGCAAGGTGTTTCACTTTAGAAACAGCAATCTCTCCAGCGAAAAGGGTAAAGGATCTGTATACCAGGCTTCCGGGAAACACTGCGCCTTGTATTAACACACTCCTGATTCTCTGTTTTATAATTTGAGAAACACTGCCTCATATTCTTAGAACTGTATACATAGTGAACAATTCATTTACAACATGTCATCTCTGTTGACCTCTCTCTACATTGCAATCTCTACATGTAAAAGGCTATACTGAGAAAGCTACCACCTTTTCTTTCAGTAAACATGGTGCAGAATAAGGATATAAACAGCAGGATAGCTTCTGACATTTCTAAATAGAATAAAGGGCCTGTTTCCAGATTTCAGAGATACACTAAGACTCTGCATTAGTTCAAACGTGTCATTATTTATGTTCTTAGTATTCACAATTTAAAATTTGACAAACAATAACCAATGCCTTAACAAACATACAACTCTAAAAAGTATTTAAAAAAAGAACATTATCAAACTCTCTAATCACACATCATACAATAAATGAACTATCATTTTTTTTACCTGAAATTGGAGCGGTTTCTTAAAAGCAGCTGAAGACACTACTCTATTTCAATTCAAAGTAAAATCACCTCTGTTAAAGCACAAATCAAAGAGATTACACATCCTTCACCTCCAAACCACCAAGGCCAATCTCAGATGTCTGTTGTTATGCAGCCAATCGTCTGACAGCATTTTTTCAACTATGTAGTGATGATGTTAACTATTGGTTAACCTTAAAATAATTTGGGGCCAGATGTAGGTGGCTAAATACCGCTCGGTAACCACAAAATACGTTTTTCAGATTACCACGAGAGTCTTGCAAACTAACAAATATATATATATATATTACAATAAGACTGTAAACTAAAGAGAATGGATTCTCCACTCGACTATTAGGGTGCATAAAGAGAATGGCCTTTTACATGAGACCTCTTGGATGACGGGTGTGTGTAGTAGGGTGTGGGGGAGGTTCTAGCTTCTCAGCTGATACCTCTCTTGGACGATGGATGTGCGCAGTAGGGTGTGGAGAATTGCTGGCGCCTTAGCTGAGGTATCTCTCTTCAATAACTATGTATAATTAGTAGGGTGTGGAGTGAAACTACCCCCTCCACTGAGACCTCTCTCTAGGATGACGGGTGTGCATAGTAGTATGTAAAGAGAGACTAGCCTCTCTGCTGAGACCTCTCTCTGGTATGAAGGGTGCGTAGTAGGTTTTAGGGAGGGACAGGCTCCTCTTTTGAGACCTCTCCTTTGGATTACATGTGTGCATAGAAGGGTGTGGAGAAAGACGGCTCTCCACTGAAACCTCTTCTCGGGAATGACGTAAAACCATTGAAGATGTGTGGAGGGACTGGTCTCTCCGCTGACAGCTTTTCCCAAGGCATCAGGTGTACATAGTAGTGTGTGGGGAGGGACTATCCTCTCCACTGAGATATGGCTCTTGGATAATAGGTGTGCATAGTAGGGTTTTGGGAGGGTCTGGCCTCTCCACTAAGACCTCTGTGTCACAGGGGTGCATAGTAGGGTATGTGAAGGGACTGGGTCCCGCCGCTAAGACTCATCTTTTGGATGACGGGTGCACATAGTAGGGTGTGTGGAAGAGCTGGCCTCTATGCTGAGACCTCTCTCTTGAATGATGGGTGCGCCTAATAGGGTGTGCAGAGAGAATGGCCTCTCTGCAGAGACCTCTCCCCAAAGCTACATGTATGCATAGTAGAGTGGAGAGAGAGTGGCCCTTTACATAGGATAGGATAGGATAGGATATATGCTCTAGAGAGCTTGAATGCTGTGGCGTCTTGGCGCTAAGGTGAGTACCAGTATTACGGCCTGCATCATTCGCCTATGGTGTAGCAAACAGTCAGGTCTTCAATTCTCTCCTAAATACTAATCTGTTTGATTGAAAACGCATGGTTGTAGGCAATGAGTTCCAAAGCTTTGCTGCGCAGTGGGAGAAGGCTCTCCCATCCCATCTCGCCTTCCTGATCCTGTCAATATGGAGAAGACCCAGTGTACTGGATCTTAATGAGCGGGCAGGGGTATAGGGTCTAAACATTCTTTGAATGGCCTTAGCTCCTCCACCATAAAAGGCCTTGTGGACCAGACATAAGGCTTTAAATTCAACTCAACTCTGGATAGGAAGCCAATGTAAGGCTCGGATTCCAGCGGAGGTAGATTTACCTCTTGGTATGTTTAGGAGTAATCTAACAGCGGCATTTTGTAATTATTGTAGCCTGCTCATTTGGGACTTATTAATTCCCAATAGAAGGCCATTACAATAGTCTAACCTGGATAGCAAGAGAGCTACTACCACTGACTTCTGCAATTCCTTCCCAATAAAGGGAAAGATCTTCTTCAAAGTTTTAATTAGAAAGAAGCAGGAGGAGGTAAGGCTATTTACCTGGGCAGAAAAAGTTAATTGACGGTCAAAGATGACTCCCAGATTTCTAACCTTAGGAGCCGGACTGGGACATTCACCAGCTGTCGTTGGCCACCAAGAGGCGTCCCACCGGGGTTGCCCCTGGCCAAATTCAATAACATCTGTCTTATCTGAATTGATTTTTAGGAAGCTGTGGTTCATCTAGATCATAATCTCCTCTAAACATGAATGAAACCTGACCGCTGTATTCTCAGGATGTTTAGCCATGGAGATTATGAGCTGGGAATCATCTGCATATGATACAAAAGCAAATCCATGCTTCCTGATAAGACTGGACAGGGGTAGCATATAGATATTAAAGATTGTAGGTGATAATGCTGAGCCCTGGGGGACCCCACAGGGCAGATGAAAACTTTCTGATTGCAGGCCCTCCCAATGCAGGTCCAGAAAAGAGGATAGGAGGGACAGAGCCAAACCCCCAATCCCTACCTCCCGTGGCCGCTGAACCATCACCGTGTGGTTCACGGTGTCGCAGGCTGCCGATAGATCAAGCAACACAAGGACTGCATTACCCCCATGATCAATTGTTCTCCGAATCTCCTCAGCAGCTACGATCAAGGCTGATTCGGTCGAATGGTTAGGTTGAAAAGCATGCTAAGTTTGATCAAGTCCATTATTAGTCTCCAGATAGTCCATCAATGTCCTATTCATTGACTTTTCCAGAATCTTGGCCATTATAGGCAAACCGGCTATCGGCTGTTAGTTCTTAGGCTCCATAGGATCTAAAGTGGTTTTTTTTAAGATAGGTCTGATCGTGGTTTTTTTCCAGCATGCTGGATAGCTGCCAGACTCCAGGACTTGATTAATTAGCGGCGTCAATTCGTCGCCAATTCTACTAGCAACCGAGTGTATTACAGTAGCAGGACAGGGGTCTTTGGGTGATCCACATTTTATAGAGAGGACCAATTTACAGACCTCATCTTGATTAATCGCTGGGAATCTGGTTAGCTCCATCTCGGGTATTTCTGCTGGCGACTGTGATAGAAGTGATATATCTGTGGCCATTCGAGCTTCAGAAAGGTTATCATAGATAACTTGAACTTTGTTTTGAAAGAATGTCACAAGCCTATTACACATAATTTGATTAGGATGAAAGATACTGCCGAGCTGTGATTTAGAAAGCAAATTTATTGTTTTAAAAAGCTCCCTGGAAGAATTTCCAGCTTCCTCAATTTTGGTAGTGTAAAACAGCTTTTTGCCTCAGTAATGGCCTCTTTATATTGTTTAAGGGCAAGATTATAATTCATTTTCATGACCTTATCATAATCCTGCCGCCACTGTCGTTCGGCTGTTCGACATTTCACCTTTAGAATCTTCAGTTGTAGGTTGTACCAAGGAGATGAAGGCTTAAATCTCCTAATAGTAGACCATTTTTCTGGGGCCACCTGGTCAGCCACTGTCCGGAGCCAGTTGTTAAACTCAGAAGCTGCCTCATTACTATTTTTGGCCAGCGACAAGGGACCTTGACCGAGAGCTACTAACAGATCGTCAGCATTGACTTTATTCCACCGTCTGGATGTTACCTTAGTTGGTTTTATTTGTTTTACCTGAATTGGCAGCGGTACCCTGATCTTAAAATGGACCGCATGATAGTCTGTCCATGGAAGAGGTGCGACTCTTGACACAAATATTTCAAGGTTATTTGAGAAAATATCATCTAAAATGTGACCAGCCTGATGGGTGGGTTCTGAAACCAGCTGGGTAAATCCAAAGGTAGCTAGATTATCAAGTAGCCTTCTTGTGTCTGAATTGTCAGCAAGTTCCAGATGGAAATTAAAATCCCCGAGTATCATAAACGGGGCAGAGTCTGTTTGAGATTCTAAATGAGTCATTAAAGTCAGTGCGAATGGGACCTTGGGTCCAGGGGGGCGATAGAGCAATAAATCCTGAAGATTCAGAGTGTTATTAATATTAATGAAAAAATGCAGGGCTTCTGCCGGGAGATCCCTGATTTTAGATATTCCCTGTGTATGATGGCTATGCCCCCCCTCCCTATCCTGTGAGGTAACTACATAGCCTTTTGGCAAGGCTATATTCCAATCAGGGCATGAGGCATTATCTGTCCATGTCTCAGTAAGAAAAATTATATCAGTATTCGTACTTTGGATCATGTCTTCGATCTGGTATTTATGTTTCCCTAGCAATTGGATGTTTAGTAGAACACACCGCAGGTTTTTTACATGGGCAGAATTGTAATTTCTAACCGCATTATGCCTGGACGGAGAGCCGGGTTGGGTATCCATAACTCCGCCCTCCCACCCCCCTACCCTTTTAATAGTTGGACATCCCAGACGATAAGAGCATTTAGAACACTCAGTATTGTCTGAAAAAATTAAGTCATGTGGCTTTCATGATCCTAGATCCAAGAGTAACAGCTGTTCCCTGCTATATTTTCCGGAGCTCAGTTGACCAGGGGTTCTGGCGCTGGTCGCATTCCGGGCGCTGACGGGCGCAGACGGCTTGCCTTTTGCACGCCAGCGGTGAGCCCGCTGCGCGCGTCCGCTGCGTGTCTGCCCCAGCGCATTAATGTAGCTTCCGGGAGTAGAAAAAACTAGCGCGTCAACCCTTGTGCAGTGCGGACCCTCTAACATCCGGGTTCCACCAGGGTCGAGCGCGAAATGAGGAGCAGATAGACAGGGAAGAAAAGGTAAGGACTACAACCAAAATATCAACCAGGGTTTCAAAATGTTCGTTATTTTAAAACAGAGCAAGCAACAATAATGTGCCAAGTGCAATGAGGAGTGTTCAGCGAAGTTAAAATGAAATTAAAATGACAGGTAGCAGCAAATTCACGAGTAGCAGCAAACTAAAACTTCTAACAACAGGTACTCACACATGAGACATCTCTCTTAGATGACAAGTGTGCACTGTAGGTTGTGGGGAGAAACTGGCCTCTCTGCTGAGATCCCTTTCTTGGATGACATTATGTTCTGAAATTACTTCTCTTGCAGCTGCATACAAAAGGAAATATCCAAGTTCCAAAATGTCTTTATTTAGATCATGTAGCACACATAGAAGAAGGAACAAGCCTCTACGTATTGTTTTGTGTAGAAAGGTCTCCCATGCAGCACACACTATGTCAGAACAGGACTGCTCCATATTTTTCTCTTGCTGCATCTCGTTTAATGAAATAATAAATGTGACTTTGTGCACAGTTCCCTACTTTTCCTTGCAGCCTAACCCAAAGAATAAACTGGGGCGGGAGGGATGCAGGGGGCTCCTGCTCCTATTATCGAGCATAGACAAAGCTTGTGCAGTTTGGTATGCCTGGCGGAGTCTTGGAGCAAAAACCCATCGCAGATACACACTTCACAGAGCAAAAGCTTAAATCCTTGTATTACACAAACCCAAACACAATGGTGGGTTGAATTGTGAAACATTGACTTTTTAACCAATGTGTGAAATGTTCCCTGTTTCATTTTGGATGCAACTCTGTTTGACTCAGAATAAGAGAATCCAAGAAAACCTTTTCTCTGAATGAAATAAAATAGAAATGGTCTTGCTGGTTATCAAGGCTTCCAAGTGGCCTCATGTCATGAGTGGAGGGACCATTAAAACCACATTTGTAACAGAAACATGCAAATGCAAGGCTCTGATCTCAAAGGAAGCATTGTTAGATGATGCTCCTGATATTAAACAAGTTGGCAGTTAAGTTTAGAACAGCTGATGAATGTGTGAGTCTGTTTTAATATTCAAAATCTATGTATAATGCTATAAATAAAAAATAAATGTTCATGATCTCCCCCATTTTGATGTACTGGTGCTGCTGGTTTTATGACTCTTCACACTGAGACACTACTAACCAGGCCTCAGTGCACGTGCTCTCACCCCGAAAACATGTCAAAATGTGCTTACATCGAATTGACCTATTTAACTTTTCAATACAGTGTAAGTATATTGCGTCCCAAAATACACACATGGCAAGTATCACCTATGGAATACAGCACTCGTGCAACCAACTAGTGTAACAAGACACATGACGGCAGACCCATGACTGTGGCCTGGTTGCATGACATGACATGACAAAATGCTCCTTTTGACAGGAGAAAACATCCCTTTAAAATATTAATGTTACCCCTTTGTAGGCCTTAAAGCCCACAAAGCAGAGTGCAAGGTATTTAAAACATGTAGAAAGTTAAAGTTAACATGTCCTTACAGTGCCTAGCATCCAAATGCTATTTCTCTGTAGAAAGGCTGGCTGGCCCACAAAGAAACAATGAAAAGCAATATTAAATATGAATTCTGCTGTTTCAGGATAGAGACCGGCTAGAAACATGATTAGCTGTTTTCTATATTTATTAAAAGCCCAATTTAGTGGTGAAGTTGGACGTTTGATAAATAGGAAGGGAAAGGAACTTTTAGAAATATACCTTTTCTCTACCTAAATCTCCTGGAGGCTGATTGTATTATCCTCTAACTGTGAAGTGGCAAATAGCCCAGATGAGATGTGAAAATTCCTCCCAGAATCAGAAAAATGACCTGAGCATGGGGAGGCTTTTTCACATCCTAGGAAGACTGGCTGGGCTGTGCCAAGGAACTTAATTTACTTCCTCCCAGCCAGACAGGCACCAAATCCAATGTGGGGGGGGGGGGGGTAAAAGATACCCCCAGAACAGGGTTAGAGTGAACACATAGCAGGGAATGCTCATTACTCTGGCCACGACTCCGGAAAGGTAGACAGGATCTGCACAAAAAGGGCAGGGTTTCTCCAGCTTGAATTTAGAGAGCGAGAGACCTTGTGGGACCATTTCAGTTGGGTAGACAGGAACTGCTGCAAAAACAGGTAGGCTTTCCTCTAGGAATGTGTAGCCTATTGTTTAGGGAGGGGCTAGGGATCATCCCCACCTAGAAGCTATTGCCAGGTGTAAATATGGGATCCCAAAAACAATTTGGTCCTCTGGAAGAACAGAAGAAGGACCTGATGTTTGAGACCTGTAAGGAGACCTGTTCCCACTTGTACCCCTGGAAAAGAAGTGGACTCCAAGGTTTAGTTGGCTGGCCTCGTGTGTGGTTAAAGAGACACAGCAAGCTGTAAGAAGCCTTTTTCCTGAAGTGCCCAGCTGACCAGTACTGATTGAATCTCACCTGGACCCTGCTGTTGGCCTGTGCTGGAGTGAGTCTTTACCTCTATATGTTGGGACCTTGTCTGTATGTCTAACTGAACTTCCCTACTACTCTAGACAACCTGGGAATGTGTGAACTCAAAGACCTCTAAAGGACCAGGACAAACCTGGGCCAAGCATATATGCCTAAGGTGCATCGTCTCTGGGCTGAAACAACAGGTTTCCTGCACTCAGAGCTTCTTTGCATCAGCAAATCCATTTTAGCAGGACCTCAGAGAGAAAGTATCTGGGCTCGTGAAGCCCTCATCAGCCACAGCTGACAACAATGCACCACTGGAGGAATTTGAGCTCCAAAAAAAGAGACTAAGTCTGAAGGTAAAAATCTTGATAGAGTTTAGGCACCCCCAGCATCCAACGGGTGAGATGACTTACCTGGGTGTGAAATTAAACTTTTCTTGCTCAGTGTTTTTGCAGCAAAACCAATGACCTTACCTGTGTTGCAGCGTGGAACATCAAATTCCCCCTTCGTCGCAGACCAAATACCTCAATAGCAAATTCACTCAAATACATTCATTGGTGGGGCCCATAACACCAACACTCATACTTCACTGATCTGCTTCCCTAGAGGAATAAGCTTCCAAACGCTGACATGAAAGGAATATCTTTTACCTAACCATAAATACGTTGACTTCGACCCAGTGATATTCCCCTCATTAGGAGATTAATCATTTAGTTGTTATCTATGGTTTTAGTGACTAAATTCATTTATTTATACACTACTCTTTATCCTAATTCTCTTCTTCAAATAATCAACACAACACATTTATCAATTAATCAAATATCATTTATCTAAGAAAATTGCAAATCGTTAATATAGTCATCAGCATTGCAGAACATCATATTTACCTAATCTGGCTAATAGTCAGTCAAGTCGAGGGAAAATCTTTATTTCACCAAAGTTAGGCCGCAATTCAGTCTCTCGAAGATTCAGGATAACAGCTGTCCAGCAGTGTCACCGTCCTCTCCGTCAGCATATCTTCAGGAAATCTACTTAGTGATCTGTAACATAGGAGGAGGATTGAAAGACTAGATCCACACCTGCCTATTATCAAGGTTTTCTGGGCTTATTATGAAGGACGGCGATAATGGGCTTGATAATATGCTGCAGAGAATTCCAATAGCAGCCCATGTTCACACCAGAACATGGGCTTCTATGGGGCATATGATCAAGCCCATTATCGCCGCTTTAGCTGCAGTTTTCTGCCGCTAAACTGGTGATAATTTGTAACGCCTTCCTTGATAATATGCCCCTTTGTTCTTGCAGGATAATTATCGCTGATTTTCGCACGTTAATGCAGCTTCTCACCCTCTATCGCTGGATTTCACATCGCCTCGGTGAAAAGCGTTGATAATACTCCACTAACCTGGGGCAGAAATCCAGCGATAGACTGCGATAATGCAAATCGCGATGATTATCGCATCTCCTTGCTAATATGCCCCTTAGCTGGGCCAGGTGGGACAAATGTCCAAGATTAAACAGCAGAGGACGGACTACTTCCATATGTTTGCTCGCCGTGGAAGCCTTCAAACATTTTAGATATTATTTTAGTGTTTTTGTTATTCCAGCAGTTAGATTGAAAAACGTTCTCAACAGACCAACTTTATCCATTTTGGGATGAACAATGTTGCGAACAAATGCCCCCTCCTCCAGTAAATAAAATTCAAAATATAAGTTCTCAGTAACTAGGTATTGTTATCGTTATAGTATAATTGTCAGGAACTAGATGACCAATATAATACCTACCATTGAACAATAGAACAGGAATATATAGAACTTGTCTGGCTGGTGCAATACATTAAGCTGTAAATACAAAAATCAGTTTGCAGTGGATATTAAGAAACTCACATTACTGGCCCTGTCGGGGTTACTGGGAGCACTCGTTATGAGGCGAGAACGTGCGAAATGCGCCGCCATGACCTCACACTGAGGAGCGTAAGGTCATAGGTAGTGCACCGAGCAAGTTATAGTGTACAATAAAGCATGATGTTGCAATGACACAAAGGAAGGTCGCCCGCCACAGCACAAACAGCTCATAATTACTGATCACTTGATGAATATATTTCCACAAATTGCACTCATCAATGAAAATAACATACTTTAATTATATTTGCGGCAGCATTATAACACCAATTAGTTTTTAACAATAGTGTCACTGTGTGCATTTATTTCAGTCGAATTCATTCAAATATATTTCTGAGCAACCTACAATTTTTAAATATCCTGGTTACTGAAGGGGAAATCTGTACTTGAAGCAAACAATTATAACTTGGCAAGACTCCAAATGTAAAGTCTGAGTAAGTAATTTTGCATATTTATAGAATGATTTAGCTGATCAGTGTAGACGGGTCCTTTAATGGTGTGCTCCTGTCTTGTTCTCTTTTGAAATACCTATTAACAAAAAGCACGCATATTTTGCACTCGCTGTTACATTTTGCTGTGGAATGTGTGCTGCATTATTGGCATCCTAGTGGGAATAGTCATTTTACAATCACTGTTAAATATAACAATTTCCAGACATCGCTTTAAAACAAAAAAAATACTTCTGCAATGTTATTTTCCAATCTAAGATAGACATTTCAGTCAATTAAAGTTGATTCTTTGAAATAACCAAGGTGTTTTTGGGAGTAATATGAACTGCTTAGAGGCAATTACATTTTGCCAATTAGCTTGAAGATATCAGTTTGAGATATTTTACCATACGTGATGTCACTAGTGATGTAATTTGTGGTATCATCTATGATCTTATTCTCCATAAATGGAAAATTGTATTTGCTTTATAGTTTTATGTCATAGACACTCTGGTCTTCATCATTTTCCTTGATTATGTGATCCCAATAGTTTTAATCAAACTTTAGCCTGAGTTTATCTAGTTTTCTCTATGAATTCCAGGTGTTGTAGTGCATCTTGTAGTACTTTTTCTATCCTCACATTTTAGGTCTGGCAGTAACAAACACCTTTTGATTTCACTAAAATATGTATATTATCCTTACTTATAGAGGCTTTCAGCCACGTCTCACCATCCATTGGCCTGTTCTTGTGCCATTCAAATTGTGCTTTCACCCACTACAGCTATAGCATGGGGCAGTGAGTTAGCCTACTTAACCCACTGGTCAACTTCACTTTGAGTGACTGCTTTTTGCTATATCACAAGGAGCACATCCTCACACAAGGTAGTTCCCTTCAGTGCCAGTGTTTTTTTTTTTACTTTATAATTGTCGCCAGGTGTGATAGTAGGAAGCTTTTGATGCACATTCCATTTTTATCAGATTCCTTCTCCTCACAACGCTGTTGTTCTGTAGAGTTTTGTTTTTGCGGCTGCTGCTATTTTCAAGCATACTAATATGTGTCAATTTCGAACTGCTCTGTATTAAGTTATCCTCTGTTTTACTTTTTTTTCGCTCCTTTTTTTAGCTTTTCTATTTCCCTCCTTCTTTCATTCTCTTTCCTTCTTTTTCTTTTCTTTTTTGTCTTCTTTCACTTTCACTCTCGCTCTCATCTTCCTTCCATTCTTTCTTTCTTTCTTTCTTTCTTTCTTTCTTTCTTTCTTTCTTTCTTTCTTTCTTTCTTTCTTTCTTTCTTTCTTTTTCGCTTCTTTTCCTTTTTTATTATCCCTCTTGATGTAAAAACTGTAAAGCGCTCTGATACCCTCGGTGGTCATGTTCGCACTATAGAAAACTTTCAAAATAAATAAAGGAGTTTCAACAAGACCTCATGCACTAGTTTATGGTCGGTGTCATTCACATTTTTCTTCCACCCACTCCAGCTTGCATTAAGGGACAATGTATCAGCCCACATCAGTTATTGGCTGACTTTAATAAGAGTTACCACATGCCGCCCTTTCACAAAAAACACACCCACACCAAACGTAGCCCCCTGGGAATACTATAGTAATGTATAGTTCTCTTTATACCCAAAAACGTTTTTTACCTATAGCAAATGACCTTTAGATTGGTTCAGGGACAGGCATGGTCCCAAGTTTGCAAAAATCATGAAAAATCAAAACAATAATTGCCAGAAGGCTTGCGGCCAATGCCAGACTTATTGCCCTGCCATCGCTTGATATTTATTTGTCTTTGCCTATTTCCTTTGTCATAAGATTCCTAGTTATACTCCATTTGGAACACCAAAGCAATATACCTTTTGCTTTGGTATTCTATTTGTTATTTTGCCTTCTCCTACATGTAACAGGCACCTTTCTGCATATTTTGCTTTAACTGTTTTCTCAACTGTTCTCTGAACTGTTTTCTTCCCTTGCCATTCGTTTCCATGCACAATTTGGGGAAACAGAAGTTACTTTAAAAAAAAAAAAAATGCAGACTGAATTTTAAAAGAGTATGTATTTATTTTTAGGAAAAAGAAAACATCTTCATACTCATATGCAGCCATATAGGTTTATGTGCCTTTGTATTGATTCACAGGTATGTTTGCTAATATATAGACATGACTGTAAAGGGAAACACATGACTAATATGAGAGGAAATACATCTGCTGGTTTTGTTTTTTTAAAGCTAGCAAATAAAGCAGTTATCATTGTTCTCATTGCACAAAATGGGTCTAATTGTACATAATTATTTATATTTCGCCCCAAAATTACGCATTTAGCTTTTCCCTAATATTTACTGCTTTCTCCTTCTTTCCCCCCTTTTTTATGAGTGCTTTTCCTGCTTTTGTCTAGTCTTTAACTTCTTTTTAAATTCCTTTCCCTTGTTTTTCTGAGTGCTTGCTCCTGCTTTCGCCTTGTTTTTACTGCTTTCTCCTTCCTCTCCCCAGTTTTTTTTCTTGCTTTCATGCTTTCTCCTGCGTTTCACTAATTTTCCTCTGCATCTCATTGCTTTTTGTCATTTGCCGCTACCGCCTGACAACCCTTTTCCCGCCTAGCCCCGCCCACTGCCTCTCAGCACCCCTCCCTCCTCCCAGGACCTAATTAATGGAGGCCGCAGTGCAACCTCATTGAACAGGTCTTAGGCCCAGCTCTCCCGTGCTGCTGCACCGCTCTGCTTCCTCCCTGTTTTTATGAGTTCTTGCTCCTGCTTTTGCCTCATTTTTGACTGCTTTCTCCTTCCTCTCCCTCATTTCTCTGTGTGATTTCTCCTGCTTTTTCCTCATTTGTCACTGCTTTGTCTGCAAAGCAGCTAGCAACTCCAGTGCCTTGAGACCCTCATGGATGATTTGCTGCACTTTATAAATCCTGATTGATTGAATGGCATTTGTCTTTGATATTCCCTTCTTCCCCTTATCTATTCATAGAAGTGTAGCCTAGCCTTACCTTATGCCTTCCTTTATTCCTGAATCCCCCCAATCCCTAGCCCTCCATGTGGAGAAAATGTTTTTTCTGGTTGATGGAATGGCTATCTGGTTTTTAAAATGTTTTCAAGCAACAAATAAAACAAACCTCTCAAACTGATAACTTTTCATAGACACAGAAGATAGTGATAGATAGCTAATATAACTTTAGAGAGTTATTTGTGTTGCATGTTGTGCAAAATAAATGCATACATGGCTATCTGGTATCTAAAATAGGTGCATTATGTTTTTCACCAGGCTTAGGGACCAACGGCAGCAGCAGTGCCATGAACTCCAGGACATCGGTGGAGGTGACAACCGAGGGAGAAAGAGAGAGATGTCCCAGTGGTGGCAGGGACAAGTGGAATGTCACCTGGCTTTGTATTGACAATGTACTGTTCTGGTTAGACAAGGCAGATATCATTATCCTGCCCATCACCTCATCTCCAGTCCCTCCTCTTACCATCTCACCACCTAAAACTGCAGATCGGTGTAATCTCTTGTGCTGCTGCTGAAGTGTATGTAGGACACAATTGGGTTCATGTGTGTCTGCAGCGGCACAGTGGCACAACAGAATAAAGTCTGAAATGCACAAACCACAAACCGAAGACATGGTGTATTTGCCAGTGCCCATTCAGTCACCTACTAGTACTTCACTTCATCACTCTGTCTTCCTGTCCTAGCCTACCTAAAAAGTCTCATATGTTTGGTCCACATTTCTCTGCTCAAGTTGTTATCTTCCATTACAGATTGATGGTTCCAATATCTGTCCTTCTTCACATTGATTGATGGGAGTAACATTATTTGAACCGTCAATTCGTAGTTCATGATCATTTATTGACAACTAACTAACCATTCCATTGCTAAACATGTTCCTAGCCCATTACTTATAACTTATCTCCCTGTGGACTAATTTAAATTTTCCCCACTGCCAAGTGAAGTTATTTCTTGAGAATAATCAGTGTTGGAGGACTGTGTGTTGAATGTGGTATTAAGGGCCGGATTTAGATTTTGGGGGATGGGATACTCTGTGCTAAATAAAGACCCAGTTCGCTGCACTATAGTACATCATATTCTTCTATGCACTGTCTACTGTAATAAGAGATAGGATATCCATTATCCACCAACTGTGTCCCGTCTGCCAGACTATCAGCCTAAGCGTATAAATTCTAACCTACGTTTGGTCCTAAGGTAGTAGAATGGAGTAGGGAGTTGGAGAAGAGTAGGGCCACTGGAATTATAAGTTCATTTAACATGCTATAGCCTGAACAGACGCCTCCTGAGGCGGAAGCCGGGAGGAACGATCGCCATTTTTTAAAGCATTTAAATACTAAAAATCGATGTTTTACCTGTTGTTGCACATCTCCCTGAGCACTCCCCCTCCTTAGAGTCGCTCGCACACACCGCGCAGCCGATCTAAACGCTGCCGCGGGTCAGTCAACAATTTGCTGCCATCAGCGAGGGAAGTGAGGCCACGCCAACCGCCCTGAGGCCACGCCCCCCTGGCTACCATATAAGACGCGCTAATCTCCAAGCCCGCATTAGCCTGAACAGACACCTCCTGAGGCGGAAGCCGGGAGGAACGATCCCCATTTTTTAAAGCATTTAAATACTAAAAATCGCTGTTTTACCTGTTGTTGCACATCTCTCTGAGCACTCCCCCCTCCTTAGAGTCGCTCGCACACACCGCGCAGCCGATCTAAACGCTGCCGCGGGTCAGTCAACAATTTGCCGCCATCAGCGAGGGAAGTGAGGCCACACCCACCGCCCTGAGGCCACGCCCCCCTCCCCCCAAAAGGATGTGCCTCGGCCCGACGCGCAGCGGACGCGCGCTGCGGGCGCGCCGAAGGCGCGCCAAAGGTAAGCCCGTCTGCGCCCGTCCGCGCCAGGATGGGCCCAGGGCCCAGTCCCCCTGCTCCTCTCAGCTCGTCTCCCATCAGTTACTCTGCAAGCACACTTCGGCTACTCGCCATGAGTACCCATGACTTCTGCCTCCATTCAATCTCTCCCGATGAGCATCAAAACAAATGCAACCACTGTCCATACAGACTCACCCCCCACTCCTCCCCAAAGTTAGGACATTCAAAATGGCCTTGCTCAACTGCAGATCCCCCCCAAACACAGCACCGAGATTAACCTTCTAATACTGAACAACGATATCGAAGTGCTGTTCCTCACGAAAACCTGGATCAACTCAGCATCTGACCCAGACATAGTTCAAGCCCTAATCCCGGGCTACATATTTAAACATTTAGATAGACCTCAAGGACAAGGAGGCGGCATAGCAATTATCACCAAAGCTCACCACTCCTGCCAACTCAAGGCCAGCCCAGTCCTCGAATGCGAAAACACTCACTTCTCCCTACATCTCTCCCCGGAGAAAACACTGTTGGGACTTCTAATCTACCGACCCCCGGGCCCACCTGGACAGTTCCCTAACTCGCTTGTGGAGACAGCCACCTCTCTAGCCTGTCTATCTTCCAACTTCACAGTGCTAGGAGATCTTAACATTCACTTCGATGACCCAAGGAACAAAATAGCTGGGGACCTTAAAGAAGACCGAGCAGCACTCAGCCTCCCATTGAAAAATCCTCACCCCACCCACAACAAGGGCCATCTCTTGGACCCCATCTTTTCTAACATCCCGGAACTCACCACATCCTCACCCCTACCCATCCCCTGGACAGATCACCATTTGATCCTCCTCAAACTTCCAATCTCTACTGAACTCACCCCAAGCACCCTCTCACCCGTGGCACAAACTAAACACAGATGCTTGGACCAGCCAGCTGATAGCCTCCACCCCCACCTTGGACCCGGACCCCTCACTAGCAGACACCCAAATTCGATCCTGGATTAAAACATCCCTAGACGCGGTCCTCCCCGTCAAACACCTCCCCAGTAAAAGGGGATCATTCAAGTCACCCTGGTTTACTCCGGAACTGCGTGAACTACGCAAAAATGCAAAAGACTCAAACATCTCTGGAGGAAAGATTGGACCTTAAACAGCAAAGAAACTTACAAATCATCCATGAAACAATACAAAACCCTTATAAAAAATACGCAAGCTATCTATTTCGAAGAGAAAATCCTAGCTGCTTCCAACTCCTCCAAGGAGACCTACTGCATAGTAAAATCACTTATGAAAATCCCCGAACCTCAGCTGGCTGCTGACCCCACCGGAGCCAGATGCACCCAACTCGCCGAGTTCTTCTCTTCCAAAATCCTCAAGATCCTAAAGACTTTCCCCCAGCCCCACCCTCCAACAGACCCTCCAGATTGGCCTATCGACAAAGACGCCCCCCTCCTGAATGCCTTCCTCCCCATCTCCACCGAGAGGTTGGTGGCCACCCTCAATCTTGTGAAGAGCGGATCCCCGGACGATCCAGCTCCCATGAGTAAACTGAAATTAGTAACCCCTACAATATCCCCCCTCCTCACCAGGCTGATAAATGCCTCCTTCTCCCGGGGGATAGTCCCCGCCAACTGGAAAAGTGCGATAGTACGGGCACTCATCAAAAAACCCCACCTAGACCCCTTGGATCCCTCAAACTTCAGACCTATCTCCTTCCTCCCAGGCATCAGCAAAGTTGCAGAAAAAATCGTAAACGAACAGCTCTCAATATTTCTAGAGACCAACAACCTCCTTCGCCACTCTCAGACAGGGTTCAGACCAGGACAGGGGACTGACACCGCCCTCCTGGCCATTACAGAGGAGACAAGATCTATCTTGGATGCAGGGGGATCAGTGGCAGTGATCCTCCTGGACCTGAGTGCCGCCTTCAACACGGTGGACCACACCATCCTCCTCCACCGCCTCCAAAAAACTGGCATCACAGGGACTGCCCTGGCCTGGTTAAAATCATTCCTGGAACACAGGACCTTCCAAGTGGCCGACAGTTACGGTCACTCCAAAGCTCTTCCTCTTAACTGTGGGGTTCCCCAGGGATCCTCCCTGAGCCCCACCCTTTTTAACCTTTACATGGCCCCCTTAGACAATATAGCCTCACCATTCGGCATAAAGGTGGTCATGTACGCCGACGACACCCAACTAGTCGTCTCCATCAACCAGGCTGATCAATCCATGGAGAATCTTGCCACCTGACTGCATAACATATCCAAATGGATGGGCGACTCCAGATTAAAGCTCAACAGCGAAAAATCTGAGATTATGCTCCTAGGCGACCCAAACAAACTCCCCAAAACCCTTGCCTGGCCACCCAGCATGGGTACCCCCCCACACACCAAAAAACGAAATCAAGAGCCTAGGCTTTTGGCTCGACCAGGACCTCAGCTTCAGAGCCGAAGCGAGAAAGACAGCCGGTACTTTGGGCTCATGCGAGCAGCCCGGAAGATCCTCCCTCTTATCCCTTCCCAGTCTAGAAAAATTCTTGTCCAGGGCCTTATTTTATCTAGACTGGATTATGGAAACGCCCTGTACCTAGGCGCTCCAGTAGCTGTCATTAAAAAACTTCAGCACGCCCAGAATGCCGCAGCAAGACTGCTCATGGGGACGAAATCAAGGTGCTCGGCTAAACCTTCTCTCAAGGCTCTCCACTGGCTCCCCATCCAGGAGCGCATCGCCTTTAAAACCTTATGTATCTCTCATAAAATCTTACAAGGTAAAGGCCCACCTATACTAAAACCACTCATCAAACCCCATAAATCTACCAGACAGCTTAGGTCGGACTCCCTTTTTCTTGCTAGCGTCCCCAGAATAAGAAGAGCACGCACGGGTGGGCGCCGCTTAGCATACAACGCCCCCAAGCTCTGGAACAGCCTCCCCCTCAGCATTCGCACAGAAAACAATCTGCTTTCATTCCGCAGATTACTGAAAACTTGGCTCTTCCCCCAATAATCATATACCAGGAGTACTTTCAGGCCGACACTATAGCGCGGGGACGCCCGAGGGTAGCTACGCGCTCTATAAAACCCAAATCAAATCAAATCAATCAAATCAAATCAAATAGCTGGCAAGACAACCACAGAGATTTTGGCCCCACGGTACAATCACATCGGACCTGCTCTTTCTCTTGGAAACCTGACTGACCCCAGGCGGTGCTCCGGATATCACCATGGCCATCCCTGTGGAATCCAATATCATCATACAAAACCCTCCAGCACAAACTATAGGGGTGCACCAACACCATGGAAATCACAGCTACGTGGAGCATCTGACCTTGAATTTTGAAATCCCAGCCAGCTTCAAATTATGCAGAATGTTCATCTATAGACCACTGGGACCAATCAGAAAATTTGACAGCAATGCCACAAATGTTCTCTCCCCCCTCATCATTGACTCCACCACATTCCTCCTCTTAGGAGATTTAAACTTTCACCTGAAAAACTACATTGGCCCAAACTCCATCAACCTCCTAGAAAATCTTAGCAACTTCAGCCCCCCAGCATGTCACCAAACCCACCCACACCTCCTGGACCTGTATTTCTCCACCATCAGAAACATCAAGGTAGACAAACCTTCACCCTTTAGATAGACTGACCATACCCTCATCAGTTTCAGCAGTCCCGTCCCAAGCTGCAGGAAACCCATCACCTCTGACCTTGCCTAATGCTCCTGGATAAACATTTCAAAGATGGACTGGGCTTCAGCCCCCTCTAGACACTAGCCCAAACCAAAAACAACCTGACATGAGATATAAATAACTTCAAAAATTGGATTACTGCCTGCACCACATAACTGCCTCCCTTCTAGAATGACAAAAAGGACAAAAACATAAACACAAGCAAGAACCACACAGAAGTCCTCGTGCTAGTGAAGCAGCACTGTGAGCAACTAAAACATAAGTGGTTAGCAAGCCAAAACCTGCAGATAAAGTGATATTTAAAGCCAACACAGGCAATACCACCAACAAATCCTGAAAACTAAGTGCACAGCACTCACAGATTACATCAATACTGTTACTGGCAACAACAAGTAAGTCATCAAAGTGTTCACCACTTCTTCAACCATCTCCAACAATATTACTGCATACCAATGCCTCTGCAACAATATATCAGACTACTTCTATGAAAAAATCCATACACAGCAACTTCAACCCTCAGTTGGACCCCTTGGTCCTTGCAACAAGTCTCCTTGTCTCAAACAAAGAAAATACCCTGACCATGTGACATGTTCTGCAAACTGTAACTGTCAACATCATGGAGTCCATTCACTCTGGAACCCTGTCAGAACCATGACTCCAACTCAACTACAACAAGGAACTCATCCCCACTAGTGAAGTCCTCACCCTGCTCCTCAATGTGTCATCAAACCAGACACCTTCCTGGAAACCTCGAAACATACACACTCCTCTCAAGAAACCCTCAGCAGACACTGCTAAGCTCAACTATTACAAACTAATATCCCTCCTACCATACAGCAAAGGTTTTTGAGAAACTCATCAACAGACGCCTCACTAATGACCTTGTCAACCAGCAGGTCCTAGATGTGACTCCGTTTGGATTCAGACCTAACCACAGTACAGAAAGAGCGCCACCATAGATAACGTACAAATGATCCTGGCAGAGGAGAAACCATGGCCCTCATACTCATGGACCTCTCAGCAGCCTTCGGCACTGTCTCACACTCAACACTAATCAGGCGCCTCCTCAATATCTGCAATCAAAGAGCTGCTCTCCACTGGATCAGCTCTTCTCTGATGGAACAAACTCAAATGGGCACCCTCACAGCATACATTTCTGAAGCCCGTAAGCTCATCTTGAAAGTGACTCAAGACTCACCCCCCAGGCCCACTCTATTCAACAAATATGTGATGCCTCTAGCTAATGCCATCCATAACTGCAACATCAACACCCTCTCGCATCTCAAACTATTCCTCTCAGACAAAACCTCTGTGAGAGATTAAGTTGTTGGTTGAGTGTGATGTTCACCCGGCTCAAGTAACAGTCACATTTCCTGTCAGGGTGAACCACTCAAGTAACTACATTAACCTTATGGTAGCAAGGCACAGAAGCAGTCAGGCTCAACATAGAGGCAATGTGTCAAGTATTTATGCAGCACACAAACAGTAAAAAATTGAGAACACAACACAAGAAAAATCCGACACCAATTTAGAAAAATAGTACATCTTAATGAAATATTGGACACAGAAAGGACAAAAATACAAACAGTAGATTCTGAGTTCTGAATTTTTAAATTTTAGACTAGCCTCTGAAAGATCAAAGTGCCAACCGTGGGTCAAAGTAGAAAAATATGGCCAACCGCAATGGAGCATGAGTTGGATACAAGAGAAGTGGATTTTGCCTTGTGTGTACTTACCTTCGGACGTAGGAAGTTTTTTTGAAAAAAACATCTGAGAATGTAGATGTTTAGCAGGGCAAGGCTGCAGGCCGTGACCGAGACGGAGCCAATGCCATTGGGAAGCTGCTGGATGAAGTCATGGTGAAGGCTTCAACTGTGGGACTCCTTCTCTTTTTTAGAAATTGAAAATCTCCAGCTGGATGAGGCTGGAAGCTGTGGCCGAAGAGGGATGCACAAGGGTAGAATACCTCTTCTAAAAATGACTGCTGCACAGGATTCACTGCTGTGTCGAAGAACGTAGCAGGAGCTGCCACGAAAACAGGCTGATCTGCAATGCAACTTGAGCTGATAGACAAGCAAGTTGTTCCAGGTCTATCAATTCTCAGAGCAGTTTTTAGGCAAAAGTTCTCTAGTGCTAAGTTTTGGAATTTGGCTATCTGGGTCCCTTTAGCACCACTTTAGCATTGCCCATGACTAAAGATATATCACCTGGAGTGTTAGGACTCACTCAGGCTCAGTCCAGGTGCAGATTCAAGATCACTGGAGCCTTTACTGTCCCTGAGGCTCTGATCAGCAGCCAGCCGACTAGCTCTTGGAGTCACTCTTGTTGTCCTTTGTTCAAAAGGTGGAACATGACTCAAGCAGCAGGGCAGGACTCTGATGGTTCATGGCAGGCTTCAGACAGCAGAGAAGTCCTTCCAAGTGCAGAAAAGCAGTCTTCTGAAGTACACAGCAGGCCACATCAGCAGGCAGTCCTCTGACATTCCTTCGGCAGGTCCAGAAAGTTAACTGAAGAGAAGGTCTGAGGAACCTACTTTTGTACTTCTTTGAAGTAGAAGAAGGTTCTAGAGATTCCCTGTGAAGTGCTTGGAATTCCCTGCCTCCCCTGCTCTGGATCCAGCCTGGCTGCCTGAACAATGCACTGGTGTCAAGTACTTTGTATGAAGATAGGGAACTAGTCTATTGATTTGCAAGTGGGGCTGTGGCCAGATCCACTCAGCCATCCTGTCAGTGACGGCCCGACCAGGAACACCTAATCTCTCTATTGTGTGGCTTTCTTGGAGGAATAAACAAAGTTCAACTGCCAACTACACCCAGTCATGTGTCCCATGACCAGGCTGCAGATGCAAAATAGCTAGGGCAGGAAAATTTAAACTTTCTAAAAGTGTAATTTAAAAATTTTAACTTAAAATCTGGCATTACCATGTTAGAGAATTTTAAAATTCTATTTCCCAGCCACCAAAAATGATATTTTTACCTGTTTCTAATCAAAAGTTACAAGGCAACCCCATGTTATCCTATGGGATAGGTCGGCCTCACAGTAGTGAGAAACTAATTTAGGAGTTTTTCACTACTAGAACATGTAAAACTTAAGGTACATGACCAATCTTTTATTTCCAATGCAATTTTCCCTATGGGCTGTCTAGGGCCTATCTTAGGGGTAACATATGTAATAACAGAGGAGTTTAAGGGTTTGAAAGGGGTTTATTTTTCCGAGTTGAATTCGTAGTTTAAAACTGCCTTCAGACTACAATGGCGGACCTGGGACATGTTTTACGTGGCAATTTAGGTGGGTGGCACAATGTGTGCTGTCAGCACACTAGTAGCATTTAATTTACAGGCCCTGGGTATAGGTAATGCCAATGAACTAGGACTTATAAGTAAATTAAATAGGCCAGACAGGTATAAGCCTGTTTTACCATGTTTTGGGGAGTGAGCACAAGCGCTGTTGCACTGGTTAGCTATGGTAAAGTGCATATAGACTTGAGGCCAGCAAAAACACATTCAGCAAATATAGGACAGGTGAAGCAAAAATGTTTAAGGGTGACCCTGCAGAGAGGACTAAGTCCAACAACCTCAGTACCACAAACAGGTCCACTGCCTGCATTACCAATGTTGCCATCTGAATTAAAAAGGTCTTTTTCAAGCTTTACACCTACAAGACAGAAGTGGTGATCTTTGGAAAAAACACCTCACCCTAGAATTCCACCTGACGAATGGACAACCTCGGACCCACCCCCAGGTCGCCATGCCTGGAACCTCAGCATAATCATAGGTGATGAAGTGGCCATGTCCAGGCAGGTCAACACCATTACAGCCACATACCTCTACACCTAGAAGGTGCCAAAGAAGATCATCAAATGGGTCCCAAGCAACGTCAGGAATAACTTCACCCAAGCCATCATTAACAGCAAACTGTACTACAGGAATACCCTGCATGCCAGAATTACCAAGCATCTCACCAGAAGACTAGAGACCATACAGAACGCAGCAGGCAGACTCATCCTCAACCTCTCTCACAGGGCTCCCATCACATCATACCTTAGAGAACTCAACTTGCTCCCTATACACATACGCACCAGTTGAAGCTCCTCATCCTACACTTTCAATGCTCTACATAACGCAAGACTGGATTAACTAAGCAGTCAGATCTCCTTCCACCAACCAGCCAGACAACTCCTCTCAGCTGGACTCCGACTTGCATACGCGCAAATCATTCACAGGAGCAGAGGAAGAGGTCAAGCCTTGTCATACATAACTCCTGCAGTGCGGTACAGCCTCCCTCCCTTCATCAGAGCCTCCTCCTCTGTTCTTGAATTCCACAAGAAGCTGAAAGCATGACGTTTTGACTAACACATCCTTGGTCATGGCCCCTACTCCTGCTAAGTGCTAGGATACCGTCATGGGTGGAAGTTTGGTACATAAATATATGTAACATAACATACCATGAGGGTGTTGGGGGCATGTGGCATGCACGGCTTGGCACCTCCCTTGGAGGCATATTGCATCCATGTCTTGGGGTCCCAGAGGATGATTTGTGAAAAGACCCAGGAATGGATCTTTCTCAATGAGACAGGATGTTATAAGTGAATTGAATTGATACTGGTTGATGGAATGTTCATTAGTACATCTGCAAATCCTAAGAGATGTAAATAACACATCTAACAGTCCACTGCCACTCACAGAAGTCAGCTTCCCCTTCAATCATTTATTGTCTGGATATTTGCATTTAACCATTTAAAGAACTGTGCGGTTTTGGTCTAGTTTTGCACTATAAAAATGGCACTTACATTCAAACATACATGCATACATGTTTCTTTAACTCATTATTGTTGCTCAATTAATCGACCCCAACATGATGGCAATTTGAGTCGGCCTTGCTGGGATTAAAGCTTGTCATTCTTTTTAATAAACGCCTGCCAGCACTGAGAGTTGCACTCACTGAGCCAGCATGTAAGCAACGATGAAGGGTACCAGTCAGTGAAACCTACGCTCACACTCAGTGTGCGTTGAATCAGTGGAAAATTGTGACTTATTTAATACCATTTATGGATACTGTAAGAATCTTTATAAAAGGCAATATGTTCAATGTATCGTTGTTAACTTTCCTATTTGAAGTTCCATCCTCAAGTAAAATAAACTCCATTTGAGTTTAAATATTTCGCTTCTAGTGGCCTACTTTTAAACATGTTGCCCCGCATCGAACCAATGTTCTATACATGTGTTTCAAGGTTAAAACACAGTGTGACCCTCTCAAGGTATTATCAGCACTTTAATAATGAATCCACATAAGAAGATGTATTTGAGTGTTATGTAGCTAACAATGCCAAGAGAGGATCAATAAATCATCTCCGGATTGCTTCCTCTCCACTCATTTCCTGTTTGAACCTCATGCCTCTGCTCTATAGGCCATCAGAAACGCATAATAATCTACAGACCTTCAATGTTGCATTCTTTTGTCAAGTCATGTTTATCCGTGGCGCTTTCTCTAGCATCATAGTATTAAACATTTTGGAGAAGGTCGTAGTTTCTGCACTACAACCAAGATTCAATTTTCCGTATTGACTATAACTACGTAAACAGGCCGGTTGGTACAACTGATGAATGTGACATGTGATACTTCTTAAATTCTAGCAGCGTGGCCAAAACAAAACCAGGCTTTCTGTTGCATTTAATTGTCTCTGATACTCTGATAGAAAATGTATTGATAGGTCTCTCATAGATAAAGGATGACAAAAGAGCATGAGGTTAGTCCTGAGAAAGGAACTGCATGTGGCTAGCTGTCCCTTAGAATGTTGACAGAAGAATATGCATTACAAAATGGGCAGATACACTTTATATTAAACAATATCAATCTTGCTAAACCAATAGCAACAAAACAAGTGCTTTCGTAGAGGTGTTTTCCGAAGATTTTAATTCTCGTAATACACATTTTTTGTATGCAGTCTGTTTGTGCTGCAACATTTGACTTGAAAAGTCGCTGCAGAGGTACGCTAGAAAAAAAAGCAGATTTCATGTTGACACAGGTAAAAGGCCTGTGAATCGGCTGCCCACATGAAACTGGTTGATCAAGAGGGGTCCTGGAGACACAATCTGCCTAAAGCAAATTTGATTGACTTTCCGGGGCGTATTCACAAGGTGTGGCGCATCTCTGCAAATCAGCAGGGATGTGCCAGAATAGATGAGACACGCAATTCTCCCCTTGCGCCACCATGGATGCGTCGCATTTACAATGCTGCGCACCGTGGCGAAAGGATAGGCAGATGCGTGTCGCATCTTGTGGCATAAGGGTGGCGCATTGCTGGAGTCGGGCATAAGGGTTTGACGCAGCGTCGTCGTAAAACTGCCCACCGTGCGACAGAACGCCCACATGAAACCTGACACAGGTTTCATGTGGCGCAGTGCTTTACAACGTGACGCATCTGCCTAAATGCGTCACGTTGTAAATAAATCTTAAAGTGGCGCATGGTTTACGCCGCTGCTGCGTCACAGAAGTGACTCAACGGGGGTGCAAATGTGTCTCAAGGGGCTTGTAAATCTCCCCCTCAATGCTCCAAGCACATCGGCCAATTCGGGTGATTTAAAAAATGTGTCATTCAGATTGCAAGTTCAGCAATCTGACTGGCCATCAGATCAACATACAAGGCCTCTGTGTTAGGCATTATCTGATGATGGCCAATCAGACTTAACCTTGATACTACTTGTCTAGACTTGCTTGCAGGTTCAGAAGACCACTGCATGACACTTTCCTTTTTATTTACATGAGTTAGACAAAAGTGGTTCCTGAAGAAGGCAGGTTTACCTTGAGATTATTTTCTACACATGGCAGACCAAAATAAATGGCCCCACACTGGTACTTAGTGGCAGGTTAGAAAATAGTTCAGGATAATTGTATACATTTAATTAAATTTAACTATGTCAATTGTTAGCAATGGGGGTCTCCAGTTGGCAGAGGAAGGTACTTTGTCCAAATAGGGACCCTTGCTTCTAGTCAGGTTAAAGGGAATACACTTCTAAAATAACGCCTGCTCACACCCTTGGTAGCTTGTCACCAGCAGACAGGCTAATCTCAGAGGCAGTGTGTAAAGCCTTTGTGAACACATACAGTAACACAGTGAAAACACTGCAAATGGACACCACACCAGTTTAGAAAAATAATTAATCCTTATCTAAACCAAAACAAGACCAAACAACAGAAATCCGCAGTACAGTATTAAAAATAAGGCTTTCAAATGGTAGAAATAGTTCAGTTCAATGCAAGTTGTAATTGCAACACTTTTCTCACAAAGTACCTTGGATGCGTAACGCAAAACAAACAAAATGGCCGCAGGGGAGGTGATGCATCGGTTCCTTACGGTAGAGGAGGTGATGCGTCGGTTTCTTACTACGTGGGGAGGTGATGCACCAGTTTCTTACTACGTCCCCAAATGATGCGACAAACTTGGCGCCTCGATGCGATGCGACGATCCAGGACGATGTGTGGATTCATCCATTTCCCAGCAGAAAACCGTTTCTAGAGGTATGAAACCACAGCAGGCACTTCTTTGCAGGTCAAACCTCCCAGAAAGGAAGTTCAGGGGAGCTGGTGGTGCAGTCTTTGTGTCCCCGATACTTAAGAACAGGAGGCAAGCTCAGTTTCAAGCCCTCGGAGATCTTCTTTCAAGCAGGTGACAAAGCAAACAGCAAAGCCCTTCTCTCCTTTCCTTGGCAGCAAGCAGCCACTGCAGGCCAACCCCAGACAGCATAAAGCACAGTGGCAGTAGAAGAAGAAGAAGGGGGGGAAAAAAGGCCCCACCCACAAAGTATCAGGAAGGGGGTAACTTTAGAGCAAAGGCCAAGGGAAAAGGTTAAGGTAGAAAGGCAAGGAATAAAAAAGCTAACCCATGAAGAAACAGGAGTGAGAACCGGTAGACCTGAGGGAAAACTAAGGTGGGAATTAGGAAAAAGTATGGCAATGAGCTTTAGGTGGGACTTGGTGGAAATACCCAGGTGAAAAGGAGGACGTAGTTCAAGAATGGGGGATGGAGCCGTCTGTAGCAGCAGGGCCTAGTAACCCAGTCCCGGGGATGAGGTGTAGGAATAGAGGTAAAGAAGAAGTAACCTATCAAAGAAGGGAAGAAATGTTAGAAGAAAGATCATTAGATATGCGGCGAGATAGGCCCGTAGACACTTGGCTATTTTTAGAACCAACAGGATATAGAAAGGGGGGGAAAGAGCCAAGAAATTAAACCCCCTAAATCGTGCCCAACTCCTCTCCTCATTCGCAAAATGCCCTAGCTTAAGATACATAAGTACAGAAGATCTAAAAGAAGTGGGGTTCCTGAAGAACACAAAAGGACAAGAAATAACAAAGGTTTTACTCCACTCAGCATTAATAAAAGTAGCATTGGAAAAGGCAGAAGCCGAGATGCAAAGGGAAGGAATAAGGATATTAAAAAGAGAGGATGTGCTGAGAGATAAACAAGAGAAACCTTTTCTTAGGAACCATGCAGGGCTGGGAGAAAGGCAAAAAAAAATGATTAGTTCAGGACGGGGTATAAAAAAGAAGCCCTCGAAATTACTATAACCCCTAAAAATCTAGGGTGGGATGAGGTAGACGTCCGGGCAGGGAATAGATCTGGAGAAATTACATATATGGACGATGGAGAAAAAGACGGGGATTTGATTAGTGTTGATTAGGAACGAGGGTCGTTGCACAGCCTAGCCATACTGTCTTGGAATGTTAATGGATATAAAAGAATATGTGATCATGAAAACTTTGAAGATATCCTAAGTAAGACCGATGTTGTCTGCTTACAGGAGACTTGGTTGTGCAACGAAACCCTTGCTATGGAAGGCTTTACATATCATGTAAAGCCTGGAAGAAAGAATAGATCTGGGAGGCCATCAGGGGGTCAGATAACACTGGTCTCAACAAGGATAGCGACAAATATAGAACCACTTGAACTTAAGTGTAATTGGGCTTTAGGTAGCAGAGTGTTGATATTGAATAATAATGTAGATGGGGAAGGTTTATGCATTGTAAATGTGTATATATGTAAAGGCAGAACAAAAGAGTATAAAGCAGATCTGGAATGATTAAAAAAGGACTTGAAGATTTTACAAGATATATACCCAAGAGATGTGTTACTATTACTGGGTGATTTTAACCACAGACTAGACCCCCAAAAAACTGACTCTTGGCAGAGGGAGTTGCTAAGAGTATACAATATAGAGTTTGCAAAGTTCCCTAGGTGTGGTAGCTCAAACCAAGATGTGGAGCTAGGTAAACTGTTGGGGGCTATGGGCCTGTTCTGTGTAAATGGAAGAAAGGAATCGGATCGGCCTGCAAAGCGCACTTTTAAAATAGGGCAGCAAAAGTGCCCCATAGATTACGCATTTA
This sequence comes from Triturus cristatus, assembly GCF_964204655.1. Taxonomy (NCBI): domain Eukaryota; kingdom Metazoa; phylum Chordata; class Amphibia; order Caudata; family Salamandridae; genus Triturus; species Triturus cristatus. The sequence goes on along the minus strand of NC_140588.1, from coordinate 836,114,479 downwards.
TTCAGGCATGGAGCTTTCATTTAATCAAACATTTTGAAGTAGGTAGGGCAGATGGTAGCGACCACTACCCACTGATGATAGAATTACAAGTAAACAGGGGCCCGCAGAGACAAAAAGTGTGACAAGTAGATGTGGAATATCCTAAGTGTTTGACAACTAGGATTAGTGATGACCATATAAGGAAATTGAGTTCACTCCAATTAACAGTGGAAATAGAAAATCGTCCAGCAGGAGAGGACTTATCCTGGTATGAGGATATAATAAGGCAACTAGTAGAATGCCTCAGGATTAATATTAAACGGGGTAACTACGGGCCACAAAATAGACCAAAAGTACTTTCCAATAATAAACCATGGTTTGATGAAGATTGCTGAAAAGTAAAAGCCGCTATTAGGCAGAAAGAAAGACGCCTAAGAGATATTTATAATGACGCATTATTGCATGAACTTAAGAAATTAAGGATGAAATATAAGGCAACCATCAGAGAAAAAAAAAGATCCTCTAAAGATAGATGTTGGATGAATTTACTGGAGGCAATTGAAGATAAAAATGTCAAAGCCTTTTGGAAAATGATACAAGAATGTATGGGGAAAGTTGTAGGGAGCCTGCAATGCATGGTTTTGGAAGATAAGTGGGAAGCTCACCTTGAAGAAATCTATGGTAAATGGCCAAGGAGGGAGGAAACATTATCAAATAACTGGCCAGGGGTCAGGGAAGATGTGAAAGAGCACTTCTCCACAGATTACATTAAGAGCATTATATCAAATTTAAAACTAACACGAGCTGCAGGTCCTGATAATCTACCAGCAGTCGTTATAAAAACGAATCCAGAGTGGTGGGCCGAGTTCTTTTCGAAGATGTTTCAGAGGATACTAATTAGAGGAATTCTGCCAGACAGCTGGAAAGGGGCGATTATTAGTCCAATACACAAAAAAGGCGATGCAAATGATCCAAAAAACTATCGCTTGATAAACCTCCTGGATATAGGTGAAAAAGTATTTTCCAAAGTAATCCTGGGTATGCTAAAGGAATGGGAATATGATAACCAGATAGTACCCCCAGAACAGGGAGGATTTAGAGAAGGACACTCGATGGTGGACCACTGTTTTGCACTCTGGTCCATAGCGCGGAAGTCAATAGAACAGAGGGGTAATTTATTCTGCTGTTTTGTGGACTTCCGAGCGGCTTTTGATCTTGTGGGCAGGGAGCGGTTGTGGACAACCCTGATAGGGTATAACATACAGGATGATCTTTTTGGCCCTGATCCAGGCCTTACACACTGAAAATTGAGCCCAGATAATTTTGAATAAGGAGGGAGGACTGTCAGGGAGGATCCAAATTGGAAATGGTTTGAGGCAGGGGTGTGTACTTGCCCCCTTACTTTTTTCCCTGTTCATAGCAGATTTACCTCAAAAATTAAGAGAGGTTAGAGGGGCTAGCCCAAAACTTGGAGGGAACCATGTACCCTGTTTACTTTATCAAGATGACCTGGTGATTATGGACCAGACGGAGATAGGTCTCCAGAGAAAATTAAACAGGTTTAAAGACTACTGTTTGAATAAAAAATTAGCAGTGAATATGGAGAAGACAAAAATCTTATGCTTCGGGAGGAATAAAACAAAGTTTTTGTGGAACCTTGGTATAGAACGTCTCGAGAGAGTAATGGAGTATAGATATCTAGGAATGTGGTTCACGAGTAATTTAAAATGGAATACTCATCTGGAAGCGCTAAAAATGAGGGCAGCGGCCTCTGTGAAGGGCCTAAAAAGATTTAACAGTGTATATGGAGAGATGTCGGATAGGCCAGTTATAAAGGCCTATCTAGCAATGGTCCCGCCACAATTCCTGTATGGGATAGAAGAACTTTACTTAAGTGGAAAATTCAGCAGGGATAAAGAAGAGGGAAATATTCTAAAAAGCTTGTTCTCGCTGCCAAAATCATCTATGGTACAGGCAGCAAGATTAGAGCTGGGAATTACCTCTTGGGCCATAACAGCCTGTATGGCACTAATACGCTTCTGGCAGCGCTTAGGGGCAGAGGAGTCTCATAAAGTCTCCCAGTGGTGTAAAGCCGAAATTGCCTGAGTGAGCTGCCATGGGCAAAAGAGGCAAAAACCGTAGTAAGGGAAGCATACGGAGTATTAGGTTTAAGGCTTGACCCGCAGCTAGGATATCCCCGATTAGATAAAAAAGAACTCAGGTCATTGGGATTCGACACGTCTCGTATACATGACCGGGAGGATCTTTCGCGAAAAACTTCAGTATCCCATATGACCTTGGCTTGGGAAAAGGATAAACATTATCCTTATATAGATAGGTTACCAAGTCACTATTTACGACGTGAGGTGTTAAAAGTGCGAATGGGGATAAACCCCTGTTATATGAATAATGGGGTGAAAAATCTCATGATAGATCCTAACGGGAAATGCACTTGCACTTTGGGTACCCCCTGTGATACTGTACATATTTTATTTGATTGTATGAAATTTTTAGATATACGAAAGGAGATTCTACGCCCTATATTTACACAATATAGAATAATGAGTAGGACGCAAGCTGTTGAACTTTTAGTGGGAATGAGTAATTTAGACATAGCTTGCGCCATGGGGAAATATATGTGTAAAGTCAAAGTGATTCTTAAGGGCACAGAGTAACTTTTGTCTGCGTACTGTAACGCCGTTAAGAGATGGTGTAACTAAAAGATAACAGTACGGTATTTGATTTATCGGAAATATTGGATCCAAATGTATAAACGTATGAATTACCCGGTTTTATCAATTTTAGAATATTCTGTAATTTTTTTAAAAAAAGGATATGGATCAATTTATGTGTGTTGAGTATGTGTCGTATTTTATATGTATATGTATTTTAATAGAGGGAATAGATGTAATGTATATACTTTTATGGTTGTAACAAACTAAATAAAGTTAAACTGACTGACTGACTGATGCAGTGGCAGTATTCCTCCTCAGCTTCTCAGGCTCTTCTCTTCTCCTTGGCAAAGGTTCATCTTGATTTCCAGATGTGATATAAAAGTCTGGGGTCCATTCCCCTCTTTTTATACACCAAAATCCTTTGTTCTCTAAAGGCAGAGAGTGTCTGTACCCAGCGAAAACCAGTTCTATGGGGCACTTTGCATGTGCACAACAACCTCCATTGTCAGTGTGAGCCCTGGCTCCAGACACACCACAGGGGGGCGGAGCTGTCATTGTGGAAGGCAGGCACAGCCCTATTCAGGTGAAGGTGATACTCCTCCCACCACTCCAAATGCAGGCCAGGCCTATTCAGCCCAGCCCTGACTCATCAGACGTCTGGAGCCACTGCCCCTCTACAGCCCCTGTCCTACAAAAGCCAGACATGCAATACACAAACCTAGCAGAGGCAAACTGGATGGTTAGGCATGAAAACACCTACTTTCTAAAAGTGGTATTTTCAAACACAGAATGTAAAAATCACCGTCACTAATAGATGCACTTTAACATTCTGAGTTCAGGCATACTAAACTTTACTTTCTATCTTGTTTCTAGGGTCAGTTATGTTTATAAGATGTTATAAACAAACTCCCTATTCAGGTCATGGCCTACCTTTCACTTACAATGCACCCTGCCCACAGGGGTGACTAATATGTAGAAAAGAGAAGTTTTATGGACTGGCAAGTGTGTGCACTTGCCAAGTCGACATGGCAGTCCCAGACTGCAACAGGCTCTTCAATGGCAGGCCTGAGTCACATTGTACAAGCTGCTTCTCTGGGTGGCACAATCGGTACTCCAAGACCACCAGCAGCATTTGATTTACAGGCCCTGGGCACACATAGTGCACTGTACCAGGGTCTGACAAGTAAATCAATTAGCCAGTCATGGAAACACTAATCCATAACACAATTTACAAAAGAGAGCATATGCACTTTAGCACTGATCAGCAGTGGTGAAGTGCCCAGAGTCATAAAACCACCAACAACAGGTCAGAAAAAAATACAGGAGGAAGGCAAAAAGTTCTGGGATGACCCTGCGAGCCAAGTCCAACATCAATCAAGCCGTATTGCTGAAGATTCATGACTTGACTTACTGTATACAGAAGGGCAGAGATCAAACAGAGCTAGCACTTTGGAATGTTTGCAGTATATTCATAGCAGTATATTTATAGAATGTGTTTCATGGACTATGAAAATATCTTTGATGCAAAAAACTGTCACATCCAAACAAAGTATGTGGGTTAATAAAGAAACTGCATTAAGCACCATTAATTCCTAAAAAACGGACCAGGAGCTGTAATACTACCAGCCTCATTCATGAGGCTCTACTGGCACTTTTGCTCCACTGTAACGTCTCTTTTTTTACGTTCCGGTGGCGCAATGTGCCACTGGCATATTTATAAGGCCACATTTCATGGCCTTTTGAATATGTACCAATTTCACGCAGAAAACTGCGTGAAAGGGACTTCCATGGGTGTTGCTGGGGGCGTTCCCTGGAACATCCATGGCGTTTTGACACTGACCCAGATTTATGAGAAATTGTAAATCTGAGGCAGCGCCAAAAACGTACACCTCCCCACGGGTGGCGTAAGGGAGGCACAGTGAGGGAATATATCTTTATTTCTTCTTGTTTTTACATAGAAAGTGGAAAAGCCTCTTGCGATTGTTTTTGTGCAGGAATGTTTCTCTTCCTGCACAAAAATAATCATCCCCACAACGTAGACACGCTTGCACCATGGGGCAAAGGTGACTGCCTTGGCGCACGCCATCCCATTGTGGGCAGCGCAGGAGAACATGACAGGAATGTGCTGTATCTAATAGATACAGCACATTCCTGCCCTTTTCTATCGCCATTAGGGCATCACTGAGCAAGGCCTGCTGTGCTGCCCTACGGCAAAAAAACCCATAAATGAGGCCCTGCATTTATCTTGCATCTGTAAGTCATCTGTTATGGTCAAGTTGTCAGTATTGCAGGACTGCAAATGCAAACATGCGTTGATCCCTGACTTTTCACAGGTTGTTTGCTATTCAAATCATAAGAATTAAGAAGACATTTATAAAGTCACTGCAGTGGTGAACTACATTCATATATCTTGTTAGAAGAAGCATATCCATAGGATACTTGGGATTTATTAAGAGTTTGGGCCACCAGTTAATCTAGCCCATTGTGGCAGATATCCCGTCCGCCATATCCCAAAAGTACATTATAGCCTATGGCCCTATAATATGGCAGACACAATATTCATCATGTTTTTTGCCACATCTGCCAAACTCAAAATAACTTCCTTTATTTGATGTGTGGCACTGGCACTGATGACAACTGATAACCACTGGAATGATTCATACTGAAGTACTAGAGGACTTGGAAAACATGTGAACCTGTTTTCTAAAATTTGGAAATTTTACTAGCATACAGCCCTACCACATCACAAGGCAATGGCATTGTTTGTACTATGTTGTTGAACATTATTTCATCAAAAGTAAGTTATATAATATTTAAGTCTAAATGTATGTATTTAAAAGTAAGATAAGAGTAACTTAAAAAAGAAACGGGGTTGCAGGTACCCTGAACAAGATAATCCAACAACAAAGACCTGGCAGTGCTCGGACTTTCGTCAATTTATATGTTTAAATACGTAGGATTACTTATAGGGTGATATACTTATCAGTTCCCCAAAATCAGTAGTTCTTATCATGGACTCTGACCTAATTCTCTGTGCCTTAAAAATTAGTACTTTAAAATTCCCACTAAAGGGAGAAATACCAGTCAGCAGTCAGGTTACTCAACCAGCACCAGTTAGCATTGGAGAGTCAAAGACAGCAAGGTGCAAGAAAAAGTGTAGGGAAATGAACCGGTGACTAGAGATCCAGGTGAGGAACGTCTTGGGGTGATTACAACCATGGTTGGACAAGCCAAAGAAAAGAAATGGATAACTGGCAAAGAGGCAGACTTTTAAATTAATGTAAAGCCAAGAACACTGGCATTTTATATTCTGCCTAAAATGCATAAGGCGCAACACCCACCACCTGGGCGCCCGATAGTTTCGGGGATCTCCTCTGTATTAGAGTCGCTTTCGCAGTTCGCTGACTTCTTTTTAAGAGAATGAGTGTTGAATCAACCCTCCTATGTCCAGGATACAACAGATATCTTGAATGTTATCCAAGATATGGATTTTGACCCATCACAACAGTTGTTAATGACGATTGATATTGAATCTCTGTACACTAGCATACCCCAAGAGGCGACGCTGGTGGCAGCAGCTCGTGCTCTTGGGGCCCAGGAGTGGTTTTACAATACTCCACAGTCCTTTGTTATCCAGTGCATTGAGATTGCCCTGACCGGCAATTATTTTGGCAATAAGAACAAGCTTTTTTTACAGACATCCGGTGCTTCAATGGGCGCATTTATGTAGGCCAGTTTGAAGAACACCATTTGTACCATTCATCTTACCATATTTGCCTCTGGAAGAGGTATATAGATGATGTCCTGTGTGTGTGGTCAGGCACTGAGAACCATCTCCACAAATTTTTGGAGTGGCTGAATGGTCGTGATGACTGCTTAAAGTTTACATGGAGCATAAGTAATGAAAAGGCGACATATCTCGAGCTGGACATTGGAGTGGTTAACAACAAGCTCACTTCAAGTGTGCATCAGTAACCGACAGATAAGAATTCACTGTTGCACTATCAATCATTTCACCCTAGAGCTTTGAGGGATAATCTCCCGGTGGGGCAATTTCTTCGATATCGGAGGAATTGCTCCTCCACGTGTGATTACTTGCAACAGTCTGAAAGTCTGGCCGAAAGACTGGTGCAAAGTGCATATCCTATGAGGATTGTCAATAGAGCCCGTAAGAGGGCACACAACACTCCATGTGAGGCTTTACTTGAAAGAAATATGAGAGAATCTAATGACTGCCTGCCAGTTGTACTGACCTATGATCCCCTGTCTACAAAGATCCGTCAAGTGATAATGAAACATTGGTCGCAGTTATCTACCAATGATTATCAAATGTCACAACCGAGGTTTGCTTTTAAGCGTGCACAGAATTTGAAGGACAGGCTTGTCCATATGAGGCCCATACAACGTACGGCAAATACATCCATTCCATCTGGGCATTACCCGTGTGGGGGATGCTCAGTGTGTGAGCTAACACAGAAAACTATTAGTGTGCAGTTGAAGAACGGAAGAACGTGCCACCTTAATAGGTTCAGCAATTGCAACTCTGTTAATGTTATTTACAGATTAACATGCCAGTGTGGGCTACACTACATCGGCCTCACAACTAGAAAAATCAAAGTGAGGGTGCAAGAGCATCTGAGCACCATCAAAAACAGAAAGCTGACCACTAGATTAGTCCAACATTATCGAGAAAAACAACATGACCATAGGGCAGTACAATGGGTGGTTCTGGAGAAAGTAATGGGTGATTCCAACAATGTCGAGAAAATACTTGCTATGAAAGAAGCTCGGTGGATCTATTCTGAGAAGGCGGATCAAATTGGCCTGAATGATCAAATTGAGTGGAATAAAATCACTAGACAGTGAGTGGAACCATGTAGAAGCGATGCTCCTTTGCAGACAATAATGTTGTCACTGGCTAAGCCCCGCTCCCTTCTCTAATGTGAACACTCTGTTTGGGTCCATTGAAGACATTGGTTCTCTGTCTGATCACTCCCCTTTTTGTTTTGATCATTGGCCCTGCCCGGCTATATGAATATGTTCACGATCGGTTATAGTTAAATCTTCGGGCCTTTCGTGTGGTTTTATACGCAGTCCGCAGTTTGTTGTTGGCAGAAATGATTGGTGCTTCATCGAAGAATTATTACACGACTCTTAGCATATTGATATTTTCTATTTTTCCGTTATCTTTACATTTTAAATGGTATGCGGCGTGTTTAATAGTGGGTTCTGATATAGTCACATTAGCCCAGCATATGTAATTAATTTGACAACTCTAAGATGGCCACATCGTGGGCATTACGTTATCTGACGCTCCGATGCGAATCCTGAGCAGTGCTCATGTGACCGACGTACTGACGTGAGATGAAAGGAGAAGGCTTGCGCTGTGTTTTAAAATCGACCACACGCACAAGCTTGGTGCAATGCCGGGATGATTGACCGCGTGCAGTTACAGCACAAACGGTGAGAGTATGCTGTGTGTTTTTTGTCCTCACAATTGGATTCTGAGAGAATAGGAGTTGTGTGCAAGGTCGATGGCACCTTTTGGTGTGTTAAAGATTAATTAGAGTAAATCAGGACTGTGGAATAGAAGGGGAATTGAGAAAATGTGTTTGTAGTGCTGGGGCGAGCAGGTCCGATGGTACTTGTAATGGCTCAGGGACGTGCAACCATTTCTGGAGATCGAGTGCTTGAACTATGTACGATTCAGTGCTGTGAGGTTGTATAAAATATGGAATAAGGACTGGGGAGGATTGTATGATCCAGGTTTGAATGTATAGAACGATAACTTGATGCAGTTAACATTTTAGTTTGTGTGTTTGTTTCCACAGATAAAGTTGTGAGCAACAGAGGTGCTTGCATAAAGGGAGAAAAGTGTAAATAATATACACCCCTGCAACTGAGTGAGAGCCAGTATGTGGGCCCATGGTTCTCACTAGGTAAATATTTACCAAAACCACAGGACTTGTGGTTACTATTTTAATAAAGTCCGTGTTGATATGATTACCTGCCATGAATTATTAGATAGGAACGGGTGGTGTTGCTCATAATTTACCAGTAATTTCTTTCTCTGCATGTTTGTCAGTCACTCTTTTTTTGATGTACAAAGGTCCAGGGAGGTGAATGCTGACCTCGGTTACCCTGATGAATTTGCCGTTACTCTTGAAAAGGCAATGAAACACGTTGGCCATCCTTAAAGTGGTTAACAACATGCTGTGTTTATAACATTGGGCCAACTCACGCAGCGAAATAAAAAGCCGGAAGTGCATATGTCAGTTGGACCCAATTTTATGTGAGACTCTCTCCATCTTTTTCTTTGGGGTCTTGCTTATCGCTTGCTTTTTTTCACACCTTTACCGCACTGGACACATATTCTATTTTATGAGAAAGTTATCGCTGATGATAAATACGTGGGCAAGCTGGTGAGAACCGGCCAGTAGCTCCTCCGGTGGTGCACACGTGAGATACTTTCTCATTTCGTTACACTTTTTTTTGCACCTTACTATCTTTGTGATACGTACACTCTTCAATGCTAATTGGTGCTGGTTGTGTGACCTGACTGCTGACTGGTATTTCTCCCTTTTGTGGGAATTTTAAAGTACTAATTTTTAAGGCACAGGGGATTAGGTCAGAGTCCAGGATAAGAACTACTGATTTTGGGGAACTGATAAGTATATCGCCCTATTAGTAATCCTACATATTTAAACATATACATTGACGAAAGTGCCTGGTATTGCCAGGTCCTTGTTGTTGGATTATACGTTGAGTGGAGGGTGGCCTGGCATATATTTTCCCTCTGCAGCCTCTTGTTGGATAATACCCTGAACAAGATGTAAAGTTAAATGATTTAGTGAACTGCACATAGTGGCGGGCAATGTTGTGGAGTTATAGTAAAATATAATAATCTCCTGAATTCTGGCCTGAAGTGGACCTGATTGATGAAAATCAATCCTGAATGATCAGCAACACAAACTACTTTCAACATTTCTTTCACTCCTGTCAGTGACCCTAAGTCCTACCTTTACAGATTTAGGAGATATATGGGACCCAATTGCATAGCTCTAAGAAGATTGCATTCGCCACACTTGGTACTAAAGCTATGTTCCACATTGATGATATTACGTGTTGAATTGGGCTGTTGGATCAGCAGTATCCAGCTTTTGCACAGACTTGAGCAGATACATCCTCTTGATCATTCCATGTCAGAAGATAAAACCTTTGATTGGTGCAAGTACGAAGATGTTTCTGGCTATGTGCTTCTGTGAGTCAAGCTCACTTGGTCCTTCAGTTCTGGTGCATGTCTAGTGTGGTATATGTTGCCATATTTCAATAGCCATTAATTTCTATTCAAATAACATTTCACATTATTTCGTGAAGAACTGTAAGATTTTTTTAGTAACTGTTAAATCCATTTACTGATTGTTAAATTTGTTTGGCATTTGGTTATTAATTTTTACTGTGTATGCCGTTAGATGTGTATGTCATTAGATGTAATGCCAGTTGTACAGTTTTGTTACATATACTAATTGGTATTCACGTTAAGAAACCAAATGTGGCCCTAGGATACCCTCAGAAAATAGTTGGTTAAGACTTGTGGTACTTATGTTTAGCCATTATGGAAGCTCTGTCACATCTCACATCAATACTGTGAACTCTCATAGATTGACAGTCATATTCCCTTTGTGAATGGTATATCTATTTAGGAAATTGTTTGCCATGCCAATTATATTGTGCATTGACACTTCAAGCCATGTTGAGTATATTGGATCCGATTCAGATTGAGTTCAATGTTGCAGAGACTGTGTTAAGGCAATATTGGTTTTCCACTGCATCTATACTTTTCTCAGTGCAGTATTACAAAGTGGCTGAGCTCCTGTTGTGATCAGCCCATGTTGCTATTTGCTATCCGACTAAATGCATAGTTTATGATTGTTTGCTACACAGAGAACACTACCCCTTTTCCTAAGAAGGTGGTTATCTATTAAAAAACAAAGTCCAATGAGCCTTGTATGTCTTTTAAATTTCAACCTGTTTTTTTACTTCCTCAGTAGAGATGCTAATTTTACTGTTTTACATTTTTTACATTATCCACTCTGCTTTTGCAAATTGCAGTAAGTTTGCTGCTTTAGTCAGGTTCCTCAGATACCACTCTTCAAAGGAACATAATTTCAACACTATAAAAAAAATTCTTAAATGCATTATTGAAATCGGAATTCCTTCTTTGTGTCTCCCTAAGACACCCATGTTTAATCAGACACACCAGACCGGGATCACAGATGCAAGGAAGCAAAAAGCATCTAAAACACAGAAATGCAAGCCAATAACAAGGGCTTGCCCTTTATTGCTTGTGATGCATGTCAGCTGTATCCATACTATCTGTACATCATGCAAGATGTAGACCTTCTCACTCATTAGGAACAGGAATTTTACTGAGGAGTAGGCAGACCGTGTTGCCCACTTTGTATTTAACCACCATGGTGGACAACATGGTCTGCCTGCACATTCCCACAATGAAGCAGAGAAGCGGGTCAAGTGGCAAAACATCATAGAAGAGGCAAATGCATTGTGTTTGCATGTATGCACTATGGGGATTTAAAGAAAGCATGACAAGAAGGGATAATAAGTGTGAAGAAGACGTTTGCCACATTAGATGTGCAACTATATTCCCTATAGGAAGATTTATAACACACCAATGACCCACTCACATGGAGAGGCATGTCATTAATATTATCAGTACCTTGGGTACACACCAGCTAGACGAGCTGGATTATCAGGTCAGGCAGGATGCAGTAAAATATCCCTTTAACTGCAAACTTACTGTGCACACATGCGTGTACAGGCTAAGTACAACTCAGTACTTACTCCAGCATTTAGACCACCACACACACACTCACACCAACACATGCTGTTCCAATGCACTGCCATGGATGGCTCCAAAGTTCATCCCCTTTACCCAGTGAGCAAGGAAGGTGTCACAGCAATGTCAGTCTTAGCCATACTACCAATAAAAATACCACAACATTATGTGTATGTGCAGGGTAATATAATCTTTGCATATGTACACTATCTTTAATATATCAGTGCATATCTCAAGTTGTCAAAATGAGGGTAAGCCTACACAAAAATATTCCCACATGATATTACATATTGAACATTGCAGGACCTGTTTTGCCAGCACTTCAGCCACATGCCAACAGATCACCTGCTGTTTCATATCCTGCTGTGGCACACGGATGTTAAATCAGACTGGATGGACCACCGATCCTGGTGATTCACATTACACTAATTTACCATACTGTGTATGTTCTAGCATGTGTTCACCTCAGCGCTTGACCCATCCAAATTATTTTTCCAACATCTGACTAATATAGCTGGATTGTGGTTGTACTCATTAGTGTTAAGTCTTCCTTGTCTTCCCACAACACACGCCCTTACAATTACCATCACTGGTGTAAAAGCCCACTGTATACTATCAATAAATATCAATAACATGTTTGGCTTGATTTGTCTACAAACTGTTACTTGCTATATTGCAAACAAGTCTTAGATTAATTATAGTTGTATAATAAATGGGGTTATTAGTTGAGAGGGGTAGCAGCCCCACCCAGCGAACAACCACAGTCCTTGTCAGGGTGAACCATAAAAGTCACTAAATTAACCTGTTCTGAACCCTCTGGTAGCTTAGCACAAAAACAGTTAGTCTTATCTCAGAGGCAATGTGGAATGTATTCATGCAGCAAACAAAGAGTAATAAAGTGAAAACACAACACAAGAAAAATAACAAACCAATTTAGAAACGTAGAATACTTTTTATTAAATAAAATATCAGAAAGACAAAAGTCCAGTCAGTAAACTTGTGAAAATAGTACCTAAAAGAACAAAATGCTACTCGCTGATATCAGGTCAATCTAGACCTGACAAGTTCAGGCACAGAGCAATAGAGCATGGGTCAGATACAAGGACAAGGTGAGTCCCACTGAAAAGCTACCTTCCATGGCTCGTATGAAGAGTTCTGTTCACTTTATAGGATGCCAAGAGTTGAAGGCTGAGTGTCACAGATTTTCATCGCTGTAGCATGAAAAGCAGTTTGGACGTCATGGACTTTGCTGTATCGCAAAGTGCCGGTCAAGCATAGCATTTTGTTGACAGTCATTGAAGGCTATTGTTGTGAAGTGCACCTCTCTCGTTGCCGGTTGTCTCTGTTGACATGAAGAGCAGGTCTCACCGGAGCTTCACGATGGCGGTTGTCACAGTCGGCAGAGTCATGGTGTGAACAGACCCATTTGCCGTTTTGAGGAGCCCAAAATTTAGGATTTTCAACCTTTCTTGAGGAGTACTACACTATGATGTCAGCCCAGGGTGAAGGACCAAAGGAGGCACCTCTTGGGGATAAGGAACTCACTCCAGCAGAGGTCAATAGGGCTCAGGTAGTTCAAGTTGCAGCAGGTCAGTTGGGCAGTTCAGGAAGGCCTCTGAAGGTGGTGGTGTCCATGCAACTCACACAGGAGGTCAGCCGACAGACCCCTGGAGTCACTCTGGTTAATGTAGAGTGAGGACAGGCACATAAAATCTTCCTTCTCAGACAGCAAGGCAGTCCTTCCAGGAGGGCAGCCCTCTGACAGAAGTGCAGTCCTTCGCCTATAACTTCCACAGATGGCAGTCTTTGTGTGCGGGGACTCCTTGTCCTAACCTTACATCTGGTACTGGAAAGGTCTTCCACTTCCCCTGTCAAGGCTCCAAACTGACTGGGGGTGACAAAAGGCAGGCAAGCCTAGTGTCACATTCCTCTGTGTCTGCAAGAGATAAAGTTAATTGAAGTGTAAAGTGGGCTGGGTACAGCCTATCCCAGTTATCTCATCCTATCCACACATAAGCCCCTTTTGCACTACTATCTGGAAGCAATCCACATGCCCCCACAGCAGAGTCATTTACAGTCATGTGACCCAGAACACTGACAGAAGGCACAAATGGGTGCGGTAAGAAAATGGCAACTTTCTAGTGATATAGGAAAATTAGGGGTTGGGCCCTTAAGAAACGGTTGGGTTAGGCCACCTTTAGTATGCAAATTGTAATCAGAAATAACAATAGCTGTGAGAGCAACAGCCGGAGAGACGCTAAACCTGTCTAAAATATAATAAAAATCATAACAGAAGCTGTTCAAAATTTTAAGAAGGTGACTCAAGACACACAACATACAAGGTGAACTAGAAGAAAAATGATAAGAAGAACCCATAAACAAAGGAAGGGTTCAAAGTGCATCAAAGAAGAAACTTGGGGAGTGCAAACTTGAATCAAAACATCTTTCTGTGGGCAAAGTGGAAAATATGAAAGCTTACTTATATAAAGTGATTTCTTGACCCCCAAGAGACGATTAAAGCAAGAGGTTCATTTTTGGAAGTGACAACAATGATTACCTGTGCATAGTCTACATTTAACGTTAATATAATGTGGTCATTTTGAGTTATAAATGTACACAGCATCATACGTATTGTAAACTAATTCATGAGTATTTAATGTTATATGTGTTTGATATTTGAAATGTGGCCTGAAAATATTTTTAAGAGTTTATCAAGCATCTAAATCAGATGGTAAATCTATATACATAAATAGACGGGCCACAACAATGTATTTACTTGATCCACACATTAAAAGTGTCACTTTAAATAATTACAGTTTGGGTAAATTACTGTATACGTTTTTAAAAGTGACATTTTCAGAATTGTGACTTAAAATCCAACTGCACCATTAAAGAGGATTTTAAATTACAACTCATTTGAGTGTAAACCATTCTAAAGTTATCACTTATTGAGTATAATGAGATAACCCATTGTTATTAAAGGACGGAGGTAGGCCTCACAAAAGTGAAAAATAACTTTAGGAGTTTTTCTCTGCCAGGACATGTAAAACGTAAATACAAATGTCCTACATTTTAGTGCAATGTGCCCTGCCTTCTGCATGGTAGGGCCTAAATTCCTGCATGAATACTGTCCCTATTTTGATGCAGGATACGTTTCTCCATCTAAACTATGACAAGACGGAAGCTGGTTTTCATCATGGTGGCCTTTAGAACTGGGACAACCTCAGTCTCCAGTGGTTTCTGCAAAAACACAAAACCTCCTCATTAAAATTAATCAGCTCTCATTTATTAAATAGATTGATTAGGTATCCAAGACCTGTTTTCTTTTATTGGGGATGCTCAGCGAGATAGTTCCTTTGCTGCCCCTTGTTAGCTGTAAAACAGTAATTCAGTCCCTGACCAATTTATGTCTCATCTATGGCAAATCCATCTACTTTGGTCTCTTTGACTATCTTCTAAATTGACTTCAGATTATCCAGACCTCAGATCACGGATTGGCTTATCCTCAAACTGCCAGCCTCATCCCACATCCGCCTTACTTAAAAATCTTCACTGGACGTCCATCAGAAAGAATCCTAAATGTAAGGCTCTCTGCCTAATTCACAGAAAAGTGTTCAACTCATATCATATTTATTTAAGGAAAACATTCTGTTTGTACCTTCGAACATGTCTCTTCATTCCTATTCTACTGAACTCGTTATGGTGCCTTTCATCAAGAAGACCTATGGGGGCAGGGGTGACGCTCCTACTCCTTTCTTGCTTCTAAGTTCTGGAACACTTTGTCACTCATGACCAAATTGATCTTCACTCCTAAGAGATTCAGTAAAGAAATAACCATTTCTCATAGTCCCGCTGTTCTCCCCTTGCCCTTTTCCTTCAACTTTGTCAGGATTCCCCTCATGGTATTTGTCACACTTTAATACATAATTAACATAACAAGTTTGACTGCCCTTCTTTTTATTTTGTATTGCCTGCAGAGTAGAAAATAACAGAGACGTAGACCTCACTCTGCTAAGTGTTACTGCTAACAAATTAAAATTGTAGAGGTCGAAACCAAGAATTAAGCTGCTGCCAAAAAGGCAGCCAATACATAGAAGTGTCTTGCCACCATTGGAAAGAGCAATGAGAGCAAACCTTTTTCAAAGGTGGGTGTTGTGATGTGCTTATTCTCTATACACTCTCCCTACTCTGGTTCTCTGCCTGCCTGCTCAGCCTCTGATGAGGTATGATAGAATGTTGAGGGTGGTCTGGATTCTAGTGTGGATCAGTTGGTGAGAAGGGGCTGAGCAGGGAGGACGCTGCTCCTGGTGGGGCTTTAAGAAGGCACAGAACATCTTCCTGTAACATGTAACTAATGATTAGGACTGAAGAATAAAAACATCAATCATTAATACAAGACCTTGCTTGCGCACCATCATTCATTTTAACACTGGTGACGAGTTAAAGAACCTGCGTGTACCTTCAAAGGATTTTGGACTTGTGAAACTTAAGAGCCTACCTTGGATGAATTTGGGAACTGAAGAAGCGCATAAAAGGAAAAAAAAAGAAGTCATCTTGCACTCCACAAGCCCCACCAGTGACCTAAAGACCGGTCAGCCCTGGCGTGGATGTGCCAGATGATGGACTTGGGTGAGTGTTTCCCCAAAGGTCATTTTTGACTATCTGAAACCGTCAGCTCTAGCCTGGGTTTGCTGATTCCTGATGTTAAAGCCTGCTCCTGTACTGGGGTATGTGGAGTTTTGCCATATTCTGAGGATTCCTGCTGTTGGCGCTACTTTGGAGGAGCTTGATGGAGTAGTTACAGCATATAGTGCACTCTGGATACAGTGTACGCCAAGTCTGACATCTGGAGTGTTTTTGAGGGTTTAAAAAAAAAAAAAAAAGAATACGTTTTTGCCTCATGTTTTTACGTTGATTTTACAAGGATTTACAGTGTTTTTGACGTATTTAATGGCTGTTTCCTCTCACGACGATGTATTTTAAAAGTTATGTGAGCATTCTGGGTCATTTTCAGCGTGGAGAATTCACACAAAGGATAGTGTGTGATGTACAGTGTCATCGGCAAGTTGTGGACGTTTACTAGTTACGTGGAGTGGCAGGTGAGACTTATTATTGAGGTTTTAACATTGATTTTTTTTATGTTTGAAATGCTTTATTTGAAGAGAAACATAGCGAACGACAAATACAGGTCAAATTAAGAGCATTGTCATACAAAGTCAAAAGGAGAGAAAAAATATTACAGGGTCATTATAAACTCAAAAACCTTAGGAACCTGAGGAAACAATACGAAAAGCATTTTATAGTATTTTAAAGGGAACCGAAAGGGAAAAGAAAGAGGGGAAAAGGAGAGAAAAGGGGGAGAAGAAAGGAAAGAAGGAAAAAGAAAGGAAAAGGGAGATATGAGGCGTCTTAGTGAAGAGTAAATGGTATAGTCGGACAGAAGATAGATAAGATAGAGAGAACAGATAAGGCAAGAGTAGGGAATATTTGAAAGGCAGGGAATGAGAATGTAAATATAAATAAGGTAAAGAGAATAGAGAAGAAGAAAGAAAGAGGAAGGATAGAGCCGGTGTGCTTCATGGGGGTTTGAAGTTCTCAGAGGATAAAGGAGAAACAGACTTCGAGTTTAGAGCCTTAGAGTCAAGATAAGTTGTGAGAGGCAACCAGAATAGATCTCTGTTGAGAGTAGGAGTGGAGGCAGCAGCGAAGCGAACATCAAGCCTGTGATAGTGACAGAGGGAGTTCCACCAACATTGTATCGTGAGTTTAGAAAGATCCTTCCAGTTGGAAGTAATGTGCTGGAAAGCCAGAGCCAACATGAGATCTAATAGGCCTGAGGAACTAGAAGGAATGTCAAGAGCGTCAGAGATACTACCTAAGAATAGAAGAGGAATAGAATACGGAATAGAGATAGAGAAGAAGCGAGAGACATAAGACCACACCTGATCCCAAAGTGCTAGAGCAGAAGGACACAGAAAAAGTAAATGGTACAGATCAGCATTAGGGGCAGAGCAGGTCCAACAGGTAGAGTCTTTATCAGGAGAGAAGCGAGAAATAGAGAGGGGAGAGAGATAAAGTCTATGATATAGAAAGAACATAGACTGAGTTAGAGAGGCAGAACGGGAGATTTTCAAGGATCTGACCCAGACCTTGTCCCAAACAACTATAGACCATTCACAGCCCATATCAAGTTCCCAAGCAATTTCCAATTTGGATTTTGGACGAGTTGGATTGGGGGAAGAGAAAAACTTATAAATAAGAGAGGCTTTGGGAAGAGCAGAGAGAATCTGAAGAAGCGAGGACTGGGAAACAGAAGAGGGTGACAAGGGGAGAGAGTAGTAGACCTCAAGTATAATGGCCATTAGGACAGAGAATCTATGGAAGAAAGACTGAGGACAGTGAAACAAGAGTCGGAACCGAGGAAAAGAACACGGAAGAAAGCCATCAAAAAGCTGGTTAACCCATATCAGCCCTTTAGATCTCCACGCGGTCCAGCAAATAGGGCGATTATGGAGAAGAATAAGTGAGTTGTACCAGATCGGGGAGGCCAAAAAAGATTCGCGAGAGATCGGGTCCGAGCGGACTAGAGTATGTAGCAGAGAGGTAGTATGTTTAAACAGGGGTAGAGGGGTGGTTAAATTCTTAGCAGTGAAGTGAACAACTTCAGAAAGGGAAAAAGGAGAGAGGAGTGAACGTTCAATGGAGAGCCAAAGAGGAGCTAGAGGGGAAGGCGTGAGTACCAGCCAATTAGAAGCCTGACGGAGAGAAAAGGATTTATGGTAGAGACGGAAATCTGGAAAATTGACTCCGCCGTTAGCCTTTGGTTTACGAAGGACAGTAAGCGCAATTCTCGATTTTTTATTATTCCAAAGAAACTTAGAGAGACAGGAATCTATGCGTTTGAAATGGACATCAGGGATATGAACGGGGAGCATGGAAAGAATGTATATGAGAATGGGAGAGATCATCATTTTGATCGAATCTAGCCGACCCCACCAGGAGAGAAAAAGGGGATTCCAAGAAGAGAGCAACTTATCTATACGGGATACTACGGTAGTGAAGTTGAGCCGAATGGACGAAGAAATGGAGGTGGAGAACCAGATGCCAAGGTATTTGATTTTAGAGGGATTCCATGCAAACCCGGTAGCTGAAAACTGGTGAGGGAGACAAAATTTAGTAAGAGGGAGAATCTCAGTTTTATCGGAATTGATCTTGTAACCAGAAACTTGAGAAAAGGAGTTGAACTCAATTAATAAGGCCGGAATGGATTGGTCAGGATCGGAAATAAACAAAAGAATGTCATCTGCATACGCAGAGAGTTTCAAGTGGGCTTTACCATAAGGAAAGCCAGAAATAGAAATGTTGTTTCTAATGGATGAGAGAAACGGCTCTAAAGCCAGAACAAAAAGTAAAGGGGAGAGAGGACAGCCCTGGCGGACACCACGCCGCAAAGGAAAGTAAGAGGACGTTCGGCCGTTAACTAATACAGACGCTTTAGGAGAGGAATAAAGTAGAGAAACAAGAGAGATAAAATTAGGGCCAAAGCCGTGCCAACGAAGGGAGGCGAACATAAAGGACCAATCTACTCTATCAAAAGCCTTCTCGGCATCCACTGATATAGCAGCTAGAGAGGAGTTAAGAGAAGGTACTTTGTTGAGAACATTAAGAAAAAGACGGGAGTTATCTGAGGTAAGTCTACCCTTTACAAAACCGCATTGTTCCTTACCGATAAGGTGTGGGAGGAAAGAATCTAAGCGTCGGGCAAGAAGTTTAGCAAATAATTTATAATCTACATTAACGAGGGATATTGGGCGATAGTTCTTACAGAATTGCGGGTCACGACCATCTTTGGGTATTAAGCAGATGGTAGCTTCGTGAAAGGTACCAGAAGCCGTACCGGAGGTGAAGAAGGATTGAAAAAGAGAGAGAAGTTTGGGAAGCAAAAGATCTGAAAAATGTAGATAAAATTCCACAGAAAAACCATCTGGACCCGGAGATTTACCCTTGGTTAGAGATGTTAAGGCATTGTCCAATTCGGTGAGAGAGAGGTCAAGCTCAAGATCAGGGAAACTAAGATGAGAGGTAGAGGGGGCAGGAATTTTGTCCAAGTAGGATTGAATGAGAGTAGCCGAAGGGGGGGATTCAGGGGTATAAAGAGATTGGTAGAATTGCTGGAATTGGGCGAGTATATCCTCTTCCTTGTGGAGGAGACGGTTATCGTTGGAATATATTGAATCAATCAGGTTACGCTCCTTGCGGGACTTAAGATAGTTGGCCAAGAGCTTACCTGACCTGTTACGACCTCCGTAGTAGCGGGCGCTGCTGCGGAGAAGTAATGAGGACGCATTGTCAGTAGAAATTTTGTTGAACTCGAGTTTGGCACGTATAAGGTCTGGTACAACAGTTGGAGTAGAAGAAGTGTAAAATTTATGTTCTAAGGATTTGATATGAGAGAGAAGGTCTTTTTGTTTCTTAAGATAAGATTTCTTTTTCTTTGAGACAAAGTCAATCACAAAACCACGAGCCGTAGCCTTGAAAGAGTCCCAAATAACATGAAGGGGTAGAGAAGGGTCAGAATTAAGTAGGAAAAATTCTGTGGCAAAGGAAAGGAAGGTAGAAGAAAAAAGGGGGTCTAGGAGGAGAGAGTTATTAAAGCGCCAGCGTGAGGATTTGGGGTGAGGGGGGAGAAGATCAAAAACGGTGACAATAGGAGCATGGTCTGAGATAACCATCGGCTCTATAGATGAGGAAAGAAGATTTTGAGAGAGGGATTGAGAGAGAAATATATAGTCAATCCGGGAGAAGGAGGCATGAGGGGGTGAGAAGAACGAGTAGTCTAAAGAGTCAGGGTGGAACAGTCTCCAAGAGTCAAGAAGGTGAGATTTGGAAATAGTGTCAAGGAATTGTGTATGTGATTTGTGGGGGGTGAAGCGGGCAGAGGATTTGCGATCAAGAAACGGATCAACAATTTGATTACAATCCCCCCCTAGAATGAACAAAGAATCACTGTGTTGGAAACATTTAGAGGTTATTAGAGGCCAGAAATTACAATCAGGGTGGGTGGGGCCATATACATTAAAAACAGTCAGGGAAACAGAATTAATTAACAACTTAGCTAAGACCCAACGACCCTCAGTGTCATTTTCTTGAAAGAGAACTTTACATTTCAACTTCTTGTGACACAAAATGGCCACACCATTCTTCTTGTTAGAGGTAGGAGAAAATAAAACCGTTCCCACCCAACCTCTTTTTAACTTAAGAGACTCCGCCTCAGAGAGATGAGTCTCTTGCAAAAGAACCAAGTCAGGGGTATAAGAGGCTAGATGGGAAAGCACTCTCTGCCGCTTAATAGGGCTAATAAAACCTTTCACATTCCATGAAATAACTTTAAATTAAATCACAATAAAGTGTGTCAGGAACAGAGAAAAAAGGAGTAAAACCAAAAAACGCCACAAAGAAGAATAGCGAACAGAGGAAAGACAAGAGCAAGACAAAAGGAAGTCGAAGAACATGGTGAAAAAGAGAGCAAGAAGAGGGGAAAGGAAGGAGAGGGGCGAGAAAAAGGAGAAGAAGAAGATACAGTACATATCCAAAGCGGACGACTGAAGGAAACATACCTGAAGGGGGAAGGGAGATGAGAAGATGACGACGATGGGGTGTGGGAGGATTCGACAAGAACAGCCCTCCGAGCCGGAGAGCAACAACTCACCGCAACAGGACGGATTATGAGGAAGACGGACTAAATGGTATGGAGAGGATTACACGAGGGTTGGTCAAACAGAGAATCTGGGGAAGGAAGAAGAAACATGTTATGCAGGGATCATGGGAAGGTAAACAGTACACAAACAAACAATTAAATGCAAAAACAGAAACCCAAAACGACAACCGTTATGTAATCACTTCAGATAAAAGGAGGATCAACTAGAAAGGGAAAAACTCCAGCAAGAACCTGTAAGGAAAAAAGACCAATCAAGTAAATAATCAACCAGTAGGAGGATTGGATGTGTCCATGCCAGTACTAGTCTGAGTGTGGATGAATTTCTTGAGCTCAGCCGGGTCTTGAAAAGTCCAAGTATTGTTCTGGTGGGTTACCTTGAAGGTACAGGGATGAAAAAGGCCATACCTAGCACCCATAGAACGTAGGGGAGCGCGAAGAGACAGAAATTCTTTTCTTCTAGCAGCAGTGGCACCAGAGACATCCTGAGAGAGATAGACTCTCTGACCCATCCAAGAGATTTGGCGTTTCGCTCGAGCTGTGGAGAGGATCAGGAGGAGGTCAGTAAATTTAAGAAAGAGGATAATGACCCCCCGCGGTTTGGTGGAGGGGGAGGAACGAGGGCCAAGTCTGTGGGCTCGTTGGATGCTAAGAGAGGTGGTAGCAGGAAGGTCTAACAGCTTCAGGAGAAAAGAAGAGAAGAACGTGACAGGATCATCCCCCTCCAAAGATTCCGGTAGGCCATAAACGCGCAGGTTATTCCTCCTGTTCCTGTTCTCCAAATCCTCAGTATGCTGCTGAAGGGCAAGGAGAGACTTCTCCAAAGAGGAAATGCGATGGGAGTTTGACTGAATATCTGGAACCTGCTGCTCCACAGAAGAAACACGGGCCTCCATAGTCGACCATTTGTCCTCAAAAAGCTGCATCTTAGCGTTAGTCTCCTCCACGAATGGGCGCAAGGCGCGAATCTCCTCAAGTATCAACTCCATAGAGATAGGGGGTGGAGATGATTCAGAAGGAGGAGGAGAGGCGTCCGGCTTCATGCGCTTAGGTAAGGAGGCAGGAGGAGAAGACTTACTGGAAGAAGATTGTGCTGAAGAAGAGCGGGAGGGACCTGCTGTCGCCATTTGCTCTGTGGAAGGAGACTGAGGAGAAGGGCCTGATGGAGAGGAGGAGGCAGAGGAAGGCGGAGCCTTTGAAGGCACAAAGACAAACTTCCGATTGCGAAGCTTGCCCATAGAAGCTGGAGCCGTGCCAATGATAGTGAGCGAAAGTCAAATAAGCAGGCTAACACAAACAATCTGGGTTCAGAAGCAGGGGTTATCAATGTGCCTACATTACCAGACCAGAACCAAATAACCCAGCGATTATCCAAAGTGATAGAGGAGACTTGGAAAGGTCACTGAAAAACTCCGGGGTTGAAAATGATGTGAGCGAATATTAGGCGGTGTTTCCACACATAGTAAGCAATTAAATATGGATGTCCAATACCACGTTTAGTACCACATAAGGCTTGGCAAAGGTATCCTCAAGATTACATGTAAGTCATAGAGAAAGAGCCTCTGGTTTAAAATCCATCTCCAAGCGTCACAAAAAGCGTAGAAAAATAAGTTAAGTCATTCTCTGAAGGATTAAAGTAGACATGTAATCATGTAATCCTCGGGGGACAGCTCAAAACCACAGAGATATTCACCTGCCAGGGAAGTTGCCATGAGCTCTTCACATAGCTGCTCCAGGAGAAGCGATTAGGAAGTAGGAGTTACTCCACATTGTCCTCGAAAGCAGAGCGCGTCTGAAAACAGGGAGAACTGCTGTTCCAGGTGCGCGCGCTGGTTACAGGCGAGCGCTGCTGAGGAGACAAAATGGCGGGCGTTCTGAGGAGCGCATTCAACGCGACGAAGATAGCGTGTTTTGAACGCAAGAGGGATCACCCTTGGCTCCCCAGGTGCACATCCCGTTCCGCAAGCTGGACTGTCTCTGCGGCGCCGATAAAAGAGGCTGGAAACTGGTATAATCAATCCGGGTCCATCCCGGTGCGGCGGAGCTCCGGAACTAGGCGGCCATCTTAGTCGGCGTCCAAGCCACGCCCCCTTAACATTGATTTTTGTCCGTTTTGAGACCTCTGGTCGCGGTGATCTCAACCGCCTATTTAAGTTTAAATACAAATATTGCACGAGCTCTGTATGGCGCATGAATGCCTACCTTCAAGAAGACGCTGCAAGCTTCATACTGTCTTCTATGACGTCTTCCTGGTCGTTCATTTGGATGTTTGGCACACAGAGCGTGCCGTGAGCCACTCGACGCTGCGTAAAAAACGTGCCGCCATGTTGAGATGTGAACGTTTACACTGTCAACCAGGTAATTGCCATTGGAGACACGAGCCATTTCCGCCAACCACGTAATTGTGCCAACCAAGTTTTTTTTTTTCGTTTCCATGAATGCAGCTTTTACAATAAAGTTTCATCAAGCACGAAGATGATCGAGTTGGTCACTACTTCGGCGGTGAGTGCAAGTCATCATTTGGAAAGTATCCTGAGGCGATGTTTTTTTTTTGTTGTTGTTCCCGGTTCACGTGAACATGTGTAGATTTTCAGAGGGTGTTCCTATTACAGGACTTTGGGGCTGAACATAACTGTTTGGAGAGTTGATGTTTTTACGACAAGAGTGGTGGAAATGTTTTCGGGTGAGAGATCGCTCACCGGTGTGGCATACAGTTTTAAGATGTTGTGCATATAAAGTTTTTGTAAATTTTATGTAATATTGTTTGTATTGTGATATTCCACAGTTTTTGTTTCCTTTCATTGGGTGGGACATCTAATGTCGGGGTGGTAATCACAGGTTTATCTCTTGTTTTAGGGTTGCGCTTTGTATTATATTTCCACAGCTTTAGTGCCTTTACGCTATAGGATACCCAAAAGGGTCATGGGTTATAAATACCCATAGTGTTTTGCGAGTGTGTGTTTCAGGGTTAAGGGATACCCTAAACTTGACATGGGTTATAAATTCCCATAGTGTTTTGCGAGTGTGTTTTAGGGTTAAGGGATACCCTAAATTAGTCATGGGTTATGGTTACCCATAGTTTATTGCGAGGTTGTTTGAGGTTATAGTTGCCTTGCAATTTGTCTTGGGTTTTGAATACCCGTGGAGTTTGCGTGAGTGTTGGGGTTAGAAAATGCCCTAGTTTGGTTTGAGTATTAGAGTAAGTCTGGTCTTGCTTAGTTTTAGTCTTAGATCTGTCTTAGTGGTGGATCTGTTTTGTCTTAGTTGTGCAGTTTTGGGTTGTAGATCCCTGTTCTGCCGCAGTCTTGTGTCTTTGTATGAGGCACAATGGGTACGTTGTGGGGTGTAGTGTTTTGTACCCATAGTTGTAGTGTGAGTTTTCATGCTAGTTTTGCAATTTGTTTTTGATCATTATCAGGGGAAGGATGGTGTTTAATGTTATTCATTTTTCTTTTCTACCGAATGTGTGTTAAATTATCTTCATGCATTTTATTGTTATGATCATTATAGCTGGGGGGGTGTTGAGCATTAGTTGTATTATTGCATCCTCCTATCCTGAGTGTGTGTTGTTTCATCTTAACACATTTTCGTTGTTATCAATTATTATAAGGGGGGAGATGTGTTGTGATGTGCTTATTCTCTATACACTCTCCCTACTCTGGTTCTCTGCCTGCCTGCTCAGCCTCTGATGAGGTATGATAGAATGTTGAGGGTGGTCTGGATTCTAGTGTGGATCAGTTGGTGAGAAGGGGCTGAGCAGGGAGGACGCTGCTCCTGGTGGGGCTTTAAGAAGGAACAGAACATCTTCCTGTAACATGTAACTAATGATTTGGACTGAAGAATAAAAACATCAATCATTAATACAAGACCTTGCTTGCGCACCATCATTCATTTTAACAGTGGGCAACTCTATGCATCTGTTTTGGGAGAGATGAGTTTGGGGGGTTAACCTTTGGAACCACATTGGTGCCGCCACCACATAAAGCAGGCAGATGTATTGTTATATGGCCATTAGGGCGTTGTCCACATTGCTAAGTTAGCCTGAGCGCTGCTGCCATGATGCTGCTTTTGTGCACGTTACTACATGACTTTATTTTGCAAGGCTCTGTTTGTGCCTTAAACATGAAAACTGTCTGATTTCTGCGTTCTCTGCCTGTTCCTGGAGTTTAGTCTGAACACAATGTGCAAGGTCGATAAACAATGCCCCTTGTTATTCTGTTCTGGTCAGTCCCTAACACCTAAACAAAACATGCTTAAACAGCTGTGCTGCTGAGGACTCGTGCTTTCATATTACGGGGAGGCATGTTTTTCAAATACACACCTGGAGAGGGACCTTTTCCAGGGAGAAGAGCTATGCAGTTCCTATGATG
Source organism: Triturus cristatus (assembly GCF_964204655.1). Classification (NCBI taxonomy): domain Eukaryota; kingdom Metazoa; phylum Chordata; class Amphibia; order Caudata; family Salamandridae; genus Triturus; species Triturus cristatus. Next base: position 836,088,883 of record NC_140588.1, on the reverse strand, counting down.
CAAAACTTCCATCAGGCACTAAGTATGGGGTCTGCTGACAAAGCCCAGAGATCTTCCTTTATATAATAAACTTTACCTTACCAAGGGGAGGGTGGTTAGGTCTTATAGTCCTTTTTCCACTGTCTGTATATGATGACATCCCCCTTTATATTCTATGGAATTGTAACCATGCTAACTGTGTTAGGTTTATGCATTTCGCTGCTGGTAGAGGCTCGTATATTGCATTATAGAGCATGATAGTTAAAATAAACATGTTGAACTATAACAGTGTTTCTGCCAATTCTTATTGTGGACAAGTATGAGTGAGTGAGCGAAAGGGTATGTCTTTGCTATGCGATTCTTGAGAGAGTCAGGTGTGTTCTGTTCTGGGTTGTCTAATCATTTGAAGCTTCATAATTATGTAAGAGAACGAATGAGACACTGTAGCTAGTCGGTTTTGGGATTTTGGGTACTAAGATGGTAGGAAGGTACAACCCCAATACACCGAGGTCCTGCTTTCCTGTGCATAGTTCGGTATATGTGCAGAATCCCCACAACAGTATCTTATTGCTGCAGTGACTGCAGTTGTGCCTGAGATTACTAAATATGACATAGAATTGTCCTATCAATATTCCCAGCACTCTCACTATGTAGACAAGTCTGATGCACTTTATCTTTCTGAAGTTGGGGCAGAGCAAGAGGTTTGGCTTGCAGCACAGCAGGATGATGTGCCTGTTCTCTCATTGGAAAAATGGACTTCACCATCTCAACTTACGCTGAAAGAAGCACAACTCCTCCATTGTCTACAAACCCATTTTTCGATGAAGCCTAAGCTGCAAAAAAGGCATAGATAAATGGATTTCAGGTGTCCTTGGATGACATTTCATCACATTTTACACATGCATGCACTTACATCTTTGTTTTTGTAGGGATGAGAATTGTGAATTGCCACACACTTTGATATCATGCCTATAGTGAATATGAACATCCTTTATATTTACAGCTTTATGAGCTGAAATCCCAAGCAATTAAACGTGTACGATTGCTGACCAATGGAAAATATACCTAGCATGTGTTGCATTAGGAAAGGTGAAGTTCAAATGTGCAAACTGTCACCTGGAATATCATATAGCTTGGTTGTTGAAAGAATATCAGCAGTGTCAATTGCAATACTAGCGTTTCATCTGCTGGTGCGTCAGACGTTTCACATGTGTACTGTAAATGGCTCCCAGCAAGAAATAACCTTTGGCATAGATTTGCCATCCCCAGCCATTGACTTTCCTGCAATGCATTGATTGTGGCATGGTAATATTCTTCTGCACTCAACTGGTGATGCATGACAATGCCTATTGCAGGATTGACTTGCCTCTGAAAGGACAACTTTCCACTCCCTCCCTTTGTCCTTTGAAAGGATTTAATGGCTAGGAAGTTGATTGAAGCCAGTATCTTGATATGGGGAAGGAAGGAATGGGAGTGACATCTTTATGAAGTGGGCTCTTTATTCTCTTTAGCAACCACATCAACGATCACACCTGTAGGGAAGCAGTGCCTCCCAAAACGGCCTCTTCATATGTGGCAAAAAAAATGATATTCATCCACAAGGATCAGGCACTGCAAGAAAAAATTGATGCAGGCATTGAGGAAATGTTTTTGTATCTATGACTGGCTAACGTAAGTGGCTGACCAGTGTGAGACTGGTCTGTTAATGACAAGTAGCAGATTGTAGGAGGTTTGGAACACCTGTTGTCTAAAACACCACCCCAGGATTGTCTAAGTGCATGTATGTGTTTTAAATATGCATTTGGTGTTCAGTTTGTGTTTAATATGCATACAGTTTCCAGCAAAATCATCTGTATCTGTATCTTTCAGTATTATGTTTACTGAGGGACTGTTAGACCCAAGATCCTTGGTTGTCTGAGGTAAATACTGTAGGCCAAATTGGGACCCACGTTCCAACGTCAGGGAAAGGAAGGTCACCTTCTGAGATAGCCCCCACTCCCCCCCTCGGTAGCTTGGCACGAGAAGCCAGGCAATTCAAGGCAAATGTGTAAAGTATTTGCAACCATGCTCACAACAACCCAATGATGACACCACAAATAGACTCCACACAAGTTTTATAAAAAGATATACGATAAGACCACACAATATATATCCAACATATGAGTATGTGTAATATTTCTCCTGGCTGGTCGTTAGGGAGTTCTGGGTGCCTCCCTACCAGTGACACCTTCTTCCTTTGATTAGTGGGGGTCTGGATTCTCAGTCACTCAGCAGGAGATGGGACAATTGTTTTATAGCAGCAACACAGGCCTCTTCACCTCTAGGGGCTACTCCTTCCCCTAAACTCCAGATGCAGGTCAGCCTGTTGCTGTCTCACCTCCTCCCCTGGGTCAAGACATTCACCAGATCCTATTGTTTTCCAATCCAGACAGTCAATCCACAACCAGGCAGGGACACACAGAAATGTTAGAGCACAAAAACACAGCCACTTCTAAAAGAGTGGCTTCTAAACGCACAATGTAAAAACCAACTTCATAAAAAGATGTGTTATTACATTGTGAGTTCAGGCATACTGAACATTACCTCTCCATCTTATGCCTTTGGGAAGATAGGCTGAAAAACATATTACACACCCTCCCCATTCTGTCCTATGGGCAAGTTGGACTTTCAACAGTGAAAAACGAAATGGAGATTATTTCACTGTCAGTACATGGTACACATCTTAGTACATGTCATACCTTTCACATGCAGTGCACCCTGCCCAGGGGGTACCCTGAACCTACCATAGGGATGTCTGAAGTGTATAGAAAGGGAAGGGTAAGGCCTGGCAAGTGGGTGCACTTGTCAGAAAACATGGCAGTTTAACAAACTGCGCGCAGGCACTGAAATGGCAGGCCTGAGTTCCCTTTTAAAAGCTACTTTTTTGGGTGCTCCAGACCCAGTAGTAGCATTTGCATTGCCAGTCTTGGCACACATAGTGCACTTTACTAGGGAGTTCACTAGTAAGGAAAACATACCAATCATGGACAACCAATTACCATTACACTTTATGCGGGGAACACTTACACTTTGACACTGTTTAGCAGTTGCAAAGTGTCCAAAGCATCTAAGTTGGCAACACCATGTCAGAAAAAAGGTCTAATGGGAAAGCAAAAACGTTAGGGAACTTTAGCCTAAAAGGGCAAAGTCCTACAGGGGCTGATTCACAGAGGTTACTTTTGAGTAGCTTTACTACTTTTGGCTATTCACTGAGGCCCAGATTCATGAAGGGCTTGCATTTCCGTTGGGTCACGCAAGGTGACACAAGGCAACTCAAGCCCTTAAGTCAGACTTACTATGCAACACAGAGCCACCTTTTGCGGCTCTGTGTGGCATAGTAAATCTAGAGTAACTCAAGGCATGGTAAGTTGCAGCTTTGCATTACTCTGCGTGGAGTAAGGCGTTCCAAGGGTGGGCATGAAAGTTCACACGCATCAATCCATGGTTTTTGGCACATTTCCAGATTTACTAAGACTAGTAAACGTGGAAATGCATCAAAATGTAACGCCCTTCCAGGTGATGTGAATGAGGAGAATTATGTTTATTTCTCCTTGTTATTTACTCTTTCTTGATGTGCTGCATTCCGTACAGCATACAAAGAAAGATGAACATGCCTGTGAGGTTTGTTTTGCAGAATGGTGTTCCTTCCTGCACAAAAACAATCCTGTCTGTCTGTAACATAGGTACCCTTGCACCATGGCACCTGCATTAACTCTAGGCAGCCACTATTGCTACAGTGCAAAGAGAGAGCAGGAATGGACCATACATTAGTAATTATGGCACATTTCAGCTTTCAACAATTGACAAAGTGCAGCAAGTTGTCTTGCTGCGTTGCGTCAAATTTTGATAAACCTGGTCCAAAGTGTCCTGATGTTACCATGTATGTAGTCATAATTATTTATACAGGTGATGTTTTCCTTGACAGTGTTCTCCAGTTATGCTTATTTTATCACATTTTTTTTTGTCAACCTTTTTATTTTGTATGAGTAGATATAGTGATGACTGTATGAAGGATAACATTTTTTTATTAACTTTCAATTTTACTTTTTGTCTTAGATGCAATAATTTCAAGCTTCCTTTGGTTGCTGGGTAGTCAGTGAAATTCCTGGGAGTGATCTGTGTGTGTTGTCTGACTTCCTTTAACTATGGGTTGTTGTAACTTGAAGACTAATTGGTATGCAGCACTAATTGTGCAATATTTACTGTAACTATGTTGAACTGAGACCTAATTCCCTTTTGTGAAAGTGTTGGTGGATTTGCATGTCTTCTCTGGGCCCTTCCTTGATTTTTCCTTCACAACGGCAAGATATAATAACCTCCCTAGACCAATTATATACCTGACTATTGCATTTTTTATAGGCAGATAACTATGTCATGTTATGTGAAATTGTGTAAATACAGTCAACTACTTTTTTGTAATAAGGGTTTGAGGATTGCCATTCCTGTGTATACGCACATAGGGCCTCATTTATGAGTTTTTGATGCCGGACAGTGCAGCACATCACTTTTCTGCGCTGCCTTGCATCAAAAGGAAATGGCAGGAATGCCCCATATTTTTGATATATGGCGCATTCCTGTCCTTTCCCACTGAGCTGGTGCCATTTTGGCTGCCTTGCGCTAATGCAGGCACCCTTGCACTAAGGCGCAAGGGTGTCTGCGTTGTTGGCAGGATTACTTTCTTTGCAGGAAGGGACACCTTCCCCCTCAAAAGCAATCATGGAGGTTCTTTCTTCTTTCTATTAGAGCACACATAGAAAGAAGAAAAAACAAGGAGGAAACATATTTCTTCTTGTTACGCCTGCCCTGGGAAGGTGTACAGTTTTGACTCGTTCACAGATTTACAGATCCTTGTAAATCTGGGAAAACATCAAAACCCAATGGGTGTTGCATGGGAACACCCATCACAACGTTCTTAGAACCCCTCACTGACACAGTGTAAGGCACCGCAATGACTTGCGCTGTGTTGCCTTACACCAGATCTGCAAGGCTATGAAAAGCTACACAAAGTGACTTTGCATGGCCTCATTCACATGGGTCTGCACTCTCCACTGCTAGAGCATGATAAAAAGTGAATCACCTCTGACACAAGGGGCTTGTAAATAAGCCCCATAGCGAGGTATTCTGAATTTACACTAATTGGTTTGTAAATTTGGATCTTCAGTGGGCCGGGCAGCGCAGCACAACAAGTCACTTTTCTGCGCTGCGCTGCGCTGCGCTGCCCTGCATAAAAAGGAAAGGGCAGGAATGAGCCATATTTATGATATATGGTGCATTCCTGTCCTTTATCACTGTGCTGGTGCCATTTTGGCTGTCTTGCGCTAATGCAGGCACCCTTGCACTAAGGTGTAAGGGTGTCTGTGTTATTGACGGGATTGCTTTTGGCAAGGAAGGGACACCTTCCTCCTCAAAAACAATCCATGGAGATGTTTTCCTCTTTCTATAGCAGCACACATAGAAAGACGTAAAAACAAGGCGGAATCATATTTCTCCTTGTTATGCCCTGGAGAGGTGTACAGTTTTGACTCATTCACAGGTTTACAGATCCTTGAGAATGCATAAAAACCCAAGGGGTGTTGCATGGAAACACCCATCGCAACATCACTGACACAGTGTAAGCCAACGCAACGTCTTGTGCCATGGTGCCTTACACCATATCTGCAAGGTTATCAAAAGCTACAGAAAGTGACTTTGCATGGCCTCATAGATATGGGTCTGCACTCTGTGCTGCCAGAGCATCCTCAAAAGTGACGTAAATATGACGCAAGGGGTTTGTAAATAAGCCCCATAGCGAATATTTTGACTATACACTAATGGGCTTGTAAATTGAGATCTTCAGTGGGCACTGTTCTAAGTTTTACATCCGTGTGTTTCAGGGTGCCATTAATTTATCATGCTTTCAGAATGCTTTGATTCCATGATTGAAAATAAGTGTTGTGCCATTACTGTTGTGCTCACACTAATTTTGAGGTGAGCGCTACATAGTGATGAGCAAGTCTTCAATTCCTAGAAACTCGTTCTTGTGCACCACATACTATCAATTTATATGATGCAGCTGCAGGAAAGATTCCTACAGGAAAATAACAGGCCTCTTTGTCTGTCAGGAATCCAATGTAATTGATTGGGTGTCTACTTTTGTAGAAATTCAGAGCCGTTGACGTTTGCTACACATGTATTATTTTCCCACAAATCTCTCTTATTCACAATTGATGGTCTTGAAGAGCTTGGCCCATGCATTTTTCACTGGTCTGAAGGGAGACACTTCAGCAAGCCAATTAGTACACAATAGATGAATGGAGTTTAGTATGCCTCACATCAGAATGTGGAGATGCATCTTTTAGTAAAGATGATCTCTATGTTCTGTGTTTGAAAGTACCACTTTTAGAAAGTAAGTATTTTCTTGCTTATCCATCCTGTTTGCCTCTGCTGGGTTGTGGATTGACTCTGCCTCTGCTGGGTTGTGGAGGGGCTGGGGATGTTCATTCTCTTCAGACAGCACTAGAACTTGCTGGGATCAAGGAACCTGCAAAGGAGAAGAGCTGAAAGAGCTGCCAGGAGGTGTACTGCCCATTTACTGTGTTGTTGCTTTGCTGGGTTGGTCTGCAGTGGATGCTTCTGCCTAGGGCAGTGAAAGGACTGGACTGAACTTTTTTCACTTGTTGCTGAGTATCTCCAAGGGCTTGAGATAGAGCTTGCCTCCTTTTCACAAAGTCTTAGGGACAGCAAATAATTCACTTTCCTCTGAGTACTCTCTTGGTTGCCACAGAAGGAAACCCCAACTGGACACCGCCAATAAGACCGCCAGTGATTCCGTGACCTGAAGGCACAGCAGAGGGCACCACGGCAGTTGGCAGCACAACCCTGTTTTCCCTGAGCTGCTGCTTGCACCACGACCTGTGGGCACTGCACTCTTCACCAACTCACTTCACTCCGCCACCCTGGTCTCACTGACGATGATGTTGCCAGCTGACATCACCGCTGTGGTCTGCACTGTAGTCTGGGGGCACCACTCATAAGCTACACGCAGGACCGCACCGCAGCTGCAGTCCACTGATACCAGCCCCATGGACTGCCGATCTGGGATGGCCGCTGAAGCTTGCATCATGACTGCCAGCACTGCAGAGGTCACCTCTGCACTTTCGCACCGCAGCTCTGGTCTCACCAATGACAACGACCGCTGCTGCCACCAAGCCGCTGCTTTCACCGCGGCCTGTTGGGCACCGCACTTTGCACTGCTCCACTTCACACTGCCGCCTTGATGACTGCTGCCTCTGGAGCATACCTCCGCAGTCGGCCTGAACAAAAAGTTACTGTTTTCAAGTCTTCTGACACCGAAGCCGGACAGCACCGACGCAGTCGACTGACCCTGGTGGATTTGGTTATTTTCAGCACAGCTGTAGCACCAGACGGAGCTACCGTCTTCAAGGAACTGCATTTTTAAGGTTATTCTTGCAGATTACTAATTCTGGTCATTGTATGTCTGGCATCTGGTCATTGTATGTTTGGCATTTATCGTTTTGGTCTTGTTTTGCACAGATATATATTGGTTATTTTTCAAATCTAGTATGGTGTCCTTTTGTAATGTTTTCACCATATCACTGTGTGTGATTTGCAAATTCTTTACACATTGCTCAGAGAAAATCCTGACTGCTCATGCCAAGCTACCAAGGGGGTAAGCAAGAGTTAATTTTGAAGGGTATGCTCCTTATCTTGACTCGAAGGAAGGGTTGATATTTGGACAAAGGTGCACACCATTGCCAACTTAAGACCCCCAGTTCTAAAAGTGGCTGAACAGTAATTTTATTGTTTTCACATGTTTGTTGAGTTCTGAGGGGCACATTATCAAGACAGGCAATAAAAGTATCGCCACTTTAGCGGCAGAAAACTGCAGCTAAAACGGCGATAATGGGCTAGATAATATGCTCTAAGGAATTCCAATTGAAGCCCATGTTAGATGTGAAGGACATCTAACATGGGCGATAATTTTATCGTCTGTCTTGATAATATGCCCCAGAGTCTCTAAACCCACATTACTTTAGTAAAAGTCTCAGTTTGACAATCTGAACCCAGCAACCTCTGTCTGCCATGGGCATCCGATAATTTCCACAGCTTTTATATTACATGAACCTTGTTGATTCATATTGTTGCTGCAAGAAGAGTATGATTAACGTTGGGTGTGTATTTTCCAACAAACATAGGGCAGTTGAAAATGGAAATTACTTACCTTGATTTAATCCATACACATGCCTGGAAAAAAGTGAAATTTCAAAATGCTCGACTTACACATGATTTGTAAAGGCCTGTATACATGAAGAAGTGAATACTTTGCATAGGTGTAACGCCATGTGACAATTACAAGTGTCTTAGACTCACAAAAGGGACTGATTTATAATCTATGTTTTACGAATCTCTAAAACGTTTTTAATTGTTTTCCATTTTTTATTCGAATGGCTCTTAGGAGTGAATGCAGATGGCTCAAATGTTTTCATGTGGCCCAGTACCTGTAAGTTGTTTAGAGTTATATTGGCTGTGCAATTCATGGGGCTTTTGAGCAATAACACATGCAAAACCAGTACAATTATCGATTCCCTTTTTGCTTATGCTGTAAATCAGGAGCAAAAAAGGCACGGACATCCTGTGCGAATCCTATTTGTGTTATGGTGTTTTGGAGCTCATGTTTGCTGATCAGCTCTTCATAACTCTGGCGGTGTCTGTTCACTGTATTTTCTAACAGGTTCTATGATCCCTGTTTGGGAATTGATATTGGTGTACATTAGGTACAAATATATGGCAATGTTTCACAAACATATTTTCCCCATCCGCTCAAACACAAATTGGACTTCAAGTACATTTATGCATGTGTTCTGATTCATTAAAAAATATATACACATTAGGGGTATATTCACAAGAACGTGTGACAACTACCGCAAGAGTAGCGTAAGGCAACTTTCAATATCGCAGCCCATCGCGGAAAAATAACCCCGTGACAACGTGGGATACACAACAAAGCGCTAGCATGCGATAGTCTGCTGAAACCTCGGACAATGTCTGCGATAAAACCACCTCGATGGAGAAAAAAACACAAATCACAACACCAAAAACTACGATGGGCCAAAGCGCGATGAGGAAATCAGCGATAAGCAGCGCCAGGCCTGCAACACACACCTGGTGGGTGGGAAAAATCCCCATAAAAGCAGAAGAAACACCCACACACAAACTGACCTACACCCAAGCACCATGGAGGCAGCCGGAGCAGGTGCAAAGGACGAGCGTAACCCCACAATCATCCCGGACAACCAGCCTGGGACCACAGGGACAGGGAAGGGCAAGGACAAGAAAACAAGGAAGACAGTTCAGTCCAAAGGCGAACAGGATCAGAGTCACGGAGGTGATGGAACACCATCAACAACTCTTCGTCACCTCCAGCGTGTCACTGGGCACCAAAACTGCAATATGGCAGGACATCGTCGACAAGGTGAATGCCGTCGGAGAGCACAAGAGGACAATGGATGAGGTCAAGAGATGATGGAATGACATCAAGAGAAAGACCAAGGATAAACTCTCGGCCAACCAGAAGGCAGCAATGCAGACTGGAGGTGGGGGCCCAGCCCCACAGCTGGAGCTCGATGACATGGAGGAGCTGGTGTCGACAGTCATCAACATGGAGACTGTGGCCGGAGTCGGGGGACCGGACACTGTTCGACAGGACACAACACAACAGGGTGAGTGACCACCAGGTCCTGGGGGGAAGGGTGGAAATGGGCACAATGGCACTCATGCACAATAAAGCAGAGCACAGTGCACACCCAAAATGACTCTGGGTCACCGCCCGGATCTACAGACTGTCACAATGTACAATGCCATGCTGTCTGAATGTTAACCTGTACCATGCGTCTACACACATGGGGACACATTGTAATACACCATCTCCCCTTCACATTGCAGGGGCACCATCAACACCTCCTGCAGAGCAGTCCCAGCCACTCTTCACGGATGACGAGGAGGACAACGCCAGCATCAACACCCAAACCATCCAAGACATCATTGACCTCATCCGCCACTCACCTCCAGGCTCAGGGCAGCCCAGCTACATGACCCCACCCACCACCCAAACCACCCAGCAGGAGGCCCCCTCAGCCCGGCACCCTCCCAAGACCTCCAGGAACAACACATGGCCTTCCAATGCCGTGTGCTGGAGTGCCAGGTGGAGATGGCTAAGCAGGTGCCGGTGGGCTTCAGCATCATGGCTGCCAAACTGGGCGCCATCCTTGGGTGTCTATGTCCGCCCCATGGTCTCCAACAAGCCCTGACTGACATCACTGGAGTTATGACGCGGAGAGTAGAACAGCTGTCTGCTCAGAGTGGCTCCAGCAATACCAGCCGTGAGCTGGCACACATATGGAGGCTCATGGAGGACATGGTGCGTATGGAGGCGGAAAGGATGGCAGCCACCGCCGCACATCATCAAAATGTGGCTGGGATCTATCATGCCCTACTGACCTCCACCATGGCATTGCCACCACAAGGCGTGACACAGATGAATACTGCTGCCCCCACACCATCCACATCCCTGCCCCCTGGGGTGTCAGTGCCACCCAGTGTGGCAGCCAGATCCAATCAGGCCCCTGCTGTGTCAGTGGCACACAGTGCGGCAGCCAGATCCACTTAGGACCCTGATGTGTCAGTGGCACACAGTGCAGCAGCCGGATCCACTCAGGTCCCTGATGTGTCAGTGGCACACAGTGAGGCAGCAGGTTCTTCAACACCCACAGGTGGGGCAGGGCACACACCCGGGACGAGGACGCAAATGGGACTGTGGTCAGAAGGACCAACAAACTAACATTCATTACTGCCACCTGGCCTGTTTCTGCTTGGACCCGCACATGACTTCATGACCTTACACTGACCCATGACACACTTCGGTGCACTCACCTTGGACAGCAACATGGACTGCCACTTTCGGATTGGTGACCAATGACACGTCAAACAGGCTGCAGACTGTACCCTTCCCTTCAGCAGGACTTGTCATCGCCAGATGGACTCTGGATGGCCCTCCACGGGCCCATATTGTATAGTGTGCTTGGCATTGCCCTGAACTGCTCTATCTGCATAACTGCACTGGATGTGCATTAAACATCCATTGACGCAGTGCTGTGTCACCTCTTTCATCAGTCATGTATATATGTGTGGATGTATGTAGGGGCAGTGATTATCCTTGCGTCAATGATGCTCATCCTGTGGGATGCCAGTGAGAGGGTGCTACATTGCATTTTGTGTTCCGGTTCCCGTGGACACTACAATAAGAACACACGCATCACTCACTTCCATGTCAAGACATGGACTGAACCATGCCCAGAGACCACATGTCATGGTGGCAAGCCCTGCGCTGGTCCTGCGTACGGCAGGCCAGACCACTCCGCTTATTCTCAGAGGGAGGGCCATCATTGCTACCCGTCGCAGGTGTACTCCCTGGTGGTGTGTAGGTCACTGGTCTAGTTGTCAGTATGCCACAGCCACTCCCTGCCTGAAGGCAGGTTTGCACGCACACCACATCCATCCGGCACAGGCATCACAGGCCATGTGCCTCCGCCAACATAAGGTGCCGACGACATCACATTCTCCTCTGCCTATGGCGACTGGATGATGGACGCCACGGTTCCCAATCATAAAGGGCCCAAGAGTTTTGTTGCGCACAGGGTTAGTGGGAATCCAGGCCTGCGTACGGCATGGGCTGACCACCACGTGGCGCTGACTGGCGTTACACAGGGTTAGTGGCAAACCAGGCCTGTGTAAGGCATGGGCCAACCACCACGTGGCACTGACTGGGGTTGCACAGGGTTAGTTGCACCCGGTGCATTGCGGCAGGCACAGGCACCCCGCCACGGGACGGTGACTTTGGGTGCACTGAGTCAGTGGCACCTTAGGCTGCAATAATGCCCGGTCCCAGCGGTCCAGGCAACTCAGCTTTCCTGTGCCCTGCTGGACCGCAGTGTAGGCCAGAGCCTGTGGGCAGCACGGGCCTACCGCCACGTGGCCTCGCTTCTGGGTCACAGACTTAGTGGCATCCATTGGGCTTATTGGGTGTGCAAAATACACACAATTGATGTACGTAATGCTGCACAAATCAAGACTGGGCGGCTGTGCAGCCTGCGATGTTGCCGGGTGCACTGGTATGTCCTCTGTCATGGAGTATTCAAGACCCAGCACAAAATGTGAGGCCTGGTGGCCTGTGGTGCGTGGCTGCATGGTGTGGAGGGTGCCATGTCCGTGGGCCCCGGGCTTGTAGCTTGCAGCGGCACATGGTGGGGCATCCAGTCTACACGCCGGTGGTGGAAGGTGAGCAGTGAGGCCTGGGTGTGCATGGGCGGGCATGCTCCGTGGGCGGCGGGTGCCTTTGTGATGCCTCTGCATGGGTGTGCATGGGCGGGTAGGCGATGTTATCTTGTGCAAGTGTGTGTACTGTGCCAGTCATGTATCTGGACTCTGTTTCAGATGACGGCTCTGACTCAGATGTGTGTCCTGGCGTACTGCTCTACATACTGGCACGTGGTTGGAGACACACCGGTGGCAGCAGGTGAGCAGTGTCGCCTGGGTGTGCAGGGGCGTCTCTCTCTCTCTCTCTCTCTCTCTCTCTCTCTCTCTCTCTCTCTCTCTCTCTCTCTCTCTCTCTCTCCCTCTCTCTCTCCCTCTCTCTCTCCCTTCTTCTCTCTCTTGCTCTCTCCCTCTCTCTCTCCCTTCTTCCCTCTCTCTCTCTCTCTCTCCCTCCCTCCCTCTCTCACTCCCTTCTTCTCTCTCTCTGTCTCTCCCTCTCTTCTTCTCTTTCTCTCCTTCACTCTCTCTCTGTCCATTGATGTGCGCAGGACACAACTTCTCATGTTTTCTTTCTTGCAGGGTGTGACCTATGGACTGCATGCGTCTTCATTTCATTTCGGTGTTCATGTTAATAAAGTTATATTTATTTCTTCGAAAGAGAATATGTGATGCTCATTTCTGTGACTACACATGCATTTCAACTGTTGTGATTGTGCGACATCATGCAGAATAGTTTGTACATGTTTTTGTGTAGCTGATGTGGCATGTCTTTGTTGGGGGGGTGCAAGGGAGGGGTGGCCCGGGGGGGTGGTGTCGGTGGGTGTTGTGGCTCTCTTGGGTGTTCAGGCCACATGATGGGTGGCTCCATGGCATCACTTGCCCTTCCAATGTGGCCCTGGGCTGGTCTCCCTTTTGTGGTGCTGGCTGCCGTCCGATTTAACACCAGGTCAGAGCAGGTGTAGATTTCCTGGTGCTAACACGCCTTATTGCTTTGTGTCCTTATCGCTGATCTGTCTCGTCGTTGAGAATCTTGAGGTGTGGTGTGGTCGCGGTTTTTGGCACGGGAATGCCCACTCTGCATCTCATTAGCGATAGTTGCGGTGTTCCTCTGTGGCAATGTTTTTTGCAGCTGCTATCGTGGGTAAACTGGTACTCTGGACTGTTAGCACCAGCTTGTAAATGGGGCGATACATTTATCACAACTTTGGCTGCGATAAAGTGCCATTAACTCAGCGATAGTTCCTTGTGAATATGCCCTATAATGTCTTCAAGGTGGTTGAGGTGCACTCATCTTCTTCATCCCAAAACTGCCTGGCACACATTTTGCTCTGGTTCTAGAAAGCCTGCTCTACAATCTGCACATGCTTTGCCATAGATGTACTGGCATGAGCAGAGCTTCTAGAGAGGACCCTGCTGTGCTGGTAATGGCAGCGTGGCGATATCATTCACCCGTCTTTAGGTATTACTTTTCTAAATCTGACATGCGGGCATTTTTTATCATATCTGTACTACATTTATATTGCAAGTGTACTACCAACATTCAAAGTATATGTTTGAAGTTTGAAAACAGGTATTATTTTTGCTTCCATCACATGAAATACTGTAATGAGGACTTAGGGACACAGATTTACAATAAACTAACGCAGCGCGGTGCAGCAAGTCATTTTGCTGTGCCGCGCTGCATTAGTTTGGAAGCACGGGGATGCAACATATTTACAACAATATGTCGGATCTCTGTTCTTCCTCCTGTGCGGGTGCACAAACTGCTGCCATGCGTCGATGCAGGCACCATGGTACAAGGATGACTGCGTCAAGGGGATGATTGTTTATGTGCAGGGAGGGTTCCCTTCCTGCACATAAATAATCAGAAATGGCGTTTTACAAGTTCTATGTGTGCTTCATTAGCACACCTAGAACTTGTAAAACGTCATTGCTTTAATGGATTGTTTATGTACAGGAAAATCCATGATCAATTATCCAGTAAGCCTTTGATCATTTTTATCATTACTTCATAATTTCATTTATAAAGTTCTGCATAGTGATTAGTTACATTTTATGTCCAAATCGGAAATTGGGTTGGAATTAGAAGTCTGCCACTCAAGGTTAAAAGGAAGAGTGTGAAGCTAAGTATTAAATAAAAGCAATTCTGTTTTATTATGATTAGTTTTATATCCCCCAATTGATTGGATCTGCTCGAATTCTCCCAATGTCATTTTGATGTTTTTCTCTTCTGACCTGAGGTAAAGTATTAAGTCACCAGCAAATAGTTTGAGCTTAGACATACATACAATCGGTACCTCAATAGCCAAGGTAGCACTAATCCTAACTACCAGGGGTTCAATAAAAATGTAAATAGTACAGGAGACAAGGGACAACCCTGTCCAGTTCCCCTATTTATTTTGACCATTCCTGCTAAATTTGTATTTATAAATACCTTTGACTGAGCCCTCTGTTATAATAAGCATAAAAATAAACTGGGAAGGAAAACCAAACCTTTCAAAGCAATAGAAAAGAGCATCCTAGTGAACGAGGTTGAATGCTTTCTCAGCATCTTCGATTGTGATCAGTGCGGGCATCTGTTTCACATTAAAAAAATCCACTGCATGAATTAAGGAAGAAGTTTAGACAACATCAACCTGGCAGCCACAAGCCCAGTCTGGTCCTTATTAACTAGCTTCAGGGATACCTGGGTGATGCAATTAGCCCACAATTTCATCATTTTGTTTTTAAAATCTGTATTTAATAGGCTAATCGACCTATATGAATTTAAATTTTTAGGGTTCTTTCCTTTCTTAATAAATCTGACAATTGTTGAGTCCTTACAGATTGATGACATCTCACCCCCTTCTTTTATAAAAATTAAAAAACGCCACCAAAAAGGCACTAATTGTTTAGACAAGATTTTACAAAATTCTCTTGGAAATGCCATCATTGCCACAGGCGTTTCCGCAAGGCATTGGGACCAGGGCCTGTTGGATAGCTAATGCTGTAATACCTGCTTCTAATCCCTCTGATTGTATGTTTGTCGATGTGGTCATTTTATAGATTGGAAATAATGATGTATGGTCTCTTTTAAGGCTGCACATTTGGTAGCTTACAAATTATTGTAAGGCTGCAATTGTTCTGAGATATCTTGTTCTTTGACTACAGCCCCTGTCCCCAGTTTCTGAAGGTTGGTAATTAATGCAGCTTCATGCTTAACCCTGGTTGACCAAGCCAGGACTCTCCCTACCACCTGGCTTTCCCCAAACACCTTCTGCTGATTCAGCCGTGAGCTCTGTATTTCTCTGTAATAAAGCATTGACTGCAGATTGAAGGTGAGCTTTTCAAACCACCCGGTCTTTAGCTAGTGAGGTCATAAAGGCCACCATCTGACCATGCACTGCTGTTTTTAAAGCACCCCAAACTGAACAAAGTTATGCAGTACCCATATTGATCTGAAAAAACTCTTCCATATTTTTCTTCGTTCTTATCAACCATTCCTGATTAGAAAGAAGAAGACGATCCAACTGCCACCTGGACCCCAATCTCTGCCTTGCCTCCACCTCCAACTCAGTATCAATCAATGAGTGATCTGATCAACACAATTCAGAGAACATGAATCAAGAAAAAGATTTATATGAGAAGCAAATTGAAATCAATGGCAAAAACAAGTTTAGTGCGAGAGACCCAGATGAGCAGAACACCATGGGTCAGTCAATTGATGATCCTGTATCATTATTTCTAATACTTTTTTGATACACGGCTGCAACTGTTTTTTGGTTTTATTCAAAATATCCCTTACAAGGTACTGAATAAAATTGAAATTGCTGCCTATAATTAATTATAGGGCCCACTGCTCCAATGGCCAATTTGTTAATCTGCATGATTGCTGTAGATCGGCCACTATCAGGATGTAGTAGTTGAAAGGATTTCCATTAACCCTGGCTGTAATCCAGATGCATCTACCATTGGGATCTCTATAAGCTTGAATGTCCTCTAAAGAAAGATCACTACCCCACTTACCGCCAACCCAGCCGAAGCAAAGTATGGCTTAAAGTAGCATTTGGAGATAAAAAGCTTTGGTGTGTTGGGTTGTTTGTGTTTTAGATTTAAGGGCCAGAGCAGTATACAGATTCCCCGTCATATTAGTCATTTTTAAATGCGTCACCATTGTGGTTCAAGAATGCGTAACACACACAGTGCGTCATTAGCTCAGCTTTGAAATCCTGGTTCAGTCAGCCACCTGGGAGTAATTAACGAGGGCGGCAAAACGTATAACAGGTTGTGTCACCGATAGATTTAGTTAGCATTCAAATGGGTCACGCGCGCCTCGGCACGCCAGGAAATAGGAACATGACACGATAGAACACGGCATATTATTTTTAAAGAAGTGTAAATTCTGTAAGGATTGTTTTAAGGAACAGGAATGACCAGATGACATGGTAAGCGTGAACATGTTTAGAGCAGTTTCAGTGCTAATGAATAGGTGACAAGATTTAGGGGCATATTATCAAGCCAGGCGATAAAATTATCGCCGCTTTAGCGGCAGAAAACTGCCACTAAAACGGCGATAATGGGCTTGATAATATGCTCTATGGAATTCCAATTGAAGCCCATGTTAGATGTCCTTCACATTTACCATGGGCTTCAATTGGAATTCCATAGAGCATATTATCAAGCCCATTATCGCCGTATTAGCGGCAGTTTTCTGCCGCGAAAGCGGCGATAATTTTATCGCCTGGCTTGATAATATTCCCCCTGATGCGTTAAAGGGGTTGGTTTTACCGAGGGTTAACTTGCCACGTTAAATATTCGAGAACAGCATGGATGTTGTAGAAAGGTTTGTGCTGTATGGTGGATGTTCCAGTGTAAACTCTCTGGGAACTGGCCGGATTTATTTGCAGTGTTTCTTGCTTTGTATATGGAGGATATTATTCCTGTGTACAATAGATGGATATCGTTTTTTAATTATTGCGAAAAGTACCATTATGTTGACAATGATGGGTAAAACATATATGTGGTTGTTTTTTAGATGCCCCTGAGGAAGGGAATTTGTTCCCAAAATGCATTAGGTTGTTAAAATAAATCATGACATATGGAACCAACTTTTGCTTCTGAGCTTTTGTGAACAGCGACGTAAAGCATTGAAATGAATAAAATTGATTGAATGAACAGTTAAGCAAGAAGGTTAAAAAGTAACGGTGAAAAATATGGATAAAAAAGATTACATTATTTAAATGTAATTCATTGGATTCATCCAGTTGTGTGGCTGTGCAGCTTGCTGGAACCAAAACTGATGGTTCCCTTGTGGTTTAGAATGCGTACTTCCCCAATTCAAGCCTCAGATTAATTTCAGGAGGGAAAAACCAACCAGCGACGCACAACCAGGACACCCTACAAATGTACTGACATTTGCTTAGGTACTTACCCCTGGTGTGAAACCTGGGGGCTCTTTCCTACTGCAGCCCCTAATGTTGTCTTCATATTGGAGGGCACACAAAAATACAAAGCTAGATAAGGCCTCCTGCGTTTCTCTCTTCTTTTTTTAATCCTTTTTTTGTCCCCCACTGAGTCCCATACAGTATCTTCAATCAAGAGCAGTTCTGCAATATCTTGCAGCTGATTTGAACTTCAATGAAGTGCGCTGCTCTTCAATGGGCCACACAGCTCATCTGACCTTGTCAGGAAAAGAGGCCCCCTTGTTAGCTAAAAGCCGGGAGCCGTGCTGAAGCCCTGCGATGAGAGCCACACTGAAGCCCACTTTGCCGCTGCTATGGCTGTCCCAGGGCACCGCGTAAACCCTCCGGTAACATTTTCCAGTGCCACCCGCTGTTCGGTGCAGCCACATCTCAGCTGTTTCCTCAGCTGCATCCTAGTATCCTGGCGGTCCCCAACTCAGGAAGCAGAAACTGATTCTGCACTGTGAGTTGTGGGACAGTGGAGGGTTGGACACCTAGCAGCAGTGTATGTGGGATTACCTATTCTTAAATCCACCTTCACCAGTATGGAGGATTTATCATTACCATTTCAAGCATATGAAAAACAAAAAAAGTCACTCCTCTCTGATCAGGTATTACAGCTTTATGGTGTATAAAGGAATTTCCAATGCTAACTTGTGAGAGGAGCAAGCCTTGCAGGAGTGAAAAATGAATTTGGGTGTTTGTCACAACCCGGACATGTAAGACAGAAAGGTGCATATCCTACTTTTTACTTACATATCACCCAGCTCTGTGGTTTACCTATGGCCACTGATGATTCACTCGTTCCCAGGCCATAGCGCGAAGGTTACCACTCCTCGTGCATTGCCTTGCCCAACGCTCGCTATGCAGCAGGACAGCTCCCTGATGCATTCCTTCCTCGCATTTACCAGCAAGTAAGTTATGGCACCCTCCAGATCCCTTACCCCACTACAGTTGTGCGTGTATCCGATTCCTAATCACATTCCCCTTTCCCTCCATGTCATACAGATTATTACTCATTGGCAGGAACGGGAGTACAACACAGGGCTCAACGTCCGTCCCCGCCCCCGATTCATCCACAAGAGGTAAATTATCTCCAGCTCCGTTCCTCGACTAAAATTGCCTCTGATCTATAATTGAGTTTTTGCATACCTACATGCATTTCCCCTGTACTCATACATGCAATTCCCTACACAGTTTCATCACAGTAGCCTGATAACGTCCCCCTCGTGGCAACCCTTGCTTGAGTTACTCTACATCTACCTGAGGTAATTACCTACCTACCACTAAGACCCTCCCTATTTCTTTCTTCTTTACCTTTGGGCTACTTAGTTATTTACTCTTCTCCTTCTCCCTTTCACTCTATACAGCATTACTTCAAAATCATTGACCATTGTCCTGATGATGACCTGAACTTAATCAGGTTGAAACGCCGGCGGCTACCCAGCTAAAACACTGGGTCTGTTGTGGTCACTTTATTTGCCTTAAATGATGAATATCTGCCTTGTATATAAACCCTTAATTACATTATTCTGACCACATTATTATTGTCACTGCGCTGCTCACTATCTCTAGCACATTCAGTGTTCACTTTGTGTGTTAATGGTCACCGTATATCAATCTGTACTTTAGTGCTGATATAACTATGTACAAATTATAACCCCTGTCTTTACCATCCTTGTTGTGGTCCCCGTTCTTTAGCCCCTTCCCGCTGTGATATATAACTGTGAGGGTTCCTCTCTGGTACAGCGCAAACCACACAATCTTTCCAACATGGCGACCGGAAGTTGGGTTGGCAGACATTGCCAGCAGCGCACCAGATGCCTTGGGTAGGGGCCTTGTCACGGTTCTCTCCCAGCCTGATGAGGAAGGGTATCTTCGCCCTATCCTGTTCCTGAGCCGCAAGTTGTTCCCTAGGGAGACACGTTATGCCACCATAGAACAGTAATGCTTAGCTATCAAATGAGCCATAGAAGCCCTCCAATACTACTTGTTGGGACGACAGTTTGTTTTGTTAACTGATCATGCTCTTTTAACCTGGTTGTCCCAGAACAAAGACTCAAATCCTAAGGTACTCTGTTGGTTCCTTACTTGCAGCCCTTTTCATTTTGCACCATACATGCCCCGGGAAGGCTACAGACAAACGTTGACTTCCTTTCTCTATGCCCGGTGTCTGAACGGCCCCAACGTCCATTCCTGGAGGGGAGGCAGTGTGAGGGTTCCCCTCCGGTACAATGCGAACTGCCCGATCTTTCCAACATGGCGGCCGCCATGTGGCAAACATGAAGTTGGGTTGGCAGTCCAGCGGACCAAGCGGACATTGCCAGTATCGCACCAATCGGAGGACAGTCAGGCGGGGCCTTGAGAAACAAGAAGACCGCTTTTGGGACGTCTGGGTGTTGGGAAGAAGGAGCAGAGGCGAACAAAGGCGGAGTGAAGGGGAGCGAGAACGAGACTGAAACCGAAAGAGAAGGGGCCGGAACCAGCAAGAAGGAAGACACAGCAGAGGAGACGGTACCCAAGGACGTGCTTTGTAGGAGCGAAGAGAAGCAGTCTTGCGACGGCTGCTCTGGGAGAAACGCAAGTAAGTCCAGCACTCCCACCTCGGGGGGAGAGGCTGCGACCTCCAACTCCATGGCCCAGGAGGGTTGTGGGTACAGGCAAGTGCCCAAGACTGGGTTCTTTTTGTTACGGGGTTGGTGGGCGGGGTCGTCAAGGGCCACACTACACCCAGTCACTAAAACATTTCCTGACACCTAGGCACTGCACCATAGGGAGGCACTGGCGACGGGAGCACTTTTTTCCCCCTCTTTTGTGTGCGACCCAAAACGGAGGTCTAATCCTGTTTTCTTTATTATTTTGCTTTTCCCTGGGACACATACGACTGCTATCCATATCCATCTCCTGCTGCACCTCGAGGAGCCCAGTCAGGCAGAGATGACAACACCAAAAAGGAAATCACCACCAGTGACTGTGGACTGTATTTTCTCCTTGTCATCTTCCTGCCTAACCTCCCGTGTTTCCTTTTCACTACCCCATCCCCAAACCAAGGGAGAAAAAGCCGACGGTCTTGAGAGACACTGGCATATCTCAATGCTTTATTCTGTTAATAAACGTCCTCATATCAAGCACCTAAGACCGCCTCCAGGGTATTCTTCTGTGCACTGACAAAGTTGTCAGTCTCAAATAGCGGTAATCCTCACAATAAAGTTTTTTGTATTTGTCCTAATTGAATAACTTCCAGTTGAGACATTGTCGTTTGTTACAAACTTTAACCGGTCTCACCTGGGTTAACGGGTTATACTCCTGTATAGGAGTTTCAGTTGATTATCTATGGGCTACTATGATTAAAATGAGGTTTGGCATTAACCAAAAGAATCAGGTAAACTGGCTATATCAAAATCCCAAAAAGCAGGTCATCATCAGTGTGGACGCAGCCATAGAACTGCCCATTGTTGCCATTATTAATTATTCTATACCTAGAACCTTATATTTTTTGGCTCTCCCATAATCATTTTCTATCACCTGTTGAACCAAATGGAATTACAGTTCACTTAACTGTATTCGCTGATGATATCACTGTGCATTCTAGTAATCTGATATACTGCACATTAAACAGGAGGCCTTAGCCTTTGCCATTAACTGAATACAACCAAAATCCATACTATATTACACCATTTAGTGTCACCTGAATTAAGGGTTGTTCATCATGCCACATGTAGAGATTGTCATTTCGAGTAATAGTCACAAGATTTTCAAGCTCAACTATCAGACAATCCTTTCAAATGTACCTCTCAGATACAAATGTGGCACAGGCTTCCAATCTCCGTAGTTGGGAGATGCAATATTTTTAAGATGCATGTACTTCCCAAATGTTTACATCAGTTTATTGCTATCCAGCTCTTAGTCTCTCATTCTTTCTTTTACCGTCTCAACTTCGCAATTAGTAGCTTTCTGTAGAGGTAGCAGCGTGTGAGACGAGCTATTGAATTGTTTAAACAAGAGGAGGCGGCTGATCATTGCCAGATTATAAACACTATGACTGGGCAGATTTTTGGGAGTCAATTTGGAGCCTTGTGACGGAGACATCTGAAAAGAGCGTGACATTTGTGTATGGAATTACCCTGGGCAATCATCCAAATTGCTTCGAGCGTGTGAGACTTACGGTGATTGGACATGCATTACATATTTGGAATATAAATGGTACAGAAAACTCAATATTACGAGTTTTCCCTTCTATATAAGTATGGATATAACAACCCATTTTTTCCATCGGGGCTAAAAATCACTGGACAATTTTACAAGCTTGGCTCACTTGCCCTTCCTTAGAATTCCAAGTGGATGGAATTTGAACTTCCATCCAAGACGTTTATCTTCAGGTATGGGATTATCTAAATCGTTAACCACCTTCTGTTCTTGAGTAATGAGCTTTTGAATTTTTATTCGAGGGGATAGAAAAAATCCCTATTAGAAAGCTATACGGGGCATATCAGCAACAGCCGGCGATATTTATCGCTAAGCGCACTTAATTATCGCCGGCTAGCGTGGATTTTTATCGCTGAGATAGCGTGCTATTAGCAACGCTTATCTCAAAAGCGATAAAAATCCTAGCGCTTACTGCCAAACATGAGATTATCGCTGGAAACCCAGCGATAATCCCACGAAGTTTGGCAATAGCTTGCTGATAGGGCCTCACATACTTAGCCATGATATCCACCTTCCATAGGATATCATGGCTAAGTCAGTTTCAAAGCAGGCGTAAGGAAAGTAGCGATAACAGAGGTTATCACTACTTTTCTTGTCGCTATGCTGCTTTGCGTGAGGCTTGATAATAGGAGAAATGTCGCTTAGCGACATTTCTCCCGTTATCCTGGGGAGGAACGTCCACTTTGCATCTCATTAGAGATGCAAAGATGGGCATTAAGAATTCAGACGCTAAGGCAAGGTTTCACGCGATAGCATGACCTTGCTGATATGGCGATAAAATTATTGCCGCTTTGCGTCCGAAAACGGCCGCAAAAACGGCGATTATTTTTTAGCGCTGCCTTGTAGATATGCCCCTACGTCTGTTTATCAACGCTGTGACAAAATGATGTGATTAAACCGGCCGATATATGGTCAAGGAATTTAGGCACAATTGTACACTCGGATACTTGCGTTGGCATTCAATAACTCATCTGCTCTGCTATTGTCAGCCAGTTGAAGCTATAGCAATGTAAAACCAAGTGCATGCTTTATTATACCCCCAAATTACTCACTGAATGGACAAAAGGAAATAGAGGAATGTTGCAATGCCCACGTTGTGGCCTTCCAGCTGGAGGCATTGTCCACATGTTAGCTGTCTGCCCTCTTGTTTAAAGGGTTTGAGACGGGACTGCACATAGGCTAGCAGGATATTAAGAGATGTGGTCGAATTCAAACCCTTTAATCTTATGCTAGTATCAATCTCTCTGCATCACCCCTTGACTTATGTATGCTCTATATTTTCAGTACAATCCCAAGGGTTTGCATTGCACAAGAATGGAAACATCAGCCACCACCCACGATTAATTTCATTCTGCCACTCTTTGAATTTGAACCGGCTGCACTCAAACCAAAGGGGGAACGAGGTATGTCTAAACAAAAACAATGGGAACGTTTTTTTTCTTTATGATTTGGGCCAATTTTAAGTTGCAAAAGAGTGCGCCAATTTTCTGTAACGTCTTGCTGTTTGAACGCAATGTTACTCATTTACCTGATTCACCGCTCTTTTAAATCGCTGTATATACTTCTTAATCCGCCATTATTGTGTTCTTCCTATTTGTTTTTCTTTTATGGATGTATAGATGACCCTCTAATAAAAAAGAAAAAAAAGAAAAAAACACTCATAATACTCATGAGTAGATTTTGTTTTGGTCAGCAAAACACTGGCTGCTTGTGTGATAATTAACTCAATATGGGTATAAAATCATGCACCGCTTTTTATGATAGTTGAAGTAAATGATAACAACTCACAACTAGAGAGATCTTTCTGAAAGGACTACTGCAGGATATGACATACGTTCGAGAATTAAGATTATTTACCCCTTAATTGTTATCCATTAATTTGGGCACAGCCAGTGTTAACGAATTATAGGACTTTATGAAAGTTGCTATCCGTGGCTTTTCAATAGAATATTCCACGAAAAAAAATGAAGGCTGTCCCAGTGGATGTAAAAGGATTTAAGAGCTAGGCTAAAGGAAAATTAACATATCCATTTTCAGGTAATAACTTCCAAAAGATTTCTACTCTCTAGAGTATTTTTAGAAATTCTCACTATAAGATACAAGATTGAGTTTTAGGGGCATACATCATGAAGGCAGAGAAGCAGGTATTTGTGATATGAACACAGTAAAAAGCTGGGTCACATTTGGCTGCTCAGACACGGCAATGCTTGGCAGCTCAAACTTCCCTATAAACAGCACAGAAGCAAGACTATTAATACTTTGTCTGAGGTATCTTGCGCTTTTGACCATTTTACTCTGAGCTACATCTTCTATAAGAGCAAAACCCCTTCCTAAGGAGAGTCAATGACAACAGAAAGATATGTTTTGAAGCATAACCTTTCAATAATTTATAGAGATAATCCATGCATCTCCTTTAGGCAAAACTAGAGGCATAGATGCACTTCCATTTAAATTCTTAATATTAGAAGCTGGACCTTTTTCCCTTCACGTGATGTTCCTTCATTTGTATTACAGATGCAATTAGGCCTACACCATTTGTAATATGGCAGACAGGATAGCTGCAACATGTTGATGGACTACGCCACCCACCAAACTTTAAACAAGGCTCAGTGTCTGGTCGTTCAACCCCATGATACTGGAGAAGTGCTTGCATACAGGCCTTCTGTAAAAATAACAAATTCCCTCAATGAGATCATACTGACCCATATATCTTCTATGTTTTGATTATAAAATATATACCCAATTAGTGGCCCTTTGAACATGTTTCAGGCCTACCAACACAGCCTGTGTGTGCAGTTTCAAACTGCCTTTTTGACCTAGCAAAATAAACCTTTTGCTAGGTCTAAATCCTCCTTTTTTATGTCTCGCCTAGCGTTGCAACGCATGTGCTACCCACTTTGCGAGCCACGTAGTATATACTATAGCAGGGAAGCTTTGTGTAAGCTCTGCCCAATCACCGCCCATCTTTTTGTTTTGCTTACATCCTAAATGCTGCCTTCTGATTGGTTTTTGGCTTGTTAGTCTCTCCTCCTAACGTCCATTGCATAATTTGTACACTTCCGAGGCTATTGACCCTTTACTCAAAACTATTTTTTTCCCTGTGTCCCCCCGCCCCCTTACGCAGTCCATGATTTTTCTCCCACCTCTCACCCCCCCCACTCCCGTTCATGCCTTCTTTGATGCCCGCACTCCAATTTCCAATGCAATACGTCTTGCGTAAATGTGAGTTGTTTTGCATTGCAAATGCTTGTTTTAAAGTAGTGCGCAGTCATTTAGAGGCAGGCCCAACAAAGCCGTAGTGGGTACGTGGCACTGGAACTGCCTCCCCCTTCCTGCTGAAGCTGCATGCTCATGCGGGCGCACCAGGCCCGTGCCCACAGCCCGAGGAGCCGCAAGCCTCTGCCCAGGTCCTGGCATCGGGCGGGTGTTAGTGCCGTAGCTGTCAGCCCGGTATTCTGCTGCTTCGGGTGCCTGGTGTGTATTAGTGCCACAGCTGCTGACTGAGGAAATGGGTTTGGCTCCCGGTGCCGACCTAACATCCTTTTGTATTGGGAGACTGGCTCTGGAAAAATTAGCATTTCTTAGAAAGTGCTTTGTGACTGTCTGGCACGAAGGGGGCTCGCCATTCCTCCGAACCCAGGCAGCTAAAAAGGATCATTTGTAGGCGAGGTTGTGGCAGAAGGCTAGAGCCCCCGATTTTCGAGCCTGAGTATGCAGGTTCAAGCCTGGCATCCGCTCTACATCCTGTGAGTCAAAAATGAACACGTCCTTGTCTAATGTAACTGGTGCACGTTTATATAAAACTGAAAAACAAGTCACTTTGAAACAACATCAAAAGCGGCGACCATGAATCCCCTGTCCCAATATAAAAACCCGCACTTGTGAGGTAACTGGTGCTGAGTTGGCGCTATAAAAAACAGTTTCTTGCGCCAGCTCTGGGGCCGGGTCCCTTGATCTCCCCGTGCCTAGCAGAAACGAATGTGTCCTTGTGTGGCGCGGCAGCCGCTCAGGTGAAGCTCTCTGACGCCGGTCCCCTCAGAGCAAGTTGGCTCTGGGATCAAGCGGTGTATTGTCCCAGGTGTGAAAACAGTAGAGGTTGAAAAAACTTAAAAAGAAAAAAATGTGCACAGAGAGGCGGAGTACATGCAGGACAGTAGCTGAGGACAATAAAGTCCCCAGCTACTGAGGTTGGTGCACGAAGATAGGAACTCGATGGTAACTTCAGTTGAGCCCTGCAGAGTAGGATTTCGGTTACCTGCTAGCAGGGCTCACTCAGGCTTTCGACCTTCTGAGGTCGGAAAAGTAAACTGCCATGAAATTGATCATTGTGAGTCTCAGTCATTGGCAGAGCATCGAACCAGAAACGCGCTGTTCCCACCACATTGGAGAAGTGGCACAGGGACAAGAACGTTTTCACTGGAGTCTATAAAACAAAGTCCAAACTCGGCGGGCCCCCTTTCAGCTGTTCACCATGCTGAGAGGTCCCGTCTATGGGAACAGGAGGGGTGGCCTGATTTGGTTTCTCTCTTCTGGTCCCTCACTGGTGGTATTAAAGGGGTGTTTGATGTAGAGCCATGTCACTCCATGTGGCCAGGACACTACTTTCCACACCTGGTGGGGTCAATGGGAGCACCGGTGACTACAACTCCCAGAATACACGGTGTCATCAAATAAAAGCCTAGGACTGGGACCTACAGTAAGATGGCCACTCTAGTCGCTTAGTCCCATGGATTGGCCTTCCAGGCTCTATGTACGTATTGTGTGAGCTGCAGTTGTCAGCCCTTTGATGCGCATTAAATGTCTGTGAGGATTGTTATGGTGCGTCTTGTGCTCATTTGGTCAGTTTTGCATATGTTCTCATTCTGCAGTTTCAAAATACTGTAAATGAGAACTGCAAGCACCTGTATTTGCATCTGAAATATGCAAATCCATTGAAGTAAAAAGAGCGAGCACTTCTGGCAGTCACAAATCACCAGCATGCTACAACTCTGCAACATCATTTACTAACTAACGTACATGGAAGAGCTGTTTTACCAGCACAACTGCGGAATATTACCCGCACAGCTCCTCAGCTGTGTCTCTGCAGCCCTCTGCATTACCAGCACAACTGCAGAACATCTCCTGCACAGTTCCTCAGCTGTGTCGGGGCAACCCTCTGCATTACCAGCACATCCATATTATATCACTTGTACAGCTCCTGAGCTGTGTCTGTGCTGCCCCTCTGCATAATCAGCACAGCCGTAATATATCACCATGCAGTGTGAGAATATATTTGTCTGTCAGTGGAAGGCGCTCAGCTTTGTCAATACTTATAAGGTCCCAAAGGCAAGACTGATTGGCATTGCAAATGCTTGTTGAATATGTGTCACCACTAGGGTAGGCCCTTAGGGCAGGTTGCAGTGTATTTAAACAGTGAATTTAAAAAGTTGGATATGTACTTTTGAGTTTTACATGTCCTAGTAGTGAAAAAGTCATAAATTCATTTTTACTGCTGTGAGACCTACCTCTTCTTACCTCGTCCTTCTCAGCTAGCAGGGCAGGGCTCAAGTATAAGCAAGCAGGGTTTTCTTCTTCTGTAGTATCCGCAGGTCCAGAAGTGTACTGAAGAGTTGGTTCTGAGGGTCCAATATTCACACTTGATGTCAGCGCTGAACCAGGAAATGTTTCTAGAGATTTCCATCCCCCGAGGTGCTTGGAATTTCCTGGCTCCCTGCTCTAATCCCAGCTTGTCTCTGGGCTACGTAGACTAGTGTCAACCCCTTCGTGATTGTGCTGATGCAGAGGCTTTTTGTGTGGTAGGTGACAGCTCGCCTCCCCTTTCAAGTCAGAGATGACCCATCCCACCAACACCTATTCCCCCATTGTCTCACTGTAAGAAAGCAATACAAAGAGATCAACCAACAGGAGAACTAGGCTCCTAACATTACCAAATACAGGACTATAGGGTTCACTGGAGAAACACACCGCCAAGAAGCAGTAGATGTCGCTTGTGCCAACACCACATAGAATCTGCTGAGCACATCGTCTATTGTTGCCCAGATCTGTTGGGTCCGAGGCACCTATATTTAAGAACTATGGGGCTCATTTATGAGCCCCTGCGTCACTTTTGCGCCGCTGGTGCGTCACTTTTTGTGACGCACCAGTGGCGTAAAACATGTGCCATGTTGCGCCATATTTACAAAGTGACGCATCTAGGTAGATGCGTCACTTTGTAAACCCCTGTGCCACATTATACCTGCGCCAGGTATAATGTATGCAAGGGGGGCGTTTTGACGCAACAAAGGGTCGTAGAAGTGACGCGGTGAAATCTACGAGATTTCACTGCGCCACTTCTAGGGTGCAAATGCGTCAATTTCTTGCGCCTGCCTCACAGCAGGCGTGAGACTGACGCAGGCCCTTTCACATGGGGCTTGCCCCATGTGAAAGGACACATTGCTGGAGTTGCGTCACTTTTGTGACACACTCCAGCGATGCGTCACTTTTGCGCCTACAGATACGTCAGAAATACTGACGTATCTGTGACTCCTTGCGACATGATGCGTCATACTGTAAATATGACGCATCACTGGAGTCGCAGGGAGGGCGCAGTGAAAAGTGGCGCATCACTGTTTTCACGCAGTGATGCGTCACTTTTCATAAATGAGGCCCTATGTTCCTTCAAAATGGCATAAGATCATGCAAGGATGCTCTAATGTTCATCTACACCACCACAGTGCAGATGGAGCTCGCATGAATTGGGAAGTTCTATGCGGCAGCCAGAAGGACTTTATGTTATGTTATGTTATGTTATGTTATGTTATGTTATGTTATGTTATGTTATGTTATGTTATGTTAGCTGGTGTTTTATTGAGCGCTCAGCTACTCAAGCAGAGTGTCCCGGCGCTATGATTAATGCAAGAACTGATGATGAAACCGAAATAATACATGAGCCACTGATCATCAACCGTGGCAGTAATATTTGCATCGTGTTTCTATACTTCCCCCACTTGCACTTTTACTCATTTTCTCATATTGTATAGTTTACTTTGGGAGGAGCACTGTCCCTCAATTCATCCCACGTGCCTTCACATACAATAATCACGCTACTACGACACTTAATTGCATGCTCACACATTCAATGCCTCTCAGTTCTATCCAATGATGCCCCTTCGCTTTTCTTTTATGTTCTTTTATGGCTCGCTCACACATTTTTCATCCCATACCTCTGCCCGCGCATAAAGTTCTTACACTCATGCTTGTATGACATCCTATTGCACGTCCACGCTCCCAAGCATTCCGGTCTCGCATGGTGATGTTCCTCTGCTCTTCTGCAGCATTTTTAGCCGTTCTTAAAATTTTTCAGGTCACTCCTGTTTTTTATACATTTTAGACCTTTTAATTAATCAAATGTCTTTTTTACGATGTAACATGCACTTTATTTGTAAATGATTTTAGGTAATCAAACAATAAAGAATTTACCTGATCAACTTTTGGCGCTATTTTCTAGGCCTGGGCAGAATTTCAATTACACTGGGGTAATTTTGGTAATGACCAATTATTACATGATTTCTTCTCCTTGCGTAATCAAGTTATTGCAGGTGGGGGAATCTTAATGCAAGAGGGAGCACATATGTCTGCTCGCTATTTGCATTCTGCTGCATTTAGGGCTATTTCTTAGTGCAAAATGCATCCTCACATCCATTTTGGATGCAAGGCGGCATTTTTATGATGAGAAATAGCACTAAATGCAGAATTACCCTTCTCACGTAATTCAAGCATAATCTCGCAGGATGTTGAGTAATTCTGCATGATTACACTGAATTATGCGCGTTATGCCCACCGCTACAATTTTCTTAGCGTGTGATTAAACATATTTTGTCTGGTTTAGACTCAGACCAGCAGAATTACTGTTACTATTGCTAATACTCCTTGATGTTGATTTAATAGGAGAATGGCAACTTGCAGAATGGATAACAAAATTGTCTAATTGTCTGAGAGATGGTATCACATCAGAATTAACTTCTTAATAAATTTCCACGAACTATTTTGTTATGAACATTTTCAAACTTAGGATCCAGAATTTCAGTCAATTATTGAATTCTGTGCGATACCTGCTAAAATGGTACAAGGGTTTCCAATGGAATGCTGAACTGCCCTAGATTTAGAACTCAAGAGGCAGATTATGCAATTTGACCCTATTTGGACGGAATTATTTTTGTGAACTATCTTTAGCGCACGGTCTCCCTCACATTTACGATGCCTCAATGATCATTACTTCAACAAAGACTTAAAGTTAGCTTTACATTGCCACCAATTCTAGTAGCACTTTAAAAAAATGGTTGATATTGGAAAGACTCTATTCAGTCTGATGTCAATTTATGATCAATGTTTAGAATCAATAAAAGAGGCAAGAGCTTTTTAAGGCTGAAACAAATATGTTGCAGTAGTAAGTTGGATTTATGATAATTATTTAGACTGTATATAATTGGTATAATGTATGAATATGTCACTGGTTCTATTCTGCCTAATTTTTTTAAAAATGAAGGAAAAAACGAAAGAAAAGGTAGTATGGATAAGCCTGCTATTTTGTTAAGCGTGGAAGACAAACAAGAACATGTGAGGACACATGCTCTTCCCCCTGCTACAAATCCATAGTAAAATAGAAGAGCTGTTAGCTCCTAAACTTATCTGCATGTTTTAGAAGGGATATCATTGAACCGATTGAACCAATTTACAAAGATGTTTCTGTGTCTGTTTTAGTGCAACTGGCTTATTCATAGATTCCAGGAGTAACCAGGAACACCTACATATGGAAAAATATTTGGGAATCGGGCACTATTGGGTTATACCAAGTGGTATAACACATAATGTGTCACAGCAAGTGAAGCTGCTACACTGCTTTGCATGAATTAGTGAGAGCAGACCTGCACCAAACCTTCACAGAAATGGTGCAATTCTGCACTCTCCATGAGTTAGCGCACTTACAGCTGCCTATGGCCATCACAGGCACCCTTGCGCCATAGTGAAAGGATCTCTGAGTTAGGGTCAAGATAATGTTTGTGCAGGAAAGGGTACTTTCCTGCACAAAGCTATACTTTAAGACTATTTCTTCTTCGTATTTGCACTGTACAATGCAGCTCCATGGTTGGATGCAGGGGAATGCCCATGCACCCCCCATGGAACACCTACCTATGGCAAAGTAACACAAGGCAGCGCCCTCCCTTGCATTACTTTTTTTTACAAAGCAATGCAAATGATCATTTTCGTTGCCTGGTAAATACCACAATGGAATTTGCATAAAGTCTGCCTCCAAAAATTGACGAAAACTCGAAGCAAAATCATTTTAAAAAGTGGTCCTGAGGGTTGTGTGGGCACATTTTTGCACTTAACCTGTGGGCAATGTCTTATGTCGATTTGCACCAAACAAAAGTCAACACAAATCTTAGCAATTAGACCTCGACATGTGCCGCAGTGGATTCATGAATCAGTATCAGTACTTTACTTATGCCTTAGTAATCCCATGAGATCCGATGTAAATTACTCCTGTTCAAAGTACACTTTGGGACAAGGAAGGCCGATTTACACAACAAAAAGTTCCATTGTTAATTGGGAGCAAAGTTCATTGGCATTTACAAATAGGGGGCCATTGTCTAGCTGGTTATAGAGGGTTTTCAATGTTTTACAATGCGTGTTTTCTGTTTTGCCGAGAAAGCTATTTGCTTATGTTTCATTCAAGATGAAAACATGCATTTTAAACTAAAAAATAAGAACTGCATAAACTTGAAACTTGGTAGCCTGATTGAAAACATGTATCTCGGTTTGACTGCAATGCATGTGGTGAAGCCCTCTGAATCAAAACATGTTTTGATGATAAAAAACAGTCTCACTGAATAAGTGGAAAAACCAGCAGCATTTCGTGAACACAAATAGGGAAGCCCACGGGAGCAGCCAGCCAGCAGAATCACTCCCAGGACTGCAAACACAAATTACACTCCCCTCCTGAGTTTTATATTGCTCTTTTTTAGCAAACCCGATGCTAAATCCATGTACTGCCTTTAATAGAGGTTCTTTGCACCAAACCCATGTTTGAGCCCCTGTTGATAATGTTGACAAGTTGACATGCACCAATCCTTTTCTATTTAGTTTTACAAATATGAGTAGAAATCCCCAAGTCAGTTCAGATAATAGGAAGTTTCTAAAACATGTTCATTCACTTCAATGCAAAAAAAAGAAACACAAAATATTTCACATTGAAGTACGATAAAATTGCTGTGTAAACCTATGACGTTTACAAGTGTTAAGAATCTTGAAAATTGCAGGGCGTTTTGAAAAATACTAAAAACCATCTTTGTAAATGTTTCCTCATTACTCCCTTATTTCTTAGAATAAAAGAAAATGCACCAATCTCGATTTTGATTGCTTTATGTTCTGAAAAAGCGAAACATCTTGTTTATACTTAATATTTCTTCGCAATTGAGAGTAATTGTTGAAACTAGAAAGCTCAAGGGGTCTAAAGAAATGTTTCTTAAAAAGTAAATTACATTAAGGGTAAATGTGAAGAAAGCATGGGCAGCTTTTCCTTGAAACACCTACCCATAGTTCTAGTTGTTATTAGTTGTCATTACAAAAGAATATAGAAAATAAACGTAAAAAAGTATATCCTATAGGAAAATACACACACATTATCATTTAATTATTGTGTACTTTTGCGAACGAATTATCTTCTGCTCGTCTAGGCCGAATATATTTAGGCCAATGGAATGGCGGGTCACAAAGTGCAGTTTGATTTCAGTCATTGAAGCAAACCTAGGGGCATATTATCAAGCCAGGCGATAAAATTATCGCCGCTTTAGCGGCAGAAAACTGCCGCTAAAACGGCGATAATGGGCTTGATAATATGCTCTATGGAATTCCAATTGAAGCCCATGGTAAATGTGAAGGACATCTAACATGGGCTTCAATTGGAATTCCATAGAGCATATTATCAAGCCCATTATCGCCGTTTTAGCGGCAGTTTTCTGCCGCTAAAGCGGCGATAATTTTATCGCCTGGCTTGTTAATATGCCCCCTAGTTCTGTGAATGAAGTGCATTGGACAGGTGGTGCTACACACTTCGACCTATAAGTAGAGGGGGATTAAATTAATGTAATCTTATAAAATGTTTTTTCGTCGAGAAAGCAGTTCTTGAGGAGGAGAGCAAGGCCGTGAGCAACCAGACACTGTGGGCCATTGACAAAGGTAAATGTATACTTTTGTGTAAGTTTACGATTGTTTGCTATTCACAAAAGGATTTATGAGAAGTATCTTTAAGAGTAAAGATTCTCTGCACATAGAAAGATAAGTCTTTTTATGTGTGGAAACTCTGCACTCATGACGAAGGTCAGGCAGTGGTTCGATATTTTGGTACTCAATATTTTGTTCATGATACTAAGGCACCATGATATCCCTACTATCAATATTCAGTAGTACAATCAAACTAGACTGTTGTTCACATTCAAGACTAGTAGTCACAAGGAAGGTGGTGATGAGAATTATAGGAAAATAATAAGAGGTTCCAATGAAAATTTCTAATCTCAGTGATGACATTAGATGTTAGACATGTCAGCCATAGGGTTGTCTTACCCCAAACGTTTTGATTCTTCCCCCATTTTTGATGAACTAGTTTTTGCTGGTGTTAGACTTCCCAGGATCCCTGGTTGGCTGAGGTAGGTACCGTAGGCCAAACAGGGTCTCTAGAGCCCCAATGTTAGGGAAAAGACAGGTTGCCTCTAGAGATAGCCCCCGCTCCACCCCCTTGGTAGCTTGGCACGAGCAGCCAGGCTTATCTATACGGCCAAAGTGTAAAGTATTCGCAATTACGCTCACAGCATTCTAATGATGACATCACAAATAGACTCCACACGAGTTTTAAAAACAAGTATATGTTTATAAAAAGATATACGATGCGACCACACAATACTAAACCAACATATGCGGCGGGGTAATGCCCCACATGCCTATTATTATTGAGCTAAACTAAACAATCCTTCTTAATGTCATAATATGCAGTTCGTTATGCAAGACTCAGATACTTTACAACATAAGAATAATGCAGATCGAAACACGGCTATCTGGCAATTTGTACTGTCACTGTAATGCAATGCTTAAAGCAACAACATGGTAAACTGCTATGCTCCCGTAATGCAATGCGTACGGTCCCCTTTCAGGTACTCTGTTAGGAAAAAGCAATACAACCTGTAAAACAGTTATCAGACAGTTCGTTATGTGAAACTAATGCAATGCGGAACACATTTATCTGGCAGTTCGGTATGCAACACTAATGCAATGTGTACTACGACAATCCGGCAGATCGTGATGCAGGACTAAGACAAAGCATAGCACATCTATCAGGCAGTTAGTTATGCAAACCTAGTGCAATGCGTAACACACCTACCAGGCAGTTCGTTAGGCAAACTAATACAATTGGCAACACGACAAAACAGGCAGTCCGTTGTGCAGAAATAAAGCAATGCGCTATACAATCATCAGATACTCTGTTTATGCAGAAGTAATGCTGTACGTAAATTACTCCTGCACCATTCACGGTGCCTCCTGCGGTCTCTCCGCCACTTGCGCTGGCTTGCGGTTAGTCTCCGGCCACAGTTGCCCCCCCCACACAGTTAAGATAGAACACAGTAAATGCAGCTTCACACTCAGGCCCTGGTGCAGCCACTCCCTTGGCACACGGGCCTCAATCCGAGCAGAAGCAGAGGCTCGCATTGCAGGACTGAGAGGGAGGCAGAGAGTGTCTCCCTCTGAGTCCGAGCACCGCCCCAGCAGTCGACACACGTTACCTGGGGGGCGCGAATCCACTCTCCTCTCCTCGTGCAGCGACTTGGGCCTCTGATGCAATTTCTCTGAATTTCCAGGCAATGGGAAGATCCCAGGCTGCACACTACACCCACACTCAGAGTCGATGAGACTCACGGGAACTCCGGGTGCACGATAGCCAGACAACTCCTCACGAGGATCTCAGGCTGCGCATGGCACACACGCACAGGGTCGCTGAGACACACTTGATCTTCAGGTGCCCATGATCACGGGGCACAACTTGCGCAGGTCTCAGCTGGTAGAAAGTACACGCACACAGCATCGCTGCGACACTTTATCTTCAGGTGCCCCTGATCACAGGGCACCTCTTATGCAGGTCTCAGGCAGTAGAAAGTACACGCACACAGCATCGCTGAGACACATAGTTTATCTTCCGGTGCCCCCGATCACAGGGCACCTCCAGCAAGGGTTTCAGGCTGCAAACAACACATGCACACAGCGTCGCTGAGACACACTTGCTCTTCTGGTGTACACGATCACGGGCCAATCCACACAAAAGTCTCAGGCTGCCCCCAAGCACACGCACACTGCGTCGCTGAGACTTACTTGGCTCCCCGATACACACGTTCACAGGACGATCCTCTCGAAGGACTCAGGCTAGACAGAGCACACACACACCGCATTTCTGAGTCTCGTTTGGAACTCCAGGTGCCCAAGATCACAGGGCACAAATTGCGAAGGTCTCAGGCTAGACAGAGCACACGCACCCACAGCGTTTCTGAGAGTCTTCTCTGGAAATTTTTGTGTTCCTGTGTTTCCAAACAGGGAGCCAGCTCAACTCAGGCCCTTGGGGATAATTACTTCAGGACACAGCACACAGCAAAGTCCTTGAAGCAGGGGGCACAGCACACAACAAAGTCCCTATAGCCTTTTCTTAGTTGAAACAGCACACTGCAGGCCAGCCCCAGATCACACAGCAAGAGCAGTCCTATCCATCAGTCTCTTCATTTGCTTCTTCTTCGGCAAAGGTTCCTCTTGATCCATGAAGTAGCTCCAGTCTTGTTCACACTTGATCAAGCCATTCTCCAAAGTTCAGGGGCTTCAGCTCACATAGTTATACCCCTCAATGGCTTTGAAGTGTTTGTGTTACAGGGGGCACTGACCCCTGCTCAAACCAGTTCTGGGTGCCTCCCTACCAGTGACACCTTCTTCCTTTGATTAGTGGGGATCTGGATTCTCAATCACTCAGCAGGAGATGGGACAATTGCTTTATAGCAACAGCCCAAGCCTCTTCACCTCTAGGCCTACCCCTCCCCCTACACACTCCAGATGCAGGTCATTCCCCAGATCCTATCGATTTCAAATCCAGCCAGTCTATCCACAACCAGGCAGAGACACACAGAAATGTTTAAAGCACAAAAACTAAAAGATGTGTTATTGCAGGGTGAGTTCAGGCATACTAAACTTCACCTTTCCATCCTAAGGCTTTGGGAAGATAGGCTGGGAAACATATTACACAGCCTTTCCATCCAAGTCTAATGGGCAAGATGGCCTTTCAGTAGTGAAAACGAAATGGAGATTGTTTCACTGCCAGGACATGGTACACACCTTGGTACATGTCCCACCTTTCGCATGCACTACACCCTGTCCAGGGGGTACCCCTTGAAAAGGGAAGCGCAGGGTCTGGTAAGTGCATGCACTTACCAGAACAACATGGCAGTTTAGGAAACTGCACGCATAATGGACAGCCGATCTCCATTACACTTTACACAGGGAGCACTTGCACTTTGACACTTTTTGGCAGTGGTAATGTGTCCAAAGCATCTAAGTTGGCAACACCATATCCACCACAGTACCAAACATACAGGAGGTAGAGGCAAAAAGCCTGGGGCAATCAAGTTAAGACATGCCAGGCCGAACAGCTGGCGTTAAGACTCTTCACAGTTTACCACTGCTAACCAGTGCTAAAGTGCATGTGCTCACGCCTTAAAACATGGTAACATTGGCTTATACCCAATTAGCATATTTAAATTACTTGCAAGTCCCTAGTAAAGTGGCACTACATGTGCCCAGGGCCTGTAAATCAAATGCTACTAGTGGATTGTCTGCAGCACTGATTGCACCACACACTTACCTAGCGCTATAAACACACTTCAGGCCTGTCTCTGCAGCCTGTGTTTTTCCTTTTTTAAAACTGCTATTTCAATTTGTCAAAAATAAACAATTTGCCTGGCCGAAACCTTCCTATTTAATACATATATGTCACATCTAGATTAGGCTCTGGACAGATAGCAGGCTCCAGTGTATTTAAAATTTGGAAATGTACTTTTAAGTGTAATATGTCTTGATTGTGAAAAACTATTACATTTGTGTTCCACTACGGCTAGGCCCACCTCTCGCATAGACTAACAATGGAGTTTCCTTAATACAGTCAGTAAGCTGTAATTTCTGATTGGAAGCCGGTAACCAGTTAATGTTTGGTGGCTTTGGAATTGTAATAAAAATGCCTAACGCACGGTGAAGTTGGACGTATAATTACAAATTAGAAAATGCCGCTTTGAGAAATGTGGCATTTTACTCAGATAGCCATTTAGTGCCTACTGCCTTTATCTGGGTCACATGACTGTGTGTAGCTGACAATTGAGCTGTATGTATTCCTCCTTGTCAGCAACACACAATAAAAAGCTTTGGTGTGCCTAGATGGACCATAACTGGCAGGATGGAAGGGTGAAGCTGGGCACAGCCCCACTGACACATTATGAGGCATGCCTCCACACAAAATGCTTTATACCCCCCTTTAGTTAGTGTGGAGCCAGAAAAGGGGAGGCAATATGACTAGGGACGTCAAAGGGAAACCTCAAGAAGATTATCCCCCACTTCAAAGGCACAACTGGGTAAAAATACTTGACCTCATAAACCAACTCATCAGTACACTTCTGGATCTGTGCATATTCTGAAAGGAAGTAGAACTGCTGAGATGCTGAAGGGCTCCCACTCTGCCAGACTGCAGCACTGCTGGAATACTGCTTTGCTATGCTGCTGCCTTGCTGTACTGACCTGCTGCCCTTTTGACTGAGTGAAAAGAACTGGACCTGGATCTCTTGAACCCAGAACCACAGAGTGACTCCAAGGGCTAATTGGCTCACCTCCTGACTTGGGCCACAGGGATAAAAAGCTCCAACAGCCATTACCCAGCACCTGGACTTTGTCATCTGTGAGTCCATCCTGGAAAGTGGTGTCACCCAAGTCCTGCACCTTTAGAAGTGGGCCTGAGGTGCTCTGCCAGTCCCTGTTGATCCAGTGGAACCAATGCATCACCGGTACTGCATGGGTAGGAACCGCCACAAAGACCGACATCATAGCCCGTCGCCACATTGGAACCAGGGATGCGCAATGTATCCTTGATGGAGGCCCTCACATCAGTCATTCATGGCAGCCTTGACAGTGATGCCAAAATCCACATTGCAGCTCCTCAGGACCAATGCATCCCCCCAACTGTGTGGCACATCCTCCACTGCGGACTTCACATCACAAGCCCTAGTTGTTGGGATTCTCAACGATGGCGCAGGATATCGCATTTTCAGCCTCGCTGCATCTCAGAACTGATGCATCGCTTTGGATGCAAGATGCTTCTTTGCTATGGATCCTCACAATGCTCTGCAAACCAGAATTTATGGTACTCTTATCAGCTAGCCTAACTGGGTCTGCAGATGGCTCAGGCTCCATCATGGTTAGCCATAACTTATGACTTTGTCCCAGTCTGGTCTACAGTTATGCACAGGTGCCACTTTACACCTTTGGCGCTACTTCAACTAAGATCTTTACAATTGAATATCTCTGGTTCTAGTAATTCAATATTTGTAATTCTGGTCTTCTTTTATTCAATAACAGTTACTCTATTTTTCTAACTCTGTGGTGGGGCTCGTTTGTTGTGTGTTTTCACTGTGTGAATTTTGGAAGAGTTGTACAAACACTTTACACATTGCCTCTGCATTAAGCCTGACTGCTCAGTGCCAAGCTATCCAAGGGTTGCGCACAGATTAATGTAGGGGTTGTGTGGGACTTCACAGTGAGAAGAATTGTATTGGTGCTTGAGAAGGGGTTAACCCCCCACTACCAGAAACCCCATTTCTTACAACAGATTTACCCAATTCCCAAAAATAGAGTGCAAAAGATATAAATGAGAGTAGCCTTCTTTAATACTAATGTTGTCCAGTACTTCAGAAGTATGCTCGTGTGTTCACAATTTACGTATTATTCACAAACATTTAAATATGGGTGCATGATTTACTCATGTGGCACTGCAAAAATCTGTAGATTCACATGAGTATTGTCTTGATGTGGTCTAGCAGAGATTCCAAAAAAAACCTTGAAAAACA
Organism: Triturus cristatus; assembly: GCF_964204655.1. Classification (NCBI taxonomy): domain Eukaryota; kingdom Metazoa; phylum Chordata; class Amphibia; order Caudata; family Salamandridae; genus Triturus; species Triturus cristatus. The sequence goes on along the minus strand of NC_140588.1, from coordinate 836,049,741 downwards.
TTTTGTGCACATTATTATTCAAGAAATGCTTATGCAGAAGAGCACCATGTGCCACATGTGCAAGAATTGCATCATGCATGCATATGACCTATCACAAAATATTCCCCTAGGTGTTTGCCTGTGCTTCCTCTGATTTAAATCTGAATATCTGCACCATGTAATATAGCAGATTCAAATACGAAGCTGAGGAGGAAAGAAAGAAAGCAGAATAGACACATTACCCCCAGGCCCATCCAGTCCTCATCCCATTCCTTACTTATGGAGATGACCATCTCCATGATAGAAAAAAGAACAGAGGAATGCTGGGAACCCTAACCCCACCCCCTCCTACATGGAGTACTTAACCAGCACTTACCCAGCATTCTACCTGTTATTTGTTCTGTCTGCCAACATAATGGGACATGGTAATTTGTGCTACTCCTGCCAGGAGGGAGCTGTGTCTTCTCTGGTGCCCGTCGGTCAGCTGGGCTTTCCTTGACAGTGCTTAGTTATGCTTCCAAGTCTGCCTGACTTGCCGGGAGGCTTAATTGTTGGCAGCCGGCCCTTTGCGGCTGGTGCGCCGGGTCTTCTGTGGAGTTCCAGGTTGTGGCTGCGCAACTTCCTGATGCCGGGCCAGGTGGAAGTTGTGCTGCCATGGTGTGTTCTGCCTGCTTCGGCTGCTTCTTCCAGCTTGTGGTGGGCTTTCTTGAGCCTCTACCTTAGCCTGCCTCTCTCTTGTCTGTTGTGTAGGTCCTGTCTCAGTTGGCAGTTGCAGTGGCTGCTTGGCAGATCAGTGCTGTCTTGGGAATGCTCTGGTAATGACTGGATACAGGGTGTCTCAGAGCTGTTCTGACGGGCTATGTCCAGCGTGCCAGTCTTGGTGAGCGTGCCTGAGTGCCCTGGGGACATTTTTCTGTTCCTGCTGTGCCTTTATGCCCCATGGCGAGTACTGCATAGTGGTTTCTTTTTTCTTTAAAGTTCTACTGTGTGCCCAGGTGCTTTAACTGATAGTACGTGCCTGGGTTGGCTGGTGGGGGCTTTATAGGGGCTGCCCTATTCGGTGCTGTCTTGGGGTTACTCCATATTTACCTAGCTTTAAAGTGTCTCGGAGCTGTTCTACCGGTCTATGTCCAGGCATGCCAGTCTTGGTGGGCGTACCTGAGCGTCCCGTATGCATTTTTCCATTTGTGCTGTGCATTAATGCTCCATAGTGAGTATTGCATAGTGGTTTCTCTTTTGTTTTCTTTTCTGCTGTGTGCCCAGGTGCTGCTTTGTGGGTGGTGGGCACCTGGGCTGGCTGGTGGGGGTGCTGTTGTGTCAGTCCTTGCGCACAGAAGTCTGCCAGCCCAGTGGGTGAGTTCCGCATAGCGGTTTTACTTCTACCTGCCTTTTCGTCAGTTCATTTTCTGCTGTGCCCTGGTTTTCCATGCAGTTCTTGCCCTGCCTCTTCTCTGTGTCATTTTGTGCCTCCTCTTTGAATTTGGATGCCTGCCCACTGCTGGTGCGGTCAGCAGGTTTCTGCTGCTTTCCTGTCTGTAGTACGACTTACACCTGTACCCCATTATTTTCACTCCTATGTATTGTGTTGGTGTCCAGGGCCGAAAGGGTTGGTGGCTTGGTACTCTTTCCGGTTGGCCAGGGTACTCCATCCCCACCAGCCAGTCACACTTTCCCTGCTGTGGTTGTGTCGTTTGGGTATGGTTGTGGGCTGTACCTGTGTCCCCTCGTTGGTTCCTGCAACCTTGGTCTGGTCTGCTTGGTGGAGGCTTTGGCTTCAGCCTCTCTTCTCTGGGGCCTCACTATCTGGTTGTGGCTGCACATGTATCCTGGTTGAAGTGCTTCCTGGTTTCGGGGGGCTGACCTCCAAGGCAGATTGTCCAGTCCTTGCCTTTGGGAGTCACCCTTTGGGTGTCTGTTTCAGTGGAAGGGTCTCTACCTGCTGTGTCACTGTTGCCTCTTTGGGTCGAGTTTGGGTCTCTGGTGTGGTGGCAGGGTTCTGTCACTTTCCACTTGCGCTTGGTCTTGCCTTTTGGGCTTTGTGCTTTGGGTTCCTGGCCCCCTTCCTGCCCTGCTTGTTGTGGTTCGATGGTGGGTTTTGTGCCTCTGGTGTCTGGGGTTCCTGCTCTTCCTAGCATTTGATAGCTTTGCTGTTGCTCTTTCTGCTTGGGTCCGGGTTCTGCCTAGTCCACCTTCCTTGTGCGCTCTTTGGGCTCATTCTTCCTTGGGGTTTGCTGTTGCCCTAGGTCTTCAGGTCAGGTTGTGGGGCCTTGGCTTTGCCTCTGTGAGAAGTTGGCCTGATATATGCTGTCCACTAGTTATAGTGGGCACCTTGTATCAGTCCAAACAACCCCTTATTGGTTATAGATTAAAGACAACCTTTAATGAAAGCTATCCTAGTGGTAGCTATAGAGAGCAGCCTTCAGGCTAAGTCTTGAAGGAATGTAAAGCAGCTTGTTTTACCAGTCTATAATCTCTTGAGTTCCTAAATGAAAGATATCCACACCAGGTATATATATAAAATATATGTATTTATTACTAAACACAGCCTCCTAGTCTCTTTATGAGACTAGAGGTCAAAACACATAAGTTACACTTCAATAATGACAGTAAATAAGCACAAATACACGTCAGGCCCTAGGGGCGAGCGAAACCATATACTAAAATAGTGGTATAAGAACCATGACTTAACTAGACACAAGGCCTAGAGCCTGTAGAATTGCTGGTACCCCAAGGAACGACCCAAGGTAGTGACACAGGGGACCCACGGGGACCGTGTGCAGTGTGTGAACACAGCTGCGTGCTCCCGCTAGCTTCTGTGGGGAAAGTCGTGGTTAGATTTTTAAAGATTAGGGACACTTAGAAATGAGTCAGGACCAAACCCTTTTGGGCTTAGGAAGTTCTAGGGCTAACACCCACGGGAGCACCAGAGTACTCGTGTTACCTCACCCAGGGAAGTCGGGTGCATAGGTGTCTTTTGGTGTCGGGTCGCGTTGTCGATTTCAATGGAAGCTGGGGAAGAAGTGCTGCTGCAGCGAAGATGCAAAGTGTCCGAAGAGATCCAAGCCTGGATCGAAGATGAGAAGAACCTGAAAGCAGAGGGGACAGAGTCTGGGTCACTAGCCAGTGACCAGGAAGGCGATGAACAGATGCCCACCGATGTTGGGTGATTTCAGGTGAAAGAGGTGAAGATTGACTCTTCAGCCACGAGGACCAGGAGGTGTCGAGGATGACCAGGACCTGGATTCGAGCTGTCCCACGAAGGATGTCGAGTGCTGCAGCATTGGTGCCGGGATTGGACACAACAAGCCTTGGCAACAGCAACCCATGCAGAAACAAGAAAGATGCTTCGGTGCAGACAAGCAAGGTCTGAGGGACTCACTATTTGGTAGGGAGTTGGGGCACATCTGGAGCAACCAGGGAAGCCCAAGACAATTCAAAGTTACCCCCTCAGGGACCCACCAGTCAACAGAGCAGGGATCGCAAAGGGACCTCAAGACGAAACACAAAATGGCGGAATGACCAGGCCAACAATCTTCAGTGGATTCAGTGTTCGAGGTAGGGGCTATAAGTCAGCCTAAGTACGACTTCAAGAAATGTTGAGAAGTGAATGCGCTTGCAGAAATGCACAGTGACCAGGAGTTCCGGTTCCACGCTACTCATGAGGGCTGCGGGTCTCAGCTTTGCTGAGGACTCGGGTCGGCCTCTGAGATGTATGGAAATCCTCTTTCTGGGCTGCAAATACTTTAGAGTCCGGCGGGAGCTTTGAAAATGCAGACCAGCAAATTGCTTCATTGGTGCCAGTCAAGCAGGGGAGTCACTCCTTGTCCCCAAGGGAGATTTCTTCAGTCCTCTGGTCTTGAGCAGAGTGTCAAACGTCCAGGATTTGGCTTCAGAGTTTCGTCCAGGGTAATCTAAAGTTCTGGTTATAGAGGTTCCTTACTTATACCTAAGGAAGGGGTTGGACTAGCTCTGGGGACCCACCTATGGGAGGGTGTGGAAAGAGGGGTGGCTACACCCATTTCCTTTGTCCAGTTTCGCTCCAGAGCAGGGGCTGGAAGCCCCTGAACCGGTGTGAGCTGGACTATGCACTGGGACACCAAATGTGCCCCCAGTGCAGGACTTCAAAGCACTCAGAGAGTGCTCCCACCCAGTCTCAATACACATAATCCTGTCTGGATGGTGGTTACACCTCCATGTGACAGGAAACCTATTGTCCAGGCCTCCCCTGCCGGAGTTTCGGTCAGCAGTAGGAGGCCAGACTTGTGTCTGTGGCTGCAGCATCCATTTTGTGATGCCAGGTCTCTATTAAGTTTCTACCGGCTATACCAGTGTTGTCATGTCTCTCCCTCTAGAAGGGTGGGATCATACTCCAAGGTGTTTGACACCAAACACGACATGCTTCCATGCAGCCAGTCGAAAGTTAGCATTTACCGTTTGGTTATAATACACTTAAGAGTATAAGATCAGGGTGCACTACAAACAGCATCAGAGAAGGGTCTCTGAACGCTGCAGAGGGGCTCTGCTCATGCAGGGGCACCCTCTCACATAAGAACCAAGCACTCTGCCTTCAGGATTGATAAGGCCTGCCATAGGAGTGACTTATAGGTTTATATGTGTGCATATATATAGTGATTTAGGTAACCTATATCACAGTAAGGGGTGCATGCAGCACCTTACCCAGGCTGCAGTAGCAGACCTGTGGTGTCATTTTGGGTGGCTTTCCAGGGGTCGCATAATACATGCTTCATCCCCTGGTAGGCCACTGGTGTACCTATGCCCTGGGTAAATAGTATACCATATATTAGGGACTTATAAGGGCACCTCAGTTCCAATCTGTAATGTACCTAAAGTACATGAAATCAATTTATAAGAGAAAGCAGATAGGCTGGGGACCTGAATAGCAGGTTCCCAGCCAAACTAAGTCAAAAACCACCAAAACACGAGGAAAAAAGTGGGGGCAACCATGCAGTCAGATTCCACCTTTGCACAGCATCTATTTGTGGTAGCCTTGATGTGCCTATGTTCGGTCCCTCACTGACCTGTGCCGGTTGGTTTGGCGATGCATTCAATGCACTTGTCTCCTGGTTAGGAGCTACCTGGTTATGGGGGTCTTGCCTCCGGGTGGTGTCTGGCTCAGCTCGTAGGGGCCTTAGCACCTTGGGGGTCTTCTTCTGCAGGCCGTTTCTGGCTTCCCTTCTCCTGTTTGCTCTGTGACTTGCTTGGGTGTGGGTCTTTTGGGCCCCCTGGTGGTCAGCAGTTCAGGGCTTGGCATTGGTGGTGTCCGGTCCAGCCTCCTTGCCCTTTCCTCTTGCCTCTTCTTTGCACCTGCCTTTCCAGATTTGGGCTGGGCTGTGGTGTTGGCATGCCAGTGCTGTCTGCTTGGCTTACTCCCTGGCTTCCTGACAATTTTTGTTCTCTCTTTGGACTGGTTGTGGCTGGTTCCAGCAGTTTTCTCTCTGCCCTATTGGTCCTGTGCCATTCCTTCCGGGCTTGTGGGGTGCCATGTTGCTGGCCTCCTGTTGTTTTCTCCTCTGGTTAAACCCCGGGTTTGTGGTTGTCATCCTTAGTTAGATGTTGTTTGGGGTCCGGTATTCCCTATTGGCCCTGTATGGTCTTAGGCTTTCCCTCAGCTCAGTGGCATCGGGGATGTGCCTCGCCCCTCTCTTGGTGCTATTGCTGGTCTGGTTCGGGGTCTGATGGTGTCCGCCCCTTGTTTTCCTTGGGTGGGGTCCGGTTGTTGGCCTTGTTCTTGGTGGGAGGGTTGTGCTTTGCGGGCTGGCCTCTAGTTTTCTCCCTTCCGTTTCCTTTCCAGGTAAAGTCTTTCTTCTTGCCTGGTCGTTCTGGTTGGTCTTTAGATGGCTGGTGTTCTGGTGCTTGTTGGTCCTGTTTCCTTCTGACTGTTACTGTGCCTTTGTTGGGCATGGTTCCCGGTTGTTTCCCGGTGTCCTCTGCGTTCTTTGTGGGTGCCTTGGTCTTGGCCTGTTGAACTGCCCCTGGGCCCAGCTCCGAGTTCTCCTCCCGGTTTGAGTAGTTTGGTGGTTGTCCTGTGTCACCACTGGCAGTTGGTGCTGGACGTTCCTGCCCGGGGCCTGGTTCTCTGCTGGGGGTTTTCAGTGGTGGTGTCCTCTGCTTTCTCTGGTGGACGTGAGGTTCAGGTTGATGGGACTGGCTCTTGTTCGGTGGTTACTCCGTTTCTGGGGTTTGTCTGTGTGGCCCTGACAACTTTCTTGGTCCTCTGTTTCTGTCTTTGTGCCCTGTTTGCTGGCCCTGTCTTCTTTTTTCTGGGCTGATCTGCTGTAAGTCTCCCCGGTGTTGTTGAGGTTGGTCCTGTTGCTGGGCCTGTTCCCCTTCATTTTCTGGTTGGGGCTGGACCTGTGGGGGTCTTTCCTTAATTCCCCTCCTTTCTTCTTTGGGTTTCCTTGTGGCTTTTTCAGCCTTGCTGGGCTTTCTTTCCATTGTCTGCTTTGGCTTGCTTTCTGTCTGTTCGCTAGTCGGTCTGGGGGCTACTCGGTGTTGCTGGCCATGGCAGCTTTCTGGCCACGTGGGCGCCCTTCCAGGCTTTTCATGTCCTGTGGGGTGCTCCGGCTGTTCTGGTCCTCCCTCTGCTGGTTGTTTCTGGTGGTGTGGTTGCTTGGACCCCTCTGGGAATTGGCCTTTGGGTTGGGGTCTCTGTGGTTTGCCTCCTTTCCCACTCTGACTTTGTTGGTCTCTGTCTTGTCACCTTCGTGACTGGCTCCCTTCGGCTTGGGGGTTTTTGCAGTTGGGGTTGGTGGGGCCTGGGTGCCTTTCTGGGGCTTTTTTCTGTGGTTTGCTGCCTTCTTGGGGCTGCTGGTGCCTTCGGCTTCCAGGGGTCTGGCCCTGGTTTACTGGTGTGCCTTGTTGCCTTGGGTCTTCTTTCATGTGTGACCTCCTCGCTGTACTTCTGTTGAGGGTGATCTCTGGTGGTTCCTTGCTGGGTGTTCCTCCTTCGTTGTTGGTTCGGGGCTTTCCTGTTGTGGGTTGGCTGCCTTCTGGGCAGCAGCACTGTGGGTTGGCTACATTTGTGTTCACCTGGGTCATCTTCTGATTGTTCCTGGGGTTTGAGACCCTGTTGTTTGGTTGGCAGTGTTGCTGGCTGTGTGCTCGTACCTCTGTTTCCTGTGGTTCTCCTGTTTGCTTCACTTGGGCTACTGCCTTTCAGGGTGGTGTACTGGGTGTTCTTTTGGTGTTCGGACAGCCAGGTTTCTGTCTTTGGTATGCTCCATATGCAAAGAATGGGACGAGGACTGGAGAGACCTGGGGTAATGTCCTTTTACTTACCGGAAATCTTCATTACTCCTGGTCCCGTTGTCCTCGTCCCACTCTTTACACCCCTCCCTCCCGGACGGCTGCCCTTTCTGTTTGTGGCTAGGTAGTACTGGCAGAATGTTAGGTAAGTTCTGGTTAAGTACTATCAGTGAGAGGGGGTGATGTTAGGGACCCCAACATTCCTCTGTTCTTTCTTCTGTCAGGGAGATGGTAATCTCCATAAGTAAGGAATGGGACCAGGACAACTGGACCAGGAGTTATTAAGGTTACCAATAATGTATAGCCATTCCTTAATGCTCTGGCCCCAGTCAGTAAAAGAACTATTGAGTGCAGCTTATTTTCACTAAGGTGCACAGAGAAAAAAAATATATATATTATTAAGCCACAATTGAATCGCAGAAAGCAGCTATGTAATGGGATCAAGACAGCAATATGTGTATATATAAAATATGACATTTTACCGTTAGGACCTCATGTACTGGTGGCGTGTCCCAGTCCTGATGACGACCCTTAATTGTTTGTGTTCACAATAGGGTAAAAAGAACCATGTTGACATCCCCATAAAGAAGTTAAATTTACAGAAAGAGGAACATGTATCCCTAAAGATCAATGCCTCTAACAAGCTTCCCGTTGATGAGCACATTCCAAATAGGATTGAGACTATAAGGACACCTTCTAAAAAAGCTCCCATTAGTTTGTGCAAATAGTTGTCATGCAAAAGTGTCCTTAAAGAAGTGTAAATGGTATTCAATATAGCATCATGGATGTATTGGCACTGTGGAGAGTGATATGAGATTTCTGTTCAAATGTTAAAGGTTTAGTCACCAAACCATTTCTGCAAAAAAACAATATCATTGTTCTGTTTTTCATATTTAAATTATAAGAAATGTTTTGATTCAAACAGGTTTTCTTTCAAATATGTGCATGTAGAGAATAGTAAGCAACTCAGCTTGCCCACTATATTTTGTGGAGGAAAGACGGCATTTTTCATAAACATATAAGACTGGCTCCTTGATTGCCACACTCCATACCATCATCATCCTCTAACGCAGGGACCTATATCAACCTATGTATTTCAGTACATTATAAAACATACAGAGGAAATAAGCAGGGTAGTCTATTTTCCTTTTTACCTGCCCTAAATTCCTTACGTATCGATCGTCCAAAAGAAATGGAAAACTTTTTTAATGCATGACTATAGCTAATGTAGAGTCATGCTCTTTAATAACACATACAGCTAAAAAGAGCACAGAGTAGAATGTATCAATATAATTACAATTAGTTTAAATTAATGTATGCTCTTCGCCATCTCCTAGTTGTTTTTCGCTTTCTAATATTTCCGTGGAAAAGTAAGATTCATGTCGAGTGAGTCATATGATTTTTGTGGACTCTAGTTTCGTTTACCCTGGTCCTTCCGAGCCGTGGAGCTAGCTAGCCTGTCGGCCAGCAGAGCTGGGAAACAGAGATGAGTCCTGTGGACATAGTGTATGAGAATAGATGAGCATGGAAACTACCTCAGACCTGCCACGGAACCTTCAGCAAGAATGTAGAGGATTTCCACCACTTTGCTTTGAGAAATCACATACATCCACAGTTCCTTATTTCCCAAGACACTGACAGGAAGCATTAGCACGGGTGAGTATGACAAATTAACAGATAGTATATCCCTCACATTGTATTAAGGGCTAACAAAATGTTGAGGTTTTTGAAGCTAAAGCAACTAAGAATAAACAGGGGATGGCTAATTACCCTAATCAACCTTATTTACCTAAACACCCTTGTTATGCAAATCTTCTCTATGCTTGCTGTGCTTCTCGAGTCGAGTTTTAGACAAATTAAACTTCAGAAAAATAATGTGGATTTTCTCCCTCAAAGTCAAAAGATTACACTCATCTATCGTCTTGCTTATGCTTCCTTTAAAATCAAGTACAACATGTTAAGCATGCAACAATTATTACGGGTGACTTCAATGCCATCCATTTATATGAAAACACCTCCATTACAGCAAGGGATTCAGAAGAGAGGTATTTCTGCATCCCTTTGTAAAATAATAATGGGGCATATCAACAACAACCGGCGATAATTATCGCTAAGCGCACTTAGTGCTAGGATAATTATTGCCGGCTAGCGATTTTTATCGCTGAGATAGCGTGCTATTAGCAACGATTATCTCAAAAGCGATAAAAATCCTAGCGCTAACTGCCTAACGTGAGATTATCGCTGGAAACCCAGCGATAATCTCACAAAATGTGGCGTTAGCTAGTTGATAGGGCCTCACAAACTTAGCCATGATATCCACCTTTTTATCGCTACTTTACTTTTCTTGCCGCTATGCTTCATAGCGTGGGGCTTGATGATAGGAGAAATGTCGCTTAGCAACATTTCTCCTGTCATATTAGGTCAGGAACGCCCACTTTGCATCTCATTAGAGATGCAAAGCTGGGCATTAAGATTTTGTGTGCTAAAGCAAGGTTTCACGCCTTAGCGTGACCTAGCTAATTAGGCGATAAAATTATCGCCGCTTTTCGGCCGAAAACGGCCACAAAAGCGGCAATAGTTTTCTATCGCCTCGTTGCTGATATGCCCCAATGGTCTAAAAAAAAACCAATAAATGAACATAGCAGTTTTTTTTTTGATGAACTTGACTTGTGAACATTACAATCACGCATTTCGTTCAGCAGGCCATACATCTGTTATGGATTACACGTATATTTATTACATGGATTTTAATAAATGTCAACATGTTGCTCTAAGGTACAGGGAGGACAGTGATTAAGATACCCAACCAATAACTCTTAAATGGTGTGGAGCGATGTACCGCTAAAGAGCCTGATCATTTGTATGTCAAAGAGACATCTTCAATAACAATTCAATGCAATTGCCTATTAAGGAATCTCTGTTGATTAAATGCACTATGTCTAACATTTCTGAGGGCAGCCATAACGCTAACAAAGAAGAATGGGAAATTTTTGTCACTGACATTTTTGATTTTCTTTCAAATAGAGTGACCAGCGCTACTAATAATTTGTTCCGTTAGAATTGCTGGTACATGAGAATACAAAATGTAAAGCGTTCTTATAAACAGAAGGTCAAAAATAACATCCTTGGGAACCACAAAATTCGACAATTGAAAATATTAATCAGGATCACCCTTAAGAGAAACTAACTTAACAACAGCAATTATGGAGTGAATTTCATGCATGAATTGAGAAATAATAAGAATTCAAAGAACTTTTGGTCACAATTTTGTTTTGTCCAGGAGAAGAAAAACAAGTTTAGGTGATATCATTTCAACCATAATAAATGGGAAATCTACCTCGCAGAGTTGTATGGTTTGATATCAAATCTTTGGCAACGTGAGATACTATACTTTTCAGTTCTAAATTTTTAATTACCATATAGGAGATAGGAAATCTCATCTCTGAAATAGGATCCTCTCATACCTTCAGGTCCAAATGGGATCTCAAATGCAATAATAAAGAAAAATGTATAAAATTGGCCTCTACTCCTAAAGTCTACCTCTAACTCCATCCTTCGTTCGAGCAATATTCCTTTGTCCTGGAAAGGATTAATCAATTTTGCAACCCTTGTATAAACGCAATCCCAAATTAGAACCCTGTAGCTATTGTATGATAGCTTTATTTGATGCAAATGGTAAAAATGTGAAGACTGGGAATAGTCCTACAGGATACTTCAAATTGGTCTCAGCACATCGCAAACTTGAAAAATAAATGTCGTAAGACAGCAATGGCAATTACTAACCCTGGGCGTAGTTCGCGAAGTAGCACTTCGCGAAGCTACGCAAAGTGCACTTCGCACTACGCGAGCTATGCGTAGCACTTCGCGAACTGCGTAATACCTTGTTCGCACTGTGCCAGATGTCGTTTTCAATGATTGCACAGTGTGGACAAGCAACCAGCACTGTGCAATCATTGAAAATGGCATCTTGCACAGTGCGAGCTGTAGTTTTCTGCTGCTCGAGTAGATTTTTACTCGAGCGGCAGCTCTCCCAACGCGAACTGTTAGTTTCTCATCGCGAGCGGTCGCGAGCATACGCGACCACTCGCAATGAGAAACCTGACCTCCTCGCGTTGGGAATCTCGCCGGGAGGTTTATTTTCCATGCTCGCGATTGCCAACTTGATGTTGCTGATCGCGAACAAGGAAAAAGTCTCGCCGGGATGTCATTTTACTTGCTCGCGGTCGCCAACTTGACGTTGAGGACCGCGAGCAAGCAAAAAATGACCGCAGCACTACGCAACACTACGCTACGCGTGTTCGCACTGTGCTACGTGCAGTTCGCGTAGTGCGAACTAGCGCGAACTTCGCAAACTACGCGAGCGTAGCGTAGGGCTTTGCCCAGGCTTAGCAATTACACGATTCGCTTACAAGTATGGAGGAGGGGCTGTTGTTCCAGCTACTGTTGCCATTAAGACTAAAATAGTTTCTAGCGGCAAGCAGATGAGGGCAGGTATGAATGCCATACGGCAGAAGCTCAATGTAGCCTCCTGAGACGTCTGCTTCCCTCGTTGAGGCATTCCCGGGTATTGGTTGGAGTTGGATTAATACGTAGGCGTTGTTCTAAACTACTGTGCCCAGACAACAATAACCACTTACCTGACTCAGGTCTATATAACAGTGTGTACTATTTCTTTTGACCCCTGTTTGATTTAAAATTGTATTTATACTTTTTACCTACACACATTTTTGGGGTTTTGATGAAACGCCAAGGATCCAGTAGGGACCATGGGGCATGAAACTTGTCGACCCCATGACTTTTATCACTACTCACATTTTGAAAAACAAAGTGACCCTTCTCATTGGAGTAAGGGCATGTTAGACCTGGCATCTTTGGCGTGGTTTCCCCTGACGTTTTGCCTCTACCTCCTGTATTTTTGAAGCTGTGCTGTTTTTCGTTTTTGCTGGTTTAGATGCTTTGGGCACTTTGCCACTGCTCCCTAGGTAAATTGTTATATTGAGTGGTTATCCATGATTGGTATATTTATTTCACCTGTTAACCCCTAGTAAAGTGCACTGAGTGTGCCAGGGCTGGTGATTCAAATGCTACTAGTGGGCCTGCAGCACTGATTGTGCCACCCACAGGAGTAGCCCTAAAATGGTGTCACAGGCCTGCCACCGGAGTGCCTGGGTGCAGTTGCTAACTGCCATGCTGACCTGACCAGTGTCCACACTGGCCAGGCCTAACCCTTCCCTTTCTGTACACATTGGACACCCCTATGGAAGGCCATAGGTAGCCCCCTGGGCAGGCTGCAGTGTATGTGAAAGGTAGAGCATGTACTAGTGTAGGTGACATGCTCTGGTAGTGAATTACAGCCATTTTCGGTTTTCACTATTGAAAGGCTATCTTGCCCATAGGATATAATGGGGAATGCGGAGTATAATGTTTACCTGCATATCTTCCCATAGGCGCAAGATTGAAAATTAAAGTTTAGTATGCCTGAACTCAGAATGATAAAATATATCTTTTAGTGAAGTTGGTTTTAACATTCTGTGTTTGAAAATACCACTTTTAGAAAGTAGGTATTTTCTTGTCTAACCATTCAAACCTGCCTCTGCAAGGTTGTGTATTTCTTGTCTGGAGTTTGAGTGACAGGGGCTGGGGAAATCCAGGGGGCTGGGGAATTCCCGAAGACAGGGTGATTCAGCACAGGGCTGACTAGAGAGATCTCCATGTAGACGGGTGGGAGGAGTTGCACCTGGGACCTGAATAGGACAGTGCCTGTCCCCCACAGTGCTAGCGCCACCCCCTGTGGTGCATCTGATGTCTCTGCCATGCACTGTGAAAGGAGAGAAGGAATCATGTCAACAAAGTGCTCCAGGGCTGTGCTTTCCCTCCACAATGCTGGCTCCACCTCCTGTGGGGCGTCTGATGTTTCTGCCCTGCAATGTGAAAGGAAAGAAGGAGTCATGTAAACAGAGTGCTCCAGAACTGGTTTGGACTGGGCAAAGGCCCCTCTGCCCTCAGAGGAAAAAGGATTTGGGGGTATAAATATTGGGACCCTGATCCCAAGAAATTATATCTTCCTGGAATCAAGAAGGAACCTCTGCCAAGGAGAAAGCTGGAAGATTGAAGAGGAAGGAATGACCTGCTGTAAGGCTGACCTGCAGTTGCTTTGCTGCCAAGGAGAGGGGAAGGACTTTGCTGTGTGCTGTGTCCCCTGGCTTGAAGGAATCTCCAAGGGCCTGAGGAGAGCTGGCCTCCTGTTAAAAAGTCCCATGAACAAAAGGACTTCACCCCCAGCGTCCCCCTGAACTCTGCTGTGTGAGTTCTACCCTTCCTAGAGTGCTTGATCCAATTGTGGGGCCTCTGGAAGTTGTGCCTGCCGTTGGGAAGCTGACCAAAAGAAAAGAAGTAAAAGAGTATCATCGCAGAGCCCGACGCCGCTGAGTGAGATCGTCGCACCGCTCGTTAGCAGGCCTCATTTCTGCACTGCGAACATCGTTGCAGAGCCAGCGAAGATCATCGCATCGTGCCTTTGCGTGTAAATTTCTACCTGAGAAGCTACGCCTTGGAATCCATACAAGTATCGCCTCACTCCCCATACAGACCGGATTCGTCGCACATGCCCACTGCGTGCAGCGGGGTTGTCACATCGCCTCCCCAGGGTCTCAGGTCTGACGCTGTTGCTTGTTTTTCGACGCCTGAGCGCCGCTAGGAACTTTTATCGCATCACCTGGTACTGTTGGCTAAAGTCGACGCTAATGTGGATTATTTTGTCCCTAAGCTAAGAACTCTTTTGAAACCATATTCTTGAACTGTGTATGTTGGATTTTTGTCGTTTTGGTCTTGTGTAGTTTATATAAAAGTACTTTATTTATCTACACTGGTGTGGAGTCCATTTGTGGTGTTTTCACTGTGTTACTGTGAGTGTTGGTACAAATACTTTACACATTGCCTTTGATAAGAATGTCTGCTCGTGCCAAGCTACCAAGGGGGTGAGCAGGGGTTATCTAAAGAGTGTATCCCCCTTACCCTGACTAGAAGTAAGGGTCCCTATTTGGACAGTGGTTCCTACTTCTGCCAACTAGAGATCCCCAGATCTAACAGGGCACTATAGTTCTTTTTCCTGCTTTTAATCATACCAACAGATCCAAGAAAAAATATTACTACGGGTATTGTTACATTATTTTTCATTCACCTGCACACTCCCCACATACCCAAACTCACCACTAAAGCGTTCCTCTCAAAAGATCTCTGCTAAAGAGCCCTCTTGTGGCGCCCGTGGTTACTGCAGCACCAACCCCACAAGGAGCTAAACGCCATATGATGAAGCATGACACCTTAACGGGTGTGTGAGGGCAACCCTTCAATTTAGAGGAATTACCCCTCCACATACCTTCCTATTCATCAAACCTAATGATCATCTGTTTAGATGGATTACTACCAACCTTCTTTTTCACCCCCACTCTCCGCTGCCTATTCTTTATAGGAACAGTTACTCTCTAGTGATTTTGACATACTGTCTTGGGAGCACGGGTACTGGCCTACTTTCTTAGCAACCCGTCCCTCGCTCTGTTCATTAAACTCTATAGGGTCACCCTAAACCTTTTACCTTCCTACGCCTCTTTTTTTCTTGTTCTCATTTTTTTTAGCTTTAGGACTCTGATCACATTACCACTGCCAACCAGTGTTAAGTGGTTTGACTGACTTATCCATATTTTGCATATTTAATGTATCTATAAGCCCCTAGTAGAGTTCACTACATTTGCCCCGGGCCTGTAAATGAAATGCTACCAGTGGGTCTGCAGCACAGGTTTTATCACCCACACAAGTAGAACTTTAAACAATTCTCAGGCCTGCACTGTAGAACCTGTTTGCGGTTTACACTGCCATGTTGACTTGGCATTTAAAACCCCTTGCCAAGCCTTCAACTCCTCTTTTATTACATACATGTCAACCCAAATGTAGGCCCTAGGTATCCCATAGGGCAGGGCGGTGTGTAATGAAAAGTAGGATATTTGCTTTTAAGTTTTGCATGTCCTGGTAGTGAAAAAAATCCACATTCAGTTTTCACGTCTGTGAGGCCTACCCCTCTCACAGGTTAACATTGGAAATTCCTTATTACACTTATAAGCTGTAATTCTTGGATTGCGAATAAGTAATTCAGTCATGTTTCATATCATTGGAATGGTGATGATAAATTGTCCTTACTGGTAAAGTTGAATTTAACATTACCATTTTAAAAATGCCACTTTTACAGAGATATTTATATTTTGCACCAACAAGGGAACCCAATTAGTGACCAGGCACCTTAAGTATCAATTATTCCAAAAGAACAGCGGTCCTTTACACGTAAATTATTAGTACTGTAATTTACGTAGAGGTACAATGATATCTTTGTTCTGACTGTCAAATTGGACATAATCATTTAATATACACAGATAATTATAACAACCTATAAATGAGATAATTAACAAAGACAAAAGGAGAAGAACTCCAGCATAATTAACTAAGGCCTATAACATTACTAAGTAGTTAAAAAAAAAATACATATTTTAGGCACCATAGCACTATTTGGTAAACATAAATATTCTGTCAAGGTGCAAAGAGTCGACGATGTTTCGATCCACTTGTTAAAATGCTGGGATCATCTTCAGGACAATAAGGATAATCCCTGAGGTAATTGCTACAGAAAAGAAACAAAAGAGAGGGAAGGGTAGGGGGTGGGAAAATAAGAACAATGAAACTGTTAGTTTTGTGTCCAATTGAGAATTATCATCATTACATGTGGGCATGCACAGGTAGTGGGCATGCACGGTCTATCATAATCAGCAAAGGTGCATCCTGAGTCGGGTGGACTTCACTTAATTATTAACACATAGTCTAAACAATAGGACCCCTTAAGCACTGCTTCAAAATGGAGAAAATCTCTCCTGGATGTTCAGTCCTTGCTAACCCAACCTATATGTCTGGCTAACTTTCCCAAAAACTCCCCTTTCAGCCCCCCTGCTAATGGAATTACAGGGGCTCACATCTGGATGGGGATGCAGAAAGAGGGGATGGAGCTGGTTCCTGTCCTTACTGTCCTTCTCCCTTTGAAGACCAGTTTGGCTACCCAGCCTCCTTCCCACCTTTTTTCTGCTACAGATCTCCTTCCCCCAGATTTTTCTTTGTTCCCTTGTTGACCACTTTGTTGCAGGAATTCTGTTTGGAAACAGAACTATGTCTGGTAACACAGAACATCAGTATGTAGGGACTACGTCACCCTACCACATTAGTACATATGGTGCCCAAATCCTGACTAGCTCACAGTGTCTTACCTGCCTTGCTAAACTTCCCAGAGTGATAGGTAAATTAGCAACCCAGAGCACGACGCCCTAAGAGAATTGTGGCAACGGATCATCATCTTTTGGTCTCTCACTCATGCATGTCCACAATAAACAGAAGAGACATGAGCACAGGTTTTCAAGATTTATTGAAACTCCTATGCTCTATTATGAAGCAACTGTGCTGCAAAAAAAAACATATGCAACTGAGCAGTGTAATTAGCATTACCAGTAAACTGTATGCAATAAAAAGCCAAGCATGGCAAATGATAAATCTGCCTAAGCCTAGCTTCACTACATGAGCACAGTGATATATCAATGATCTCTTGGATTAGTACCGGGCCCATACCTGGCATTTCCCATTAGCTGGTCTGCATCTCATATTGCGCAGAGCTGGAGCTCACATCCCGGGACATTTCCTCTGCTAGAAAACCTCCTGTCTGCTATGAAAACGACAAGTCACAGCTTATATGAGAAGAAATGCCATGTTAGAAAACTACAGCTGGGTTGCTCTGTTATGTTTTTATGTTAGAATGTGTTAGTGACTGACCAAAGAGAAAAACAGGGCATGATGTTGTTCGACCTTGTACGAAATGTGCAGACTGAGGCCCAGGAAGAAGTACTGAATAACAAAAACATGAACAGTGTATTTCTAGAATGATTTTGTGGCACTGAAATAAACGTGTTATTATGTAATGTGTGCACGGCAAAAAGCAGCCTACAACATACTGTTAGGCTAACCTAGGGGAGAACTACAGTGGGCCCTAGAGCGAACTCACTACAACTTCACACCTCATCAGAGCAGTTTGGCTCAGTCGGTCAAAGGCTGTCAAATCAGGAGAAGCTGCTCTCGAGCTGGATTCAGGCACATCTGAAAAGAAACATGTTCCTTAAAGTCTTTTCTGTCATAATAATTATAAATCCAACCTTGGCAAGTCATTGGATTTATTCTAACCATTATTTTAACACTACAAATAATTAATTTAGCTCACTCCTGTCAATATTTGGACTTTATTAATGTAAAAAAAAAGGCTTCACATGTTAGCCTTTGGAGATAATACACTACAGTGGGAAAAATCGAAAGTGGTATTTTTTCCCCTCACCATGGCATATAAAATATCTTTCGTAATGTATCTGTTAA
Source organism: Triturus cristatus (assembly GCF_964204655.1). Taxonomy (NCBI): domain Eukaryota; kingdom Metazoa; phylum Chordata; class Amphibia; order Caudata; family Salamandridae; genus Triturus; species Triturus cristatus. Next base: position 836,032,047 of record NC_140588.1, on the reverse strand, counting down.
TTTTAACATGGCACCCTACCCTTGTTGCACCTAGGGGTGACCTATATGTTAAAATAAGGTAGTTTAAGACTTTGGAAGTATCTTTAATTCCAAAGTGGAATGGACATAGTTTTATTTAAAAGGCAGCCTGCAAGTCAGGGCTGTTTTCCAAAATGACAGAAGGCACTACAGCAGTGCACACTTAACTGCATGAAATCTACTGGGCCTCTAAACCTGAATGCCAAACCACGTACTAGGGATTTACAATTTTAATTGCATATAATTGCCAGATACCTTTTAAATGAAGCACTGGGCTTGAGCCTGGTTAACAAGGCTGAGGGCACAATCAGAGTCAGTAACCACCAGTATCAGTCAAAAAATGAGGGTGATCAGTGCAAAAAGGATGACTTTCTCACATATGCTACATGAAAAAATTGAAAAAACAGCACAGCTGGAGAGCTCCATTTGTGCAGCTTCTATACTCATATTTCCAGTATCATTTACACTACATAAATATTAGATTCCTGTATCTTACCTTAAGTTATTAACAGTACAGGAATGATTCATGTAATGAAGAAACTGATAAGTGGGATAGATAGCAGTGGGAAAATAGGGACAAATAAGAAAACAGCTCACTTTTAATGCTTAAATGCACATGTAAATATCTCAAATAGTCTACTGGTTGTCTGAGAATCATTACACCTAAATAACAAAGGCTGTTGCTTTCTATTGGTATTCAGTATTTCTGTTGCGAATTATGCTTGTCCACACAACAGAGACAATAAATCAATTGTATATCCTCTAGGAATATTGCAATATCCTGGCAGGTACACCCCAGAACTTGACAGTGTGGTACACAGAGTGACCGGGAGAGAGGGAAAGGCAAATGTTGTGCTTGGATTAGGATAGGTTTGTTTTTCAAATACGCCCTAAAGACCTCTAAAGGAACTTGGTGCAGCGAGTAAATAAATAGCTACTAAGAAGAAACTGGAAGTATGAAACCCGGTGAGATTTTCATGATTACATCAATCTCACTGTGTATTAAAAGTCAATACCTTCCCTGCTGAAGTGTCTCCCTTCAGACCAGCGAAAAACGCATGAGCCAAGCTCTTCAGGACCCTCAATTGTGAATAAGAGAGAATCGTGGGAAAATAATACGTCTGTAGCAAATGTCAACCGCTCTGTATTTCTTCAAAAGTAAACACCCAATCAATTACATTGGATTCCTGACAGATGAAGAGGCCTGATATTTTCCTGTAGGCCTCTTTCCTGTAGCTACATCATATTCATTGTTCGTATGTGGTGCACAAGAAAAAGTTTCTAGGAATTGGAGACTTGCTCATCACTATGTAGCACTCAGCTCAAAATTAGTATGAGCACAATAGTAATGGCACAACACTTATTTTCAAACATGGAATCAAAGCATTCTGAGAGCATGATAAAATAATGGCACACTGAAACACACAGATGTAAAACCTTGAACTGTGCCCACTGAAGATCCCAATTTACAAGCCCATTAGTGTATATTCAGAATAGTTCGCTATGGGGCACTTTCTGTACCTTTTCATAGCCTTGCAGATATGGTGAAAGGCAACACAGCACAAGTAGTTGCATTGCCTTAGACTGTGTCAGCGAGGTGTTCCATGGGCGTTGAGATGTGTGTTCCAACGCAACACCCCTTGGGTTTTAATGTTTTCCCAGATTTGCAAGGATCTGTAAATCTCTGAACAAGTCAAAACTGTACACCTTCCCAGGCCAGGCGTAACAAGGAGAAATATGTTTCCTCATCCACGTTTTTTTCCTCTTTCTATGTGTGCTGCAATTGAAAGAGGAAAGCACCTCCATGGATTGCTTTTGAGGAGGAAGATGTCTCTTCCTGTACAAAAGCAATCCTGCCAATAACGCAGACACCCTTACACCTTAGTGCAAGTGTGGCTGCATTAGTGCAAGGCAGCCAAAATTGCACCATCACAGTGGGAAAGGACAGGAATGCACCATATATCATAAATATTAAGGGAAAAGGGGGGGGGGGTGTCCTAGCCGGCACATTCAAATGCTGTGAAAACCAATTTAACAGACTAGAGGCCATCAATTCAATTGATATGGGCTTGAAGCATTTATTTGCTACTTCCTTCTGTACACTGTACTCCGCATTTAATCATGGGTCAGGTAAGAGCGGATATGTCCTCTGCTGTGTGGCTGCCATGCTGTGTAATGTACAACGTGCAACCTGCAACGTGCAATGTGCAGCGGGCAGCAGATCTCAACGGAGCTCAACGGAGATTGGCGTTTCATCGGAGAAGGATCAGAGCAGGATTGGGAGGTTACATCGGCATCAGGGAAGTGGCCCCCATGTTTTTCACATTACCAGGAGCACGAGACGCCTATCGCCTGGCAGGCTGCACCACTCCATCTCTTCTCCACGTTTTTGGCAGACCCGGAGGGGAGTTTGAAAATCGGTATGGCAGATGAGTGATTGGCAGAAACGCGCTAGCTCCTGGTGGCCCTGAGAGGGAGGACTGATGGAATTTTAAGGCGTTTGTCCATTAACCCCAGCCCCTGGTCCCCGCCCATGAATGAAGAGACAATATACATAGGTGCCTCAAAGTTTTAAGCAGGAATAACGTCCAGCCAGCCAGCTTAGCACACAGCACAGGTAAGTGTTTTTTTTAAATTATAGAAGAAAATCCTTGTCGATTTTAAAAAGTCTCTAATCCAGAAGATACACCAGGGACCAGTCCAGGAAGAGGAAAGAGGTGGCAGTTGTCCAGCAGCATAATTTAGAAATTGAGTGGGTGTAAGGAAACTGATTTTCCCTCCTCCGGACTCAATCCGTTTCACTCCCTTACCCCATTTAAATTAGTTTATAATACATAATACAGAAAGAGACTTCCTAGTAAGATGGCACAAAAGAAGACAAAAACAAGAAAAGTTTTCAAAGACCTCCCATCGCTGAGTAATGAGACTACAGATGAAAACGGGTCTCTAGGGGAGGGTGTGGATGGGCATACGGATGGTCATGAGGAATATGAAAAAAAGTGTTCATAAGAGGAATACAAAGAAGATCACTCTACCTGAAAAATCTCTAGTCTGCATGAAAGGGGGGGGGTCTAGTGTCCAAATCAATAAAGGACTTTGTTGGCAAACATTTTAAAAAGGCACCGATGCCCGTGAAAGCTCAAGGTCAAGGCCTTGATAAGAAGCAGTCAAATGTACTGGAGGTTAACGAATACTGCACCCCAGATCTCGATGATCTATCTCTCACCCAAAGTGATTTAAGTCACATTGACCACCCCTTGGAACCAAGACTTTGATCATCCTCTCAGATATTTTCTTTGTCTGGCGTCGAAGAAGTAGAGGTAGTAGAAGAAGTTGAAAATGAGGGAAATCTTTTTAAGGACTTGGGAAATCGAACTGTCTTGTTGAACCTGGCTACAAGGCCTAAGTCTGATGAAAGCATGGGCCATTCAGGAACTCAAGGCTCTAAGTCCATAGAAGAAGTGGTGCGTAATAGCACATTGGGATTTGATATATCCGCTACACCCTCGGCCACAATGTTGGACTTAATGCTGATGCTGCAAAAAACCTTGCAAGGATTGTTAGAAGTTTCAATGTTAAATAATACCTTGCTAAATAATCATGAAATCCATTTCAAAAGAATGGTAGAAGAACTACAAGGGATCAGGGGTCACATGCCATCTATGGTTAGACCGGTGCCAGATCCCCCCATTGAAGGTAGTATTGGGGATGTAGCACAGGCGAATAAACAGCGTGATGTGTACATCTCCAGATGTCCAATGTTAATTAGGAGACGGGGAGAGCTCTCTAGGTATAGGCACCAGAACTCTCGGTCTCTCGCAAACACAGCCACAGGGAAGAAATAAGGGCTTAAAAAAAGGGAGGGGTAGGGTGGATCACACACAAGTAGAATCAAAGGAGATCGGAATCCCTCCAAACAGTAGAAGGAAATGGAGGAACCTGGAGTGTCCATCCAATCTGGCACTAGCAAAATTGGGAGAGAAAAGGGTCCAAGAACAATGTATTCAAAATGCCTGTGGGGAGGTTAAAAGATTGAAAATATGTGAAAAGACGCAGCGAGTGAAAGAATCCCCAAGGAATCCAGCTGAGGGGGGAAACAAATATATTATCTAGAAAGAAGGAAAAGTCGGGAACACAGAATCAGGATATAAAAGCATTAGACTCCAGCGCCAAGATGTGGCTAAACTTTGAACCCACCTAAATGGAGAGGAAAAAACAAAGCAAGATCATACCTCTAACTCGTTGCCAACTCTTTTTCTCCTTTGCAAAATGCCCTAGCCTGAAAGAAATTGGGACAAAAGATCCGAGGCAGGTAGGTTTTAGCCTCAATAACAAAGGCAATGAATGTACCAAGGTTCAAGTTTACTCAGGGCTGGCTAAGGCGGCAATTTTAAATGCCAAAAAGGAGATTTTAAAAGATGGGATAAGAATAATATCAGAGGTAGAATTGCAAAGGTCAAACCAGTGAGGCTGTGCCTTTTTGAAAAATCATGCAGGCTTGGGGAAAAGACAAGTGAGATTGATAGTCAGGGCAGTCGGGGAAAGAGCAAACATCAACATAGTGGTTGAGAACCTGGAGCCCAGTAAAAACTGGGGTGACTAGAGTCCATGAAATAGCCAGTTAAGTACATCCTCATGGGATCTGATGGGTCAGGTTGTCTCAGCGATATTGATTAGGGCACCGGGTCGTCGCATAGTCTGAAAATAGTTTCTTGGAACATTAATGGTCTTGGAGGGTAAACAAAAGTGGAAAGTTTTAATTACGTAGCACAGCGTGCTGATATCATTTGTTTGCATGAAACATGGCTTTGTGACAATACCCCGGTGGTTGAAGGTTTCGCAAGCCTGCCAGTAAAAAGAAAAGATTTGGCCGATCATCCGGGGATATCATGACACTTACCTCAACTAGGAGTGCGAGAAATGTGAAGCAAATAAATACAACATGTAAATGGTGGCTGGTTTGCAAGGTTTCTCAACTGGTTACTGAAAAGAAGAATGCTCACATGATTCTCGTAAATGTTTATATACAATGGGGTTCCCAAGAGGAGTATGAAATTGAAATGGGGCTTTTTAAAGAAGATATGAATACCTTAAGTGAAATGTATGAAAATGATTTGATGGTCATGATGAGAGATTTTTAATCACAAATTAAATTTTGAAAAGAGAGACCCATGGTTTGACGAAATACTGAGCTCCTGTGATATAAAGTTAGCTGATTTCCCCACGTGCTCATCAACAAAACAGGATGAAGCGCTTGGAACTTTTTTAGGATCTCAAGGACTATTCTGCCTGAATGGCAGGATGGATCATGACAGTCCAGCCACACAGACCTCTAGACTTGGTAATTAATCCTACCAAATAGACTACGTTCATGCCTGGAACTATGATATAGTAAAAAGGTACCAGGTAATCGGGCGCAAAGACAGAGATCACAATGCCCTACATTGTGAAATATTAAGGGGGCCAGTAAGCCACCGCAAAAGAGTCCTTCCACAAGAATTGATATACTCTAAACACCTAACTACAGCATTAACAGATGAGTACTTAAAGAAATTAGCAAGTTTTCAACAACATTTAAATATGGAATGTGCCATAGATCAAAAGGTATGCAAAAGGGTTTTTTTTCATCCTTAGCAAACCAGGTATAAACGAATATTCAATAGGACACAACAACAAGAGAAGGGTACTTGGTTATCTATTTAACCGCTATTTATTTTATGAGGAGAAAAAACAATGACCATTAGGTTAATCTGTCCTTGCTATATGATTTTTTTAAAAAATCATAGCATTTCTAAACATGTTGATGAAGGACATTCAAATCATGCCTGAGAAGTGATACAATTCAACATACAAAATTTTACGGTTTGGATACATCAACCATGTGAATATACATAAAACCAAAACAGTGCAATAATTTCACACAAACCATATAAATGAGACAAAGTGCACAAAATTACACCAGCATAACATGTTCATTGAAAAGGTCCCCTTATTCGCCTCTCAATAGGTGTTTTTTTAATGGAGGAACTTGGGCCACATGGGAAATGTCTCTCCACTCCTGCGAGGTGCATAATAAATTGTGCACCTTTAGTATGGAGCACAGGATTTGGTAGTTGCGCTAAGTGGCAGACAAAGTGAAAAAGGCTGACGGGTTTCTAATCCCTGCGGTAAATCACGGGATTGTCATCAGGACGTTGAGGGACGGTGTAACCTATAAATGAAATTAAGTGAACTAATTAAAATGTGGTAAGTCTTCTCTTCTATACCTATTTATAATCTGCTGTATTTAAAACAATGTACCTGAAGTTCATGGTGCTGCTGCACAGCCGGTAAAAATAGCTTTAGGCTTTCTAAACAGGACCTGAAACAATCAAGGAAATGCCTATCATTTAACCAAAACACTTTAGTGTGTGATACCTGCAGTTAATGGACTATTTCGAAAGGGCACTTACTTTAAGACCAAAAGGAGGACGCAGAAAATTATTTACATGGACCGATCTTCAATCTACACGAGGCCGTCACTTTCTAGTTATATGTCACCATTCATAAGAGAGATGCCTGAGGATAGGATACGACCAAGAAAGCTTAGTTAACCAGACTAAATTAAGGAAAGAATATAAAACCTTAGTAAGGAAACAGATAAGGATCTTTAAAGAAAAATGTTGGGAAAACCTGCTGGAAACAATAGAAGCTAAAAATGTCAAAGGATTTTGGAGGTTGATACAGGACGCTTCCGGTAGGATTCCGGGAACCATGAGCTGCGTAGTGGATGAGGCAGCTTGGGTAAAATATTTAGGAGAACTATATGAGGCAAACAAAGCACCCTCAATAAGTAAGGAAAAAGCTCATTGGGGAGGGTGCATAGATGATTTAAAAACAGCATTTACTGCAGACCAAAAAAAAGGAAACTATCAAGAAGCTAAATTTAACTTGTGCTGCAGGGCCCGGCAATTTACTTACCATTATAATTAAAACACAAATAAACTGGTGGGCAGAATTCCTATCCCATATGTTTGTTGCTATATTGGATTCAGGCCATATCACCAACTCTTGGAGAGCGGCGGTTATTATACCACTTCACAAAATAGGTGATAGGAAGGATCCAAAGAACTACAGACTGATCAACCTGTTGGATATAGGCGAGAAGGTGTTCTCCAAAATAATCTTGGGCAGATTGAAGGAGTGGGTGTGATCCAGTGGTTCAACAACAACAGATACTCTACTACCATATACTCACCTGAGCCCATAAACATACAATATGAGTAAACCGCTGGGTGTCAAGTTTATGTGTTTTCACAAGTGTTCAAGATTAGTCTAAATCACCTTTACTGACCCTTCACAGATCAAAAAGTTCTTTCCTCTGGTCAATGGACCATTAGTTGAACTAATTGATGGTGATAATGACTCAAACTCAGCTTAAATACCTATACTTTAATTAAATGTTACTTTAAAAAATAAATGGTTTCACTGTATACCACCCATCTCTACACTATTCCCCTTCATTTATTAAGACTTTCCCCACATTAGCATTAGTATAATAGCTTGTTTTCTTTTCAGCAAAGCAAATGCCATGCATGTGAGCCTTTAAGCCACCATGTTAGTGCCTTCTGCTCATGCGCAAGAATTTCCCTCCAAGCTTTAGAACGTCATATTGCGTAGATGCAGTTGACGCATGCACAGTAAAGATTTCCCTGTTAAAGCGGTTTTAGTAATCCCAGCGAGTCGCTAACGTTAACAAACACATATGCAAGCTTCACTAATTCATGTGTTTATGTGGTGCGCGTTAGATTTCCACAATACGTAATTAATAACATGTTAGTGAGTTAAACGAGCAGATTGCGTCCGAGCAAGTCTCTTTTCTACGAGTCCTTGCTCCATCAGGTGAAGCAGCAGTCGATTGTGCCAGTAGAACAGGGAGGATTTAAGGAGGGTCATTCTACTATTGATCACTGCTTCGCCTTATGGGCAGTGGCGCGGAAGTCCATGGAGCGGCACGGTAAGCTGTATCGCTGCTTTGTGGATATCTGTGCGGCCTTTGATTTGGTAGACAGGGAATGCTTATGGGAGATCCTGAGAAATGATGATGTCCCTAAAGCGCTCCTGCTCATAATTCAGGAGTTGCACAGCCAGAACTGGGCTCAGGTTATTAAAGACACGAAATGGCCTGACACCTGAAATAGCAATTAACAATAGCCTCAGACAGGGTTGCGTTTTGGCCCCGCTTCTCTTTGCCATATTTCTAGCAGATCTGCCATCCATCCTGGGGACTGTCAGAAGTGCTAGCCCAAAAGTGAATGGGAAGCATTCATCCTGTTTGCTGTATGCCGATGATCTAGTATGTTAGATCACACTGAGATAGGTCTACAAAAGAAGCTAAATGCTTTTAGCACACATTGTGCAGCAAAACGACTTACAGTAAAAATGGATAATACGAAATCTTGTGTTTCGAGAAGAGAAACATGAAGTTTAATTGGTATCTGGGACAAATCAAATTAGATAATGTATGAGTATAAATACCTTGGAATATGGTTTGTCAATTCTTTAAAGTGGGGTACGCATTTGGAGGCACAGAAAGTAAAAGCCCAAATATCGGTATGTGCACTGAAAAAATGTAATCGTAGTTATGGAGATATGTCTCATAGACCCCTGTTGACAGCCTATAATGCAATGATCCCCCCGCAACTTCAGTATGGAGCAGAAATTCTCTGTCTAGGCGGCAAAAGTTCTTGGGATAATAAAGAAGGAAAATGTTCAAAATCATTATTGTCCCTCCCTAGCTCCTCAATGATCCAGGCTATTAGATTAGAGCTAGGTTTGACCACATGGAATGTCCAGGTGCAAATAGATTAGATTTTGGAAACATCTGGAAATGGGGGAAGTTACGAAAGTGTACCAATGGTGTATGAAGGAGATTCAGTGCAGTGAACTAAAATGGGCCAAATCAACAGGAGAAAAACGTCATACCATTTGTGATCACTTCAAGGTGAAAATTGATCCACAGACTTTGCACATTGACGAATCAAAGAGTGTACTTAGATTTTTAGGGAAAGAATTGTCTAGAATATTAGATATGGAGAACCTGAGTAAGAAAGATTCTGTGAAGTTTATGAGAAACTGTTCGGAGAAAGAAATCTGGTACCCTTATCTAGACACCTTACCTAACCAATGGTTTAGAATTGAAGTATTAAGGCCGAGCATTGGAATAAATCCTGCTGTGCTAAATGGCAAAATAAAAACAGAATTGATGCGACCTGATGGTAAATATACATGTAAGATGGGTATGAAATGTAATAGTTTACACATTTTAAAGGACTGTCAAAAATTGTTACATCAGCAAAAACAGCTTTTACGCCCAATTATTTTCAAAATATGATATTAGGTCACGTACCCAAGCATGTGAGTTTCTCACTGATATGGAAAATCTTGATATTGCAATAGCCATTGGAAAGTATATGCAGGCTGTAAATAGGTTTTTTATGGAATAGAAAATTGCCTGGTTGCAAGTGTGGTGGAAGCAAGGAGGTATAGAGATACAGATTTTAGCACTATTTAGACTATGTTTGTAATATGTGTGTATACACAGTTCACGAATGGAGTTACTCGAGAAAAAGGAATGTAATTTTTGGAATTTTAGATTTTACAAATGGCACAGGTTGATGAATTTGTAATTATTTGAGAATATTTATATAAAATGATATGTTTATGTGGTTTAAAGCCCAACGGTCTAAATAAACTTTATTTTTTACTTGACTTGAAGTGCGGATATGTTTCAGTCATGAACAAATCATACATATTAATTCAACATATAAAACAAAGACATACAGACTTTGTGATAAAGTAATGTGATGTAGCAAACAATACATGAAGCGTGATACATAACTTTGAAATAAAAAGAGAGGGGTCCCCTTCTCCAAAGGGACAGGACACCAAGATAAGACACTTCTGTCAAAAGCAAAGATCCCTGTGGGCATACAAATATTCTCAACCATTATGCATACACTATCCACATCACCAGCATACAATCGGAACCAACAAAAGTGATATAAAAGTTATTTATTAAAATTTATAATTTTCTCACAAAAATATGCTATTACCATCAAATTCACATCATTATTATGCATCAGATAATAAAAACAAACATAGACATGTTTAAAAACAACAGTTGATTGGGGACATAAACATAAATCTTGTCCAAGAAGCACATCATGTTTGACAATATAAAGTATAAAGATCAACACTTTTTCTTTGTTATTATTGACCCTTGGAAAATACATGGGTGCTAGATGAACACAGGACAAGCAGAACAAGCGACGCGTTTCGGGGGCACAATTCGATTCATCACCTTCTTCAGGCTTAATGTGATAAATCAATATCTCCCCAAATATCTTAATCTTTCTTCCTTCCGTTCTTATTTGTTAAAAAATGGTACACAGGATAGGGCAACCTATATTTGTTTCCTTTTCTCTGTCACTTGTTGTGCCCTGCCACTGGAGTTATGGCAAATGATTTCTTGTATTCTGTATCTGTCTACTGGTGGGCTAAAAAGCTTCAATAGTAGTCCAATCGATACCGGGACATAAAAAGTCTCCAAACTGACTCCACATTCGTCTACTGGTATACAAGAAATGCTTCTTGCACAAGATTTATGTTTATGTCCCCAATGTTGTTTTTAAACATGTCTATGTTTGTTTTTATTATCTGATGCATAATAATGATGTGAATTTGATGTTAATAGCATCTTTTTGTGAGAAAATTATAAATTTTATTAAATAACTTTTATTGGTTCTGATTGTATGCTGGTGATGTGGATAGTGTATGCGTAATGGTTGAGAATATTTGTATGCGTGAAACATAACAACAATTATCTAAACATTATATTACCAGTCTTAGTTCACAAACGGAGCAGCTACTAGGAGAACCTTTAGCATCCACATTGTGCAACAAATACAAGAAGCTGCTACCCATGGGAAAAAAGAGACATTAGGCCCAGAGGTGAGATAATTCAAATAACATTTCTACTGGAGGAAACCTAATTAAAAGCATTCATGCCCTCTCCTTTTGATGTTGGGCAGCCCAGAAAAGTGACTTGCTGCACTGCCCGACGTCAAAAACTCATAAATGAGGCCCTATGTGCGCATACAAAGAATGGCAATCATCAAACCCTTATTACAAAAAAGTAGTTGACTGTATTTACAAAATATCACATAACATGACATAGGTATCTGTCTATAAAAAATGTAATAATCAAGTATAAGAATTGGCCTGCTCATTTTCACCTTTCTCCTAGAGGTCCAGGAGTCCCAGGAGGGCTCCGGACATGCTACAACCTTATTGCGAAGGTTCGGGGTCCTGCAGTTACTCTGCAAGTTTGCAGACGGATATGGGGCGTATGTGGGAGACCCAGTGACATCTGACGCTGGCCCTGTGTAGCCCCCCAGTGTTGGTGCATAGCTAAGGGGGGCATTTGGCTACCATACTGGTAGCAGGATGGGATAAACCCACGATGAGGGTCCGACCCTGTGGAGGCTACTGGAATACAGATAAAAGAAGTGCAAAGGCTTCTGTGTCATGCATAGAATCCATACTGCATAGCATGTAATAGACACACAGATGCTCTGTCTCTAGGGGTTCCCTGCCTTTGTAGGAGATGTATCCTATGTGTTTAGGTTGGTACTGATATGGTGATTCTTATGATGGTATTTTGCATGATGTTATGATCTGTGCAACCTATGGGAATTTTACTTATGTGCTCTGTGGAGTTGTGTGTTTTCACAAGGGTTTTGGATCTGTGAAAATTTTAGTTATTTACTTCAGTGCACTACATGTGATATCATGATAATTGTCTTATGGGAAAGTGATTTATAAATTATGCAACTTACAAGTATTAACTTAGTTGCACTATATGTACCTTTATGGCCATTGCCTAGTGGCACAGTGATGTCTGTGATTGTGTTCTAAAGTGCTTTATGAATAATACAAAGGATATTTTTATAAACCCTTGAGTGGAGTCTGTTTTTGTGGTGTGCCTAGTGTGTCACTGGTGGATGTGTGTATTGCGCAAACACTTTACACATTGCCACTGGGATAAGCCTGACTGCTCTGCAAGCTACCAAATGGGTGAGCAGGGGTTATCTTAGGTGTGTAACTCCCTTAACCTGACTAGAGTGGTGGGTTCTGCCTAGCTTAGGTGCATACCGTAGCCAACCAGAAACCCCATTTCTAACAATATTCAACTGCCTTAGCTTTTAAAGTATAATGAATATGACCTTACCATGCACCGGGACGCAACAATTTTTGTTGGGGCCCCTTCAATGATTCCCTCACTATCACCTTCCAAAAGTGACCCTCATCTCTCCAAAGCCCCTCTCTCACATGTATAATTTTTGTTTAATAGCACCTCTCATACCAGTGTAGGGTGTTGGAGCACTATACATCACACACAGAGACAATGAATGAAACGTGAATATCAGAATATAGAAAATGTTACCTAAGACAAAGTGGAATGCGAGGTGTAGAGACACACTTACCGGAGCAGTGAGGGGAGAGTCTCTGGGGCCTGACACGCTTTGGTGAAGCTGAGCAGCAGGGATTCACCGCTGCAGCCCACACAGTTTTTCCACCCAACAACACCCTGTGGAGGACTTCATGCCCCAGGGTGCAAAGCTTTCCACTGATAGCAGCTGTCAGCAAGGGGGAGGCGTCATCATCGGCACATAAAGCGATGCCTCAAACCCCGCGGCGCAGGATGTGCTTACCAGAGCAGTAAGGGGAGAGTTTCTGGGGTTTGGCACGCTATGGTGAAGCAGAGCAGCAGGGATTAGCCGCAGCAGCCCACACTGTTTTTCCGCCCAACAACACCCGGTGGAGGACTTCATGCCCCAGGATGCAACGCTTTCCATTGATAGCAGCTGTCAGCAAGGGGAAAGCGTCATCATCGGCGCATAAAGTGCTGTTAACCCCCGCAGTGCGGGATGCGCGTGGGCTGCCCCCTGGCAAAGCCCAGGCCAAGGGCGGGCCCATCCTAATCCATCATTGTCAGGAAGAGGCAGGGCTGGGCCACCCCCTGTCAACTAATTTGCTGCACACTAAAGGTACTGTTCTCTTTGCTTCCGCCATTAGCAACCAAATTACCCACTTGTATGGTAACTTTACTCATAGTGTCATTCTGGTCATTCATGGACGATTTCTGAGTAGCTCTCTGTCCCCTTTAGGACATTCGTCATCCTGTTAGTTTGGACTGTTTACATTTAAATAATTAGATTTACATTGCTTAATATTTGGTTGTTATTGCGATCTTGCCCCTCAGTGTGTCCCTATTTGTGTTCTCTGCCCTTCATTGTTATACTAGAGGGGGTGTCGCGACATCCCATATAGCTCCATTGTTTATGTGCTCCCTTCCTTTGTCTGTTGTTATAACTTATGTACCTACGGCTTTGGTAAGAGTCTGTTTTTCCATTGTATTAGGGAGGCATGGGGAAAAGGAAAGCAGCAGAAGTTCTGGGAGGAGGCACAGTGGCGAAGGGTAAGAAGGCCAAAAAGTCCACCAAGCAGCCAATGTACAAAAGCAGTACTGGTGTTATGGGCCGCATTGACAATTTAATCAGTGATTGTGAGGAGATTTTAGCAGTCCCCCTGCGCTCTGACTGCGGCTCCACTGATGAGTAACTCATCCCCAGCCCTACCATTCCAAGTAGAGCTTTATCCATCCCAGAAATGTTTAAAAGACCATTAACAAAGGGGCCTTCATTGAACAATCAAGTTGATACATCTCACATAGTGAGAATTCATTCTCCACCTTCAACTTCTAATTCAGACAAACCAAGCCAACTCAAATCCACACTAGTGTGCACCAATAGATTTGCCCCTTTATTGGATCTAAATGAGGAGGATTTGGTCCATCAGTCTACAGTTGGGATAGGCGATACTCCACATTCTTCTAACTTTCCTTAACTGTGTAAGACCTCGTGCTCGGATCAGTTCACTAGTCAGATTGTGGACCTAAAGGCCCAAACAAGAACACTGACGGAGGAAGTCAGCACACTTAAGGGTATGATCAGCACGTTAATTGATTCACTAAAATTATAAATTCAAAACACACTGTGTGCCTCTGAAAGATCAACCGTGTTACAGCAGCCCAAGCCCAGAGAACTAACCATTGCTTGTACATATAGAATAAATAGCGATCCAACCCCTATTTGGCAGACTACCGCTCACATAGTAAAAATCGATCTAAACCACATAAGGGCTCGTCTAATATTCCGCCACTATTTCACCACACTTAAGATAGGCAGTGTGGTCTACGACTAAAGAGTATGAGACCCAGAGCTGATCACTATACGTTTTCTAAAACCAATTCTTATTTGAGATCATCGTCACAAGAATAACAGCTATAAAAAGGCATTGACTTGTATTCCAAAATGGCAATTTTATTTTACTGGATGTTCCCAAACAATCCCCTAGTTTAATTAAAGAAGACGATTAATCCCTGATCAACAAAATTACACAATGGCTTAGACATGTGAGAAAGTATAGATCTGTAATTAGGGAAGACATACTCTCAGCCAAAAGGTATTTATCTACAGACTCTAAATCTGATTATGTTTATCTTACATTGGCCAGTGCTGATTTGGTGGATAATTTAGTGGCTTTTGACATTAGGACCTCACACCTGAATACAACCACAATTAGGATTAAGAACAACCCCCCCAGCTCCACAAAACAACCCGAATACCTGTAATTACATTCCAACTTGTAGTGAGGGACTTACTTTACACAACATAGATTGAAGGCTATGGAACATCCTTTCCTCGCTCCGATTGAAGGATGCTGCATATCCAGGTGGTGTAGTCACAAGCTGTCTCTTATCTTCCACCGTTAGTAGTAGAGGCGGTCTGGAAACAGCTGTTAAGCTTACCGGGCCATAGGAATGTACCCAGGTTGGCCTATACTGTTCCTCTAAACATAAGGACCCCGCCCAGTTGGTATATACCCCGAAAGAATGTACCCAGGTTGACCCTTATTGTTCTTCTAAATTTCAGGACCCTGCCCAGTTGGCATATGCCTCCTGGAACATTGCAGGACTGCAATAAAAAATATCATCCATGGACTGGTCAGCATTTAGAGAAGCACAGGACATATGTGCCTTCCAGCAAGCATGGTCAATCAATACAATGTACCGCTCAGGTTATTTAAACTTCTTTAAACCTGCAATTGGTGGACAGAAAGGTAGACCCTCAGGAGGGCTTACATACTGGGTTAGGCAGCGTTCCTGTTACAAGATGCAGGAAGTGCATATCGATACTCCTGACATTGGGGCAATTCTTTTACGATCAAAATATCTCCCACACTTAATGGTGATCAACGTGTATGCGAGAGGTCTTACGGGCAGTAGATTATCTACCACAATTTCCCTACTTGATAGCTTTTTAGATAATAACAGGCCCATGTATTATTAGTGTTGAAGAAGATGCTCAATGGAACATCTCTTCATTAGAGTTGCCCTCAATAAGGAAATGGACAGAGGTAGCCCTCCAATTAAAAGCACTATGTCTGGAGAGGGGTATCAGGGCAGTGAACGGGAGAACTCCTTCAGATAGATTAGGCTCCCACACATATTGTAACGGTCAGAGAAGTAGTCACCTTGACTACATTCTTCTTAACCTAGAGTACTGGTCTTTTCTTATTGACATAGAGGTATGTGAGAGAAACAAAAGTGATCACACCCCGCTCCTCTTAAAGATGTTGGCCCCAGGTTTCGCAATTGCCCAGCCACAGACAACTGAGAGTGCGACTGCAGATTCCCTCATTTGTAACGACATGAGGTGGGTTAAATGGGACAGGATCATAGATAATGACTGCTCACTTGTACAAATGAGAGCAGCTGTTGTTAGCACTCTATCAAGCAAACAATGGTTCTGTCGGGTATGCACTATTTCTTAAAACATTGAATCAATCAAAACTTAATTTCATGAAAGACAAAATCTCATAAGCAACACACATAGAGACCAAAAGAGGGGGTATTTGAAAAGTTTTATAAATTACTTCATTTATAAATCCCCATATTCAATTTATATGGCTGTCATTATGAAAGGTAAACTGTAATTTGTGACACAGTGAAGAGTGGTGCTCAGTGCTATGGTGAGGTGCGTAATATATACAAAGTGACTTTCGTGAAAAAACGTTTTTTTAAAAAGGCCAGAATACAACGGCTGTTAGAATAGGTCTGTAGACTGAATGAATGAGTCTTTATACAGAGTCTTTCAGCTGGTCCAGGGTATATGTCGACGTTTCAACCCAGGGGGGCATTACTGTCTTAGTCAATGCGGGTCTTCATCAGGACAAAGGAATGGGGGACAGCCTAGAGAATAATAATGTATGGTCAGGTGTGTTGGCGCGAGATGCTGAATAAATCACGGTATATAGGGTTATAGGGTAAAGGACTCACCTATTGGGGCCCGTGGTGATTCAAAGGGCTGGTGTGTGTGCAGTAGCAGAGTGGTACTGCAGGTGTTCTTCCAAAGTGGGTATCCTATTCGGGAAATCGCATAATAAGATCTATAATATTCAATTGATTGATTTACTGACAATTAATATCGTGCTTGCTGTCGACTTACCCAATGAAGGGAATCGACCACGGTCTTCCGAATTCTAAAGACCTCGATATGGTAGAAGAGTACAGGCAATCGTACTGTCTCTGGTGATCAGTCTAATATTCTGCGAAAAAGGGGGGGGAAGGGGATAAGTCACCTATTGTGAGGATCGCATCCAAGCGATCGCGCCATTAGCTATTATGTTCTAGCGCTTACCTTAATGAAAAATGGTATCAGGAAGAAAATGAATTAGTTCCAGTCCGTGGGTGCTAGCGTCCTCTCTGCTCGAGCTCCGACACCAAGTGTGCCGCTGGGCGTCTTTATCATGTGTGGATAGCGCGCGTGTACGTAGCGTGTATGGTTGCGTCCAGGGCTCGTTGCTAAGCAACACGTTAAGCGTGTGACGTGCCTCCGTCATGTCAGTCGAGGAAAAGCGTCCCGGTCTTGTTGCTGGGCAACAAGCTACGTGGTGCATGCGACTCAGTATGCATGTACGGTGGGGCAGAGCGCGAAGACTCGTTGCATTCAACTATTATTAAATCTCATCGTGAACAGTGAATGGACAGGTGAACTGAGCGCATTAAGAGTATACGTGAAGCTCTGAGAGGTATCGAGTCAAATCTAACCCGATAGAGGTCCAGTCGGCATTTTTGAGTCGGACAAAACATACATTTGAACAACTTTTACAATTGAACAAAAAACACAAAAATGTACAAACTTTCTTGGGTTAAAACAAACAGTGATCCTCGCATAGAATCGCTGATACTGCGTTAAAAATTGAGTAAGCTATACATTGTGATTAATGCTACTGGGTGCATGTTTGTGGTCAAGACCTGAATATTTACATGTAAACAGATATGGGAGACTCAGATTGTTATAGTTATCCCATGTCTCTTAAATCACGTTAAACCCATTATTACTGGAGTTAGGTAAATGGGTAAGCTGAGCAGGTTCAAATGCAAGCAAGGGGCTCTAAACATTTAGATTAATGGGACATTAAGAGTATCAGAGTTGTCCCATTTGTCTAGCGGTCTCTTCAATCTCGTTCAACCCGTTATGAACAGAGTTGAGTGAGTGAATCCATTTGCATTCCTTGTAATTTAGGACCCCGGATAGTGAGCCACCTCTCGCATTGGGACTGATCTTTTCTATAATCCACCATTTTATGCTATTTGGAGAATGGTTATGTGTCGTAAAATGCTCGACCATGGGTGCTCCCTGTACCTTGCATTTTATTCTGCTCATGTGTTGAAGGATTCTGGCTTTAACTTTCTGAATAGTTTGCCCTACATATATCAGATCACAGGGGCAGAGGATGGCATATATGACGTGGGAGCTGTTGCAATTTGTAAAGAGAGGTTGTTTGTATGTTTTGTTGTTGTATGTGAAGGTCGTGCCTTCTTGACATTGGTCACAGGCCTTACACTGTCCACATTTGTGATGCCCACTGAGTGGTGAGAGTCCAAGGTAGTTTCTTAGTCCTGGTTGCTTTGGTGGTTCTAAGAATGCTCTGACGACCGTGTTCTTGATATTTTTGCCTCTTTTGAAGGCAAAGATCGGGTCTTGCTTAGTGTCAAGTTCACTTGCAACCAAGTTCCAATATTTCTTCACAATCTTTTTGATGTTGTTGCTCTTGGTGTTAAAAGTCGTTACACAGACGATGTTGTCCGATTGTGTGTATTTGTCCTTTACCTCCAAGAGTTCCTCACGTGGGCAATACCAAGCTCGTTTTTTTGCTCTTTTGAGGAGTCCTGTCGGGTAGCCTCTTTCTTTCAGGCGACTCACGAGATTGTCTGCTTCTTGGAAGAAATCCGATCGTTTTGTACAATTTCTTCTCAGTCTGAGGAATTGCCCGTAGGGCAAATTATCTCTCAGGTTGCGTGGGTGATGCGAGTTGTACATCAGCAGTGTGTTTCTCTCCATAGGTTTCCTGTAGAGATCGCAGTACAACAGGCCTCCTTCAATTCGAAACGTGAGGTCCAAGAAATCTATGGACTCATTACTACTCGACATAGTAAATTTGATATCACTTGATCTGGTATTTAGCCAGACATGAAATTCATTTAGCTCATTTGAGTCTCCAGACCAAACCATTATCACGTCGTCAATATATCTTTTCCATATTGCGATCTGATTCAGGAAAGGGTTTTCATCACAATACAAATGTTCCTCTTCAAAATCATCCATAAAGATATTGGCCAGGCTCGGCGCGTATGTAGCTCCCATCGCCACGCCCTTACACTGGAAATAAAACTGTTTCTTAAAGATGAAATAATTCTTTTTCATAGCGATCTCTAGGAGCGAGATCAGAAAGTTAGTAGGAATCCAGTGTGGTCTCGGTCGTTCGTCCAGAGTTTGTCTCATGATGTCAAGGGCTTTGTCCTGTGGGATAGATGTGTAGAGGGAGGACACATCGAGTGTTACTAGCAGTTGCTTATGCATATGAATTATTTCATCTTTAAGAAACAGTTTTATTTCCAGTGTAAGGGCGTGGCGATGGGAGCTACATACGCGCCGAGCCTGGCCAATATCTTTATGGATGATTTTGAAGAGGAACATTTGTATTGTGATGAAAACCCTTTCCTGAATCAGATCGCAATATGGAAAAGATATATTGACGACGTGATAATGGTTTGGTCTGGAGACTCAAATGAGCTAAATGAATTTCATGTCTGGCTAAATACCAGATCAAGTGATATCAAATTTACTATGTCGAGTAGTAATGAGTCCATAGATTTCTTGGACCTCACGTTTCGAATTGAAGGAGGCCTGTTGTACTGCGATCTCTACAGGAAACCTATGGAGAGAAACACACTGCTGATGTACAACTCGCATCACCCACGCAACCTGAGAGATAATTTGCCCTACGGGCAATTCCTCAGACTGAGAAGAAATTGTACAAAACGATCGGATTTCTTCCAAGAAGCAGACAATCTCGTGAGTCGCCTGAAAGAAAGAGGCTACCCGACAGGACTCCTCAAAAGAGCAAAAAAACGAGCTTGGTATTGCCCACGTGAGGAACTCTTGGAGGTAAAGGACAAATACACACAATCGGACAACATCGTCTGTGTAACGACTTTTAACACCAAGAGCAACAACATCAAAAAGATTGTGAAGAAATATTGGAACTTGGTTGCAAGTGAACTTGACACTAAGCAAGACCCGATCTTTGCCTTCAAAAGAGGCAAAAATATCAAGAACACGGTCGTCAGAGCATTCTTAGAACCACCAAAGCAACCAGGACTAAGAAACTACCTTGGACTCTCACCACTCAGTGGGCATCACAAATGTGGACAGTGTAAGGCCTGTGACCAATGTCAAGAAGGCACGACCTTCACATACAACAACAAAACATACAAACAACCTCTCTTTACAAATTGCAACAGCTCCCACGTCATATATGCCATCCTCTGCCCCTGTGATCTGATATATGTAGGGCAAACTATTCAGAAAGTTAAAGCCAGAATCCTTCAACACATGAGCAGAATAAAATGCAAGGTACAGGGAGCACCCATGGTCGAGCATTTTACGACACATAACCATTCTCCAAATAGCATAAAATGGTGGATTATAGAAAAGATCAGTCCCAATGCGAGAGGTGGCTCACTATCCGGGGTCCTAAATTACAAGGAATGCAAATGGATTCACTCACTCAACTCTGTTCATAACGGGTTGAACGAGATTGAAGAGACCGCTAGACAAATGGGACAACTCTGATACTCTTAATGTCCCATTAATCTAAATGTTTAGAGCCCCTTGCTTGCATTTGAACCTGCTCAGCTTACCCATTTACCTAACTCCAGTAATAATGGGTTTAACGTGATTTAAGAGACATGGGATAACTATAACAATCTGAGTCTCCCATATCTGTTTACATGTAAATATTCAGGTCTTGACCACAAACATGCACCCAGTAGCATTAATCACAATGTATAGCTTACTCAATTTTTAACGCAGTATCAGCGATTCTATGCGAGGATCACTGTTTGTTTTAACCCAAGAAAGTTTGTACATTTTTGTGTTTTTTGTTCAATTGTAAAAGTTGTTCAAATGTATGTTTTGTCCGACTCAAAAATGCCGACTGGACCTCTATCGGGTTAGATTTGACTCGATACCTCTCAGAGCTTCACGTATACTCTTAATGCGCTCAGTTCACCTGTCCATTCACTGTTCACGATGAGATTTAATAATAGTTGAATGCAACGAGTCTTCGCGCTCTGCCCCACCGTACATGCATACTGAGTCGCATGCACCACGTAGCTTGTTGCCCAGCAACAAGACCGGGACGCTTTTCCTCGACTGACATGACGGAGGCACGTCACACGCTTAACGTGTTGCTTAGCAACGAGCCCTGGACGCAACCATACACGCTACGTACACGCGCGCTATCCACACATGATAAAGACGCCCAGCGGCACACTTGGTGTCGGAGCTCGAGCAGAGAGGACGCTAGCACCCACGGACTGGAACTAATTCATTTTCTTCCTGATACCATTTTTCATTAAGGTAAGCGCTAGAACATAATAGCTAATGGCGCGATCGCTTGGATGCGATCCTCACAATAGGTGACTTATCCCCTTCCCCCCCCTTTTTCGCAGAATATTAGACTGATCACCAGAGACAGTACGATTGCCTGTACTCTTCTACCATATCGAGGTCTTTAGAATTCGGAAGACCGTGGTCGATTCCCTTCATTGGGTAAGTCGACAGCAAGCACGATATTAATTGTCAGTAAATCAATCAATTGAATATTATAGATCTTATTATGCGATTTCCCGAATAGGATACCCACTTTGGAAGAACACCTGCAGTACCACTCTGCTACTGCACACACACCAGCCCTTTGAATCACCACGGGCCCCAATAGGTGAGTCCTTTACCCTATAACCCTATATACCGTGATTTATTCAGCATCTCGCGCCAACACACCTGACCATACATTATTATTCTCTAGGCTGTCCCCCATTCCTTTGTCCTGATGAAGACCCGCATTGACTAAGACAGTAATGCCCCCCTGGGTTGAAACGTCGACATATACCCTGGACCAGCTGAAAGACTCTGTATAAAGACTCATTCATTCAGTCTACAGACCTATTCTAACAGCCGTTGTATTCTGGCCTTTTTAAAAAAACGTTTTTTCACGAAAGTCACTTTGTATATATTACGCACCTCACCATAGCACTGAGCACCACTCTTCACTGTGTCACAAATTACAGTTTACCTTTCATAATGACAGCCATATAAATTGAATATGGGGATTTATAAATGAAGTAATTTATAAAACTTTTCAAATACCCCCTCTTTTGGTCTCTATGTGTGTTGCTTATGAGATTTTGTCTTTCATGAAATTAAGTTTTGATTGATTCAATGTTTTAAGAAATAGTGCATACCCGACAGAACCATTGTTTGCTTGATATACGATCGCCCAGGTTCTGAGGGATACTGGGTTACCCCATTGTTAACATAAATTGATTCGTGCAGGTTTTGACCTGCGAGGGTTTTTTGCTCTCATTCATTGTTTTTTGAAATTGTCAATTATTTATTGTTCACACTCCCATCTTCGTAGTATGTCTGAGAGAGAAACTCTGTCATATAGCGAAGACTATATAGCAAGGCTAATACAAGATCAGGGTGCCTCTAATTTCCTTCTAGGATCCGACAGAGTCTCAATAGATACAGGCTTGAATGAGAAACTTGCCAAAATAGAAAGATTGGAAAAGAAACTCATCAGATCACGCCTTCACGGGCACGTACTAACCAAGTATTTGCAATCAAATATAATCCCAAAAGGATTGCAAGTACGCAACGAACCTGCTATTTTCATAGACATCCCAAAATTTAGAGAGGGCTTTAGCTTCGTGGCAAACAATTGCTCTCGACATTGGATGGTCTTAGGGGTTGAAACTGCGATTGAGTACGTCAAAAAACTCACGCAAGAAATCTCTGACCTAAAGAAAGAGATACTTGAAGATAGAGCCCTTTTGAATGCAAAAGAAGCCCTAGAAAGAGCTGAAAAAGCATTGGTTGACTTCAATACGGTCACATTAAACAGGAAATTAGACAAATTAGCAAAAGACATAAGAGGTTACGATAAGAATATAACCTATCCTTACTTAGCTGATGATTACTACCAACAGGACAGCCAGGGTTTCTTCACCAACAGAAGCAGGCAGGGCCCAAGGAGGTTCAAAACATTTTCAGACTCAACGGTAGGCAGTGGCTCCGATTCTGAGTCAGAGAGACCCACCACTAGCTTTCAGGGTAACCAAGGTAACCAGGGCCCACATTTTTTAGGGGAAGGTTACCGACTGGCCAACAGAGGAGGGGGGAGATCACAGAACTGGGAAAGACCAAGGGGTTGGAACAGAGGCAGGAACACACAACAAGGAACATCACGGGTTCGCTTCTACCAACCAGAAACGCACGGGGAGATCTCAACCCGGAGACAAACCTACAGATGGTAGAAATCCAGAGAGCTAACTGCAGCACCCCTATGGACAATAATAAGGTATTGACCATACAGAATACCAATATGGTTCCCAACGATGTGACCACTAACAGCTCCCCCAACACTGACACCATAGCACCACAGACTATTGAAAATGGTACACTAAGCCAGGTTGAACCCCTCAACAACATCAACACGCTAGATCAAAGTGAACCTATAATAAACTTGTCAACTCACATTATGTCCATTGCCGAACGTAATGTCCTTGCTAAGGGGCTGTCATTTGTGCCCACTGTCATACCTGACTCGTTTCAAGTCAAACTGGAACTTCAGAAGTTTTTTCGGAAGATCAGACTAAAATACTATTTTAGCAAAAATATCTACAATCCGAGAACAACCGCCACAAGTTTTAGACCCACTTCAACCTTTACGCCGGGTTCCTATCTAATGAGTGAAAAGATATTGGCATTTGAAAAGATTGTTCTACAAGAAGCTATGCAACTGATGAATGAAAAGAAATACATCCATTTCAACATTAGCAAGGAAGAAAAACTCGCACTGAACTCCCTGCGCAACAATGATTCCATTGTCATCAAAGCAGCCGATAAGGGCGGTGCCGTGGTGCTACAGAACACCTGTGACTATGTGGAAAAGATAGAACTTCAACTGAGTGACCGGGAGAGTTACCTACCGACTCCACGGGATCCCACGCTCACCCTGAAAGTCATGATAGAGAACATAACCAAGGAAGGAATGATTTCCGGCTTCCTCAGCCAACATGAACATGACTTCCTTAACAAAAAGGAACCAAGGATCCCTACAATCTACACACTTCCTAAAGTGCATAAGCGGATAGTGAAACCACCGGGAAGGCCGATTGTGTCCGGTTGCGGCTCAATATTGGAACCGTTAAACCAGTTCATAGACCATTTCTTACAGCCGCTAGTCCCAAAAACCAAATCCTACGTGAGGGATTCTATGCATATCATTCAACTTCTGGAAGGACAAGCCTTCGATATGCATAAGCAACTGCTAGTAACACTCGATGTGTCCTCCCTCTACACATCTATCCCACAGGACAAAGCCCTTGACATCATGAGACAAACTCTGGACGAACGACCGAGACCACACTGGATTCCTACTAACTTTCTGATCTCGCTCCTATAGATCGCTATGAAAAAGAATTATTTCATCTTTAAGAAACAGTTTTATTTCCAGTGTAAGGGCGTGGCGATGGGAGCTACATACGCGCCGAGCCTGGCCAATATCTTTATGGATGATTTTGAAGAGGAACATTTGTATTGTGATGAAAACCCTTTCCTGAATCAGATCGCAATATGGAAAAGATATATTGACGACGTGATAATGGTTTGGTCTGGAGACTCAAATGAGCTAAATGAATTTCATGTCTGGCTAAATACCAGATCAAGTGATATCAAATTTACTATGTCGAGTAGTAATGAGTCCATAGATTTCTTGGACCTCACGTTTCGAATTGAAGGAGGCCTGTTGTACTGCGATCTCTACAGGAAACCTATGGAGAGAAACACACTGCTGATGTACAACTCGCATCACCCACGCAACCTGAGAGATAATTTGCCCTACGGGCAATTCCTCAGACTGAGAAGAAATTGTACAAAACGATCGGATTTCTTCCAAGAAGCAGACAATCTCGTGAGTCGCCTGAAAGAAAGAGGCTACCCGACAGGACTCCTCAAAAGAGCAAAAAAACGAGCTTGGTATTGCCCACGTGAGGAACTCTTGGAGGTAAAGGACAAATACACACAATCGGACAACATCGTCTGTGTAACGACTTTTAACACCAAGAGCAACAACATCAAAAAGATTGTGAAGAAATATTGGAACTTGGTTGCAAGTGAACTTGACACTAAGCAAGACCCGATCTTTGCCTTCAAAAGAGGCAAAAATATCAAGAACACGGTCGTCAGAGCATTCTTAGAACCACCAAAGCAACCAGGACTAAGAAACTACCTTGGACTCTCACCACTCAGTGGGCATCACAAATGTGGACAGTGTAAGGCCTGTGACCAATGTCAAGAAGGCACGACCTTCACATACAACAACAAAACATACAAACAACCTCTCTTTACAAATTGCAACAGCTCCCACGTCATATATGCCATCCTCTGCCCCTGTGATCTGATATATGTAGGGCAAACTATTCAGAAAGTTAAAGCCAGAATCCTTCAACACATGAGCAGAATAAAATGCAAGGTACAGGGAGCACCCATGGTCGAGCATTTTACGACACATAACCATTCTCCAAATAGCATAAAATGGTGGATTATAGAAAAGATCAGTCCCAATGCGAGAGGTGGCTCACTATCCGGGGTCCTAAATTACAAGGAATGCAAATGGATTCACTCACTCAACTCTGTTCATAACGGGTTGAACGAGATTGAAGAGACCGCTAGACAAATGGGACAACTCTGATACTCTTAATGTCCCATTAATCTAAATGTTTAGAGCCCCTTGCTTGCATTTGAACCTGCTCAGCTTACCCATTTACCTAACTCCAGTAATAATGGGTTTAACGTGATTTAAGAGACATGGGATAACTATAACAATCTGAGTCTCCCATATCTGTTTACATGTAAATATTCAGGTCTTGACCACAAACATGCACCCAGTAGCATTAATCACAATGTATAGCTTACTCAATTTTTAACGCAGTATCAGCGATTCTATGCGAGGATCACTGTTTGTTTTAACCCAAGAAAGTTTGTACATTTTTGTGTTTTTTGTTCAATTGTAAAAGTTGTTCAAATGTATGTTTTGTCCGACTCAAAAATGCCGACTGGACCTCTATCGGGTTAGATTTGACTCGATACCTCTCAGAGCTTCACGTATACTCTTAATGCGCTCAGTTCACCTGTCCATTCACTGTTCACGATGAGATTTAATAATAGTTGAATGCAACGAGTCTTCGCGCTCTGCCCCACCGTACATGCATACTGAGTCGCATGCACCACGTAGCTTGTTGCCCAGCAACAAGACCGGGACGCTTTTCCTCGACTGACATGACGGAGGCACGTCACACGCTTAACGTGTTGCTTAGCAACGAGCCCTGGACGCAACCATACACGCTACGTACACGCGCGCTATCCACACATGATAAAGACGCCCAGCGGCACACTTGGTGTCGGAGCTCGAGCAGAGAGGACGCTAGCACCCACGGACTGGAACTAATTCATTTTCTTCCTGATACCATTTTTCATTAAGGTAAGCGCTAGAACATAATAGCTAATGGCGCGATCGCTTGGATGCGATCCTCACAATAGGTGACTTATCCCCTTCCCCCCCCTTTTTCGCAGAATATTAGACTGATCACCAGAGACAGTACGATTGCCTGTACTCTTCTACCATATCGAGGTCTTTAGAATTCGGAAGACCGTGGTCGATTCCCTTCATTGGGTAAGTCGACAGCAAGCACGATATTAATTGTCAGTAAATCAATCAATTGAATATTATAGATCTTATTATGCGATTTCCCGAATAGGATACCCACTTTGGAAGAACACCTGCAGTACCACTCTGCTACTGCACACACACCAGCCCTTTGAATCACCACGGGCCCCAATAGGTGAGTCCTTTACCCTATAACCCTATATACCGTGATTTATTCAGCATCTCGCGCCAACACACCTGACCATACATTATTATTCTCTAGGCTGTCCCCCATTCCTTTGTCCTGATGAAGACCCGCATTGACTAAGACAGTAATGCCCCCCTGGGTTGAAACGTCGACATATACCCTGGACCAGCTGAAAGACTCTGTATAAAGACTCATTCATTCAGTCTACAGACCTATTCTAACAGCCGTTGTATTCTGGCCTTTTTAAAAAAACGTTTTTTCACGAAAGTCACTTTGTATATATTACGCACCTCACCATAGCACTGAGCACCACTCTTCACTGTGTCACAAATTACAGTTTACCTTTCATAATGACAGCCATATAAATTGAATATGGGGATTTATAAATGAAGTAATTTATAAAACTTTTCAAATACCCCCTCTTTTGGTCTCTATGTGTGTTGCTTATGAGATTTTGTCTTTCATGAAATTAAGTTTTGATTGATTCAATGTTTTAAGAAATAGTGCATACCCGACAGAACCATTGTTTGCTTGATATACGATCGCCCAGGTTCTGAGGGATACTGGGTTACCCCATTGTTAACATAAATTGATTCGTGCAGGTTTTGACCTGCGAGGGTTTTTTGCTCTCATTCATTGTTTTTTGAAATTGTCAATTATTTATTGTTCACACTCCCATCTTCGTAGTATGTCTGAGAGAGAAACTCTGTCATATAGCGAAGACTATATAGCAAGGCTAATACAAGATCAGGGTGCCTCTAATTTCCTTCTAGGATCCGACAGAGTCTCAATAGATACAGGCTTGAATGAGAAACTTGCCAAAATAGAAAGATTGGAAAAGAAACTCATCAGATCACGCCTTCACGGGCACGTACTAACCAAGTATTTGCAATCAAATATAATCCCAAAAGGATTGCAAGTACGCAACGAACCTGCTATTTTCATAGACATCCCAAAATTTAGAGAGGGCTTTAGCTTCGTGGCAAACAATTGCTCTCGACATTGGATGGTCTTAGGGGTTGAAACTGCGATTGAGTACGTCAAAAAACTCACGCAAGAAATCTCTGACCTAAAGAAAGAGATACTTGAAGATAGAGCCCTTTTGAATGCAAAAGAAGCCCTAGAAAGAGCTGAAAAAGCATTGGTTGACTTCAATACGGTCACATTAAACAGGAAATTAGACAAATTAGCAAAAGACATAAGAGGTTACGATAAGAATATAACCTATCCTTACTTAGCTGATGATTACTACCAACAGGACAGCCAGGGTTTCTTCACCAACAGAAGCAGGCAGGGCCCAAGGAGGTTCAAAACATTTTCAGACTCAACGGTAGGCAGTGGCTCCGATTCTGAGTCAGAGAGACCCACCACTAGCTTTCAGGGTAACCAAGGTAACCAGGGCCCACATTTTTTAGGGGAAGGTTACCGACTGGCCAACAGAGGAGGGGGGAGATCACAGAACTGGGAAAGACCAAGGGGTTGGAACAGAGGCAGGAACACACAACAAGGAACATCACGGGTTCGCTTCTACCAACCAGAAACGCACGGGGAGATCTCAACCCGGAGACAAACCTACAGATGGTAGAAATCCAGAGAGCTAACTGCAGCACCCCTATGGACAATAATAAGGTATTGACCATACAGAATACCAATATGGTTCCCAACGATGTGACCACTAACAGCTCCCCCAACACTGACACCATAGCACCACAGACTATTGAAAATGGTACACTAAGCCAGGTTGAACCCCTCAACAACATCAACACGCTAGATCAAAGTGAACCTATAATAAACTTGTCAACTCACATTATGTCCATTGCCGAACGTAATGTCCTTGCTAAGGGGCTGTCATTTGTGCCCACTGTCATACCTGACTCGTTTCAAGTCAAACTGGAACTTCAGAAGTTTTTTCGGAAGATCAGACTAAAATACTATTTTAGCAAAAATATCTACAATCCGAGAACAACCGCCACAAGTTTTAGACCCACTTCAACCTTTACGCCGGGTTCCTATCTAATGAGTGAAAAGATATTGGCATTTGAAAAGATTGTTCTACAAGAAGCTATGCAACTGATGAATGAAAAGAAATACATCCATTTCAACATTAGCAAGGAAGAAAAACTCGCACTGAACTCCCTGCGCAACAATGATTCCATTGTCATCAAAGCAGCCGATAAGGGCGGTGCCGTGGTGCTACAGAACACCTGTGACTATGTGGAAAAGATAGAACTTCAACTGAGTGACCGGGAGAGTTACCTACCGACTCCACGGGATCCCACGCTCACCCTGAAAGTCATGATAGAGAACATAACCAAGGAAGGAATGATTTCCGGCTTCCTCAGCCAACATGAACATGACTTCCTTAACAAAAAGGAACCAAGGATCCCTACAATCTACACACTTCCTAAAGTGCATAAGCGGATAGTGAAACCACCGGGAAGGCCGATTGTGTCCGGTTGCGGCTCAATATTGGAACCGTTAAACCAGTTCATAGACCATTTCTTACAGCCGCTAGTCCCAAAAACCAAATCCTACGTGAGGGATTCTATGCATATCATTCAACTTCTGGAAGGACAAGCCTTCGATATGCATAAGCAACTGCTAGTAACACTCGATGTGTCCTCCCTCTACACATCTATCCCACAGGACAAAGCCCTTGACATCATGAGACAAACTCTGGACGAACGACCGAGACCACACTGGATTCCTACTAACTTTCTGATCTCGCTCCTATAGATCGCTATGAAAAAGAATTATTTCATCTTTAAGAAACAGTTTTATTTCCAGTGTAAGGGCGTGGCGATGGGAGCTACATACGCGCCGAGCCTGGCCAATATCTTTATGGATGATTTTGAAGAGGAACATTTGTATTGTGATGAAAACCCTTTCCTGAATCAGATCGCAATATGGAAAAGATATATTGACGACGTGATAATGGTTTGGTCTGGAGACTCAAATGAGCTAAATGAATTTCATGTCTGGCTAAATACCAGATCAAGTGATATCAAATTTACTATGTCGAGTAGTAATGAGTCCATAGATTTCTTGGACCTCACGTTTCGAATTGAAGGAGGCCTGTTGTACTGCGATCTCTACAGGAAACCTATGGAGAGAAACACACTGCTGATGTACAACTCGCATCACCCACGCAACCTGAGAGATAATTTGCCCTACGGGCAATTCCTCAGACTGAGAAGAAATTGTACAAAACGATCGGATTTCTTCCAAGAAGCAGACAATCTCGTGAGTCGCCTGAAAGAAAGAGGCTACCCGACAGGACTCCTCAAAAGAGCAAAAAAACGAGCTTGGTATTGCCCACGTGAGGAACTCTTGGAGGTAAAGGACAAATACACACAATCGGACAACATCGTCTGTGTAACGACTTTTAACACCAAGAGCAACAACATCAAAAAGATTGTGAAGAAATATTGGAACTTGGTTGCAAGTGAACTTGACACTAAGCAAGACCCGATCTTTGCCTTCAAAAGAGGCAAAAATATCAAGAACACGGTCGTCAGAGCATTCTTAGAACCACCAAAGCAACCAGGACTAAGAAACTACCTTGGACTCTCACCACTCAGTGGGCATCACAAATGTGGACAGTGTAAGGCCTGTGACCAATGTCAAGAAGGCACGACCTTCACATACAACAACAAAACATACAAACAACCTCTCTTTACAAATTGCAACAGCTCCCACGTCATATATGCCATCCTCTGCCCCTGTGATCTGATATATGTAGGGCAAACTATTCAGAAAGTTAAAGCCAGAATCCTTCAACACATGAGCAGAATAAAATGCAAGGTACAGGGAGCACCCATGGTCGAGCATTTTACGACACATAACCATTCTCCAAATAGCATAAAATGGTGGATTATAGAAAAGATCAGTCCCAATGCGAGAGGTGGCTCACTATCCGGGGTCCTAAATTACAAGGAATGCAAATGGATTCACTCACTCAACTCTGTTCATAACGGGTTGAACGAGATTGAAGAGACCGCTAGACAAATGGGACAACTCTGATACTCTTAATGTCCCATTAATCTAAATGTTTAGAGCCCCTTGCTTGCATTTGAACCTGCTCAGCTTACCCATTTACCTAACTCCAGTAATAATGGGTTTAACGTGATTTAAGAGACATGGGATAACTATAACAATCTGAGTCTCCCATATCTGTTTACATGTAAATATTCAGGTCTTGACCACAAACATGCACCCAGTAGCATTAATCACAATGTATAGCTTACTCAATTTTTAACGCAGTATCAGCGATTCTATGCGAGGATCACTGTTTGTTTTAACCCAAGAAAGTTTGTACATTTTTGTGTTTTTTGTTCAATTGTAAAAGTTGTTCAAATGTATGTTTTGTCCGACTCAAAAATGCCGACTGGACCTCTATCGGGTTAGATTTGACTCGATACCTCTCAGAGCTTCACGTATACTCTTAATGCGCTCAGTTCACCTGTCCATTCACTGTTCACGATGAGATTTAATAATAGTTGAATGCAACGAGTCTTCGCGCTCTGCCCCACCGTACATGCATACTGAGTCGCATGCACCACGTAGCTTGTTGCCCAGCAACAAGACCGGGACGCTTTTCCTCGACTGACATGACGGAGGCACGTCACACGCTTAACGTGTTGCTTAGCAACGAGCCCTGGACGCAACCATACACGCTACGTACACGCGCGCTATCCACACATGATAAAGACGCCCAGCGGCACACTTGGTGTCGGAGCTCGAGCAGAGAGGACGCTAGCACCCACGGACTGGAACTAATTCATTTTCTTCCTGATACCATTTTTCATTAAGGTAAGCGCTAGAACATAATAGCTAATGGCGCGATCGCTTGGATGCGATCCTCACAATAGGTGACTTATCCCCTTCCCCCCCCTTTTTCGCAGAATATTAGACTGATCACCAGAGACAGTACGATTGCCTGTACTCTTCTACCATATCGAGGTCTTTAGAATTCGGAAGACCGTGGTCGATTCCCTTCATTGGGTAAGTCGACAGCAAGCACGATATTAATTGTCAGTAAATCAATCAATTGAATATTATAGATCTTATTATGCGATTTCCCGAATAGGATACCCACTTTGGAAGAACACCTGCAGTACCACTCTGCTACTGCACACACACCAGCCCTTTGAATCACCACGGGCCCCAATAGGTGAGTCCTTTACCCTATAACCCTATATACCGTGATTTATTCAGCATCTCGCGCCAACACACCTGACCATACATTATTATTCTCTAGGCTGTCCCCCATTCCTTTGTCCTGATGAAGACCCGCATTGACTAAGACAGTAATGCCCCCCTGGGTTGAAACGTCGACATATACCCTGGACCAGCTGAAAGACTCTGTATAAAGACTCATTCATTCAGTCTACAGACCTATTCTAACAGCCGTTGTATTCTGGCCTTTTTAAAAAAACGTTTTTTCACGAAAGTCACTTTGTATATATTACGCACCTCACCATAGCACTGAGCACCACTCTTCACTGTGTCACAAATTACAGTTTACCTTTCATAATGACAGCCATATAAATTGAATATGGGGATTTATAAATGAAGTAATTTATAAAACTTTTCAAATACCCCCTCTTTTGGTCTCTATGTGTGTTGCTTATGAGATTTTGTCTTTCATGAAATTAAGTTTTGATTGATTCAATGTTTTAAGAAATAGTGCATACCCGACAGAACCATTGTTTGCTTGATATACGATCGCCCAGGTTCTGAGGGATACTGGGTTACCCCATTGTTAACATAAGTTGTTAGCACTCTAGCAGTCCTCCAAAATGCCAACACAGCGCAAAATTAATGACATTATCACCCAAGCTCATAACGATTTGTTTGGTAAAATAAAGTCTAACTTTGTTAAACCCCATAAACAAAGCAGCAGGGCCACCCCTAAGCATGCCAATTGGTACAACAAGTCATGCAGAGAAGCCTATAAGCAGCTGTTAGAAATGGGATTTCTGGTTGGCTAGGGCTTGCACCTCACCCATGCAGAAACCACCACTCTAGTCAGGGCACAGGAGTTACACGCTAAAGATAACCCCTGCTCACCCCCTTGGTAGCTTGGCATGAGCAGTCAGTCTCATCCTAGAGGCAATGTGTAAAGCGTTTGTGCAACACACACACAGCAGTAACCCACTAGGTACTCTATAAAAGAGACTCCACACAAGGTTATATAAAAAATAGCCTTTGTATTATCCAAAACACATTAGAATCATAATCACAAATATACACTGTGCCAACTGGCACCAGGTAGTAATTTACAGGGGACTATATACACAGGACACGGCCAATCAGGCCACTGCCAGAACCTTTAGAAAGCACAAGTAGCACAAATAAAACACCACCAGTAACTACTAGCACAATAATGACCTCAGCATTATCACCTGCAACATAAACACCTTAAGTCTGTATTACTTTAGGCATAGAACACATTATGCATACATCACATAAGCATAAACTGTTATGCCACCTCTGTTGGCATAAACACTTTATGCAATAGGCATCAACAGCATAAACACATTATGCAATAGTCATAGTGCATAAATCACATTTAGCAGCAAACAGATTAGGCATACTACGCAATCCTGGTAGAGCCTTGTGCCCTACCTATCTCACCAAAATGACCCAAGGCCAACTGGCCTTTTACTGGGGCTCAAGTGGCCTTTGTCCAGAATGTCAGGGCATAACTGGGGCCTTCCACTGGCCCCTTGGCTGCCAAAGGAGCGAACACAAAGTGCGCAATGCACTGGGGCGTGGGGTGCACCTCACCCCTTTCTTAGCAAGAAAATGAACTGTCCCCGTGGTTGCAGCTGCCTGCACTCCTGCGGTGCAGCTGAGAACAAAAACTACCCTGTCACTAGCTGTGCCACTGAAGCCCCACTCCGGGACTTCTAAAACAAATGGGGCCCCTCGTTGCAGCGGCCCGCTCTCCTGCGGGGTTGCTGAGGCACTGGCACCAATCGTGTTCGGGGAGCACCAACAAATGCCCCCGCTACAGCCCCACTCACCGGGGCTTCTCCTGGTGCCTTTGCGCCACCAGCCAAAACTGCAGCTCTCCCCCACTCACCGGGGCTCCTCTGTTGATGGCATCAGGCCCTCCACAGGCCTATAGATGGGACACGGTGGGGGCGGGATGCGGAGCCAGGTCTCTGTTGGTGTCGTCCCCGCCGCCTCTGTGACTAAGCTGTGGAGCTTCTTCCAGCCACGGAAGTCCCGCCTTCGAACAGGCACAAACTCACCTGACTTACTGCCATCTGGCACCTTCTCTTCTCTGTTGCGGTCACGGAGGCGGGGTAGACTCCCACCCTCCTTCAGGGAAAAGCTCCGCCCCAGACCAGGCAACCTCTGCCTGACTTCCGGCCCGGGTCACAGTGGTGAACACCACAAGTCCACGCTAGGGCTCATGTCTCGGCATCAATACGGGGTGGGTTCTTGCTTCCCAAGGAGCGCCCAATGCGGGGCAGGCTCCTGCCTTTTAGATGCACCAACGCGGGGTGGGCTCCCGCTTTCCGAGGCTGGAAATTGCAGGGGGACGCCCACTTTGGGACCTCCCCAAGGCACATTGCAGCCCAGTGCTGCCAATTAAAAAAAAACGCTCCCCTCGTCCAGGAGCATAAAAATGGCAGTGCAGTCCTCAGGAGGCACTGGAACCCCAAAGTTCAGGGGGGAAAGGCAGGGCCCAGGCAGGCCAGCTCACAGGGCCCTCCAGCAGGGAGGCAGTCCCCTGTGGCGGTTCTTCCTGAGGCCCAGCAAGCAGCAAGTCCCCAAGCAACACAAGGATGCACACTGACATGGGGTCACAGCCCCAATATTTATAGTACATTTCCTTTGTCTATGATAGATAGATATTTACACTTTTAGCAAAATAATCTCTTACAAGAAATTTTATATACTTAATTGCATTGAACATCATTCTCCGAAAAGGGCTTGGGGGAATCCAGCCTCAACTGGTTCTGGGGCTTGTGGAGCACTTTGTTTACAGGGCTCCCACCCTCCTTTGTCAGGTTGGGGCTCTGTCATCAGACACACCACAGGGGGGCAGAGCCAGCATTCACCTAGGCCGGCACAAACCTATTCAGGGTCAGGGGACTACTCCTCCCACTACTCCAAATGCAGATCTCCCATTCAGCCTAGCACTGACTCACCCTGCCCTCCCTGGAGCCACACCCACCTCACCAGCCCCTGTCACTCCAAAGCCAGACATGCAATCCACATCAGGCAGGCAGACACATAGCACACAGAAATGCCAACTTCTAAAAGTGGCATTTCTAAAATATTGATAATAAATCTGAACACGCCATTGCACAGCATTTATTATTACCATTCCAACCATACCAAACTTGACCATGCTGCTCCTCTCATATCAGGAATTACCACTGAAGCCCTTATCAGGGAATCCCCAATGCATTCCTATGAGAGGGCAGCCTCACAGCAGTGAGAAATCAAAATGGCGGTTTGTCGCTACCAGGACCTGTCTCACACTTAAGGTACATGTCCTACCGTTTACCTACAATGCACCCTGCCCATAGGGCTAGATAGGGCCTACCTTAGGGGAGACTGGCATGCTGTAAAAGGGGGTTCACAGACGTGGCACACACTTTCGGTGTCACGTCACAGCGGCAGTAACACTGCGTGCACAGGCCCTGCAATGGAGTAGAAAGGCTACTTTGGTGGGTGGTGCAATCAACGCTGAAAGTCCACCAGTAGCAATTAATTTACTGGCCCGGGTATATGAGATATCACATTACTGGGGACTGACAGGTAAATTAAATATGCCAAAACAGGTGTAGACAAATCTTACCATGTTTACCACCGAGAGCACACCCATCTTACACTGGACAGCAGTGCTAAAGTGTGCAGAGTCCTAGAACCACCATCACCATGTCAGAAAAAAGGCTAGGAGTAAGGCAACAAATTCAGGGATGACCATGCAAAAAGGGCCAAGTCCAACAGCAGCTGACCCTAGCAATTAAAACCAAATCAATGTGTCAAAAATGCACGAAAGATGTACAAAGCCACCCAACTTACAGCTAAGAAGGAATGGGATGAGCAAAAATGGCAAGAACTCTATCAGGCCAGGAAAGAGAAAAACATGCAGAACTTCTGGCAATTAGTCAAATGGGGTAGGGGTGGGCAAATTTCTCAAAATCACGTAGCACCGGTCCAGTGAGTATCATTCTTTGAGGCACAATTTGCAGTTGGGGCATAGACAACCAGTTCCAAATTCCAAAGCCTGATTTGGATTTGTTTTTTGATAGAGGGGAGGTTGGATCTGCTCTGAATGCAGTAGCAAGAGGAAGAGCCCCGGGCCCAGACTGCATACATGCAAATCTGTTCTTACACAACAGAGATAATTGGTTAAAGTATATTCAGCTGTTAGCAAATACAATAGCCAGCGGTGCCCCAATACCTGAATCCTGGTGTGGTGCAGAATTCCTCCCAATCTATAAAAAGGGGGATCGATCCTGCCCCAGCAACTACAGGCCAATTAGTCTAATCGACTCAATTCAAAAGATCATGGCAAGGTTTGTGCTGAGCAGAAACCAGTTTGAGATTATAGCAAGTGACATATTAACGTCCCTACAACGAGGATTTTGTGTGCATGTAAGTACCATTTACCAGGTTTTCCGTTTCATCTTAATATACTGGCGTGTTGTAAAGATTGCAGGAGGCACCATTTATGCTGCCTTAGTAGACCTCAAGTCTGCATTAAACATGGTTCCACGCAACAAGTTATGGATAGTCTTCAAAGATTTAGGGATGCCACTTGAGTTATTATCTGTTGCTGTGAGACTGCATAAAGCCAACTATGCACAAGTACATTGAGGCGCACAGGGTAATATCACCAATCAGTTCCAAGTATCTAAAGGGGTTTGCCATGTGTGTGTTATGGCCCCAACCTTATTTTCGTTACTTTTAAATTGGGTCATTAATTACTTTTCTACATACTCTTGCAGGTACAAAGGTACCGATACTTATGTTCGCCAATGATACCCTTATCATCTTGAAAACTCAAGCAGGGCTGCAGAGACTTTCCACACATTTTGAGGACTTTTGTAAAGACCATGATTTGGGGATAAATGTGAACAAAACTAAATTCATGGTCCTCCACAAACATAAAGCTGTTAAGTGCAGGGTCCATATGAATAAGGAGCAACGAGAACAAACTGACGTCTTCACCTATCTCGGGATTACCCTAGGTAGAAAGTTAAACTGGAAAGCCCAGATTGAATTTATGGCTCGTAAACATCGTCAATTGGCTGGAGCACTATTGAAAGAACATAGGCTGTCGCAAATTAAGTCCAGTAGTAAAGATCTATAACACCAAAGCTAGGGCCTCCACCCTTTACGGAGTCGAACTCTGAGGCTTTGAAAATTTGTCTTTGTTAGTTATAGCACAGAATAAATTTGTGAGAGGCCTTACTGGTCTCTCGCAAAATACTCCACTCAAGCCCCTATACTTTGACCTGGGATGTAGTACCCTGGATGAGGCAGCAAGGTTTAGACCAATCACATTTTGGCATATATTATGATCAACCCCAGAGTTATCACACTTCGCCAATTCGCTAAAGGATGTTAGAACCGCTGATACATCTTGTAAGATAACTTGTCAAGGAGGCTTATTGACCCATGGTTAAAGCAAACAGTATACGTGCTATTAAGAACACTTAATTGACCTGTATTTTTTTAGAGCATAAGACAAACTCTATGTATGAAAATTTCTGGGATATCATAACCAAGTCCAGTGATAGGAGATTATTCTATCAATTTCGGGTAGGCATTCTCCCGGTCAAATTCTTCACCCACAAGTGACATAACATTTCTGACAGTAAATGCTTATTTTGTACTGAGCAGGATGAGACAGTACCACACATCCTATTTGCATGTCCCGCGTATAAGTCTCCCCGGGATAAATGGTTAAAACCAATCTGTATTATCATGGGCACCAGGTCATGTGCCACAGCACTACGAATATTGAACCCTAATACTAGCAAGCCTATTGTGATAGCTATAGCTACATTTTTAAGCTGGATGTGGAGAATTCGTACCAACTACCCAAAGCCGCGGACCATAACGTCTAGTAGCAATACTTAGTATGAAGTACTTGTCATTGTCCCGGCAGCTTAATTTTTATTACGGGTTCTTTTTTGTAGCCTATTGTACAGATATAACCATGTATAGATTAACCATAATATTTGGCTATTATTGTGTATTATTGGGTGTATGTTAGTTATATCATTCAGTGTTATGTTTTTTAATGGTTTTTAGCAGTTTTTAAATGGTTAGTGTTTATTGACTTTTCGATCTTGCACTGTAATTACTTTTTATGTTACTGCCAAGTGCCAAGACACGTAGCTGCATCATTGTTCTTCATTTTCAAACCATGTTTTTTATCTTCTATCATATCATGATGATATTGTAAATACTACGATTGTCTTTTATGATCAGTGCGATTGAAATAAAGATTAATTGAGTTGAATTGAAGGCATTTTTTAAGAGTGCGTGGTCGGCAGAAGCACAAACTAAGGATTCAAAACGTAACACAGTGGTTAGGGTTGGATTTACTAATAAAAACTAATTTCCACCCAAGCAAACCTTTAGCAACATTAGGATGATGAAAGACTGGGGAAAAACTTTCTAACCTGTACCATGCAGTGTGCATGGAGCTCTTTGATAACAGTTCATAGCTCACTGAGCTAGATAGCGATTGTAACTTATGATCCGCACAGCAACAAAAGCTTCTCTGCGACAAAAACGGTAACCCAATGAGCTATGCTCATAAAGTGCAGTTCTGTGATCTTCATGATACGCGATCTTTGCAGCAGGCATTCTAACCCTCTGTGCTGCCTTAGATGAATCAAAACTGCCACTAGACAAAATTCCCTCTCTGGCAGGAAGATCAATTACCAGAGTCATCTTGACACTTTTATTGTTGCTGAAAACTGCTGGATGTACAAGGTTCTCTGCAGTTGGGCTTTTAAACCATAACATATTTTAAACAGAAAGAGGCTGGAAACGAAAGTGAGTGCAGAGTGGATTATGCTGGCCTGATGATTTTGTTAAGTGGGGGCCCGATATTTCACCCAGTAACAAAATGGGCCCCAAGTAACAAAACTGGCCCCCAACTCTGCCAACCTCCTCGGGAAACGCCCGATGCCCTGTGCAGCCTGTCCGGCATGGGGAAGATTGCACTGCTGGGGAAATTACTTAAGTCTCCAACATCAGGCAGGCATGAAAAGATGAATACCTTCTTCTCCTGATAGCAACAAACGTGGATCTGTATTTATGACAAATGTTTTAAAAAAAAAATGCGTTTGACAAGAGAAGTGAAATGATTAAAAAAAATTATTACATTAGACGAGGAGTGTTCGCCACTGTACTCACTGAAATGGCCAGGCATTTTGAGAGCAAAACGCCGCTCCTTTCACCATAATGAGCACAATTGCATCAAATTACTGCTGATTGATGGGAAGTTACATGATGACCTGGTGGGTTTTTATTTCCTACATCTCCTGCTGTAAATACCCACATTCAATTAATGTCCATGCAGCCATCCACTAAGGGAATCTCATCAAATCCCAGCCAAAACCAGCTGTAGTATTGCTGACAATCGTCGTGGGGCGGAGATTTATTTGGTATTTAGGGGAGTTGAATGACCGGTCAAGGAGGGTATGTGCAGAGGAGGGCCTCCAACCATGGACATTGACAAACGAGGATTTACTAGCCCCCGTCAGGACCTCGCAGCTAGATGTAAAAATGGAGGAAATTGCTTCATTCAAATGAAACGGGGTTCAACCTTCATTGAGACTGATGCTAAACCATCTATTGTGAAGCTTAACTCCAATGTATACAAACAATATAGCTGGGATGCAGTCTACACTATCCGACCCTGACTGGTGTGATTTTTTTGTGGGGGTACTTTGATATTTCTGTTTTCCAGTACAGATGGTATTTCGTTCTGGATTTTTGAACAGTTGTTGAAGGGAGCAGGTATACCCTCCTGGTGCTAATCATTTGGGTTAAAACAGGTCTGGCTGGAAATATCTAACCTGCATACATCTAATCGCATGACAATACATGTTTTAGTATGCAATATACCATTGGCCAAAATGATATAAGTCTAGGGGCAGATTTACAAGCCCCTTGCACTGTCAGTACGTCACTTTCTGTGACGCACTGGCAGCGGATTTCTCTGCCCCATATTTACAAGGGCAGGAAAAGCCACCCTGCGTGGCTTTTCCTGTTCTTGTCAATACGGCCCCTTTACATGCAGCACTTGGCGTGAAAGGGGCATTCCATGGGTGTTGCTGGGGGTATTCCCATGCAACACCCATGGTACCAAACACATTTCCAGATTTACGAGTATTTGTAAACCTGGAAATGCGTCAGTATGCTACGACACCGTAGGGGTGGCGTAGTGGGGCGCACACAAGGAGAAATGTTTTCATTTCTCCTCCTTTTCTTCCTCTTTCAATGTGTGCCACATTCTACAGCACGCATTGAAAGAGGAAAATGCCTTTCGTGATTGTTTTTGTGCAGGAAGGTGGCCCTTCCTGCACAAAAACAATCTCCCCATTACGCAGGCATCCTTTCAACATGGTGCAAGGGTACCTGCGCCAGCGCATGGCAGCTGTTTGTACGCCAATGCAGGGGAGAGCACAGGAATGCAACATATCATTGTAAATATGTCAAATTACTGTTCTCTGAAAGTGCCACAGCGTGGTGCAGCCAAAGGGCTTGATGTGCCATGCTACAGCACCTTTTTGTAGATATACCTTATAATGTATATAGTTGTGCAGTGAGGGGAAATAGTGGTTCAGAAACCCTTAGACATTTTGAAACGCATTGAAAAGAGAGAGGCCCTTAATTATTGCAGATGATTTTTAAAAAAAGTTTTATTATTAAGTTGCCCAGCATCAACAGTCACTGTGCATACAAAACAGGTGCCAACCGGCCCACTACAGAGGGAGCAGTGAAATAAATATAGGTTTGAAATCACAACCAAAGAGTATACACCATGTCGTGGATATATAAGAATAGAAATCAAAGGATCAAAGGCAAGGTACAGCATTTGGACTCTTTTTATCTCAATCGCAAGTTTGGGGTTCTACTATTAATGCAATGTCTAACGCTATCTTGATGGTATCCAAAATACCATCCTCTTGGTCAGGGACTGAGATTATCCCCATTTACAAAAAGGGCCAAAGAGAATTCCCAAGTAATTATTAATCGATGAGCCTAATTGACAGGCTACAAAAAAATCTGCTGCCAGATCCTAGACCAACTACAAGGCTGGATTAATGAGTTTGAAGTTTTATAATACTTGCAAGCATATGAAAGGGCCATTTTGATTCATCCCGGAACTTTTGTCGAGACATACTCCAATGGGTCTTTTAAGCAGCATGAGTGTGAAGGGGAGGAAATCATTATTGCAAAATCAATTTACAATTTCCACTTAACCAATATATAATACCCAAAGGACAATTAAGGAAGGTTAGTTAGATTTATTACAAAGCCAAAGATAATTGAACATAGACACACCTTAACACGAGGGTATAGAAATACAAAGGAAACAGCATAAAGCCAAACCTACGCAACCAATTCAGATGTAGCAACATGAACATGACTATTAATTTGAGAAGGAGGATACAAAGAATCAAGAGGCAAGAGTCCAACTTTCCCTGCATTGAGGGTTGGGCAATGAAGAGCATTTAAATCTATCCCTACTCTATCGCTAAGGTGACAACCTTTCGTTGATGAGTAGGCATTCTGAATCAGGAGGAGAGGTGTCAGTCATGGAGACTTCCTAAGAAATCTCTCCACCATTTAGATGAGTCAAGCAGCATAAAGCCACGATAGCAAGAGAAATAGCTTGTTCTGAGGTGCTCCCTTTCCAAAGGCAAAAAGATGGGTAGTCTATCCCTAAATCAGACAACCAGTTATCCACAGGTAGAATTCCCATGATGCACTTCTCACACGTATTCCACAATGGATACAGTCATGAGCGTACCTTTACACTGTGTTCTCCATGTACAACCTTCGCAACAATTCATCCTTGGTTCCTGTGCCTTCTCCAGTGTGAAACTGACTTCTTCCCTTATCACCTTCAAGCCATGTATTGTAACTTCTTCTCTCCGTGCCTAGCTGCTAAAACAGTCATTAATTTACTTAAAAGAATGCTTCTCCACCTGCAATGCAAAACCTGAGAAAGAACAGCTTCCACAGTGAACATTGTATTGTATTGTAATTGCATTTATACAGCGCTTACTGCCTCTGACAAGGGGTCGAAGCACTTTTTCAGCAAGAATCACGCTACTACACAACCCATTAAGGATTAATAGTGAATTAGTATAGTGAAATATGAAAGTGATTTGAGTGGTGGACATGTTAGTCAGTTATTTGGATTGAAAAGGATATTGTACGAATAGAAGAGGGAAAAAGGTTTGCATTTATATAGAGCTTGCTACCCTTGATGAGGTGTTAAAGCACTTTGTACGATTGGAGCAGTCTACTTCGGAACGCAGAAAGGATTAGTCAGTTATTTAGATTGAGAATGATAGTGGATGGATAGAAGAGGGAAAAAAGGTTTGCATTTATATAGCGCTTACTACCCCTGATGCGGTGTTGAAGCGCTTTTTTGGCAAGTAGTAGACTACTCCGGAAACCATGAAGGAATAGTTGTGAATTAGTATAGGTAAATGTTAAAGTAATTTGAGTGGTGGATATGTTAGTCAGTTGTTTGGATTGAGAAGGATAGAGGAGGGATAGAAGACGGAAAAAGGTTTGCATTTATATAGCGCTGGCTACCGCTGACGGGGTATTGAAGTGCTTTTTCGGTGAGTAGCACGCTACTCTGGAACCGATAAAGTATTTGTGGTGAATTAGTATAGTGAGATATGAAAGTCATTCAATCAATCAATCAGAGACATTTATAGAGCGCACTACCTACCCGTAGGGTCTCGAGGCGCTTGGGGGGGGGGGGGTGCCGCTACTGCTCGAACAGCCAGGTCTTGAGCTTCTTCCTGAAGGAGAGGTGGTCTTGGGTCAGGCGCAGGTCGGCCGGGAGGGAGTTCCAGGTCTTGGCGGCCAGGTAGGAGAAGGACCTTCCTCCTGTAGTGGCTCTGCGGATGCGTGGGACGGCGGCGAGGGCGTGGCCGGCGGATCGGAGGTGGCGTTTGGGGGCGTAGAAGTTGATTCGGTTGTTGAGGTAGCTCGGGCCTTGGTCGTGGAGAGCTTTGTGTGCGTGGGTAAGGAGGCGGAAGGTGATTCTCTTGTTGACCGGGAGCCAGTGCAGGTCTCTTAGGTGTCCGGAGATGTGGCTGTATCGTGGGATGTCGAGGATGAGTCTGGCTGATGCGTTCTGGATGCGCTGGAGTCTCTTCTGGATCTTGGCGGTGGTTCTGGCGTAGAGTGCGTTGCCGTAGTCCAGTCGGCTGGTGACGAGGGCCTGGGTGACGGTCTTCCTGGTCTCTGTGGGGATCCACCAGAAGATCTTCCGAAGCATGCGCAGGATGTTGAAGCACGATGAGGAGACGGCGTTGACTTGCCTGGTCATGGAGAGGGAGGAGTCCAAGATGAAACCCAGGTTGCGTGCGTGGTCCGTCGGTTTGGGTGCGGTGCCCAGGGCGGGGGGCCACCAGGAGTCGTCCCAGGCGGAGGGCGAGGAGCCCAGGATGAGGACCTCCGTCTTATCTGTGTTCAGCTTCAGGCGGCTCGTCGTCATCCACTCGGCTACCTCTCTCATCCCTTCGTGCAGGTTGGCTCTGGCGGCGGCGGGGTCGTTGGTCAGGGAGAGGATCAGCTGGGTGTCGTCGGCGTAGGAGATTATGTTGAGGTTGTGTTGGCGTGCGATGGCCGCGAGGGGGCTCATGTAGACGTTGAAGAGAGTCGGGCTCAGTGAGGATCCTTGAGGGACGCCGCAGATGACTTTGGTGGCCTCTGACTTGTACGGTGGTAGGCGGACTCTTTGTGTTCTTCCGTCGAGAAAGGAGATGATCCATTCCAGCGCCTTCTCCTGGATTCCGACGTTGCTGAGGCGCGGCACTAGGGTGCGGTGGCAGACCGTGTCGAAAGCCGCGGAGAGGTCTAGGAGGATGAGGGCCGCTGTTTCCCCGTTGTCCATCAGGGTTCGGATGTCGTCAGTGGCGGCGATGAGGGCGGTCTCGGTGCTGTGGTTGGCACGGAATCCGGACTGCGATGGGTCGAGGGATCCATTCGTCTCGAGGAAGGTGGCCAGCTGTTTGTTGACGGTCTTCTCGATGACTTTGGCTGGAAACGGGAGTAGAGAGATGGGGCGGTAATTCTTGAGTTCGGTGGGGTCTGCTGTAGGTTTCTTCAGTAGAGCGCTGAGTTCGGCGTGCTTCCAGCTCT
Organism: Triturus cristatus; assembly: GCF_964204655.1. Classification (NCBI taxonomy): domain Eukaryota; kingdom Metazoa; phylum Chordata; class Amphibia; order Caudata; family Salamandridae; genus Triturus; species Triturus cristatus. The sequence goes on along the minus strand of NC_140588.1, from coordinate 835,987,982 downwards.
CGGGGAAGGTGGCGGTGTCGAATGAGGTGTTGATGATGTCCCGCAGGTGGGGTGCGATGACCGCGTCGGCTTTGTTGAAGACGTGGTGAGGGCAGGGGTCGGTCGGAGATCCGGAGTGGATGGAGTTCATCGTGTGGACGGTTTCTTCGGTGTTGACCGGGGTCCAGGCGTGGAGGGTGGTGGTGGGTGGCGATGCTGCGGTCGTGGCGTGCGTCGGTTGAGTGCTGAAGCTGTAGTGTATGTCCGCGATCTTGTTGTGGAAGTAGGAGGCGAGGGAGTTGCAGAGGTCTTGCGAAGGGGTGGTGTCGTTGTTTCCGGCGTTGGGGTTGGAGAGCTCTTTCACGATGTTGAAGAGTTCCTTGCAGTTGTGTGCGTTGTTGTCCAGTCGGTTTTTGAAAGCCGTTTTCTTGGCGATGCGGATCAGTTGGTGGTGTTTCCGGGTGGCGAGCTTGAGGGTGGTCCTGTTGTCCGGCGTGGGTTCCCTTCTCCAGGCTTTCTCGTGGGCTCGGCAGTTCTTCTTGGAGCTCTTGAGTTCGTCGGTGAACCATGGGGCTCTCTTGCTGCCGGGTCTGCTGGGCGGGGTCCTCAGTGGGGCGAGTTCGTCCGTGCAGTTGCTGATCCACTTCGTGAGGTTGTCGGCGGCATGGCTGGGGTTCGCTGAGCTGGCCGGAGGGTGCTGGCTCAGGGAGGCGGCGAGCTGGTCGGCTGTGATCTTGTTCCAGCTTCTTCGGGCAACCTGTTGCTGGTGGTGGTGGGTCGTCGTTCTTCTGAAGGTGAAGTGGATGCATCTGTGATCTGTCCAGTGGAGTTCTGTGGCGTGGCTGAAGGCGATGTCTTTGCTGGATGTGAAGATGGCGTCGAGTGTGTGTCCGGCGAGGTGGGTGGGGGTGGACACCAGCTGCTTGAGTCCAAGGTTGGCGAGGTTGTCGAGCAGGGTGCTGGTGTTGCAGTCGTTGTTGTTCTCCAGGTGGAAGTTGAAGTCCCCCAGGAGGATGTAGTCAGCGGAGGGGAGGGCGTGCGGGCTGACGAAGTCGGCGATGTCCTCGCTGAATTGAGTGCGTGGTCCCGGAGGTCGGTAGATCAGGGTGCCTCTGAGGGTGGTCTTCGGGTCGGTGTGGATCTGGAAATGCAGGTCTTCGGCGGAGGGTGGGGTGTTGTCGGTGCTGGTCGTGATGCGGATGGTGTTCTTGTGGATGATGGCGATGCCTCCTCCCACCTGGTTGGCGTTGCGGTCCTTCCGGGTGATCTTGTATCCTTCTGGGATGGCGATGGCGATGTCGGGCGCTGAGGAGGCGTTCATCCAGGTCTCCGTGATGAAGGCAACGTCAGGGGCTGTGGTGTCGAGGAGGTTCCAGAGTTCGATGGTGTGTCTGTGGACGGAGCGGGTGTTGAGCAGGATGCACTTGAGGTGGTTGCTGCTGGTGCGAGGCATGGCAGGTGCTGGTGTCGGGCAGGTCCGGATGCAGGAGAACTTGCAGGTGTTGCAGCTGAAGGGTCCGTGGACGCGTCGTGGGGTGGCTCTGCAGCATCCTGCGACTCGGCCGGTGTTGAGTGCGATGAGGGTGGCGGCGGTGTACGTCAGGCGGGTCGGTCGGGGTTCTCGAGGGCCAGGGGTCCTGGCACTGGGCGCGGGCCAGGCGCGGACGGGCGTAGACGGGCTTGCCTTTGGCGCGCCTTCGGCGCACAATCGGCGCACCCGCTGCGCGTGACCGCTGCGCGGGACCGCTGCGCGTTCGCACGGTCGCCATATAAGGCGAAGTGCGCGGGTGGGCGGAGCAGCTGGGAGGCGGGAGCGGGGAGGGTACAGAAGAGAAAAAGGGGCGGGGTAATCGGCGGTGGCGGGAAGCGGGGAGGGAGAGCGGAGGGCGGCGAGGTAGGCGGGCAAACAGGAAGGAAAACGCTAACACGGGCACAAAATTACAATGAAACAGCCACAAATGGAAAGAAAAAAAAACAAGACCAAAAACTAACAAAAGTTCAGGCAGCCGGCAGGCGAGCACGGACCACGCCGCTCGGAGGAGGGGGCGTGGTCAGCGGCAGCGAGGCAGGCAGCGAGGCAGTGGGCAAGGCAATGGGGCACACGCAGCAGCTGGTGGCCGTGCGGCGCGGGGGTGTCCCACAAGTGGGTCACACTCACCTGCGTCGCACGGTCGCCATATAAGGCCAAGTGCGCGGGTGGGCGGAGCAGCTGGGAGGCGGGAGCGGGGAGGGTACAGAAATTCAAAACATTAATTCTAAAGCGAGAGTTTGTCAGGGGTTTGCATTTCAGGCTTAAAGCTTTAGCTACTATAAGAACATATCACTTACGCATTAAAAGTCTGCATAACTAATTTAATTTCAACTAACACATTTACCTGATTAGAGAAAGTATCATTATTAAACACATTTAGTACGTGAGTATTGTCAAATTTCACAACACACTTTCTTCATGTTAACATTTGCTGCTAGTTGCATATTTTTCCTACCTTAACTTAACTCCTCATGCTTCTCATCAGTAACCTAAAATATGTCCCGTAGGTACATTAACATGGTTCACAATTCTAACACTCACAGTTACACAAGACAGGATTATATGCGGGTGCACTGTAAACGTGATTATGATACACTCCTACAGATGAATACAATGAAATACAAAACATCCGCGCCATCACAAGAAAAAAGTAAGCACAAGTGATCAGGTTTTTAGGTTCCTATTTATATACTGAAAAAGTGTAGTTTTGAACAGGGGAAGCTTATATGTTGCATTTGTCGACTTAAGGTCTGCTTTTGACCTGATCACATGCAACAAGCTCAGGACAGTCTTGAACGAAATGGAAGTTTGAGCAAATATTCTATCAATCGTAACAAGACTGAATGCTAGCACCTATCATCAAGTAAGGTGGGGGACTCAGGGAGAACTAACAGAGCGCATCCCATTTAATAAGCGGTGCACCAGGGGTCTTTTATGGAGCCAACGTTGTTCTTGCAATATATAAATGGTGTTGTGGATTATTTTGGCCTCTGCAGGATCGACTCCCCCATATTACTTAAGTGTTGGATTCTGCTGCTCTTGTTTTTAGATAAAATGCTTCTGCTTCCTAAGTCATCAATGGGCCTACAAGCCCCACTAGGTACATTTGTGGACTTCTGCAAACAGATAGGCTAATAGGGCTAGAAGTGAACACTTCAAAGATGAGATATATGGTATTTAGCTTGACAAAAATCCTGTGGATAAACCCATGCTAGAAGGGCTTCAGCTTTAAAGGATTTAGGCCTCGGTGTGAAACTGACAGTCAATATGACATGGGATACGCAAATCAGTAAAAATTGCTTAATTAGCAGCAGTACAGCTACAGGGTATTGAGATCATTGATATGCTACTGCTAAGGACTCTGAAAAAATCTGTTTCACCTGCACTATAGATATATAATGCCCAGCACTGGGGGCAGCAATATATGGTGGAGAGCTTTAGGAACATAACACAGTATTGAGCTTGGCCGAAGCCAAAATGCGTATTCTCAAGTCCTTGTCAAGCTTTCACAAAGCACTCTTATGTTACATTTCAGCTGGACTTAGGAGTTTAACTCATTTTGTTGCAAGCCAATATCAGACCACTGCTTTTTTGTCAGCACATCTGGCAATAACTAGGGATGGGCGGAATTTGCGTAGTTGTGCTCCGCAAAGCTCCGCAAAACGGTAAAAAATCTCGAGCATGCAGAGTTCCGCGAACACGCGGAAGTGCTTGTTCCGCCCAATCGCAATGCTTTTTCCCTGTTCGCGAACTCGGTTTGCGTGCTCGCGGGGAAATATCTTGCGATCACGCATTTTTAAACGTGAACAAGCAAAAAATTCTGCAAAGCCGTGGATTACGGAAGTTTGGGCAATTCCGCGTTCTCCGTGGAACGCGAAATTACCCAAATTCTGCAAATTCCGCGAGCGAAACAGAATTTACTGCCCAGGCCTAGCATTAACCTCTTATAGAATGGCTCCAGAAGAGGTATTTAGTCTTGACTGGGACTCAAAGGTACATTTGCTGAAATCTATCACAACACAGTTATATACAATGGGGGACAGATTTACTAACTAGTCATGCAACGCAACACAGCAAGACAATTTGCTGCACTGTTTTGCATGATAGGGAGAGGGCGAGTATGTGCCATTTCTATTATGATATGCCACATTTCTGCACTCTTCCAGCACTGTCACACTGAGTGCAGCCTAGCACCAACACACAGGCACCCTTGCGCTATTGTGCAAGGGAGCCTGTGTTACAGCCAGGAATTGTTTTTGCAAGAAGGGACAACTTCCTGCACAAAAACAATTCTCTGAGGCTTTTTTGTGTTTCTTTGGGTTCTGCGGAAATACTGGTTGCACGCTATTGGGAATGACTTTTGATGGCGCTAGACCAGAAAGCCTTATAAATGCTTTTTTTAACTTCACATCTACGAAGCAAATTTGTGCCATTCTTAAACTCTGTAATAACTCCCCTCTAAAGCAGCGTTACTTAAAATTCAGTTATACAGTCAGTTGCCAGCAATAGGTAAAATTCAGGTATAGGATTCGTTCTTAACTGGCTTCTGAAGTAAATGGTCAACTGCTCAACCAACTAACATTAAATATCCATGCAGTATACATGAAATTGAAATTGTGGCACATGTACTGTTCTTTAATGAGGCCTATGTGGAAATACAGAGGAAATGGCTTGTTTCAATTTGCTATCATTTAATATTCTCCTAATGCATAACTGATTTGGGAATTTTGAGATCTTATTCTAGAGAAACCATAGTTTTAGGTACGTCTAGGTTCCTTACATTGCCACCATTACACTGCAGCAAGACTCCTCCTTAGCCTCCCACGACAAGACCACATCACCCAGCACCTACGAGACCTCCACAGGCTCCCCGGCAAGGAGAGAGCTACTCACTCACACCTACAAATCCCTCCACAACACCGGACCCCAGTACCTCAACAAAAGAGTCTCTTTCTATGCACCCAAGAGAAGCCTCCGCCGACCTCGCCCTGACCGAAACCCCTTGAATCCGCAGAGCCAGAACACGTGAAAGAGCCTACTCCTACATCACGGCAAAGACCTGGAACAAACTCCTGCTCAGCTTCAGAAGTTCCCCCACTCTCCATGCCTTCAGGAAGAGCCTCAAGAGCTGGCTCTTCGGGTGAGACGTTGCTGCACGATTCTCCCCCCCCCCCCAAGGCCTTGAGACCCTCATGGGTGAGTAGCACACTTCACAAATCGCTGATTGATTGCTTGGCTTACATCTATGCAGCATGCTGGGACAAAATAGCAGACAGTTTCAACTCTTATGATTGTCTTTCATTTAAATTCTGTTTTTATATGTGTAGGGTTCCTAGAAGACTGGGTCGGAAGTAAATGCGAGGGGACGGCTTTAAAGGCTCTATGATGTTTATTATTCAACAGTTATAACTTGTGAAACATTTAATTTTGTAAGGAATTCCTTTAGGCTACTCAAATTCTTCTGTCTTTTCTCTTCCAGGTTTCCCAGCAGCTGTAGATGTCCCCAGTGGCTCATAGGAAAGAAGTAAAAGTAAGTGTGAGTTTATTGGTCTTCTTACTATATTCTTCCCACACCAACAGTGCTCACCAGAGGTGCCTTTCCTTGCTATAGCATTGATTTACCTTTCACTTTTCTCTTTTATTTTTTTTCTCCTGTGGTTAGAGTGAAAGAGTTTTCCAAAAGCAAAGGATGAAAAGTGAGGAAAGGACAAAAACTTGAAAAACACAAAACAAAATGAAAAAGGGTCTTCGAAAGGAAGGCCTTAGGTAAACTTTTCCCTTTCCTTAGTTTGTTTCCTATTCTCTTTTTGTGCAGTTTCATCAGGATTCCACCTTAGTCATTTCTTTCAGGCATACCCGTCTCAATCATTCTGGATCAAGTGAACCCTTGTGGGGATGTTTCTAATTCCAGCACCTTTCAACCAGTGCAAGACAGAGAGAGAGAGACCCGTGAATCACCCCCTCCCTCCTCCAGCTCTATAATTTTTTTCCTCTTACTCCACTTCGCTACAACTCTCCTGAGTTATAGCCAAACATTATGAGGACACTAGAGATAATTTGATCAACTGTCACTCAGAAACTGCAAACTGGATGGAAAGCCACCGTCTGAAGCTGAATGCAGAGAAGTCTGAAATACTTCTCTTTGGAAAAGCACACCTAGTCTGGGAAATAACTTGATGGCCTCAATCATTAGGCACTACACCAGAACCCAAACGGGTTTTTAAAAAGTTAAGAATTTTGGTTGACAACGCACTAACCATGCAAGATCAAGTAAACTCTGTGAGGCACATATTTTGCCATGCTAAAATTACTAAGGAGACTTTGTATATGGATCCCAGCCAACTGGAGACAAACCATTGTTCAGGCCTTGATAACTAGCAAACTAAAATATAGGAATGCGCTATATGTTGATATGGGTGACTACCTATTCTTCAGACTACAGCTCACCCAGAATGCAGAAGCTAAACTGGTCTGCAATAAGAAAAAGTACAGTGCGGCATCCAAGTGCCTGAAGGTGGTACATTGGCTGCCTATGCATGAAAGAGCTAAGTTTAAACTACTGCACATAAAGCCCTATTCAAGCTCGGCCCAAAAATGACTTTTATGCCCCCCGCAAGAACTGAGGTCCAGTAATCTCGCTCTTGCTAAAACCAGAAGCATAAAGAACGTTAGATCTGGAGGCAGCTCTTTTTCATACCAGGCGGCCATTTATTGGAATCAACTCCCTTTAGCCCTTTGTCTTACCGATGATCATATAGGGTTTAGGAAACAACTGAACACATGGCTATTCAGGATTTAACTACTCGTGCCTTGGCAAGTGTCTTCTCAATATGGGTTAGCTATCCTAGCGCTGTGATATCCCTCAGGATGAGTGTTGTGCTTTATAAGTAAATTAAATTAAATGGAGCGTAGCCCCAAAAAAACATATCTTTATCGACTGACACTGTTCATTCAACCACCCCTCACAGTAAGGCATCAAGTATATCTTGGTTGTAGTGGATCATGCCATCAGGTATTCTGGGACGGTACATCTGTGGAGCATGGTGGCAGTGATAGCTCTACTGGGAACCTTTTCTACGGTTAGATTTCAGAGAACTGTAACCTCTGACTGGAAAAACCAACTTGTCTTATCTGAGAGAGCTATGGGTGCAAGCAGGTGTGAACTACCACTTCTCCACAGTATACTGCCCGCAAGCTAAGTGGATAGGTTTAACAAGACAACTAAGAGCATGATAGGAAATATGATGGAGAACCTAAAGAGAAAGTAAGATCTTGTCTATGCCAGTCTTTTGTTCATTTACCAAGGGATTCCACAGAAGGTTGTAAGGTTTAGTCCCTTTCTCCCTAACCTTAACAACTTCTCTCTGAGTCTCTCTCCACGTTGCGGGTTCCCACTATTTATGCAGGTGGTGATAGTACTGCCTTTGGCCAGATTCTCAAAAAGTTCCTCCGCTACTCTGTCTCTGTCCATCGCTGTATGTATATATAATGTGGTGCAATTGAATGGATCACACGCTGCGGCTGCCTTCCCTGATAAAGCTAGGTGCTAATGTTGTGGGGACATTAATTAAACAGGAAAATCGTCACCTGCCAAATGTGCATGGTACAAACCAATACAGAATTCATGTGGTGCAAAAATTGAGGGAAAAACCCTAAAACAACCAAAATGTGGGACCAAAATGTACGGCAAGTAAATAATGTCCTGTCCTATGGACACACTTCAGTGTTCAAATGAAAGTTCATAAAAGAGTAGGAATACAGAACAAAGAAGAGTAATGTCTGTTATGGTACTTTCTTTGTCTTTTATTCAAGATAAACGTCCAGCAAACACGTGTTTTGTCGTATGGGGATTACCCCTTGAGTTTCAATCGCCTCTCTGCCGGTTAACATTCCGACCCGGCTGGTCAATTATTCCTCTATTGTCACAAAACTCAAATGTAATTTCGAAAGCTAAATCATAAAATATAATGTCAGTTGTATGTTCCTTTATTGATAAGTTCAGGCCAACTAGGTAGATCAAAATGTAATCGTAGGCCGATGTGAGCTGAAAGATTCTGAATCAAGTGCGTTGTTGATCCTATTCATCGCCGGGTACGCATTCTGTACCGGCTTCCAGTTTTAGCCACAGGGATGCAGATGGATGTTCCTACCAGATCTGCTAACCTGGCGGCAGCATACAATTTTCGTAATAGTGATCAGTAAAGTGACCAGGTATTTTTATCTGTGTCACTGGAGTGGAGTAAACTTATGCTGTTTTGTATTTAATTCATATAAGGACTCAATGAGAATAGGTCTCCTGTTTCATTCACTACTATACCTATAAAACGATGTTTTGGGTGAACTGTCTTCGAACCCATAGGGTTTTTAAAAAGAACCCTCACTCACCTACATAGTAGGTGACTTGCTACCTCAATGGGTTCCCACCCTCTTCGCAAAATGCTTCCAGGGAGTGTTGGGACACCTGATTACAGCAGAGCTGTTTTTTTGGAGGGGAGAACAGTGATGGTGAGTTAAATAGTGAAAAGTGCAGTTTTAAAATTGGCTCAAGAATTACAGTCAACTATACATACATTTTAATCAGGGAAGTCTTGGTCAGTGTTAAAAAATATATATAGTGGAGGATATATGTGGGATCTTAAATTGATCCAACTTATCGTCAAAGTGGTCTACATGTTTCAGCCATCTTCTAATACTGTCTCTCAGGGTCAGAATGACTTTCATCATTACCAAAAAGAAAGGGCCCGCATGCGTGCTAAGGCATGAAGGAAATGTTTGAGTGAATCATTATTACAACCCACTGATTTGTCAGGAAAAATCACTTTTTTTCTTCTTCCAGAAAGAACCACATAGGTACATTCCCTTCTGATTCCTTTGCATGCCTAATTTGTCACTTTATATTCCACACGTCTTGTTTAGCATTTATAAATAAAAAAAGTATGTATGTATGAGCATACGTGTTTTCTGTATCTTAGACAGACTATATATACAACCAGATAGTGTCTCAGGTATACATACAGATTATCTGTTTTACAGACAAGACATACAGACAAATAGTATTTCTCATGAGGATTCCAACATAGAGAATGTGCTTATTATTGTTAGCGCGTGTCCGGGCTTTTCAGTAGTTCAACATACATCTTGACCTGATATTGGTCAAATGTGCTATATTGTTAAAGTTAGTACTTTTTTGCTCAGGTTACGTGCAATAATCAGACATTAGTTTTGTGCCAGGTAAGCCAGAGAAAATTCAAGGGTTTTCGGTGCTAGAGTACGAAATTGGGCAAACAGCGCTTATCTCCAGTAGGTAAAAAAGAGTTAATTCTTCACAGTAATGTGTTGATTTAAAAAAATAAATATATATATATAGTAAGTAATAGGCACTGACTTTGCGGTAGTAGCCTCTTGCTACTTAGGATAGGCTGAGGGGGTGGACCCTGTAGTCACACTCGGTAGATTTTAAAAGAGGAGAAACCCTTTAATCAAGGTCGGCCTCTAAGGTTTTTAATCTTGTTGTGACAGTCATCTTCCAGGCCAAAGGGCTAAACAGAGATCATAAAACCAAGTGTATGAAATTCAAAGACTGATGCTATAAATCACATTTGTATCTGGACACAGATTATAAAAAGGAGATCTTGAGTCTCCCACATTGTCAAACTGGAGCTGTAGATCACCTTGGAGAACCTCAACGCGACTTCTGTCTTTTGTGACCAAGGTCTGTTAGTCTCCCTCCTGGCTGAGGGGATTTCGCCCAGGAGAATCAAGACCACTTGCCTTGGAGCCTGGAGCACCAGCACCTGCATGCCTGCTGAGAGACCCTGTAAGGAGAAGGAAGGTGCATGGAAGGGTTAAGGTCCAGTGGCGATCCTGTCTCATGAAATCTTGTAGTGAAGAGTGAGAATCATGGTCTATTCGTAGCATCACACTGGTCAGGCCATCTGCCCATGTGCTGCTCAACTCAGAGACCCCATATGCCAGGTGGAGCTTCCATGAAGATTCAGGGCCATCATTCTGGGGCATTTGCTTTGAACCTGGAGGGCTTTTTCCTTCTGAAGGTCTGTGACCTGAAAAGGCCATTGCTGCCATGTGTACTGCTGTTTGTGACCCCTGTATGACAATTGGGATCCACAGAGTAGAGAGAGGTGCATTACTCTTGTGCAGCATTCAAAAGTGAGGCGTACCAGGTTGTGATCTGTGTAACCAGAGCATCTTCTTTGCCACGGGAAACAAGAAGTTGCCTTTTGGAAATAGGGTAACTGGTTGAAAGGGTTAAAACCCAACTCAAACAGCCACCACAATCTCTGTCAGGGTGAACCTCAAGCAAACCCCAGATTAACCTGTAGTTAACTGTCTGGTAGCTTGGCACAAAATGAGTCAGACTTAGCTTAGAGGCGATGCATAAAGTATTTATGCAGCACTTCAGAGAGTAATAAAGTAAAAATACAGCATAGGAAAAATCCCAAACCAATTTATAAACAGAGTAAAACTAAATTAAATATTCGAGACGAATTGGAGAAAAGTCTAACCAGTAGAATGTAAGATATGCAATTTAAAAGTTTTAAGCAAAAACACCACTTAGAAGCACAAAGCACCAACTGAGGATATCGGGTCGGGTCAGACCGTGACAAAGTAGCAAGTTCAGGTTGACCACAATATAGCGGGGGCTGGATACAGGGACCAAGTTAGACACACTGAACAAAAGTGAAACAAACTTTACAAGGCATCCATTACATCGCACTACCTTTACATAGCAGTCATTACACCGCAACATCCTTTACATCGCATGTCATTACAATGCAGCCATTACATCGCATTTCACTACAACGCATGTCATTACATCGCAGGTCATTACAATGCATACCATTACAACGCATAGTACCCTTACACTATCCAACACTTACCCTACTGTTGCACTCACTGGAGTTAGAATAGTAATTTTTACCCCTACTCTATCCATCACTTACCCTACTGTTGCACTCACTTAAGTTAGAATAGTAATTATTACCCCTATACTATCCAACACTTACCTTAAATGCGATGTAATGGTATGCAAGGTAATGGTATGGGTTGTAAAGGTATAATGCGATGTAATGACTGCGTTGTAAAGGTAGTTTCTGAAAATGCTATGTAATGGCATGCGATGTAAAAGAATGTATCTTTAAAGGATGTTGCGATGTAAAAACTGCGTTGAAAAGGCATGCATTTTCAATGTATGCGTTGCAGAGTCATACATTCTGAACAAAAAGTACCTTACATTCTGGTTTACGGAGGGTTGTGAGATCCCGCATTAAGGATTTGTAGCACAGCGATGATTCCAAGGATCTACAGTGCTGCGATGATGAGCCCTGTGTCGCCATTAAGGATGCCATTGACGACAGCCTTGCATTGCGGAGTCCTGCATCGAGGATGCAATGTGCAGAGGCCGTTCAGAGGAGACTGAGCACTGTGATGCAAGGGGGATACGTCACTCTGTGGTGGTTTCAACGTGGCTTCAAGGAGATGCATCACACTGCATCAGTTCTGCTTCACAGGACCACTGGTGGACTGGCAGAGCATCTACCTTCCCAACTCCTAGAGTCCAGGACTGGGGTGACACCACTTGGGGGGGTAGTACTCACAGCAGACAGAGTCCTGGTACTGAGTACAAGGGGGTTGGAACTTTAATTACCCTAAAGCTCTCATCAGGAGGCCAGCTAATTAGCCCTTCAAGTTATTCTGGTGGTCCTCTGTTCAAGATGCAGGTCCAGTCCTTTCAGTAAGGCAGCAGGGCAGCAGGATGGAAAAGTAGCAATCCTTCCAGCAGTCCTTTTGAGTTTTCCACAGGTCCAGAGGTGTACGAAGAGCTGGGTCTGAGGGTCCATTATTTATACCTGATACCTACTTTTCAGTAGGAGAAGGTTCTGGAGGTTCCACCCTCAAAGGTGTCTGGGATTTCTTGCTTCCCCGACCTGACCCCCTGGTGTCACAAATGACTAGAGTCAAACCCTTTGTGAGTGTGCTCAGGCAGAGCCTTTATGATATGTAAGTATGGTAGGTGACAGCTTCTCCCCCTCATCAAGCAAGCAATGGTCCATCTTGCCAACGCCTATGCTCCTTTGTCTTACTATCTTTGAGCAATATACAAGGGCCAACTGCCAAATACACCTAGTCATGTAACCCAGGAAACAGTCTGCAAGCTGTAAATGGTCAGGACAAGAAATAAACAACTTTCTGAAAGTGGCAACTTCAAAACTGTGACCTGAAATCTGTCTTTCCCATTAAAGAGGGGTTTAAATTACAATTCTTCAGAAACCAAGCTCGACATTCCTACCTGCTTACAATTGGAAGTTATCACTTATTGAATGTAATAAGTTAACCCAAGTTTATCCTATGAGACGGGAGGTCCTTGCAGTAGTAAAAAATGAAATTATGAGTTTTCGAAAACTACCAAAATATGTAAAACTTGAAAAGTACATGTCTAACTTTTTAAATACAGTGATTCCTGACCTCTGGGTTGTTTAGGGCCTAGTTTACAATGGAACAAACAAGCTGCCCTGGCAGGCCAGAGACATGTTTAAATGGCTACTTAAGTGGGTGGCACAATGAGTGCTGTAAGGCCACTAGTATCATTCACTGATGTAAAGGCCCTGGGTACATGTAGTACCCCTTTACCAACGACTTACAAGTAAAATAAATATGCCTATTGGATGCAAGCCAATGTTACCATATTTAAATGTGAGAGCACAAGTAGTTTAGCACTGGTTAGCAGTCCAAAAGCTAGGATAAACAATGCCAGCAAAAATAGGAAGCTGGAAGGCAAAACATTGGAGAAAAACTAAGCCACGGTTCTGCGGTCCGCCACTGCTCGATATCCGCAGCCAGAAATAGGAGGGCTTACCACAGATTTGGAGGAGCATCACGAACACCCAGCCACCTGTCCTACAGTGACAAGCCTAATGTGCATTGCTCGCCATCTGCTCATGTTGAATGCAAAGCCGAACCATTAGATGACTTTGGGCCACTGCCACATTCGTAGACCTTCTGTAACGCAATAACAGCGAAAGTGGATGAGTCTAATCATCTGGCTACAGAGCCATCGGAGGACTTGCATTGACTATAGCAATGCAGTGTACAGGCATGTTGTCTTCAGAAGACATTGTGAAACTTTTAGGATTAGTACTCATTAGCCAGGCCTAGCCTGAATTTTGCCTCAAGAAAATGGATAAATGGAGGGAAACCACAGTCTGCAGACAGGGAAGCAGGACTCGGGACTTTGCCCTGTCAATGTTAGGGTGCTGACCTTACTGTGTGCCGTATTACACTTTAGGTTCATGTATAAATAATAACTTTTTCATAAAAGCAAGTAATTGGTCTGACATTCATTTTTTGGTGCTGGTGAGCATGTTTTAAGTTGTGTACTTGTGTAAACTTTTCACCACCCCCCACGCCCCAAAAAGAGACTTGGCCTGCTCAGCATGCACTTGGCCTATTAACTCAATCACTATCGTAGGTCCAGCCATGGGACATCAGGAGATAAAGGGGCAGATTTATGATAACTGGCGCATCCCTGCATATCAGCAGGGATGCACCAGTTATTATGCGCCACAGCTGCGCCACCATGGATGCGCCGCATTTATAATGCGGCGCACCATGGGGCAAAAACGGCACAGATGCGTGACGCATCTGTGCCGTAAAAGTGGCGCATTGCTGGAGTTGTGTCGCAAGCGCGACGCAGCTCCAGCAATGCTCTGGGGGGCCCTATCTGTACAATGCTGCGTCAATCCTTACGCCTGCTTCAAGCAGGCACAGGGTTTTGACGCAGCATGGGCCTAAAAGTGACTGAGTGAAATCTTGTAGATTTCACTCAGCCACTTTTAGGAGGCGTTCCTGCGCCGGAACGCCCCCACCTGCCCTGGAACGCCTACATGTGGTGCAGGGCTTTACAACGTGACACATCTCCCAGATGCGTCACGTTGTAAATACCCCGCACCATGGCGCAGGATTTGCGCCGCTGCTGCGTCACAAAAGTGACGCAACGGCGGCGCAAAAGTGGCGCAAGTGCAACATAAATCTGCCCCAAAGTCCCCCTCTCCCTTGGTTGGGTAGAGTAGATTCTGCTTGTACTATAGCCATTTGAAAGGGATTCCGATAAGTTGTGTCACCAACAAATAAAAAGGCTTTTTAAGCATTTACCCTGATTTTCAGTCTGCACAGTTTCCTGTATCATGATCACTATTCTTCTGTGTCACTAAATAAGCTTAGCTTGGATATTATTGTGAATTATGGTGAATTAGTGTGCTTGAATCTAATTGCATAATTTCTAAGACTTTGAGACGTTTTATTGGGATGTGTTGGCTATCTCTTACAGGATACCCTACAATTCAGTTGTGAGGCAGGACGGTTGACTCAGGTATATATTAAATAACTAACACATTTTTTTAAATTCATAATAGTGTTTGGACTGCAAAGGTAAACCTGCAAAGGTGCATCATTGGTGATATCAGAAACAGCTCTCTTTTCTCTTTTAGTTGTTTCTAATGCTTTTTACATCAAATATTTCATGCAGTTTCGCCTTTAAGTACTTGCATCGCTTCAGTTGGATTTGTCTGAGGCAAAAGCCAGGTAAGATATAGCTGGTAGAAACTGTGGTAAGTGGTCCTATATCAACATGCACTTAAGTGTTCCTCATCAAAAGACTTCCATGACTGCTAGGATATATGAATTAGTCAGGGTCTGACTGGGAAAGAAAATAAGCCTGGTCATCAAAATAAAAGTAGCCTCAATTTGGTGAATCAGACAAAAAATGCTGCCCACACTAGCAAATCAGGGCAGTTTTCAACTTGTTTTCTAAGGATTTTGCAAAGTGTAGTAGTATGCATGCATTTGTGCTTGCAGGCAATGTTTATGATAATATCAAGGAAATCAACAGTAAAGAACTGACCACCAGACTATAAAACAGGTCTACACACAGCCATAAAAAGGCTCACACGCTGACCTATCAGGCAAACCCTTCAACCAATCAATTTGTATACCCTAAGGGTATCTGGGCGCTGTGGGTGTGACGTCTCTATCAAAGAGCCAGTTCTTGAGTTTCTTTCTGAAGTCTGTCAGGGATGGTGCTGTTTAGAGGTGAAGGGCCGGTTTGTTCCAGGTCTTGGTCGTGATGTAGGAGAAGGAGCGGCCCTGCTGCAACCAATGCGGTGGGTGTGCACTCTGACCAGTGAAGAGAAGCACAGGTGTCTTGCAGGTTGGCTAGATGAAAGTTCAGTCGATGATTGATGTAGGCCGGTCTTTGATCATGTAGAGTTTTGTAGGTGTGCGTAAGGATCTTCAACTGGCATCTCTTATGGATGGGTAGCCAATGGAGGTTTCTGAGGTGGCGGTGAAATGGGTTTGTTTGGGGAGGTTCTGAATGAGTCCGGTTGCAGCATTCTGTATAGTCTGGAGTCTTCTGGAGAGCTGGGTGGAGATGCCGGTGTAGAGAGCTTTGACATAGTCGAGGTGGCTGGTGATGAGAGCCTGAGTGACGGTTTTTCTAGTGTTGACAGGGATCCATCTGAAGATTCGGGAGGCCTGCGAAGGATGTGGAAGCAAGAGGAGGAGACCGCGTTGGCTTGTTGTTTCATGGTCAGTTTACTGTCGAGCATAAGGCCTAGGTTGTGAGCAGGGTCTGTTGGTGTGGGTGTTGGTTTGAGTTCTGCTGGCCTAAAGCTATGGCCCCAAACGGAAATGTTTTTTCCCAAATATTAGTACTTCTGTCTAGTCAGAGCTGAGTTTAAGGCAGCTGTCTCTCATCCAGTTGGCTACATTGGTAATTGCGTCGCAGAACTTAGTTCAGGTGGTGAACGAGAGTATGAATTTAGTGTTGTCTGAACTGAAAATATGTTGAGCCTGTGGGATCTGACCCTTCGGGCATTGCCCGATTGCCCTTTAGGCTAGTCTGACTCTGGAATCGTTCATTCATGGAATGCTGTGTAAGAGAAATGTGAATCTTAAAGCAGATGGATCCAAGGTTATATACAAGGTCATTGCGGCCAGTATTTCAAGTCAAATTTGGTTGAACTCTAAACAGAATAACAAGTCCACTGTGCGTCCTCCTATACGGATCTCACCATCTCGTACCTGGATGAAGCGGAAGAGATTCAAGACATGTCCAAGTCCAGTTTATCGATACATATATTAAAACGAATTATGTGTGCCTTTGTATTTCATGGATTATTTTAGAACCAGGTGAGCAAATGTGAAACGGAGGCAGACTGTAAGTCCCGGGGAGGTGGGAGGTTCTGTATTTCCATTTGAGAAACATAGATAAACGGTGACTTTTAGCATTTACTGTTTAATTCACAGACTTTCATCATAATAGTAATTTTTATGACTGTGTTTTCTACTGCCTAATAAAGGAACAGGAGTTTTCTATTCAATGCTATCTTGTACATATTACAATGTGTTAGGAAGCTACTTTGTATTCATGGCATCCTACTGAATGCATTCAAACGGCCTTTGATTTATAAAGTTATCTTTCAGGACTATGTGTGTTTGTGCAATGAGAATTCCGAGTTTACTCGATCATCTGCATTCCATTTGCAAAGTGTAATTATTTGTGAACACTTTATGGCTGCAGAGGTTATCTATAATCCTGCAAGCTTGCTATATTAAGCTGCGGTCTGCATATCAAAATCATCCCTGCTGATATAATTGAAAATGGCCTATGTTGTTAAGCTTCCTAATTTGTGATTAGAAAACCATTTCACTGTATTTCAAGAAGATACTTAAATGGAGCAGCTTTTTAGAAACTGTTTCACTTTTTTTTGTATATGAATGCTTCCCACACAATATGACTTATCTTGAGTACTTCAAGATCATATCCATAAACTACTCATAATATGTGATCTGAGTTTAACATGAGATAAACTCTTGAGGCCTGTTTCCCAAACCCGTTTACAACCAAAATAAAAAGTACAGCAGCAGTGTTACCTCTTGGACGCCATTCGTGGGTTCAAGAGCTATATGTTTTTACTGAGCCGCTGGCCAAATTCTCAAAGCCATTTACGAGTATGAAGTGTAGTTCTACTGGTATATTGTTCCGCATACCCATAAATGGCAATTCACCAAAATACATTTGTCATTCTACACACCGGAGCCTCCTATCTCTTATGTTGTGAACGGATTTCTCACACGTGTAAACCTATTATTGATGGGAGTTTCTTCGGGGACTGACTGGGAAACGGTGGATATCGACTCCAAAATGGGGGGAGCAAAATGTAAAATCATAGGGGCATATTATGAAGACAGGCAATACAATTATCGCCGCTTTAGTGTCAGAAAACTGCCGCTAAAACGGTGATAATGGGCTTGATAATATGCTCTATGGAATTCCAATTGAAGCCCATGTTAGATGTCCTTCACATCTAACATGGCTTCAATTGGAATTCCATAGAGCATATTAATCAGCCCATTATCGCCGTTTTAGCGGCAAACGGCGATAATTTTATCGCCTGTCTTGATAATATGCCCCCATAGAGAGGCAAAAGGAGGGCCATGCAATCACAGGAACATACATACACAATAGGGCAAAATTACAAACGTTATTCTCCACCTATTGAAGCACTGGCAAGCCACGCAAAGATTATTGAAGCATATCACAAAGCACACCACACCACCGAGAGGAACTGCAGTGGAAGTACAGATACATTAGTGGAGCCAGAGACTAACACTACCAGGATAAAAGGGTCAAAATTGAAAAGACAAATTGAACAACAGTCTACACACATCCACGATAGCAATAGTTCAGTGCACACACTGCGACAACCAGCAGTTCCATGCACTGACCGGCATCCTGGGTAACAGATGCATGAGGAGGAGAGAAGATATACGTTCAGAAGATCACTGCACTTCGCATGCCTGAGGAAGGGTGGTGGCAGACACCGTTTCCCTCCTCATGTGATCCTGGGCATGGCTACAGAACGCTAGCAGGATCTTACTTGGCAACAGCCCCTCTCATGTCATTTCTGTCTTTGTCAATGTACTTGCTGCAATCCATTCCTCACCCACTTGATCATTCCAGAGGAGCCAACATTTCACAGGCACGCTAATTCTAGGTGTTTGCATGAGGTTGTGACTTGCATTGCCAAATGAGAGCAGCAATCACTGAATGACAGGTCAGTCGCGTCAATTCTATGACATTTCCCTGGTGCTGATTATCATTCTTTGGACATGTGAACTTCAACCAGCATTACTGGGCACACTGTTATCACAAGTGACCCTTCTGATACTTAACTAACATGCAAGCAGTCTGCAATGCTTCAGGCACTCCAATGACATGCAAGCTGTAGGCAGTGCTTAGCACTGATTCGCACATGTGGGAGCTGCCTTTTAGAGTGGATTACAGTGATATGTGTTGACATATATGTTAAGGCACACAATGACCTCAGGCCTAAAAGAGTGCACTTTTGGCATTCTCAAGTCATGCTGCACCTGCTACGTTCACAAAGAAACTGAGGATGCTAATGCACTCCTATGATATAGTGGGCACAGTCATCATATCCTATAATGTTTTGCACACTATCGCCTTTCTATATGGCTAACATATAGACATACAATCTTTTCTAAGGCCCCCAGCCAGATGACCAGGCTGGGCCAGTTCCCAAAGGTTATTATCTGCTTGTGCATGATCAACGTCTGGTTTCAGGAGGGAGGAGCGAAGAGAGTGGATGTAGTAAGTCACACTTCAACAGAGCTCTGCCATAAATCATTCTTTTTATCAAAACATAGGGCTCAACCATGGCGCTGTGATTAACGCAACCCAAAGGAAGCAGGCAGAGTGACCACACCAGCGCTCATCAGTCGAAGCCAGCAATGGCATTGGTTTGACACGGGCAATGGAACTGACTGCCTGATTACATTGGAGGCCACAGATGCATTGAATTAATGTGGAATGGGTCCGGCTGGCATGGTGGCCTTTATTGCCTGAAGAAACCTGCTTTGCTGTGGGTTCCTTGCATGTGATACTTGCAGCCATAATCTCTGCTTGGTAGCGAGCATTGTGGCCTAGCTGATGGAGCATCCTCAGCCTGTCTAATGGGAGAGACCTAAGGGGGTACCTTCATCTTGGTAAACGACCAAAATATAGAATCAAATATATAGACAGGAGAGAATATCGACTCCAAAATATAGTTAGGACAGAATATCGAATTACCAAAATATAGATAGCACAGAATATCGAAATTGCGGTATGAAATATCGATTTCCATAATATCGAATTTAAAATATTGATTTCCATAATATCGATTTTTTTGAGTTATGTATTTGTAGTATATGTGTTAAAATGATGTTTTGTTTTTGAAATGTATGTTTAATTTTTTTAAAGTAATGAATGTTATATAATTTAATTTTTGCGTAATTTAATTCCATAGAGGGTTGTGGATTTATAGGGGAATAGGGTGGGAAGTAATTTAATTATAGCAAATTAAATATAAATATTTATGTATATGTATTGATAATTAATTGATTGATAATTAATTATCATTTGTTAATTAATTTTTATTAATTGGCAATTAATATGTATTAATTGGTAATTGATTTGTATTAATTCGCAATTATGTTAATTGTATTTTTTATTATTAGGAGCGGGTTGTGGGTTTATTGGGGAATTGGGTGGGAAGTAATTTAATTGTAATAAAGTAAATATTAATGTTTATTTATGTGTATTGATAATTAATTGCTAATTAATTATTAATTGGTAAATAATTTTTATTATTTGGTAATTAATTTTTATTAATTGATTAATTGATAATGTTAATTGTATTTTTTATTATTGGGAGTGGGTTGTGGGTTTATAGGGGAATTGGCTGGGAAGTAATTTAATTGTAATAAAGTGAATATTACATTTTATTTATATGTATTGATAATTAATTGATAATTATTAATTGGTAATTAATTTTTATTAATTGGTAAAAAAAATTAGAGTAATTAATTTTTATTAATTGATAATTATTTTCAATTAATTTTTTATTAGTATTGATAATTAATGTAATCTTATTTTAATATTAAATCATTACTTTCGCTACTGTTGCACTCTCAGGAGTGGGAATAGTAATTTTTACCCTCCCGCTATCCAACGCTTTCCCTACTGTTGCACTCTCGGAAGTGGGAATAGTAATTTTTACCCTCCCGCTATCCAACCCTTTCCCTACTATTGCACTCACTGGAGTGAGAAATAGTCTTTTTTACCCTCCCGCGATCCAATGCTTTCCCTACTGTTGCACTCTCTGGAGTGGGAATAGTAATTGTTACCCTCCCGCTATCCAACGCTTTCCCTACTGTTGCACTCTCTGGAGTGGGAATAGTAATTTTTACCCTCCCGCTATCCAACGCTTTCCCTACTGTTGCACTCACTGGAGTGGGAATAGTAATTTTTACCCTCCCGCTATCCAACGCTTTCCCTACTGTTGCACTCTTTTTAGTGGGAATAGTAATTTTTACCCCTACGCTATCCAACGTGTTCCCTACTGCTGCACTCACTGGAGTGGGAATAGCAGTTTTTACCCCTAACTACCCAACGCTTTCCCTACTGTTGCGCTCACTGGGGTGGGAATAGTAATTTTTACCTTCCCGCTATCCAACGCTTTCCCTACTGTTGCCCTTTCTGGAGTGGGAATAGTAATTTTTACCCTCCCTCTATCCAACGCTTTACCTACTGTTGCACTCTTTGGAGTGGGAATAGTAATTTTTACCACTACGCTATCCAACGTTTTCCCTACTGTTGCACTCACTGGAGTGGGAATAGCAGTTTTTACCCCTACGCTATCCAACGCTTTCCCTACTGTTGCGCTCACTGGAGTGGGAATAGTAATTTTTACCTTCCCGCTATCCAACGCTTTCCCCACTGTTGCACTTTCTGTAGTGGGAATAGTAATTTTTCCCCTCCCGCTATCCAACGCTTTACCTACTGTTGCACTCTTTGGAGAGGGAATAGTAATTTTTACCACTACGCTATCCAACATTTTCCCTACTGTTTCACTCACTGGAGTGGGAATAGGAATTTTTACGCTCTCACTATCCAACAAAATCTCGAATTTTTTTTACATTACATTTATTATTTTTACAAATATGTTTTATTTAATTGTTTTTAATATTTAATTACTTTTATATTATTTTTAATACATTAAAAAATCGATATTTTAGTTAACTATATTTTGTAATCGATATTTTAGTACTTACCTGTTTGCAGATAGGGATTCCATATTCTGTACTTTGATATTTTGGAGTCGATATTTTGGGCATTCTATATTCTGTCCCTCGATATTTGGTCACTGAACCCTTCATCTTGTCCTGGTGACTGGGAATGGGCTCTACCAACACTCAGTGAAGGTTGCCCTCTACACATACCTCTCCAACTAGTGGGACAGTGGTGGGCAGGAATGCAGCAGCAAAAGGACTGCATATTTTCTATCCATACCTTCTCTTTTTATCGGTAGCTTTACAGAAGGGAGGGTTTGAGGAAGGGCACTTCTAAGGTCCCTGAAATAGACTTCTTCGAGTAGTGATGCTACATATATGTCATCTGTGGTTCAAACATTTCACCATTACTCAGTGGATTGGGACCCACATAGTGACTGGAACTCTGCCATTTTCAGCATACCAAAAAAGCACCAGCCTGGTGGCTCATCACTGGATAGCTTTTTGTGAATTACCATTAACAACACTTAGACCAGAGAGAAAACCTTAGTTATGCAAAGATGCAACATACACAGCACCCCCATCTCTGGCAGCAATAGATTCAGACCCAAAAATAGCCATGTTGCAAACAAGCACTCCTGAACTAATAAATACACTTTTACCTCCAGATAAAAATGACTTCATCTTGATGAAGATCAAAGACTGCAATAATAAGTTGGCACAAAAGATAGACACCGTAGCATTAAATATGATTTAATATGCACCAATCAGTAGAAAATAGCCAACAGTGTAATTTAAAATGAATCACAAATAGATGGGCTTCAGCCAGACGTTAAGGAGTAGAAGACTTGTATAGCATGTATGTAAGAATGGGTCAAGTTTCTGATTTCTGAGTAAATGAGCAGAAGATAGCTCCCAATGCAACCATGTTAGGATTCTTGGTCTTCCTGACTGTATTCGTGGTCAAAGCATAGAGCTGGTTTAGCCTGATTGCTGCCCTAAACATCATATCAAAGCATTTGATGGTGTATAATACTTATTTTTGCATTGTTGCAGTGAGAATTAGCTGATGGCTTTAAGGCACTAAACAATGCTACTGTTCCCCAATTTCTCAGTGGCAGTCCAACAAAAGTAGAACGTCTTCCCAGTAGTAGAAGTAAACTACACCAAACTGAGACTCGGATACATGGTTCTCTTTCCCACTAAATGAAAGGTGCACAAAGGTGAAAATGCAGTGTTTTTACTGACATCAAGAAGGCATGGGAATAGAGTGACTGTGGGGCTGTAGAGGACGTAATCCAGGTTAGTCAGAGTACTCACCTCGAACAAAGTAGCAAAAATGCCTGTCACAAGTGATTGAGGCCAAAATATTCGCTTCACTCAAATCATACTTCTGATTAGCATGGCAGTGGAAACGGCTTATAACTCCTGCTCAGGGCATGTCCTATGTCAATCACAGACTCAGATGCAACCTATCAAGAGTTGTACCTGTGCGTTTCAAAGTCTGATATTGATGACAAGGAAGCAAAGTCTCTACTTACACCAAGGCACAATTATATGAACTTAGACTAAGCACTTAACATTTTTCTTCTTTTAATTGTAGTAGATTGACCCACCCATCTAAGTGTAATAAGTGCATTTCACATGTGAGTAAAAGCTAAACTGACACATATGATCGTCCAGCATCCTGTTGGACGAAATAGATGGTGGAGGACAGGCCCTACTGTGCATGACTTTATAAATCCATTTCGCTCTTCTTTTCCCTCTACGCAACAGTTCAAGCAAACCATAGGTGATCAGCATTTTTATTGTTTCAGCCATGATATAATCAGATCTAACCCAGGAAAATAGTTTAGGTTTTCCTGAGCATTTTGTGATTTGCTTGAGATACAAAAAATTAGTCACCTAGTGTCGTTTATCAGAAGTATTACCAGGCTGAATAAGGATATCTTGCCATTACAGGTGCTCAGGCGCACTTAGCAATGGAGGGATCACACAGAGGCCACTTTTCATACTCAAACGCATACATTGAGGCAAAAGGACATGCCACCCATACACGTTTCTTATTCCTTTTTCGTGATTCACCACAATATCACATATAAGTTCTCTCTTTGCTCTTTCACTGTACGTGTCTTTTCCTCACCTCACTTTTTGTACATGTTCGGTGTTAAAGGTTTATATGACTAGATGAGGATGATGCGGTTTTAAAACCCCAGGAAACCGTTCTCGATAATTACGCTTAGCCATGTTTTAATGCCAAATAGTGGAATATTGTATTTGTCAAATTAAATCTAAATTTTCCAATTACATCTGACTTTACATGAATTACCTTGATGACCATTGAAACAATGTACCTTGTATTATCCATTTTGCATTGACTATAGGACTGTACTTAATGACCATTCCTGCCTCTCTTTCAATGCTAGACTCGCAATTATGTGCCCATTTGTGGAACAATGCACCATATATAATCTATCCTTTGCATTAACTATAGGACTATGTGATTTCACATGCTCAATTACCTGATGCTCATAGATGAATTTTTATTAATACTAAGTTTGTGTATACGTGCCAAAATGTGATATACTGTACCATATTTACTTTGTGATCGTATTTCCCTTCCCCCTTTTGTGCCCCACCCACCTTTCACCCCCCTCCTCCCTCCTCTTTCCTCTGTCCCTCAAACTTTGGAATAATAATTCCACCTCTCACCACTATTCCACGTATTCATACTACTTTTTCACACTCTATTTGCCCATGCCCCCCTTAACCTCAACAAACTCTTTTTCCTTTCTTCTATATACCCTGTCCTCTGTCCCTTAAACTTTAAAATAATTTTTCCACCTCTCACCACAATTCCACGTATTCATACTATTTCTTCACACTCTATTTGCCTGTGCCCCCCTTAACCTCAACAAACCCTTTTTCCTTTCTTCTATATCCACACATTCTCAGCATTGAAAAAGCCCTCGGCCGATGGGCCACATGAGCGAAACATGTGTCGGCTGTTTCTTTACTATTTTTGTTCTTGTTCCACATATGGAAATATAAATAAATACTACGCATTTGAAAAGCATCAAAGAACGATTGGAAATCATTCCACATAAATACATACAAATCAAGAAGGCATAATATTCGATTTCTCTCTAGACTTACCCCATAATGGCGCTTGCGTGTATCCATTTGTGAGGAATGTGCCATCACTAAGATTGGGCCCTGACAACTGTAGCACAAAAGCCTAGATTTCTCCACCCATTTCAGTTACCCACCCATACAAGTTAGTCGGACATTTCCCTCGTACAAAACCAGAGAAATTTGGCCATTATTCTTAGTAGAGATAACTATAACTCGCGCCCCAGTAGTGCTCTGCTGATGACGTCACATATTACATCACTCATGACATGGTCAGTGACATCACTGATGACATCTCTACTGACACCACTGATGACATCACTGATGACATCATCCATGTGATAATCTGATGCACCTCCTCACACACTAATAAAACCTTTTATACACCCACTCTAAAATACAGACTACCAATATTGAATCTATAGACAGACCAATAGCAGTTGGTACATACCCGCTCAGTTATTCCTAGGTCTACACATACACATCCACTCATTCACCTATACAGTAACTCATATATGCAGTCACACATCAATACAGCACTATCATATGCACTCATACACCCATACATACTCTCACACACTGCCACTCATCCATAGACTTACTCACACACCTCCTCAGTCATGAAGAGAATCAATCACACCCATTTACTCACCTATAGTTATACACAGACCTCCTCACTTATTTGTACAAATACTAACACATAATTACTCTTTTATACAATCACTGATACAAGCACACACTCATCCATACAGCCACTCTCACGATCACTCACTCTCACGTATAGTCAATTATATACTCCAAAACTCACATATACTACCTTTCATTTATGTAGTTACTCACACATATACCACTGAGACATCCATTCACTCACCAACACACCCATACACACACTCACCCACCCATACAGACCTTCACAGATGCACTCTTGAACCCATACACCCAGTGAATCACCCATTCACACATCTATGCACAGAGTCACCCACCCCTACACCCACTCACACAGACACTCAGGCACCAATACAGAAACTCAGACAACCAATCAATAACCCATAAAGACAGTCATGTAGCTTCTCACCAACCCATATAGCCGCTTATACACCAACTGACAGTCTGATACATACATTTACTCACTAACCCATGCATTCAGTGAGATACGCTTAATCAGTCAGTTATACAATCAGTCACAGAACTTCTAAATCATCTATTCAGACACTTATACACCAACTCATTCTTCAATACACCTTGGCATATATATATTACCTACTGGCGGTCGCCAGTAGGTAGTTATAGTTAGGACCAAGTTTCCATAGGAAGAGCATTCTTTGTTTTGCTTATAACTTTGGGAGATGTGTTGGCTTAACAGTTAGAGCGCTCGACCTCAGACCTGGGGGAACTGGGTTTGAGTCTCGGTAACGCTGCTAAAACATCCTGTGATTCTGGGCAAATCACTTAATCTCCCCGTGCCTAACAACAACAAAAAATTAATGTTTGTCCTCATGTAACGTAGCTGGTGCTATGTAAAGCTTTCTGATACCTGATTGGATTCGGGTCAAGTTCGCGCTATAGAAAACACTGCAAAGAAAATTTAAAAATACTTTGCCGTTGTTTGATGAATCTTCATGAAATTTTCCAAACTAATTCTTTGTTCATATCAGTTCCTATGTTGAAAGTTTAGAGGTGATTCGTCAAGGGGGGCCGAGAAAAGAGGGGGTCCCAAAACGTGTCTACTCCATGTTAATTTCCATAGGAAACTTTAGCAAGGCAACAGGTCGAATGGGTGAACGGAATTACCCCAAATTCGGCAGGGAGAAAGGTCTTGGCCTAGAAAGTATGCTTTTATTTATTTGGTGTAAATCTGTTCAGTAGTTTTGGAGAGATATAGAAATTTACAGATATCGATATTTGGGAATTCTGCCATCTGATTGGCTGAGGCATTACAAGCACGAGTTTGCTGCTTATTGGCTGCGAGCGGTGCATGCGGTTGCAACTAGGAAGTGTTGGCAGCCATTTTGTGATTCTGTTGAAAAGTAGGAAAGAGGAGGGTAGGAGCACTGTAACCTCTGTGGGGTGTTTAGGGTGTGCTATACAGGGGTGCGAAGCAAACTACTCATCCCTACCGGTCTGAAAGTGCTGGGCTATGGAAATTAAGTGAGGTATCGCCTAAAGTCTGATACTGCTAAGGTGAGCTGCTGCGGGACCCAGGGATTAAAACGTGATCCCAAACTGTGTGTCTTATGCTGTGAAGTCATGTGCCCTCTCCGTTGCACCACACCTGTGGAAGTAGTGTCAGCATGTGTTTATACCTACTAGGACGAACTACTGAACCCTACTGGTCTGAACTTGCTGGGTTACGGAAAATGGTAACTGATCCCCTCCTCACTTCTGCTTCGAGTTTGCAAATGTAGCGCGGGGACACGCTTCCTGCGTAACCATGCGCTTTATAAACTTCCCTAATAATAATAAATAATAATGTGAGGTATTGTCTAGAGTCTCATGCTGCTAAGCTGAGCTGCTGCCGGACTCGGGCATGAAAGAGAGTCCAAACTGTGTGTCATATGCTGTGAAGTCATGTGCTCTGGCCACTGTGCCTACATCTGTCCAAGTAGTGTCAGTATGTAGTTATACCTACTCGGAGGAACTTTTGTTTCGAACATTGTAAGTTGTGTATGGTGCTTAGAGGGTGTTATACAACGAGTGCGAAGGTAAATTTGTGCGTATCAAATCAATTCAGTATTTGTAAAGTGCAAACTACTCACTGGTATGGGTCTGATGGCGCTGGGGGTGTAAGCTGAGCTGCTGCCAGACTCGGGGATACAGTCGTGTAACTACTGACCCCTACCGGTCTGAAAGTGCAGGGTACGGAAATTGAGTAAGGTACTGCCTAGAGTGTCATGTTGCTAAATTGAGCTGCTGCTCGACTCGGGGATAAAACCGTGAGCCCAAACTGTGTGTCCTATGCTGTGAAGTCATGTGCTCTGGGCGCTGTGCCACACCTGTCCAAGTAGTGTCAGCAATATTTTATTCGTAGTAGGAGGAAGTTTTGTTTGGAACACGGTAACTTGTATATGGTGCTTAGGTGGTGTTATACAGGGAGTGCGAAGGTAAATCAATACAGTATTTGTAAAGCGCAAACTACTCAGCTACTACTGAGCAGAGCTGCTGCCGGAGCAGGGAATGAAACCGTTAGCCCTGTGCTCTGAACTCATGTTTTCTGGCCGCTGAGGCACACCTGTCCAAGTAGTGTCAGCATGTGTGCATATGTACTAGGAGGAACTTTTGTTTTAAACAGCGTTTTGTCTGTAGGGTGATTGAGGGGTGCTACAGAGGAAGTGTGAAGTACAAGTCTGCCGTTTCAAATCAATCCAGTATTTGTAAAGTTCAAACTGCTCATTCATACGGGTCTGCAGGCACTGGGGGCTGGCATGGAAATTAAGTGAGCTATTGCCCTGAATCACATGGTGCTATCCAGAGCTGTCGCTAGAGCCGGTGATCAAAGCCAGAGCTCTGTGCTTCAAAGTCAGATGGTCTGGCCGCTGCACCACAGCTGTGTGGTGAAAATCTTTTGCCGAGGGTCCGTTAGTTGCCGTTACCTGGCCCTAAAATAGCGGGCCTAAGTTGTCAGTTATAGGGTGGCTCTAAAAAGAGCCCTTGTGTTTATTAGTTGGAGCTACATATAAGTGCGGATGCACAGCTTCAGGTTATTCAGAAAAACTCGATTTCCCTGATCTGTGAAGTGTACTCCATCACTTCTGTAGATATCAGCCATATCAAAACGTATGTTGTTGTTGTAGATCGACCCCATTCTATGGTCTCTGAGGTATGCAGACACAGCTTTATTGACATTCTTCCTAGATTTTTCAATCTGAGGACAACATTGGTTTGACCATTTCCACTTCTGGCTTTGGCATATATTGGAAGACAGTTTGAGGCAAAAGTAACATCAATTGTCGAAAGGTGTCTTTCACTAGCATTTCCAAACCTACCCCAGTCAATGTGCCTAGGTCGTTTCCACCACAGGACACAATCTTGAGGTCAGGGTGTTTTGGAGATGCAAACAGGTTTTAACCAAAGGCAACAATTGGTGCCACTTCAATCCTCTCTGTCCAAACCATTTAATGTCCACATTTTGTAAACCTAGGTCTAAGTCAATACGTCTCTGTTCTGCATACCTATTGCACCAGAAAACATAGCTATGTCCTACGATCCACACTAGCATTTTGACGATATGGCTGGGAAGTATTGATAGATGTCTGTAGCTCATGCAGTCCGTTTGTAGAATAAGAGATATGTTTAAAGGTGGGGAACTACCTTTTTTCTCATTCAAAACGATATCCGATTGGGACATGAAAAGCATTGTTTTTTAAAAGTAGGGTGCACATTTGTTTTGTGGAAAAGCATCTTTGTGATTGGTTAAGAAAAAGCAGTTTAAACATGGAGTACATATCATAGGATAACATTTGGTCAACTCAACCACACCTGCTACTTGCATTTGGAAGGCACTGTTCGAACTTAAAACAATTGCGAACTTTTAAACTGCACATACCGTTAAATATTTGAGAAAATGTTGCAAAAAAATATCGTTATGTTTAAAAAAATTGATGAACTTTTAACCTGCACTTGTTGTAGAATGTTCTAGAAAGTGTGTTGATAGAATACGTTGAACTTCTGACTTCTATGTGTCCTTGAATATTAAAAAAACTGTTTATATGAAAAATCCAAAAATAACCAATAGAGAGAAGTTTTGCAATCTTAAAGAATCAAGGAACTATTCTAATTTGTTCTTTACATGTATTTATGTGTGGAGTAACAAAATTACAGACACAACAGCACCAGGAAGAGGAAGAGGAACAAGCAGGGAGTGGGGGGATGAGGGGAGATGGGCACAATGGCACACATGCACAATTAAGTACAGCACAACTACAGACAAACCATTGCCAAAATGAAACACAGCAACAAGGAGCACAAGTCGCACAACCCGCCAACATCACACCACTGAAGAAGCTCAGAAGAGAAAACCGCACTGCCTGAAAGGGAGAAGGGTGAACAAAACCTTGTAGTAATGGAGGTCCACGCAGGATATTACAAACCCCACATGAAGGGACATCTCACACACAATGCAGCACACACACGTGAAGCAGAGCACACCAGCATCCAACATAATGTTGTCCAAACACAAACATTCACACAATCAAACACAGGACACAAATGCACTCGCCTGCGGCAGATAAACATCCAAAAGAGTCAGTACAAAACGGCACATGAGAACGCATAAGTACAAACCCCCAGTCCGGATGGGGTAGCAATTCACGTGTGGCAGGCAGCCAGAGAGTCCGTGACACACACATTGGCATACAAATGAAGACACAACACATTTGGAGACAAGTGAAAATGTGGAAACTTTATAAAAAAAGTGCGTGTCAGTACGGCCAAGAGTAGTGCCACGATATGCAGACAAATGCAGCAGCATGCCTGAATAGGGAATGAAGGAAAATGTCCATGTTCACCTCGGGGTAGTCCATCACCAACACACGTCAGTGTCAAGCAGCGTTGGTTGTCCGCCCCTTGGACATGAGTCGACGCCAATGCAGCCAAGTCCACTGTCGTCTTGGGACATGTGACCAGATGCACAACGTGCAATGATGCGGCGGGACACGTGCAATGTGGTACATCGAGTCGTGGTTGCAGATACTAACCCTGTGCAAGTCAAGTCCGTGCCACGTGGTAGTAGGCCCCTGACGGCCATACAGCTCAGGGTGCTACTAACCCTCCGCTCAACTTTTCATGGACTCTTTATGATTGAGACCCATGGAGCGTCCGCCATCCAGTCACCACCGCCAATAAAGGATGTGACGTTGTCGATGCATTATATTTGCGTGGCCACATGGCCTGTGATGCATGTGCTGGATGGGTGTGGTGTGTGTGCAAACCTGCCCTCAGGAGGTGGCCATGACATGTTGGCAACTAGACCACTGTCCTGCACACCAACCGCGAGTACGCCTGCAACAGGTAGCTATGTGGGGGTGTGAAAATGTGTTTTCTAAATGGATATTGCATAGGAAACTTTAGTCAAGGCTACAGGTCAAACTGCTGAACAGAATTACGCCAAATTTGGTAGGAAGAAAGGTCATGGTCCAGTAAGTACGCTTTCTGGCATCAAGTGAAAATATAAAAGAAAGGTCCTGGGGGCAATTCAATATACCGGAGCTGTCTGTGCGAGATAACCCTTTCACGCTCCCTCTTCCCAACATCACCACTTCGCAGCTATAGCATTAGAAGCCAGTCCGTCAGCTCGCAGCTCTCTACCTTTGCGAGCTAGTACTCTGCTGTGCCTGTACCTCTGTGAGCTATTACGCTGCTGTTCCTTTGGGAGCGGATGGCTCGTAGTACTGCGTCTGTGAGTCGACGGGCCGCAGTTGTCCCTCTGTGAGCCTGGGTGCGAACTGTTCATAAATCACACTACATAAGCATTGAACAGCCATTTTGTGATTCAGTCCATCAGCTGGCATCTGTCCAAGGCATTTCTGAAAACATACCGGAGTTCTTTCATTTGAGAGATACCCCTTTCATGCTGCCTCTCCCAACATCAGCAGGAAACGCACCCTCTTCCCACATTACCAACATACCCCTAACAACCTTCTTGGGCCCAGAATTGTCCCTGTGCGGTTGGACAAACAAGAATCTTAGTCATGTATAGATTTACATATAAAAAATTTTATTTAAAAAAAACAACAACAAATAAAACTGAAGGGAGTCTGGTGCTACGGTCGCTGCCACGAGGGGAACAGCCATTACAACGCGAGTTTTACCACGCATTGCTATTACATCGCATGCGTTACATCGCATGCGATGTTACAACGCGTGGTAAAGCCACGCATACATTACATCGCATTCGCTTTTACAACTCATGCGATGTAATGTGGCAGCGGCGGCTATCCAAGTCGTTGTGAGGAAACTCAGGCTGTTTCCTCACAACAACGTGAAGCAAGCAGGAAGGAGGAAGCAGGATCTGACGGTGATGCTGGAGATGAGATAGGTAAGGGTGTTTGCGCTTGGGGTGGGGGTTAATTTTTTGGGTTTAGGGTAGTGTAAAAGTAGTGTTCTGTATGTTTTTTTAAACATTTTAGTGTTTTTTTGTAGTGCAATGTAGTGTATTAGGGGTTAGGGTGGTGTCGTACTGATTTAGGGTTTAGGGTTTTGTTATAGAGTTTGTGTAGTGTAGTGATTTAGTGTTTTAGGGTTTAGGGTAGTGTAGTAGTGTTTGTGTAGTGTAGTGTTTTAGGGTTTAGGCTAGTGTAGTTTTTTAGGGTTTAGGGTAGTGTAGTAGTGTTTGTGTAGTGTAGTGTTTTAGGGTTTAGGCTAGTGTAGTGTTTTAGGCTTTAGGGTAGTGTAGTGTTTGTGTAGTGTAGTGCTGTAGGGTTTAGGGTAGTGTAGTGGTTTAGGGTTTAGGGTAGTGTAGTATTTTAGGGTTTAGGGTAGTGTAGAAGTGTTTACGTAGTGTAGTGTTTTAGGGTTTAGGGTAGTGTAGTAGTGTTTTAGGGTTTAGGATAATGTTGTAGAGTTTGTGTAGTGTAGTGGTTTAAGGTAGTGTAGTAGAGTTTGAGTAGTGAAGTGCGTTAGGGATTAGGGTAGTGCTGTAGTGTGCATCTGTTGTGTTGTGTTTTAGGGTAGTGTCAGGGGGTCATGTAGGGTAGTGTAATGTAATTGTAGTGAGAGGACTGGGGGGCGGGGGAGGGTTGTGTAGGGGTAGGGTAGTCACTTTCCTTGCAAACTAACCACAAATATAGCTTTATCACGCATGCCTTTGCGTTGTAATGGCATGCTTGGTAAAGGCATATTCGTGGTAATAGTTTGTGATGTAATGGCATGCGATGTCATTGACATCGCGTAGTAATACCCGCGTTGTAATGGCATGCGTGGTATTACTATGCGATGTAATGACATACATCCCTGCCACGAAGTTGGGTTTACTGTCATTCAGGACTCAGGACACAGTTCCACATGTGGGATCGGCTTGTGTTGAACAGGGTTAGTGGCACCACGTGTCGCGGCTTGTGTTGAACAGGGTTAGTGGCACCATGTGTCAAAAATTCAAATTGCGAGCTCTGTTGCCCGCAGTGTAGACTGTTATTGAGTGTTTGTTTGCACTTGAAGATGAATTTGTTGATTG
Organism: Triturus cristatus; assembly: GCF_964204655.1. Lineage (NCBI taxonomy): Eukaryota > Metazoa > Chordata > Amphibia > Caudata > Salamandridae > Triturus > Triturus cristatus. The sequence continues at coordinate 835,955,520 of NC_140588.1, read as the reverse complement.
TACTAAAGCTATAACTGATATAAAAAAAGTTCTTGAAGCAAGGATACTAGAAGGATATTATGTAGGTTTTAGACCTGTGATAGTTACTATCCTAGTGGACTCTGTAATGAATGAATCAAGATTTAATTTTAATTGTGAGCCCTACTGACCGCAGTGTAGGCGTATCATGAAAAGATGAAATATGTATAGAATACACTGTCGAAGTGTATGAGCCTGTGATGCTGCTTGGTGTGGATGGACCGCAGTGTGAGCTATGTCTCTTGCCTACTGCATCATCTGCAATCACGACTGTATCTGAATTGTGAGCCTTGCTGACCGCAGTGTAGGCCAGAGGTAGCGGTGAGCAAGGGCCCACAGCCACATGCATAGGTTGGTGGCCCCACTGGCCTGCGTAGTTTAGGTTCAGTGGCACCACGTGTCGCCAGCCTTCCATATGCAAATACGTGTCACTAATCAAAGGGAGTCTGGTGCTGTGGTCGCTGCCACAAAGTTGGGGTCACTGCCATTCAGGACTCTGTTCCACATGTGGGATGGGCTTATTGTGAACAGGGTTAGTGGCAGCACGTGTCGCCGGCCTTGTATATGGAAATATGCCTAACTGATCAAAGTGAGTATGCTGCTGTGGTCACTGCCACGGACTTGGGGTCACTGCCATTCAGGACTCAGGACACAGTTTCACATGTTGGATCAGCTTGTGTTGAACCGGGTTAGTGGCACCATGTGTCGCGCCTTGTGTTTTACAAGGTTAGTGGCACTACGTGTTGCTGGCCTTGCATAGGGAAATATGCCTAACTGATCAAAGGGAGTCTGGTGCTGTGGTCGCTGACAAAGACTTGGGGTCACTGCCATTCAGGACTCAGGACACAGTTCCACATGTGCGATCGTTTGGCTTGTGTTGAACAGGGTTAGTGGCACCACGTGTCGCCTGCTTGTGTTGAACAGGGTTAGTGGCACCATGTGTTGTAGCTTGCGTTGAGTTCTGCCTCAATAAGTCCACGTGGCGATGACTTGTGGTGCAGTGAGTTAGTGGCACCTGAAGCACTCATCGTGTGTGCACCCTGCGATGATGCGTGGTCCGGGCGGGCCTCACTGGTAGCAATGTCTTTACATGCTTTGAAAGAATCTTCATAACAGTCAAAATCTCCAAGTAATTCCATTTCAGTCCTCCAAGGTTTGAAGAGTTGCAGAAGAGCTAAATAGAAAAACTCTCTCTTATCTAGAGTATCACAACTTAATTTCCTGTGATTAATCAAATTTCCTTTGGCATTCTTTAAGAAACATCCATTAGATCCATTTACAGCATATTTCCCTTTGTTTATTTTTTCTGTAACATTTTTTCTAAAGCTATAATGTTGCAGTATTTCATATAGACATATGTTTTCCAGGTATGGACTTCTATTTGGATAGTATGCGAGGAACAGTAATTGAGTTATCTGCAACATATGGTATGTCCATATTTGCATTCCACATCTTCAAAATTACTGGATTGTAATCATTAATGTACATCGATTCTTCTTTTCTTTTTATATTATAAGTATTTTTGGGTGATTTTCGAGTGATAGTATGCCTCACTGCTGACATAAAACTGTTCACTCTTCCTTGCGATGACTTATGGTGCACTGAGTTAATAATACCTTTGGTGCTCAGCGTGTACGTACTCTGCGATGATGCATGGTCCGGGAGGGCCGCGCTCAGTTCAATGTCTTTAGTCTATTGAATTCGGCCTCAATGAGGCCACGTGGCGATGACTTATGGTGCACTGAGTTAGTAGTACCTTTGGCGCTCAGCGTGTACGTACCCTGCGATGATGCGTGGTCCGGGGTGACTGCACTTGGACCAATGTCTTTTGTCTATTGAATTCTGCCTCAGTAAGGCCACGTGTCGATGACTTGTGGCGCGCTGAGTTAGTGGTACCTTTATTAGAAATTAGAAATTAGTATTTAAATATCCTTTGAAATTTAAAAAAAAAAATAGGTCTCAGGAAGATTAAACTTAGAAATTAGTATTTAAAAAACAATTCACATTTACTGAAAAAACGATTGCCACATTTCCCTACATTGAGCTATGATACGGCTAAGGGACCATGCCGTTTTTGGAGGATTCGCTTTCCTGTTCTGCACTGCCTTGGTGGTAGTAGGGAGAGGGGTTGTACGGGGGGAGGTCCTGAGGGTTGCGGCAGTGGGAGTTGTGTCCTTCTTGGGTGTCGGAAAAAACTATAGTTTAAATGAACATTATAATTAGAAGTTAGCATTAAAAAACATTGAAATTCACACAAAAAATAGGTTTCAGGCACGTTATAGATAGAAATTAGCATTTAAAAAACCTTAGATATTCACTGAAATAAATATAGGATTCAGGGACGTTAAAGTTAGAAACTACCATTTAAAAAACATTAGAAATTCACTGAAAGAACCATAGGTTTCAGGCCTGATAGAGTTAGGAATTAGCATTTAAAAAACCTTTGAAATTCACTGAAAAAAACATAGGTTTCAGGCCAGATATAGTTAGGAATTAGCATTTAAAAAACCTTAGAAATTCACTGAAAAAACAATAGGTTTTAGGGGTGTTAGAGTTAGCTGGACATTTCACTCGAACAAAACCATTGAAATTCCTCCGATATAGTTAGTTGTACCAACTACATCTCGCGTGCCCGCAATCCACTGCTGATGATGTCACATATCACATCATTCATGACGTGGTCAGTGACATCACTGACAGAGTGTTTATTGGAGTTTATAGATACTGACAGAGAAATTGAAGGTCTGAAAGACAATTGTGTTGGTACTTACAGGCCTCCATGCATGGTGGAAACAAGTTTGAATCAATCCATGTGCTAAGGCCTGCCTCACTCCATTAGTACTTAGATACTGACTGAATGATTAGACTATTGCAAGAAGCGTACCTTGCTTAATTTATAAGTGTTTCAGTTTTGGCGCAGTGAATGCATTACTACATGGTGCTGAATAAATCACTGGAACAGTGCAAGGGGAGTGATAGGATGTTTGCTGGAAGTACATGGATACTGACTGGGGATTTGAAGCTGTTAAAGACAAGTGTATAGTATGTTAGAAGACTGCATGCATACTGCTAGAGATTTGAAGCAGTCCATGTGGTAATGCATGGTTCCCTACATGAGTACCTGGAAACTGACTGAATCATTAGACTACTGCTAGGAGAGTGCCTGCGTAAAACATTTAAGTTTTTCTGTTTTGTCGCAGTGAAGAGATTAGTACATGGTACTGGATCAGTCACTGGAGGTGTGCAAAGTGAGTGACAGGGTGTTTATTGAAGTATATAGATACTGACTAGTTAATTAAAGAAGTTAAAGACAAGTGTGTAGGTGATTAGAGGCCTGTATGCATACTGGATAGACGTTCAAACAGTCCATGAGCTAAAACCTCAGACACTGCATGATTACTTCGGTACTGACCGAATCATTACACTACTGCAAGGAGAGTGTCTGGGTTTATCTTTTAAAGCTTTTGTGTTTTGGTGCAGTGAATAGATTACTACATAGTGCCAGATGAGTCAGTAGAGGTGTGCAAGTGGACTGAAAGAGTGTTTACTGGACTTTATAGATATTGAGTAGTTAATTGAACAAGTGAAAGACAAGTGTGTAGGTGACTACAGGCCTTCATGCATACTGGACAGACATTTGAATCAATCCATGTGCTAAGGCCTACCTCACTCCATTCGCACTTAGGTATTGACTGAATGATTAGACTATTACAAGAAGAGTGCCTGGGAGAATTTATAAGTGTTTCAGTTTTGGCGCAGTGAATGCATTACTACATGGTGCTGAAAAGTCACTGGAAGAGTGCTAGAAGAGTGACAGGGTGTTTGCTGGAAGTACATGCACACTGACTGGAAAATTCAAGCTGTTAAAGACAAGTGTATAGTAGGTTAGAAGCCTGCATGCATGCTGGATAGACCTTTGAAGCAGTCCATGTGGTAATGCACAGTTCACTGCATGAGTACCTGCGTACTGACTGAATCATTAAACTACTGCTAGGAGACTGCCAGGATGAAAATTTTAAGTTTTTCGGTTTTGGTGCAGTGAATAGATTAGTACATGGTACTGGATCAGTCACTGGAGGTGTGCAAGATGAGTGACAGGGTGTTTATTGAAGTATATAGATACTGACTAGTTAATTAAAGAAGTCAAAGACAAGTGTGTAGGTAACTAGAGGCCTGCATGCAAAGTGGATAGATGTTTAAACAGTCCATGCGCTAAGACCTCAGACACTGCATGATTACCTGGATACTGACTGAATCATTACACTACTGCAAGGAGAGTGCCTGGGTTAATCTATTTAAGTTTTTGTGTTTTGGTGCAGTGAATAGATTATTACATAGTGCCAGATGAGTCAGTAGAGGTGTGGAAGTGGACTGAAAGAGTGTTTACTAGAGTTTCTAGATACTGACTAGTTAATTGAAAAAGCGAAAGACAAATGTGTAGGTGACTAGAGGCCTGCATGCATACTGGACAGACATTTGAAGCAGTCCATGGGCTAAGGCTTGGATCACTGCATGAGTACCTGGGTACTGACTGAGTCATTAGAGTACTGCAAGGAGAGTGCCTGGATAAATCTTTTAAGTTTTTGGGGTTTTGGCGCAGTGAATAGATTAGTATATGCTGCTGAATGAATCACTGGAGGTGTGCAAGGGGAGTGACAGGGTGTTTATTGGAGTATATAGGTACTGACTAGGCAATTGAAGGTGTGAAAGACAATTGTATAGGTGATTTGATGCAAGAATGCATAGTGAATAGACGTTTCAAGTACTCCATGTGCTAGGTCCGGGTTCACTACATAAGTACCTGGGTACTAACTGAATCATTAGAGTACTACAAGGAGAGTGCCTCGGTGAATTTATAAGTGTTTGGGTTTTGGCGCAGTGAATGGATTAGTACACTGAAGGTCTTTAGGCAAGGTATTTTTAATTCTTTGGATATGTTTTTAATATTGTTGGTTTATTTTATTTTATGTCCTTGACTGTTTTTATTGATTGTATGAAATCTGTACCTTTATTATTTTAATTAATCGAATAAAGTGTTTTCTGACTGACTGACTGACTGATTAGTACATGGTGCTGAATTGGTCACTAGAGGAGTACAAGGGGAGTGACAGTGTGCTTGCTGGAAGTGTATGGATACTGACTGTGGAATTAAAGGTGTGAAAGAGAACTGTGTAGATGGTTAGAGGACTGCATGCATAGTGGATAAGCATTTGAATCAATGCATGTGCTAAGGCCTGCCTGACTCCTTTACTACTTGGACAGTTCCTGGGTGAATACATAAGCAATGACTGCCTTCTAATTCTACCAAAACTTGAGAACAGGAAAGGTTTTTAAGCAGCTATGCGTATGCAAAGATGTCAAGTACTCAAATGCTTCTCTCACAGTGGTTCTCAAATGCAGACAGACTCACAGTGTGATTCTAGACAAGCAACACTGTCCTAGGAGTTTACCAAAACTCATTCACTAGTCTGGAAGGGGTAAGGGTACAGCACACAATCTACATATCTCAGTACTGCACTTTAGTGTCAAAGCCTGAATCAATGCATAAGCAACGACTGGCTTGTAATGCTAGTAAAACTTGACAACATGACCGGTTTTAAAACAGTTATCTGTCAGCAAATACACGATGTTACCAAATGCTCCTCTCACAATCCTTACGCAAATGCACACAGACTCGCAGAGTGATTCTAGACAAGCAGCATTATCCTTAGGTGTTCATCAAAACTCATTCACAACTATGGAAGAGGTTAGAGGACTGCACACAATCTATATATTTCAGTACTCCACTTTAGTGTCAAACCCTGACTCATTTTATCAATTCATAAGCAAAGACTGGCTTCTAATGCTTCTAAAACTTGACAACATGACCGGTTATAAAACAGATATCTGTCAGCAAATACACAATGTTACCAAATGCTTCTCTCACAATCCTTACCCAAATACACACAGACTCACGGTGTGATTTTAGACAAGCAACACTATCCTAGGAGTTTACCAAAACTCATTCACTACTCTGGAAGGGGTAAGGGGACTGCACACAATCTACATATTTCAGTACTGTACTTTATTGTCAATGCCTGACTCATTTTATCAATGCATAAGCAAAGACTGGCTTCTGATGCTTCTAAAACTTGACAACATGACGGGGTTTAAAACAGTTATCTGCAAGCAAATACATGATGTTACCAAATGCTTCTCTCACAATGGTTACCAAAATACACACAGACTCACAGTGTGATTGTAGACAGCCAACTATCCCTTGTACAAAATACATTTACTACTCTACAAGATCTAAGGTGACTGCACAAATTACAGAAACATTTCTACTACACATAAGTACCAAAATGCTTCTCTCAAAATGATTCCTAAATGCACACAGACTCACTGTGTGATTCTAGACAAACAACACTATCCCTTGCACTATACCAAAACACATTTCTTAATCTACGAATACTACATTTTAGTGTAGAAACAGGACTCATTTTGCAAATTCATAAACAATGACTGCTTTCTATTTGTACCAAAATATAAAAACAGCACAGTTATCTGTCTGCAAACACATGAAAAACACAAATGCTTATCACAGAATGGTTTCTACATGCACACACACTGACAATAAGATTGTAGACACTTTAGCAGGAGAAACATTAGTTTGATTAAAATCAAAATAGACCACATACATCCCCTCACAATTAAATAACTCACATTTTAAGTTGTTTTGTAGATTAAGAAGTAAAGCAGTCACACACCACATTTTCTTATACAGAATCTCTGCACTGTGCACCTGTCAGTAAAACCAAAGAATGCCAAAGTTTCCCTCTCATTTTCCACAAATATACATGTAAACATCAATTCACATTCCTTCCCACATAAATTCAAAAGCTAACACACATTTCTATTGGTTAAACATTTCAACCCTTTCAAAATGACATACATTTGAGCCCTACCCCCAATCTGCCTTCTGCCTGTTACCATAGAAACAGGTCATGGAACACTGAACTGAGCACACAGGTCACAAGTTCAGCAAAAAATGTTGCTAATCAAATCAGCAAGTGTGGTTGACTTTTCAAAATATCAGCTTATCATATATAATGTTCCTTTCAATCAGTTTTTGTTAACCAATAAGAATCATGTGTTTAAAAAACAGAAACATGCACCCTACCTTTCAGTGTAGAAGGTTGTCAAACAACCAATGATTTCTTGTCTTTTTTCAAAACTGCATCTTAGCCACCATTTTAGAAAAATCTTACTTTTCAAACTGCCATTTCATATATAGAAACCATCTGAGTGCATCCAGACCTCCCTTCAAGATGCTTAGAGTGTGGATTGTGGGACACAGCTATATTTTCTGGAGCCAAAAGTATGCAGAAAACAAGGCATTCACAAAGACCTAGGTTTGCCAAATGTAGACATTAAATGGATTGGACAGAGAGGGTTAAAGTGGCACCAATGATGCCATTGGTAAAATCCTTAATGCATATCCAACACGCTGACCTCATAATAGTGCATTGTGGTGGCAATGACCTCGGCACTTTGACTGGGGTTGGTCTGGAAATGCTTATGAAGGACACCTTTGTAGAATTGATTTCACTTTTTCCCAAAACTGCCTTTGTGTATTCTAACATATGCCAAAGGCAGAAATGGAACTGGTCCAATCATTTTTGTCCACAAATTGGGAAAACTAGGAAACATGTGAATAAATATGTTTCTGCTTTTCTCCGAGACTATAGAATGGGGTCCATTTACAATAACAATCTGCGCTTTCATATGCAAGAGATGTATAGGAGAGATGGAGTACACTTTACTGATGAAGGAAACTGAGTCTTTCTCAACAACTTTAGACTCTTTATAGGTACTTACTTATAAGTACCAAATACTCTCAATGAACACAACGGCTCTTTTTAGAGCCACTCAAGAACAAAACACTTAAGCTTGATGTTTATCTCCCAAAAATTTCAGTTTTTTTTCCCTTGGTCCCGCGCACCCAACGCGTTAGTAACCGCGTACCCTACGCGAGAGAAATCATGCATCCAACGCGTTAGGATACGCGACTCCTAATTTTACTGTAAAAAAAAAAAGTAGCCCCTATCACTAATTATTATTATCCCCGGGGACCCCATCCCCTGGGGCTTATAGAAAAACGTTTGGGACCGTGGGGGGAGCCCCAACGCCCCCACGGTCCCAGCCGGCTCCCCGCGTCCTTCGGGAGCTGGCATTGCTTTTCCACATGGAGAGCTGCTCCCCATGTGGAAAAGCAATATCGTTTGGATTTTGAAAGAGAGAGCAGGTTTCCCTGCTCTCCCTTTCAAAATCCTAACAAAGTTTGCTATGGGAGGGCAGGAGACTCCCGCCCTCTCATAGCAAACAACAGTGTCCTGGGAGTGGGCACCCCAGGACACTGTGCCTTGGGGGGTAGCGGTCCGCAGGGCCCCCGAGGGCTTCAGGAGGGGGGCCACGCAGTCCCCCTCCCCCCTTAATTTGTAAATATTTAGCCCCCGGGATTTGGCCCACCCCGGGGGCTAATTATTAATGAAGCGCGGAAGCCCGCGCTTCGGGTTTTTTTTTTTTTACGTCCGGATCCGCGCATTTCGCTGGTTAAAAAAAACAAAAAAACAAGGGGGCCCCAGGGGGTCCTTCTGGGACCCCCTAAGCAACACTAGAGGGTCAGAGTATTTCTACCCTGCCTCCTATACATCTTTCACACACTTATTTCCCTTACTTAATCAGCCTCGCTTCTACCGAGGCACAAAATGGCTGCCAACAGTTCCTGGTTTCGATTGTAGACAGACACTTGACAGCCAATTAGCATTCAGCGCGTGATCGGGATGGTGCACGCTCGGTTCGCAGAGGGTGCGCTTAGGGTGCGGGGAGGGTGCGCAGATCCTCCGAGGCCATAGATATATCTATCTTGTTTAGTCTAATTTTCTCAGGAACTACTAAACGGATTTCCACCATTTATGCAAAAGGCACGAGTCTGAACTAAGGACTACCTCTTTGCCAAATTTGGTGTAATTCCGTTCAGCAGTTCGGGCTGTAGCTTCGTCAACAGGTCCTATGGGAAACTGCCTGGGGAAAATGCGTTTTGGGACCCCCCTTTTTTCTCGGCCCCCGCTTGACGAATTCCCCCGAGACTTTCAGGGTAGGAGCTGAGCAGAGCGCCCCGTTAGTTTTGAAAATTTCGCGAAGATTCGTCAACCGGCGCCAAAGTTATTCAAAATAGAATTTTGAGATTTCCTATGGAAACACGGTCCTAACTATAACTATCTACTGGCGACCGCCAGTAGATAATATATATATATATACATATATATATATATATATATATATATATGTTTATACAACCTCCTCCCCTGTTTGAAGAGCACTCTCTAGAACAGGTTCGTGAAGGCAAACAGCATTCTTTATTCAAACGATTTTGCAAAGCCTTACGCGTTTCAGAGATAAATCTCCTTGTTCACAGGCATTTCAGCGAGTTGTGCAGATTTAAAGAGGCATTGTACCAGCATGCTCTTTTCACAGGTGAGTATGTGTACTGCCTTCTGGGATGTGTAGTACCTTCAATTATATGAAAGCCCCTTCGAAAAATACTTTTTCCTTTAGTAGGTTCTGCGCCATCTCACATTATTAATGGCATTGTTCTTACCCTCCAGAGGGTTTTTGAAAAGCGGAATGCTGGAAATTATGCCGACGCTGTTCACACCAAAGCAGACTTGGAATAGTTCTGAGTCCGTGGCCCCTGTCATCTGGGTGGTGCTTCTTCCCGGCTGGAACTGCCGGTTAAATTTGTTTATACAACCTCCTCCCCTGTTTGAAGAGCACTCTCTAGAACAGGTTCGTGAAGGCAAACAGCATTCTTTATTCAAACGATTTTGCAAAGCCTTACGCGTTTCAGAGATAAATCTCCTTGTTCACAGGCATTTCAGCGAGTTGTGCAGATTTAAAGAGGCATTGTCCCAGCATGCTCTTTTCACAGGTGAGTATGTGTACTGCCTTCTGGGATGTGTAGTACCTTCAATTATATGAATGCCCCTTCGAAAAATACTTTTTCCTTTAGTAGGTTCTGCGCCTTCTCACATTATTAATGGCATTGTTCTTACCCTCCAGTGGTTTTTTGAAAAGCGGAATGCTGGAAATTACGCCGACGCTGTTCACACCAAAGCAGACTTGGAATAGTTCTGAGTCCGGGCCCCTGTCATCTGGGTGGTGCTTCTTCCCGGCTGGGAATATATATATTTACATCAGAATCTCACAACAAAATCCCTCCGATTCGACAAAGGTGTAGGTACCACTACAAACCTTCTTGGCCTAGGATAATGGCTTATAAGAGTCTACATCAGCAAAAGAGCTTATACCCATGCTTTATAGACTTTAAAGCGGCATTTGACCAAGTAAACAGAGGTCTACTATGGCATAAATTAGTGCAGTGGGGACTCCTAGAAACCACATTAAGAGCCATAGAGCTACTCTACACAAACACCTGGATCGAAATCAAATTTGCCGATTGCAATAAGCTCACCAGGAAGAACTATACAAACGCCGGCTTAAAACAAGGGTGTGTCTTGGCCCCACATCTTTCCCCAAAGCTAGAGAAGGTGAACTCAAATTCTCCACGTCTTGGCATTCTGGCCATCACCCACTTATCTTATGCTGCAGATATAGTGCTATTAAGCCAGACACAAATAGGACTACAAAGGGCAATCGATGTACTGGCGCAATTCGCCAAGGAAAATCAAATGGACATTAATACTTTAAAAACAAAAGCAATGATCTTAAGTCATTGGGCTCAGAAAGACCACCCACTCCAAATCAGCAGTAAAGGCTTGGAAGTGGTTAGTACCTACAAGTATCTGGGAGTGCTCATGGATAATCGGCTTACTTTCTGAAACCACAATGAGATCCAAACGAAAAAAGGAAATGGGCTAATATTTGCCTTCTGCTCAATGGCAAGGAACCTGAAAGGTCCACACTGCTAGCAGTTATTAAAGCTAAACTCTTGCCAACAACTGCATACACAAGTGAAATTCAGCATGGCAAAAACTCTGGATGCTTTATAAACATAGGCTTACAAGATAGTATTCTCTCTACCCCGTAATGCCTCCCCGCAGGCAAAATACAATCAATAATAAGCTGTGGAGGGCCTTAAATGAAGATTCTGAATCCGCCTGCACTAAGTGCTTCCAAGCATCCTTAAAACTTACCAATACTATAAATCTCTCGCAATTGAACCTCCAATTTTCTTCCTTTCAGCTAACGCTAAAGAAAGCAACGATAAAGCACTCGATATTGGAGGACAAAACAAGTCTGAGTAAGCGATCCCATGCTTGGAGGGTCCTGCAATCATATAACAAATTGAAACCAGCAATGTATCTAGGTCAGATGTCTGGCCCGCACTTAGAAACAAAGTTCCTAGAGCTACATCTTGGCACAATTCTATCAAATGCTGATCAACCAAACTGGCAATATAAAGGCCCCAAAGCATTCAGTCTTTGCAGAGCACCGAAGCAGGATCTAATTCATTTAATTGGCGTTTGCCCAAACCTAAAACCTTATCGCACTTGGTTATTAAAAAAACATTTTAATATAAGTGGTATTCGCACCTGTAGAGCAGCAATATTAAAATGCTTTGATCCAAATGATCCACAGCTTAATTATAACCTAATAAAATTTCTAACCCTATATAAAAAACTAGTCAGGTCCGATCCAAGGGAAGCTACAGAACAGTAAACTGAAGGACATATATTTTACAATGGACTTCTTCCAGTTCTGTCCTGTCTTTTTACGGTTTTACATTAATATCCTAAATACTGTCATGAGTTGGTGTGGCAACCCCATCAGGCCCCCTTGGAGACTGTGTTTTACAAAACAGATTACTGTGTCTTGATTTTATTGCACTTTGTCACCTTTTATGCTTAAATGAGCTGTGTAACCAAAGGACTGTGAATCAACTGATGTTTTAAAAGAGAAAATACATCTTTTTTGTACAATTCTTTTAAACTTATTATAATTATCTACAGCATATTGTTATGGTTTTAATTAACTAAAACAATAAAGTATTTTAACAGAAAAAAAGAACAGAAATATATATCTATTTCATTCAAGCACTTTTTCTGAAACTTAAACCTTACGTCTGGTGGTACGTACCTTGTTTGCGTCACCATCTCAATAGTGGGCTAGGATTCCTTTTACTTCAAATTCATTCAGATTTGTCTGTCTTCGGATATATGGAACCTCTCTCTATTGGTGACGGATTGACGTGCAGCCGATTTTGCTTTTGTGCCTTTTCTGACCGGAAGGAGTACAGTTTCAGTCTGCCCTTCGCTGTTGTCGGATTACTGAGTCAGAATGAGCCGTTTTCAATGAGCAGCCGCAGGACCCAAGTTGTCGGAGGACTTAAGGGAACCGGAGATCTTCTTGTTTGGTAAGCTTTTCTCTGACATTTGGCATTTATCCTTCAGCTAGTTGAGAGATTTTCCATTATGGTTTCACCGGGTGTTTGGAAAAATTCTATAACGCCATCACATATTAGTGCATTATTCAGGCATTTTGTCATCATGTCTTTCAACGACGCACTGCGAGAGCGTAAAGCCACAGCTGAAGTTTTTTTTCTAAACCTTCCTCAGATTACAAATGAACAGATGGGGCAAACCAACCCTGCAATCAACAATGATGTAAAGACTCTCCTGAAAACTCTTGAAAAGTTATCAAAGACCAAGCTCACTAAATGGTGGGAGAGAAAATCATTAGAGAAATACAAAGAGGCTAACAGAGTGCCAAGAGGATTGAGAGTACTGATTGCTCCTTCTTTTGAAAACCCAAACCCTGCAATGCTTAAAGAGTGGGCTGAGAACAATTTGCTAGCCTCAATGAATATGGTTGTCATACAAATCATATACGTTGAGATAGACTGTGAATTGATCTTAAAAGAAATTGAAAAAAACTATTGGTTTCCTTGATGGACTTGACCATAAAGAGGCAGTGTCTAAAGGGCGAGCTGAAATTGATGTAAGAATCAAAAAATATGAAGGGGTCATTAAAGCCAAAATGCCGCTCAAGTTTGCCAGATATAAGAAAGATTATGAGACCAGTCGTGTTTTCACTTTTGCGAAAAAATGTGACACTGCTAAGAGACAATCACTAGCAAACAAGGTAGTAGCTTTACAAACGACATCGCAGACTGCCAATATAGTGGTTAATCTCGACTCTGATGTGAGTTCCCTTACTAGCAACAGCGACTCTGAAGACAGTTTGGCTTCCTCTTCTGGTATTCAAACTACAGGGACTACTAGTCTGACACTGGCAGAAGAGATACATTTTTTGCGCCAGGACCAATGCCAAACCCTACAGTCTCGGAATTTTCCATCGAAAGCAGGCGAAGAAGGACTCAATGCAGGAGGCAGAGGAGGAGGAGGAAACAGCAACAACTCAAACAGAGGAACTTGAGCCAAAAAGTGGAAGCGATAAACGGAAATATGGATAATACTGTTATCAATCTCACGGATACAATACTTACAGCTGCTAAATTACAACTGCTTTCTTTGGGGCTCACTTATTGCCCTGAAAGTAATTTCAGTTACAATCAGTCAAGTGTGGATATTTTTTAATTTATCCGTAAGTTAAAATTGATCGAATTCCACCAATTGAAAGATTCCACATCAGGCAAGAAAGCTGATTCTTTCCACGGCATGGTCGCTTCGAATTTGCTTGCAACGGATGTCAGCACTTTAAGGCTTTACACTCTTTGGCCATTGATGATGATCTGACTGACTGTACACAACCGGGTCGCGCAGGAGCTGGTGTTATCATAAATAAACCATAAAGTAAAAGTAAATTCCTAGGCAGTCTATATATACTAACAAGACCATCTACCGATATTGTTGTTGGGAAACAAGAGAAATGCTAAAAACATCAATTTATTTTGAAAGATAATAAATTTTTATTTCATCATCTTATTTGTTTTCTTCGTTTCTTTCAAAGTGAAAACAGAAAAATATATCATGACATTTAATATATACAATATAGATTTAAAAATAAAACAACAGCAATAAAATTGCAGTACAATACAATATAAAATAAGTGGCAGTTTGTAATTAATGATCGTAATCGACGCGCGTTTCGGCGTTCACAACGCCTTCATCAGGAGTAGCCACAAAAGTATCTACAACAATAAAAAACGTATAATCAAAACACAACCTAATAGTTAAATTAACATCCATGTCTTAATCAAAATCATTATTATAAATACATTCTCAAGATCCCAACTTAAACAAAAAATATACACAATCTGATATACATACTGTGATAATAGAATGCTAGAGACAAACTAATTTATACATAATAAAAACAGTTGAACTGCTCTTTTTAGAATTGCAGATAGCTAAAAAGAAAAAGATGTGAAAAACAGAAAGATGGAACCAGACAGACTGTATATTGAGAATAGACTTACTTAAAATGTCAAAAATCGATCTTTTAGGAAGAATATTTATTGAAATAACCGATGTCGCATATCTGGTATGAAGGAATACTGAAAATACAACAATAAACAAAAAAGCAACTTATTATATCTGGCCGAATGTAAATTCACCTGGTGTAAGCATCGATGGAACAGCATGTTCCATGTTATGTTAGAGAGTTTGAGAGTTTAGAATATTAATATGTATTAATCCGATACAACTTACTTGCAGCAAATAAGCGAGTTGATAGGAATGTCTAACTTTTAGTCTTATTTTTATGTAGGTAATGATACCGAATCTAGAAATGAAAACACCATATTTTAGTTTTTTATCAGTTATAATTGTAATGATGAAACACAACAAAGTGGAAAGCAAAAAACCACTAACTTTTGTTATTCTTCTAGTTGGGAAGCAATTATTTATTCCAACGATGCATGGTTCTGCCGATTCGTGTCAGTTAACTTTTAAGGGGAATCGATATAAAAACAAATTCTAAGGAAAAATGAAGAGAATATCAATAGCGGCAAACTAGTAAACCGTCATAAGAATAACAATTAGCTAAAAAGGGAATAAATGCTAATAAATTCGAACTATACCAGGACATTATTGCGTTTTTTCGTAAAATTAGATTAAAAAATGTTTTTGAGCTCAACACTAATTTCAATTCTGAATATGCTACTATAAAAACTATCGCTCTTCCATCCACTTTTTGTCCTTCTTTAGAACAATTAGGACCGGAAGTAGCTACATTTGAATTAGTTGTACTCCAAAAATTGGAACGAGCACTCCATTTTATTCCGAAACCAATATATAATCTTGATAGAAATGAATTCTTAGCATTGCATTCTCTGGCCCAAAATAAAGATCTGACAATAAAAAGCTGTGACAAAGGGGGTGGCATAGTTGTCATTAATACTTCAGATTATGAACATAAAATGTCCACTATGCTTAATGACAATAATTTTTATTCTAAAATACTGTCTAATCCCTCTACTTTAATATCTAAAAAAATCCAAACTCTAACTCATCAAGCTTTAATCGCTGGTGATATTACGAATAAAGAATATGAGTTTCTAAATTTCAACAAAAACAAAACTGCTTGTATTTATGGGTTGCCAAAGATCCACAAGAACATCAAAGATCCCCCTTATAGACCAATTGTTTCTACAATTGGAACCATTACTGAACCTCTATCGAAATTTGTTGATTTTAAATTACGTCCTCACATTCCGAGAATCATTTCCTATATTAAAGATACTGGGGAAATGATCAATAAAATAGAAAACGTTGGATTCAACCCTCAAAAGGATATCTTAGTGACTCTTGATATAGAGTCACTATATAGTAATATTCCTTTAGACGGAGCATTGAAAGCAACAGCCTGGTTCATTGACGAATTTAACATACCTTGTCCTAAAACATTTATACTTGCGTGCCTTGATGTAGTACTCAGGGAAAACATTTTTGAATTTGGTGACACTTTATTTAGACAAGTGAAAGGCGTAAGTATGGGTGCTTCTGTGGCACCATCTATAGCCAATATTTATATGGCTGCCTTTGAGACTAAGAATATACATAATGAAATTGCACCATTCTTTGAGTCTATCTCCGTCTGGTCCAGATATATAGATGATATCTTTTTTATCTGGACCGATGGAGAAGATTCTCTGTCTGAATTCTTGATATGGCTCAACGCCGCGGATAAAAATCTAAGATTCACAGCTCAAAAAAGTGTCCATCAAGTGGAGTTCTTGGATATTATAATAAGACATGCACAAGGTAAGTTAGAGGTAGACCTCTTTATAAAACCCACGGCAAGAAATACTTTGCTACACTTTAAAAGTTTTCACCCTCGAAACCAAAAGCAAAGTATTCCGTTTTCGCAATTCCTGCGAGTTCGGAGAAACTGCACTAATTTGATCGATTTTGATACACAGGCAGCTGAGATGAGGAAAAAATTCCTTGATAGAGGGTATCCCCATCGTTTGATAAGGGATTCCTATAAACGAGCCAGATTTTATGACCGTGACCATCTCCTGAAATCAAAAGAACCTGTTGAAAAATCACAATTGGTGTGTATTACGAGACACTCTACCCTGGACAATAAGGTAAAACAAATCATCAATGCCAATTGGCATATTCTTAATAGTAATCCTGAACAGCAAAAATTAGTAAAACCTCTGTTTGCTCATAGACGCAATAAAAATATTAAAGATCTGATTGTCCATTCTAGGTTTGATAAAAAATTATTAAACCCTACGTTTATTCAGAAATCTATTGATGGTAATATGCCAATTAAAGGAACAGTTAAATGTTCCTCTTGCAAATCCTGTGATTCTATTTTAGGTGGAGAAACATTTACCCACAATGGGTTCACCACACAAGCATCAGAAATGTGGAACTGCAGAACTCAAAATATTATTTATTTTATCCTTTGTCCATGTCAACTAGGATATGTTGGCGAAACATCGCGAGCCATTCATACTAGGATTACCGAACATCGTTCTGCCATTAGAACTGCTAAACTCATTGCACCTTTAGTGAAACATTTCATTGAAATGAATCACAAACCGGAAGATCTCCGTTGGAGAATTCTAGAAAAAATCAGAACCCCAAACAATAAAGGTGGTGAAAAAATACGCAAAAAACGTGAGGTTTTTTGGATTTTTTCGTTTGACACCTTCAAAAAGGGATTAAACAACGAAATTCCGTGGGAAAATGCTATTGTGTGATGGATTCAGCATTTACCCTATTTGTCAATATTTAGGATACAAATATCTTATTTTATTGTTTTTCCTTTTTTGCAACCATAAATATTCATGTTCGAAAATTTATTAAAGAATTAAGGCCATTACGAACTATAGCCCATTTTGGGGTTATCTATATAGTTGAGTCGATACAGACGCATTAAACTGAAGAGTCTGTCTTCACTCTTGCTTATTTGCATGTACTACAACTATATTTCGAACTATATGTGACTTGTCACTTGTTTTACCACTAATAAAGCATTGATTGACAAAACAAATGCAAAGGGAAAAGATAAAAAAAAAAAAAAAATAGATGTCATGTGACTTGTCACATGACCAACCAACGAGTACTTAAGAAGTTGGTTAGTTTGTATCCTTCGCTATCTCTTTTTCTGCTGTGAACACGTGAGACGCCGGAGGCCATTTTCAGCCCCGTGATAACTAAACTAAGGTAAATTTAGCCCGTTTAAAATACGTTCTATAATGGGTCTAGCCTATATAAATAGCAGCTCTATACTAAAATTAGGTTCTTTTTAAGTTCCAGAAAAATCGTTCGTGGAACCTTCTTTTAAATAGACGATATCGCGAAATACACGAAGGTTAGTCAAGTATCCCTTTTTAGCTAATTGTTATTCTTATGACGGTTTACTAGTTTGCCGCTATTGATATTCTCTTCATTTTTCCTTAGAATTTGTTTTTATATCGATTCCCCTTAAAAGTTAACTGACACGAATCGGCAGAACCATGCATCGTTGGAATAAATAATTGCTTCCCAACTAGAAGAATAACAAAAGTTAGTGGTTTTTTGCTTTCCACTTTGTTGTGTTTCATCATTACAATTATAACTGATAAAAAACTAAAATATGGTGTTTTCATTTCTAGATTTTGTATCATTACCTACATAAAAATAAGACTAAAAGTTAGACATTCCTATCAACTCGCTTATTTGCTGCAAGTAAGTTGTATCGGATTAATACATATTAATATTCTAAACTCTCAAACTCTCTAACATAACATGGAACATGCTGTTCCATCGATGCTTACACCAGGTGAATTTACATTCGGCCAGATATAATAAGTTGCTTTTTTGTTTATTGTTGTATTTTCAGTATTCCTTCATACCAGATATGCGACATCGGTTATTTCAATAAATATTCTTCCTAAAAGATCGATTTTTGACATTTTAAGTAAGTCTATTCTCAATATACAGTCTGTCTGGTTCCATCTTTCTGTTTTTCACATCTTTTTCTTTTTAGCTATCTGCAATTCTAAAAAGAGCAGTTCAACTGTTTTTATTATGTATAAATTAGTTTGTCTCTAGCATTCTATTATCACAGTATGTATATCAGATTGTGTATATTTTTTGTTTAAGTTGGGATCTTGAGAATGTATTTATAATAATGATTTTGATTAAGACATGGATGTTAATTTAACTATTAGGTTGTGTTTTGATTATACGTTTTTTATTGTTGTAGATACTTTTGTGGCTACTCCTGATGAAGGCGTTGTGAACGCCGAAACGCGCGTCGATTACGATCATTAATTACAAACTGCCACTTATTTTATATTGTATTGTACTGCAATGTTATTGCTGTTGTTTTATTTTTAAATCTATATTGTATATATTAAATGTCATGATATATTTTTCTGTTTTCACTTTGAAAGAAACGAAGAAAACAAATAAGATGATGAAATAAAAATTTATTATCTTTCAAAATAAATTGATGTTTTTAGCATTTCTCTTGTTTCCCAACAACAATATCGGTAGATGGTCTTGTTAGTATATATAGACTGCCTAGGAATTTACTTTTACTTTATGTATATTACCCTGTCCTAGGAGTTGAACTATTCACTGTTCAGGGGGTCCTTGTTGTTCTTCATCTGATCATAAATAAACCAGCCAGTAGTCCTTTTCGTCCTCTTTCTACATTTCTTCCTATCATGCCCAAAGATGCCATTGATGTTTTTAGTGACATTGTAATTGAAGATCTTAAAAAACTCAATATCACTATCAGTCACAAAACACAACGGACAAAGCACCAACATCATCAATACCTTAACCTTATGAAAAAACTTGGTGACAATCATGAACTCATCATTAATAAGGCTGATAAGGGAGGCAACATTGTTCTTTGGTCAAGGCAACAGTATTTGGAAGAGGTGAATAGGCTTTTGGGAGATAACCTATGCTACTGGAAAGTATATGTGCATGATCTATGCAAGGTGAAAGAAACTGTGTTCGAACATCTGAACCATTGGAAGCGATCTGGACTCCTTACGAAAAATTAAGCAAACTTTCTCAGAAACGATCATCCGATTATTCCTGTTCTATACTTTCTCCCAAATGTCCATAAAGGTATAACTCCTGTCCCGGGGAAGCCCATCATATCTGCGGGAAAGAGTCTGCTGGAATCTATGTATAAATATGTAGACTACGTCTTACAGGAGTATGTCTTCAGTCTTCCATCTTTCATCAAAAACACTAGTGACTTCAGTAGAAAGCTAAAGGGGATACATTTGGAAGAAGATTATTTTTTTCTAGTGATGGACATTTCTTCCTTATACATGAGTATCAACCATAATGAACAACAAACAAGGGGTATGGGGTAATTATCAATGCACCTATCTCGATATCTAAGGTTAATATTTTTGCAGTATCTATGAGTGCCAAGAATCAGAGGCTCAATACCCCTTAAACCTCCTAGGAAATAAATCTTATGAATATACAACCAAAACAATGATTCAGTACTCCAATAAGTTAAGACATTAGTGTAATTTGAAGACATAAGCAGAGGTGCATGACTTCAGCAGGTTCTTTTGTCTTGGTTTCTATATTGAAAATTCTTCTTTTAAAACGACCGTAGCGAACGCGTTTCGACCCAAAAGGTCTTCTTCAGGGCAGTCACAACAGTGGTGAAGTTTTTTTATTTTTTTTCTTCTTCACTTCAACTCGATTCCTCTCTCTAATCTAGAAATGTCAGTTGGACCTTATGTATTTATTCTTATGTTGTTTCTTTTTTCTTTCCTACTTTCAAGTGCAACAGCGACGTAAATATGGCTACGCAGTGGAAGCGGTCCCGGGAATTCACAAACAGATATGGGCTAAATACCCATCTCCTGACTAAAGGAATTATTGAATATAACCTGAACAAGCCATATTTACGTCTCTGTTGCATTTGAAAGTAAGAGAGAAAAAAGGAAAAACGAGTATCAACCATATTAATGGGATCACAGCTGTTCAATCTTTCCTTGAACAAAGATCAATTCATTTATATGAACATATCTGCATGCTTATGTCTATGATTGAACTCTGAGTAACAATTTCTTTTTGTTTAACAGTGATTTGTATCACCAATTGAGGGGTGTGGCTATGGGGGCATGCTTTTCCCCCAGTTCCGCGTGTCTTCACGTTGGCTGGTGGTGAGGAGCATGTCCTCAGAACTCAACAAAAGTCGGCATAGGATTCCCATGTCGTTCAATGGTGGCATTACACTGATTATGTTTTCACAATATGGAAAGGTACTAGAGAAGAGGCAGAACAGTGTGTAGCATCTGTAAATGTCAATGACTTAAATTTGAATTTCACAGCTTCCATTAGTAATCAATGTGTAGAGTTTCTGGATGTGCAGATCTATATAGACAAAGGAGATATCCACACAAAACTCCACTGGAAATCCACTGTTGGAAATTCAATATTACATGCTAGTAGTGCACATCCCCGGCATTTAATACGTAGCATTCCCTACAATGAATTTTCAAGAATTTGGCGCATTTGTAGCTCTGATTTTGATCTCGAACACTGCCAATCTGAAGCAGTCAATTGCTTAATTTGCCGGGTGTATAGTCACTCTACTGTTATCAATGCCCTCTCTAGAGTTAATTCTCACACCAGAGAACTTTCACTGTCGTCCAAACACATCACAGTTAAAGGCCCCAATGTCAGACCTAATGTGGATTCCCTTTCTGATACCACTCTAGAAATAATACTTATTGCCACCTTTAGCAGGCAGGAAAGACAGATACAGAGCATTGTCAATTCTCATTGGCCAACAGTTTTGACTATTATTACCCTAGGTGAAATCCTCCACAAACAACCTTCCATCACTTTTAGATGTGAAACATCTATGAGAGACTCACTAGATAAAACTAGTCAAGAGTTTAACCCACACAAACTTGGCTAGCCAACAAAACAGGATTCTTTAGGTGCAATTCCTGTCGCGCCTGCAAATTCGGTGTTAACACCTCCAAATACATTTTATTTTCATTTCCAATCAGAAGCATAAAGCCCAGCTAACGCGTTTCGTCCAATGGATGGGCTATATCAGGGTTGTGAATCAGATCACGAAGATCAGCAAAGCAATCTACGAATGTGAAATCTTGAAAGCCAAGAATCTCGTTATGTCTTGTTAATAATATATATCCAAGTTGAGAACAGCTCATATAAATCACCAAACAAGTTTAGTGAGCCATATAAATATGCATCAATGTTCCAATCTCACCAATGACTTCTGGATTTTCTAAGAATTATTGCCTTCTATCCATGCTGGTATCATATGAAGTCGTGTCCAAAGTATCATCCATCCGACCGTGGTTTACATGAGCTGATTCCAGGTTGGATATCTATTATTAACAAGATGTCACAAGATGTCACAATATGAACACATTAATTTTTTTTCAAATTGCATGAATTTGATATTGTTTATAGTCTATAAATGTACTATATTTGATGATATGCTCCTTTTCATTATTTCTTTATTCTAAGAGACGTTTTCTTCTCTTCTAGTGTGACTTCTATGCAGTGGGGTTACGAAAAGTGAGCATTGCGATTACATGTGTATCAGTTTTTATGAATTTTATAACAGCATGCCTATCTAAGTTATTTGGGTTACTGTACCAAATGTTATGAGATTCTCTTTGCACTTGCACTTTATGAAAACAACACCATATGGTGGTATTTTACCATCTATGTGTGTGTTTGCTTTGTTACTTTTCTAGTATTACGTTCTCTGATCTATAGTCATAATGTAATAGTTTTGCAGGACATTATTTATTTATTTGAATATCAATTAGCGCAATTCATGAATTTGACAAATTTGTTTTGCGCATTTACCCCATAGTCTATCTATTATGTCTATGAGCCTCATTTGTTGTGTTGCACTATGGTTGTTTTTTGGTTGCACTATGATGGTATTTTGGCAGCATGTCATGTGCTCAAGACCATGTTCCAACCGGTCGAAAAGCGTTATGGCAGGCACTAGCCTGAATAATACGATGTGCAGTGATTTCACTAAATCACTTTTCTAAAACTGAAACCTAACACCTGGTGGTCCGTACCTTGTTTGCCTCCTCGTTTCCATGGTGGGCTAGGAATGCTTTTACTAATATATATATATATATACTGGCGGTCGCCAGTAGATAGTTATAGTTAGGACCGTGTTTCCATAGGAAATATGAAAATTCTATTTTGAATAACATTGGCGCCGGTTGACGAATCTTCGCGAAATTTTCAAAACTAATGGGGCGCTCCGCTCAGCTTCTACCCTGAAAGTCTCGGGGGGATTCATCAAGCGGGGGCCGAGAAAAAAGGGGGGTCCCAAAATGCATTTTCCCCATGCATTTTTCCACAGGACCTTTAGTCGAAGGTACAGCTCGAACGGCTGAACAGAATTACTTGAAATTTGGCAAAGAGGTAGTCCTCAGGTCAGGGAAGTGCCTTTTGCATATATGGAGTCAATCTGTTCAGCAGTTCCTGAGAAAATTGAGTTAAAAGCACATAAATATCTATAGCCGCGCACCGTGCGCGCACCGTGCGCGCACGGTGCGTGCACCCTAACGCGCGCGAGCGTAATTCTGATTGGTGGATAGATGTCAGCCAACGTTCGAATCGGTCGAAATCAGGAAGTGTCGGCCGCCATTTTGTTTGTTTTGAGTGCGAGAGTGAAAAAGGAAGGTGGCGAACGAGAAAAGGGGGCAGGGTAGAGAGTTCCTGACCCCCTAGCCTTTGTCAGGGGGTCCCTGAAGGACCCCGAAGGGTGAAAAAAACATTTTATTTTTTTTTCAAAAAATCGCGGGGTGCGCGCACGGTGAAAAACCATAAAAAAAATTACATTTTTTTTTTAAGATGTAGCTTATTGTAAAATAAATAAATAAAAAATATAATAATAAATACATAACTTAGCATTTAAAAAACCGTACAAATTCACTGAAAAAACCATAGGTTTCACACACGTTATAGTTAGGAATTAGCATTTGAAAAACCTTGCAAATTCACTTAAAAAACCATAGGTTTCACACATGTTATAGTTAGGTGGACATTTCACTCGTAAAAAAACAATGAAATTCCCCCGTTATAGTTAGTTGAGATAACTATAACTCGCGCGACTGCCACTCTATCACAAGGATGATGTCATCAGTGATGTCATGAGTGATGTCACTGACCATGTCATGAGTGAAGTAATATGTGACGTCATGAGCAGAGGATTGTGGGCGCGCGAGTTATAGTTATCTCAACTAACTATAACGCGGGAATATCATTGGTTTTTTACGAGTGAAATGTCCACCTAACTATAACATGTGTGAAACCTATGGTTTTTTAAGTGAATATATATATATATATATATATAATCTACTGGCGGTCGCCAGTAGATAGTTATAGTTAGGACCTATTTTCCATAGGAAATATGCAACATTCTTCCCAATAAGTCTGGCGCCGGTTGACGAATCCTCGCGAAATTTTCCAAACTTTTGGCCAGCTCTGCTCCGCTCCTATCCTGAAAGTTTCGTGGTGATTCGTCAAGCGGGGGCTGAGAAAAAAGGAGGGTCCCAAAACGCGTTTTCCCCATGCAATTTCCCATAGGATCTGTTGTCGCAGCTACAGCCCAAACCGCTAAACAGAATAACACCAAATTTGGCAAAGAGGTAATCCTCCGTTCAGACTCGTGCCTTTTGCATAAATGGTGTGAATCTGTTTAGTAGTTCCTGAGAAAATTAGAGTTAAATGTACATAAATATCTATGGCCGGGGAGGATCCGCAGACCCTACCCGCACCGTACGCGAACCCTCCCCAAATCAAGCACGCACCCTCCCGATCGCGCACTGAATGCTAATTGGCTGTCGAGCGTCTCTCTACATTCGAAACCAGGAACTGTTGGCGGCCATTTTCTGCCTCAGTAGAAGCGAGGCTGAAGAAGCAAGGGGAATAAGTGCGTAAAACATATAAAGGGGGCAGAGTGGAAATACTCTGACCCTCTAGAGGTGCTTAGGGGGTCCCAGAAGGACCCCCTGGGGCCCCCCTTTAAAAAAAAAAAAAGCGGTGAAATGCCCGCACGGTGTGCGCATCCTATCGCGTTGGATGCACGGATCCTCTCGCGGTGGATTATCGGATCCACGGCAACGTTTTTTGAAAAACGACAAGAAATTATTGGTTGCAGAACAACTTTCTACACTGAAAGGTAGGGTGTATATTTTTGTTTTTAAAAGGTATGATTGTTATTGGTTAACAATAACAGATTGTAAGGAACATTATATATGACAAGCTGATATGTTGAAAAGTCAAGTACACTTCCTGTCTTGTGTAGGAACATTGTGTGCTGAACTTGTGACCTGTGAGCTGAGTGCAGTGTTCCATGACCTGTTTCTATGGTAACAGGCAGAAGGCAGATTGGGGGAAGGGTTGAAATGTATTTCAGTTGGAAAGGGTTGAAATGTTTAACCAATAGAAATGTGTGTTTGCTTTTGAGTTTATGTGCGAAGGATTGTGATTTGATGTTTACATGTATATGTGTGGAAAATGAAAGGGAAACTTTTTCATTCTTTGCTTTTGCTGAGAGGTGCACAGTGCAGAGATTCTGTAAAAGAAAATATGGTGAGTGATTGATATACTCCTTAATCTACAAAAGAACTTGAAAGATGAGTTATTTTATTTGTGAGGGGATGTATGTAGACTATTTTGATTTTAATCAGACTAATGTATTTTTCCTGCTAAAGTGTAGGGAGTACTTTTTGTCTCTACAATGTGTGTGCATGTAGATAGCATTCTGTGATAGGCATTTGTGTTTTTCATGTGTTTGTAGACAGATAAATGTGCAGTTTTTATATTTTGGTAGAATTAGAAACCAATGATATGAATTACCACGCACACCTATTATAAACAAGATAAGCTTTTTGAAAAAATTCCTGAGCGTGCTAAAGAGGAGTCGTCCTTTAAACCAAGGCGAAAAAATAGACAGTAGTTGCACAACTCAATTATGAGTGGTGTCCCTCTAGCAGCACAGCAATAGTGGTGCGAGAAAATCGCTAAGAATCCAAAAAAGATTTCACTGAAGTTGATCTTGAAAGTTTAATCAAAACAACATATCCATTGTCATCATGAATATTTGAACGATGAAGTTACTTAAGCCATTCCAATAACTTTAAAAAGAAACCAAAGGAAAAATCCCCAATGCATTTCGGGTGGGTAACCCTTCGTCAGGAGGAATCCTAAGAATATAAAGATAGGAGAGAGTGTCACTACCCTCTGGCTAATGCAAGCTTGCGAAAAATACATATGTATCAACAATGTCGTGAAAAAAGAAGCAAGAAACCAAGAGAAAATGAAAATCCTCGTGAGTGAGACTGTCGAAAAATAGGTTAAATAAATGATAGCCATTAATCCAAAACGTGACTTTCATTTAAGACATGCCTACCGCGATAGTGAAATTCACCATAATTGTAGTTATTGCTGGGGAAATAAGAAATAGGAAGTCTGTTTACCAAACAATTGTAAAACACCGTGATTCCGAAAGGTACAAAATGAAATTAACGTGAATGGGTACATAGCCCGTAGATTGAGTGTAAAAACAACCAAACCACCATGAAATGACAGAGATACAAAGATTACTGAAAAAGTGATGTCGCTAAATTTGGGTTTACCTTTGTCATGAATCACAAACGAACACTCACAATGCCCGCACGAATGATGTAACAAGTGCTGACAGTTGTTCCAACTCATTATAAGTAGAGAAAACGGACAATTGGTCTGACGCCCAAATGGCGGCCATCTTAGAATGGGAATACATAAACAAGTGGAGCACTGTTCATAACATTATACGTTGGTCATAATAAATTATAACAAAGTGTAAACGAAGCTAAAGGCAAACTATAGGTATATTTGTGATAGAATATAAGAAAAGTTAGCGATAGAATACGAGAAAATAAGCAAATGAAAATAAGAATAAAAGGAAGGTATGTACGTATGCTCAATAAAGTTTCAAAAAAGAAAAAAGAGAAAAGAGACAAAAAATTGAAAAAGTTATAAAAGAGAAAAGGAAAAAACTTGAATGTGAAGAGAATAGTAGCGAGTAAAACGAAGATAAAAAGTAAACAAAAGAATGACTGACTTGAAAGAAAAGTATTGACAAGAAACATGACAGAAACAAGTAATAACAAGACTGATGAAACTTGATATAAGACATAGTGTGTGGCACAATACAGGTTCACATAAAACAACTGAGTTCAATTCGGTCATTGAGTCCGTTAGGTACCAAGGAGTTCATTTTGTAAATCCAAGATGTTTCACGTTGAATTAAAAATTTTCGGTTATCCCTGCCTTCTTTGAACGGGACAATTTCACAAACAAGAAAACGTAGTTGATTGATGTTGTGGTTGTGTTCGTTGAAATGCACAGCTACTCTGGATTTCAAGTTGTTGTTCCTGATGTTACTTTTGTGTTCATTCAAACGTGTTTTTATTTTCCTTTCAGTTTTGCCAGCATATGCTAAGCCACATGGGCATTTCAACATATATACTAGATTTTTCGAGTCGCACGTGGCAGAGACAAAAAGTTTGATGTTATAACCACGTGTAGGATGTTGAACACTGTTCCCTTTAATGATGCTGTTGCAATTTCCGCAATTGTGACAAGGTGTTGTGCCCTTGTATAGTGAAGATGACTGTGTTTCCATAGGTGGTTTCATTAATTCCATCAAATTTTGGCTCCTTTCATAAGCAAACAGTGGTCTCTCTGAAAAGATTTTGTTGAAATCAGGTTTAACTTGTAACATGGGCCAATGTTTAAGAATTGCTTTTTTGAGACACTGTGAGGGTGTGTGCATTTGGGTAAGGATTGTGAGAGAAGCATTTGGTAACATCGTGTATTTGCTGACATATACCTGTTTAAAACCGGTCATGTTGTGAAGTTTTAGTAGCATTAGATCTCTGTACTGGGGTGAATGTATGACATTGTTCTGCATTCTGTCCATCAACAGTTCTTTTTGCATTTGTCACCCCGAGTGGGACGGGTATGCTCAGACATGAGTCCCGTGCTCTCCATGCCACTGGAATGAAGCTATCCTGAAGAGGGGTGAAACCCCGAAACTGGTCCTATGATGCTTGGTTCCAGTCCAGGGAGGACCTGGCTGGGCAGTTCGGGCTGGACTGTTCCCATGAGGCACAGGGTCAAGACTGATTTGCATATGGCCGGGTTCAAACTGGAACAGCATGGTGAGCAAAAAAACGATGGGTTTAGGCCCAGATCTCTGTACTAGGGTGAATGTATGACATTGTTCTGCATTCTGTTCATCAACTGTTTTTTTGCATATGCAGTGGACCGGGCTACATGTGGCCCACCAACATGGCAGTTCAAATGTTTCTTCAATTAGGTGCCTTATCTCCAGTGGGCAGCATCGGATGAGGCTGGCTGACAGCAGTATGGCAGGGAAACCCTCTGACGGCTCCATCAAATGGCAGCTCTGCTACGACATCTCAGCCCGCACTTGGTGGATGGTGAGTTGGCAGCATGGCTGATTTTTTTTCTAACATTTTACACCTCCCTCTCTGGTGTCCCAGACCTCACATTTATCAGATTAGCATTAGGAGCAGGTTTTTTTCTCACTTTTAAGTCCCGCATGTCACACGTATCCCACATTGTACTGTCAAAACTTTGAAGTGTATGTACAGAGTCCGTGGGAAAGAAGCTGTCTTTAACCCCTTCAGTGCCACGCCCTTTCCCCCTCCTGTGCCGGGCGTTGCATTAGTGGGTGGGGTTCATGACGAGATAGTCTCGTCATGGGCACAGCGCGACCGTGCTCCATGACGAGACTATCTCGTCATGGGCACAGAAGAGGTTAAATGAAATGCTAAGCACGTGAACCTTATAAATTTGCATATTTTTTTATGTTCATGGTATTTGCTAACACCTAAGATAGAAGTATAAAAAATGTAAAAAGGAGAGTTTTATTGGCATATTGGCTTTGTTTTATGGAAGGACTAATTTAGGAAGGAGAAGTAAAAATTTTGAATATGAGCAGTTATTAATGGGGTGAAACGGGCCTTTCACATGGTTAGAATTGCGCACTTATCAGAGGATTAATTGACAGTGCATTTGCATTTTATATGTATTGTTTTAAAGGTACAATATGAGACACTTTGAAGAAAACAATCTTTTCATGCTTAGGGCTTTCTTCGACGTTGGCGAGTAGGCATAAAAATCTCTCAGGGATATAAACGTTGTTTACCAACTGCTGCCTGCTTTGTAATAACAATATTAAAGTCATTAAGCACTTTCGCTCGCGTGCTTGTGTGATGCCTGGTCCTGTGGTGGGCTCTGTAGATTTATGGGTACAGTTAAAGTTGAATCAGAGCCTGGGGATGATGAGTTAAGTCGCAGGCTCTGGTCACCTGCCCGGCTAGGGGATCCCTGGCACGAACCTGGGCGAGTTCGTGCACGTACAATAGGCCATTGTGGTGGGGGATGCGGGGCTCTCTGCTGGCAGGAGCGGAGCCCTGACTCTGTCGCCTCCTTCTAGTTTGCGCCGGGTCCTGTAGGGATCCACTCGTTAATGGCCACGTTTTGTTGATTGCTTTAATTGTTATTCCCAAGACGAGGCGCGATCCTTCGCAGGCGCACAATAGCGAATTATTTGAGGCCAGCGAGCGCATCCATCTGAGGGTTGGTGCTGCCCTGAGAGCCATCGGCGGCCGGGAATTCAAAGCCTCAGCGCAGAGGGAGGGCTCCGAGCTGGAGGACGCCTTCCACCGAGGACTGCCTGTGGGTACCGGGGGCTCCGTGAAGAGCCGAGCTGCGCCTGGGTGCAGTGGGAGCTGTGGATTACTGGCGGCACCCAGGGTGTGTTTGTAAACTCAGGAGGTGAACCCGGCGACTGTCAGCGTCAGAGTCCACAGCCCACCAAGGTAGCCTCAGCCCCACAGAGCCATACAGCCCCTCAGAAGAGCCTCAGCCTTGCTGTACTACAGCCTACTAGGGGAGCCGCAGCCTTACAACACCATAGCCACCAGGGTAGCTCCAACCTTACAACACCACATCCATTAGGGTAGCCACAGCCTTATTGTGCCAGCAGGCCACCAGGACAGTCACAGACGTACAAAACACCAGACCACCAGACCAGCGACAGCCTTACCATACCACAGCCCAACAGGGTAGCCACAGCCTTACAATGCCACACTGCCTCACAAAAGCAGGCATAGCCTTACAATACCATAGCTCGCCAGATCAGCCACAGCCTTACTGGTCCAACAGCCCAGCAGAGCGGCCTCAGACTTACAATATCGCAGCCTAGCAGGGCATCCTCAGTCTTACAGAACCACAGACCACCAGGGAAACCACAGCCTTACGGAACCACAGCCCACCAGGGAAATCACAGCCTTACTGACCCAAAACCACCAGGGAAGCCACAGTCTTACAGTACCACAGCCCACCAGGGAAACCACAGCCTTACAGAACCACAACCACCTGGGAAGCTACAGCCCACCAGGGAGGCCACAGCCATACAGTACCACAGCCCACCAGGGAAGCCACAGCCCACCAGGGAAGCCACAGCCCACCAGGGAGGCCACATCCTTACAGTACCTCAGCCCACCAGGGAAGCCACTGCCCACCAGGGAAGCCACAGCCCATCAGGGATGCCACAGCCTTACAGTACTGCAGGCCACCAGTGAAACTACCGACTTACGATACCACAGCCCATCAGGGATGCCACAACCGTACAGTACCACAGCCCACCAGGGAAGCCACTGACTTTCACTACCACAGTCCACCAGGGAAACCACTGCCTTACACAACCACGCCCACCAGGGAAGCCTCAGCCCACCAGGGAAGCCACAGCCCATCAGGGATGCCACAGCCTAACAGTACTGCAGCCCACCAGTGAAGCTACTGATTACAATACCACAGCCCACCAGGGAAGCCACTGACTTATGCTACCACAGCCCACCAGGGCAGTCACAGCCTTACAGT
The DNA here is from genome assembly GCF_964204655.1 of Triturus cristatus. NCBI lineage: Eukaryota > Metazoa > Chordata > Amphibia > Caudata > Salamandridae > Triturus > Triturus cristatus. The sequence goes on along the minus strand of NC_140588.1, from coordinate 835,925,074 downwards.
ACCACAGCCCACCATGGTCGCCACATCCCAGCAGGGAAGTTATAGCCTGGCTGTGCCACAGCCCTGGTGTGACCCTAATTTGGAGCACCCAGAATATTCTAACCAGTTGTACTCTAAAACGATGCCTTGTTTTCGGATCCACTCCACCAGTGCAGAACACACACTCCAAACTACTGCCGAAGTTTAATCTGCATTGTAGAGTGCGGGGCTCCTCATTTAGAAACTCTGCCAGCGTGACTGCCTATGAAGAGTGCTGTTTTTGTCCTCACTCTGGGTGTGTTTTTTTTACCAAATATGAGTGGTATGACGTGTCAATCCGTTTCTTGTATATCTTCCGGTTTACTCATTAGGGGTGGTTTCCACAAACGCGTTCTGCTGTGTACAGGTGCAGGGCATACGTTTTTTGACACCAAACATGGGAGGCATTTTCAAGTGATTTTCGTAGAATGAATGATCGCTGTGTGGGCCCATTAGTTTTGTTTGTATTTTTATTTACCCACCATAATTCCCACTCTTTTTCTCTGTTGGGTGCATATAGTACCACATAACCATCATGGGTGCAACTCTAATTTCTGCCAGAGAACTCTGCTGATTGGCTGGTCCTGAGTGATTTTTGTGCATAGTTGTAGTCACTTACATTGCTGTTGTGGTTTGAGCTGGCAGCTTTTATTTGCGCTTAGGGTCGCAGCCAGATAGAGAGCGCCGGGTTTGTGGCATCATCATGGTTTTCAACCTGGTTGTTTGTGCTGTGACCTGCGGTCTTAAATGCCACACCTGGTGCACTGCACTGGCCCAGGGCTGCTCCCTGGAGATGAACAGGAGGCTCTGCCCAAACCTCAGGTCTCCTTCATGTAGTCTTCAGCGCGTCACCGGCCCTTGCACCGTCACAGCCTTAAAGCGGGCTTTAAGGCGCTATGGGTCATTTTACCATCACAACCATCATGCGGTCTTTAATGCGCCATGGGCCCATGCACCGTCACAACCTGCTTTGACAAATTTTGCCCCTTTTGGCCCTTGATATTCACTTTTTCCTTAAACGACCAACACTTCTACACTCAGATAAGTGCGCTGTCGCTGAAATGTGGCTTTTCCTTTCCAAAAATCATTTTACATGCCTTTTTGCTGTTGTAAATATACATCGTCGAGATGCTGGAAATGTTTAGTCAGGAGCTGCGCCGAAAGTAAACAGCCCTGAGCTGCACATGTCACTGTTCAGACTGCGCACATCTGGGCAGGGCTACAGAAACTTGCATGCGCCGCCATGTTCTGAAAGTTGGACGGGAAGGTGCTGCCGCGGACAGCCCAGGTTTGACGCATTGTCTTGTCTGGGTATTTGTAACATTCAATCAACGTCCGAAGAACTATAAGGGTAGCTCCAGCAGCTCTTCGAAGACCGACATTACATTGCACAAGGACACAAGTGCTGTCTTCCCTTAGAACAGGGTGTTGCAGGTGCGCGCGGGCCTAGCAGCGCAAGCACTATGGCGGCGCGCCAATAATGGAGACCACACAGGTGTACTGTCTCGGCGCGAATGCCCCGCAAGGCGCCCCCCCTTTATTTATACAATGGCGTACGCCACCGTCGTGGCGTACGCATAACGTCCTTTGACTGCGCGTCGGACGCTAGAGCGCTAACTGCAACATCCCTCTCTGTTGGACTTGGCCCTTCTGGCAGGTTCACCCCTGAACTTTTTTGCTTTTTACTGATGACTTGGTGTGGTGATTTTTTGGTTTCCTGCGCACTTTCCCTGTGTCCCAGGGTAAAGTGCGTGCGTGCTCTGAGTGCATGTGGTGAGATAGGCCTGCCCTCCCATAGGAATGCATGGGGAATGTATGTGTCCCTAGTAGTTCCTGATGCGTGGGGTGTGCAGGCCCGAGTTTGGTATGTGCGGACTCGTGGGAGTGAATGCTGCGCGATGATGTGTGCGGCGTGCATGTACCTAGTGTGGAAGTGCCAATTCTAGAGGTGGGCACTTCTGTGTGCAGTGTGTCTGTCGCGTGATTGGCTGGTCATGTCATGTGACAGGCTAGGGATTCCCCAGAGTTAGGATGAGTCACCCAGTGGTGAATGGGGAGATCAGCAGCTAGATGGGTGGGAGGAGTACACCTGGGTCCTGAATAGGACAGGGTTTCCACACACAATGCTGGCCCCGCCCCCTGTGGTGCGACTGACGACCCTAGCCCTGCCAATGAATAGAGTGAGGGGCTGAGCACATCAAGGGTGCTCCCCAACCAGCTGCGACTGGTTTTCCCCCTCACCCTGAACCCAGAACAAAGGGGTTTGCTGTATAAAAATGGGGCTGTGTCCCCACAGAAACTGTTCTCTGCCAGGATCTTACCTGAGGGGGGCTGCTGCTGCTGCTGCTGGACCAGAGGACCGCCACTTGGATTACCTCCCTGCCTGGAGGCCCAGTGAGCTGGCTCTGGGTCCAGCCTTGCCCCCCACCCCTGCCCTGCTGCATGCAGGGAAGAACTTTGCTGGACTTTGTGGTGTTTTATTTTTATGCCTAAGCGCTGGGAGCGCTTTATTTGTGTCCCTCAAGCGCCTGGAAGCGCTTTTATTTGCCGTTTAGCACCGGAGCGCTTTATTTCTGAAAGCCGGTGCCCACCCGGCGTTTGCCCCGTCTTTTCAGCTTCTGAATTCCCCTGGCAGGTGCCCACCCTGCCAGGGACATTGCCTGGGTCGTTGGCGGGTGCCCACCCCGCTTATTTGTCGTAATTCCTACGGCGGGTGCCCACCCCGCCGTATATCACGTCGCGAGGGAGCCTACCCCTCTTATTGCCAAGAGAAATCACCGCCGCGGCCCTTGAGCGAACCGGAAGTCAGGCCTCCCCTGGGGGCGTGTCGCGGGACGGAAGCCTCGTTCTAAAATCAGGAAGCGGACGGGAGCCTACCCCGCGCTCCTGTGCCGTGCGGAAGAAGTGCCCGGGTGAAGCAGGGACGTCGTGGGAGGAAGCGGGCGGGAGCCTACCCCGCGCTTCCCCCAGGAGAGAAGGACGAGACTGCCCCGCCGCGAGAGGAGTGCTGCCGGTCCCGTGGAGCCGACCGCGGAGAGCGCAGACGACGCGGGAGTCCCCCGAGCAGCCCGGTGAGTGTCTAGAAGGGCTGGGGGACTCCGCGCATGTGCTGGGGGTGCGGGGAGCAGTGTCCACGAGCCCTGTGGGCTCCAAACTGGGCGCATTGGTTTCTGAGCCCCGTGGCTCCAACGTGTTTGGGGCATAATAGTGGCAAGCAGAGCGGCCCCGGAAGGCAGTGGGCCGCTCCAACGAACGGGGGCAATTTTGTTCAGAGCCGTGAAGGCTCCAACGCTACGGGGGCATTTCCTAGCCAGCAGAGCGGCCCCGGAAGGCAGCGGGCCGCTCCAACGTCGCCCCCACCTTTTTCTAGAGCCCGTGAGGCTCCAACAAAGGGGCACATTAATATTTAGAGCCTGCGAGGCTCTAGGGGTCATTTCATTTGTTTCAGAGCCCTGGGAGGCTCCAACGTTGGCCCCAGCATTTCTCCAGTTGCCCAGCACTTAGTGGGCAACTGCTACGTGTAGGTTGTGCTTTGTGCACGCTGGTTTGCGCAGCCTGCGCCGGCGCGCCCTGACTTTCTGGACGCAGGGCGTCCTTGCCCCTTCAGGGCCAGTTGGCCCAGGGATTGCCACAGATAGTGGCTAATGTGAGTTTTTGCGCCATTGTACCTTTCCTGCACCTCTGAATGTGTTTATGCGTCATGTGCTTTGCCCTACACCTCTGAATGTATTTTATGCATCCTGTGTCTATGTGCTTAGTCCCCTACAGGTATTGTGATACTTAGGTGGTTGTTTTCTCCCTAGTACAGGTGGTACTAGTGAGGTCCTAGTTCCCTGCGTGATATTCCTAAAGGTGGTTAGGGTTGCGTAGGTGGTACTTTCTGATACCAGTAGTTACTGGTTGTGTGCTACCTGTTCTATTTTTAGTGCTACAGTGATTGTGTGCTATGTTCTCAAATATTATTCCTACGTTCTAAGTGCTATTTCTACAAAGTGCTAATTCCTGACAGTGGTCCATGTGGCCCTGTCCCCTGTATATATAATCCCTTGTAAATTCTGCCCGTGCCTGTTGGCACATTGTAAAGTGTGTATTTTTATCTAATGTGTTGTGTATAATACAAAGGTTATTTTTATATAATACCTTGTGTGGAGTTTCCTTTGTGGTGGGCCTTGGGTGTTGTTGCTGGGTGCGCGCGCAAACGCTTTACACATCGCCTCAGGGATAAGCCTGTCTGCTCGTGCCAAGCTACCAAGGGGGTGAGCAGGGGTTATCTTTGGCGTGTAACTTCCTTGCCCTGACTAGAGTGGTGGTTTCTGCCTGACTTTGGCGCAAGCCTTAGCCAACCAGAAATCCCATTTCTAACATTGGTGATCAGCAGTGGGATTTGGACTTGCGTTTGCGCTGTACCGCAGCGGCAACTGGCCGCACTACAAAACTCTGCATTTAGATAAATCACATGGTATAGGGATTATTGTTCTAAGTTTGTTTTTAATTGTCATTTCTTTGGAAATGTGTTTTTGTGCACTGTGAGTTAGGTGTCCCTAGCTCGGGAGGGTAGATCATCCCCCTTAGTGCATTGTGTTTCTGGATTCACCAGAGGGTGGGATCCAGTGGTGGCAGCGTATTACTGTCTTGTACATTTGTCCCCCGCCCTGCGCCCAGAGTTGGTACCTGTGTCACGTGGTGGTAAGGTTGAGGAATCAGGGGTGGTAGAAACTACCTTACCAGTCCGAGGGGAGGGTTGTGTGTGGATGAATGGTGTGTGGCACTAGGCAAGTGAGTGTGAGTTCTCTGGGATAGAGAGCTTGCCGAATCCTTTGTGAATTATGTACTCCTGTGTTAAACTCAGACCTCTAGGTTCCCTGTGTGATCTTTTCTCTAGAACGTCTGCCAGAATGGAGCCTGCTTTTGATCTCAGTGATCTAGTTTATTACAGTATGCAGGAGTTGGAAAGGTTCTGTAGAGAAAGAAACATAGGGGTGAGATAGTCAGACACTGTGTACGAATTGAGGAACTACATGATTGGATGGCAAGCAGATGAATGGAAACGTGAGCGCAGTGAGGAAGACAGGGCCCGGGCCTCGCACCTGGAGGGTGGTGGGTCTGTGGGGAGCCCTGAAGATTCAGAAGGAGATGACAGTACCTGGACGCCAGTAGAGAGTGAGGACCCCGTAGGTAGGGAGTCCCTTGCTGGGTCCAGCATAGGAGATAGCGCCTCATCCCTTTCCCTGTCCCCTGAGCGCAGTGGTAGTTTTCTGGATTCCCCAGTGAGGGTGGAGTCCAGTGGTGGCAGCGATATAAAGTGCAGTATAGAGAGTCCCAGTTCCCCGAGTGTGGTACCTTGTTCCCGAGAGGAGGAATGTAGGTTGAAGTTCAGGGGCAGTAAGAAGCTGTCTCACCAGTCTTGGGAGGAGGCTGTGGAGGAATGTCATGATGCCCTGGTGGACTGGTTGGTGTTTAACCCGGAGCAGGATTTGGATGGAGTACTAAATATGATTATCAAAGAGCAGATGCTCAGTAGTTGTTCTCCAGGGTTGCGCCAACACCTGTTGAGGTATAACTCTTTTTGTCCATTTGAACTTGCAGAGGAAGCAGACCGCTGGGAAAGGGCCAGAGGTTCTCTAGTGTCATTAGTGAGTGATTCCAACAATAGTGGGTCAGAGATCCTCCAGCCCAGCGTGGTGGAGGAGGCTCAGTGTAGCCCAGCTAGGTCCCAGGATAGCGAGGAGGGTGTAGGGGCTCACTGCCTGGCTCAGTGGAGCAGGAGTGAGGGGTGACCGAGGGTCCCCAGACGCCCGAAACCCTGCCTCAGGACTTGGATGGTTTCAGGAGGGAACACCAAGTTGGGGACCTAGGCTGTCCTGTTAGTCCACTTGAGGAAGATCTCTTAGTGAGTAGAGGACCTGGAGCGCCTGTAAACAGGGCTCCTGTGGTTCTGGAGTCTGGCAGTACCGCTCCGGTAGGGAGGGTACAGGAGTCCAGCGTGAGTGATTGGGGGATGAGTTCCCCAGTGGAAGAGCCGGTGGGTCAGGGACTTCCCAGTTGGGCTAGGATCCCGTGTAGTGACCAGGGTGACACCACTTCTGTTCTGGGGGATCTCCGCGCACTGTCAGGTGGACAGGGGACGGGAGATCAGCGCCAGACAGACAGTCGCTCGACATATGTGTCATTTGATAGCCTCAGGGGGATGGAGTGTAAATCCCCCAAAGTCCTGGAGTGCCAGGCGATTATTCCACCAAAGGTTCTAGGCCGGAGGTTGGAAGGCCAGGTTCGGGATCAGCCTGACCTGAAGGGTGGGACGTCTGTAATCAGCGTCCCGACCGGTTCTTCTTCCAGAGGTACCGCCCCAGTTGGTAGGGAGCAGGGCTCTGGAAGGGGGTGCAGAGGGTGGGAGAGCCCACCTCTGGCCCCGGTACAACCTGAGGGGTTAAACCCTGGGTTGGAATGGCGTTCTAGGTGTACCCCTCGCCAGAGGAGGAGGAACCCTAGGAGAAGAGGTAGGGGGAGGAGAGCCTTCCCTGAGACTCCTGGTCCGCCTGAGGGTGTAGACCCTAGGCTGGAGAACCAGTGGCAGTCTAGTCCTGTCTTTCAGAGAGGAAGAGTGGAGAATGGCCGCTATGTGCCAGGGGTTACTACCCCCCACTCTGTGATTAGGCAAGGACCGGTGGCACCTGGGTGGCCTAGGGCCTGGTCTTGGCCGCGGACAGCTTGGGAGTACCAGTGGGGTAGCCCAGTTGGTCCAGACAGTGGTGTTAGAAAGAATTCCATGGGTTCACCGTGGCGTAGAACCGGAGGGTGTCCCTGCAGTTGCGGGCCCGCGTCCGTGTTCTATCGCCCCAAGCAGGGAAGTCCATCACGGTGGTGATTGGTCTGCCCTGCGTTTTGGCTGGAAGGGGGTTGTGTTGGACTTGGCCCTTCTGGCAGGTTCACCCCTGAACTTTTTTGCTTTTTACTGATGACTTGGTGTGGTGATTTTTTGGTTTCCTGCCCACTTTCCCTGTGTCCCAGGGTAAAGTGCGTGCGTGCTCTGAGTGCATGTGGTGAGATAGGCCTGCCCTCCCATAGGAATGCATGGGGAATGTATGTGTCCCTAGTAGTTCCTGATGCGTGGGGTGTGCAGGCCCGAGTTTGGTATGTGCGGACTCGTGGGAGTGAATGCTGCGCGATGATGTGTGCGGCGTGCATGTACCTAGTGTGGAAGTGCCACTTCTAGAGGTGGGCACTTCTGTGTGCAGTGTGTCTGTCGCGTGATTGGCTGGTCATGTCATGTGATGGGCTAGGGATTCCCCAGAGTCAGGATGACTCACCCAGTGGTGAATGGGGAGATCAGCAGCTAGATGGGTCGGAGGAGTACACCTGGGTCCTGAATAGGACAGGGTTTTCCACACACAATGCTGGCCCGCCCCCTGTGGTGTGACTGACGACCCTAGCCCTGCCAATGAATAGAGTGAGGGGCTGAGCACATCAAGGGTGCTCCCCAACCAGCTGCGACTGGTTTTCCCCCTCACCCTGAACCCAGAACAAAGGGGTTTGCTGTATAAAAGTGGGGCTGTGTCCCCACAGAAACTGTTCTCTGCCAGGATCTTACCTGAGGGGGGCTGCTGCTGCTGGACCAGAGGATCGCCACTTGGATTACCTCCCTGCCTGGAGGCCCAGTGAGCTGGCTCTGGGTCCAGCCTTGCCCCCCACCCCTGCCCTGCTGCATGCAGGGAAGAACTTTGCTGGACTTTGTGGTGTTTTATTTTTATGCCTAAGCGCTGGGAGCGCTTTATTTGTGTCCCTCAAGCGCCTGGAAGCGCTTTTATTTGCCGTTTAGCGCCGGAGCGCTTTATTTCTGAAAGCCGGTGCCCACCCGGCGTTTGCCCCGTCTTTTCAGCTTCTGAATTCCCCTGGCAGGTGCCCACCCTGCCAGGGACATTGCCGGGGTCGTTGGCGAGTGCCCACCCCGCTTATTTGTCATAATTCCTACGGCGGGTGCCCACCCCGCCGTATATCACGTCGCGAGGGAGCCTACCCCTCTTATTGCCGAGAGAAATCACCACCGCGGCCCTTGAGCGAACCGGAAGTCAGGCGTCCCCTGGGGGCGTGTCGCGGGACGGAAGCCTCGTTCTAAAATCAGGAAGCGGACGGGAGCCTACCCCGCGCTCCTGTGCCGTGCGGAAGAAGTGCCCGGGTGAAGCAGGGACGTCGTGGGAGGAAGCGGGCGGGAGCCTACCCCGCGCTTCCCCCAGGAGAGAAGGACGAGACTGCCCCGCCGCGAGAGGAGTGCTGCCGGTCCCGTGGAGCCGACCGCGGAGAGCGCAGACGACGCGGGAGTCCCCCGAGCAGCCCGGTGAGAGTCTAGAAGGGCTGGGGGACTCCGCGCATGTGCTGGGGGTGCGGGGAGCAGTGTCCACGAGCCCTGTGGGCTCCAAACTGGGCGCATTGGTTTCTGAGCCCCGTGGCTCCAACGTGTTTGGGGCATAATAGTGGCAAGCAGAGCGGCCCCGGAAGGCAGTGGGCCGCTCCAACGAACGGGGGCAATTTTGTTCAGAGCCGTGAAGGCTCCAACGCTACGGGGGCATTTCCTAGCCAGCAGAGCGGCCCCGGAAGGCAGCGGGCCGCTCCAACGTCGCCCCCACCTTTTTCTAGAGCCCGTGAGGCTCCAACAAAGGGGCACATTAATATTTAGAGCCTGCGAGGCTCTAGGGGTCATTTCATTTGTTTCAGAGCCCTGGGAGGCTCCAACGTTGGCCCCAGCATTTCTCCAGTTGCCCAGCACTTAGTGGGCAACTGCTACGTGTAGGTTGTGCTTTGTGCACGCTGGTTTGCGCAGCCTGCGCCGGCGCGCCCTGACTTTCTGGACGCAGGGCGTCCTTGCCCCTTCAGGGCCAGTTGGCCCAGGGATTGCCACAGATAGTGGCTAATGTGAGTTTTTGCGCCATTGTACCTTTCCTGCACCTCTGAATGTGTTTATGCGTCATGTGCTTTGCCCTACACCTCTGAATGTATTTTATGCATCCTGTGTCTATGTGCTTAGACCCCTACAGGTATTGTGATACTTAGGTGGTTGTTTTCTCCCTAGTACAGGTGGTACTAGTGAGGTCCTAGTTCCCTGCGTGATATTCCTAAAGGTGGTTAGGGTTGCGTAGGTGGTACTTTCCGATACCAGTAGTTACTGGTTGTGTGCTACATGTTCTATTTTTAGTGCTACAGTGATTGTGTGCTATGTTCTCAAATATTATTCCTACGTTCTAAGTGCTATTTCTACAAAGTGCTAATTCCTGACAGTGGTCCATGTGGCCCTGTCCACTGTATATATAATCCCTTGTAAATTCTGCCCGTGCCTGTTGGCACATTGTAAAGTGTGTATTTTTATCTAATGTGTTGTGTATAATACAAAGGTTATTTTTATATAATACCTTGTGTGGAGTTTCCTTTGTGGTGGGCCTTGGGTGTTGTTGCTGGGTGCGCGTGCAAACGCTTTACACATCGCCTCAGGGATAAGCCTGTCTGCTCGTGCCAAGCTACCAAGGGGGTGAGCAGGGGTTATCTTTGGCGTGTAACTTCCTTGCCCTGACTAGAGTGGTGGTTTCTGCCTGACTTTGGCGCAAGCCTTAGCCAACCAGAAATCCCATTTCTAACACTCTCCAACTTGGATGATGAAACCCGGATTTAGACAACATAGTCATAGTCACTCACTTACTTGGCATGTGAAGTCTTTGAGGCGGATGCTCGGCGGGGGACTCCCCCTCAGTCCATACCTGGCCGTGGCCTGGGTGTTGAGGTTTGACGGGCAGTCAGGTTCCAACCCGCCGGCCGCAGGGTCAGGGTGTTCCGGCTCTGTTGTCGACTCGTGCCTACTCGGGGGTGACTGGGGTTCTGTTTCGGGGATCTGGGTGTTTTCTTCCTCGTCCCCTGCGGTGCTGTGTCGATGTTCTGTGGCCTCAGGAATCCGTTTGAACCACGAGATGTTGCGTGTGGCCGATTTGCCCCCTCTCTTTGCTGTTACCATTGTTCCGTGTCTGCGCTCCACTGTCCAGCTCCCGGGCTCATACCGTGATTTGAACTTCCCTCCTGGTCTTCGGTTCCTTATGAGGACATAGTCTCCTGGTCTTAGGGCGCGTTCCCGACTGCCCCTTGACTGGCTCACTTGCTGGTTTTGGCGCTTCCGTCGTTGCAGCGATTGTTCCTCCTCAAATGGTGGAGGGGCCCATCCTGGTGCTGTGGGCAGACCATCGTGGCGAGTTCCTTTTAGCATGAGGGCCCAGGGGCCTGTTTGGTGGAGCAGTGGGTTGTGCTCCGATATTCCCCTAGGAACCGTTGGATCTCTCGCTCAGGGTCTTGCTGCTCTGGGACCGCTATCTGTAGGACTTTATTTAGTGTCCGCATAAAGCGTTCGACCTCGCCGTTAGCTTGGGGCCATTGAGGGGTGATCCGCCTGTGACATATGCCCTGGAGCTCGAGGAACTCTCGGAATTCGTGGCCTTGGAAGGGTGGCCTATTGTCACTTTTCAGTTCCGAGGGGTGCCCAAACATGTTGAACATTTTCTCTAAGGCTGGTCCTACAAACGTGAATGCCGTGGAGGGAAGCGCCTCTACCAGGGGATATTTGGAGAAGCTGTCAAGGACTACCAGTGTCACTCTCCCGTCTGGGAGGCTTCCGAAGTCTACGCTGATTCTGTCCCATGGGTGCTTCCCTGGTTCTTCAGTTACGATGGGGGCTGGAAGTTCTGGTCCGCTAGTTTTCTGACACGCGGGGCAGCTCTTCACGACGTCTTCCACTGAGGTGTCCATCCCCGGGAACCATACCTTTTCCCTCATCCGGGCTTTCATTTTCTCCGTTCCTTGATGCCCTTTGTGGGCAAGGAGGGTGGCTTGGCGGCGTAGCGCGGTGAGGATGACGATTCTGGCTCCTCTCAGGATGATTCCTTTCCTGGTTGCACTGAGTTTGTTCCGTATCCGCCAGATCTGTTGTAGGTCTTTTCTCTCGTCATCCGTCCAGGTGTTGGCGGACTGTATGAAATTGGTCCAGGACCCCTTTTGGAGGGCCTCTCAGGTCTTGGTAATCATGGTGTCGCGCTCTGCTGCCCGTAGGATCTCCTGGAGTGTTAGCACTTGGGGGCAGGTGAGGGCGGCTACTAGGTCGAGGTGTGCTTCGGCGTCGTCTTCCTCCTCTCTCCCAGTCGGGGTGGACTCACATCTGTCTGGGTGTCTGGACAGAAAATCGGCCAGATTCTTGGCGCCCGGTCGATAAGTTATGTCCATGTGATATTGTTGCAGCCCGATGGCCCATCGCTCTATTCATGGCGGGGGGTGCGGTACTGTCCCTTTGAAGAGGGGCACTAGCGGCTGGTGGTCCGTCACGACAGTGAACGGGTGTCCACAGACGTATAGGTGAAAGTGTCGACAGTCCCACTTTATGGCCAGCGCCTCCCGCTCAATTTGGGAGTATCTTTGTTCGGTTGCTGTGAGCGCCTTGCTCGCGTACGCCAGTGTAGCCCATCGCCCTGGTTCCTGTTCTTGGGTGAGAACCGCTCCTAGTCCCACCGGGCCGGCGTCGACTAGCAGCTCGGTCTTTCTTGCTGGGTCAAAGTAGGCCAGGGTGGCCTGGTCGAGGAGCGCGGTTTTGATGGCTTGGAATGCGTTGTCTTCGCGAAGTCCCCACTGCCACGAGACATCGTTCTTCGTGAGGTGTCTGAGCGGCTCGGCAATCGGTGCCAGGTTCGGGATGAAACGCCCGCAGTACGTGGCCATTCCTAGGAAGCTGCGTACCTCTGAGGCCGAGGCTGGCGCGGGGGCGTCTTTGATGGACTGGGACTTTCTTGGGTCTACCTGGATGCCGTGGTTGGTGAAGGTGTAGCCGAAGAACTCGATTTGCTGCTGGAACAGCTGACACTTGTCCCTGTGGAGTGTGACTCCATACTCCTTGAGTCGTGCCAGCGTGGCCCGGACTCGGCGATAGTGCTCGTCCACTGTTGTTGAGTGGATTAGTATGTCGTCACTCACATTCATGACTCTGGGTAGGCCTTGTAAGATGTCCCGGATAGTGTTTTGGAAAATCTCCGCCGCGGACGATATTCCAAAATTGAGTCGCCGATACCTTCGCAGCCCAAGGTGTGTGCTGAAAGTGGTGATGTATCTACTTTCCTTTGCTAGCGTTAGCTGGTGGTAGCCGGTGTTTAGGTCCAACTTGGAAAACCAGCGAGCCCCGTTGAGGTCGGCAATGATGTCATCCATGGTGGGCGTAATGTGTCTTTCTCTCTTGATGGCTTTGTTGGGCAGCCTCATGTCAATGCACACCCGGATTTTGCCTGGATGACGGGGCTTTTCCGTGATCACCATTGGGGACACCCAGGGGGTGGGTCCGGTGACTGTCTCTATAACCCCTTGTTCTTCTAGTTTCTTAAGCTCCTCTTCCACCAGTGGGCGCAAGTGGAAGGGAATTCATTGGTGTTTCAGTGCTGTGGGTGCAACTGAGTGATCAATGTGGAGCTTGACTGGCGGGCGCCTGATGTTCCCTAGTCCGGTGAACAGCTCTGGGAATTGGTCCAACAAGTTGGCTGTTTGGGTGTCTTGCACCTTCCGGAGAAATGCTAGCAGTCCTAGGTCCTCGGCGGCGTGCCTGCTCAGGAGCGCATCCACTTTTTGGTTGATGATGTGTATGTCAATTGTTATTTCCGCATTCTCTGTTCCCACTGGTACTGTCATTTTCCCTAAGAGGGGTAGGGGCACATCACTCCCATAGGCGTAGATTCGGGCCTTCGAGGTCTTGAGCTCTGGTTTTGGCCGGAGGCGGTTATACTGGTGCACTCCCATGACGGTGACTGATCCGCCGGTATCGATCACGGCGTTCACTCTTGATCCTGCGACCATGACGTCACATCGAGGTTGTGGTCTTCTCGTGCTTTTGAGGGCTCTGGTGAACGAGACGAGATATGTCTCCCCCTCGTCATCAGAGTCGGAGTCGTCATCTTGCAGGGCTTGCGTTTGTCTGTGTCCAGCGTCGGTGTGGGAGGACAGGGACAGCTGGGACAACTGTCTCACCATGTTTCTTGTGGGCCTCCTTCCCTTTTGGTCTTTCCGTGTGGTGCGCTTCCTGCAGACGGAAGCAAAATGGTTCGGGGTGCCGCAGTGGGTGCACGTCTTCCCTTTCGCTCGGCAGGTCTTGCCTGGGTGCTCATCGTAACCGCAGTATCCACACTGGGCCGGAGGCGATCTCCTGGCTGCTGGTCGTTGTACCTTCTCCTTTGCCTGCACTGAGTCCGCCCGTTCTGACTTAATGGCCACTCCTGACCCGGTGCCCCTTGTTAGTGCTTGGTCCATCTCTTCTGCTCGTGCGTCGGACAGGTCATGGGATCATGCGAGCACCAGGATGTCAGCCATTGGAATGTTAGGTTGGCGAAGGATAAGGCTCCGCAGTTTCTTGCTCCGGATGCCATAGATTAGCTGCGCTCTGATCTCTTCTTTCGCCCGGTCTCCGACAATATGTGTGTCCGCAAGTACCCTCAGTCGTGCATGGAAAGCATCTACAGACTCCCCTTCTTTCTGCTTAGCTTGTCGTAGCTTAAAGTGTTCAAAGTCAGGATTCATCTGGGGGTCAAAATGCGTGTTGAGGGCCGTGACGGCCGCGTCGTAGTCATCTGCAGCCCCTGTATTAGGGAGGTGCTTGAATAGCAGGTACACCTCTTCCCCCGCGTAGTGAAGCAGGAGAGACCGCTTCACCGCACCATCAGTCTCCCTGGAGCCAATAAAGTATTTGTTGAGCCGGCCAATCCACGTCCGCCAGCGTGGGGCGGCTGTGGCGGGGTCAGCTGTCTCGCTGAAGGGCGGGAGGACGCCGGTTGGCGGGTGAGATGGGGTGGCTGGCGTCGGACAGGCGTCATCTCCCATGGCGCTGTTGGGGTGCTGTGGCGCTGGGTGGCTGGGACTTGTGCAGGAGAGGGCGCAGGGAGCCACGTGGTGGTACACTCGTGTGGAGGCAGAGACTGCTGCAGGCGAGGGCACAGAGGGCCAGGTCTGTGGAGGCCGACTTGAAGCAGGGGCGAGACCTGGCAAGCGGGGATGTTCATCCGCTGAGAGTAGGCAGTGATTTCGGTGCACACTTGCTCACCGTGTCGCAGATCGTTGCAGCACGTCGGTTACATCCGCCGCATCTGTCCACGTGGCAGGCGTGCGTTGACCCCGGCTCCCGTAAGGAACGGAGCGGACTGGTGGAGGTCCGAAGGATGGACGGGTGCGCGGTCGCGGGACTGCCGCGATCGGGCCGTCAGGAGGCTGCACGGGTGGTTGTGCACACGGCGGGTCTGGCCGCACTCGTCGCCAGTGCTGCAGGTGCGCGCGGGCCTAGCAGCGCAAGCACTATGGCGGCGCGCCAATAATGGAGACCACACAGGTGTACTGTCTCGGCGCGAATGCCCCGCAAGGTGCACCCCCTTTATTTATACAATGGCGTACGCCACCGTGCGCTAACTGCAACACAGGGTGCGCTGGAAGGATTCACGTTTAATGCACACTTCTTGTGCCAGGATGACTTCTCGCCTCAGCGACTGCCTAGCAGGAAAGTTCCCACGAGAACTCCCAGAGACACAAGTCGCACAGACACCGTGACCCCAAGAGCTCTCCTCCCCGCCGTGGCATGCTCTGACCCCTGGAAATACACTGCTGCCCCACCCACCACAGGTGAGGCACAGAGCACACAGGCACTCAAGAACCGCCCTCTGTTGCCCCTCACATGCTCAGTCACCCCAGAGATAACTTTCCCTCAGAGAAAGACGCATGGATGGTATTCCCGTTTAATGCACACCTCTTGAGTAAGGCTGACCTCGGGCACTGCCTAGGAAGCCTGTTCCCACAGTGACACATGTCACACAGTCACCACATGAGGTTTCCTCCATGCCCCTCACACGCTCAGCAGCCCCTACCCGACCCTCAGAGAAGGATGCACCGAAGGTCTTCTAGTTAAATGTTAATATAAGTTCCAACACATGGCGGATCGTGATGCCAGCGAGGAAGAAGCAGCAGTTGCGTCATTGTCAATTAACCACAATCACAGTGTTGTCTGGTTACACATAACGCCTTCCCCTGCTGTCTATCTAACACCTCATCCTGCTCATTGTTGCTCGCCCGTGTACCAGGCAACTCGCTGCCAACGTGTTCTCATACCTCTGTGTCTCTGTGCAACACCCAGCGCGCATGCGCACAGACCCCACGGTGTGCTCTTTGGTGTGTCAGGCACCTTTCTGCCCGCGTGCTCTGGTACCTTACATCATCTGTATCTCTGTGCAACACCCACACGCACACACCCCACTGTGTCATGTACCTCTCCGCCAGCCTGCTTACCTCACACCCACCTGTGTCTCTGTGAATCACCCACGATCGCATGCGCACACACCCCACTTATCTGCCCTCCCCAACCGGTTTGTATGGTCTTAAATTGTCGAGGAGTTCTGATGACATCATAAACCACGAGGCTGAAAGCTAAGTGGGATTTAAGTGTAACCATAGTTCCGAAATGGCGATATTAGACAATATAACCTCTTATTTATTTTTACATGACATATTTATTTTATGGCATTTAGCTTGGAAGGGGTGTTTGTTTTTCAAACAGGAAAATGTTTGTTAAAAACGGTAAGTGAAGCACTGTATGTAATTAAGAATGTCCAGTTGTAGAAACTATCATTGTGATGATGAATTTCACATTTCAAAGGAACTTTTGTGTCGGCTTGTATGTGTATAGATAGATACATAGATAGATAGACAGGCAGAGAGGCAGACAGACAGACAGACAGACAGTATAAAGATAGATAGATAGATAGATAGATAGATAGATAGATAGATAGATAGATAGATAGATAGATAGATAGATAGATAGATAGATAGATAGATAGATAGATAGATATACAGATAGATAGATAGATAGATAGATAGATATACAGATAGATAGATATTGTCGAGTGTGGGGAGGGACAATGATTCGAGAGGGACTGAATCCTCTGTGCCATGATGGCCCCCCTCACCTCAGCAATCGATAATGTTATACCCAGTGTATCTATAGTCAAGTCAAGTCAAGAAAGCTTTATTCGACGATTGTCATAAAAGCATAAATATACCATACATTTACAAGATAATACATTTTAAGATATTTTAAGATGATTTAAAACAATAAATAAATAGAGATATTTACAGAATGATTGAGCAATTCACGGAGAGGAAAATTAATCAAGACAACATTTTGCTCCTAATCACCCATGCCCTGCCGAGAAACTTTGCAACAGATATATAAACAAATGAAGTTTCAGCAGATCGTAAAATACGAACTGCCACCTTGGTATTCCTGGTACCCAGGGTCCGGCACATTGGTTTAAGCCAGGTCTGTCGAGGGATTATATAAGAAGGGCATTGGAACAAAAAGTGATTAACAGATTCAATAGATGCAGTACAACCAGGACAATTGAGTACATTTTCTGTGGACCATCTAGATGTAAACTCTCTTACTGGGAGACTGCCAACTCTGAACTGAAAATAAAGCTTTCTGTCCAAAGGACTGGTTATATCATCCCAAAAGGGTGCCAAGGAAATGGTGTCCTTAAAGTCCAAGAAGATGCCTGATAGTGAGAGCGGTGCTGTCGATCTGAAAACTCTGGATGCTACCATTTCCCAGTACAAGGCCTTCAGGACTTGTTTGGTGGGGAAACAAGCATTTAGAGGATCATCCCACAGGTTTTTTAGGCCCAGGTCCCGAAGCGACTCATAGATCCTACAGAGCCACTTGACCTTTCGGCAAATGTCCAGTTTGATAATGTCCATGAGGCCAAGAGCAAAAAGCCTAAGTTCGGGGGTGACCCATAAACGCCGCCAGTATAGAATAGGGCGGAAAGAGGCAATTAGTGCTATCGGTCTCATACCAAGGTCATAGAATAGGGGACAAAGGGGAGGACTCTGAGGTAGACTAGTTAAATTTTGAAGGAAATTATTTTCAGAGGTAGATAACTTATGTACATTTTCAAAACCCCACAGTTCAACTCCATAAAGTGCAGCTCCAACCACTTTGGCATCATACACCCAAAGTGCAGGATCAATGGGTTTGGTCAGAGATTTGGCATGTTCTTTGCTTAGAGCACCAGAGAGTTGGGAGTGCTTAAGAGATGCCAAATTAACCTGCTTTTTCCAACTCAAATCATGCTGGATACAAATGCCCAGATAAGTAAAATCTTGGACCTGGTCCAGTAACAAACTATTCATAAATATCTTACATTTAAAAGATTTTGGTTGATTAAAAGACATGAATTTAGATTTTAAAACATTAATTTCAAGCCCACGGGCTAAACAGAACTCCTCGAACAATCCTAAGGACCTCTGTAGGCCACTCGGGGTTTTTGAAATTATAAGGCAATCGTCGGCAAACATTAAAATAGGAATTTTCGCACCTACCAGAGAAGGGGCATCCACTTTCGCATCTATTAATAGTTTTGCTACGTCATTGATATACAAGGAAAATAAGGTTGGTGCGAGGACGCAGCCCTGCCTGACCCCCTTTTGAATAGGGAACTGCCTGGTCACTTGTCCAACACCACCCCATCTAATCTGCGCAAAATTGTCTAGATGGAGTCTAGCAATTAGAGAAACTAGAACAGCTGGCATCCCCAGGTTGTCTAGGACAGCCCATAGGGTATTCCGAGGGACTAGATCAAAGGCTGCCCTAAGATCAATAAAAGCGGCATATAGACTGCCTCCCCCCAGGTAAACCACCTTCCAATAGAGCATAGCAAAATGCAGCACCTGATCGATGGTGCTTATTCTTGCTCTAAAGCCGGCTTGTAGATGGGAAAGGATTGCATTGTCTAGGGCCCAATCCAACACTTTGTTCAGGATCAACCTGCCTAAGATCTTTTGTGTGGTATCAATCAGGCTGATAGGACGGTAGTTAGCAGGGAGAGACTTATCCCCCTTCTTGAACACTGGAATAATTTCTGCTCCCTTCCAGGACGTCGGAATCGGAGCACCTCTAGCAATCAAATTGGCTAAAATTAAAATGTAGTTACCCCATGACTCACTTTTACAGAAGAAAATATCAACAGGAACTCCATCCATCCCAGGAGCCCTCCCAGGAACCAATGACTTGAGGGCAATAACAACATCACCCAGGGTAAAGGCATCTTCATTGTAAAAAGTATATTGATAATTTGAAGATGGGCACGTGTTTTCGTCAATGGCATATAAAGATTCAAAATGCTTAACCCAATCATCTTGTGACACCCAATTTTGTGGTTTATCAGGGTTACCTCCAGCCCCCCATTTAAAAACTGACCAGAATCGTCTCATGTCTTTATGGGCACCTGCTTCCCTGAGTTCCTGCCATCTTTGGAGGTCCCACGCTCTCTTGGCTTTAAAGATAGCTTGCTTATATGCATATCTAGCGGGACGAACTAAAGAGATGTCACCAGATTTCAATGCGGAGCCCAAATTAGCACGAGCTTCTCTACAATCGGTAGAATACCAACGTAGTGGGGAGTCGTCATTGGGTTTAGTTTTTTTAATGGGTCTTACAAAGATATCTTTAAGTTCTGAGAAGAAGGTTTCATGGATCGAAGTTCCCAGATTACAATGAGATGCCAAGGGGCACTGGTTAAGTACGGCCCCCATATCCTGAATGGCAAGCACTAATCTATTAAAAATATGAATAAGACATTCTTGACTTTGAGCAACCTTTGCCCACTTTACATGACGCATATCATTAGAAATAACTACGTCTTGATGGAGCTGAAGAGAAAAATTACTATGGGCAATGGGAGTCACCCAAAACGAGGTAGTTAGAGAGAGAGGGTTGTGATCACTCTCCAATCTGGCTATTACTTCCATGCCCTTCAGGGATTCCCATAGATCTAAGGATAATAAGATGTAATCTATCCTGCTTGTACGGGAACCACTCTTAAAGGTAATTGATCCAGATTTATCCTGTTCAGTCCTGCCATTAGTTGCACGAAGCCCCTTGCTAAAACAAAGGGCGTTGATCTGGATTGCCAGTTCAGACCAACGAGTGACAGGTTCAAGATCTAAGCATGGGACACCCCATAAGCCATCCTCAGCCTCCATGATACTCCAATCGATACCAGAAAGGGGTTCAAAGGTTACATTAAAATCACCACCTATGATTACATAGGAGTGGTGGGAGTGGAGAAGCAAGAGTTCCTCCAAACGAGCAATAATATCAGATTTCTTGCCCCCAGTACTTCTAGCATAGACATTGTAGATATCCAGCGATTTACCGTTACTAAGCTTAAGCTTAAGTAGCTGGATATCTGGGTGAGAGGTGGGGAGCTCCTTAACAATAATACCTAGATCCTGTCTAATCCAGGTGGTTAGACCACCTGAGGGACGCCCCTTTTTGCCCTTTACGGCCAAAACGTTAAAATTCAAAAAACCCGCTACAAACTGAGCCTCCAGTAGCCAGGTCTCTTGGAATAAACAAATGTCATAAGAATTAATAAATCGTACCCAGTTAGGATCATTCAACTTAGATTTCAGTCCTGCGATATTCCAGGACAGGAGTGTACCATGCTCAGGGAGGGTTACACTATCTTCTTGGATAAATTCCGGAATATCATTCAGTGGAGTGATCCCTATCGGGTCTACAGAGAAACATTGCTTATCCGTACTACCCAAGTTACCAATGTTAGGGACTTTATTAGTCTCTGGGATGCTGTTCAGTGAAGTAATCCTGACAGGATCTATAGAAGCATATTGTTTATCCATACTAGCCAGAGTACCGATGTTAAGGACTTTGTTAGGCAAAAAAGAAGAAACAGGGGAAACCACTAGCCTAACTTCTTTACAAAGTCAATCATTTAAATCTAGGCAGGACTCTCCCAAGGACTGAGGCCAAACACCACCTGAGCTAGAAGATTGAAAAGGGGAAGACTTGATTTGGATTGTAGAATAGTCAGGAGGACAACTTCTGAACTCCAGATTGATAAGATTATCTGCTATGGTGGGATCATAAAAAATGACCTCTATAAGGTCCATCATATTACCATTCTGAGAAATCCTTCTAACTCCCTCTATGTCAGCTCTGATTACAGAGCAGCAACCCCTTACATGCCTGAGCCAATGTATGACCTTGTTAGTCAGAGATTCACTGGTTTCAAAATGGGACCCAGAGGACAATCTTGGGACATTTACCATAAGGACCTTTCGTGGATGAAAAATACGACTGTATGGCCCACGTGTTTGGGTTTGTCGGTAAGGATTACCTCTAGGAGTGATTCCAGTTCTCTCATTAATAAGGGAGGGTCTTCCAGCACGTGATAATACCTGAGGCATACCAGGAGAGGCTCTGGTAGGATGTCTAACCAAGGGTGGGGTGCAAGCAACGGTAAAGTTATCCCTTGGTTGTGCTAGGAGACGAGACTGAATATTCACAGGGTGAGCAACATGGGGCAGAATCTTAGCATTAACGTTAGATGTTACTGGTGGCCCTTCAGGCATCTCTACAGGGGCCTTTACCAAACCCCTCTCCGAGTTAACAGAGTTTAGTTTAGAATGAATATCAGTAACCATCTTAGATTCACCCAACTTCATAACAGTAGTTGATAGTATATCAATCTTAAATTGCATAGTCTCAATCAAGGAGTGCAAGTTTTTCACTAGAACCAACAAAGATTTTATATCATGTTTGCAGGATTCAGTCCCTATAAATCCCTCGGGTAGGTTAATGGTAGAGCTATCTTGAGATAGAAGAGGACCTATATTTGTATCCAAACGTGCAGAAGAAAGCAGAGCAGGACAACTAACATCAGTATCAACATCGCTCAGAATGGAAAACCTGTTGCTACATGCAATACCCGGGGGACCGTTGAAATCAGAAGGGGATTTACCAGAGTGAACTTGGCTCGCAACCGTTATTACTGTGGGGGTGATAGGGACCAAAGCTTCGCCCCTTACCCCATTTGTTTGTTCCTCCCCACCCTTTTTCGAGAGGAACATATCCGGAACTGTAACAACACCTTTGGTAGACACACTTCTACCACCAATAGCCGGCAAAGGGGTGGCATTAAGTATTTCCCCGCATTCATCGACTATAACCTCAATGCGGTCCATTACACAGTTACTGGCTGCATGTTGGCGAGCTTTCTTAGATCTAGACTTCCTTATCTTAGAATTCACAGGCAGGGAACGTGAAGAGTCAGATTCTCCCTCGGGAGTTTTCCTTTTACCCATGTCTGGAAGAAATGATGACAGGTATACGGACCTTGGCGAATCGGGAACACGTTGTCAAGGACCGGGCCGACCCGACCCAGTTCGTCCCCGGACGGCCACAGACGGCCCGCCCTCTGCCCGGGCTCAGCCCGGCGCCGCCCGCGCGCGTCCCGCGACGCGGAGGGAGCCTCGCTCTAAGTAGCGCCTCCGGGCGCGATGTCCGGCGGATGTGGGCGTGGCGGGGAGGGATGCTGGGTCCTGTAGTTTCTCTCCCGACTGCAGCCTCGAGTGGTAGGAGGCGGCGGGGAGAGCTGGCGACCAGGAAATTATGCGGGCTGCTGTCGTGAGCCCAGGTAGGAGCAACGCTGAGACTCTGAGATGACCCCCAGCTCCACCGAGGGAGCCTCGCTCTAAGTAGCGCCTCCGGGCGCGATGTCCGGCGGATGTGGGCGTGGCGGGGAGGGATGCTGGGTCCTGTAGTTTCTCTCCCGACTGCAGCCTCGAGTGGTAGGAGGCGGCGGGGAGAGCTGGCGACCAGGAAATTATGCGGGCTGCTGTCGTGAGCCCAGGTAGGAGCAACGCTGAGACTCTGAGATGACCCCCAGCTCCACCGAGGGAGCCTCGCTCTAAGTAGCGCCTCCGGGCGCGATGTCCGGCGGATGTGGGCGTGGCGGGGAGGGATGCTGGGTCCTGTAGTTTCTCTCCCGACTGCAGCCTCGAGTGGTAGGAGGCGGCGGGGAGAGCTGGCGACCAGGAAATTATGCGGGCTGCTGTCGTGAGCCCAGGTAGGAGCAACGCTGAGACTCTGAGATGACCCCCAGCTCCACCGAGGGAGCCTCGCTCTAAGTAGTGCCTCCGGGCGCGATGTCCGGCGGATCTGGGCGTGGCGGGGAGGGATGCTGGGTCCTGTAGTTTCTCTCCCGACTGCAGCCTCGAGTGGTAGGAGGCGGCGGGGAGAGCTGGCGACCAGGAAATTATGCGGGCTGCTGTCGTGAGCCCAGGTAGGAGCAACGCTGAGACTCTGAGATGATAGATAGATTGATAGATAGATAGATAGATAGATAGATAGATAGATATACAGATAGATAGATATTGTCGAGTGTGGGGAGGGACAATGATTCGAGAGGGACTGAATCCTCTGTGCCATGATGGCCCCCCTCACCTCAGCAATCGATAATGTTATACCCAGTGTATCTATATACATAGTTCATGTGTGGCAATTAGTTCATGTGTATTTGTTATAAACATAGACATTTAACATAAACAAATCAGAATGCCTGGGGTTACATTTGTGCAAGACCACAATTGTGACTATTAGTACAACTGTTTCCCTAGTTAGTGGGTGTAAAATAATGCAATGTATGAGCAGTGAATACTGTTTTCCTGGGGCAGTGCTGTGATAATAAACTGTAATTTGACAATAGCACTGCATTAATAAATGCATGAATGTGTGTGTTTTTAGTACATTAGCCATATACTGTTATTAATTAACTTGTTAGCAGGTGACATTTATGTTAACTGCCATATCACACGATGGTGCTTGCGCTTGTCTGTCTGTCTAGAGTGATAGAGACAGACAATCTTGCAAGCCCTCTCTCTCTCCCTCCTGGGCATTTCAAGCTCTTTTCTGTCGCTCTGCTTCTGTTCTCCATTTCCACCTGTCACTACACCTCACTCCATCACTCCTGTGCTTGCTTCCTGTTCTTGCGTGCGTGTCCTTCTATGTGCTGTGTGGTCCAAAGACTACATTCTTGCCCGTCATCCTGGTGCCCTCGTTTGCGTACATGGTGCTTTGTGTGACCCTTGTCCGGTCCTTCCTTGCCTACACCAGTGACATTATCTGAGAAGTTTTTGAAAAATTATGCAAACGCTCTGTGCAACACTGACATTTGCTGTCTCTGTCAGTGTCTCGTGCTGTGCCCTGCCAGCCCTCGCTTTTTGCAATGAAGGTGATGTTTGAAGAGCCGGTCTGATCCTGCCCCAGGTAGGTCGGTGGGGATATTGTTTACTCATGGTGGCTTGTCACGTCCTGGTGCAGGGGTCTCCAACCAGCCTGCTCTGCTGCCTAATGCCCAACTCAGTAAAGCGTTTGTTGATGCCTCCTGCACACCTGGCTGCTGGGCACTGCACACACCTGTTTCTCTCACCTGGGGACCAAAGATGCCAAGGGCTGTCGTGCGGGAGTTGACTGTGCCCACCTATGCCCATGTCCAGCAAGGAAAGCAGCCATCATTGGTATGCATCGACCACTTAACCACCCGTGGGCACGGTGCTACTGCACCTACTGCACTATTGATAGCTACGTCTCTGGCTTTTAGGTAGCGGCTATGGTAGTATCCATAATACCCATGTGCTGTATGGATGAGGGGGCGGTGACTAAAGGTGGCGTTAAAGCCTGACACAAGCAACCCCTCCCCCTCCCGCCCCCACCTGTCTAACTACAATCACACCTGCCCTGCGCAGACTGTGCGACCATTCAGACAAGGTCCTCTGGTCTGTGTGAATCAGGCAGAGACACGCATCAAACAGCGCCCCCTTCCATAGATGTGATAGAGCCCAATGCTTGGTCTATGTGCGCAATAAAAAGGTCATCCTTAAAATCACGCGCCATTTGGTCCCACAGCCAGGCTTCCATATCATGTGAAACAGAATAGCGCTACAAGCACATTGCAGACACATTATCAAAATGGTGCACTTAATGTTACAGTGTTTCACCAGTTTTACCAAATGATGTTTAATCTTTCTGAATTGTGTTCTTCTGACCGCACACTCTTTCTTCATTCAGCATTGACAATAAATGTTTAACTGCCTCTCTGTGGGAATTATTTACAAGCCCTTTCCGCAGCCCCTACATATCTTTTTCCTATATTAAAAGTGACACATTTATCTATCTGTCTGTCTATCCATCCATTCATCCATCCATCCATCCATCCATCGTCCATCCATCCATCCATCCATCCATCCATCCATCCATCCATCCATCCATCCATCCATCCATCCATCCATCCATCTATCCATTTGTCTGTCTGTCTACCTACCTGTTTACTATCTCCTGTGTGGTTATCATGGGTTGAGGCGAGGATTAGGCTCCCTATGTGGAGACGCCCTGAGCACCTCAAATAGATTTCTTCAGAGCACAATCCCTGATCATAATCAAGTCTGTTGAGATATTTGTTTCCAAACGAGCAGTTCAACGTATAATTATAACAAGTACACACATATATATATATATATATATACACATATGATGTGATCAAGGCCGCATGTCTGGTGGCCGAAACACGTCATTTGGACACTTGATGCTTGAATAAATCAACTAACCCTGGGCGAGACACTACGCTTCGCCCACGTAGTGTACGTAGCGCTGCCTGCTTCGCAGTTTTCGAAGTAGGCGAAGCAGGCTAGTGCTACGCACACCCAGGGCGAAGCGTAGCTGCCTGCCGCTGCCACCCGCCTCCCGCCCGCCCTCCTTTTAAATCAAACCCCCGCATTTACAATAAATACTAAATTAAAGAAACTTACTTGAAACGCGGCGTCTCCGGGGCTCCCTCTTCCATCTCAAACTTCTTCTGACAAATGCGCATGCGCGGACGCCCGCGCATTTGCATTTCTCGCAAGAAATGCGCATGCGCGGGCTTCCGCGCATGCGCATTTGTCAGAAGAAGTTTGAAATGGAAGAGGGAGCCCCGGAGACGCCGCGTTTCAGGTAAGTTTCTTTAATTTAGTATTTATTGTAAATGCGGGGGTTTGATTTAAAAGGAGGGCGGGCGGGAGGCGGGTGGCGCGTAGTGGGGCTACGCAAAGCACGTAGTGTGCGTAGATTTGGGCACACTACGTGCTGCTTCACGTAGCCCCACTACGCCCACTACGCCCACCCTTAAAATCAACATTTAACTCTCAACTTTGCCTTTGGAGTCTGTTTCCTGGTGTTGCGCCTTTCTTTGGATGGTGGTACTCCTGGGATCCTGCTGTGACATATTATCTACTGGGGGTCGCCAGTAGATAGTTATAGTTAGGGCCGTGTTTCTATAGGAAATCTGCAACATTCTATTTGGAAAAACTTTGGCGCCGGTTGACGAATCCTCGCAAAATTTTCAAAATAGGTGGGGCGCTCCGCTCCGCTCCTACCCTGAAAGTCTCGGGGGGATTCGTCAAGCGGGGGCTGAGAAAAAAGGGGGTCCCAAAACGTGTTTTCCCCATGCAATTTTCCATAGGGACCTTTAGTCCAAGGTACAGCCCGAACGGCTGAACAGAATTACTTGAAATTTGGCAAAGAGGTAGTCCTCAGGTCAGGCATGTGCCTTTTGTATATATGGTGTCAATCTGTTCAGTAGTTCCTGAGAAAATCAAAAGTAAAATCACATACATATCTGGGCTGAGCCTAGCCACACATCTCATCGTGAGATCTGATTGGCTGTCAGTACTTCATCCAAGAAGTATTGGCAGCCATCTTGGGACCAATATACATAATAGCACCTCATTAAAAAGCATTGCAGTTAATAGAAGGTTTTAAGACTTTAGTTACATTATAAATCATTTGTTGATGGTACCATACTCATTTTAGGAATTGTGGTGTGTTCTAAGGTGATTTTACCATGTGAAAAAGCCTTCTGCTGTGATATCACGAACCATGTTTGAGAGAAAACTATTTTCTCATACTTTTCCCACAGAGGTTTGGAAGGTGATCTATAAGCTAAACTGAGAGCATATTTTCTGTAAATTCACATTATCTTTCTCAGTCATGTAAGAATGAAGTCTGACATTCTCAGTAAAACATGTACATCCAACAAGGGCAGAGACTGTCAGTTGATTACTTTGTGTTCTACTGCAGCTTCCCAGAGTGCTCTAAAGAACAACTAGAGCGCTAACAGTCTTACTTATGACAAAAGTATGGCACACCTGAAGCCATCTTGATTGGAATAAAGTGGTAACACTTAAAACATTTAATTTACAAAGGAACAAAATGAGGGGGTTCATTTTGCCATATAAATTATGATTAGTGCAGCAGAAAGAAAAACTAGGGCACATTTTGACTTCTGAAATCCTCTTTTATTTCATAAAAACATTCTGACATGCAGACTGAAACATGCGCTTTGAATACCAGCAGCAGACTTGCCTGGTGAGCAGTAGCTTTACTACAGTGATCTAATGAGCAACTAGAGTGCTAACATTCAGAATTTATGGAAAATGTGTGACACATCTGAATGCCTTCTTGATGGAATCAAAGTAAAAAACTGAAAGTATTTCCTACTGAGGAGACTGCAGTAAATGAGGAAATTAGGAAACTTCATAACAAATAAATCTCCCAAGATGGCCACCAGAGACAAAAGAGCCCAAATGTAGCCCAAATATCACCCAGATGTAGCCCAAGTATAGCCCAATGACAGAATGTCCCAGAGGGTTCTTAAGAACAACTAGAGCGCTTACTGTCTTACTTATGACAAAAGTATGGCACACCTGAAGCCATCTTGATTGGAATAAACTGGTAACACTTAAAACATTTAATTTAAAAAGGAACACAATGAGGGTGTTCATTTTGCCATAGAAATTATGATTAGTGCTGAAGAAAGAAAAATTAGGGCACATTTTGAGTGACTTCTCAAATCCTCTTCTATTTCATTAAAACATTCTGATATGCAGACTGAAACATGCACTTCTAATACTAGCAGCAGACTTCCGTGGTGAGCAGTAGCTTTACTACAGTGATCTAATGAGCAATTAGAGTGCTAACATTCAGAATTTATGGCAAATGTGTGACATATCTGAATACCTTCTTGATGGAATCAAAGTAAAAAACTGAAAGCATTTCCTACTGAGGAGACTGCAGTAAATGAGGAAATTAGGAAACTTCATAACAAATAAATCTCCTAAAATGGCCACCAGAGACAAAAGAGCCCAAATGTTGTCCAAATATCACCCAGATGTAGCCCAAATGTAGCCCAATGACAGAAGTGTGCAAAACACTTATTTTTTGTGTATTTGCAGTATTATATAGTGCAGACTTGTCAGGTATTGGAGTGCTTTACATGAACATTGGTTACATCACACAAGATCAAATTCATTTTGGTTGTAGACATGGGGAGATTAAGTGATTTGACCAGAATCACAGAATGTTGAGCTGAAGCAGAAACTCCAACCTGGTTCCCCAGTTGCAAAGTCTGCAGCTCTGGAAGTAACACCACACCCTCTCCCCTTGGATGCAACATTTAATCAAGTGGTCAACTGGATAAAAAAACTAAGATTACAAATAATTTAAAAGTTCTTTGTCGCTATTTGAAAACTCAGAAAATATGTCCTCATTTTAGTTTTTTAGAGCACTAACCATAATTTTGATGCAAATAAGACCCTCTCATATATGTAATTTCGAAAGGAAATGCTCTAGGCATTACAGTTTTGATTACATCAAGATGACGTCAGGCATTCCACACTTTTGTAATAAATATAGAATGTTAGCAATCTAGTTGTTCATTGGGATACTGTTGAGAGGCAGAGGCCAGGGGCATGGACTCTGAAAATTGAAGGCAGGTAGGAGAGTGCAGAGGCAACAATTTGACCACACTAGGCAGGCAGGAAGGGCAGTGGCAGCACAACAGACTATGGAGGGCAGTGGAAAGGGGGGCAGGGGCAACAAACCAACAATACAGGACTGGCAAGAGAGGCTGTGGCAATATAATAGACCATTGTGGGCAGAAGGAAGATGCAGTGGTCATACAACCATACATGCCAACAGACCTGCTTCAGCCAGGAAACGTCCAATGTTTTTAAGCTCAAATGGGCTTTACTTGATCTGTTTCCTGTCTACAATCTTCTCTTTTTCAATGTAACTCAAAGGGGAAAATCAATACCCCTGTTTTATTTCAAAATCTCCCTCTTACCAAGTTCAAAATGTTTGCAAGTATGGTACATTGGATCATGGTAGGCAGGAGGAATTGGGGTAGGGACATGGACTCGGATAACAGAGGACAGGAGGGACATTGAGAGGTGCACCAAACTGACCCTACAGGGCAGGCATCAGGGTGTGCAGCAGCACAATACACCACACAGGGCATGCGGGATGGGAGTGCGGCACAACAATCCATAGAAAGCATTAGGGAGGGGACAGGACCATGCACATGGACAACGGACAACAGAGGGGAAAGAGACAATGGTAGCTAGCTGACCATAATGGACAGACAGGAGAGAAAGCTGCAACATAACAGACTATAAAGGGCAGGAGGGACAGATCAGGGGCATTACAATGGAACCGACAAGCCAGGAGGGAGGGAATAGGGGTATGCACATGGAAACAGAGGGCTGGGGGCAAGGGGGCAGGGCAGGAGCAGCAAGATGACCATGGAGGTCAGGCAGGAAGGGCACTAGAAACAAGACACACCATGGAGAGCAACAGTGAGACTATGATGGCATACACACAGACCATGGAGGGAAGGTGGGATGGGGTTAGGCGCAGCTAGCTGACCACACAGGGAAGGTGGGAGGGGCCATGGCAGCACAGAAGACCATGCATGGCAAGCGGGAGGGTTATTGGCAGCACAATGGCTATGATGGGCAAGAAGGAGGGTGCAGGGGCATGCACAAAGGATCATGGAGGATAGAAGGGAGGGTCAGGACCTGGGCACAGACAAGAGAGTTCAGGGGAAGAGGCCTCACAACAGACCGCGCGGGGCAGGCAGGAGGAGCAGTTGCAGCACAACAGACCAGGGAGGGCAGAAGGGTGTGGCAGTATAATGGACCATGGAGGACAGGAAGAAGGGGATAGGGGCATGGCATGTGGACAGGCAGGGTGGAGGTGGCAGGGACAGGTTACAGTCATCTGGCAATGCTAGGCAGGTGGTAGGGGAGTGGCAGCTCAACAGAACACTCAGAGTAGATAGGAGTGGCAGGTCCATGGAACATGGTGGTCAAAAAGGATGGAGCAGGGGCATGCACAAAGACATCGGAGGGCAGGGGGAAGGAGAATAGGGGCAGCAAGCAAAGCACAGAGGCTAAGCAGGAGGTCAATGATGGGCCATAGAATTGGGCAATGGAGGGCAGGATGAGTGGACTGGTACATCATGCTAAATGCAGGGCAGTGGTAGCACATCAGACCATGCATGGCAGGAGGGAGGAGGCTAGTCCATGGATTCACACAACAGAGGATAGGGAGGAGGGGGATGGGGCAGCAAGCTAACTGTTCAGAGAAGGCGGGTATTAGGAACTTTATTGTTTTTAAAACGTGTGTCTGTGCGAACTACTTAAAATATGAACAAGTATGCAGCATAATCTCACTTTTATTCAGGAAGAAGAGGACGTTTGGGACTGTGACTCCGGGCTCACTTTGCAGAAACATCCCCTGACCCTCCACCCCCATCGCAAAATGTAATGCCCGTGAAAAGGGTAGGTGGACGCAGTGTTATATAGAACATAGTCCTGAGAGCACGATTGAAAATGAAAACTAAATATAGTATATGGTATAAACTATGCACCAAAAAGTGTGATATAAGATGAACTGGGGCATGAAATATAATATGCAATACATTGTGCGCAATGACAGATTCATTGGAGAGCGCGAGATAGCACAGGCACTAGCGCTTGCTATGTGATATGCGCCTTGGAATGTAATATGCACAGGGCAGTGTTGTGTAACCTAAGTAGTCTCTAAAGTAATATAAAATATGTGCTGGGTAGTGTAACATTGCATATGCACTGTGACAAAGATATGGATCCCAGATTGTAATATGTATGGCATAGCGCTGTGCTTTATAACATAGGCATTGAGTAAGGCACGTTAGATGGGGCAATATAACCCGTGCGAAGGCAAGTGTGGCATGACATATTCACGGGGTGGTGTTACAGTGCACATGGGCTAGAGAGTGTCATAGCATACGCACTAGCTGGTGGAATACAACACAGAGGTGTGTGGCACTCGGCGGGCACTGGTGGGTGTAACACAGCATTGGGCTCAGCCAGGAGCACGCTGTGACTCTCAAGTGAGGTTAGTCTCCTTTCCAGAGAGTAAAATAAAAAGTTTTACACATCCGGCGGTGGATGTGTGTTTTATTAACCGTGAGGGGGTTTCTTGCATAGTTTGGTTACATTTTTGTCGAATCCCCTTTGAATGGCTTGGTGTGCATGTGTATTAAATGTGCCCGTCAATAGCTACCCATGTTTGTATAAATAAACGACAAGGGTGTCTACTTGGAGAGTACCCACCAGCGGGGGCGCCGGGATTAGGCACGGTAGGGTGTCAGACATGTCAGAGCTTCACTAGCGGTGTGAATACATTCCACGTGGATTCATTGTATGCATAGTCGCCTTTTAATGAATATCACGCAAATCGTCATGGTGATAGGTACATACGGTTTGTCCAGCATGGTCCTAGGTGTTTCTATAAATATGAATTTAAAAAAAAAAAAAAAAAACAAAGGCCGGCCCCGGGGGATGGGGTCCCCGGGGCCATAAGTGGCCTGAGGAGGGGGGCAACACAGCCCCCCTTCTAATGAATAAAAAAATGTAAAAAAGGCCATGACCTGGGGGTTGGGGTCCCCGGGGCCGATTAAGGCCTTGGGAGGGCCAAATTAAGTTTTTTTCAACAAAAAAAATTAGGGTGCAGGCCCTGGGGGATGGGGTCCCAGGGCTAATAAATTAGAAAAAGAAAGGGGGCCACACAGCCCTTCTTCTTAAACATAAATAAATAAAAGGCCGGCATCGCGCCGGAGGCCACGCCCCCTCCTTGCAGCACTCTGCAAACGCGCCCCCTGGCCAGTTGTAAGTTGAGGAATTAATTCCCCTTCAATACTGAGGGTCCCTGAGGGCCAACTAGCCCAACAGGTATCTCCAGTATGCGCCAGGGAGCTGCGTTGCAGACAGGTGTTCTGAGGCCTCGCCCCTTTTTACACCTCCATGCAACGCAGCTCTGTGGCGCTTACTGGAGGTACCTAGTTTGCTAATCTCTCAACTCAGAATGCCCACAGGCCCTGTGGCGCGTTTTTAAGTTGGGGAAATAATTCCCTTTCAATCCTGAGGGACCCTGGGGTCCAACTAGCCCACCAGGTGCTTCCAGTAAGCACCACTGCTCTGCGTTGCAGAGAGGTGGTGCAGGCCGTGTCACTTTTTACACCTCTCTGCAACGCAGCTCTGTGGCACTTACTGGAGGCACCTAGTGGTCTAGTTGGACCCTAGGGACCCTCAGGATTCAATGGGACTTAATCTCCCAACTTAAAACGGCTACAGGGCGTGTTTACACAGTGGGGAAGGGAGGGGACGGGGCACGAGGTGACGTGTTCAAACACGCCCTGTGGTGCGTTTTAAGAGGTAGTTTTAATCCCCTGCCCTATTATATACTAGGGGCTTACAGAGGAGGTCATGCTAATCACAGAGGGACCCCAACACATAGTGTGCCCTAGTGTATGTAGGTGTTTTCACTGTATTCTGAGTGTCTTTTAACATAGCACTGGCTCTAGGACTGGTTAGTCAGACTCAGTTACCACCAGTATCCGTCTGAAAAAGTTGAGGGTACAGGATGATTTTGCAACAAGGCTTGTTTCTGCTCTTCTGTTTGTTCTTTCTGCACGTTATAGCTAGGAGTTAGCATTTAAAAAACCATAGAAATTCACTGAAAAAACCATAGGTTTCAGGGGCGTTATAGTTAGCTGAACATTTCACTCGTACAAAACCATAGAAATTCCCCCGTTATAGTTAATTCAGCTAACTATAACTCGCGCGCCCGCAATGCACTGCTGATGACGTCACATATTACATCACTCATGACATGGTCAGTGACATCACTGATGACATCATCCTTGTGATAGAGTGGCAGACCTCCTCTCCCCCTAATATAACCTTTGATACACACATTCAAAAATAGAAATTAAAATTTTCAAAACAATGGACATACCAATACCAGTTACACCAACCTATTCAGTAATTGTAAGATCCACATCCACATCCACTCATTCACCAACAGTCCTATACAGTCACTCATACATGTACTCACTCATCATATGTACTCATACACCTATACATCCTGTTACACAACGCCACTCATCCATAAAGTTACTCACACACATAGTCACTCATGCTAATAAAGAATCAAACATCTGTTTACCTGCATATACAGTTATACACACACCACCACACTTACTTCTACAGAAACGTACACATACTTAGTCTTTTTAACAATCACTTATAGAAACACATACTTATTCATACAGGAACTCTTTCAATCTCTCACTCTCACATATACTCACTTATATACACCAATAGTCACATATACTAGTTTAAAACATATGTAGTTACTCATAGAGACACTATTGAGACAGTCATTCACTCACTAACACACCCATGCACACACTCATCCACCTATACAGTCCTGCACACATGCTGTCTTCAACACATACAAACAGTGAGTCACTCATTCATGCACCTATGCACTACGTAATACCCCCACCGAACCATACAGACATCAGACACTTATACTGATACTCAAAAAACCAACTAATAACCTATATAGACACTCATGTAGCTACTCACCAACCCATGCAGCCACTTATACACAAACTGAGAGACTGATACAGATATTTACATATTTAAACATTACTCACTAAGCCATGTATTCACTAAGATTCACTTAATAAGTCAGTTATACAATCAATTTTTCAAAAACAAATCATCCATTTAGACACTTATATACCCATTTATTCTTCCATCGACGTTGAGATATACATATATAAAACATATGTAATTTTCAGAAAAACACACATTCACTGGATGATGTCATCAGTGATGTCATTTGAGATGTCATCAGTGATGTCATGAGTGATGTCACTGACCATGTCATGAGTGATGTAATATGTGACGTCATCAGCAGTGCATTGCGGGCGCGCGAGTTATAGTTAGCTGAACTAACTATAACGGGGGAATTTCTATGGTTTTGTACGAGTGAAAAGTCCAGCTAACTATAACGCCCCTGAAACCTATGGTAATTAACCTCTCAAAAAAGACTCTAACTGCAATGGAAACGAAACTTCTCCAACGTGGCCTGAATTTCTGTCCCACCACTGGAATTGATCTGGCTGAAACCAGAATAGATCTATACAAATATGTTCGCAAAATCAAATTAGCCAAACTGTTTGCTGAAAACCCCAATCTAGCCAAACATCAAAAGAGCACTCAAATACCGCAAATGGAACTATTGGCACAAGACGCACAACACTTTGTCACCCTGATGGAACTAGACAAAGACCCTGAACATGAGGCAAGTGAAGTACGAGTTTACTGCAATCAACTGGGAGCGGGTTGCAGTAAAAAAAAAAACAAGTCTAAATTTTATCCACAATTACCACAAGGCAACAAAATTGACTTATTCCATGAGTGTGTCATTAAAGATCTCTACAAAATCAACCACTCAAAAAAACAGGACAATCTTTCACATGAAGAACGCAATGCATTACTTGACCTAAAAAATGATGACTCAATCGAAATAAAAATGGCAGACAAAGGAGGAAATGTCATCATCCTGCAGAAAGAAGCATACATCAAAGAAGCATATTCACAACTTGAAAACAAAGAATATTATGAGAAATTGAAAACCAACCCCACCAAAAAATGGAAGGAGGAACTGGATTTGAAATTGGATCTTTGGAGAAATCAAAATCTGTTGGATGAGGAAGAAGTAAAATACTTAAAAATGGACCATCCGAAAATGGCAACAATATACTTTCTTCCCAAGATCCACAAACACCCAACCAAACCACCGGGAAGACCTATAATTTCTGCGAAAGGAGCCTTACTCGAACCCATGGCCAACTTTCTGGATGTATTCCTACTACCATATGTCAAAGGTCTATCGTCCTATTTACAAGACACAGGAGATCTGTTGAGACACCTACAAAACACTCCATGGCAAGCCTCTTACAAATTAGTAACGATGGATGTAATATCATTGTACTCAAATATTCAGAATGAGATTGGGCTAAAAGCATGCAAACATTTTCTGGCCGAAAGAAACATACAATTCTCTGACCACAATGAGATGTTATCACAAATGATACAGCTATGCCTAGAACAAAACATCTTTATGTTCGGTGAGGAAATCTATCGCCAAGTAAAAGGCACGGCGATGGGTTTTTCATTTAGTCCATCATATGGCTGTCTCACTATGGGCGTATGGGAAAAAACATGGGCTTGGAGCAATGAGAATGATGTCTATGTAAACAAAACCATAGCTTGGTTCAGATATATAGACGACCTACTGATCATCTGGGAAGGAACAAACAGTGAGTTCGCAGAATACTTTGAAGTTTTGAACAACTCCAACTTCAACTTGAAATTCACGTACAATATCAGCGAAGAACAAGTGGTGTTTCTGGACACTAAAATTTATATTTTGGACAACACACTACACACAACTTTACACCGCAAAGATACTGCAACAAATGCAGTACTACATGCAGAATCCTTCCACCAAAAGAGCCTAATACAAAACATTCCCTATGGTGAATTTCTTAGGATTAAAAGAATATGCTCCAGGGAAGAAGAGTGGTTCAAACATCGCAACCAGGCAATAACACGCTTTAAAAAAAGAAATTACAGCTCCAAAACCATCCAAACATCTTTGCAACGAACAACAGCCATCAACAGAACAGAATTGCTAAAAGATAAAGAAATCAAAACAAATGAAGAGAATCTAATTAGATTTATAACCACTCACTCTACAGAAAACCAACAGCTAATGAAAATATTACGCAAAAATTGGCATATCTTACACATGGATCCAACAACCTCATCGATTGTAGGTGACCACCCCAACATCACGTACAGACGAACTAAAAATCTAAGGGATCAGTTGATCCACAGTCATTTTAAACATCAAAACAAAAAGGAAACCTGGTTGAAACCTAAGGGCTTCTTTAAATGTACGAGTTGTAAGGTATGCACCATTGCTCAGAACACCAAGGAAGTAGTGATGGCCAACAAACGCACATGGAAGATCCAACAACTAATCAACTGCAAAAGTCAATTCGTCATATACATCATCGAATGTCCCTGCTCATTAAAGTATGTTGGAAGCACTAAGTGCGAATTGAAAAAACGCATCTTGGAACATGTTCGTGCAACCATCAACACTGACAGAAGCAACGCGGTTGCAAAACACATGGAGAAGGAGCACGAAGGAAAATGGAAAGATCTGAAATTCTATGCAGTGGAAGCCGTTGGAATACATCCCAGAGGAGGAGACCGAGAGAAAACTCTCAGGCAAAAGGAATCCAAACATATTTTGAACTTTAGAACTCTGACCCCCTTCGGATTGAACCAGGATGAGGAACTTCATTACCATCTTTAACTTGCTACACACTAATCGGAAATTGTCAATAAGATGGTCATATCTGACAAGGACTTTGACATTGGCCTCTCAGACTTTTTAGATTTAATGTTTGTTTTGTAGTTTAAATTAATTCACGACCAACATGTGAGACAGTGTCCTTCCATTCATTACAAATCAGTGATTTAGGCCCACTGGAGGGCTTGATTCATGATATAATCATGTCTAACTCTGTGACAACTTACAGCATTATCTGAGTCTTATGTTATGGTCCGTCGTAGTATAACAATCAGGCGTTATAATTATTTACGATTGGGTGATGAGATTGAATTAAATCAAGATGGCCATATATCAGAAAGATCGACTTTGATTAGGCTGTGCATCGCTGCTAATAGAACGATTATTGAAAATGCCGTTAAATATGACAGTATATCATAGGACTATTCCAGGTGTAAATATTGAATGCAGGCATATCTTATATGAGTATAATTCTCTTAATTTGCTTCATTGGTGAAACTGAACACGCTATAATTTAAAA
Organism: Triturus cristatus; assembly: GCF_964204655.1. Taxonomy (NCBI): domain Eukaryota; kingdom Metazoa; phylum Chordata; class Amphibia; order Caudata; family Salamandridae; genus Triturus; species Triturus cristatus. The sequence continues at coordinate 835,889,042 of NC_140588.1, read as the reverse complement.
TGTTAATTTGTTATGGACTACTAGTACCAGAATGCTGAGCGGCACTGTCTCAGGAAGTGATGTCACTAATCAATTGTATGCATGTTTAAAACACTATGACAACCTTGAACAAATGCTAGACTCGTGATCAAGGTCTCTGTTGAGACTGAAATGCGTAGAGGTTTTCTTGTATCTGGCATGCTGAAAGTAAAAGGAATCATAACCCACGATCGTGTTTGAAGTTGTATTTCCCTCTGGGAGTGCGCGAGGAAGCCTTCGCGGGCAAACAAATTGAATATATATATATATATATATATATATTACCTACTGGCGGTCGCCAGTAGGTAGTTATAGTTAGGACCACGTTTCCATAGGAAATCCGCAACATTCTATTTTGAATAACTTTGGCGCCGGTCGACGAATCCTCGCGAATTTTTCAAAATAGGTGGGGCGCTACGCTCCGCTCCTACCCTGAAAGTCTCGGGGGGATTCGTCAAGCGGGGGCTGAGATAAAAGGGGGGTCCCAAAACGCGTTTTTCCCATGCATTTTTCCATAGGACCTTTAGACAGGGCTACAGCCCGAACGGCTGAACAGAATTACTTGAAATTTGGCAGAGAGGTAGTCCTCAGGTCAAGGAAGTGCCTTTTGTAGGTTTGGTGTAAATCTGTTCAGTAGATTCTGAGAAAATAGCCTTTAAATCAATATATATATCTGAGCCAGCTTACGGTGCGCTTACGGTACGCGTAAATTAAAATATTACCTTTCAAAACGAAGTGCATCATATGTCCTCCATGTGCGCACGGTGCGCGAAGCGCATCGTGCGTACATGGCCCATCTAGCGTAATGTGGGCACGCGGTGCGCGTAGCGCACCGCGTGCCCACCGTGCGTGCACGGCACTAACTGCATAAAGTGGGCGCGCGGTGCGTGAAGCGCACCGCGTGCCTACTGTGCGCGCACGGTGCGCGAAGCGCACCGTGCGCGCACGGAACGAACTGCGTTAAGTGGGCGCGCACGCCACGAATGGCATAAAGTAACTTAGCATTTAAAAAACCGTACAAATTCACTGAAAAAACCATAGGTTTCACACACGTTATAGTTAGGAATTAGCATTTAAAAAACCTTGCAAATTCACTGAAAAAACCATAGGTTTCACACATGTTATAGTTAGCGGAAATTTTACTGATAAAAAAACAATGAAATTCCCCCGTTATAGTTAGTGCAGGCAACTATAACTCACGCGACCGCAATCTTCTGCTGATGACATATGTGTCTTTATGAAAAAAAAATATTTGTAATATATGTATAGCTAAAAATGTATGGAAGAAGACATGGGCAAATAAGCGTCTAAATACAGTATTAGCATCAGCAGAGGATTGCGGTCGCGTGAGTTATAGTTGCCTGCACTAACTATAACGGGGGAATTTCATTGTTTTTTTATCAGTAAAATTTCCGCTAACTATAACATGTGTGAAACCTATGGTTTTTTCAGTGAATATATATATATATATATATATATATATATATATATATATATATTATAATCCAAGATGCCCCAAAGCAATGGGACGGCACTCGACGGCGCTCTCATTAGTGACAAACCTCGCACCGCTCGCCTGCCTGCTCCCAGGAAATCATCCACAAAGCCGACGCGTTTCGAGGCCTTACGCCTCTTCTTCTTGGGCAGACAAAAGTACACTGAGCGTTCACCATTGTATTGCTTTATTTAGTATGTACCCTTAGTATATATATATATATATATATATATATATATATATATATATATATATATATATAAAAATATATATATTTTGACTTATTTTAGGAGTGTGTTCGGGTCCCGGTAATATAACTCTAAAGGATTCTGACTTTGCAATGTGATATTTGCCTATTAGTCCAGCTATTTTGCCACCACTGTGTTGCACTACGGGAGGGGTAGTCATCTTACGGACTTGTGCACGCACGGTGATATGAACATTTAACTCCTACTTGGACACAAATTTGTTCTTCTGGGTCCCATAGCACCAGGGTCATCAGCTTTCTTGAATATTCACTGTAATATAAGCATTTTTTAGCTCAACTTCTCATTTCATGGCACTGAAAGTCAGTATCTAATTACCGGCAGACCGCTTTTCATCTGAGCAGCACATTCCAGTCGGAGGGGGTGTGAGATGGAATTCACCATTACTTTCATGATTTATGACAGCACTACAGCGTGTTTTAAATCCAACTGCGATATTTAGGTGACACATTTAGAGTGTTTGGTGCTAACGTCTATTGTGTCAAGTTCTCCCACTCAGGCTGGCGATAACTAAACTTTTTTATGCACTGACTCTTCTTGTCTACAGTATGACAAAATAATGTGATTATGAGGATTGAGTATGTGCCTTGTGCAGCTACTGTTTATTCAATCATACTTTACACGCAATAATGAGGGGTTTTGCTTACGCTTTAAAAGTATTTTTTTAATTTTTTACTTTTGCCTGAAGTGGGAGTGATTCTCTAAATATATTTTGATAGAAAAAAAGCACCAAACTGATTGAGAAAGGCCTCATTGAAGCCAAACGCATCTCTTGTGCCTCGAGGTCGTGGGTGACCTGATCAAGTAAAAGAAGCCGTATACTAACTACATGATGTCGGTGCCTTCTTCATGGGAGTTTCCTGTTGAAGTTTGGAGTTTGTTTTTTTATATATGTATATTCACTTAAAAACCCATAGGCTTCAGACATGTTATAGTTAGAAATTAGCATTTAAAAAACCTTAGAAATTCACTGAAAAAACCATAGGTTTTAGGGAAAGTTATAGTTAGTTGGACATTTCACTCGTACAAAACCATAGAAATTCCCCTGTTATAGGTTTGTAGTGGTACCTACACCGTTGTGGAATCCCGACTGGTTAGGAGGGATTTTGTTGTTAGATTGTGATGTAAATATATATATATATATATATATATTCACTGAAAAAACCATAGGTTTCAGGGGCGTTATAGTTAGCTGGGCTTTTCACTCGTACAAAACCATTGAAATTCCCCCGTTATAGTTAGTTCAGCTAACTATAACTCGCGCGCCCGCAATGCACTGCTGATGACGTCACATATTACATCACTCATGACATGGTCAGTGACATCACTCATGACATCACTGATGACATCTCAAATGTCATCACTGTTGACATCACTGATGACATCATCCTTGTGATAGAGTGGCAGACCTCCTCTCCCCCTAATATAACCTTTGATACACACATTCAAAAATAGAAACTAAAATTTTCAAAACAATGGACATACCAATACCAGTTACAACAACCTATTCAGTAATTCTAAGATCCACATACACATCCACTCATTCACCAACAGTCCTATACAGTCACTCATACATGTACTCACTCATCATATGTACTCATACACCTATACATCCTGTTACACAAAGCCACTCATCCATAGAGTTACTCACACACATAGTCACTCATGCTAATAAAGAATCAAACATCCATTTACTTGCATATACAGTTATACACACACCACCACACTTACTTCTACAGAAAGTTACACATACTTAGTCTTTTAAACAATCACTTATAGAAACACATACTTATTCATACAGGAACTCTTCCAATCTCTCACTCTCACGTATACTCACTTATATACACCAATAGTCACATATACTAGTTTAAAACATATGTAGTTACTCATAAAGACACTATTGAGGCAGCCATTCACTCACTAAAACACCCATGCACACACTCATCCACCCATACAGTCCTGCACACATGCTGTCTTCAACACATACAAACAGTGAGTCACTCATTCATGCACCTATGTACTACGTAATACCCCCCACCGAACCCTACAGACACTCAGACACTCATACTGATACTCAAAAAAAACAACTAATAACCTATATAGACACTCATGTAGCTACTCACCAACCCATGCAGCCACTTATACACAAAGTGAGAGACTGATACAGATATTTACATATTTAAACATTACTCACTAAGCCATGTATTCACTAATCAGTCAGTTATACAATCAATTTTTCAAAAACAAATCATCCATTTAGACACTTATATACCCATTTATTCTTCCATCGACCTTGAGATATACATATATAAAACATATGTAATTTTCAGAAAAACACCATGGAAACATCAGTAACATTAAATTGTATGGGATACAACATGTGGCAAAGAAGTCCTGGAGTGGCAACAGAGAATTGGAGTTGCTGGAAGCAGAATCCAAATGGTGGAAGAGTAGGTCGCACACTGCTCGTCACACCAGCAAGTTGCCCCAAAGGACTGTGGGAAATGTAGTGGCGACGGCGGGTACGCCTATGCCACGAAATGTAAATAGAACAGTATGTGTTGCGTTAGCCATCCCTGGACACGTGTTTCGAGGTAGTTGCCTCTCGTCAGCAGGGAGCAGGTCAATGTAAGGGGGTGCCGTGTGGACTGCCAAAATGTAATTAAAAGCAGGTCAAGTACCTCTCCTGGCGTGCAGGTGCAGACCAAGGCTCGTCAGCCCGTTAGCTCAAGGAAGCCGTTTAAATTGTGGAAGAGTAGGTCGCACACTGCTCGTCACACCAGCAAGTTGCCCCAAAGGACTGTGGGAAATGTAGTGGCGACGGCGGGTATGCCTATGCCACGAAATGTAAATAGAACAGTATGTGTTGCGTTAGCCATCCCTGGACACGTGTTTCGAGGTAGTTGCCTCTCGTCAGCAGGGAGCAGGTCAATGTAAGGGGGTGCCGTGTGGACTGCCAAAATGTAATTAAAAGCAGGTCAAGTACCTCTCCTGGCGCGCAGGTGCAGACCAAGGCTCGTCAGCCCGTTAGCTCAAGGAAGCCGTTTAAATTGTGGAAGAGTAGGTCGCACACTGCTCGTCACACCAGCAAGTTGCCCCAAAGGACTGTGGGAAATGTAGTGGCGACGGCGGGTACGCCTATGCCACGAAATGTAAATAGAACAGTATGTGTTGCGTTAGCCATCCCTGGACACGTGTTTCGAGGTAGTTGCCTCTCGTCAGCAGGGAGCAGGTCAATGTAAGGGGGTGCCGTGTGGACTGCCAAAATGTAATTAAAAGCAGGTCAAGTACCTCTCCTGGCGCGCAGGTGCAGACCAAGGCTCGTCAGCCCGTTAGCTCAAGGAAGCCGTCCTTTGGGGCAACTTGCTGGTGTGACGAGCGGTGTGCGACCTACTTTCTCTCAATTTAAACGGCTTCGGCCGGCGGGCTGACGAGCCTTGAGTCTGCACCTGCGCGCCAGGAGAGGTACTTGACCTGCTTTTAATTACATTTGGCAGTCCACGCGGCACCCCTTTACACTGACCTGCTCCCTGCTGACGAGAGGCAACTACCTCGAAACACGTGTCCAGGGATGGCTAACGCATACACATACTGTTCTATTGACTTTTTGTGGCATAGGCGTACCCGCCGTCGCCACTACATTTCCCACAGTCCTTTGGGGCAACTTGCTGGTGTGACGAGCGGTGTGCGACCTACTTTCTCTCAATTTAAACGGCTTCGGCCGGCGGGCTGACGAGCCTTGAGTCTGCACCTGCGCGCCAGGAGAGGTACTTGACCTGCTTTTAATTACATTTGGCAGTCCACGCGGCACCCCTTTACACTGACCTGCTCCCTGCTGACCAGAGGCAACTACCTCGAAACACGTGTCCAGGGATGGCTAACGCATACACATACTGTTCTATTGACTTTTTGTGGCATAGGCGTACCCGCCGTCGCCACTACATTTCCCACAGTCCTTTGGGGCAACTTGCTGGTGTGACGAGCGGTGTGCGACCTACTTTCTCTCAATTTAAACGGCTTCGGCCGGCGGGCTGACGAGCCTTGAGTCTGCACCTGCGCGCCAGGAGAGGTACTTGACCTGCTTTTAATTACATTTGGCAGTCCACGCGGCACCCCTTTACACTGACCTGCTCCCTGCTGACGAGAGGCAACTACCTCGAAACACGTGTCCAGGGATGGCTAACGCATACACATACTGTTCTATTGACGTTTTGTGGCATAGGCGTACCCGCCGTCGCCACTACATTTCCCACAGTCCTTTGGGGCAACTTGCTGGTGTGACGAGCGGTGTGCGACCTACTTTCTCTCAATTTAAACGGCTTCGGCCGGCGGGCTGACGAGCCTTGAGTCTGCACCTGCGCGCCAGGAGAGGTACTTGACCTGCTTTTAATTACATTTGGCAGTCCACGCGGCACCCCTTTACACTGACCTGCTCCCTGCTGACGAGAGGCAACTACCTCGAAACACGTGTCCAGGGATGGCTAACGCATACACATACTGTTCTATTGACTTTTTGTGGCATAGGCGTACCCGCCGTCGCCACTACATTTCCCACAGTCCTTTGGGGCAACTTGCTGGTGTGATGAGCGGTGTGCGACCTACTTTCTCTCAATTTAAACGGCTTCGGCCGGCGGGCTGACGAGCCTTGAGTCTGCACCTGCGCGCCAGGAGAGGTACTTGACCTGCTTTTAATTACATTTGGCAGTCCACGCGGCACCCCTTTACACTGACCTGCTCCCTGCTGACGAGAGGCAACTACCTCGAAACACGTGTCCAGGGATGGCTAACGCATACACATACTGTTCTATTGACTTTTTGTGGCATAGGCGTACCTGCCGTTGCCACTACATTTCCCACAGTCCTTTGGGGCAACTTGCTGGTGTGACGAGCGGTGTGCGACCTACTTTCTCTCAATTTAAACGGCTTCGGCCGGCGGGCTGACGAGCCTTGAGTCTGCACCTGCGCGCCAGGAGAGGTACTTGACCTGCTTTTAATTACATTTGGCAGTCCACGCGGCACCCCTTTACACTGACCTGCTCCCTGCTGACGAGAGGCAACTACCTCGAAACACGTGTCCAGGGATGGCTAACGCATACACATACTGTTCTATTGACTTTTTGTGGCATAGGCGTACCCGCCGTCGCCACTACATTTCCCACAGTCCTTTGGGGCAACTTGCTGGTGTGACGAGCGGTGTGCGACCTACTTTCTCTCAATTTAAACGGCTTCGGCCGGCGGGCTGACGAGCCTTGAGTCTGCACCTGCGCGCCAGGAGAGGTACTTGACCTGCTTTTAATTACATTTGGCAGTCCACGCGGCACCCCTTTACACTGACCTGCTCCCTGCTGACGAGAGGCAACTACCTCGAAACACGTGTCCAGGGATGGCTAACGCATACACATACTGTTCTATTGACTTTTTGTGGCATAGGCGTACCCGCCGTCGCCACTACATTTCCCACAGTCCTTTGGGGCAACTTGCTGGTGTGACGAGCGGTGTGCGACCTACTTTCTCTCAGAATCCAAATGGATAATAGTAATCTGAACAGAGCACCCCTGGGGCCTGAATGTGGACGCCGTGCTTCATGTTTACTTGTGAATCTCCCATGATTCCTTCTCAGACTGATTACTTCACTGTAAAATATTTATGATACTGTCTTACCATTTTTTACTGTTACCTTACACAATTTTATGTAATTTTTACATTTTACATTCTGGTCATATTATCATCTGCATTTGCACTTTAATGCTTCTTTACACCTGCTGGAGACTTGTGCCGTGCTGAGCATCGTAGGTAATTTTTACATTTCACAGTTTGCTTATACTATCATCTGCATTTTGCACTTTAATGCTTTTTTGCACCTGCTGGGGATTTATGCCTTGCTGAGCATCGCATAGAATGACATGGTATATACCAATAAGGTGGGTGTTAAGTATATGTCGAGCAATGTTTGAAAATTGTAACAAAAGGATGTGCTCCATGTGCATTATTGAAATATATGAAATTATGTTGTGTTCTGATTGTAATTATATGGGTTCATTTTGATCTCTTTGTACTTTACAGAAATCAGTGATATTGAACCCAAATGTATCCCAGATTGAGATTTGACCATGTACCATATGCATTCTCATTAAATACTCTACACAGGCATTTTTAAACCCAAAGGTTAGAAGATACTGAGTGACTGATCCAGTGCTAGGCAAAAAAATCTCGGAATGCATGATTATGTACTTTATTTAGATGAGGACATCTTTTGGAACTCTGGAAATTGTTGCTGTACTTGCACTTTATATTGATAAGAATGTACGCGTATATTTGCACAAAGCCTCATGCACAAAGATAATAGTATTTATTGCATTTGCACTTTAATTATAATCTTATCATGTACATCTGCATAGGGTGCCATGCAAGTGGGCTATTTTATTGATTGCATTGCAGAGATGAACACGTTCAGGCGCGCTTTACATAATATCTCTTGCAGCGAAAGGGCATATACTTAATGTCTTAGACTCCTGCATTTGCACTTTTAAAATCATGAATACTATTGCGAATTTCGCACTGAGAGATGTTTAAATGTATAAATTGTATGTGTAATGTAGAGATCAATGTGGTGGTCTTTGCGTATACAAAGAAACAACTGCTATATCATTGGTGTGTTTTATGATATATATATATATCTATATATCTATATATATATATATATTCAGTGAAAAAACCATAGGTTTCACACATGTTATAGTTAGCTGGACATTTTACTCGTAAAAAACCAATGAAATTGCCCCGTTATAGTTAGTTCAGCTAACTATAACTCGCACGCGCCCGCAATGCACTGCTGATGACGTCACATATTACATCACTCATGACATGGTCAGTGACATCACTCATGACATCACTGATGACATCTCAAATGACATCACTGATGACATCATCCAGTGAATGTGTGTTTTTCTGAAAATTAAATATGTTTTATATATGTATATCTCAAGCTCGATGGAAGAATAAATGGGTATATAAGTGTCTAAATGGATGATTTGTTTTTGAAAAATTGATTGTGTAACTGACTGATTAAGTGTATCATAGTGAATACATGGCTTAGTGAGTAATGTTTAAATATGTAAATATCTGTATCAGTCTCTCACTTTGTGTATAAGTGGCTGCATGGGTTGGTGAGTAGCTACATGGGTGTCTATATAGGTTATTAGTTGGTTTTGTGAGTGTCAGTCTGAGTGTCTGCATGGTTCGGTGGGGGGTATTATGTAGTGCATAGGTGCATGAATGAGTCACTCACTGTTTGTATGTGTTGAAGACAGCATGTGTGCAGGACTGTATGGGTGGATGAGTGTGTGTATGGGTGTGTTAGTGAGTGAATGACTGTCTCAATAGTGTCTTTATGAGTAACTACATATGTTTTAAACTAGTATATGTGACTATTGGTGTATATAAGTGAGTATATGTGAGAGTGAGAGATTGAAAGAGTTCCTGTATGAATAAGTATGTGTTTCTATAAGTGATTGTTTAAAAGACTAAGTATGTGTAAGTTTCCGTAGAAGTAAGTGTGGTGGTGTGTGTATAACTGTATATGCAAGTAAAAGTATGTTTGATTCTTTATTAGTATGAGTGACTATGTGTGTGAGTAACTCTATGGATGAGTGGCATTGTGTAACTGGATGTATAGGTGTATGAGTACATATGATGAGTGAGTACATGTATGAGTGACTGTATAGGACTGTTGGTGAATGAGTGAATGTGTATGTGAATCTTAGAATTACTGAAGAGGTTGTTGTAACTGGTATTGGTATGTCCATTGTTTTAAAAATTTTAGTCTCTATTATTGAATGTGTGTATCAAAGGTTATATTAGGGTGAGAGGAGGTCTGCCACTCTATCACAAGGATGATGTCATCAGTGATGTCATTTGAGATGTCATCAGTGATGTCATGAGTGATGTCACTGACCATGTCATGAGTGATGTAATATGTGACGTCATCAGCAGTGCATTGCGGGCGCGTGCGAGTTATAGTTAGCTGAACTAACTATAACGGGGCAATTTCATTGTTTTTTTACGAGTAAAATGTCCAGCTAACTATAACATGTGTGAAACCTATGGTTTTTTCACTGAATTTCTAAGGTTTTTTAAATGCTAATTCCTAACTATAACGTGTGTGAAACCTATGGTTTTTTCACTGAATTTCTAAGGTTTTTTAAATGCTAATTCCTAACTATAACTTGTGTGAAACCTATGGTTTTTTTAGTGAATTTGCAAGGTTTTTTAAATGCTAATCCCTAAATATTTCGTTTTTGAAAAATATGTTTTTTTCTGAGAATTTGTATGGTTTTTTATATGCTAAGTTATGTATTTTTAATTAAAGATATTTTTTTTTATTTAAATAAAATTACTTTATATTCATTTATATATTATCTGTATTTTTTTAAATAATTTTTTTAAATAATTCAATTTGTTTTTTTTTTTTATAATTTTTTTAATTATTTAATGTCCTCTTTTTTTTTTTTTTTATTTATAAATTCTTGGGGTGCGCGCTCTGAGCGCGCACCTAGTACTATTTCGTATGTTTTTTATGAATTCCGGCGTACGTTATTTACGTACGCAAATATACTTATTGGTGCGCGCAGGGAGCGCGCACCCAGTACGTATGCGTACGTACGTACGCATGCGTCCTACGCCCTCGACACGGTTTACTTCCGCATACGCTAAAATTACACGCAATAACGGTCGCGTATACGCGTGTTAAACGTATGCGCGCTAGGTGCGCGTATATGACGTATGCACCTGCGCGTTTACGCGTTCGTGCATACGTCATCACGGGGTGCGCGCACGGAGCTTGCGCAGTGCGCGCACCTCGGGTTTATACATAATAAAACAACATTTCTTATTGGTTATCATTACTTTCAGTTTCTAATTGTTTCAATACCACACCCAATCCCCTCATGGCAAGTCATGTGATCAAGAATCATCACTTATGATTGGTTTGAAGTACTTTCTGTTCCAGATTCTTCCCAAACCACACCTACTCCCCTCATTATTAGTTCTGATTCCTTTGGAGAAGGAGCTATTCTGTTGTTGAGAGACAATGGCTGAACAGCAACCTACTTCAGACAGTGAGCAGGACACTCTTGAGAGGCAGAGGAACAGGAAGCAGAAGGACAGCTTTGTATGGCAGTTTTTTACTTTTCCTGAGAATGAGAAAAAGGTAAATGCACCAAAAGTTACATGTGTACTTTGTAAAAAAGTCTTATCTCGTGGGAATCCTAACAAGAAATATTCTTTTAGCATTCACACTATGTTGAGACATGTTTACAAAATGCACCCAGCATCTTATCGTCGAGCTTCTGGAGAAAACCCTCCACCTGCTCAGCCGACGACATCAGCAGCAGCTCAGCCGAGCACATCTTCGGCAGCTCAGGGGAGCACTTCAGCTGCGATGGTGCCTTCACCTGTTTCTTTACCTCTTGTTGGTCCACCTTGTTTGGCGAGGTTGTCTACACGGTGCACTGATTGCGGTTCTCTTATTTCTGTGGGGGAGACCAGTCTTGATCTCCTTCAGAGAAAATTTGATGCACATTCATGCACTAGGCCATAGATGTTTTTTCTTTTTTTGCGTTTTTCTCTTCCTGTTTCCCTCCATTAACTCAAGGGCTCTTTTAAGAGCCACTTATAAACTTAACCAAACACATTTTTTTTTTGAAAATTTTTTTTAAATTTTTTTTTGAGGTGCGCGCACCCTGCTCGCACCCAAGGTTTTTTTTTGGTACCGAAAAACAAACAATAAACACAAGGGCTCTTTTTAGAGCCACCTTATATCTAAACACTTAAATGCAATTTTTTTTAAATTTCTTTTATTTTTTTTTTTTTTTCCGGGTGCGCGCAGGGTGCGCGCACTCGGCGATATTTTTTTACAAAATATTATTCTTTTTTTTTGCCCTACAAGGTCCTACTTTGACCCCCTTACAATGCCTACTGGGTCTATTTCTACCCACTCTGCCCCCTTTTCAACTGCTCCCCCTTTGATTATCACCTCCTCTTTATGCGATAGCCAAAATGGCGGCCGCCGCTTCCTGACTTCCACCGATTCGAATGTTTACTAAGATCTAACAACCAATCAGAATTGCGCTCGCGCACGGCAAGGTGCGCGCACCCAGCGCGCACTCTGCGCGCTTACAGATATATATATTGATTCAAAGGCTATTTTCTCAGAATCTACTGAACAGATTTACACCAAACCTACAAAAGGCACTTCCTTGACCTGAGGACTACCTCTCTGCCAAATTTCTAGTAATTCTGTTCAGCCGTTCGGGCTGTAGCTCGTTCTAAAGGTCCTATGGAAAAATGCATGGGAAAAACGCGTTTTGGGACCCCCCTTTTATCTCAGCCCCCGCTTGACAGATCCCCCCGAGACTTTCAGGGTAGGAGCGGAGCGTAGCGCCCCACCTATTTTGAGAAATTCGCGAGGATTCGTCGACCGGCGCCAAAGTTATTCAAAATAGAATGTTGAGGTTTTCCTATGGAAACGTGGTCCTAACTATAACTACCTACTGGCGACCGCCAGTAGGTAATATATATATATATATATATATATATATATATATATATATATATATATATATATATATATATATATATATATAGCGGGTCACATCCTCAGAAGTTACCGGGACACTCGTACAGCGGTGCAAGTCAGGGTCCAAGGCTCCCTGTTACTTAATCCAGTTCCACAATGCAACAAAGCATTCCATGCACTCCTTCCCAAAGAAAGCACGCTCAAGATCACGGGGCTTCAATGTGGTTTATTTCAGCAACCAAGCCGCACATGCCCAACGCGTTTCGGCATAACCACTTTGATCACGGGTAGATTGTATTCTTTGCCATTCACTTTTTAAACAATTCGCTGTGCATGACGTAAAAAATAAAGTGATACAGAAAGAGGACAAGGACAAAACCGTGTACACATTGCCATAATATCCTTCCTAATTCATCGGCCATTTCGTAATGGTAAAATTAAGCAACCTTTGTACTTAAAAAACCGAATTACAGCGCTTTACATGCTTGTCATATACATGCCACATATTATCTAACATGTTTTCATTAGATTATGATAACTTTTCATTTAAAATATAAAAAGTAATCACATCAGATAATATTCCACCAAAAGTTTGTTAAATGCGCTTTTAACATACCGTTCGGTTATAAACAATACTGTCAACCAATGATCATACACAATGTGCCTATTATTAACATTTTCCAGTTCTTAGACAAGTAATGTTATGACATATAGTTATTCGACATGTAGTTTTTCGACATACAATTTTTTTCTCTTACAAAACTTTATTGACAGCGGACCAGTTCTATACGGCTCCCATCAATGAATAGTGCATAAACTCTTATGTTGTAATACATAATAAAGTTTAGTTAAATCCAAGTGGGAAAGAAAACAAGGAGAGAGGGGTGAATATCTCCATTATACCTCTAATGTAATTCTTCACATGCCACGATATGGCAAAGCAAAAGTCCAAAACTGTAGAGTGAACTCTTCTAGCTAACAAGACACGATATAACTGATATTGCTGCCCTTAATTAGCAATATACAAAATCTGATTGCATCATTAGTTCATAACATTCGACATCATTTTTAGTTCTACGATCCAAAATATCACCTGACAAATACAGGGAACCAATGATGTTACACATATGTAGAAAGTATCACGAACAAAATAAAACCCCAGTGGGTAGACACTAAATAGCTAAACTGTTGTTTATAAAACAAGTTATTAATCGTGATTATTTTGATTTCACATAATCACAAATATAAAAAAAGAGATCAGAATACATTATTAGACCACAGTGGGTAATCATTCATCCTTTGAAATAAATGCTTTACAATATCATAGATAATAGAGAATCACTATTGTTTAAATCTCAATCAAAGTATGTCTTCATATCAAATAACTTCTACACGTCAACACCATCTGTAAAGAATAGTAAACAAAATATGACTCAATAATAGATAAATTATATAGGCACAGAATATGTATCTAAGATAAATATATTATTGTTGTGAATGAAACAAGAAAATTATATATATCAATCAATCAATCAATCATGGCATTTATATCGCGCACTACTCACCCGGAAGGGTCTCAAGGCGCTTGGGGAGGGGGGGGGTCTGCTACTGCTCGAACAGCCAGGTCTTGAGCTGTTTCCTGAAGGCGAGGTGGTCCCGGGTCAGCCGCAGGTGGACCGGTAGGGAGTTCCATGTCTTTGCCGCCTGGTAAGAGAAGGATCTTCCTCCGGCGGTGGCTCTCTGGAAGCGGGGGACGACGGCGAGGGCGAGGTTCGCGGATCGTAGCTGGCGGGTGGGCGAGTAGAAGGTCAGGCGGTCGTTGAGGTACCTTGGGCCCAGGTCGTGGAGGGATTTGTGTGCGTGGGTGAGGAGTCTGAACGTGATCCTTTTGTTGACCGGGAGCCAGTGCAGGTCTCTGAGGTGGCTCGAGATGTGGCTGCGTCGAGGGATGTCCAGGATGAGTCGGGCGGAGGCGTTCTGGATGCGCTGGAGTCTCTTCTGTAGCTTGGCTGTTGTTCCGGCGTAGAGGGTGTTTCCATAGTCCAGTCTGCTGGTGACGAGGGCCTGGGTGACTGTTTTCCTCGTCTCGGTCGGAATCCATTGGAAGATCTTGCGGAGCATGCGGAGTGTGAGGAAACAGGATGAGGAGACGGCGTTGACTTGTCTGGTCATCGAAAGAGTGGAGTCCAGGATGAAGCCCAGGTTGCGTGCGTGGTCCGTTGGTTTGGGTGCGGTGCCTAGGGCCGGGGGCCACCAGGAGTCGTCCCACGCGGAGGGTGATGGTCCCAGGATCAGGACTTCTGTCTTGTCCGTGTTCAGCTTTAGGCGGCTGTCTTTCATCCATTCGGCGACGTCTTTCATCCCTTCATGGAGGTTTGCTTTGGCGGTGTCGGGGTCTCTGGTGAGGGAGAGGATCAGCTGGGTGTCGTCGGCGTAGGAGATGATGTTCAGGTTGTGTTGGCGAGTGATGGCCGCTAGAGGTTTCATGTAGATGTTGAAGAGCGTAGGGCTGAGCGATGATCCTTGCGGGACGCCGCAGATGATCGTGGTGGCCTCCGAGCGGTAAGGAGGCAGACGTACTCTCTGTGTTCTTCCGGAGAGGTATGAGGTGATCCAGTCTAGGGCCTTCCCTTGTATGCCGGTGTCGTGGAGGCGTTGTACTAGGGTGCGGTGACAGACAGTATCAAATGCAGCGGAGAGGTCTAGGAGGATGAGTGCTGCTGTTTCGCCGTTGTCGAGCAGGGCACGGATGTCGTCGGTCGCTGCGATGAGAGCGGTCTCGGTGCTGTGGTTGGTTCTGAATCCGGACTGTGACGGGTCGAGGGATCCGTTCGTCTCGAGGAAGGCGGCCAGTTGCTTGTTGACGACCTTTTTGATGACTTTGGCCGGGAAGGGAAGGAGCGAGATGGGGCGGAAGTTCTTGAGGTCGGTCGGGTCCGCTGTTGGTTTCTTCAGTAGGGCGCTGAGTTCGGCGTGCTTCTAGCTCTCCGGGAAGGTTGCTGTGTTGAAGGAGGCGTTGATGATGTCTCGGAGGTGGGGTGCGATGGTGGGGGCCACTTTGTTGAAGACGTGGTGAGGGCACGGGTCGGTCGGGGATCCGGAGTGGATGGTGTTCATTATGCGAGTCGTGTCTTCAGGGGTCACCTCGGTCCATGTCCGGAGGATGGTGGCTGGGTGCGTGGGTTCGATCGGTGGGTGCGGGGGGGTGAACGCCGAAGCTGTTGTGGATGTCGGCGACCTTGTGGTGGAAGTACGAAGCGAGGGAGTCGCAGAGGTCCTGTGAGGGGGCGATGTCGTTGTTGCCGGTGATGGGGTTGGAGAATTCCTTGACGATGTTGAAGAGCTCCTTGCTGTCATGGGCGTTCTTGTCCAGTCGTTCCTTCAGAGATTTCTTCTTGGTGGTGCGGATGAGGTGGTAGTGTCTGCGGGTGGCGAGTTTGAGGGCGGTCATGTTGTCGGCGGTCTTGTCGAGGAGCCAGGTCTTCTCCAGGGTGCGGCAGGCCTTCTTGGAGTCTTTGAGTTCGTCGGTGAACCAGGGGGCTTTCTTGCTTCTCGGCCTGATGAGTGGGTCCTTCAGTGGGGCGAGGTTGTCGGCGCTAGTGGACAGCCACTGTGTGAGGTTGCAGGCTGCTGTGTTAGGGTCCGGTGTCCTGCCGGGGGGGTTCTGGCTGAGGGAGGTGGTGAGCTGGTCGGCGGTGATCTTGCTCCAGTTTCTGTGTGGAACCTGCTTCGGGTGGTGGTGGGCCGTGTTCTTTGCGAAGCTGAAGTGGACGCAGCTGTGGTCGGTCCAGTGGAGTGCGGTGGAGCGACTGAAGGAGACGTACTTGCTGGAGGGGAAGATAGGATCGAGCATGTGTCTGGCTTGGTGTGTGGGGGTGTTGACCAGTTGCTTCAGACCGAGGTTGGCCAGGTTGTCCAGCAGGGTGGTGGAGTTGCGGTCGTTGTTGTTCTCCAGGTGGAAGTTGAGGTCCCCAAGGAGGATGTAGTCGGTGGAGTGGAGGGCGTGTGGGCTGATGAAGTCCGTGATGTCATCGCAGAACTGTGCCCGCGGTCCCGGGGGTCGGTAGATGAGGGTGCCTCTGAGGGTCGTCTGGGGGTCGATGTGGACCTGGAAGTGGAGGTATTCGGCAGCGTCGAATGTGTCGATGGACGCAGCCGAGATGCGAATGGTGCTCTTGTGTACGATGGTGATGCCTCCTCCGGTCTGGTTGATGCGGTCTCTCCTGATGATCTTGTAGCCGTCCGGGATGGCTATGGCGATGTCGGGGGCTGAGGAGGCGTTCATCCAGGTTTCCGTGAGGAAGGCGACGTCTGGGGATGCGGTGTCGAGGAGGTTCCAGAGCTCAACGGTGTGTCTGTGGACGGAGCGGGTGTTGAGTAGGATGCACTTCAGGTGGTTGCTGCTTCCGGTGCTGCTGGTGGGTGCGGTGCAGGATCGGAGGCAGGAGAAGTTGCAGGAGCGGCAGACGAAGGGTCCATGGGTGCGTCGAGGGGTCGCTCGGTAGCATCTGGGGGTTCGGGCGGTGTTGAGTGCGATGAGCGTGGCGAAGTCGTAGGTCCTGCGGGGGGGCTGGCGGGCGCGGGGGCCAGGGAGTCTGGCGCTGGGCGCGGTCCTGGCGCGGACGGGCGCAGACGGGCTTACCTTTGGCACACCTTCGGCGCTCAGTCGGCGCTCCCGCTGCGCGCGTCCGCTGCGCGGTCGCGGAGGGGGCGTCATAAGTAGGAGCCCGGAGGGAGGGTCAGCAGGGAGGCGGGAGGCTGGGTAGCCAATGGGCAGTGAGGGGAGGCGGGACTGCGGGGACCGGAACAGGGAAGCGGGAGGAGGGGAAAGAGTGACCGGGGCAGTGGCGGCGGAAACGGCGAAAATAAAGAAAATCAAGCAGTCAGCGAGCGGAGGCCGGTACCTGTGAGCGGCGGAAGGAGGTAAGTGGCGCCAACGGAGGTTGCAGTGGGTGTAAGGCAGCGGCAGGCGTAGGCAGCGGCAGGCGTAGGCAGCAGCAGGGGAGAGGAGCGACCGCCTGTGGGTCACAGGGGGGTCACACTGACCAGCGCGGTGAGGATCCCTAAGTAGGAGCCCGGAGGGAGGGTCAGCAGGGAGGCGGGAGGCTGGGTAGCCAATGGGCAGTGAGGGGAGGCGGGACTGCGGGGACCGGAACAGGGAAGCGGGAGGAGGGGAAAGAGTGACCGGGGCAGTGGCGGCAGAAACGGCGAAAATAAAGAAAATCAAGCAGTCAGCGAGCGGAGGCCGGTACCTGTGAGCGGCGGAAGGAGGTAAGTGGCGCCAACGGAGGTTGCAGTGGGTGTAAGGCAGCGGCAGGCGTAGGCAGCGGCAGGCGTAGGCAGCAGCAGGGGAGAGGAGCGACCGTCTGTGGGTCACAGGGGGGTCACACTGACCAGCGTGGTGAGGATCCCTAAGTAGGAGCCCGGAGGGAGGGTCAGCAGGGAGGCGGGAGGCTCTATATATAAATAAATATTAATGTTAAAATCATGGATGTTTATCAGAAGTATCGAGAGTCAAACTTCAACAAGTTCACCAATTACAGATAACCAAAACACAAAAGACAGCTCATCCATATAATCACCCAGAAACCAAGATAACTCTTCTTCAGAGTTCAGACCACATGGGATCTTAGTATCAAGCTCCAAGATATACTTGGATTCTAACTTGCGTAATTTGCGAATTCTGTCTCCTCCCCTAATCGTTGAAGGTATACGATCTATCACAAAGAATTTCAACAAACTACGATTGCTTTTCTGGAATTCTTCATAATGTCGTGCTGTGGGGGAAAGCTTGTCCCTGTTTTGTATTGCCCTCATGTGCTCCAAGATATGTTTTTGGCAGCAAACATAGTGCTGCCTACGTATCATTTAGTACAAGGGCAGATTAACACATATACACAGTGATCCGATAGACAGCTCAGATGTTTGTTATGTCTCTGTTCTCATCTGTGATAGGATAATAGACTTTTTTTACATTGGAGCTGAATTTGCAAGCTTTGCACGACATACAGGTGTAAAAACCTTGAACCTCTGTAATAGGTGGTCTCACATGGCTGATTTCATTCCTGCATAGTTTATTACGTAGGGAATCTGCCTTCCTAAATGTGACATTGGGCATGTCATTCATGACCTCCTCTAATGTTGGTTCTGTTTTCAGGATGCCCCAATGTCTTTTAAGACATTTCCTTACATCATAGGAACCTGAGTTGTACGTCGTTATGTATCTGATAACTTTGTCTTTATCATCATCTGGGTTATCTTTAGGGACCAATAGATCATCATGCTTGAAATCAGTGGCTTTTAAGTGGGCTCGTTTTATGACATTTACATCATACCCCCTATCAAAGAATCTTTCATTCATGATATCGCATTCCTGTTCGAAATCATGATCAGAGCTACAGTTCCTCCGAGCCCGGAGGAACTCTCCAAACGGAATGCTTCTAATGAGGGCCTTAGAATGTCCACTCTCAGCGTGTAACAACGTATTTCCTGATGTTTTTTTACGATACAGTTTTGTTGTTAGTGTATCATCCACTGGCTGAATTTGTAAATCTAGAAATTCGATGCAAGAGCTGCTGATGGTACCTTCAAACTTCAAATTGACCTCATTGTTGTTAAGAACTTTGATGAAATCTTTGGCAAGTTCTTCACTGCCCTCCCAGATGATAAAAAGATCATCAATATATCGCAACCATGTTTTGACATGGTTACGATATGGACTGTACATATATATATATATATATTCACTGAAAAAACCATAGGTTTCAGGGGTGTTATAGTTAGCTGGACTTTTCACTTGTACAAAACCATTGAAATTCCCCCGTTATAGTTAGTTCAGCTAACTATAACTCGCGCGCCCGCAATGCACTGCTGATGACGTCACATATTACATCACTCATGACATGGTCAGTGACATCACTCATGACATCACTGATGACATCTCAAATGACATCACTGATGACATCACTGATGACATCATCCAGTGAATGTGTGTTATTCTGAAAATTAAATATGTTTTATATATGTATATCTCAAGGTCGATGGAAGAATAAATGGGTATATAAGTGTCTAAATGGATGATTTGTTTTTGAAAAATTGATTGTGTAACTGACTGATTAAGTGTATCATAGTGAATACATGGCTTAGTGAGTAATGTTTAAATATGTAAATATCTGTATCAGTCTCTCACTTTGTGTATAAGTGGCTGCATGGGTTGGTGAGTAGCTACATGGGTGTCTATATAGGTTATTAGTTGGTTTTTTGAGTATCAGTCTGAGTGTCTGCATGGTTCGGTGGGGGGTATTACATAGTGCATAGGTGCATGAATGAGTGACTCACTGTTTGTATGTGTTGAACACAGTATGTGTGCAGGACTGTATGGGTGGATGAGTGTGTGTATGGGTGTGTTAGTGAGTGAATGACTGTCTCAATAGTGTCTTTATGAGTAACTACATATGTTTTAAACTAGTATATGTGACCATTGGTGTATATATGTGAGTATATGTGAGAGTGAGGGATTGAAAGAGTTCCTGTATGAATAAGTATGTGTTTCTATAAGTGATTGTTTAAAAGACTAAGTATGTGTAAGTTTCCGTAGAAGTAAGTGTGGTGGTGTGTGTATAACTGTATATGCAAGTAAATGTATGTTTGATTCTTTATTATCATGAGTGACTATGTGTGTGAGTAACTCTATGGATGAGTGGCATTGTGTAACAGGATGTATAGGTGTATGAGTACATATGATGAGTGAGTACATGTATGAGTGACTGTATTGGACTGTTGGTGAATGAGTGGATGTGTATGTGGATCTTAGAATTACTGAAGAGGTTGTTGTAACTGGTATTGGTATGTCCATTGTTTTGAAAATTTTAGTCTCTATTTTTGAATGTGTGTATCAAAGGTTATATTAGGGAGAGAGGAGGTCTGCCACTCTATCACAAGGATGATGTCATCAGTGATGTCATCAGTGATGTCATTTGAGATGTCATCAGTGATGTCATGAGTGATGTCACTGACCATGTCATGAGTGATGTAATATGTGACGTCATCAGCAGTGCATTGCGGGCGCGCGAGTTATAGTTAGCTGAACTAACTATAACGGGGGAATTTCAATGGTTTTGTACAAGTGAAAAATCTCGCTAACTATAACACCCCTGAAACCTATGGTTTTTTCAGTGAATTTCTGAGGTTTTTTAAATGCTAATTCCTAACTATAACGTGCCTGAAACCTATGGTTTTTTCTGTTAATTTCAAAGGTTTTTTAAATGCTAATTTCTAACTATGCCTACAGAGATAGGACATGTGAAGAAAGAAGAAAAAATGCACAGAAAGAAACAAAAGAAGTGCAGAAAGAAGCAACAGAAGTCCTCAAATACGAAGATAAGTGCAGGAAGAAGGATAACGTGCAGAAAGAACAAAAAGAAGAGCAGAAAGAAGCCTTGTTGCAAAATCATCCTGTACCCTCAACTTTTTCTGACGGATACTGGTGGTAACTGAGTCTGACTAACCAGTCCTAGAGCCAGTGCTATGTTCAAAGACACTTAGAATACAGTGAAAACACCTACATACACTAGGGAACATTATGCGTTGGGGTCCCCCTGTGATTAGCCTTACCTCCTCTATAAGCCCCTAGTATATAATAGGGCATGGGGATTAAAACTACCTCTTAAAACAGGCCACAGGGCATTTTTGCACACGTTAACTCAGGCCCCGTCCCCTCCTTTCACCATTGTGTAAACACGCCCTGTGTCCGTTTTTAGTTGGGAGATTAAGTTCATTTGAGTCCTGAGGGTCCCTAGGGTCCAACTAGCCCACTAGGTACCTCCAGTAAGTGCCACAGAGCTGCGTTGCAGAGAGGTGTAAAACGTGGCACGGCCTGGACCACCTCTCTGCAATGCAGCTCAGTGGCGCTTACTGGAAGCACTTGGTGGGCTAGTTAGCCCCCAGGGGCCCTCAGTATTGAAGGGAAATTAATCCCCAATTTAAAACGTGCCATGGTGCGTGTTTGCACACGTCACCTCAGGCCCCGTCCCCTCCCTTCACCACTGTGTAAACGCGCCCTGTGGCTGTTCTAAGTTGAGAGATTAAGTCCCCTTGAATCCTAAGGGTCCCTAGGGTCACACTAGACCACTAGGTACCTCCAGTAAGCGCCACAGAGCTGCGTTGCAGAGAGGTGTAAAAAGGGGCTTGGCCTCAGAACACCTGTCTGCAGCGCAGCTCCCTGGCGCATACTGGAGATGCCTGTTGGGGGCGCGTTTGCAGAGTGCTGCATGGAGGGGGCATGGCCTCCGGGACGATGCCAGTCTTTTATTTATTTTATTTTTTTAAGAAGGGGGGCTGTGTGGTTCCCCTTCTTATTCTAATTTATTGGCCCTGATGACCCCATCCCCCAGGGCCTGTCTCCTAATTATATTTTTTTGACCCCAATCCCCAGGGCCGGCCACTGTTTTTTATTATTTTTAAAAAATATATATTTATAGACACACCTGGGACATGCTGGACAAACCGTACGTACCTATCACCATGACGATTTGCGTGATATTCATTAAAAGGCGACTATGCATGCAATTAATCCACGTGGAATGTATTTACACCACTAGTGAAGCTCTGACATGTCTGATGCTCTACCGTGCCTAATCCCGGTAGACACCCTTGTCGTTTATTTATACAAACATGGGTAGCTATTGACGGGCACATTTAATACACATGCACACTAAGCCATTCAAAGGGGATTCGACAAAAATTCGACCAAAACAATGCAAGAACCCCCCCTCACAGTTAATAAAACACACATCCACTGCCGGATGTGTAATACTTTTTATTTTACTCTCTGGAAAGGGGACGAACATCACTTGCGAGTCACAGCGCGCTCCTGACAGAGCCCAATGCTGTGTTACACCCACCATTGCCTGCCGAGTGCCACACACCTCTGTATTGTATTCCACTAGCTAGTGCATATGCTATGACACTCTCTAGCCCATGTGCACTGTAACACCACCCCGTGAAAATGTCATGCCACACTTGTCTTCGCACGGGTTATATTGCCCTATCTAACGTGCCTTCCTCGATGCCTATGTTATAACGCACAGTGCTATGCCATACATATTACAATTTGGGATCCATATCTTTGTCACAGTGCATATGCAACGTTACACTCCCCAGCACATATTTTATATTACAACTTTAGAGACTAGTTAGGTTACACAACACTGCCCTGTGCATATTACACTCCAAGGCGCATATCGCATAGCACGCGCTAGTGCCTGTGCTATCTCGCGCTCTCCAATGAATCTGTCATTGCGCACAATGTATTGCATATTATATTTCACGCCTGGTTCATCTTATATCACACTTTTTGGTGCATAGTTTATACCATACACTATATCTAGTTTTCATTTTCAATCGTGCTCTCAGGACTATGTTCTATATAACACTGTGTTCACCTACCCTTTTCACGGGCATTACATTTTGCGATAGGGGGTGGAGGGTCAGGGGGTGTTTTTGCCAAGTGAGCCCGGAGTCACAGTCACTAACGTCTTCTTCTTCCTGAATAAAAGTGAGATTATGCTGCATACTTGTTCATATTTTAAGTAGTTTGCACAGACAAAATGTTTTAAAAACAATAAAGTTTCTAATACCCGCCTTCTCTGAACAGTTAGCTTGCTGCCCCATCCCCCTCCTCCCTATCCTCTGTTGTGTGAATCCATGGACTAGCCTCCTCCCTCCTGCCATGCATGGTCTGATGTGCTGCCACTGCCCTCAATTTAGTATGATGTACCAGTCCACTCCTCCTGCCCTCCATTGCCCAATTCTATGCCCCATCATTGACCTCCTGCTTAAACTCTGTGCTTAGCTTGCTGCCCCTATTCTCCTTCCCCCTGCCCTCCGATGTCTTTGTGCATGCCCCTGCTCCATCCTTTTTGCCCACCATGTCCCATGGACCTGCCACTCCTATCTACTCTGAGTGTTCTGTTGAGCTGCCACTCCCCTCCCACCTGCCTAGCATTGTCAGATGACTGTAACCTGTCCCTGCCACCTCCACCCTGCCTGTCCACATGCCATGCCTCTATCCTCTTCCTCCTGTCCTACATGGTCCATTGTACTGCCACACCCTTCTGCCCTCCCTGGTCTGTTGTGCTGCAACTGCTCCTCCTGCCTGCCCCGTGTGGTCTGTTGTGAGGCCCCTTCCCCTGAACTTTCTTGTCTGTGCACAGGTCCTGACCCTCCCTTCTATCCTCCATCGTCCTTTGTGCATGCCCCTGCACCCTCCTTCTTGCCCATCATAGCCATTGTGCTGCCACTAACACTCCCACTTGCCATGCATGGTCTTCTGTGCTGCCATGGCCCCTCCCACCTTCCCTGTGTGGTCAGTTAGCTGCCCCTGACCCCCTCCCACCTTCCCTCCATGGTCTGTGTGTATGCCATCACAGTCTCACTGTTGCTCTTCATGTTGTGTCTTGCTTCTAGTGCCCATCCTGCCTGACCTCCATGGCTATCTTGCTGCTCCTGCCCTGCCCCCTTGCCCCCAGCCCTCTGTTTACATGTGCAGACCCCTACTCCCTCCCTCCTGGCTTGTCTGTTCCATTGTAATGCCCCTGATCCGTCCCTCCTGCCCTTTATGGTTTGTTATGCTGCAGCCTTCTCTCCTGTCTGTCCATTATGGTCAGCTAGCTACCATTGCCTCTTGCCCCTCTGTTCTCTGTTGTCCATGTGCATGGTCCTGTCCCCTCCCTCTTGCTTTCTATGGATTGTTGTGCTGCACTCCCGTCCTGCATGCCCTGTGTGGTGTATTGTGCTGCTGCAAACCCTGATGCCTGCCCTGCAGGGTCAGTTTGGTGCACCTCTCCATGTCTCTCCTGTCCTCTGTTATCCAAGTCCATGTCCCTATCCCATTTCCTTCCATGATCCAATGTACCATACTTGCGAACATTTTGAACTTGGTAAGAGGGAGATTTTGAAAAAAACTGGGGTATTGATTTTCCCCTTTGAGTTACATTGAAAAAGAGGATATTGTAGACAGGAGACAGATCAAATAATGCCCATTTGAGCTTAAAAACATTGGACGTCTCCTGGCTGTATCGGGTCTGTTGGCATGTATGGTTGTACTACCATTGCCTCTTCCTTCTGCCCACAATGGTCTATTACATTGCCACAGCCTTGAAGGAGGGTAGATTTTGTATCACAGGGGGCCCCTGGCCCGTTCTGTCCACACCTGAAGTATGAGACCCTTGTCCTTGCCCTGCCAGCCGCATTTGTAGGCCGTATTAAATTGACCAGCGGGTCCTGTGTTGCTATATAATTATCCCGAGACATCCTTACCACTCAGCCAGCATAAAACCCCTGTGTAGGCCCTTCTGTTCAATATGTAGGCCTCTTTGTTAAATTGACCATAGCTCTGCAATTTTAGTGTATAGCAGTCTGAAGGCAGGTCTGCGAGGCCTTCTGCTCCAAACTAGTAGCCCCCACCCTACCCGAGTGCTCCGTGCTCGGTATCAAAGTTCAACATCCCCCTGAAGCTGTCGACATACAGTAGGCTGCATCCTGGACTGGTACTTGCTTCCTGGGCAGGTTTCCCGCTTTTAAGGAAGTGGCAACCGCAGAGCGTCAAGTTAGGAGAACTGAGGAGATTTTATACATGAATATATTGAATTCCTGTACAATACCCATTATTTTCTGCTTGCTCTATGGAACTTACGATAAGCGATTGGCCTGAGAGACTGACCTTTTCACCCAGTCCATTGTCAGCATTAAGTGGGTAAATGACGAAATGTCTGGTAAAATCTGCAGACGAAGCTTTTGGGTAGCATACGTAGGTAGATGTAGCGTGCAAAGGAGCCCACAAAATGATATAAAAAGGGAGCACCCACAGATATCGACGGACAACCTCGCCGTCTGTATGTAGGTTAACAGGCTGTGCAGGTTTTCCCCAAGAACTGGGAGCTCTTGTCTTCCTTTGCTTAAAATGTCTTGCTCTGCTTTGCTTGAAGTATCTTATTCTATTTTACCTATATGAAATGTCATGTTATGTTTAACCATTGTTCTCTTTACTTTTGCATTTAAAAGATGTTGTATTGTAATTGCAGGAATGCTTGCTCTAAGAGTAAATGTGAGTGTCCCTAGGTAACATTTTCCTTGGTGTAACTTGTTTCTCATGATGCATTTATAGATGTGTTTTCTCTCTCTCTCTGTCAGTCCATTAATTGAGATACAGAGAATATCATGACAGCTGTATGATTATCTGGATTCTGTATTTTGTACTTTATGTCTCTATTCTGCGGTTTCTTTGAAGTTGCATCTTCTCATTAAACTGCCATTGTATTCTGCCTCCAATTCCATGTCTCATATGTCTGTTTTCTTCATTTTTGGAGCAAGCGTTCCTAGGCACCCCAGCTCAAATTAAGGTGCCCCTTTTGTCCCTGACTCACTCTCCTGCTCAGTTCTGTGGTGGCTCCCGGGGCTCTGGGGACCGCCCCTAGCTTCCTTGACCCGTAATAGATCTTCCCTCCAACAGCCTCTCTTGCAAGTCCTGTATTGTTGGTTTGTTGCCCCTGCCCCCCTTTCCACTGCCCTCCATAGTCTGTTGTGCTTCCACGGCCCTTCCTGCCTGCTCAGTGTGGTTAAATTGTTGCCTTTGCACCCTCCTACCTGCCTTCAATTTTCAGAGTCCGTGCCCCTGGCCTCTGCCTCTCAACAGTATCCTAATGAACAACTAGATTGCTAACATTCTATATTTATTACAAAAGTGTGGAACGCCTGACATCATCTTAATGTAATCAAAACTGTAATACCTAGAGCATTCCTTTAGAAATTACATATATGAGAGGGTCTTATTGGCTTCAAAATTATGGTTAGTGCTCTAAAAGACTAAAATAAGGACATATTTTCTGAGTTTTCAAATAGCGACAAAGCACTTTTAAATTATTTGTTATCTTTATGTTTTTTTATCTAGTTGACAACTTGATTAAATGTTGCACATAGGGGAGAGGATGTGGTGTTACTTCCAGAACTGCAGACTTTGCAACTGGGGAACCAGGTTGAAGTTTCTGCTTCAGCTCGACATTCTGTGATTCTGGTCAAATCACTTAGTCTCCCCATGTCTACAACCAAAATGAATTTGTTCTTGTGTGATGTAACCAATGCTCATGTAAAGCACTCCAATACCTGACAAGTCTGCACTATATAACACTGCAAAAACACAAAATAATAAGTGTTTTGCACACTTCTGTCATTGGGCTATATTTGGGCTATATCTGGGTGATTTTGGGCTACATTTGGGCTCTTTTGTCTCCGGTGGCCATCTTGGGAGATTTATTTGTTATGAAGTTTCCTAATTTCCTCATGTACTGCAGTCTCCTCAGTCGGAAATGCTTTCAGTTTTTTACTTTGATTCCATCATGAAGGTATTCAGATATGTCACACATTTGCCATAAATTCTGAATGTTAGCACTCTAGTTGCTCATTAGATCACTTTTGTAAAACTACTGTTCACCATGGAAGTCTGCTCCTGGTATTAAAAGTGCATGTTTCAGTCTGCATGTCAGAATTTTTTAATGAAATAGAAGAGGATTTGAGAAGTCACTCAAAATGGGCCCTCATTTTCTTTCTTCAGCATTAATCATAATTTCTATGGCAAAATGAACCCCCTCATTGTGTTCCTTTTTAAATTAAATGTTTTAAGTGTTACCAGTTTATTCCAATCAAGATGGCTTCAGGTGTGCCATACTTTTGTCATAATGAAGACAGTAAGTGCTCTAGTTGTTTTTAAGAACATTCTTGGACATTCTGTCATTGGGCTATACTTGGGCTACATCTGGGTGATATTTGGGCTACATTTGGGCTCTTTTGTCTCTGGTGGCCATCTTGGGAGACTTATTTGTTATGAAGTTTCCTAATTTCCTCATTTACTGCAGTCTCCTCAGTAGGAAATACTTTCAGTTTTTTACTTTGATTCCATCAAGAAGGCATTCAAATGTGTCACACATTTGCCATAAAATCAGAATGTTAGCACTCTTTTTGCTCATTAGATCACTGTAGTAAAGCTACTGCTCACCAGGGAAAACTGCTGCTGGTATTGAAAGTGCATGTTTCAGTCTGCATGTCAGAATTTTTGAATGAAATAGAAGAGGATTTGAGAAGTCACTCAAAATGTGCCCTAATTTTTCTTTCTGCAGCACTAATCATACTTTTTATGGAAAAATGAACCCCCTCATTTTGTTCCTTTTTAAATTAAATGTTTTAAGAGTTACCACTTTAATCCAAGCAAGATGGCTTCAGGTGTGCCATACATTTATCATAAGTAGGACGGTTAGCGCTCTAGTAGTTCTTTGGAACACTCTGGAAAGCTGCAGTAGAACACAAAGGAATCAACTGACAGTCTCTGCCCTTGTTGGATGTACATGTTTTACTGAGAATGTCAGACTTCATTCTCACATGACTGAGAAAGATAATGTGAATTTACAGAAAATAAGCTCTCAGTTTAGCTTATAGATCACCTTCCAAACCTCTGTGGTAAAAGCATGAGAAAATATTTTTCTCTCAATCATGATATCCCAGCAGAAGGCTTTTTCACATGGTGAAATCACCTTAGAACATACCACAATTCCTAAAATGAGTATGGTACCATCAACAAATGATTTATAATGTAACTAAAGTCTTAAAACCTTCTATTAACTGCAATGCTTTTTAATGAGGTGCTATCATGTATATTGGTCCCAAGATGGCTGCCAACACTTCTTGGATGAAGTGCTGACAGCCAATCAGATCTCAGGATGAGATGTGTGGTTAGGCTCCGCCCACATATATATATTGATTTAAATGCTATTTTCTCAGGAACTACTGAACAGATTTACACCAGACCTACAAAAGGCACTTCCTTGACCTGAGGACTACCTCTCTGCCAAATTTCAAGTAACTCTGTTCAGCCGTTCGGGCTGTAGCTGTGTCTAAAGGTCCTATGGAAAAATGCATGGGAAAAACGCGTTTTGGGACCCCCCTTTTTTCTCAGCCCCCGCTTGACGAATCCCCCCGAGACTTTCAGGGTAGGAGCGGAGCGTAGCGCCCCACCTATTTTGAAAATTCCGCGAGGATTCATCGACCGGCGCCAAAGTTATTCCAAATAGAATGTTGCGGATTTCCTATGGAAACAGGGTCCTAACTATAACTATCTACTGGCGACCGCCAGTAGATAATGTGTATATATATATATATATATATATTCACTAAAAAAACCATACGTTTCAGGGGCGTTATAGTTAGTTGGATATTTCACTCATACTAAACCCGTGAAATTCCCCTGTTAGAGTTAGTTCAGCTAACTATAACTCGCGCCCCCGCCGTGCACTGCTGATGATTTCATATATTACATCACTCATGACATGGTCAGTGACATCACTGATGACATCACTGATGACATCTCAAATTACATCACTGGTGACATCATCCAGTGACTGTTTGTTCCTGTAAAATTTAAATATGTTTAATATATATTGGGAAAGGCGTATTGAAGAATGAGTGGGTGTATAAGTGTCTGAATGGATGATTTAGTAGGTGCGCGACTGACTCTATAAGTGAGTGATTAAACTTATCTTACTGAATGCATGGGTTAGTGAGTAAACTGTGTGAATGTCTGTATCCGTCTGTCTGTTGGTGTGTAAGCGGCTGCATGGGTTTGTTAATAGCTACATGAGTGTCTACATGGGTTATTGATTGATTGTATGAGTATCTGTATGTGTATGGGTGCCTGAGTGTTTGTGTGGGTGGGGTGTGTGTGACTCTGTACATAGATGTGTGAGTGA
This sequence comes from Triturus cristatus, assembly GCF_964204655.1. Taxonomy (NCBI): domain Eukaryota; kingdom Metazoa; phylum Chordata; class Amphibia; order Caudata; family Salamandridae; genus Triturus; species Triturus cristatus. The sequence continues at coordinate 835,859,894 of NC_140588.1, read as the reverse complement.
GTGATTCACTGGGTGCATGGTTTCAAGAGTGCATCTGTGATGGAATGTATGGGTGGGTGAGTGTGTGTATGGGTGTGTTACTAAAGTGAATGTATATCTCAGTTGTATATCTGTGAGTAACTACATATGTGAAAGGCAGTATATATGTGTGTTGGAGTATATAAATGGCTATAACTGAGAGTGTGTGATTGTGAGAGTGGCTGTATGGATGGGTCTGTGCTTGTATCAGTGATTGTATAAGACCGTAAGTATACAAGTTGGGTTTTTGTTACTTTGTAGTCCATGTGTGAAATAAATACATACGCTTTGTTAAATCGAGTGGCAGCTCTGAGGCATTTGTTTCCTGGGTGACGCATACTGGGACGTGTAGCGGCTGTTGTTGGATATATATATATATATATATATATATATAAAAACAAAGTCCTGAACTCCCAAATGTAAGCTGGGGAGTTTAGAAAGCAGGTACGGACCTCAATCTATGCACCATGCTGCCGTCCAAGGAAAAATACACCAAGCGGTTTGACGTTTCAATTCTGACTTTTATTTCATGTAGTCAGACAAGTGTCCGCCTCAGACGCGTTTCAATCGCCTCCGCGATCTTGATCACCTGACACGCTGATACCGGACCTTCCTTTAAAAAGATAGTATCACCCAATCAGATCTCTTATAATCAATGGACATAAACAAAATACTGGAGAAATGAAAATGCATCATCATGAGACTATTGTGAATTCATTTCAAAGCAATAAATAACCCAGAGAATCACAATAAATAGTACAGATCACAGTGATAAGCATGCATTAGCTATAGAAAGGATATCATTTTCCAGTTCTTAGACAAGTAATGTTATGACATGTAGTTATTTCTAAGGTTTTTTTAAATGCTAATTTCTTACTATAAAGTCCCTGAAACCTATGGTTTTTTCAGTGAATTTCTAAGGTTTTTTAAATGCTAACTTCTAACTATAACGTGCCTGAAACCTATGGTTTTTTCAGTGAATTTCTAAGGTTTTTTAAATGCTAATTTCTAACTATAACATGCCTGAAACCTATGGTTTTTTCAGTGAATTTCAAAGGCTTTTTTAATGCTAATTTCTAACTATAACGTGCCTGAAACCTATTTTTTCAGTGAATTTTAAAGGTTTTTTAAATGCTAATTTCTATTTATAACGTGCATTAAACCTATCTTTTTTTCTGTGTTTTTTTAATTATCATCCGATTCTCAACTTGGTGAAAACTGCAAACCTAACCACTCTTCCATCAATACCTTACACCAACAAAATCGCCACAAACAAGAGCCACATCTAATGCTAATGAAATGCACAGTAGGCGTTCCAGTGCAAAAAAACCCGAAAACACCGCTTCCCCATATTTTTAACGGCCAGCCAAATCTGCAATGCGATCCAAAAAGCAGGCGATAAGCCGAGTTAGCAGTAACAAATTAACATCAACCTTTAACTGGTGTAAGGAGGTGTACTATCTACTCCATTATTTTGACCCAACTCACAGCCACATCTAAAGATTACCACGTGATACAGCTACTGATCATGCAGCTCTGACACCCAACATCGCCACAACACCCAGCCCCCCCACCACCAGAACCTCCCCACCGGACCACCCCCCTACTACTACCAAGGCAGTACAAAACAGAACGGACCTTCCCAAAATGCCATGTCCCTCAGCCACACAATAGCTGAATGTTGGGAGATGAGCAACCAACTGTATATGAAGAAGGCATGTCACCCATCACTGAGAAAGCACACAATGCCAAGTGTAACGCTCATGTGCTGCACAGACCTCACTATGCAAAGCACAAACCTCTCCATGTGGAGATATACTATTGATACATGTAGTGTAGTGCACAGTGGATGCAACCATGTTACCTCAGGCAGTGGGGAAGATCTTGGTCATGTAGCTGTGTTGTCCCCCCCTGGAAGCAGAAGCGGAGTGGGCTGTGCCAATGTACGCCACTCCAGTGTAAGAGTATGAATAAATAGACCAGGCCCTAGGCGTGGTTAACTTGTGGGAAGACCAACGAGTCTGTCAGAACGGCAGCCCTCACCCTGGCACGTGGCAGCCACCATAACCGCGGGCTTCCTCGACACAGGGCGCCTGCGAACCCAGCGGCACAGCACCGCAGACGTATGTCTGTACTGACTACTACCTTCAATCTACACTACAGACCGCACGGCTCACAATTTAGATGCAGTGGCGATTGCAGATGTCGCAGTCCAGTTCGCAAGACACGTTTCTCCCAGTGCGGCCTGCACGGACCACGCATGTTCGCAGGCTGCGCACACACTGTGTGCCTCAGGTGCTACTAACTCACTGCACCAGAAGTAATCCCCACATGGCCTTTTCAATGCAGAATTCATTAGACAAAACACATTGCTCCCAGTGCGGTCCGCTGGGACCACATCTCATCGCAGGGTGTGCAGACGCTGAGTACTCCAGGTGCCACTAACTGTGCAGTTCAACTCAACGCCACATGGCTGTGCACCCATCCTGACCGCAGCCTCCGCCGTACACTGGAGTTACATGGTTCACAACTCAATATTAGTAGCGACGCAATTTGTGTAAGAGACTATAATAGCTTAAGAAGACCAAATGCTCCCAATCTGTGCATCTCAAGTCAACATCATCTGCCTGTGGGCCTTTGCTGACCACTGCCTCCGGCATACACTGTGGGAGACTGGCGACACATGGTGCCAACTAACCCTGTTCAACACAAGCCGATCCCACATGTGTAACTGTGTCCCGAGTCCTCAATGGCAGCGACCACAGCACCAGACTCCCTTCAATCACTGAGGGGTATTTCCACATGGAAGACCGGCGACACGTGGTGCCACTGAACCTGTACTACGCAAGGTTTGTTTGGGTCACCAACGTATGCATGTGGCTGTGGACCCTAGCTCACCGCTGCCTCTGCCCTAAGCTGTGGGTGACCGGCGACAAATGGTACCACTAACCGTCTTCAACGCAAGCCGATCCCACATGTGGAACTGTGTCCTGAGTCCTGAATGGCAGTGACCCCAACTTCTTGCCAGCGACCACAACACCAGACACCCTTCGATTAGTGTGGCATATTTGCATATCGAAGTCATCAATGTGGAAAGTATTGCTGACGAAAAGATAACGCAAAGATAAATTTTACACAAACTGTCAATTTCCCTTTCCAAGTCCAGTAATTTCCAAAGGAAGAGTGAACAGTTTTATATCAGTAATGAGACATACCATCACTCGAAAATCACCCAAAAATACTTATAATTTAAAAAGAACAGAAGCATCGAAGTATAATAATGATTACAATACGGAGATTTTGAAGATGCGAAATGCAAATATGAACATACAATATGATGCACATAACTCAATTGCTGTTTCTCACTATGTCACGTCATATATTACCAACTCTGAGAAGACAGAATTGAAAGAAATTTGGGAAGAAATTTCACAGGAGAAGACACTTAGGAAAAAAATGTACAGCTTCAGTTTGGAGATACTTTCACATCGAGAATTTGGATCCTACCAATGTTCGGATCAATAGACATCTGCAAGTTTATATTCAAAGTCAACAGGAACCATCCGGATAAGTCTAGGTTTTCCCGTGGCATGAAATCGAGTTTTAATATAAATGTTATAAAAAAAATTGTGATGATATAGACTTACGTTTCTTTGCTAGTCAAGAGAACTGTACAGAAAATAACAGTTGGATATGTCTAGGTGTTGATCAACAAATGGAAGATAATACTGTTATGAAGTTTGAAAAAGAAATAACAAAGTTTAAAGTAGTTTCTGGTGAAAATCCCAACTATGTTTATATGTATTGCCGATATACTCATTATGAAATTCAAACTAGGAATGTAGATGTACTACCACTTACCCTGTTCAACATAAGTGATCCCACAAGTGTAACTGTGTCCTGAGTCCTGAATGGCAGTCACCTCAAGTCCGTGGCAGCAACCACAGCACCACAATCTCTTCGATCACTGAGGCATATTTCGATATGGAAGGCCAGTGACACGTAGTCCCACTAACCCTCTTTAACACAAGCCGATCCCACATGTGTAACTGTGTCCTGAATGGCAGTGACCCCCAGGTCCGTGGCAGAAACCACAGCAGCATACTCTCTTTGATCACGTAGATATATTTCAATATGCAACGGCGGCGACACGTGGTGCCAATAACTCTGCTCGACACAAGCCAATGCCACATGTGTAACTGTGTCCTGAGTCCTGAATGGCAGTGATCCCAACTCCGTACCACCACACTCCCTTTGATCAGTGATGGGTATTTCCATATGCAACTAGACTCCAGTAGGCAAGTAAGTATCACAGTCCTAAACCCTGCATATTATCCTTTTAGTATCATTGCTTCAAGAACTTTGTTTATATCAGTTATAGCTTTACTACAAAGACTAAATTAATCTTCAAATGAAAACTAAAATGGAATAGCAGTCTACACTGCAGGCAGTACAGCTCGCAATTCCATTTTTAAATGCTAATTTTTAACAACAAGATTGTACTCAGAAAATACAACACTTCGTCAGTGTATTCTATACTTATTTCATCTTTTCATCATATGCCTACACTGCACTCACTAGGGTTTCCAATGGAAATTATTTATTCATTCATTAAGTACAGAGTCCACTACGCAAGTAACTATTACAGGGCTCAAATCTACATAATATCCTTTTAGTATCCTTTCTTCTTGAACATTTTTTATATCAGTTATAGCTTTAGTACAATCACCAAATTCATTTTCAAGTAAAAACGAACACTCATCAGTCTACACTGCGGGCAGCAGACCTCGCAATTTGAATTTTGGACACGTGGAACAAACTAACACTATCCAACACAAGCCAATCCCACATGTGCAACTGTGTCCTGAGTCCCGAATGGCAGTGACCCCAAGTCCATGGCAGCCACCACAGCAGCAAACTCTCTTTGATCAGTTAGACATATTTCTATATGCAGTGACCCAAAACTTTATGGCAGTGACCACACCACCAAACAAACTCCCTTCGATTAGTGTGGAGTATTTTCATATTTAAGACTGGCGACAAGTGGTGCCACTGAACCTGCACTACGCAGGCCGGTGATGCCACCTACGTATGCACGTGGCAGTGGGCCCTTGCTTACTGCTACCTCTGGTCTACACTACGATCAGCAGGCCTCACAATTCAGATAGAGTCAAGATTTCACATGACGCAGTCCTATAGCCAAGACACATTGCTCCCAGTGCGGTCCGTCCACACCAAGCATCACCACACGCTCATACACTCTCAATACGTCTGGTGCCACTAACCCTCATTAACAGGTGCCGATCCCACATGTGTAACAGTGTACTGAGTCCCGAATGGCAGTGAGCCCAAGTCCAGGGCAGCAACCACACAACATACTCCCTTCGATTTATGATGCATATTTTGATATGCAAGGCCGGCGACACCTAGTCCCACTAACCCTCTTTAACATAAGCCAATCCCACATGTGTAACTGTGTCCTGAGTCCTCAATGGCAGTCACCCCAAGTCCGTGGCAGTGACCACAGCACCAGACTCCCTCTGATCAGTGAGGCATATTTCCATATGCAAGGCCAACAGCACGTCGTGCCACTAACCCTCTTTAACACGAACCGATCCCACATGTGTAACTGTGTCCTGAATCCTGAATGGCAGTCACCCCAACTTCGTGGCAGCGATCACAGCACCAGACTCCCTTCAGTCTTATTTGTTGTTCTTTTCTTTAAATACATTTTTTATATGTAAATCTATACATGTCTAAGACTCTTTATTGTCCAACCTCACAGGGACACTTCCGGGGCCAAGAAGGTTGTTGGGGGTATGATGGTTATGTGGGAAGACTAGGGTGCGTTACCTGCTGATGTGGGGAGAGGCAGCGTCAAAGCGGTATCTATCACAGAAAGAACTCCGATTTGTTTTCACAAATACCTCGGACAAATGCCAGCTGATGGACTGAATCACAAAATGATTTTGAAAAAACTTATGTAGTGTGAGTTATGAACAGTTCGCACCCAGGCTCGCAGAGGGACAGCTGTGGCCCGTCCAGTCCACTCACAGACGCAGTACTACGAGCCGTCCACGCCATTGTAGCTATCCCTGCCCTGTTCCATCATACGCCACGCCACACCGCGCCATGCCACGACACGCCAATCAGATTACGTTCTGACGATGGCCCCTCATAGCTACCTGTCGCAGGCGTACTCGCTGTTGGTGTGCAGGTCAGTGGTTTAGTTCTCCACATCTCCCGCCCACTCCCTGAGTGCAGGTTTGCACACACACCACACCCATCCGGCACATGCGTCACAGGCCATGTGACCACGCAAATATAATAGATCAACAACATCACATCCTTTATTGCCAGTGCTGACTAGATGCCAGACGCTCCACATGTCTCAACCATAAAGAGTCTTTTAAAACTTGCACGGAATATTACTCGCACCCTAATCTGTATAGCCCTCAGGGGCTTACCACCCCCTTGGCGCAGACTTCAGATGCACAGGGTTAGTGCCACCCAAAGCTCATATGGCCATCAGGGGCCTACCACCACGTGGCATGAACTTAACTTTCAGAGGCTTAGTGGCCCCAAAAGCTGATGTGGTCTCTGCCATTGATGACTCAGGACTCAGCGACATGTGTGCGATCTGCCAGGCCGCGGAGAAGCTGATGTGGTCTCTGCCATTGATGACTCAGGACTCAGCGACATGTGTGAGATCTGCCGGGCCGTGGAGAAGATGATGTGGTCTCCGCCATACATGACTCAGGACTCAGCGACATCTGGGAGATCCGCGGAGAAGCTGATGTGGTCTCCGCTATTCATGACTCAGGACTCAGCAACACATCTGGGATGCGCGGAGTTTCGATGGGCACGTGGAGTGCTCACAGCTGCACACTCCAGTGGCACCAGGTTATTATTTACTCATGGATGCGCAGGGGCTGCAGTGTCTCTCTCTCTCTCTCTCTCTCTCTCTCTCTCTCTCTCTCCCTCTCCCTCTCCCTCTCCCTCTCCCTCTCCCTCCCTCTCACTCCCTCTCCCTCCCTCCCTCCCTCCCTCTCTCTCTCTCTGTCTCTTCCTTCTTTTCCTTCTATCTCTCTAACTCTCTCTCTTCCTTCTCCCTTTCTCACTCCCTTTCTTTCCTTCCCTCTCTTTTTCTCTCCAGCTTTTTTTTCCTTCTCTTTTTCTTTATGTCTCTCTCCTTTGATATGCGCATTACACCCGTCCTTATTTTGTGCTTTATTTTCCAGGCTCTGTCGTCCCCATCCATGGTCCCCAAAGCAGTGGTCCACCTTGTTATTTTATATTTGTTTTGATAAATTTTGTTTATTACTTTATAGTTGATATATGTTAATAAATAAATAAAGTTTGGAAAAAAACAATAATAACGTGTCTAGTTGTTTTCTTAACTCATGTGTAACTCTTTCTTGTTCTTATTACTATTATTTGATGAAGTCCACCATGGTCTTACATTTTGGAAGACTTATCACGGGAATACTGGTGATGTGTGCAGTTTCCACCAACTTCTGAATAGTGTGTTTATTTATCTCAACTTTACTTCCATTAAAGTGCTGATAATGAAATGCAGACTAGCTGTTCCCGTGCAAAAAGACACGAGGGACACCTTTGCGATTTATTCTAAATAATAAAATCCTGTATTGAATTGCACTGACGTAGTGGCTGCACTCACAGTGTACACACAAAATCATTTACGAAACCTCATTGTATTTATATTGAATGGGAATCGGGCGTCAGGTGCTGGATCTTGACGAGATGCACTGCCCAGTTCGTATATTGTCAAGCACATGCAAAAAATCACATCACAACTTTCACACCAACTACAATGCGAAACAAATTCCGGCGATAAGCCACGTTAGCACCAATGATTTTACACCTGCTTTCTGATGGTGTTAAGCAGGGCGACTACCTGCACCATGAAAGAGAACACAGCCAAGAGCCACACCAGAACACCCACAGGTGCTATAGAATGAATGAGCATGATACAAGGATATGGGAAAAAAAGGGGTGGTGATGGACAGAGTTTCTGAATGATGCAGAATACTCTTACCAAGTCAAGAGATCATGGTTTTAATCCATCACCGTTGTTTAGCTCACTGCACCATCCCAGCTCAGAACCTGGCTACATGCAAATTAGTCTGTACCTGTCCCGGTGCATGATGGGAACAGGGCAAACCAAACTACCAAGCCAATTCTTATACTGGGAAGGAAACAAGCTTCCGGGGACCGGTTTCTGGCATCACAGCCTTCGTCGGCCCGGCTTGCCTGAATCCTGATGGTGCAATGAGCAAGGGACTCACGTCTGAGCATACCCTCCCACACTGAGTGTGGATAAAATCGATTTGGGAAAAAAGGGGTGGTGATGGACAGAGTTTCTGAATGATGCAGAATACTCTTACCAAGTCAAGAGATCATGGTTTTAATCCATCACCGTTTTTTAGCTCACTGCACCATCCCAGCTCAGAACCTGGCTACATGCAAATTAGTCTGTACCTGTCCCGGTGCATGATGGGAACAGGGCAAACCAAACTACCAAGCCAATTCTTATACTGGGAAGGAAACAAGCTTCCGGGGACCGGTTTCTGGCATCACAGCCTTCGTCGGCCCGGCTTGCCTGAATCCTGATGGTGCAATGAGCAAGGGACTCACGTCTGAGCATACCCTCCCACACTGAGTGTGGATAAAATCGATTTGGGAAAAAAGGGGTGGTGATGGACAGAGTTTCTGAATGATGCAGAATACTCTTACCAAGTCAAGAGATCATGGTTTTAATCCATCACCGTTTTTTAGCTCACTGCACCATCCCAGCTCAGAACCTGGCTACATGCAAATTAGTCTGTACCTGTCCCGGTGCATGATGGGAACAGGGCAAACCAAACTACCAAGCCAATTCTTATACTGGGAAGGAAACAAGCTTCCGGGGACCGGTTTCTGGCATCACAGCCTTCGTCGGCCCGGCTTGCCTGAATCCTGATGGTGCAATGAGCAAGGGACTCACGTCTGAGCATACCCTCCCACACTGAGTGTGGATAAAATCGATTTGGGAAAAAAGGGGGTGGTGATGGACAGAGTTTCTGAATGATGCAGAATACTCTTACCAAGTCAAGAGATCATGGTTTTAATCCATCACCGTTTTTTAGCTCACTGCACCATCCCAGCTCAGAACCTGGCTACATGCACAACTTTCACACCAACTACAATGCGAAACAAATTCCGGCGATAAGCCACGTTAGCACCAATGATTTTACACCTGCTTTCTGATGGTGTTAAGCAGGGCGACTACCTGCACCATGAAAGAGAACACAGCCAAGAGCCACACCAGAACACCCACAGGTGCTATAGAATGAATGAGCATGATACAGGGATACCCATGAGGGCCACAAGACTCTTCGGAACAACTCCGGAACCGCTAAAGCCCCCCAAACCCGCATCTGAGAAAGTGTGTCCCTTTGGTCATTGTGTTAGCATGATAGACACCAGCACTGCAACATCACAGTGTGCTATCACCTCAGCGTTGGCAGTGAGCCTGGACATGTAGCTACACACGCATCCTCCTGCATGCACAACCGGCGTGTGCTGGTCCGGAATACACAGGTCAGCGCAGGGGTGTGCCTATCCGACAACGGGAACGGGGTGTCTCGGACATCTCCGCGTACAGGATGTGCTGTAAGTGTGTCTCTGTGTTCTGGTGTGGCCTGCCACAAGGGCCATAGCAGTCGATGTTGTAAAGTGGCATGCACCACCTCCAAACGGCACTGTGATGGTGTAGTTGGAATGCAGCAGCACATGCACAAATAGGCATTACAATGTTGTGCCGTACGAGTGCACGAGATACAACAGCGCACCGTTCAAAAGTGTGGGAGCTTGTAGGAGGGAGGAGCAGCTGTTTGCAATGTAACAGACAGTAAACTCGCCCATGTGCCACATGCTGGGCATCTCATCCATGATGACCACGGTCGCAGACATCCCACAACACCAACGACCCGCCTTTGTACACATCCTCTATGAATGGAGCGGGGTTTTCACTTCTATGCTCGTTCACTGGTGTGATGTAGGTGAGTTGTGTGACTTGTGCTCCTTGTTGGTGTGTTTCATTTTGGCCATTCTTTGTCTATACTTGTGCTATACTTAATTGTGCATGTATGCCATTCTGCCCATCTCCCCGTCACCCCCCTCCCTGCTTCTTCCTCTTCCTGGTGCTGTTCTGTCTATATTGTGTTGCTCCACACATAAATACATGTAATGAACAAATTAGAATAGTTCCTTGATTCTTTTAGGTTTCAAAACTTCTCTCTCTTGGTTTCTTTTTAATTTTCCATATAAACAGTTTCTTAAATATTCAACAACACATAGAAGTTAGAAGTGCAACGTATTATATTAACACACTTCCTAGAACATTCTACAACACGTACAGGTTAAAAGTTCATCAATCTTTTTAAACTTAACTATATTTTTTTGCAACATTTTCTCGAACATTTAACGCCACGTGCAGGTTAAAAGTTCACGATTGTTTTAAGTTTGAACAGTGCCTTCCAAATGCAAGTAGCAGGTGTGGTTGAGTTGACAACTTGTATCCTATGATATGTACTCCACGTTGAAACTTCTTTTCCTTAACCAATCATAAAGATGCTTTTCCACAAAACGAATGTGCACCCTACTTTTAAAAAACAATGCTTTTCATCTCCCAATCAGTTATCGTTTTGTATGGCAATAAAAAGTAGTTCCCCATCTTTAAACATATCTCTTATTCCACCAAGGAACTGCATGAGCTACAGACATCTGTTCATACATTCCAGCCATACCTTCAAAATGCTAGTGTGGATCGTAGGACATAGCTATATTTTCTGGTGCAAGAGGTATGCAGAACAGAGACGTATTGACTTAGACCTAGGTTTAGAAAATGTGGACTTTAAATGGTTTGCACAGAGAGGATTGAAGTGGAACCAAATGTTGCCTTTGGTTAAAACCTGTTTGCATCATCAACACCCTGACCTAATGATTGTGCACTGTGGCAGAAACGACCTAGGCACATTGACTGGAGTAGGTTTGGAAATGCTTATGAAGGACACCTTTGGACAATTGATGTCACTTTTCCCTCAAACTCTCTTTGTATATTCCAATATATGCCAAAGACAGAAGTGGAAATGGTCAAAACAATTTTGTCCTCTGATTGAAAAACCTTGGAAGAAACGCAACAAAGCTGTGTCTGCATACCTCAGAGACCACAAAATGGGGTCCATCTACAACAACAACATACGTTTTGATATGGCTGAAACAGATCATGGAAATCGAGTTTTCCTGAATAACTTGAAGCTGTTCATCCGCACTTATATGTAGCTCCAATTAATCAACACAAGGGCTCTTTTTAGAGCCACCCTATAACTGACAACTTAGGCCCGCTATTTTTGGGCCAGGTAACGGCAACTCCTGGACCCTCGCCAAAATGTATTCTCAACACAGCTGTGACGCAGCGGCCAGACCATCTGACTTTGCAACACAGAGCTCTTGCTTTATTCACCACCGCTACTCCCCCATAGGGGTGAGCAGCTTGCGCTTTATAAATACCGTATTGATTTACCTTCGCACTCCCTGTACAACACCACCTAAGCACCATATACATGTTGGACAAGTGTGGCACAGAGCCCAGAGCACATGACTTCACAGCATAGCAAACACAGGCTCACGGTTTCATACCCGAGTCCAGCAGCAGCTCAATTCAGAAGCATGACGTTCTAGGCAATACCTCACTTAATTTCCATACCCAGCACTTTCAAAACAGTAGGGATTAGTAGTTCAACCGCTTTATCCCAAGTCCGTCAAGCAGCTCAGCTCACGCCCCCAGCACCATCAGACCCGTAGGAGTGAGTAGTTTGCACTTTACAAATACTGAATTGACTTGATACGTGCAAATCTACCTTCGCACTCCTCGTATAACACCCCCTAAGCACCATACACAAGTTACAATGTTCGACACAAAAGTTCCTCCGAGTAGGTATAACTACATACTGACACTACTTGGACAAATGTGGCAAATTTCTCAAAAACTACTGAACGGATTTACACCAAATAAACAAAAGCGTGCTTCCTACACCAAGACCCTCCACCCTGCCAAACTTGGGGTATTTCAGTTCACCCGTTCGACCTGTAGCCTTGTCTAAAGTTTCCTATGGAAGTTAACATGGAGAAAACACGTTTTGGGACCCCCTTTTTTCTAGGCCCCTGCTTGATGAATCACCCCTAAACTTCCCACATAGGAGCTGATATGAACAAAGAATTAGTTTGGAAAATTTCATGAAGATTCATCAAACAACGCCAAAGTTATAAGCATAACAAAAAATGCTCTTCCTACGGAAACTTGGTCCTAACTGTAACTAACTACTGGCGATTGCCAGCAGGTACTATATATATATATATATATATATATATATTCACAGAAAAAACCATAGGTTTCAGGCACGTTATAGTTAGGAATTAGCATTTAAAAAACCTCAGAAATTCACTGAAAAAACCATAGGTTTCAGGGGTGTTATAGTTAGCTGGACTTTTCACTTGTACAAAACCATTGAAATTCCCCCGTTATAGTTAGTTCAGCTAACTATAACTCGCGCGCCCGCAATGCACTGCTGATGACATCACATATTACATCACTCATGACATGGTCAGTGACATCACTCATGACATCACTGATGACATCTCAAATGACATCACTGATGACATCACTGATGACATCATCCAGTGAATGTCGGTTTTTCTGAAAATTAAATATGTTTTATATATGTATATCTAAACAATGATGGAAGAATAAATGGGTATATAAGTGTCTAAATGGATGATTTGTTTTTGAAAAATGTATTGTGTAACTGACTGATTAAGTGTATCATAGTGAATACATGGCTTAGTGAGTAATGTTTAAATATGTAAATACCTGTATCAGTCTGGCTGCATGGGTTGGTGAGTAGCTACATGGGTGTCTATATAGGTTATTAGTTGGTTTTTTGAGTATCAGTCTGAGTGTCTGCATGGTTCGGTGGGGGGTATTACGTAGTGCATAGGTGCATGAATGAGTGACTCACTGTTTGTATGTGTTGAAGACAGCATGTGTGCAGGACTGTATAGGTGGATGCGTGTGTGTATGGGTGTGTTAGTGAGTGAATGACTGTCTCAATAGTGTCTTTATGAGTAACTACATATGTTTTAAACCAGTATATGTGACTATTGGTGTATATAAGTGAGTATATGTGAGAGTGAGAGATTGAAAGAGTTCCTGTATGAATAAGTATGTGTTTCTATAAGTGATTGTTTAAAAGTGTGGTGGTGTGTGTATAACTGTATATGCAAGTAAATGTATGTTTGATTCTTTATTAGCATGAGTGACTATGTGTGTGAGTAACTCTATGGATGAGTGGCATTGTGTAACAGGATGTATAGGTGTATGAGTACATATGATGAGTGAGTACATGTATGAGTGACTGTATAGGACTGTTGGTGAATGAGTGGATGTGTATGTGGATCTTAGAATTACTGAAGAGGTTGTTGTAACTGGTATTGGTATGTCCATTGTTTTGAAAATTCTAGTCTCTATTTTTGAATGTGTGTATCAAAGGTTATATTAGGGTGAGAGGAGGTCTGCCACTCTATCACAAGGATGATGTCATCAGTGATGTCATCAGTGATGTCATTTGAGATGTCATCAGTGATGTCATGAGTGATATCACTGACCATGTCATGAGTGATGTAATATGTGACTTCATCAGCAGTGCATTGCGGGCGCGCGAGTTATAGTTAGCTGAACTAACTATAACGGGGGAATTTCAATGGTTTTGTACAAGTGAAAAGTCCAGCTAACTATAACACCCCTGAAACCTATGGTTTTTTCAGTGAATTTCTGATTTTTTTTAAATGCTAATTCCTAACTATAACGTGCCTGAAACCTATGGTTTTTTCTGTGAATTTCAAAGGTTTTTTAAATGCTAATTTCTAACTATGCCTACGGAGATAGGACATGTGAAGAAAGAAGAAAAAATGCACAGAAAGAAAAAAAGAAGTGCAGAAAGAAGCAACAGAAGTCCTCAAAGATGAAGAAAAGTGCAGGAAGAAGGATAACGTGCAGAAAGAACAAAAAGAAGAGCAGAAAGAATCCTTGTTGCAAAATCATCCTGTACCCTCAACTTTTTCAGACGGATACTGGTGGTAACTGAGTCTGACTAACCAGTCCTAGAGCCAGTGCTATGTTAAAAGACACTTAGAATACAGTGAAAACACCTACATACACTAGGGAACATTATGCGTTGGGGTCTCCCTGTGATTAGCATGACCTCCTCTGTAAGCCCCTAGTATATAATAGGGCAGGGGGGTTAAAACTATCTCTTAAAACAGGCCACAGGGCGTTTTTGCACACGTTAACTCAGGCCCCGTCCCCTCCCTTCACCACTGTGTAAATACGCCCTGTGTCCGTTTTTAGTTGGGAGATTAAGTTAATTTGCATCCTGAGGGTCCATAGGGTCCAACTAGCCCACTAGGTACCTCCAGTAAGTGCCACAGAGCTGCGTTGCAGAGAGGTGTAAAAAGTGGCAAGGCCTGGACCACCTCTCTGCAATGCAGCTCAGTGGCGCTTACTGGAAGCACTTGGTGGGCTAGTTAGCCCCCAGGGGCCCTTAGTATTGAAGGGAAATTATATCCCCAATTTAAAACGTGCCATAGTGCGTGTTTGCACACGTCACCTCAGGCCCCGTCCCCTCCCTTCACCACTGTGTAAACGCGCCCTGTGGCTGTTCTAAGTTGAGAGATTAAGTCCCCTTGAATCCTAAGGGTCCCTAGGGTCAAACTAGACCACTAGGTACCTCCAGTAAGCGCCACAGAGCTGTGTTGCAGAGAGGTGTAAAAAGGGGCTTGGCCTCAGAACACCTGTCTGCAGCGCAGCTCCCTGGCCCATACTGGAGATGCCTGTTGGGCTAGTTGGCCCTCAGGGACCCTCAGTATTGAAGAGGAATTAATTCCCCAACTTACAACTCGCCAGGGGGCGCGTTTGCAGAGTGCTGCAAGGAGGGGGCGTGGCCTCCGGCACAATGCCAGTCTTTTATTTATTTTAATTTTTTAAGAAGGGGGGCTGTGTGGTTCCCCTTCTTATTCTAATGTATTGGCCCTGATGACCCCATCCCCCAGGGCCTGTCTCCTAATTATATTTTTTTGACCCCAATCCCCAGGGCCGGCCACTGTTTTTTATTATTTTTAAAAAATATATATTTATAGACACACCTAGGACATGCTGGACAAACCGTACGTACCTATCACCATGACGATTTGCGTGATATTCATTAAAAGGCGACTATGCATACAATGAATCCACGTGGAATGTGTTTACACCACTAGTGAAGCTCTGACATGTCTGATGCCCTACCGTGCCTAATCCCGGTAGACACCCTTGTCGTTTATTTATACAAACATGGGTAGCTATTGACGGGCACATTTAATACACATGCACACCAAGCCATTCAAAGGGAATTCGACAAAAATTCGACCAAAACTATGCAAGAAACCCTCCTCATGGTTAATAAAACACACATCCACTGCCGGATGTGTAATACTTTTTATTTTACTCTCTGGAAAGGGGACGAACATCACTTGAGAGTCACAGCGCGCTCCTGGCAGAGCCCAATGCTGTGTTACACCCACCATTGCCTGCCGAGTGCCACACACCTCTGTGTTGTATTCCACCAGCTAGTGCATATGCTATGACACTCTCTAGCCCATGTGCACTGTAACACCATCCCGTGAACATGTCATGCCACACTTGTCTTTGCACGGGTTATATTGCCCCATCTAAAGTGCCTTCCTCGATGCCTATGTTATAACGCACAGTGCTATGCCATACATATTACAATCTGGGATCCATATCTTTGTCACAGTGCATATGCAACGTTACACTCCCCAGCACATATTTTATATTACAACTTTTGAGACTAGTTAGGTTACACAACACTGCCCTGTGCATATTACACTCCAAGGCGCATATCGCATAGCACGCGCTAGTGCCTGTGCTATCTCGCGCTCTCCAATGAATCTGTCATTGCGCACAATGTATTGCATATTATATTTCACGCCTGGTTCATCTTATATCACACTTTTTGGTGCATAGTTTATACCATACACTATATCTAGTTTTCATTTTCAATCGTGCTCTCAGGACTATGTGACACTGTGTTCACTTACCCTTTTCATGGGCAATACATTTTGCGATAGGGGTGGAGGGCCAGTGGGTGTTTCTGCCAAGTGAGCCCGGAGTCACAGTCACAAACGTCCTCTTCTTCCTGAATAAAAGTGAGATTATGCTGCATACTTGTTCATATTTTAAGTAGTTTGCACAGACACACGTTTTAAAAACAATAAAGTTCCTAATACCCGCCTTCTCTAAACAGTTAGCTTGCTGCCCCATCCCCCTCCTCCCTATCCTCTGTTGTGTGAATCCATGGACTAGCCTCCTCCCTCCTGTCATGCATGGTCTGATGTGCTGCCACTGCCCTCAATGTAGTATGATGTACCAGTCCACTCCTCCTGCCCTCCATTGCCCAATTCTATGCCCCATCATTGACCTCCTGCTTAAACTCTGTGATTAGCTTGCTGCCCCTATTCTCCTTCCCCCTGCCCTCCGATGTCTTTGTGCATGCCCCTGCTCCATCCTTTTTGCCCACCATGTTCCATGGACCTGCCACTCCTATCTACTCTGAGTGTTCTGTTGAGCTGCCACTCCCCTCCCACCTGCCTAGCATTGTCAGATGACTGTAACCTGTCCCTGCCACCTCCACCCTGCCTGTCCACATGCCATGCCCCTATCCTCTTCCTCCTGTCCTACATGGTCCATTGTACTGCCACACCCTTCTGCCCTCCCTGGTCTGTTGTGCTGCAACTTCTCCTCTTGCCTGCCCCATGCGGTCTGTTGTGAGGCCCCTTCCCCTGAACTTTCTTGTCTGTGCACAGGTCCTGACCCTCCCTTCTATCCTCCATCGTCCTTTGTGCATGCCCCTGCACCCTCCTTCTTGCCCATCATAGCCATTGTGCTGCCATTAACCCTCCCACTTGCCATGCATGGTCTTCTGTGCTGCCTTGGCCCCTCCCACCTTCCCTGTGTGGTCAGTTAGCGGCCCCTGACCCCCTCCCACCTTCCCTCCATGGTCTGTGTGTATGCCATCACAGTTTCACTGTTGCTCTTCATGGTGTGTCTTGCTTCTAGTGCCCATCCTGCCTGACCTCCATGAATATCTTGCTGCTCCTGCCCTGCCTCCTTGCCCCCAGCCCTCTGTTTACATGTGCAGACCCCTACTCCCTCCCTCCTGGCTTGTCTGTTCCATTGTAATGCCCCTGATCCGTCCCTCCTGCCCTTTATGGTCTGTTATGCTGCAGCTTTCTCTCCTGTCTGTCCATTATGGTCAGATAGCTACCATTGCCTCTTGCCCCTCTGTTCTCTGTTGTCCATGTGCATGGTCTTGTCCCCTCCCTCTTGCTTTCTATGGATTGTTGTGCTGCACTCCCGTCCTGCATGCCCTGTGTGGTGTATTGTGCTGCTGCAAACCCTGATGCCTGCCCTGCAGTGTCAGTTTGGTGCACCTCTCCATGTCCCTCCTCTCCTCTGTTATCCAAGTCCATGTCCCTACCCCATTTCCTTCCATGATCCAATGTACCATACTTGCGAACATTTTGAGCTTGGTAAGAGGGAGATTTTGAAAAAAAACTGGGGTATTGATTTTCCCCTTTGAGTTACATTGAAAAAGAGGAGATTGTAGACAGGAGACAGATCAAATAAAGCCCATTTGAGCTTAAAAACATTGGACGTTTCCTGGCTGAATCGGGTCTGTTGGCATGAATGGTTGTACTACCATTGCCTCTTCCTTCTGCCCACAATGGTCTATTACATTGCCACAGCCTCTCTTGCAAGTCCTGTATTGTTGTTTTGTTGCCCCTGCCCCCCTTTCCACTGCCCTCCATAGTCTGTTGTGCTGCCACGGCCCTTCCTGCCTGCTCAGTGTGGTTAAATTGTTGCCTTGGCACCCTCCTACCTGCCTTCAATTTTCAGAGTGCGTGCCCCTGGCCTCTGCCCCTCAACAGTATCCTAATGAACAACTAGATTGCTAACATTTTATATTTATTACAAAAGTGTGGAACGCCTGACGTCATCTTGATGTAATCAAAACTGTAATACCTAGAGCATTTCCTTTAGAAATTACATATATGAGAGGGTCTTATTGGCATCAAAATTATGGTTAGTGCTCTAAAAGACTAAAATAAGGACATATTTTCTGAGTTTTCAAATAGCGACAAAGCACTTTTAAATTATTTGTTATCTTTATGTTTTTTTATCCAGTTGACCACTTGATTAAATGTTGCACTTAGGGGAGAGGATGTGGTGTTACTTCCAGAACTGCAGACTTTGCAACTGGGGAACCAGGTTGGAGTTTCTGCTTCAGCTCGACATTCTGTGATTCTGGTCAAATCACTTAGTCTCCCCATGTCTACAACCAAAATGAATTTGTTCTTGTGTGATGTAACCAATGCTCATGTAAAGCACTCCAATACCTGACAAGTCTGCACTATATAACACTGCAAAAACACAAAATAATAAGTGTTTTTCACACTTCTGTCATTGGGCTATATTTGGACTACATCTGGGTGATTTTGGGCTACATTTGGGCTCTTTTGTCTCCGGTGGCCATCTTCGGAGATTTATTTGTTATGAAGTTTCCTAATTTCCTCATTTACTGCAGTCTCCTCAGTAGGAAATACTTTCAGTTTTTTACTTTGATTCCATCAAGAAGGCATTCAGATGTGTCACACATTTGCCATAAATTCAGAATGTTAGCACTCTTTTTGCTCATTAGATCACTGTAGTAAAGCTACTGCTCACCAGGGAAAACTGCTGCTGGTATTGAAAGTGCATGTTTCAGTCTGCATGTCAGAATTTTTTAATGAAATAGAAGAGGATTTGAGAAGTCACTCAAAATGTGCCCTAATTTTTCTTTCTGCAGCACTAATCATACTTTTTTATGGAAAAATGAACCCCCTCATTTTGTTCCTTTTTCAATTAAATGTTTTAAGAGTTAACACTTTAATCCAAGCAAGATGGCTTCAGGTGTGCCATACGTTTATCATAAGTAGGACTGTTAGCGCTCTAGTTGTTCCTTGGAACACTCTGGGAAGCTGCAGTAGAACACAAAGGAATCAACTGACAGTCTCTGCCCTTGTTGGATGTACATGTTTTACTGAGAATGTCAGACTTCATTCTCACATGACTGAGAAAGATAATGTGAATTTACAGAAAATAAGCTCTCAGTTTAGCTTATAGATCACCTTCCAAACCTCTGTGGGAAAAGCATGAGAAAATATTTTTCTCTCAATCATGATATCCCAGCAGAAGGCTTTTTCACATGGTGAAATCACCTTAGAACATACCACAATTACTAAAATGAGTATGGTACCATCAACAAATGATTTATAATGTAACTAAAGTCTTAAAACCTTCTATTAACTGCAATGCTTTTTAATGAGGTGCTATCATGTATATTGGTCCCAAGATGGCTGCCAACACTTCTTGGATGAAGTGCTGACAGCCAATCAGATCTCAGGATGAGATGTGTGGTTAGGCTCCGCCCACATATATATATGATTTTACTTTTGATTTTCACAGGAACTACTGAACAGATTGACACCAGACCTGAAAGGCACTTCCCTGAGCTGAGAACTACCTCGTTGCCAAATTTCAAGTAATTCTGTTCAGCCGTTCGGGCTGTACCTTGGACTCAAGGTCCCTATGGAAAATTGCATGGGGAAAACGCCTTTTGGGACCCCCCTTTTTTCTCTGCCCCCGCTTGACGAATCCCCCCCGAGACTTTCAGGGTAGGAGCGGAGCAGAGCGCCCCACATATTTTGAAAATTTTGCGAGGATTCGTCAACCGCCGCCAAAGTTATTCCAAATAGAATGTTGCGGATTTCCTATGGAAACACGGTCCTAACTATAACTATCTACTGGCGACCGCCAGTAGATAATATATATATATATATATATATTATCTACTGGCGGTCGCCATTAATTTGTTCTTGTGTGATGTAACCAATGCTCATGTAAAGCACTCCAATACCTGACAAGTCTGCACTATATAACACTGCAAAAACACAAAATAATAAGTGTTTTTCACACTTCTGTCATTGGGCTATATTTGGACTACATCTGGGTGATTTTGGGCTACATTTGGGCTCTTTTGTCTCCGGTGGCCATCTTGGGAGATTTATTTGTTATGAAGTTTCCTAATTTCCTCATTTACTGCAGTCTCCTCAGTAGGAAATACTTTCAGTTTTTTACTTTGATTCCATCAAGAAGGCATTCAGATGTGTCACACATTTGCCATAAATTCAGAATGTTAGCACTCTTTTTGCGCATTAGATCACTGTAGTAAAGCTACTGCTCACCAGGGAAAACTGCTGCTGGTATTGAAAGTGCATGTTTCAGTCTGCATGTCAGAATTTTTTAATGAAATAGAAGAGGATTTGAGAAGTCACTCAAAATGTGCCCTAATTTTTCTTTCTGCAGAACTAATCATACTTTTTTATGGAAAAATGAACCCCCTCATTTTGTTCCTTTTTCAATTAAATGTTTTAAGAGTTACCACTTTAATCCAAGCAAGATGGCTTCAGGTGTGCCATACGTTTATCATAAGTAGGACTGTTAGCGCTCTAGTTGTTCCTTGGAACACTCTGGGAAGCTGCAGTAGAACACAAAGGAATCAACTGACAGTCTCTGCCCTTGTTGGATGTACATGTTTTACTGAGAATGTCAGACTTCATTCTCACATGACTGAGAAAGATAATGTGAATTTACAGAAAATAAGCTCTCAGTTTAGCTTATAGATCACCTTCCAAACCTCTGTGGGAAAAGCATGAGAAAATATTTTTCTCTCAATCATGATATCCCAGCAGAAGGCTTTTTCACATGGTGAAATCACCTTAGAACATACCACAATTACTAAAATGAGTATGGTACCATCAACAAATGATTTATAATGTAACTAAAGTCTTAAAACCTTCTATTAACTGCAATGCTTTTTAATGAGGTGCTATCATGTATATTGGTCCCAAGATGGCTGCCAACACTTCTTGGATGAAGTGCTGACAGCCAATCAGATCTCAGGATGAGATGTGTGGTTAGGCTCCGCCCACATATATATATGATTTTACTTTTGATTTTCACAGGAACTACTGAACAGATTGACACCAGACCTGAAAGGCACTTCCCTGAGCTGAGAACTACCTCTCTGCCAAATTTCAAGTAATTCTGTTCAGCCGTTCGGGCTGTACCTTGGACTAAAGGTCCCTATGGAAAATTTCATGGGGAAAACGCCTTTTGGGACCCCCCTTTTTTCTCTGCCCCCGCTTGACGAATCCCCCCCGAGACTTTCAGGGTAGGAGCGGAGCAGAGCGCCCCACATATTTTGAAAATTTCGCGAGGATTCGTCAACCGCCGCCAAAGTTATTCCAAATAGAATGTTGCGGATTTCCTATGGAAACACGGTCCTAACTATAACTATCTACTGGCGACCGCCAGTAGATAATATATATATATATATATATTATCTACTGGCGGTCGCCATTAGATAGTTATAGTTAGGATCGTGTTTCCATAGGAAATCTCAAAATTCTATTTTGAATAACTTTGGCGCCGGTTGACGAATCTTCGCGAAATTTTCAAAACTAATGGGGCGCTCCGCTCTGCTCCTACCCTGAAAGTCTCGGTGTGATTCGTCAAGCGGGAACCGAGAAAAAATGGGGGGTCCCAAAACGCGTTTTCCCCATGCATTTTTCCATAGGACCTTTAGTCGAAGGTACAGCCCGAACGGCTGAACAGAATTACTTGAAATTTGGCAGAGAGGTAGTCCTTAGGTCAGGGAAGTGCCTTTTGCAGGGCGTGTGTCAATCTGTTCAGTATTTCCTGAGAAAATAGCATTTAAAAGCATATACATATCTATACGCGCGCACCGTGCGCGCACGGTGCCGTGCGCGAGCGAAATTCTGATTGGTTGTTAGATGTCAGTCAACATTCAAATCGGTCGAAATCAGGAAGTGTCGGCCGCCATTTTGTCTCTCGCGCTGAAAAGGAAAGGGGTAAAAAATGTGGAAAATGTGAAAAGGGGGCAGGGAAGAGAGTTCCTGACCCCCTAGCCTTTGTCAGGGGGTCACAGAAGGACCCCCATGGGTGAAATAAACATTTTGTTTTTTTAATAAAAATTGCGGGGTGCGCGCAGCACACCGTGCGCCCAATGCGCGCGCACAGTGCGCGTAGGGCACCGTGTGCGCACGGTGCGCGCACGGTGAAAAACCTTAAAAAAATATATATATTAATAAATACATAACTTAGCATTTAAAAAACCGTACAAATTCACTTAAAAAACCATAGGTTTCACACACGTTATAGTTAGGAATTAGCATTTAAAAAACCTTGCAAATTCACTTAAAAAACCATAGGTTTCACACACGTTATAGTTAGGTGGACATTTCACTCGTAAAAAAAACAATGAAATTCCCACGTTATAGTTAGTTTAGATAACTATAACTTGCGCGACCGCCACTCTATCACAAGGATTATATCATCAGTGATGTCATGAGTGATGCCACTGACCATGTCATGAGTGATGTAATATGTGACGTCATGAGCAGTGGATTGCGGGCGCGCGAGTTATAGTTATCTGAACTTACTATAACGGGGAAATTTCATTGTTTTTTTACGAGTGAAATGTCCACCTAACTATAACCTGTGTGAAACCTATGGTTTTTTAAGTGAATATATATATATATATATATATATATATATATATTACCTACTGGCGGTCGTCAGTAGGTAGTTATAGTTAGGACCACGTTTCCATAGGAAATCCGCAACATTCTATTTTGAATAACTTTGGCGCCGGTTGACGAATCCTCGCGAATTTTTCAAAATAGGTGGGGCGCTACGCTCCGCTCCTACCCTAAAAGTCTCGGGGGGATTCGTCAAGCGGGGGCTGAGATAAAAGGGGGTCTCAAAACACGTTTTTCCCGTGCATTTTTCCATAGGACTTTTAGACACAGCTACAGCCCAAACGGCTGAACAGAATTACTTGAAATTTGGCAGAGAGGTAGTCCTCAGGTCAAGGAAGTGCCTTTTGTAGGTTTGGTGTAAATCTGTTCAGTAGATTCTGAGAAAATAGCCTTTAAATCAATATATATATCTGAGCCAGCTTACGGTGCGCTTACCGAACGCGTACGGTGGCGTGCGCGAGCGCGATTCTGATTGGCCCTTAGATCTTAGTAAACATTCGAATCGGTCGAAACCAGGAAGCGGCGGCCGCCATTTTCTCTCTCGCACTCTGACAGGGGGTTGAAAAACCAAGTGCAAAAACATGTAAAGGGGCTGTTTACACAGCTCCCAAGCACCTAGCCATGTCGAGGGAGTCCCCAACGATCCCCCAAGTGAAAAAAGGCAATTTTAATTTTTTTGAAAATTTCGCCGATTACGCTTACCGTACGCGTACGGTAACAAATAATAAAAAACAAAAAAAATACCCATATTCTCCCCACCCCGTGTGCAAAAGGTGCCCGAAGGGCACCTTTTGTGCATGGCTTATTAGAGGTAAACAAAACATATATTTTACCTGTCACAACGATGCTCATCATATGTCCTCCATGTGCGCACGGTGCGCGAAGCGCATCGTGCGTTCATGGCCCATCTAGCGTAACGTGGGCACGCGGTGCGCAAAGCGCACCGCGTGCTCACTGTGCGCGCACGGTGCGCGCACGGAACGAACTGCGTTAAGTGGGCGCGCACGCCACAAATGGCGTAAAGTAACTTAGCATTTAAAAAACCGTACAAATTCACTGAAAAAACCATAGGTTTCACACACGTTATAGTTAGGAATTAGCATTTAAAAAACCTTGCAAATTCACTGAAAAAACCATAGGTTTCACACATGTTATAGTTAGCTGGACATTTTACTGATAAAAAACCAATGAATTTCCCCCGTTATAGTTACTGTAGGCAACTATAACTCACGCGACCGTAATCCTCTGCTGATGACATATGTGTCTTTATGAAAAAAAAATATTTGTAATATATGTATAGCTAAAATTTAATGGAAGAAGACATGGGCAAATAAGTGTCTAAATACAGTATTAGCATCAGCAGAGGATTGCGGTCGCGTGAGTTATAGTTGCCTACAGTAACTATAACGGGGGAATTTCATTGCTTTTTTATCAGTAAAATGTCCAGCTAACTATAACATGTGTGAAACCTATGGTTTTTTCAGTGAATATATATATATATATATATATATATATATATATATATATATATATATATATATACACACAGACACACAGCGTTCTCCATTTCCGGAGCCCCCGCCTCTTCAGGGCGGCCTCTCAACAATGGGCACGGAGCAGCCCATCCACTTAAACCACGAAAAACCAGAGGCCCAATACTGGCAAAAAGGCTTTTTATTCAGCGTCTTGCAGCACAGCTTACTTCCAGTCACCTAACGTTTCGGCCCCAATTGGCCTTGCTCACAGGTGGAAGGTAAAATTCTGATTGCCAAGTGCACTCATGCGTGCTTTCAAAGTTTTTAAAGTCACATGACTGAGTGTTAAAATACAAATCCCACAGTGCACCGCTAATTATATTAGAATATGCAAACTGGAAGTCCTCGTTTGTATTCTCGTTATTCAAAGTCAATATCTTGTTAGCGGTAGCCCTGATGTTGGTGTGGAGACTTCAATAATAAACAGCCAGGTGAGTTGATATACCTCGTATATTACTGTATTCCTTCAGATGACATGAACAAAACTCCGACTTGCCAGCACGATCAGTGATAGATGTAATCCATCATGAATCACTTCCAACACGCGTACAGTTTTTCACCCATTGGCATTTCCTAAATAGGCTGGGCGTGTGAGTGGGTCATGCTCCTCCTTTAGATACAGACACAGCGTTCTCCATTTCCGGAGCCCCCGACCCTTCAGGGTGGCCTCTTAACAATGGGCACGGAGCAGCCCATCCACTTAAACCACGAAAAACCAGAGGCCCAATACTGGCAAAAAGGCTTTTTATTCAGCGTCTTGCAGCACAGCTTACTTCCAGTTACCTAACGTTTCGGCCCCAATTGGCCTTGCTCACAGGTGGAAGGTAAAATTCTGATTGCCAAGTGCGCTCATGCGTGCTTTCAAAGTTTTTAAAGTCACATGACTGAGTGTTAAAATACAAATCCCACAGTGCACCACTAATTATATTAGAATATGCAAACTGGAAGTCCTCGTTTGTATTCTCGTTATTCAAAGTCAATATCTTGTTAGCGGTAGCCCTGATGTTGGTGTGCAGTCCTTCAATAATAAACAGCCAGGTGAGTTGATATACCTCGTATATTACTGTATTCCTTCAGATGACATGAACAAAACTCCGACTTGCCAGCACGATCAGTGATAGATGTAATCCATCATGAATCACTTCCAACACGCGTACAGTTTTTCACCCATTGGCATTTCCTAAATAGGCTGGGCGCGTGAGTGGGTCATGCTCCTCCTTTAGATACAGACACAGTGTTCTCCATTTCTGGAGCCCCCAACCCTTCAGGGCGGCCTCTCAACAAAGGGCACGGAGCAGCCCATCCACTTAAACCACGAAAAACCATAGGCCCAATACTGGCAAAAGGCTTTTTATTCAGCGTCTTGCAGCACAGCTTACTTCCAGTCACCTAACGTTTCGGCCCCAATTGGCCTTGCTCACAGGTGGAAGGTAAAATTCTGATTGCCAAGTGCGCTCATGCGTGCTTTCAAAGTTTTGAAGTCACATGACTGAGTGTTAAAATACAATTTCCACAGTGCGCCGCTAATTATATTAGAATATGCAAACTGGAAGTCCTTGTTTGTATTCTCGTTATTCAAAGTCAATATCTTGTTAGTGGTAGCCCTGATGTTGGTGTGCCCATTGGTGTGCCCATTGTTGAGAGGCCGCCCTGATCCTTACTTATTGACATTACACTCCCTGCTAGGGTGTACTGTATAATACTGTACAGTTGAGACCTACTAAGTAAGAAGTTGTTGTGAATGGTTGAAGACACCCTTTACTTAGCATTAGTAAAAGCATTAGCAGCGGGAGTGTTGAGTAACCAATGGCCTCTTCTATCCATTTCAACTCAGCTGTGAAAGTTTTATGGAGAAGACTAAAAGTCAGATCAGATGACCTTGATGGATGGGTTGAACGAAAAGGGAAAGAAGAGTGGAAGGAAGAAGGACGTATGAGATTTAATATTTATGGCTGGCAGAGAAGGATACGTGGGATGCATGCAGCATGCATAGGTGGCTGATAGGAATCAAATGCATGGTTGGTTGAATGCCTGAAACTCCCACAAATGTTAAAGTCCAAGAAAGTGGGAGGATAGATACATACCACAAATGTTATGTACTGAGCTAGCTAGTGCTACCGTGACACTATGTGTAGAAATAATTTGTCTTACTGCTTTGCTAAGAGTATATTTTACAATAGTCTTGTTTTTTCTTCTCCATATATAGCTACTCCTCCCAAGGGGAAACCTGACAGGAAGGAGTTGGCAGCCAAGGCCCAGCGCCGGAATCTGGAGGCAATACAGACTGAATATCGTCGGCTGGTGGTTCTGGAAGAGGAGGAGGTGGCAGCAGCTTCATCCTCCTCCAATGCCCCGCGCCCCAGCCACCGCCCTCCAGTGGTATGGTGCCACTGTCTGGCAGCCGCCCGCCACCAGCCCTCCATCAGTGCTGCCCCCCTTGTGGTTTCAACTGCCGTACATTGAAGCGCCGTGTTGCCCGCCTGGAGGAGCAAGTACGTGTCCTCCAGAGTCAAGCCCACCGAACTAAAGACCCTGTTTATTGCCCCTTTTTTAATTATTCTTTGGGTGGGTGGGAATCAGGCGTTGGGTTTTCTCTTTTCAATGGACATTTTGTTTGAAGTTTTCTTTACGGATATTGGTTGGGGTTAGGGAGAGGGGTGGGTCAGGTGTGGGATTTTTTTACATAGTTTATTTTTGTTAGGGTATTAAATAAGATATTTCTACTTTACATACGATGTTGTTAATATTTTCTGGGTGGGGTTACTGTTTTACATCACACTGTATTCTTCTTTCCTTGCTGGTGCAGGGCCGCCCACAGCCAGTGTTTGATTTTTATAATTGGATGACTTTGTAAGACAGAAACAGATAGATGCGGCACCCCTCACTGAGTGACTTGTCCTACTAGTACTGCCAGTCTCTTCTACTCTAGACACTCTGCAACTGGACTCAAAGGGGTGTGTGAAATTGAATTAATGAAAACATGTCCATTATTAATTATGCCTCCCCAAAATTTCTCTTACCTTTGCTTGATGTTTAACTTAGGTACAGCGATGGCTGCATGGTGATGATGGTTTTCTTTCCTAACATGCCATGGTTGTGGTGGTGGTAGTAGTAGTAGTAGACACTGGCAGCATTATTTGCAAAAAACAGAAAATGAGACAGTCAGTAGCCTGAGAGAGACTCTTCGAAGTGTAGTAGAATGAAGTACAGTACAGAACTTACTGCCAATCAATAATATGCAAAAATACAACAAAACATAATGGTGGTGGGCATTGCCTAGTAGTACACAGAGTTATAAACTGTAGTTGTGTCGAGTCACTTGACTAGGCCTACAGTACACTGGACACAAGCGTAACTGTTAGTGCTGTGTAGGAGGATGACAATAAATCCATTAATCCAATCAATGCCAGCAATTAATGCTGATATAGTATGTTACTTTGATAAAAAAATTACCCTACAAATATACTGCTCATGGGTTGGCAAGCAGAAGAAGATCCCCGCCCCGCCTTGAAATTGAAGTACTGTTGTTTTTGCCACATCTTCCCCAGCAAGCGTGTGATAAATTATTGGTGTACATTTAATGTAGTCACACCTCAATAAGTCACACAGCCCGAGGGAAGAGAGTTACGGTTTGTTGAATGATTGGGAAGGGGGGGTTTGGGGAAAGGTTTGAGAAAGAAAAACAGTACGCATGGACAAACATCAAACGACAGAATCTTTGTAGACTACCATATCCATATCAATATGTTAAGGGAGAAAAAGGAAATGTACGCATGATGATGATAAGGAGACCCGGATTATGTACAGTTTGTGTTCAGTGTTACAGGGCTTACTTTTACAGATAGCAAAGAAAATTAAAAAATATCTGTAGGGATGAATTATAGACAGAAAGAAAACCTAATGATAATAATAATAATAACAACAAGAACACACTTTTGTAAGGATTGTAGACAAAAAAATGAATCAAATTATTTAAAAGATGATGAAAGTTGATACCGTTACTGTGTTATCCTGGTCAAATGGGAAGTTGAATCTCGGCATTCCCCTTGGCCCTCCCTTCCATGGATGCTCTGTCCATCAATCTTGGCTGACGCCACTGCCTGCCTGGCAGATGTAGATTCATTGGTAAGGTAAGTGTGCATTGTTTTCCCAAGTATAGCAAAGGGTAAGGCCCAGCCTGTAATTGTAGGTGCAAAAACAAAAGGGATATTGAGAAGCCAAGTTGAAAAAAATTCACAAGTTATGGTGTAGTGCATAAAGAACACTTTCCGAGGCGGCATGGATGCATCATCTCTACTCTAGTCTGTATCCAGCATTAACCTAAAAAACCAACAGGACAGAGCAGGCCCACAGAGACGGCACCCTTTGCACATCCTCCATTTAGCGTACATTTTTTGAAAGAGTTGGACAAAGCACATATCCAGCAACATTGCATTTTACAATTTAAGTGACTAAATCAATGCACCGCAGTCATACCACCGCTGTACTTGACTCTCCGGCTACACAGACATTTAGGTCTGCTGTGGTTGTTGTTTACTTGTTTACCTTTTATGCCACTCATGAAATGCCCTAACTTATTCCATCAATCATCTCCGATCCGTGTGCTGTCATGATGGTGTTGTTCAACTCAGTCTGCAGTGTACCGAGTGAGTCTCCTTCCTTTATTCAAAATGCAACGTATCGGCCTGCAGTAGAAGTACAAATTTGTTGTTAAAAATACTAGAAGGGAAAAGGAACTTGAGTTACTTTTAGTGTGTAGATTATTACATAAAGTACACAATGAAGTAACTTAATGCACAACAAACAACAAAATCACTCAGTCAGCGTCCCATGCATGGCATCCTTCATTACCTGTTCCTTCTCTTCTTCAGTTAATAGGCAGTCTCTCTCGGATCAGAAAGAAGGATAGCTATAGTAGTCATCATAAATCATGTTCCACTTCTTCTAGAGAGACTAGGAAATATTTTCTTATTTCTTCTATTTTGCATCATCCAATCATCGTCTGTCTTCTTGAGGGCAATCGATTTAGGGAGATTCAGGAGGATGGAGGAGTAGGATTCGGAGGAGTGTACTGTGATATGCAGACAGCCGAAACTTGTATATGGCAATAAAACTATTAGAAGACGGTGGTGATGGATTTGTTCTGATTCGAAGTTTCTAACCAGAAAAACAGACACACAAATAAAAGAAAATAAGGGAAGAAGACAGTTAGAACTGGAAGTGCAAGCCTAATTGTCAGGGAAGTATAGCTCGTCTTCAAACTCTGGGGGTTCAACGAGAAATAGGTAATCATCATCTAACACACCACTTCCGTCCCCTGAGCCGCTGTCCTCATCGTCCTCCCTTGATTCATGTATTGTGTAATTCGGTGGTATAAAGTGCTGATTCATTTTGATTATGGTTAACCTCTCCACGTTTTTGGGCAAGAGACTGGTCCTTCTCACTGTTACAATGGAACCAGCAGCACTGAAAACACGTTCAGAAGAGACACTTGCGACAGGGAAAGCCAGATAGTTTATCGCCAGCATGCTGAGCAGTGGCCATTGGTCCCTTTTCCCATACCAATACCGCAATGGGTTTTGATCAATGTACACCTCTGTTGGGTCATCCAGATAGGCCTGGACCATCCGCTTAATATTCAGGAGTGCTAAACTTTTTTTGGGCTCTGCATCAGCACTGGACTTACCAATGCCTTGCTGTAAATTCCATTCCTGCAACGATTTTACTGGGCCTAATGATCCAGTTCTTGCTGTTGTCGATAGTGTTGGTGAGTGTTCTGAGCCAAATGCACTGCCCTCAGGCTCCGAAGTCGAACTTGACGCCGGATGCCCTGCTGCAGTACTTGTTGTGCGTTTATTTAGCAGGCTTTTAATTAGCAGCCGTTCATTTTCCAACTTACTCACTGAGTCAGCTATCCAAGTTTTGTACCGGGCAACATCCATTTCTGAAAAAGAAATTAATGTATTTGGTGCCCATTTTGTCTGTGGATCCAGAATTGTGGAAAATTGAATGTTTTTGTGACAAAATCTTATTTTGCACCCTTGTATTGTCAGCTAAGCGACGGGCTAAGCTCTTCACTAACTCATATGCTTCTTTTTTTTCCTCTACATCTTTGTATGCTTCAGACACCTCCTTCAGCTGATGCTCTAGCATTTGCAACAATGGGATAGCTTGGCCCATAGTACAGTACTCCTTGCTGACTTCACGTGTGAAGACTTCGAAAGGAAGAAACATCTCAGTCAGGCATTTAACTAGGCACCATTGGTCCATCTGAATGGTCATGCCGTTCACAGTAGCATCCCCTCTTCGCATGACATATTCATTGATTGACCTGTACTGCTCAAACAGACGGTCAAGCATGTAATAAGTTGAGTTCCAACGTGTTGCCACCTCTTAGATGAGTGCTTTGACTGGCATTCTATAGTCACGTTGAATGATCCTCAGCTGCTTCCGAGCTTTAAAAGAATGGCTAAAATGAGTGCATATTCTTTGGCAGGTGGTCAGTAAGTTGCTGACTATGGCTTATTTTTTCAGAGAGTCTTGAACAATAATGTTAATGCAGTGCGCCAAACACGGAACCCTGAAATAGGAACCAAGCTCCATGGCCTTAAGTCCATTACTGCCATTATCTGTGGAAACAAAACCAATCTTGAGTGCTCTTGGGTGCAGCCATTCAAAAGCCTTGCTGTGAAACTCTTCCAATATGTTTACAGCAGTATGAGATTTCTCCATGACGAACATGGATACAGTTGCATGTTTCCGAGTAGCTTTAATAATCTCAGCTGTGTCAACAGCACCTACTTCAGATAGCTTATCTCTAACCCCCACAAATGAGACTCAGTGTGCAGTGATGCAAATGTAATCAGTGGCTTGGCAACTGGTCCACATGTCTGTTGTTAGGTGGATATTGTGATCAGCACTCTGCTGCAAAGCTTTTCCCAACCAATTTCAGCACATCATGATGTAGTGCTGGAACAGCAACTCTTGCAAAATACGACCGGCTGGGAACCTTCCATTTAGGGCAGATGGTTGACACAAATTCAAGGAAACCCACACCTTCCACAAATGAAAAAGGGAGATGGTCCAGCGCTAACATTTTAGCCAGCTTCGCATTGTACAACCGCGCCGTTGGGTGGTTGCGTTGGTACTGCCCCTCCAACCTAAGCATGCTGTCAATGGTAGGCTGGATTATTTTCCTTTGTGGTGCAGTTGTTTTCTTTAACCCAGTTAGGCTCAACAGCGCACTTTGTTTCATTGCATTACTCGGTTGCCTTGGTGTCTCAGCCTTACTCTGACTCTCTCTGCGGTGCCACTGAGATGTTGCTGAGGAGGATATGGGTGGTACCACTACACTACTGGGGACAGGGCTAGAAATGTCTCCCTCTTGTTCACCTTCCACCACGATAATATTGTCCCCTGATTCTTCATGCCCAACAACAATGGGTTGAGTTTTACTTTGTTTTAAGCAAAGTAGCTGAGCCTCCCACACGATAGTGTGGTGTATTTTGATTTGACTTGTTTGGCCTCCGGTACCATAGTTTTTACCAAGCTTACCCCGCCTAACAGCATTTTGACAAATTGAGCATATAGCAATGTTCTCCTCCTTACTGCTAACCGAAAAGAAGTCCCAAACTGGGGAGGAGAACTTTCTGGTGCTGCTGGATGTGCCACTTTCAATACCAGAGGAACTGGAGGGTGTGCTTGGAATGTGACCCTGTGCAGCTACACTGAGACTTCAACCACTACCTACTGAGGTGGTGGTTGAGCTGCATGTAGGTCCTTGCCTTTCCTTTGCAAATGAAAATATGGAAGCTGGAGGTCGTGGTGGTGTTACCTGTGTTGGTGGTATACTTGCTACATACCTTGCAGCCATTTTGGATAGGGTAATAATGTTGGTCTCCATATCCTTTGGGCCGGGAGTGATGTCCGTGATGACTTGCTCGTCATCATCAACATACCCCTCTTGTATATCTACCTCCATAACTCTAAGGCTTTCTGGAACCTTCCTTTTCACTAACCTTGTCTTGTGGCGTGCATCACTCTCAGACTGAGCTGGTGGCTTCCAAGTGGCATCAAGATCATCAGAAGTGGGGCTTGAAGAAGAAGATGATGGACTAACCCTCCTTTTCCTTGCTGGGGGTCTGGCAGACAATGGATCTTCTGAAACAGTGGCTTGACCCTCTTTGTCTGCAGGAAGCACGATTTCCTGAAATGCCCCTACTTCAGGAAGAAGAACTACTATTGTGGGCTGTTGTTGTGGCTGTTCTAGTGGCTGCTGCTGTTCTTGTGGCGGCTGCTGTTCTTGTGGCTGCGGTTGATCTTGCGGCTGCGGCTGTTCTTGCGGCTGCGGCTGTTCTTGTGGCTGCTGCTGTTCTTGTGGCTGCTGCTGTTCTTGCGGCTGCTGCTGTTCTTGCGGCTGCGCCTGCTGCTGCAGACTTATCTGCTGAGTTTCCACCTGTGTTGATTGTGTACTACTTTGCGATAATGACATTTCAACTTTCGCTGCTTGTTAGTAGACTGGCTACCTTTGCGACACTCATTGGCTTGGGCCTAGGTGGTGCGGTTGGCCCTCTGGCGCGGAGGTGCTTCTCCCAGCTTGGTTACCGCCGGACAACGCTGCTGCAGGCGTGTGTTTTTTGGTCCCAAAAAACACATTTGCCGGCACACCAGTGGTGGTTAGTGCCGGCAACTTTCTTGGTACTGGAGGACCTGGTACCTTTCTTTGGGGCCATCTTCTTCAGAGTTCAGACAGGAAACAGGTGCACAAGTTGCAGAGATGTCTGCGGTCACACATAGATGTGATGTGGTGCGCAGCAGGAGTTCTGTCTGGCAGTACAATGGATGATGTTGATAGTTACCTCCTCCTCTGTCTTTTTGTGCACCTAAAAGCAAATAAGCCAGGAGAAGAACATCAGTGAAATGTTGCATTTGTTGTTGTGGTTCAATTACTACTAGTAAAAACAAACAAATAAAATATATAGTGTAGCCATTTGTGAGACTTTGGCAACAAGGGCTTTGGTATACTACTTACTGTGTACAGTGTACACACTACACTTTCGGGAAGGAGAGGAAAGAATAAGAACAACAACCAAAATACAAATGTAATGGAAGGGAGCTGCTGCTGGCAAAGGGGATGGATGGAAGCAGTAAGCCAATAGGAAAACCATGCTGGCCCACATGGCAAAAGCAGCACACTAATAATAGCTCCCACCAGAAAAGGCCACCAGCCACATTGACACTCACAAATCACAAGCAACAAGCAGGTGGCCTGGGAAACAATGAACTGACAAAAGGCCTTTAAAAGAAGACAGGCAAAAGATGCATGCTAAACCACACTGCTGTGCCTTTTTAATGCAATAAAATGCAAAAACAAAAACCCACAGGGCAAAACAAGGTCTGCAGGGTGCACAGCAACACACCAGGCACACACAACAAAGGCATTTCTTTAACACACACCCAGAAACATAAATACACCCCAAAAACATATTTTCCAACTCAATCCAATGCCATCCATGCCCTAAATGATGTTTAAATTCAACAGAACACACGGATAAACACTTGTGTAATGCACCTGTGGCTACCTGCTCTGAGCCTACTGGATGAAAGCAGGCCCGTGGGCAGACAAGGCCTCACAAGCTTGCAGGCCTAGGCTTCAAAATGGCCACCAGCCACATGGCCAGGCCCACCCAACTACAAGAAACAGAGCACAGACAATTCAGTCCTGTTGCAAAAAACACACAGCCTGCCTTCAAAATGGCCGCCAGACTCATGGCCAGGCCCACAACCAGAAGCCTAGGCCACAAAGGAATACCATGCAGGCCTATATATGGCAAAAGCAGCACACTAATAACTCCCACCAGAAAAGGCCACCAGCCACATGGACACTCACAAATCACAAGAAACAAGCATGAGGCCTGGGAAACAATGAACTGACAAAAGGCCTATAAAAGAAGCCAGGCAAAAGATGCATGGTAAACCACACTGCTGTGCCTTTTTTATGCAATAAAATGCAAAAACAAAAAGCCCACAGGGCAAAACAAGGTCTGCAGGGTGCACAGCAGCACACCAGGCACACACAATAAAGGCTTTTCTTTAAAACACACCCAAAAGCTGAAGTACCCCCCCAAAAACACATTTTCCAACTCAATCCAATGCCATCGATGCCCTAAATGATGTTTAAATTCAACAGAACACACAGATAAACACTTGTGTAATGTACCTGTGGCTACCTGCTCTGAGACTACTGGATGATAGCAGGCCCGTGGGCAGACAAGGCCACACAAGCTTGTAGGCCTTGGCTTCAAAATGGCCACCAGCCACATGGCCAGGCCCACCCAACTACAAGAAACAGAAGACAGACAATGCAGGCCTGTTGCAAAAAACACACTGCCTGCCTTCAAAATGGACGCCAGCCTCATGGCCAGGCCCACAGCAAGCAGCCTAGGCCACAAAGGAATACCATGCAGGCCTATATATGGCAAAAGCAGCACACTAATAACTCCCACCAGAAAAGGCCACCAGCCACATGGACACTCACAAATCACAAGAAACAAGCATGAGGCCTGGGAAACAATGAACTGACAAAAGGCCTATAAAAGAAGCCAGGCAAAAGATGCATGGTAAACCACACTGCTGTGCCTTTTTTATGCAATAAAATGCAAAAACGGAAATCCACAGGGCAAAACAAGGTCTGCAGGGTGCACAGCAACACACCAGGCACACACAACAAAGGCATTTCTTTAACACACTCCCAAAAACAGAAATACCCCAAAAAAACACATTTTCCAACTCAATCCGATGCCATCCATGCCCTAAATGATGTTTGAAAAACATTCAGCACACCAAAGGAACAGTTGCTTCATCATGCACCCACCCATGACTAGCTCTGGGCCGACTGGCTACCCCCAACAATTTTTAAAAAAAATGATAAGTACCAAAATTGTATTTGCATCAACTGCAATGCCCCAAATCAAACAGACACAACACCAACTTACTTGTAAAATATCAAATTCAAAAGTCCTCAATCCAATGATAATGATGCAGCAGACACAAAGAGTGATCCTTCCAGCTCAAATCAAAAGGCAGAATGAACAGGAGATGGACAAAGCACTGGGAGGAGCCTGATGGACAGGAACAGGAAGTTGAAAACTCCCTCTCCCCCCAAAAAGCAGTTTTTTTTTAAAAAGGACTCCTTGCACAAAAAAAGACAGCCACATGTCAATCTGAGGAGTTTTTTTCCATTCAAATCATCATTTACAGAGGGTTTTAAGCAGCTAGAGTTAATATTCTTCTCTAAATTGAAAATTTGGCATGTTCGCGATCGCGACCTTCACCACACTTCCGCCGGATGTCGATGGCTCGTCCAAAATGACGTGTTTGCGATCTCATGCTCTCTGTCGCGGTAGAGATTGATGTGTTTGCGACCTCACGCTCTCTCTCGCGGTGGAAAATGACGTGTTTGTGATCTCAGACTCTCGCGGTGTCTGATGGCGAGGAGAATGACATGATTGCGATCGCGAACTCTCATGCGATAGCGCGACCGTCTATCAACATCTGGTGGAGCACGCTAACGGATTGGAAAACTCGTCGGTGAATGCGGAGATGCCGGTAAGGCGATTGCGCGTGCGAGACCGCCACCCACCAGGGCTTTTCATGCGCAAGCGCGCGAGCGTCACGTATGAGTCGCGTATGCGCCTGGAGTCGCATACCGGTCGTGCACGAAAATACGCACCCATCACACATCCTACGCGGATCCTACACAACAATCCTAAAATGGTGGCTAAGTTCCGCGCAGTGATCAAGAAAGGTCCTCTTGGGTGCGCGACTCCCCCCCAAAAATTTTTAAAAAAGAAAGAAAGAAAGAAAATATTATAAATATATTAAAAAATATATATTAAAAAAAATAAATGAGTTTCAATATTTAAAAAAAATCCATTTACATTCAAAATATATAATGCAATAAAAAAAAATATGTAAAAATAAATAGTTTAAAAAATGTAGAAAATCAGTATAAAAAAATAAATATAACTATTTTTACATTGAAAAATTGTCATTTAAGAAATCTTTGTAATTCACTGAAAAAAATGTAGGTTTCAGACATGTTATAGTTAGCAATTAGCATTTAAAAAACCTTTGAAATTCACTGAAAAAACCATAGGTTTCAGACATGTTATAGTTAGGTATTAGCATTTAAAACACCTTTGAAATTCACTGAAAAATCCATAGTTTTCAGAAATGTTATAGTTAGGAATTAGCATTTAAAAAACCTAAAAAATTCACTGAAAAAACTCTTAGGTTTCACAGGTGGTATAGTTAGCTGGACATTTAACTCGTACAAAACCACTGAGAATTCCTTCGTTATAGTTATAGTTAGTTCTACTAACTATAACTCGCGCGCCCGCAATCCACTGCTGATGATGTCACATATTACATCATTCATTCATGACATGGTCAGTGACATCACTGATGACATCACTGATGACATCTCAAATGACATCACTGATGACAACACTGATGACATCCTCCACGTGACAATCTAATACACCTCATCATACACTAGTATAACCTTTCACTCATTATAAAATATGGAGTACCATATTTGAAACCATTGACACACCAATCTAAGTTTCTAAAAAACCACTCAGTGATTCCTAGATCTACACACACATCTAAACACTTACCTACAGATTCCCTCATACATGCTGACAAAGATCAATAGAACACTATCGAATATCAAATATACTTATACACCTACATCAACATTACACACCAGCATGCATCCTATTCACGTATGCATTCGTCCTAATCACTTATGCAAACAATTGATCATACTTACATTTACTCAGCTACACACATATACAAACACAACTTCATTTATTCATATAGATAGTAACTCATACTTAGTGTGTTATAAAATCACTATTACAAGTATACAGTTATCCATACAGTCACTCATAGAATCACTGAGTCTTATGTGTACTTATTTATATACAACAACTGTCACATACGCCAGCTTTTTTTATTTCTACTTTGTTGGACATGTATCATTGAGAAATATATTTACTCATCCCTACACCCATAAAGACATCCACTCACCCAAACAACTCTTTCCACATGCAGTCTTAACCTCATATACCTTCTAAATCAACTATTTACATATATTTGGACAGTCACACACCTCCCACCCAACGACACACATATTCACTCTCCCGTACAAATACTCACTTAACTAATCAATAACTAATATAGACTTTTACATAGCTAGTAACCAACTCATGCAGTAGTTTACACAACAAGAGACAGAGTGATACAGATATTCACAGTTTAATCACTATCCCATATATTTAGTGAGACACTTTAAATTAGTCACTTACACAGTCAATCACACTGCTAGTAAATCCAGACACTTGTACTACCACTCATTCTTCAATGCAGATTGCTATATATAATACATTTTTAAATATCGAACCACACTACATTGATTCTATGATGTCATCAGTAATGTCATCAGTGATGTCAGTGACCATGTCATGAATTATCTAATATTTGACATCATCAGCAGTGGATTGCGGGCGCGCGAGTTATAGTTAGTAGAACTAACTATAACAAAGGAATTTCAATGGTTTTGTACGAGTGAAATGTCCAGCTAACTATAACACCTCTGAAACCTATGTTTATTTCAGTGAATTTCTAAGGTTTTTAAAATGCTAATTCCTAACTATAACATGTCTGAAACCTATGTTTTTTTCAGTGAATGTATGTATACATATATTCACTGAAAAAACCATGGGTTTCACACACGTTATAGTTAGGAATTAGCATTTAAAAAACCTTAGAAATTCAATGAAAAAACCAAAGGTTTCACACATGTTATAGTTAGCTGGACATTTCACTCATAAAAAACCAATGAAATTCCCCCGTTATAGTTAGTTCAGCTAACTATAACTCGCGCGCCCGCAATGCACTACTGATGACGTCACATATTACATCACTCATGACATGGTCAGTGACATCACTCATGACATCACTGATGACATCTCAAATGACATCACTGATGACATCATCCAGTGAATGTGTCTTTTTCTGAAAATTACATATGTTTTATACATGTATATCTCAAGGTCGATGGAAGAATCAATGGGTATATAAGTGTCTAAGTGGATGATTTGTTTTTGAAAAATTGATTGTATTACTGACTGATTAAGTGTATCTTATTGAATACATGGCTTACTGAGTAATGTTTAAATGTGTAAATATCTGTATCAGTCTCTCAATTTGTGTATAAGTGGCTGCATGGGTTGGTGAGTAGCTACATGAGTGTCTATAGAGGTTATTAGTTGGTTTTTTGAGTATCACTATGAGTGTCTGAGTGTCTGTATGGTTCGGTGGGGGGTATTATGTAGTGCATAGGTGCATGAATGAGTGACTCACTCTTTGTATGTGTTGAAGACAGCATGTGTGCAGGACTGTATGGGTGGATGACTGTATGCATGGATGTGTTAGTGAGTGAATGACTGTCTCAATAGTGTCTTTATGAGTAACTACATATGTTTTAAACTAGTATATGTGACTATTGGTGTATATAAGTGAGTATATGTGAGAGTGAGAGATTGAAAGAGTTCCTGTATGAATAAGTATGTGTTTCTATAAGTGATTGTTAAAAAGACTAAGTATGTGTAAGTTTCTGTTAAAGTAAGTGTGCTGGTGTGTGTATAACTGTATATGCAAGTAAATGGATGTTTGTTTCTTTATTAGCATGAGTGACTATGTGTGTGAGTAACTCTATGGATGAGTGGAATTGTGTTACAGGATGTTTAGGTGTATGAGTACATATGATGTGTGAGTACATGTATGAGTGACTGTATAGGATTGTTGGTGGATGAGTGGATGTGTATGTGGATCTTAGAATTACTGAATAGGTTGTTGTAACTGTTATTGGTATGTCCATTGTTTTGAAAATTTTAGTGTCTATTTTTGAATGTTTGTATCAAAGGTTATATTAGGGTGAGAGGAGGTCTACCACTCTGTCACAAGGATGATGTCATCAGTGATGTCATTTGAGATGTCATCAGTGATGTCATGAGTGATGTCACTGACCATGTCATGAGTGATGTAATATGTGACGTCATCAGTAGTGCATTGCGGGCGCGCGAGTTATAGTTAGCTGAACTAACTATAACGGGGGAATTTCATTGTTTTTTTACGAGTGAAATGTCCAGCTAACTATAACATGTGTGAAACCTTTGGTTTTTTCATTGAATTTCTAAGGTTTTTTAAATGCTAATTCCTAACTATAACGTGTGTGAAACCCATGGTTTTTTCAGTGAATTTGCAAGGTTTTTTAAATGCTAATTCCTAACTATAACGTGTGTGAAACCCATGGTTTTTTCAGTGAATTTGCAAGGTTTTTTAAATGCTAATTTTTTTTTCTTTCTTTTTTTTTTTTTTACATATTTTTATTTTAATTTTCTATCCTTTTTTAAACACTATGGTTAAATTTTTAAAATTCTATAATATGTTTTTTTAATATATTTTATAAAATAAACATGTAAAATTTATTAGCAATACATTTTTTCTTTTTTTTTTCTTTTTTTTTTAGTACGCGTACCGTAAGCTTACGGTAAGCGTACGGTTTACGCAACGTCTGTAATTTTTCTACGCTGTTTGCGTATAGTTACGCAATTTGCGTAGCCGCGCGTACTCCGCGTGGGACGCGTACGCGTGTACGCTACACGCGCACGTTACGCGGAAGTGTCGGGTAGTGACTGTTATGCGCATGCGCGCAAGCGCGTGTCTTTTTTACGCGCATGCGTACTTTTGCCGTAAGCGTACCGTAAGCGTACCGTAAGCGTACGGTAGGTCATGTGATCATGAAACACAACTTTTGATTGGATGAAACTACTTTCAGTTCTAGAACTCTCCTACACCACACCCATTCCCCTCATTTCTGCTTGTGATCCCTTAGGAGAAGGAGCTGGGTTGTCTTTGTGATACAATGGCAGAACAGCAGAGCCCTTCTGAGAGTGAGGCTAGCACTAGCAGCACTACCTTGAGGCAGAGAGCGAGGAAACAAAAGACCTCTTATGTATGGGATTATTTTACTTTTCCTGAAGGCCAGCTAAAGGTAAATGCACCCTTAGTGACTTGCAAGCTGTGTCAGCGTGTACTTTCAAGAGGTAATCCTGACAGGAAGTATTCCTTTGGGAATCATACCATGATGAGGCACCTCAAGGATGTACACAAAAGGACACATGCTCGACTTTTTGGAGGTAACCCTTCAGTAAGTCAACCAAGCACATCCACAGCAGCTCAGCCTGGACCATCATCTGCAGGGCTGAGTCCTTCTTCTGCAGGTCAGGTGAGCCCTTCATCTGTGGGGGGAGCATCTCCTTTTGCTGGCCCTCAGGAAATTAACCCTCGATTTCTGAGGGTTGATATTCGATGCGCCTCTTGTCATGATCTAATTTGTCATAGGGAGACCAGTGTTTCCCTAGTGAACAACAAAATAGATCAGCACACTTGTCGCAGAGACTAATTTTCCCAATCTTTCTTTCCTCTGTCCCTGCATGAACACAACGGCTCTTTTAAGAGCCAACCTTATCTTTCATCTTTTTTTTATATATGTTTTTAAAAACTTTTTTTTTTTTTTTTTTTTTTACCGTGCGCGTAATTTTTTTTTTTTTTTTTAAAAACACTAAAAATCAATTATCACATTACAAGGTCCTTGAGAGACTACACTTATTATTATTGACTTACCATACCCACTCAAAAAAATATTTATTCATTTGTTTTTAAAAAAAATTGCTTTAAAAATGGTTCTAGTTTTCGAAAATTTTCTATATCAATCTGAAAAAAAAGAAAAAAGTATTAATATTTTTAAAACATTTTATAATACAGTATACATATTTACATATTTATCAAAAAATATATTTGCCTTATTTTTGCTGTTTTCAGAATATATTGCATTTCACTATAAATTGTGAAAGCAATTGCATTCATCATTTTACAGCGGGCAAAAAAAAATAACAATCTCAAAGATTGTATTAAAAAAGCCCAGAATCTCTTTTTACTTAAACTTAACATTATAGAAATGCATAATATTCTAAAAAAATATCATCTAATATCAATACTTATTTCTTTAAAATACCGTCTGATATGTTTGTTTCAGAAGTATAATCACAATATTATATCTCAAATAACTCCACATTACATCTGGTTCCATTTCCTTTAGGCCAAATAGTAATTTTAAAATTCTTTTTTGATTAAATTTCCAATGGTCATCCAATAAAATTCTAAAGTTTTATTTGTACAGATCTCACCGATTCTCTGTAACATATTGGTTCCCGAAAGATTTATTAATAATTTATTAAGTCCACAATAGAATTGGTTACCTTTCCACATGGCCAAATAGTAATTTAAAAAATCTTTTTTGAAAAAATTTCCAATGGCACTCCAATAACATTCCAAAATTTAAATTGTGCAGATGTTACCGATTTTCTCTAAATTTTTGGTTTTCGAAAGTTTCATTAAAAATTAAAAAAGTCCACATTACAATTGGTTATCTTTCCATTAGGCCAAATGATAATTTAAAAAATCTTTATTTTTGAAAATTCCAATGGTAATCCAATCAAATGGTAAAATTGTTTTGTCCAGATCTTGCCAAGTCTCTCTAAAATTTAGGTTTCAGGAAGATTAGATAGGAATTTGCTAAATCAAAAGGCAAACGTTGCTTAAAAACCAATTGGGAATCATTACACAGTGTCCAGCCTTTTTCACATTTAAGATAAACTGTGTAATGTCCAGAAGTAACAGTAGGTCCTTCATGGAAAATTATTGCCTGTAAACTTCTTTATTAAAGTATCCAATTTTGAACCATCAGCTCTACATCGTTGCATCATTAAAATTACATACTGTCCGTATTCCTTTAAAATTAATGTTGAAAACATGTCAGATTGACACTCACCGCATTGCATGCTATGATTAGCATCTTTAACTAATTTAGCAAAAGTGACTGTTTTAGTCTCTGGCAATGTCAAAAAAATAAACCTTCCATTATCAACATTAGAGCCACATATATTATAACAGTTTTCACAACTATGTTCCCATTTATAAGAGAGACCAAATAATTTATCAATTGCAACTTCTTCTTCTTCCAGTACCTGAAGAAAAAACATCAAAAATTTGTGTGCATCTTGCTGTTCATTTTGAGAAAACTGTGTTCGTCCTGAACATACATCTAAAAGTTTTCTAATTTCAGTAGCACTTTCTATTTGAGTTTTATCATTACTCAGCTTTTGAAAAAGGAGACTCAGCTCTGAACAGAATCTTTTTCCCTGATTTACTATTATCTGCTCTTGCAAACTTTCCAGATAAAATGCAACATTCAACACTACATTTGCGTAGCAGTTGACACCAGAGCTATTTTCAAAATGACATCCTACAACCTGTTCTTCTTTTTCCTTACTCTTTTTGCTTGCAATTACATCACTCCTCTTTTTTTTCCTCCTCTGTACATCTTCATCACAGATATTCTCATTTCTCCTTTTACGAGAAACTACACGTTTCTCCAACACAGGATACTGACCTAAATGAGGAGCATAGCTTCTTCTTAATCTATTATACTCCTTTACACAATTTGTATCAGCACTAACTTTTGAGTCATCAAAGTCTATCATGAATAAACCTGATAATGTTTTCACTCGTGACAAAGCAACATATGCCATACCTTCTTTGAACACAGTTGAACCAATGTTCACAAATGCACAATCTACAGTCAATCCTTGAGACTTGTGAATAGTTACAGCATATGCTAGCGAAAACGGAAACTGCTTTCTACGTACATATAAGTCTTTCACAAGCATGAAACGAACTGAACAACGACAAATGTCTTTAACTTCTTCTATCTGATCAAATTTCATTTTTAAACATTCAATTCCATCTTTTTTCTGATAATTAATAAAACCCACAACTCTTCCCATAGCTCCATTAACTAAACCTTTTTCAACATCCAAATTTCTCCTTAAAAATACTCTACAGTTCATGCAAACATATAGATTTTTTTCTAATCCAGCTGTTTTGGAAATGTTCTTCTCTAGTGAATCCAATTTATTTTTCAGTGTGCCTGTTACTGTGACAGTAATTCTTCCATC
Source organism: Triturus cristatus (assembly GCF_964204655.1). Lineage (NCBI taxonomy): Eukaryota > Metazoa > Chordata > Amphibia > Caudata > Salamandridae > Triturus > Triturus cristatus. The sequence continues at coordinate 835,816,351 of NC_140588.1, read as the reverse complement.
CTCAATTTTGTCCACTGCTTCTAATTTCCTGATCTCTTCCTTTTCCAATTTCAAAAGCTCCTCATTGAATATTGAGCATTCACGTAGAGTTGGCATTAAGCAGATGATACTTTTCTTTTCTGCAATGTTCTTGTATATCTTCTCTGCAACTATTTCTTCCTTTGGAAATAAATTATGTAGCAGCCGACTCTGTAATGCTTTTTTGCCAACTTCTGTGAGTAGTCCAATTCTGATATCTTTCAGAATACTTCCATATTCTTCATCGCTTGCTTGCCTCATATTAGTAGTAAGTTCCTTGTACTCAAAGAAGGACCAAATATTTGTATTTCCGATGCTTCCCAATGACTTCTTTGTGTCTTCATGTGTCACAGTATTAAACACTGGTTGTCCTTTAACTGGAGTAAGTTGCAAAAGATCTCCAAAAACTATGACGTGTTTTACACCAAATAACATGTCATAGTCTGTCTTCAGAATTTGCTGCATTCTTAAATGCACAAAGGCAAGCATTAAGTTTGAAACCATGCTCACCTCATCAATAATGAGAACTTGCATCTTCTTCAAGACTCTTGAAACTTCCAAGGATGCTTCTCCAGTTAGCTTGTTGTATTGTATTTTGTTCTCATGCTCCACTGGTAACATTAGCAAACGATGTAAAGTGATTCCTTTTATGTTATATGCTGCTAACCCAGTTGGAGCAGTAACCACACAAGACAAAGTAGAATCCGTTTTTTGCTGTAGGTAGCTTCTGATGACTTTAATTAGGAAACTTTTTCCAGTTCCAGCTTGTCCGCTTACATACATCCTGATTGGATGAAATGATGTGCATGAGCACTCTTTTTTTTCATGTAGAAATCCGTGATCAATTTTGTTTCTGATCTCTTCATAAATTTGTTGCTGCTCTTCGTTCAGTTGTCTTTCCAAATTTTGTAAGTCTATAAATTCTTCTTGAGCTTGATTCATAGCCGTTTCCACTTCATTCATGGCTATTGATGCTTCATTTTCAACGATTGGTTGTCCTAGGGGATCTTGACTGAGTGTTTCTGAACTTTGGCTGTCCTGAGAACTGTCTCTAGCTATTTCTGCTGCAATTGTAGTTTCCTGTTCAATTTCTTCATTTAACATTTGCAGATAACTTGAGAATGTACTGCATTGTATGCTGTCTTTGCAAGCATTAAAAGAATCTTCATAGCTTTGAAATTCTCCCAGTAGTTCATCCTCTGTACGCCATGGTTTAAACAACTGTAAAAGAGCCAAGTAGTAAAATTCCTTCTTGTCAGTAGTGTCGCAACTCAGCTTCCTGTGATTTATCAAACTTCCTTTTGTTTGCTTCACCAAACATCCTTCCTCACCAATGACTTTATATTTTCCATTGTTGATGTCTTCTGCGGCTTTCCGTGAATAAATGTAGTTCTGCAGCACTTCATAGAGACACATGTTCTCCAGATGTTGACTTCTCTTGGGATAATATGTGTCCAACATATTTGATTTCAAAATATCTGTACTTTCTGGGTCATTCTCGGCCAAATATTCAATTTCTCCAACAGATTTTAGTACCCGATTTCTCATTGCTGCAAGGCCTAAACTTGCCCAAATTATTCTTCTTGACTTCGAGTAGAGACTTGCAGAAGATAACCTATCTGAACATTCGTAGGATCCAATTTCTCGATGCGATAACATCTTCAAACTGAAACTGTACAGCTTCTTACTGACAGTCTTCTCGTGAGAAATCTCTTCCCACATTTCCTTCAATTCTGTTTTTTCTGATTTTGTAATGTAAGACGTTACATATCGAGCAACAGCAATGGAATTGTCAGCTACATACTGTATATCCATGTTAGCGTTCCACATGGATAAAATGACTGGGTTGTAGTCATTTATATTTTTTGATTCTTCTTTTCTTTTAAGGTTGTAGGTATTCTTAGGTGATTTTCTTGTGATAGTATGTCTCACAGCTGACATAAAACTGTTTACTCTTCCATTTGAAAGAACAGGTCTAGGAAATCCAAATCGACATTTAGTGTAGTATTTATCTTTGCTCTTGTATTTCCGTCAACAGTATTTTCCACACCGATGACTTTGGAAACGTAAAACTTGCTCCTTTAACTTTTTCTCTTCTGTGCTTTTTGGTATAGCACATGTTGCATATTCTTCAATGTAAGATAACACTGCTTCATCAGTATCTGTTCCAAACTTTGGGGCATCCTTGATCCACAACAGCATATGAATATGAGGAGCACCTCTTGCCTGGTACTCTTTTCTCCAAAAGAAATCTACTACTTCTCCAAGAGGTGGATTTTTTTTATTGCAGATGAAGGACATCATAGCCTCAAATCTATGATTGAAATATCTGCAAACATTAACCGGATCCAATGAGCACAGTTCTCCTGCTGTCTTGTATTCGATGTTTTTAATGTTTGAATTTGCCTCTCGTAGAAAATCCAGTAAATCATCCCAAGCGTACTCCGCACAGCTTAGGGTAACGAACCATGTTGGTGTTCCTAAATTCCTTAACATGCATTTTAATTCACCATGGCGTCGGTACCAATATTCATTTGTCCCACGCTGACAAGCCATCAGATTGATCGGTTGTGTTTCCAAATGATCATCTCGGTGCTGCACTTTCTCCATAAAATCCTTAGCAGACACATTTTGTAAATGTACTCCACTTTTTAAAATGTGATTTACTGCATAAGACAGTGCAGACAAGTCGCTTTCAAATAAAAGATGGAACAAATAAGGAATACTTTGTCGAAATCTGGGATCTTCAGCATATAGTCTTGTAGTCCGATACTCAGAAGCTGGAATCTGTTCCGGACGTTCATCGTATCGTCCTCCTTTTCCTTTAGGAAACAGCTGGGGAAAACATCGAGCTTCCAAGCTCTCCTCCCATACACTCACGGGACTTCCTTTTGCTTTCTTCATCTGAAAGAGATCAATATTGTCTCCCATAACTTCTTTTGAATGAAGAGGATGTATGCTAAAATGTTCATAAATTTCTTCTTCCTTTGACTTGTCCACTTTTTCAATTTGTCCAGTTGGTGTTTCTGTGTCTTCTTGTAAATCTTCTTCTTCTTCTTCTATATAAATTGATTCATACCATTTGTTATTCCTTTTCAAATACAAATTTGCTCTTTGTACTTTCCGTACATCTACCAGCTCCTGCCAAATCTTCTTATTCTTTGTAGGTACACCATTAACCAGAATAATGAATGGTTCAGTTTCCAAAGTATCCGCATCAATAGTTTCCATATTTTTTTTCAAATCCAAGGGCAAATACACCACTCTACCTTTTAAACCTCTCAGTAAATCAGAAGGAGGTAATTTACCAGTGTTGGGCTCCATACGTACTATGGTCTGGAACGGATGAACACATTGAATGAGTATAGACTCATATGTATTTAATTCAGAAAGTTCAGCAGGAATAGCATCCAATTCTAAATTCTTATGTACAGCTCTGGTCGGCATTCTATTTTCCTCTAACTTGTTGTAACAGTATTTACAAATACGCTGTACTTCACCCAATTCAAAACAATTTTCAAGAAATATATATGTGGCAAAATCCTTCCACTTATAATTATCTTCATTTTCACTCTTTCTGTAGAGATCAACATACCTGGTTTGTTTTCTATAATGAGTTCTGCGGCAAAAAATACAAGTAATATTTGGTCTTTCATTAGAGATTATTGCAAATTTTGTTATGTGATCATTAAATGTCTTACTTACAGAGGGTTCTACATTCTCTTCCACTTCTTCCTCATTTACTGTGTCCTTCTCTGCACTGTTTTGTTCAGGACCAAAGTAACAAAACTGAATTTCATCAACAACCTTCTCTACATCTGATACCGTTCCACGGAACAGAGCCCTATTCAATTCATCTAACTTTATTGCTGGACTTTTAGCAAAATATAACCGTCTCACAAACTTTCTCATTTCAGTATGATGAACAGCCAGCATCCTAAAATGATGGAAAACACTATTACACACTTTTCTAGATAGACAAGCCAGAGAATGACCCTGCAAACCAGTATTCTCTCTCACTCTGCATGGATCTAGACTTTGAAGCACCTTAATCTTCTGTTTTATACTTTTTTTACTAAATACTCTTAGAAACTCACGAAATTTGTCAATAGATTCCTGACGCACAGTGCAAATACTACTACAATTCCAAGTGTACACTGGGGCTTTAGGCCGTCTCCCCATAGCCTCATCTGCCATCACTTGTACCTCATCTCTTGGAACCATTATCTCCTTCTCCATTATGCAACCATTTTTTACTTCGTAAGCACGACCTCTGGTGTCAACTGCATGCAGCAAACTATTACTTTGAAAATAGCTCTCTTCATTAAAAAAAGGTTCACTACTTGAACTATGCATCCACTTTCCTAAAAACACTTTACAAAAGTTTGTTCTGTTCACTACTCTTTTCCTTTTGCTATGTGATTTCAGTACATTAACCATTTTGTCTAATGTACGCATCCTATTCAAAATTAAAATGAATAGTTTCCTTTTTAATTCTAATGCCTTTGCTGCAATGGCTTCAATTTCTTTTTTTCTTTTATAAAACTTACTCTTTTGCTTATATTTCTTCACATCCTTTATCAAATTGGACATAACTCTTCTCTGAAACATTTTTCTACGTATCTCTTTAAACGCTGTTTTTCTATTTATGTAAATCTTTTCAGTTGCAGAAGGTATATTTGCATTAACTAAATTCTCAATTTTTTCCTGTCCTTTTCTTTTCAAAACATTCTTTCCAGTACAGACATTCTGTACATTTTTCATTCTTTTGAATATATTTTTTAGAAATTGTTTTTTCTGCTTACCAGAAGATTTTTTCTTTTTCCCAACATGAGCATCTTCTACTAACTTTGGTCCTCCAGTTGTCTTCAAATATAGGTTTTTTTGTGAGTTTTTTGAACACTGGATTTTGTAGGCATCTTAAATTTTGTTCACTGCAATACCTGAAAAAAACTAAAAAAAAATTCCTTTATTTTATTTAAATATATTACTACATTTCTTTTCACAATAGTCACAAAACGAAATTTCTTTGCCAATTTGAATGCACACTTACTGCTCTTTTTTTTTGGCAAGTGATAATCACTTTTACAGACTGACACATTATAAATCCACTTTTCAGATTTTTTTAAATGCACATGTCCAGACTGCTTTTTCAGACCACCACCATGTGTATCCTGGGTGACTGCCTACACTCCAGCAAGGGAAACCAGCCTTACTGATGCTGAATGTCTTTGCATTACAGACTGAAACCTCAAACCCCACTCGCTTGTAAATACTGTGCCTGATTATACATGGAAAGGAGCTGGGTGTGTGCTAAGAGTCTGCTTCTGCACCAAAAAATCGCTCCCCCTTTTTCCTACTAATGCAACTGTGAAATCACCAGAGCAAAACGCAATAAATCTCTGCCTGTAATTCCTATTTGCACACAGAGTCATGTTTTCACATTAGTCACAAAACGAAATTTCTTTGCCAATTTGAATGCACACTTACTGCTCTTTTTTTTGGCAAGTGATAATCACTTTTACAGACTGACACATTATGAATCCACTTTTCAGATTTTTTTAAATGCACATGTCCAAACTGCTTTTTCAGACCACCACCATGTGTATCCTGGGTGACTGCCTACACTCCAGCAAGGGCAACCAGCCTTAGTGATGCTGAATGTCTTTGCATTACAGACTGAAACCTCAAACCCCACTCGCTTGTAAATACTGTGCATGATTATACATGGAAAGGAGCTGGGTGTGTGCTAAGAGTCTGCTTCTGCACCAAAAAATCGCTCCCCCTTTTTCCTACTAATGCAACTGTGAAATCACCAGAGCAAAACGCAATAAATCTCTGCCTGTAATTCCTATTTGCACACAGAGTCATGTTTTCACATTAGTCACAAAACGAAATTTCTTTGCCAATTTGAATGCACACTTACTGCTCTTTTTTTTTGGCAAGTGATAATCACTTTTACAGACTGACACATTATGAATCCACTTTTCAGATTTTTTTAAATGCCCATGTCCAGACTGCTTTTTCAGACCACCACCATGTGTATCCTGGGTGACTGCCTACACTCCAGCAAGGGCAACCAGCCTTAGTGATGCTGAATGTCTTTGCATTACAGACTGAAACCTCAAACCCCACTCGCTTGTAAATACTGTGCATGATTATACATGGAAAGGAGCTGGGTGTGTGCTAAGAGTCTGCTTCTGCACCAAAAAATCGCTCCCCCTTTTTCCTACTAATGCAACTGTGAAATCACCAGAGCAAAACGCAATAAATCTCTGCCTGTAATTCCTATTTGCACACAGAGTCATGTTTTCACATTAGTCACAAAACGAAATTTCTTTGCCAATTTGAATGCACACTTACTGCTCTTTTTTTTGGCAAGTGATAAACACTTTTACAGACTGACACATTATGAATCCACTTTTCAGATTTTTTTAAATGCACATGTCCAAACTGCTTTTTCAGACCACCACCATGTGTATCCTGGGTGACTGCCTACACTCCAGCAAGGGCAACCAGCCTTAGTGATGCTGAATGTATTTGCATTACAGACTGAAACCTCAAACCCCACTCGCTTGTAAATACTGTGCATGATTATACATGGAAAGGAGCTGGGTGTGTGCTAAGAGTCTGCTTCTGCACCAAAAAATCGCTCCCCCTTTTTCCTACTAATGCAAATATAAAATTACCAGAGTTGTACACAATAAATCTCTGCCTATATTTCCCAACATGTGTAACCTGGGTGACTGCCTACATTCCACCAAGGGCAACCAGCCTTAGTGATGCTGAATGTATTTGCATTACTGAGTCCAACCTCAAACCCTTAAACTATTCATTTTTTATACCAATACACCTTAATTTATCGTGAAAACATAGTCCATATTATTTTACATGTTCCTCACATTTAAATTTCTCCCAAAACAGAAAATAATAAACGCAACTTCAACAAAAAGAATTACATTTCTATTATTCATTTCTTAATTTACCATATACATCCCCTCTCAAACTCTAACCTCACCTTTAAAATTAGTTAGTTGTGAAAGAAATGTGGCACTCAAACAGCAGATTATCAGAGCCAGGATCTCTGTTCTCTACACCTCTCTCCTCTCAGCAGAACCAGATAATGGCAAAGTTTCCCTCTATTTTTCCACACATATACATGTAAGTTTCAAATCTCAGTGCTTCCCCCTTTTTTTCAAATGTAATCACACATTTCTATTGGTTGAAAACCAACCCTTTTCCAAAAGTACCCTGCCCCCAACTTGACTTCTGCCTAGTACCCTTCCCCCAACTTGACTTCTGCCTGCTACCATAGCAACAGCTCATGGAACACTGCTGTGTGGAGTTAGGTCAGAAGTTCGCCACACAATGTTTCAATTCCACAGAGCAAGAGTGCTTGACTTTTCAAACCTAACAGCAAATCCATAGTACTGTTCTTTGGTAACACATTTTTCTGTACCAATACAAAACATGCTTCTATTAATTTACACATACAGCCTAGTTTTTATTCTAGAATGGTATGAAACAGCCAATCAGTTCTTTTTGTTTTGAAAAAAAATATGTATGCCTCCATTTCCAAACTGTCTTTCTTTTCATATTGCCATTCTACTGAAAGACACCTCCTGAGTGCATCCAGTTCTCCTTTGAAGATGTTCACAGTGTGGATTGTAGGGCACAGCTATGTCTTCTGGAGTGAAAAGTTTGCAGAGAAAACAGGTATGGTGAGAGACCTTGCTTTGCCAAATGTAGACATTAAATGGATTGGTCAGAGAGGGTTAAAGTGGCACCAATTGATGCCATTGGTGAAATCCTTCATGCAAATCCAACACCCTGACCTCATAGTAGTGCACTGTGGTGGCAATGACCTAGGCACTTTGACTGGGGTAGGTCTGGAAATGCATATGAAGGACACCTTTGCACAACTGTTTTCACTTTTCCCTAAAACTGCCTTTGTGTTTTCTAACATATGCCAAAGGCAAAAATGGAACTGGTCCAATCATTTCTGTCCGCAGATTGACAAAGCAAGAAAGCACGTCAACAAATCTGTTTCTGCTTTCCTCCGTGACTATGGTATGGGTTCCATTTACCACAACAACTTGCGTTACCACATGATGAAGGGAACAGAGTCTTCCTCTTGAACCTTAGACTCTGCATCGGTACTTACTTGTAGGTACCACAAAAAAATCACTTAATAAACACAACGGCTCTTTTTAGAGCCCCCTAATATCTAAACACTTAAATCTGAATTTCATTTCTTTTTTGTATTTTTTTTTTACCGTACGCTTACCGTAAGCTTACCGTACGCGTACCCCGTGATTTTTTTTAAAATCAATAAATGTTTCCTTTGTACTTTTCTGTCCTTCTTTGACCCCCTTACAAATGTTAGGGGGTCTGTAACTCTCTCCCTTGCCCCCTTTTCAAGATATCACTCTTTTTTACCGGAGTGAAATACACAAAATGGCGGCCGCCGCTTCCTGGTTTCGGCCGATTCGAATGTTTACTAAGATCTAACAGCCAATCAGAATCGCGCTCGCGCACGCCACCGTACGCGTACGGTAAGCTTACGGTAAACGTACCGTAAGCTGGCTCAGATATATATATTGATTTAAAGGCTATTTTCTCAGAATCTACTGAACAGATTTACACCAAACCTACAAAAGGCTCTTCCTTGACCTGAGGACTACCTCTCTGCCAAATTTCTAGTAATTCTGTTCAGCCGTTCGGGCTGTAGCCCTGTCTAAAGGTCCTATGGAAAAATGCATGGGAAAAACGCGTTTTGGGACCCCCCTTTTATCTCAGCCCCCGCTTGTCGAATCCCCCCGAGACTTTCAGGGTAGGAGCGGAGCGTAGCGCCCCACCTATTTTGAGAAATTCGCGAGGATTCGTCGACCGGCGCCAAAGTTATTCCAAATAGAATGTTTCGGATTTCCTATGGAAACAGGGTCCTAACTATAACTACCTACTGGCGACCGCCAGTAGGTAATATATATATATATATATATATATATATATATATATTCACTGAAAAAGCCATAGGTTTCAGGCACGTTATTGTTAGGAATTAGCATTTAAAGAACCTTACAAATTCACTGAAAAAACCATAGGTTTCAGGGGCGTTATAGTTTGCTGGACTTTTTACTTGTTCAAAATCATTGAAATTCCCCCGTTATAGTTAGTTCAGCTAACTATAACTCGCGCGAACGCAATGCACTGCTGATGGCATCACATATTACATCACTCATGACATGGTCAGTGACAAAACTCATGACATCACTGATGACATCTCAAATGACATCACTGATGACATCACCGATGACATTATCCAGTGAATATGTGTGTTTTCTGAAAATTACATATGTTTTATATATGTATATCTCAAGGACGATGGAGGAATAAATGGGTATATAAGTGTCTAAATGGATGATTTGTTTTTGAAAAATTGGTTGTATAACTAACTGATTAAGTGTATCTTAGTGAATACATGGCTTAGTGAGTAATGTTTAAATATGTAAATATCTGTATCAGTCTCTTACTTTGTGTATAAGTGGCTGCATGGGTTGGGGAGTAGCTACATGAGTGTCTATTAAGGATATTACTTGGTTTTTGAGTATCTGTATGAGTGTCTGAGTGTGTGTATGGTTCGTGGGGGGTATTACATAGTGCATAGGTGCATGAATAAGTGACTCACTGTTTGTATGTGTTGAAGACAGCATGTGTGCAGGATTGTATGGGTGGATGAGTGTGTGCATGGGTATGTTAGTGATTGAATGACTGTCTCAATAGTGTCTTTATGAGTAACTACATATGTTTTAAACTAGTATATGTGACTATTGGTGTATATAAGTGAGTATATGTGAGAGTGAGGGATTGAAAGAGTTCCTGTATGAATAAGTATGTGTTTCTATAAGTGATTGTTTAAAAGACTAAGGTGCCGATCACGATCCGGCAAAAACCGGGTACGAACCGTCGGACGGAGCATATTCTCCGTCCGACGCGTACCCGGTCGTCAAAATATACAAACATGGAATTACGATTCGCACGGGTACACCATTACCGTACGAATCGTAAAAAAGACCGACCGAACAAAAAACACCTACCAATGCGATCCGGGAAAGCGCCGACCTGACGTCGGGACGCACACAGCCAGCCATTCACGACCCAGGAATCACGATTCGCACCGACGTCACCCCGCACGGTGAATATTTTGCGGCAGCCAAAAACTGCCGGGAAATCAGGACGACGCGAACAAGGACCACCAGTACGCGACGGACAGACGGCGACGCGAACAAGGAGGACCAGTACGTGACGGACACACAGGACGACGCCACCAAGGAGGACCCGTACGCGACAGGACGACGCGATCAAGGAGGACCCGTACGCGACAGGACGACGCGAGCAAGGAGTACCAGTACGCGACGGACAGACATGGACCCGAACCTACGAGTCATCCCTGCCCTCATAGCAGTACACCTCCTCTACAGGTTACGACGCAGACGCCGCAGAAGGTCAGAATAACTAAGGGAGGGGGGAAAGTGGGGTGGGGTGGGGGTGGCACGACCAGGGCAGGCCACAAAACAACCACATGAGTGACACACTACACATGGCCTGGACATACCTGACTCCCATGCCCTGGTCACCACGAGGGGGTGGGGGCGTGTCCTGATAAGCCAGCGACCGCCACAACGGAAGTCCGTCACCACGAGAACCGGCAACACAACCAGACAGGTACGTCCCGTACCCACGCCTGAAGAGCGTGGGTACGAGTCGGACCACGCCCACACACGTCACCCCAACAATGGCGGGACGGATCGCACCCACGTGGCAAAGGCCTGGGTACGGGCCGCACAAACATCACATAGCATGGGGACGGATATGTACGGACCCTACCCCCACCCCGTATGCAAGGAGCGTACCCCCCAGCCCAACAGTGCAAGTACGACCCGTACCCCCACCCGCGGACGTACGGAGCGTACCCCCAGCCCAACAGTGTAAGTACGACCCGTACCCCCACCCGCGGACGCACGGAGCGTACCCCCAGCCCAACAGTGTAAGTACGACCCGTACCCCCACCCGCGGACGTACGGAGCGTACCCCCAGCCCAACAGTGTAAGTACGACCCGTACCCCCACCCGCGGACGCACGGAGCGTACCCCCAGCCCAACAGTGTAAGTACGACCCGTACCCCCACCCGCGGACGTACGGAGCGTACCCCCAGCCCAACAGTGTAAGTACGACCCGTACCCCCACCCGCGGACGCACGGAGCGTACCCCCAGCCCAACAGTGTAAGTACGACCCGTACCCCCACCCGCGGACGCACGGAGCGTACCCCCAGCCCAACAGTGTAAGTACGACCCGTACCCCCACCCGCGGACGTACGGAGCGTACCCCCAGCCCAACAGTGTAAGTACGACCCGTACCCCCACCCGCGGACGTACGGAGCGTACCCCCAGCCCAACAGTGTAAGTACGACCCGTACCCCCACCCGCGGACGTACGGAGCGTACCCCCAGCCCAACAGTGTAAGTACGACCCGTACCCCCACCCGCGGACGTACGGAGCGTACCCCCAGCCCAACAGTGTAAGTACGACCCGTACCCCCACCCGCGGACGCACGGAGCGTACCCCCAGCCCAACAGTGTAAGTACGACCCGTACCCCCACCCGCGGACGCACGGAGCGTACCCCCAGCCCAACAGTGTAAGTACGACCCGTACCCCCACCCGCGGACGCACGGAGCGTACCCCCAGCCCAACAGTGTAAGTACGACCCGTACCCCCACCCGCGGACGTACGGAGCGTACCCCCAGCCCAACAGTGTAAGTACGACCCGTACCCCCACCCGCGGACGCACGGAGCGTACCCCCAGCCCAACAGTGTAAGTACGACCCGTACCCCCACCCGCGGACGCACGGAGCGTACCCCCAGCCCAACAGTGTAAGTACGACCCGTACCCCCACCCGCGGACGCACGGAGCGTACCCCCAGCCCAACAGTGTAAGTACGACCCGTACCCCCACCCGCGGACGCACGGAGCGTACCCCCAGCCCAACAGTGTAAGTACGACCCGTACCCCCACCCGCGGACGCACGGAGCGTACCCCCAGCCCAACAGTGTAAGTACGACCCGTACCCCCACCCGCGGACGTACGGAGCGTACCCCCAGCCCAACAGTGTAAGTACGACCCGTACCCCCACCCGCGGACGCACGGAGCGTACCCCCAGCCCAACAGTGTAAGTACGACCCGTACCCCCACCCGCGGACGCACGGAGCGTACCCCCAGCCCAACAGTGTAAGTACGACCCGTACCCCCACCCGCGGACGCACGGAGCGTACCCCCAGCCCAACAGTGTAAGTACGACCCGTACCCCCACCCGCGGACGTACGGAGCGTACCCCCACCACACCAGTGTCAGTAGACTCGTACCCTCACCTCTAATGCAGTGTGCGTAACCCCACCGTGTATGTGCCAAGCGCACATATCCAGAAATCGGAGGTGTGTGTGCAGACTCCACCCAGCAGTGCCCTGAGACAGGAGGGGTGGGTGCCCATCACTCCCAGCAGTGCCCAGAGACAGGAGGGGTGGGTGCCCATCACTCCCAGCAGTGCCCAGAGACAGGAGGGGTGTGTGCAGAGTCCTCCCAGCAGTGCCCTGAGACAGGAGGGGTGTGTGCAGAGTCCTCCCAGCAGTGCCCTGAGACAGGAGGGGTGGGTGTGGAGTCCTCCCAGCAGTGCCCTGAGACAGGAGGGGTGGGTGCTGAGTCCTCCCAGCAGTGCCCTGACACAGGAGGGGTGGGTGCTGAGTCCTCCCAGCAGTGCCCTGACACAGGAGGGGTGGGTGCAGAGACCTCCCAGCAGTGCCCTGAGACAGGAGGGGTGGGTGGTGAGTCCTCCCAGCAGTGCCCAGAGACAGGAGGGGTGGGTGCAGAGTCCTCCCAGCAGTGCCCTGACACAGGAGGGGTGGGTGCCTAACACTCCCAGCAGTGCCCTGAGACAGGAGGGGTGTGTGCCTAACACTCCCAGCAGTGCCCTGAGACAGGAGGGGTGGGTGCAGAGTCCTCCCAGCAGTGCCCTGAGACAGGAGGGGTGTGTGCAGAGTCCTCCCAGCAGTGCCCTGAGACAGGAGGGGTGTGTGCAGAGTCCTCCCAGCAGTGGCCAGACACAGGAGGGGTGTGTGCAGAGTCCTCCCAGCAGTGTCCACACCCAGGAGGGGTGTAACACATGTGTGTGATGCCACAATTACCCACATCCATACTGCCTACAAGGGAACATGTCCCCATGAACTCATGTCAACTGACTCCACACACAAGTACAGTGATCACCAAGGATGCCACGATTGTTGCAGGTGGAGACATGGCCATGCATGCATGGCCAAAGTAGAAGGGCTCCGTCACACACACAGCTCATGTAGACACAGCTCTGCGCTAAACATTGGGAACACCCTGCAGGGAAGAAACTGGGTACACAGAGGAAGGAATACACCCTGGGACAATTGAACCATGCAGTAACTGCTGACATGACCTAAGGAAGTTAGCCAACACCTTGTGATGGCACACAGATCCTAGGGTGGCCCCAAAGAGCAGAACACTACTACAAATCCCACACACCCAAAGCCTTAAACACCACCCAAAACAATGTAGCAGCCCCACCAACACCAATACCACCATAGCAGGAGTGTGATAATGAAAAAAAAAATAAAGCTTTAATCAGCATGAGCACAATGTCCGTGGATCAACGGCAGTTCAAAGTCAACAAAGGCCATAGGGCAGTCAATTATTCCCAGCTGCATGGGGGACACAGTGGGATGTGTGTCCCCTACCTTGCCTGCACAGTCAAATGCCATCGTCTTCCATACTGGTGAGGGCATCAGGGGGGGGGGAAGCAACAGGCACCGCAGGGACATCAGGGCAAAGGGGCGGCGTTGTGGGTGCAGGGATGGAGGACTCAACCACAGGGGGTGTGTCATGGCCAAAGGCGGAGGCCAGGATGGCACTACACACCTTAGCAAGGTCCTCCAGGGAGTCCCCTGCACCCGAAGTGACCTCAGGCCCCAAGGAGGGGGGGGGTTCAGAGGGATGGGTTGCAGCGCCACCGGGGGAGGGTGGAGACAGGGGGGGAGACTCAACCACCCTGACCGAGGACTTCCTTGACCGCTTGCGTGGTGGCGTAACTGTGGGGCTCAGGGACAGAGCGGCCATGAAGGAGTCCTTGGGGGAGATGTGGCCAGGAGAGCTGAGGGGAGGGGATTTGGAGGGAGTGGATTGTGTGGAATGCGGACTCCCACTCTGGCTGCGTGTCACACGTTTGCCCCCCGACCCAGTGGGTGTGCCTATCTCACCCTGTGTGTGCGTGTCAGGAGGAGTGCGGTGGACCTTCCCTGCTGGTGTGGTGCCTGTGTCTGTTGTGGTGGGTGCATGCCGACGTCTGGGTGTACGTGGGACAGGCATGGAAGTGGGAAGTGTGGATGGGGCAGGGGTAGGTGGGGGGAGGTCGCGCTGCAGGAGACCCACTGCTGCAGTCAGTGTGGAGTCTAGGGACCTCAGCAAGTTGCGTTGGTCAGCCTGCAAAGAATGAATGCCCTCCAAGAATGCCTCGATGTTGCTGAGGGTTTTCCCGTGGGAATGGAGGACATTCAGGATCGCAGCCTGACCAACCTGCATTTGCCGCTGGATGTCCATAGACTCAGCATTGGCGGCAGCAGTGGAGACAGGGGCAGGGGGTGCGGTGCCTGGCAGGAAGGAGACATGCGGTGACCGGGCACGCTGGGAAGGGACACGAGCAAGTGGGAGGCGGTTGGTGGGAACTGAGGGGGCGGTGGCAGGTGTTGTTCCACTGTCAGCTGCTGGTGCAGCCTCCGCCAACCCTGAGACATCCTCCTCGGACCTGTCAGCTTCGTAGTCTGATGTGCCAGTCGACAGGTCCTCGGCCACACTATCCTCCGCCTCTGTCCCACTCGATGTGCCAGCCCCGATGTCACGGCTGCCACTGGTGCTCGGTCCCTCCGCCTGGTCCGTGTCCATGTCTCCCTCTGTGTCCCCCGACGATGCTGTGGGCAGGGTGGAGAGACAGAAATTAATCAGACACCTGTACACATCTGTCACATGAGTCCAATCTACATAGTCAACATTGCATAGCCTGAAGAGGCAGATCCCTAACATCTGCAAAACAAGGTACCGATGTAGGGCATGATACACACTTGTTTGAGCCACCATGCCACTGAAATACCATGGAGAGCATGAGACAATAGCTGATGACAGGAAACGGAGTCTGACATAGCACCCAGGCCCTGGGGACAATCCTGCACTGCCTCTGCACCACACAGCGTTTGTGAAAATACCTATGACCAGGGACAATATCCATGAACTTGAGACACATGCTGCATAGGTAATGCTGCTAACATGCCCAACATAACTCGGTCACTGCACCTTGCGTGTGTGTCCAGTAACATCACACACTGTCCAGACCCAGCAATTAGGAATCAGGATTTGACACATAGGCATTGCCCGCCCCAAGTAACCCCCACACGATGCTAATTGCTGAGACACAGGTGGCACCAACATCTCATAGTCTGGGTGATAAACACAGTGGCAGGCAAAAGGCAAGATTGGACGCAAATTAGCAAAGGTGCGCCTGTACAAATAATGAGGTACCAGTGCCCATCCTCAGATGAGTATAACAAGACACACAGGCACTGGCAACTGTGAGTATGAAGAGGGACAATCAGGTCAGGCTGCACAGTGGACACCTGTACATAATAGCACGTCTATATACATGGTGACAGGGGACAATGGCACAGAGCACAACCTACGCTGTAGACAGTGAGAGTGTCCACGTTGATGATGACACAAACAACACTGAGGATAAGGTGCCCCAGGGGACAGTATTGGGCACGCAACTACATGCTACTGAATGGCTGAATGGGAATGACTGCTACACACGTCACCATCCCTGCACTATGCGTAGCGCACACTCATGCACATCATGTCACAGGCCACTACATAGGACATGCGCGCTGTAAGGCATGACACATGAGAGACCAACTCCCATGTCTGGAGCCAGCATCAGTGCCAACTGACATGGAACCCACATGCAGTGAACTTGACAGTTCACAGGCAAGGTCCCACAACCTGTTACCCACCACTACCACCCATGATGCTACAGTCATTGTTCTCGTGGACAAAGCGCCAGCCTACATTACCTTGTGAAGGAGTGACTACACACAGACCAGGGAACACATTGCAAGGAGGGGAAGGGTGGCAGGGGCGCAGCGCCACACTTGGGCAAACTGGATGGGCACAGCACCTTTAAACCCTGCCAGTGAATTAATGCCACTGTGCCCTTACAAATGCCGGTGACACACAACAAACGCACATGTACCTACCCCCTTCCGCCTGCTGCATTGCCTGTAAGCGCCTCTCCAGGTCTGGAAAGACCACCGGCAGCACACGCCTGTGGAGGTGGGTCAGACGGCGGCGGCCGCGGTTCTTGTGGCTCTCAGGTGAGTCCCCCAGCAGGAGCCGTGCAATCCTCCGCGTCCAGCACCGGATATCCTGCCAGCGTTTCCTCACCTGGGACAGGCTCCGCCTCCGACCATCCACACGCCTCACGGCACTGACGGCGGTCAGCCAGATCTGCTCCTTGGCAGAGGCGCCTACCTGTGAGGAAGTACAAGTGACACCACATCAATACACCAGCCACATGTCACAGAGAGACATATGTGAACATAATAGCTGGTTACTACATGGCATGTAATGCAGCCAACGCATTGCACCTCTGTCATAGGGACATCATCCTCTGGTGAGGGAAAAGGCAGTACGTGCCATAGTGGGTACTCAGGTGGAATGATGGCAATGTCACAATCAATGATCAAGGCTCACACTGTGCATCACACCCACCCCTCCTGTCTCAGGGCACTGCTGGGAGGACTCCACACCCACCCCTCCTGTCTCAGGGCACTGCTGTTAGTGATAGGTCCCCACCCCTCCTGTCTCAGGGCACTGCTGGGAGGACTCCACACCCACCCCTCCTGTCTCAGGGCACTGCTGTTAGTGATAGGTCCCCACCCCTCCTGTCTCAGGGCACTGCTGGGAGGACTCCACAGCCACCCCTCCTGTCTCAGGGCACTGCTGTTAGTGATAGGTCCCCACCCCTCCTGTCTCAGGGCACTGCTGGGTGGACTCTGCACACACACCTCCTGTCTCAGGGCACTGCTGGGAGGACTCTGCACACACCCCTCCTGTCTCAGGGCACTGCTGGGAGACATCAGGCACCCCCCCCCTGGTACCCCCCCGACAGTACATGGCATGTGTGTCACACCGGGTCACAATGCCTGAAGACACAGTCACAACATAGGGACAGTCTGTGGCAGTGGCCTATGCACTCACCTGATACCCTGGTCGCCCATACAGCATGGGGTACTGTGGGAGGATCACATCCAGCAGAGCCATGTTCTCCTCCAGGGTGAATGGCTGTGTCCTCTCCACAGCCCTTGACATGTTTCCAGGGAATCAGTAGCAGCAGCTTGGTCGACAAATGCAAAGATGTGCAGGCAAGTAATCCCTCATGGGACCTGGCTGCCTTATATGTGGCCTTCTGCCCAGTCTCATGCACAGGAGTACAGAGTGATTGGTCACTCACATTTGCATCCTATGTTTCCACCAATCCCTTCAAACCTAGCAGTCTGTGGGTTCTCTATCGGTTTCATTCTCCTGCATGATGTCAGCCCCACAAACACATTGCAACAAAGTAGAAGAATTCCAACTGACTTCTGCTGTGCACCTTCCAGAACAAAATCGAAATTTGAACCTGGTCGCCATGACAACCAGCATGCATGTAGGCCTTAATACTTGTCCCCTATGTAATTAGGAGAATCACACACAGGTACGGTGCGTTTCCGGGCCCTAGGGCACCCCAAAAGCATGGCAACGGCCCGTACATGCATGCCTACGTTCAAAATCACTATGGGTCTGCACGCGTATGCGTACACGTAGTGGTACGGACCGTACACACGCATGTACGCTCACTATCACTATGGGTCTGCACGCGTATGCGTACACGTAGTGGTACGGACCGTACACACGCATGTACGCTCACTATCACTATGGGTCTGCACGCGTATGCGTACACGTAGTGGTACGGACCGTACACACGCATGTACGCTCACTATCACTATGGGTCTGCACGCGTATGCGTACACGTAGTGGTACGGACCGTACAAATGCCTGTACGCTCACTATCACTATGGGTCTGTGTACCCGTAGTGATAGTGAGCGTACATGCGAGTGTACGGTCCGTACCACAACGAGTACGCATACGCGTGCAGACCCATAGTGAGAGGGCCGTACACTCGCATGTACGCTCACTATCACTATGGGTCTGCACGCGTATGCGTACTCGTTGTGGTACGGACCGTACAAATGCCTGTACACTCGCCATCACGATGGGTACACATACGGCAGCACTCCCACAGTGATTGGGGAACATACACAGGCCCTCTTAGCAGCAGTACGCCGGTTTGTACACATCACTGTGGTGATAGTCGACACACAGGTAGGAATAGGGCGGACATACTTGTCCATGGATGGACATACTTGTCCAGGAATGGACATCTAGGCATCGTCTGTGCATTACTACATGTGTGGGGCACAGGTGTGACAGGCTGTGATGTGGAACATGCCTCCTGAGTGGAGAAGGCACCAGATGTATGATGAGATGTGTACAGGTGTACTGTGTGAGGGTGCAATGTGTGCCAGGCATGCCCTTGACTCCTTTGACATGTGTGCATGTCGTACTGCGCACTTGGGGTGAGCGTCACTGGCATGGCACGGACACCAACACACGGAAGTGTCCCATGATGGCCGGTACAGGGGTCATGAAACCTGACTTGTCACTACCCACAGTGCACAATGTGACTATGTCATTTATGTGTCCGGGATTTACATCAGGTTGATGTTGTAGCACCCTCAAAAGCTGCAGCCGTTGCAGCAACCAACATGTGTCTGTGTGTAGATTATCATTGCACACTGTTCCGCACACCATGCCACATGTGGTATCTGATGTGAGGTGCACATGTATGCATGGGACACGGAGTAGCGTGACAAGGCCATGTCAGCAAACTCACAAGGAATGTGTGGTGAGTCATGACATGTGCACCTTCATGGCAAGGTGTGTGGGCTGGACTAGTGTAATGTCATGTGACCTGTGGCTCCAGTGTTCCGCTACCAGTCTCTGCAATCGGCATCCTACTTCTGCTGATGTGTGGGTGTATGTCACTTCTGTCTTGCGTCGGGCTGTTCACTTGCACTGGGACACAGCTATTCCCATGGCGTGGCATGGGGAGGTTCTCAATCACCGTGTGTGGCTGGGTCTTGGAAGGAGTGTCACCTTGCATCCATACGTGTCCTGGGCATGTAGCACATGCCTGACTCC
Source organism: Triturus cristatus (assembly GCF_964204655.1). Lineage (NCBI taxonomy): Eukaryota > Metazoa > Chordata > Amphibia > Caudata > Salamandridae > Triturus > Triturus cristatus. Next base: position 835,796,912 of record NC_140588.1, on the reverse strand, counting down.
CTATGTGGCATGTGTGTATTGGCAGATTTACATGTGCTCAGTAGACATGAGTTGTTCTCGTAGTGCACTCACTCTTCCTTGTCACTTCCAAATTACTGCAGAGCGCCTCCTGTTGCCCGAAGAATTCCAGACTTGGCCACCATGCAGGAGAATGACAGCATCCGGCTCTACCGCTTCACCCAACCGTTGATTCTGGAGCTGACGGCGAGACTGGCACCACACCTGCAACCGCAGCACAGGTATCCTACGGCACTGACACCCCAGCTGAAGGTAATGGCTGCCCTACATTTCCTTGCCACGGGTACCTTCCAATATACCATAGCTCATGTTGGTGGCATGTCCCAGAGCATGTTCAGCGGTGTGCTGCATGATTTCTTGGAGGCCATGTTGATTCACCTGGATGACTTCATCAAGTTCCCAACCCCTGAACAGATGACTGAGGTCAAGCGTGGATTCTATGCCCTGGGAGGGATGCCCCATGTCATTGGGTCCATAGATGGGACACATGTAGGTTTGGTACCACCACACGCACGGGAGGTGGCGTACCGCAATCGGAAGCACTACCACTCCATCAATGCCCTTGTGGTGTGTCTGTCCAACATGGTGATTTCACATGTCTGTGCTCGTTTTCCAGGATCAGCACACGATGCCTACATCATGAGGCGTAGCGGGATGCCTGATATGATGATGCAGCTGCGCAACGAACGTGCATGTGTTGTTGGTGGGTACAGTCTGTCTGTCCTGTATTCTGTTTGGCCGAGCAGCACTACCGCTTCGCCTGTTCTAACGATATCCATGTGCTTTCCATTTAGGGGACGCTGGCTATCCCAACATGCCTTGGCTGCTGACACCTCTCCGCAACCCCATCACGCCGGCCCAGCTCCGCTACAACACCGCCCATGGCCGGACAAGGCGAGTGATAGAGAGGACGTTTGGCATGCTGAAGAGCCGATTCCGGTGCCTCCACAAGACCGGCGGCGCACTCCCATATGCCCCGGCGAAGGTCTGCAAGATCTTCATGGTCTGCTGCATGCTGCACAACATGGCAGTTGAAAGAGCTGTGCCCCTCATCCTGGATCAAGATGACGAGGACCATCCACCCGTGGAGGACGAAGGGCTTGGCAATGGGGCTAGTGATGTGGAGGATGTGGAGCCGCAAGAGGACATCCGGACTCGGCTCATACGCGACTTCTTTGCTTAGTGGTGAGTACCAGGGTCTGAGTGTGCACGCATTGGTCCCCGTGTGGCATGCGTTGTGATGTGTGTCTCCACCTGCATGTATGGCACGTGGGTCAGAGGTGTGTGTGGGTGTGTCACTGGAGTGATGGTGGCAGTGATGGTAGTATTTCCCCAGACATAATTGTGACATAGCATGTTGTCATACATACATGTGTCGAGTACATGCACATGCAAGTGGCTGTGCTTCTTGTGGCTGAGTTCTTGTGTGTCTCTCTTCCCCAGGTACCTGCGCATGCCGTTTGCTGGTTGCATTGTTGTGGCACTGCTATTCCTCATGGACATGGCATCGTGGGCTGACTCAGCGTTACAGGCACGGACACGTTTGGAAGTCTCCATGGGGTAAGGGATGCATCTGGGGTGTATTGGGTGTGGCAGTTGTTCACGATGTGTGCACACTGCCCCGGTCGGGGTTTGGGTCCTCTGCAGACATGTGGCATCCCCATGGGACACGACATGCAGCTGGGTACACCTGAATAGATGGGCTGCCTGGTTGTCAGTCATCAGTGATGGGATGGTGGATTGTGATGAAGGCATCAATGTGTGTGACACTGCCCTCGGACACATCCGGTTAACATTGTCTTGACATGGCGTGGGACTTCCACATCAGCGGATGTATGGTGTATGGCAGGCTCTCCGTGAGCAGCTGTGGGTATTTAGCTATTATCCGACACTTGTGTGCCAGTTCCATGGCTATCACGCATTTGTGCTGCAGAAGGGGGGTGCCAGTGTTGGAGCCACATGGTACTCCACATGATGTGTTCATGTGTACTTCAAGTTGCCTCTGCAATCCCAAACACATGACTATTAAAGGTGTCCCTATGCCTCCAAGGTGCCTCTTCTCAGTCAATGCTGGTGTGTTGGCACGGTGCATCCTGCATGTCTGGCATGGTATTCCCTGATTGTGGCTATGTGTCAATGTGTCGAGTGGCAAGATGCAAGCTGTGTGTGTGTGCTGAGACTGTGTAATGGGCATGATGTCCATGACTGTGTGGGTATTGTGACATGTGCCATCCCCATGCATCCAACGTTATCCATGACCCCATTCTCTGCATCCACCGGACTGAAGCTTGCAGGACATGGTTCTGCCACCTGTCTACACGTACCTGGGTGCCCCCCAGGACACGGGCCAGGATCCCTGACCTCTGCGCATGACTGTTGCTGTACTCAATGTGTCTGTCAGCACGGTTGTTCGGCCACCCCCTCAGCTGGTTCTGACCATCACGGGTGTGTATGGTGCTCCATGTCTGTCTTGCCTAGAAAACTGTGACCCATGTGTCCTGTGCCAGACTCAGGCCCCAGGGTGTGGATGGTTGAAGTGAACAGATGACTCAGGCATGTTTAGACTGTACAAGACACATGTTAGGTAATAATGCTACCAGCAGGCATCTACTCTTAATAGTGTGATTTATTATTGGGGGGGGGGGGCCAAGTGAGGGCCTTTCCGGGATTAGGGAATCCAAAGTTCAGTAGGGGAGTTGGTGTCCTTGCCATTGGAAATCCTCAGAGTCCATGCCACAGTCTTTGTCAACATTGGTCAGCCAGTGACCAGCAGGGCCATGTGGCAGAGAATGTCTCTTGATGCTGTGATGCTGTTGCTCCAGTGGGCCAGGTGCCAGGCCAGGTGTCCTGGGAGATGGTGATGTAGCAGCCACCCTCACGGTCCTTTCCGTGGACGACCCGGCTTCCTGCGGGGAACCTCAGCAGCAGGCCGTGACGACGTCTGGGATGCTCCGTCGGATGTTTCCTCCTCCTCCTCATGATCCCTCCCTGTGGGTGGTGATGTTCTCCGCCTTCTGGCACAGGGAGGGTCGGCCATGGTGTCGGCCATCCGACGGAGTTCAGCGTGAATCCCCTGGGACGCCGTCACTTGCTCAGCCTGTCTGTCCTCCATCCTCCGTTGGTGTAGCTGTAGACAGGCTATTAGCTCCGCATGTTGCTGGGCCTGCTGGACCTTGATCCCCTCGAGGACGGACACAACCTGGGCCATGCCCGTGGTGTCCTGCCGGTATGAGTCCAGGATGTTACGGACATGGGAAAATACCGGATCCCCAGCCAACTGGTCAGGCTCGCGCCTCCGCCGCTCTCCACTCCCACCACCCCTGCCCACTTGCGTCTGGCCTGCACTTGTGGGCACATGGGGTCTCCGGGACCCCTGAGGGGTGGCATTGGCGTTGTCGCCTGCCTCCTCCTGGGTGCCCGGGACACCGTGTCCCTCCTGGCGAGCCTGGCTGCATTGTGGTGTTGGGGCAGGGATCCTGGGTGTCTCCTGGGATGTGGCAGGAGTGGGGGTGGTGGTTGGCACGGTTGTACCTGACGCAGGTGCTGCAGGTGGTTGGACACCAGAGGGGCCAGGTCGGTCGGGGTCGTCCGCAGAGTGGTGAGAGTGGTCGCTGCCGGTGGGATCGGTCTCCTGCAGATCCGGGTCCTGTGAGTGTTCCCCCCCAGTGTTGGGGGGTGCAGCACGACGTTGACCTGTGTGTGAGAGAGACAATGTTACTTTTGATCCATGCAACATCCATGTTGCATCCGTTACAAAGTTGGCACATTTCCTCTTGGAATTAGGATCTGTCTTGCATTCCACTCACAGTGCACTTGTGCATGTGTGTGTCCCTTGGGCACCAATTTGGCCCCTTTAACTATGTGTGGCACAGTCTTACTTGCTGCGTCAAGTGTGACTGCAGTCAGCAGTGGAGTGTGCATGTGTGGCGAGCCATGCACTTGCGCCTTCCTTGTAGCACTGTACATGTGCACATGGAGTGGATCCACACACTCATATGATGCAGGTGGCTGTCCTTGTGCTCGTGTACAGGTTGTAACATGGCCCTGCGTTTTGCCATGATGAAGAGGGGGGGTTCTGGCACTGGGCACCCTTGTCTACATGCACGCAGTCCACCTGCTGACGAGCAGACATTCCCACACACCAAAGGACTGATTTGCTCTCCCTGTGTCTCCCTCCTTCTCTGTCCCCCTCTCCCTCCCTCTCTGTCCCCCTCTCCCTCCCTCTGTGTCCCCCTCTCCCTCCCTCTGTGTCCCCCTCTCCCTCCCTCTGTGTCCCCCTCTCCCTCCCTCTGTGTGTCAGCCTCCTCCCTCTGTCCATCTTCCTGTGTCTCCCTCCCTCTCTGTCCCCCTCTCCCTCCCTCTGTGTGTCAGCCTCCTCCCTCTGTCCATCTTCCTGTGTCTCCCTCCCTCTGTGTCCCCCTCTCCCTCCCTCTGTGTGTCAGCCTCCTCCCTCTGTCCATCTTCCTGTGTCTCCCTCCCTCTCTGTCCCCCTCTCCCTCCCTCTCTGTCCCCCTCTCCCTCCCTCTCTGTCCCCCTCTCCCTCCCTCTGTGTCCCCCTCTCCCTCCCTCTGTGTGTCAGCCTCCTCCCTCTGTCCATCTTCCTGTGTCTCCCTCCCTCTGTGTCCCCCTCTCCCTCCCTCTGTGTGTCAGCCTCCTCCCTCTGTCCATCTTCCTGTGTCTCCCTCCCTCTCAGTCCCCCTCTCCCTCCCTCTGTGTCCCCCTCTCCCTCCCTCCGTGTGTCACCCTCTGTCACCTTGGCCCAGCTTCCTGGGCACACACTGTTAGCAGATCTTTGAGTGGCCCTTGGCCTGTTGATGTGAGTTTGTTTCTGATCTCCAGGCACCCATTTTGTCTGCTGTGTGTCTGTGCGCTGCTGCTGTGGTGGTGTGTGCTGCCACTCTTTCACACTGTTGGCTGTTCATTAGCTGCTGGCATGTGCAAAACAGTGCCTTCACCCCCATGTGTTGATGCAAGGCATCCGCCATTTGCTGGCAAGTCATTCCTGTGTTGGGACACAGTGTTTGTCTGGCTGTGACCTAGGCCATATGGGCAGAGGGCATTGTTGTCTGCTTTGGAGTCGCACTATGTGATTCTTGGTGCCCACACTCCCGCCATCCGGGTTACCGTGTCATGTGTTGTTGTCTTCTGTGGCCTGTGACTTGACATTGTCCAGCTGGGTGCATGGGGCATGGTGGCAGCAGTGGCATGTGCCTGCTCATGGAGTGTGGTTGAGTAATGCGATGGCTTGTGGTGGTTGCGTGCCTGTTAGTAATTTTGTTTGTGGTTGCAGTTCCCCCCATGTGAGGTGCGTTGTTTGTGTACTCACCCGGGTCTCGGAGTCCTTCTACTCCTTCAACTGCCTCCACCGGCAGTATGGCCATCACCCTCTCCTCCCAGGGATGGTACTGTACGGGTCTGCGGGAGGGCCCTCCTCCGGTGGCGTTGGCCTGGTCGTGTTCCTCCTGTCTCTTGGCTCTGACCCTCCTCCGCAGATCGTACCACCTGTTCTGGCAATCCTGCTTGGTCCTCCTGGTGTCCGCAACAGCATTCACAGCATCGACGATGGTCTGCCACATGGCTGTTTTGGCTGCCTGGCTGGTGCTTCTGACCAATGTTCCAAAGATCTGTGGCTCGACTCTGAGGATTTGATCAACAAGGACCTCCAACTCTCGGTGACTGAACTTTGGATTCTTGGTAGTGGGCATGGTGAGGGGTGTGGGTGGGGATGGTGTGGGTGTGGGGGTGTGTGGATGTTGGGGGGGGGTGTGGATGGTTGTGTGTGTGTGTGAATGTGATGAGAGGGTGTTTGTGAGGGTGGTCGTGTGAAGGTGTGCAAGTGTAAGATGTGGTGTCGCTTGTAGTCTGGTTCTGTGGTGTCTGGCAGCAGTGGGTCTGTTGCAAAGGCTCATGGTTTGTGTGTGTGGGCCCTTTTTATTGGTCCATGGGTGGGTGTGGCAGTGTTTGAATTTTGGGTGGGTGTGTTATAAGGAGTGGTGGTGTATTGGGCCTCTGTTTGTTTTTGACAGTTGCAGGTCAGTGATTGTGTTATTTTAGTGGTTGTTGGCCATGTTTAGTGGCTGTGTGCCTTTCGAATGGTGTATTGTTGAGTTTTTTTGTTTTGTCCTTGTTGTGTACGTGCGTTTTGAGCGTGTGTACGGTGTGTACATGGGCCATTTGGTTGTACGATTTGGTCCTTGTGTGTGGCTTTGCACGACTCGTACATGCGGTTGTGATGTTGGGGCATGGGGTGCGCTCCGTACTTAGGAGGTTGTGTTGGGGGTGCGCCAGGAACGTACTGGGGTGGGGGTACGACTGGAACGTACTGGGGTGTACATGGACGGTGGTACGACACGTACAGGGGTGGGGGGGTGTACATTGACGGTGGTACGACACGTACTGGGGTGGGGGTACGACTGGAACGTACTGGGGTGTACATGGACGGTGGTACGACACGTACAGGGGTGGGGGGGTGTACATTGACGGTGGTACGACACGTACAGGGGTGGGGGGGTGTACATTGACGGTGGTACGACACGTACTGGGGTGGGGGTACGACTGGAACGTACTGGGGTGTACATGGACGGTGGTACGACACGTACAGGGGTGGGGGGGTGTACATTGACGGTGGTACGACACGTACTGGGGTGGGGGTACGACTGGAACGTACTGGGGTGTACATGGACGGTGGTACGACACGTACAGGGGTGGGGGGGTGTAAATTGACGGTGGTACGACACGTACAGGGGTGGGGGGGTGTACATTGACGGTGGTACGACACGTACAGGGGTGGGGGGGTGTACATTGACGGTGGTACGACACGTACAGGGGTGGGGGGGTGTACATTGACGGTGGTACGACACGTACAGGGGTGGGGGGGTGTACATTGACGGTGGTACGACACGTACTGGGGTGGGGGTACGACTGGAACGTACTGGGGTGTACATGGACGGTGGTACGACACGTACAGGGGTGGGGGGGTGTACATTGACGGTGGTACGACACGTACTGGGGTGGGGGTACGACTGGAACGTACTGGGGTGTACATGGACGGTGGTACGACACGTACAGGGGTGGGGGGGTGTACATTGACGGTGGTACGACACGTACTGGGGTGGGGGTACGACTGGAACGTACTGGGGTGTACATGGACGGTGGTACGACACGTACAGGGGTGGGGGGGTGTAAATTGACGGTGGTACGACACGTACAGGGGTGGGGGGGTGTACATTGACGGTGGTACGACACGTACAGGGGTGGGGGGGTGTACATTGACGGTGGTACGACACGTACTGGGGTGGGGGTACGACTGGAACGTACTGGGGTGTACATGGACGGTGGTACGACACGTACAGGGGTGGGGGGGTGTACATTGACGGTGGTACGACACGTACTGGGGTGGGGGTACGACTGGAACGTACTGGGGTGTACATGGACGGTGGTACGACACGTACAGGGGTGGGGGGGTGTACATTGACGGTGGTACGACACGTACTGGGGTGGGGGTAGGACTGGAACGTACTGGGGTGTACATGGACGGTGGTACGACACGTACAGGGGTGGGGGGGTGTACATTGACGGTGGTACGACACGTACTGGGGTGGGGGTACGACTGGAACGTACTGGGGTGTACATGGACGGTGGTACGACACGTACAGGGGTGGGGGGGTGTACATTGACGGTGGTACGACACGTACAGGGGTGGGGGGGTTTACATTGACGGTGGTACGACACGTACAGGGGTGGGGGGGTGTACATTGACGGTGGTACGACACGTACAGGGGTGGGGGGGTGTACATTGACGGTGGTACGACACGTACTGGGGTGGGGGGGTGTACATTGACGGTGGTACGACACGTACTGGGGTGGGGGTACGACTGGAACGTACTGGGGTGTACATGGACGGTGGTACGACACGTACAGGGGTGGGGGGGTGTACATTGACGGTGGTACGACACGTACAGGGGTGGGGGGGTGTACATAGACGGTGGTACGACACGTACAGGGGTGGGGGGGTGTACATTGACGGTGGTACGACACGTACAGGGGTGGGGGGGTGTACATTGACGGTGGTACGACACGTACTGGGGTGGGGGTACGACTGGAACGTACTGGGGTGTAGGTAGACGGGGCTGTGACACGTACTGGGGTGGGGGTGTGGCTCGAACGTACTGGGGTGTAGGTACACGGGGGGTACGACACGTACTGGGGTGGGGGTGCAACTGGAACGTACTGGGGTGTACATAGACGGTGGTACGACACGTACAGGGGTGGGGGGGTTTACATTGACGGTGGTACGACACGTACTGGGGTGGGGGTACGACTGGAACGTACTGGGGTGTACATAGACGGGTGGGGGTATACATATACGGGGGGTACGTGTCGGACGTACGGGGGCTGGGGGGAGTGTTGGGCGCGTATGCGGGCACATGTCTCCATGGTTGCTATTGGTGTTCGGTGCGGACAGTGTTTTTTCCATACGGTTGTAGGCTCGGACGCACGGGATGGATCGTGATTCCTCGGTCGGACTTGGATTTTTACGTTTGTAAGGTAAATCGTCCGAGGACGTGTCGGACACGTTTTCCGACCCGAGGACGTGTGGGGAATGATTCCCGGTGCGGGTCGTATGGACTTTTTACCATGCGAATCGTGATTGCCAGTTCGTACGGCATTTGTACGATTCGTACGGTAATAAGACCCGATACGAGTCGCACGGGGGAATTTTTTGCCGGATCGTGATCGGCACCTTAGTATGTGTAAGTTTCTGTAAAAGTAAGTGTGGTGGTGTGTGTATAACTGTATATGCAAGTAAATGGATGTTTGATTCTTTATTAGCATGAGTGACTATGTGTGTGAGAAACTCTATGGATGAGTGGGGTTGTGTGACAGGATGTGTAGGTGTATGAGTACATATGATGAGTGAGTACATGTATGAGTGACTGTATAGGACTGTTGGTGAATGAGTGGATGTGTATGTGGATCTTAGAATTACTGAATAGGATGTTGTAACTGGTATTGGTATGTCCATTGTTTTGAAACTATTAGTTTCTATTTTTGAATGTGTGTATCAAAGGTTATATTAGGGGGAGAGGAGGTCTGCCACTCTATTACAAGGATGATGTCATCAGTGATGTTATCAGTGATGTCATTTGAGATGTCATCAGTGATGTCATGAGTGATGTCACTGACCATGTCATGAGTGATGTAATATGTGACGTCATCAGCAGTGCATTGCGGGCGCGCGAATTATAGTTAGCTGAACTAACTATAATGGGGGAATTTCAATGGTTTTGTACAAGTAAAAAGTCCAGCAAGCTATAACGCCCCTGAAACCTATGGTTTTTTCAGTGAATTTCTGAGGTTTTTTAAATGCTTATTCCTAACTATAACGTGCCTGAAACCTATGGTTTGTTCAGTGAATTTCAAAGGTTTTTTAAATGCTTATTTCTAACTGTGCCTACAGAGATAGGACATGTGAAGAACGAAGAAAAAATGCACAGAAAGAAAAAAAGAGAAATGTAGAAAGAAGCAACAGAAGTCCTCAAAGACAAAGAAAAATGCAGGAAGAAGGATAACATGCAGAAAGAACAAAAAGAAGAGCAGAAATCATCCTGTAACCTCAACTTTTTCAGACGGATACTGGTGGTAACTGAGTCTGACTAACCAGTCCTAGAGCCAGTGCTATGTTAAAAGACACTCAGAATACAGTGAAAACACCTACATACACTAGGGAACAGTATGCGTTGGGGTCCCCCTGTGATTAGCATGACCTCCTCTGTAAGCCCCTAGTATATAATAGGGCAGGGGATTAAAACTACCTCTTAAAATGCGCCACAGGGTGTGTTTGCACATGTCACCTCAGGCCCCGTCCCCTCCCTTCCCCACTGGGTAAACACGCCCTGTGGCCGTTTTAAGTTGGGACATTAAGTCCCCTTGAATCCTTTCCAACTAGACCACTAGGTACCTCCAGATAGCGCCACAGAGCTGCGTTGCAGAGAGATGTAAAAAGGGGCACGGCCTAGACCCCCTCTCTGCAACGCAGCGCAGTGGGGCTTACTGGAAGCACCTGGTGGGCTAGTTGGTCCCCAGGGTCCCTCAGGATTGAAGGGGAATTATTTCCGCAACATAAAACGCGCCACAGGGCTTGTTTGCACACGTTAACTCAGGCCCCGCCCCCTTCTTCCACCACTATGTAAACACGCCCTGTGGCCATTTTTTAAGTTGGGAGATTAAGTCCCCTTGAATCCTGAGGGTCCCTAAGGGCAAAATAGTACACTAGGTATGTCCAGTAAGCGCCATTGCAGAGAGGTGTAAAAAGGGGCACGGCCTGCACCACCTCTCTGCAACGCAGAGCAGTGGCACTTACTGGAAGCACCTGGTGGGCTAGTTGTCCCCCAGGGTCCCTCAGGATTGAAAGGGAATTATTTCCCCAACTTAAAATGCGCCACAGGGTGTGTTTGCACACGTCATGTCAGGCCCCGTCCCCTCCCTTCACCACTGTGTAAACGCGCCCTGTGGCCGTTATAAGTTGAGAGATTAAGTCCCCTTGAATCCTAAGGGTCCCTAGGGTCAAACTAGCCCAATAGGTACCTCCAGTAAGTGCCACAGAGCTGCGTTGCATAGAGGTGTAAAAAGGGGCATGGCCTCAGAACACCTGTCTGCAAGGCAGCTCCCTGGCGCATACTGGAGATACCTGTTGGGCTAGTTGGCCCTCAGGGACCCTCAGTATTGAAGGGGAATTAATTCCCCAACTTACAACTGGCCAGGGGTGGTGTTTGCAGAGTGCTGCAAGGAGGGGGTGTGGCCTCTGGCGCATTGCCAGTCTTTTATTTTTTTTATTTTTTTAAGGAGGGCAGTGTGGCCCCCCTTCTTTTTCTAATTTATTGGCCCTGGGGACCCCATTCCCCAGGACCTGCACCCTAATTTTTTTTGTTGAAAAAAATAAATTTGGCCCTCCCAAAGCCTTAATCGGCCCCGGGGACTCCAACCCCCCGGGTCATGGCCTTTTTTTTTTTATTCTTTAGGAGGGGGGCTGCGTTGCCCCCCCTCCTCAAGCCTCTTATGGCCCCGGGGACCCCATCCCACGGGGCCGGCCTTTGTTTTTTATTATTTTTAAAAAGTATATATTTATAGAAACACCTAGGACATGCTGGACAAACCGTATGTACCTATCACCATGACGATTTGCGTGATATTCATTAAAAGGCGACTATGCATACAATGAATCCACGTGGAATGTATTTACACCATTAGTGAAGCTCTGACGTGTCTGATGCCCTACTGTGCCTAATCCCGACGCCCCCGCCGGTGGGTACTCTCCAAGTAGACACCCTTGTCGTTTATTTATACAAACATGGGTGGCTATTGACGGGCGCATTTAATACACACGCACACCAAGCCATTCAAAGGGGATTCGACAAAAATTCGACCAAACTATGCAAGAAACCCCCCTCACGGTTAATAAAACACACATCCACCGCCGGATGTGTAATACTTTTTATTTTACTCTCTGGAAAGGAGACGAACCTCACTTGAGAGTCACAACGTGCTCCTGGCTGAGCCCAATGTTGTGTTACCCCCACCAGTGCCCGCCGAGTGCCACACACCTCTGTGTTGTATTCCACCAGCTAGTGCATATGCTATGACACTCTCTAGACCATGTGCACTGTAACACCACCCCGTGAATATGTCATGCCACACTTGCCTTCGCACGGGTTATATTGCCCCATCTAACGTGCCTTCCTCAATGCCTTTGTTATAACGCACAGCGCTATGCCATACACATTACAATCTGGGATCCATATCTTTGTCACAGTGCATATGCAACGTTACACTCCCAGGCACATATTTTATATTACAACTTTAGAGACTAGTTAGGTTACACAACACTGCCCTGTGCATATTACACTCCAAGGCGCATATCGCAAAGCACGCGCTAGTGCCTGTGCTATCTCGCGCTCGCCAATGAATCTGTCATTGCGCACAATGTATTGCATATTATATTTCACGCCCGGTTCATCTTATATCACACTTTTTGGTGCATAGTTTATACCATATACTATATCTAGTTTTCATTTTCAATCGTGGTCTCAGGACTATGTTCTATATCACACTGCGTCCACCTACCCTTTTCACGGGCATTACATTTTGCGATGGAGGGTGGAGGGTCAGGGGGTGTTTCTGCCAAGTGAGCCCGGAGTCACAGTCACAAACGTCCTCTTCTTCCTGAATAAAAGTGAAATTATGCTGCATACTTGTTCATATTTTAAGTAGTTCGCACAGACACACATTTTAAAAACAATAAAGTTCCTAATACCCACCTTCTCTGAACAGTTAGCTTGCTGCCCCATCCACCTCCTCCCTATGCTCTGTTGTCTGAATCCATGGACTAGCCTCCTCCCTCCTGCCATGCATGGTCTGATGTGCTGCCACTGCCCTCCATTTAGCATGATGAACCAGTCCACACCTCCTGCCCTCCATTGCCCAATTCTATGGTCCATCATGACCTCTGGCTTAGCCTCTGTGCTTAGCTTGCTGCCCCTATTCTCCCCCCCCCTGCCCTCCGATGTCTTTGTGCATGCCCCTGCTCCATCCTTTTTGCCCACCATGTTCCATGGACCTGCCACTCTTATCTACTCTGAGTGTTCTGTTGAGCTGCCACTCCCCTCCCACCTGCCTAGCATTGTCAGATGACTGTAACCTGTCCCTGCCACCTCCACCTTGCCTGTCCACATGCCATGCCCCTATCCCCTTCCTCCAGTCCTTCATGGTCCATTTTACTGCCACACCCTTCTGCCCTCCCTGGTCTGTTGTGCTGCCACTGCTCCTCCTGCCTACCCCGCGCGGTCTGTTGTGAGGCCCCCTTCCCCTGAACTATCTTGTCTGTGCCTAGGTCCTGACCCTCCCTTCATTCCTCCATGGTCCTTTGTGCATGCCCCTGCACCCTCCTTCTTGCCCATCATAGCCATTGTGCTGCCACTAACCCTCCCGCTGGTCATGCATGGTCTTCTGTGCTGCCATGGCCCCTCCCACCTTCCCTGTGTGGTCAGCTAGCTGCCCCTGACCCCCTCCCACCTTCCCTCCATGGTCTATGTGTATACCATCATAGTCTCATTGTTGCTCTCCATGGTGTGTCTTGTTTCTAGTGCCCATCCTGCCTGACCTCCATGGTCATCTTGCTGCTCCTGCCCTGCCCCCTTGCCCCCAGCCCTCTGTTTCCATGTGCAGACCTCTATTCCCTCCCTCCTGGCTTGTCTGTTCCATTGTAATGCCTCCTGCCCTTTATGGTCTGTTATGCTGCAGCTTTCTCTCCTGTCTGTCCATTATGTTCAGCTAGCTACCATTGCCTCTTTACCCTCAGTTCTCTGTTGTCCATGTGCATGGTCCTGTCCCCTCCCTATTGCTTTCTATGGATTGTTGTGCTGCACTCCCGTCCCGCATGCCCTGTGTGGTGTATTGTCCTGCTGCAAACCCTGATGCCTGCCTTGTAGGGTCAGTTTGGTGCACCTCTCCATGTCCCTCCTGTCTTCTGTTATCCGAGTGCATGTCCCTACCCTAATTCCTCCTGCCTACCATGATCCAATGTACCATACTTGTGAACATTTTGAACTTGGTAAGAGGGAGATTTTGAAAAAAAACTGGGGTATTTATTTTCCCCTTTGAGTTACATTGAAAAAGAGGAGATTGTAGACAGGAGACAGATCAAATAAAGCCCATTTGAGCTTAAAAACATTGGATGTTTCCTGGCTGAAACGGGTCTGTTGGCATGTATGGTTGTACTACCACTGCCTCTGTCTTCTGCCCACAATGGTCTATTATATTGCCACAGCCTCTCTTGCCAGTCCTTTATTGTTGGTTTGTTGCCCCTGCCCCCCTTTCCACTGCCCTCCATAGTCTGTTGTGCTGCCACTGCCCTTCCTGCCTGCCCAGTGTGGTCAAATTGTTGCCTCTGCACTCTCCTACCTGCCTTCAATTTTCAGAGTCCGTGCCCCTGGCCTCTGCCTCTCAACAGTATCCCAATGAACAACTAGATTGCTAACATTCTATATTTATTACAAAAGTGTGGAACGCCTGACGTCATCTTGATGTAATCAAAACTGTAATACCTAGAGCATTTCCTTTAAAAATTACATATATGAGAGGGTCTTATTTGCATCAAAATTATGATTAGTGCTCTAAAAAACTAAAATGAGGACATATTTTCTGAGTTTTCAAATAGTGACATATTATGTTTTTTTAAATGTTGCACCTAGGGGAGAGGATGTGGTGTTACTTCCAGAGCTGCAGACTTTGCAACTGGGGAACCAGGTTGGAGTTTCTGCTTCAGCTCAACATTCTGTGATTCTGGTCAAATCACTTAATCTCCCCATGTCTACAACCAAAATGAATTTGATCTTGTGTGATGTAACCAATGCTCATGTAAAGCACTCCAATACCTGACAAGTCTGCACTATATAAAACTGCAAATACACAAAAAATAAGTGTTTTTCACACTTCTGTCTTTGGGCTACATGTGGGCTTCATCTGGGTGATATTTGTGCTGCATTTGGGCTCTTTTGTCTCTGGTGGCCATCTTGGGAGATTTATTTGTTATGAAGTTTCCTAATTTCCTCATTTACTGCAGTATCCTCCGTAGGAAATGTTTTCAGTTTTTTACTTTGATTCCATCAAGAAGGTATTCAGATATGTCACACATTTGCCATAAATTCTGAATGTTAGCACTCTAGTTGCTCATTAGATCACTGTAGTGAAGCTACAGCTCACCACGGAAGTCTGCTGCTGGTATTAAAAGTGCATGTTTCAGTCTGCATATCAGAATTGTTTTATGAAATAGAAGAGGATTTGAGAAGTCACTCAAAATGTGCCCTAATTTTTCTTTCTTCAGCACTAATCATAATTTCTATGGCATAATGAACCCCCTCATTTTGTTCCTTTTTAAATTAAATGTTTTAAGTGTTACCACTTTATTTCAATCAAGATGGCTTCAGGTGTGCCATACTTTTGTCATAAGTAAGACTGTTAGCGCTCTAGTTGTTCTTTAGAACACTCTGGGACATTCTGTCATTGGGCTATACTTGGGCTACATCTGGGTGATATTTGGGCTACATTTGGGCTCTTTTGTCTCTGGTGGCCATCTTGGGAGATTTATTTGTTATGAAGTTTCCTAATTTCCTCATTTACTGCAGTCTGCTCAGTAGGAAATACTTTCAGTTTTGTACTTTGGTTCCATCAAGAAGGCATTCAGATGTGTCACACATTTGCCATAAATTCTGAATGTTAGCACTCTAGTTGCTCATTAGATCAGTGTAGTAAAGCTACTGCTCACCCGGGAAGTCTGCTGCTGGTATTCAAAGTGCATGTTTCAGTCTGCATGCAGAATTTTTTTATGAAATAGAAGAGGATTTGAGAAGTAAAAATTTCCCCTAATTTTTCTTTCTGAAGCACTAATCATAATTTCTAATGCAAAATGAACCCCCTCATTTTGTTCCTTTGTAAATTAAATATTTTAAGTGTTACCACTTTATTCCAATCAAGATGGCTTCAGGTGTGCCATACTTTTGTCATAAGTAAGACTGTTAGTGCTCTAGTTGTTCGTTAGAACACTCTGGGACATTCTGTCATTGGGCTATACTTGGGCTACATCTGGGTGATATTTGGGCTACATTTGGGCTCTTTTGTCTCTGGTGGCCAATTTGGGAGACTTATTTGTTATGAAATTTCCTAATTTCCTCAATTACTACAGTCTCCTCAGTAGGGAATACTTTCAGTTTTTTACTTTGATTCCATCAATATGGCATTCAGATGTGTCACACATTTGCCATAAATTCAGAATGTTAGCACTCTAGTTGCTTATTAGATCACTGTAGTAAATCTACTGCTCACCAGGGAAGTCTGCTGCTGGTATTGAAAGTGCAAGAGGATTTGAGAAGTCACTCAAAATGTGCCCTATTTTTTCTTTCTGCAGCACTAATCATACTTTCTATGGCAAAATGAACCCCCTCATTTTGTTCCTTTTTAAATTAAATGTTTTAAGAGTTACCAATTTATTCCAATCAAGATGGCTTCAGGTGTGCAATACGTTTGTCATAAGTATGACTGTTAGCGCTCTAGTTGTTCTTTAGAATACTCTGGGAAGCTGCAGTAGAACACAAAGGAATCAACTGACAGTCTCTGCCCTTGTTGGATGTACATGTTTTACTGAGAATTCCAGACTTCATTCTCACATGACTGAGAATGATAATGTGAATTTACAGAACATATGCTCTCAGCTTAGCTTATAGATCACCTTCCAAACCTCTGTGGGAAAAGCATGAGAAAATAGTTTTCTCTGAAACATGATTCATGATATCACAGCAGAAGGCTTTTTCACATGGTAAAATCACCTTAGAACACACCACAATTCCTAAAATGAGTATGGTACCATCAACAAATGATTTATAATGTAACTAGTCTTAAAACCTTCTATTAACTGCAATGCTTTTTAATGAGGTGCTATCATGTATATTGGTCCCAAGATGGCTGCCAAAACTTCTTGGATGAATTACTGACAGCCAATCAGATCTCACGATGAGATGTGTGGTTAGGCTCTGCCCAGATATATCTATCTTTGTAACTCTAATTTTCTCAGGAACTACTGAACGGATTTACACCATTGAAGCAAAAGGCACAAGTCTGAACTGAGGACTACCTCTTTGCCAAATTTGGTGTAATTCCGTTCAGCAGATCGGGCTGTAGCTGCGCCAACAGGTCCTATGGGAAAATGCATGGGGAAAACGTGTTTGGGACCCCCCTTTTTTCTCGGCCCCTGCTTGACGAATGACTGTTAAATTTTCAGGATAGGAGCGGACCGGAGTTGGCCAAAAGTTTGGAAAGTGTGGCAAAGATTTGTCAATCGGCGCCAACGTTATTCAAAATAGAATGTTGCGGATTTCCTATGGAAAATAGGTCCTAACTATAACTACCTACTGTAGGTAATATATATATATATTTATATTACCTACTGGCGGTCGCCATAGTTAGGACCCTGTTTCCATAGGAAATCCGCAACATTCTATTTGGAATAACTTTGGCGCCGGTCGACGAATCCTCGCGAAATTTTCGAAATAGGTGGGGCGCTACGCTCCGCTCCTACCCTGAAAGTCTCGGGGGGATTCGTCAAGCGGGGGCTGAGATAAAAGGGGGGTCCCAAAACGCGTTTTTCCCATGCATTTTTCCATAGGACCTTTAGACACAGCTACAGCCCGAACGGCTGAACAGAATTACTTGAAATTTGGCAGAGAGGTAGTCCTCAGGTCAAGGAAGTGCCTTTTGTAGGTTTGGTGTAAATCTGTTCAGTAGATTCTGAGAAAATAGCCTTTAAATCAATATATATATCTGAGCCAGCTTACGGTGCGCTTACGGTGCGCTTACCGTACGCGTACGGTGACGTGCGCGAGCGCGATTCTGATTGGCTCTTAGATCTTAGTAAACATTCGAATCGGTCGAAACCAGGAAGCGGCGGCCGCCATTTTGTGTATTTCACTCAGAAAAAAAGGGTGATAACTTGAAAAGGGGGCAAGGAAGAGAGTTACAGACCCCCTAACATTTGTAAGGGGGTCAAAGAAGGACAGAAAAGTACAAAGAAAACATTTATTGATTTTAAAAAAAATCGCGGGGTACGCGTACGGTAAGCTCACCGTACGCGTACGGTAAAAAAAAAAAAAAAAATGAAATGAAATGCAGATTTAAGTGTTTAGATATTAGGGGGCTCTAAAAAGAGCCGTTGTGTTTATGAAGTGATTTTTTATTGGTACCTACAAGTAAGTACCGATGCAGAGTCTAAGGTTCAAGAGGAAGACTCTGTTCCCTTCATCAGTGAAGTGTAAACCATCTCCTCTATAAATGTCTTGCATGTCGTAACGCAAGTTGTTGTGGTAAATGGAACCCATACCATAGTCACGGAGGAAAGCAGAAACAGATTTGTTGACGTGCTTTCTTGCTTTGTCAATCTGTGGACAAAAATGATTGGATCAGTTCCATTTTTGCCTTTGGCATATGTTAGAAAACACAAAGGCAGTTTTAGGGAAAAGTGAAAACAGTTGTGCAAAGGTCTCCTTCATATGCATTTCCAGACCTACCCCAGTCAAAGTGCCTAGGTCATTGCCACCACAGTGCACTATTATGAGGTCAGGGTGTTGGATTTGCATGAAGGATTTCACCAATGGCATCAATTGGTGCCACTTTAACCCTCTCTGACCAATCCATTTAATGTCTACATTTGGCAAAGCAAGGTCTATCACCATATCTGTTTCTCTGCATACTTTTCACTCCAGAAGACATAGCTGTGCCCTACAATCCACACTGTGAACATCTTCAAATGAGAACTGGATGCACTCAGGAGGTGTAATTCAGTAGAATGGTAAAAAGAAATGAAAGACAGTTTGGAAATGGAGGCATACATATTTTTTTTATAAAAAAAAGAACTGATTGGCTGTTTCATACCATTCTAGAATAAAAACTAGGCTGTATGTGTAAATTTACAGAAGCATGTTTTGTATTGGTACAGAAAAATGTGTTACCAAAGAACAGTACTATGGATTTGCTGTTAGGTTTGAAAAGTCAAGCACTCCTGCTCTTTGGAAATGAAACATTGTGTGGCGAACTTCTGACCTAACTCTACACAGCAGTGTTCCATGAGCTGTTGCTATGGTAGCAGGCAGAAGTCAAGTTGGGGGAAGGGTACTAGGCAGAAGTCAAGTTGGGGGAAGGGTACTTTTGGAAAAGGGTTGGTTTTCAACCAATAGAAATGTGTGATTACATTTGAAAAAAAGGGGGAGGCACTGAGATTTGAAATTAATATGTATATGTGTGGAAAAGGAGAGGGAAAGTTTGCCATTATCTGGTTCTGCTGAGAGGAGAGAGGTGAACAGAACAGAGATCCTGGCTCTGATAATCTGCTGTTTGAGTGCCATATTTCTTTTACAATTAACTAATTTCAAAGGTGAGTTTAGAGTTTGAGAGGGGATGTATATGGTAAATTAAGAAATGAATAATAGAATTGGAATTCCTTTTGTTGAAGTTGTGTTTATTATTTTCTGTTTTGGGAGAAATTTAAATGTGAGGAACATGTAAAATAATATGGACTATGTTTTCACGAAAAATTAAGGTGTACTAGTAAAAATAAGGAATACTTTAAGAGTTTGAGGTTGCACTCAGTAATGCAAATACATTCAGCATCAGTGAGGCTGGTTGCCCTTGCTGGAGTGTAGTGAGTCACCCAGGTTACACATGTTGCTGGTCTCAGAAAGCTGTTTGGTATTGCTCTGGTGATTTTACATTTGCATTAGATGGAAAGGGGGAGGTTTTTTTTTATGCAGAAGCAGACTCTTAGCACACAGCCAGCTGGTTATCCCGTGGAATCATGGATAGTATTCACAACCGAGTGGGGTTTGAGGTTTCAGTTAGTAATGCAAATACATTCAGCATCACTAAGGCTGGTTGCCCTTGCTGGAGTGTAGTCAGTCACCCAGGTTACACATGGTGCTGGTTTCAAAAAGCAGTTTGGACATGTGCTGTTTTCAGAATCTGAAAAGTGGATTCAAAATGTGTCAGTCTGTAAAAGTGTTTATCACTTGCCAAAAAAAGAGTAGTAAGTGTGCTTTCAAATTGGCAAAGAAATTTCGTTTTGTGACTAATATGAAAACATGACTCTGTGTGCAAATAGGAATTACAGGCAGAGATTTATTGCGTATTGCTCTGGTGATTTTACATTTGCATTAGATGTAAAGGGGGAGCCATTTTTTTGTATGCAGAAGCAGACTCTTAGCACACAGCCAGCTGCTTATCCTGTGGAATCATGCATAGTATTCACAATCGAGTGGGGTTTGAGGTTTCAGTCAGTAATGTAAATACATTCAGCATCACTAAGGCTGGTTGCCCTTGCTGGAGTGTAGTCAGTCACCCAGGTTACACATGGTGCTGGTCTTAAAAAGCAGTTTGGACATGTGCTTTTATCAGAATCTGAAAAGTGGATTCATAATGTGTCAGTCTGTAAAAGTACTTATCACTTGCCAAAAAAAAGAGTAGTAAGTGTGCTTTCAAATTGGCAAAGAAATTTCTTTTTGTGACTATTGTGAAAACATGACTCTGTGTGCAAATAGGAATTACAGGCAGAGATTTATTGCGTATTGCTCTGGTGATTTTACATTTGTATTAGATGGAAAGGGGGAGGTATTTTTTTATGCAGAAGCAGACTCTTAGTACACAGCCAGCTGCTTATCCTGTGGAATCATGCATAGTATTTACAACCGAGTGGGGTTTGAGGTTTCAGTCAGTAATGCAAATACATTCAGCATCAATAAGGCTGGTTGCCCTTGCTGGAGTGTAGTCAGTCACCCAGGTTACACATGGTGCTGGTCTGAAAAAGCAGTTTGGACATGTGGTTTTATCAGAATCTTAAAAGTGGATTCATAATGTGTCAGTCGGTAAAAGTGTTTATCACTTGCCAAAAAAAAGAGTAGCAAGTGTGCTTTCAAATTGGCAAAGAAATTTCGTTTTGTGACTAATGTGAAAACATGACTCTGTGTGTAAATAGGAATTACAGGCAGAGATTTATTGCGTATTGCTCTGGTGATTTTACATTTGCATTAGATGGAAAGGGGGAGCCATTTTTTTGTGCAGAAGCAGACTCTTAGCACACACCCAGCTGCTTATCCTGTGGAATCATGCACAGTATTCACAACCGAGGGGGGTTTGAGGTTTCAGTCAGTAATGCAAATACATTCAGCATCACTAAGGCTGGTTGCCCTTGCTGGAGTGTAGTCAGTCACCCAGGTTACACATGGTGCTGGTCTTAAAAAGCAGTTTGGACATGTGCTTTTATCAGAATCTGAAAAGTGGATTCATAATGTGTCAGTCTGTAAAAGTGTTTATCACTTGCCAAAAAAAGAGTAGTAAGTGTGCTTTCAAATTGGCAAAGAAATTTCGTTTTGTGACTAATGTGAAAACATGACTCTGTGTGTAAATAGGAATTACAGGCAGAGATTTATTGCGTATTGCTCTGGTGATTTTGCATTTGCATTAGATGGAAAGGGGGAGCCATTTTTTTGTGCAGAAGCAGACTCTTAGCACACACCCAGCTGCTTATCCTGTGGAATCATGCACAGTATTCACAACCGAGTGGGGTTTGAGGTTTCAGTCAGTAATGCAAATACATTCAGCATCACTAAGGCTGGTTGCCCTTGCTGGAGTGTAGTCAGTCACCCAGGTTACACATGGTGCTGGTCTGAAAAAGCAGTTTCGACATGTGCTTTTATCAGAATCTGAAAAGTGGATTCATAATGTGTCAGTCTGTAAAAGTGTTTATCACTTGCCAAAAAAAAGAGTAGTAAGTGTGCTTTCAAATTGGCAAAGAAATTTCGTTTTGTGACTAATGTGAAAACATGACTCTGTGTGTAAATAGGAATTACAGGCAGAGATTTATTGCGTATTGCTCTGGTGATTTTACATTTGCATTAGATGGAAAGGGGGAGCCATTTTTTTGTGCAAAAGCAGACTCTTAGCACACACCCAGCTGCTTATCCTGTGGAATCATGCACAGTATTCACAACCGAGTGGGGTTTGAGGTTTCAGTCAGTAATGCAAATACATTCAGCATCAGTAAGGCTGGTTGCCCTTGCTGGAGTGTAGTCAGTCACCCAGGTTACACATGTTGCTGGTCTCAGAAAGGTGTTTGGTATTGCTCTGGTGATTTTACATTTGCAATAGATGGAAAGGGGGAGCTATTTTTTTATGCAGAAGCAGACTCTTAGCACACACCCAGCTGCTTATCCTGTGGAATCATGCACAGTATTCACATCCGAGTGGGGTTTGAGGTTGCACTTAGTAATGCAAATATATTCAGCATCACTAACGCTGGTTGCCTTTGCTGGAGTGTAGTCAGTCACCCAGGTTACACATGTTGCTGGTCAGAGAAAGCTGTTTGGTATTGCTCTGGTGATTTTACATTTGCATTAGATGGAAAGGGGGTGTTATTTTTTTATGCAGAAGCAGACTCTTAGCACACAACCAGCTGCTTATCCTGTGGAATCAAGCACAGTATTCACAACCGAGTGGGGTTTGAGGTTTTAATCAGTAATGCAAATACATTCAGCATCACTAAGGCTGGTTGCCCTTGCTGGAGTGTAGTCAGTCACCCAGGTTACACATGTTGCTGGTCTGAAAAAGCTGTTTGGACATGTGCTGTTTTCAGAATCTGAAAAGTGGATTCAAAATGTGTCAGACTGTAAAAGTACTTATCACTTGCCAAAAAAGTAGTAGAAAGTATGCTTTGCAATTGGCAAAGAAATTTCGTTTTCTGCCTAATTTCAAACCATGACTCTGTGTGCACACAGGAATTGTTTTTAGATATTTAATTTGTGATGGTGTTATTGTGATTTTCACTTGTAGGAAAGGGGTACATAGTATTTTAAGATTTGAAAAGATCATAAAAAATGTAGTAATATATTTAAATAAAATAAAGGAATTTTTTTTTAGTTTTTTTCAGGTATTGCTGAAGAGCAGTGAACAAAATTTAAGATGCCTACAAAATCCAGACTAAAGAAAGACCACAAAAAAAACCTATATTTGAAGACAACTGGAGGACCTAAGTTAGTTGGAGATGCTCATGTTGGGAAAAAGAACAAATCTTCTGGTAAGCAGACAAAAGATTTTTTAAAGAACATCTTCAAAAAAAGGAAAAATGTACAAAATGTTGGTACTGGAAAAAATGTTTTCAATAGAAAAAAAAAGAAAAAAATTGAGAAATTTAGTTAATGCAAATATACCTTCTGCAACAATAAAGATTAACTTAAACAGAAAAACAGCGTTTAAAGAGATACGTAGAAAAATGTTTCAGAAAAGAGTTATGTCCAATTTGATAAAGGATGTGAAGAAATATAAGCAAAATGCAAAATATTACAAGAGAAAAAAAGAAATTGAAGCCATTGCAGCAAAGGCATTAGAATTAAAAAGGAAACTATTCATTTTAATTTTGAATAGGATGCGTACATTAGATAAAATGGTTAATGTACTGAAATCACAAAGCAAAAGGAAAAGAGTAGTGAACAGAACAAACTTTTGTAAAGTGTTTTTAGGAAAATGGATGCATAGTTCAAGTAGTGAACCTTTATTTAATGAAGAGAGTTATTTTCAAAGTAATAGTTTGCTGCATGCAGTTGACACCAGAGGTCGTGCTTATGAAGTGAAAAATGGTTGCATAATGGAGAAGGAGATAATGGTTCCAAGAGATGAGGTACAAGTGATGGCGGATGAGGCTATGGGGAGACGTCCTAAAGCCCCAGTGTACACTTGGAATTGTAGTAGTATTTGCACTGTGCGTCAGGAATCTATTGATAAATTTCGTGAGTTTCTAAGAGAATATAGTAAAAAAAGTGTAAAACAGAAGATTAAGGTGCTTCAAAGTCTAGATCCATGCAGAGTGAGAGAGAATACTGGTTTGCAGGGTCATTCTCTGGCTTGTCTATCTAGAAAAGTGTGTAATAGTGTTTTCCATCATTTTAGGATGCTGGCTGTTCATCATACTGAAATGAGAAAGTTTGTGAGACGGTTGTATTTTGCTAAAAGTCCAGCAATAAAGTTAGATGAATTGAATAGGGATCTGTTCCGTGGATCGGTATCAGATGTAGAGAAGGTTGTTGATGAAATTCAGTTTTGTTACTTTGGTCCTGAACAAAACAGTGCAGAAAAGGACACAGTAAATGAGGAAGAAGTGGAAGAGAATGTAGAACCCTCTGTAAGTAAGACATTTAATGATCACATAACAAAATTTGAAAAAATCTCTAATGAAAGACCAAATATTACTTGTATTTGTTGCCGCAGAACTCATTATAGAAAACAAACTAGGAATGTTGATCTCTACAGAAAGAGTGAAAATGAAGATAATTATAAGTGGAAAGATTTTGCCACATATATATTTCTAGAAAATTGTTTTGAATTGGGTGAAGATCAGCGTATTTGTAAATACTGTTACAACAAGTTAGAGGAAAATAGAATGCCGACCAGAGCTGTACATAATAATTTAGAATTGGATGCTATTCCTGCTGAACTTTCTGAATTAAATACATATGAGTCTATACTTATTCAATGTGTTCATCAGTTCCAGACCATAGTACGTATGGAGCCCAAAACTGGTAAATTACCTCCTTCAGATTTACTGAGAGGTTTAAAAGGTAGAGTGGTGTATTTGCCCTTGGATTTGAAAAAAAATATGGAAACTATTGATGCGGATACTTTGGAAACTGAACCATTAGTTATTCTGGTTAATGGTGTACCTACAAAGAATAAGAAGATTTGGCAGGAGCTGGTAGATGTACGGAAAGTACAAAGAGCAAATTTGTATTTGAAAAGGAATAACAAATGGTACGAATCAATTTATATAGAAGAAGAAGAAGAAGATTTACAAAAAGACACAGAAACATCAACTGGACAAATTGAAAAAGTGGACAAGTCAAAGGAAGAAGAAATTTATGAACATTTTAGCATACATCCTCTTCATTCAAAAGAAGTTATGGGAGACAATATTGATCTGTTTCAGATGAAGAAAGCAAAAGGAACTCCCGTGAGTGTATGGGAGGAGAGCTTGGAAGCTCGATGTTTTCCCCAGCTGTTTCCTAAAGGAAAAGGAGGACGATACGATGAACGTCCAGAACAGATTCCAGCTTCTGAGTATCGGACTACAAGACTATATGCTGAAGATCCCAGATTTCGACAAAGTATTCCTTATTTGTTCCATCTTTTATTTGAAAGCGACTTGTCTGCACTATCTTATGCAGTAAATCACATTTTAAAAAGTGGAGTACATTTACAAAATGTGTCTGCTAAGGATTTTATGGAGAATGTGCAGCACCGAGATGATCATTTGGAAACACAACTGATCAATCTGATGGCTTGTCAGCGTGGGACAAATGAATATTGGTACCGACGCCATGGTGAATTAAAATGCATGTTACGAAATTTAGGAACACCAACATGGTTCCTTACCCTAAGCTGTGCTGAGTACGCTTGGGATGATTTACTGGATTTTCTACGAGAGGCAAATTCAAACATTAAAAACATCGAATACAAGACAGCAGGAGAACTGTGCTCATTGGATCCGGTTAATGTTTGCAGATATTTCAATCATAGATTTGAGGCTATGATGCCCTTCATCTGCAATAAAAAAAATCCACCTCTAGGAGAAGTAGTGGGTTTCTTTTGGAGAAAAGAGTACCAGGCAAGAGGTGCTCCTCATATTCATATGCTGTTGTGGATCAAGGATGCCCCAAAGTTTGGAACAGATACTGATGAAGCAGTGTTATCTTACATTGAAGAATATGCAACATGTGCTATACCAAAAAGCACAGAAGAGAAAAAGTTAAAGGAGCAAGTTTTACGTTTCCAAAGTCATCGGTGTGGAAAATACTGTCAACGGAAATACAAGAGCAAAGATAAATACTACACTAAATGTCGATTTGGATTTCCTAGACCTGTTCTTTCAAATGGAAGAGTAAACAGTTTTATGTGATCTGTGAGACATACTATCACAAGAAAATCACCTAAGAATACCTACAACCTAAAAAGAAAAGAAGGATCAAAAAATATAAATGACTACAACCCAGTCATTTTATCCATGTGGAATGCTAATATGGATATACAGTATGTAGCTGACAATTCCATTGCTGTTGCTCGATATGTAACGTCTTACATTACTAAATCTGAAAAAACTGAATTGAAAGAAATGTGGGAAGAGATTTCTCACGAGAAGACTGTCAGTAAGAAGCTGTACAGTTTCAGTTTAAAGATGTTATCGCATCGAGAAATTGGATCCTACGAATGTTCATATAGGTTATCATCTGCAAGTCTCTACTCGAAATCAAGAAGAATAATTTGGGCAAGTTTAGGCCTTGCAGCAATGAGAAATCGGGTACTGAAATCTGTTGGAGAAATTGAATATTTGGCCGAGAATGACCCGGAAAGTACAGATATTTTGAAATCAAACATGTTGGACACATATTATCCCAAGAGAAGTCAACATCTGGAGAACATGTGTCTCTATGATGTGCTGCAGAACTACATTTATTCACGGAAAGCCGCAGAAGACATCAAAAATGGAAAATATAAAGTCATTGGTGAGGAAGGATGTTTGGTGAAGCAAACAAAAGGAAGTTTGATAAATCACCGGAAGCTGAGTTGCGACACTACTGACAAAAAGGAATTTTACTACTTGGCTCTTTTACAGCTGTTTAAACCATGGCGTTCAGAGGATGAACTACTGGGAGAATTTCAAAGCTATGAAGATTCATTTAATGCTTGCAAAGACAGCATACAATGCAATACATTCACAACTTATCTGCAAATGTTAAATGAAGAAATTGAACAGGAAACTACAATTGCAGCAGAAGTAGCTAGAGACAGTTCTCAGGACAGCCAAAGTTCAGGAACACTCAGTCAAGATCCCCTAGGACAACCAATCGTTGAAAATGAAGCATCAATAGCCATGAATGAAGTGGAAACGGCTATGAATCAAGCTCAAGAAGAATTTATAGACTTACAAAATTTGGAAAGACAACTGAACGAAGAGCAGCAACAAATTTATGAAGAGATCAGAAACAAAATTGATCACGGATTTCTACATGAAAAAAAAGAGTGCTCATGCACATCATTTCATCCAATCAGGATATATGTAAGCGGACAAGCTGGAACTGGAAAAAGTTTCCTAATAAAAGTCATCAGAAGCTACCTACAGCAAAAAACGGATTCTACTTTGTCTTGTGTGGTTACTGCTCCAACTGGGTTAGCAGCATATAACATAAAAGGAATTACCTTACATCGTTTGCTAATGTTACCAGTGGAGCATGAGAACAAAATACAATACAACAAGCTAACTGGAGAAGCATGCTTGGAAGTTTCAAGAGTATTGAAGAAGATGCAAGTTCTCATTATTGATGAGGTGAGCATGGTATCAAACTTAATGCTTGCCTTTGTGCATTTAAGAATGCAGCAAATTCTAAGGACAGACTATGACATGTTATTTGGTGGAAAACATGTCATAGTTTTTGGGGATCTTCTACAGCTTACTCCAGTTAAAGGACAACCAGTGTTTAATACTGTGACACATGAAGACACAAAGAAGTCATTGGGAAGCATCGGTAATGCAAATATTTGGTCCTTCTTTGAGTACAAGGAACTTACTACTAATATGAGGCAAGCAAACGATGAAGAATATGGAAGTATTCTGAAAGATATCAGGATTGGACTACTCACAGAAGTTGGCAAAAAACATTACAGAGTCGGCTGCTACATAATTTATTTCCAAAGGAAGAAATAGTTGCAGAGAAGATATACAAGAACATTGCAGAAAAGAAAAGTGTCATCTGCTTAATGCCAACTCTACGTGAATGCTCAATATTCAATGAGGAGCTTTTAAAATTGGAAAAGGAAGATATCAGGAAATTGGAAGCAGTGGACAAAATTGAGGATGGAAGAATTACTATCACATTAATAATTTTAGTCTCTATTTTTGAATGTGTGTATCAAAGGATATATTAGGGGAAGAGGAGGTCTGCCACTCTATCACAAGGAAGATGTCATCAGTGATGTCCAGCTAACCATGTGGCTCTAATGTTGATTCTGAAAGGTTTATTTATTTAACATTGCCAGAGAGTAAAACAGTCACTTTTGCTAAATTAGTTAAAGATGCTAATCATAGCATGGAATGCAGTGAGTGTAAATCTGAAATGTTTTCAACGTTAATTTTAAAGGAATACGGACAATATGTAATTTTAATGATGCAACGATGTAAAGCTGATGGGTCAAAATTAGATACTTTAATAAAGAAGTTTACAGGACAGCAATTATCAATTTCAGGAAAAACTTTTGTAACAGTTGCAATAATTTTCCATGAAGGACCTACTGTTACGTCTGGACATTACACAGTTTATCTTAAATGTGAAAAAGGCTGGACACTGTGTAATGATTCAAAATTGATTTTCAAGCAACGTTTGCCTTTTGATTTAGCAAATTCCTATCTAATCTTCCTGAAACCAAAATTTTAGAGAGACTTGGCAAGATCTGTACAAAACAATTTTACCATTTTATTGGATTACCATTGGAATTTTCAAAAAAAATGATTTTACAAATTATCATTTGGCCTAATGGAAAGGTAACCAATTGCAATGTGGACTTTTTAAATTTTTAATGAAACTTTGGAAAACCAAAAATTTAGACAAAATCGGTAACATCTGCACAATTTAAATTTTGGAATGTTATTGGATTGCCATTGGAAATTTATTCCAAAAAGATTTTTAAAATTACTATTTGGCCATGAGGAAAGGTAAACAATTGTATTGTGGACTTATTTAATTATTAATTAATCTTTCGGAAACCAAAATGTTACAGAGAATCGGTGAGATCTGTACAATTTAAACTTTGCAATTTTATTGGATTAACATTGGAAATTTAATCAAAAAAGAATTGGAACCACATGTATTGTGGAGTTATTTGAGATATAATATTTTTGGGATTATACTTCTGAAACAAAAATGTCAGACGGTATTTTAAAGAAATAAGTATTGATATTAGATGATATTTTTTAAGAATATTATGCATTTCTATAATGTTATGTTGAAGTTAAAAGAGATTCTGGGCTTTTTTAAAACAATCTTTGAGATTGTTATTTTTTTTTTGCCCGCTGTTAAATGATGAATGCAATTCCTTTCACAATTTATAGTGAAATGCAATATATTCTGAAAACAGCAAAAAAAAGGCAAAAACATTTTTGGGAAAATATGTAAATATGTGTACTGTATTATAAAATGTTTTATTAAATATTAATACTTTTTTCTTTTTTTTCAGATTGAGATAGAAAATTTTAAAAAACTTGAACCATTTTTAAAGCAATTAAAATTAAATTTTAATTAATAAATAATTTTTTGAGTGGGTATGGTAAGTCAAAAATTTCATGGTCCCTTTTTTCCACTTCTCCACAATCATATTTTCAGTTTATCATTGTAGTCTCTCAAGGACCTTGTAATGTGATAATTGATTTTTTGTGTTTTTTTAACGCGTACGGTAAAAAAAAAATAAAAAAAAGTTTAAAAAAATATATAAAAAAAAGTTGAAAGGTAAGGTTGGCTCTTAAAAGAGCCGTTGTGTTCATGCAGGGACAGAGGAAAGAAAGAATGGGAATATTAGTCGTTACGACAAATGTGCTGATCTATTAAATTGTTCACTAGGGCAACACTGGTCTCCCTATGAGCAATTAGATCATGACAAGTGGCGCACCGAACTAAAACCCTCGCAAACCGATGGTTGATTTCCAGAGGACGAGAAAAAGGAGATGCTCCCCCCACAGATGAAGGGCTCAGCTGACCTGCCGAAGATGGACTCGGCCCTGCAGATGATGGACCAGGCTGAGCTGCTGTGGATGTGCTTGGTTGACTTACTGAAGGGTTACCTTCAGTATGTCGAGCATGTGTCCTACCGTGTACATCTTGAAGGTGTCTCAACATGGTGTGATTCCCGAAGGAATACTTCTTGTTGGGATTCCCTCTTGAAAGTACACGGCCACAAAGCTTACAAGTCACTAAGGGTGCATTTACCTTTTTCTTGTCCTCTGGAAAAGAAAAATACTCCCATATAAAAGAGCTCTTTTGTTTCCTCCTTCTCTGCCTCAAGGTAGTGCTGCTAGCCTCACTCTCAGAAGAGTTCTGCTGTTCTGCCATCGTATCACAAAGACAACTCAGCTCCTTCTCCTAAGGGATCACAAGCAGAAATTAGGGGAATGGGTG
Source organism: Triturus cristatus (assembly GCF_964204655.1). Classification (NCBI taxonomy): domain Eukaryota; kingdom Metazoa; phylum Chordata; class Amphibia; order Caudata; family Salamandridae; genus Triturus; species Triturus cristatus. The sequence goes on along the minus strand of NC_140588.1, from coordinate 835,767,093 downwards.
TGGTGTAGGAGAGTTCTAGAACTGAAAGTAGTTTCAACCAATCAAAAGTTGTGTTTCATGATCACATGACCCACCATGCGCGTACGTTAAGCTTACGGTGCGCTTACGGTAAAAGTACGCATGCGCGTAAAAAAGACATGCGCACGCGAATATGCGCAAAACAGGCACGCCCCTTCACTTCCGCGTAACATGCGCGTGCAGCATACACGTTACGCGCTGCGCGCGCGTGACATACGTCTACGCAAATTGCGTAAACGAACGCAAACAGCGTAGAAATCTAACGTAATGAAAGCACAACGCGCGCTTACCGTACGCGCACGTTAAAAAAATAATAAAAAAAAAAAAAGGGGAAAAAAAAACACTATGTTATGCTAATAAATCTTACCTGTTTAGTTTAAAAAAATGGTAAAAAAAAATATATTGTAGAATTTTTAAAATTTAACCATAGTCTTTAAAAAAGGATAGAAAATTAAAATAAAAATATGTTAAAAAAATTGAAAAAAAAAATGAATTAGCATTTAAAAAACCTTGCAAATTCACTGAAAAAACCATGGGTTTCACACACGTTATAGTTAGGAATTAGCATTTAAAAAACCTTGCAAATTCACTGAAAAAACCATGGGTTTCACACACGTTATAGTTAGGAATTAGCATTTAAAAAAACCTTGCAAATTCAATGAGAAAACCAAAGGTTTCACACATGTTATAGTTAGCTGGACATTTCACTCGTAAAAAAACCAATGAAATTCCCCCGTTATAGTTAGTTCAGCTAACTATAACTCGCGCGCCCGCAATGCACTACTGATGACGTCACATATTACATCACTCATGACATGGTCACTGACATCACTCATGACATCACTGATGACATCTCAAATGACATCACTGATGACATCACTGATGACATCATCCAGTGAATGTGTGTATTTCTGAAAATTAAATATGTTTAATATATGTATATCTCAAGGTCAATGAAAGAAAGAAAGGGTATATAAGTGTCTAAATGGATGCTTTGTTTTTGAAAAATGTATTGTGTATCTGACTGATTAAGTGTATCATACTGAATACATGGCTTACTGAGTAATGTTTAAATATGAAAATATCTGTATCAGTCTCTCACTTTGTGTATAAGTGGCTGCATGGGTTGGTGAGTAGCTTCTTGGGTGTCTATATAGGTTATTAGTTGTTTTTTTGAGTATCAGTCTGAGTGTCTGTATGGTTCGGTGGGGGGTATTACCTAGTGCATAGGTGCATGAATGAGTGACTCACTCTTTGTATGTGTTGAAGACAGCATGTGCAGGACTGTATGGGTGGATGAGTGTGTGTATGGGTGTGTTAGTGAGTGAATGACTGTCTCAATAGTGTCTTTATGAGTAACTACATATCTATTAAACTAGTATATGTGACTATTGGTGTATATAAGTGAGTATATGTGAGAGTGAGAGATTGAAAGAGTTCCTGTATGAATAAGTATGTGTTTCTATAAGTGATTGTTTATAAGACTAAGTATGTGTAATTTTCCGTAGAAGTAAGTGTGGTGGTGTGTGTATAACTGTATAAGCTAATAAATGTATGTTTGTTTCTTTATTAGCATGAGTGAGTATGTGTGAGTAACTCTATGGATGAGTGGCATTGTGTAACAGGATGTATAGGTGTATGAGTACATATGATGAGTGAGTGCATGTATGAGTGACTGTATAGGACTGTTGGTGAATGAGTGGATGTGTATGTGGTACTTAGAATTACTTAAGAGGTTCTTGTAACTGGTATTGGTATGTCCATTGTTTTAAAAATTGTAGTCTCTATTTTTGAATGTGTGTATCAAAGGATATATTAGGGGAAGAGGAGGTCTGCCACTCTATCACAAGGAAGATGTCATCAGTGATGTCCAGCTAACTATAACATGTGTGAAACCTTTGGTTTTTTCATTGAATATATATATATATATATACATATATATATATATATATATATATATATATATATATATCGAGCTCAGTGGGGAGTGACCAACAGGTAAGTCGCACTCGGACAAAGGATAGCTTCCCCAAACAGCCTTTAATATCAATCAAACAGCAGCACTTGCCAGCAAGTTATGAGCATGAGACTGCAGTCCTGACGCGTTTCGAGAAGTCCTCTTTTTCAAAGGATAGTGCAGGGTAGCACTTTGGGAGCATCTACTGGTCCAACAAGGCTTCAATCTGTGAGACAGGCCTATGTCATGGTGCACACACATGATCTATGTTTACCTATGAAAACAAAAATCAGCATTTGTGGTCCACAAAATAGTACTGTTAGGCACTCAGGGTAGGGGCACACGTCCTTTACCATACAGAACTCTTTTTTGACCCAACAGGGGATTGCAGGTCAGTGGAATCCGGCATAGCTCACGGGTGGCGGGGCCGGTGCTGGAGGTCATGGTGGGGTTGTGTGTGTAGGGGGGGGGCATGCCGGGATAGAATAAGTAAAAAAAAATCTTACCTTGAGGCTGGGTCCTCTGTCTCTGGTCCTGCTCCTGCTCTCCTGCCTCCAACTCCAGGAACAGGAAGTAGGCAGCCAGGCTCCTTCCACTAAGCCAATTACAATGCTGTAAAGCAGCATCGTCATTGGTCTGAGAACCATGAAACGATGCTCAGCCAGGGGCTGGAGGTGTGGGCATGTTCTCCATGCAGGCTGTAATGCAGCCTACATGGAGAACGGAAAAAATGCACTTGACTGGTTTTGGCGGCCCGAGAATGCCGACCAAACAGCCATTGCGCACTTAGGAGTGGGTAAGCCACTGCTCCCCTGCTCTGAGAGCAGAGCAGCCTGGCCCACCCACCCGTCCGCAAAGCAGCAGGACACGAAGCACAAAATGATAATAACTCTAAGCTATTATCATTTTATGTTTCTGCTTGGCACTGCTTAAAAAAGCAGTGGGGCGACGCTCCTCCACCATGGCAGAGGAGTCGCCACTGTTTAAGGTCTAATGTGGGATTTAGACTAGGTGTTAGAGCTATAAGGAATGCGTTGATGTCTGATGTTGTTGTAAATAGGGAGGGGAGGAGAGTTTGCCATAGAGTCGTTCTTGAATGAATATTCTCCACGCGCAGTGCTTTTATAAATGCTCTCCTTGCTTCATGATTTGGAAAACTACTGCTAGATACAGCTGTGTTCCGAGGGAGAGATTGAGAGCAAAAACTATTCTAACTCGGCCATCTGTCTTGTTTTAGTACGTCCAACAGTCTGCTATGTGGTTTTATTCAAATTGAAATGTTCCATATGAGGGCTTTAAAATATGTAGAATCCTTTTCAAGTTTTTTTGGGCATAAATTGGCTTTTAATGACTTCCATGATAAAACAGTTTCCCACTGACTAACTCCGCAGAAATTCGGCGGACGCTGTTGTTGGCACGATGACGTCTGACTTCTGACATAATCCGAACCCGATTTAACATATAGGTCCTTTCTAACCTACCATAACCCCCTGTCTCGATTCACTACCTCTTTTCTTAGAAGAGGCATAAAGAAATGTCTTATGTCAAGGTACAAAACAATTAAATAAACACGTAAATTCGTACATGAGAAAAAAAATTGAGATATTTCCATTATGCCACATTCATAATTTTTTATAATTCCAATGCAACACAAGTGCCCCTTTTAAAAATATTTTCTCCTCTACATATGCTTTATATTTTAACTATGTCTAGATTGTGATTATTGACATTTATAATTTACAGTACCTCCTTCAGGGTTAAGCATTTGAGGCTCACCCTGCGTTAGCTTCATGCAGCTGTTCCACGAATATGGAGATGACCTGTTTCTTTTTCCACCTGCAATGGCAGTTACTTTAGGCCAGTGGCAGGATAAATCTCTTGCCAATTCCTAAATGATAACGGGCTGGTTTGGGAATGCCAACATACGAACATACGGGCTTATTTACAAGCCTCTTGCACCACTTTGGCATCAATTTTAACAAGGGAAAAGTGATGTACGGGTGGCGCAAGGGGCTTGTAAATAAGCTCCATAGTTGTGAGCTCTTACAATAGTCAAGGCAAACCACTCCTGGGAATGCTTACTGCAGACGAGGCCGCCCTTGTGTGGAGATTCTGCCCTTGAAATTCAGTTTACGCCTGCCTGGAAACTGATAAGCATAAAAAAGCTAAAGTTTGTAAACAAGTTTACATTTGTGAATGTGATTCATGCAGTTTTATACCTCTGCAGTCATTGGGGCATATTTACATTAACTGGCGCATCCCTGCAAATCAGCAGGGGGCGCCAGTTATTGTGCGCCACAGCTCCGTCACCATGGATGCGCCGCATTGTAAATGGGGCGCACCATGGGCAAAAACACGCATCTGTGCCGTAAAAGTAGCGTATTGCTGGAGTTGCGTCGCTGGAGCTACGCAGCTCCAGCAATGCTCTGGGTGGCCCTATCTTGTTAATGCTGTGTCAATCCTTACGCCTGCTTCAGGTAGGCACAGGGTTTTGACGCAGCATGGGCCTAAAAGTGAATGAGTGAAATCAGTCAGTCAGTCAGTCAGTCAAAATTACTTTATTCGGTTTCATAACAAAAACCATAAAAGCATATAAATATATACATACAATATAAATAACATTTAACATTAAAACACTACGAATGAATTAAAAAGGCATACAAGGTAGTGGTTACAATTCATGAATTACCCAAATAATGATTATGTCCAAGAAATTTTCTTCCTTAATCTCATTGAGGTTGCTAAAAATTTGGCAATATTAAAGATCTCCCACGTTGATCCCAGCAATTGTAAATATAAAAGGGCAGGTTTAACTTGCCTAAAACCTTTCTCCTTAATAAGGGGGATGATATGTTTTTTACGAATGGGAGCCAAGTATTTACAAAAGAAGATAAAGTGCACTGTATCTTTAAGGGAAAAACCGTCACAAGAACAGATTCCCAGGTCCTTCTCCCTTGACCACCCTGGGGAATCGGTGAGCAAAAGATGAAATTTGTTCAGTCTGAACCTGGTAAGTAAAAAACGATGATTCATGTTATTAACAATGACCAGGTAGGGTTCAATACTGTTTGAGGTGATTAATAACTGATGAGCCCTGACTGAAGATTTAAGTAGCTCCTTATCTTCTCTTTCTAAAGTTATCCGATTTTTATATTCAACTTTCACCCATTTTAAATCCCCCTTAGTTAGACTGCCAGGAGCATCAAATAATTCTGGACGACCTAGTTCTCTTGATAAATTCTTAACATAGTTTATCCAGGGGATGGAGGTGCCATACTCAAGAGATAAACAATCCTTTAAAATTGCGTGATTTAATTCCAAATCAGGGTTTAGCCAGGTTGTAATCCATTTTAACATGGGCGCTAGAGCAATACGGTCCACAAGGTGGTCTAACCCGCATTCCTGATGAACAATAAAGGCAGGGGTTGACTGAGGAAGAGATAAAATAGATTTTAAAAATTTGTCCTCAACTATTTGAAGAATTTTTACATCTTTAATTCCCCATAATTCAGCCCCATACGTTGCTATAGAAAGACATTTTGCAACATAAATGTTCAAAATGGCCTGCATGGGCTTCACCCCCAATTTGCGGGCAAAGTCTAATACAGCTAAGGTAGATCTAACAAAAGTATTACGCTTAGCCGCCAATTGCGGAGACCAGTTAAGACTATCATCAAAGATAACCCCCAAATAGGGAAATCTACTGACGCGGGATAAAACATGCCCTTCGCAATACAAGCTCTTAGCTTTTTTTACTTTACACCCCATAATCATAACATGAGATTTGGAAAAATTCACGCTGAGATCAAGTGCTTTCATAAAATTTGCAAATGAGTCCAGCAACCGTTGCAGACCCACAGGAGTACGTGCTAGCAAGGCGGCATCATCGGCGTATAATAATGCCGGAATAGAAAATTTGCCAGCTCTAGGAATGTCCTTGCACGATTTGGTCAAAACAGCACCTAGATCATTAATATATAAAGTAAAAAGCAGGGGGGCTAGAATACAGCCCTGTCTAACACCATTCGAAATTCCAATCCTACTAGTACAGTTGCCCAGGCGGTCATATCTTTAAACAAGAAAAGGGGTTTACCCGTTTTAACCCTCTGGCACCTGGGTAAATGTACAACATGTAAAAAATATATGTAGTGCCTTGGGATGGATATGGACTTAGTTACATGTAGAAATAGTTTAGTTATTTCTATCAAAATACTTCATTTTAATCGAAAGAATCTGTATATATTTTTTTAAAATCAATCCAGAATCCAATGAGCCACCACCCCCAAAAAAAACAATTTATAAACAAATGTATAGCGAAATAAAATGTATTTGTATGGTTTTTGTAGTGAGTTTCTCTTCACATTCTTTCAAAACATATATACATCTTAGTCTCTTGATCTCTCTTGGACAGGGGTCAGTACAACTGTAATCAATGTCTCAGGTAATGCCCAAAAGTGGCATTATATTCAGAACCAGGAGACTCGATGTTACTGAGCCAACAAATTAACGCCGACGTTTCGACCCTGAAGACAGCTTATTTCATGAGTGTCACGGCGGGCCTTCCTCAGGGCTATAGAATGGATGCGGACAGCCAAAATCTGAAATCTGATTTTCAAATACACTCTTCTTCTTGAGTTTGAAGAAAATCTGATGCGGATCAGAGACCAGAATAATCCTTATATGCTTTAAGATTAAACACTGGATTCTAAATGATCCGTTTCCTTTGTTTCAAGGCGTACAATTTCAATGGTACGTCCTCCGCGAAGGCAGTCTGCCTTCGCGGAGTTGTACTGACCCCTGTCCTTGTGGAATTGAGAATTTACGCAATTGACTGCCCTAGTCCTGAAGAGGCCTAAAACTGTATGGGCTGAAACGCGTCTCCTGAAGAGGCCTAAAACTGTATGGGCTGAAACGCGTCGACATTTATTTTGGAGACACTCAAATGAAATTTAACTGTGATGAAACAGATAAAAAGAACATTTAATAATGTATTTGTGAAAAAATATTCCATTATGTTGCTTTAATAGAGTGATTTTCATTTAAGGAATGTGATTTAAACTATTGCAACACATCCTGTGTGATTAGTAGGGCAAGGAGATCATTGCATATTGTTAACAAGAGAGATCAAGAGACTAAGATGTATATATGTTTTGAAAGAATGTGAAGAGAAACTCACTACAAAAACCATACAAATACATTTTATTTCGCTATACATTTGTTTATAAATTGTTTTTTTTGGGGGTGGTGGCTCATTGGATTCTGGATTGATTTTAAAAAAATATATACAGATTCTTTCGATTAAAATGAAGTATTTTGATAGAAATAACTAAACTATTTCTACATGTAACTAAGTCCATATCCATCCCAAGGCACTACATATATTTTTTACAGGCGGTCATATCTAACAGTGGCGGTGAGATCCCTATGTAAATCAGCCAGGAAAAATACAATGTTTTCATCAATGCCACACTTAAGAAGCAGATCCCATAGCTTTGACCGGTTTACTCGGTCAAAGGCCGAGGACAGGTCCATAAAGGCAAGATATAATTTCCCTTTTTTGGCAATAGTGTATTTGCCTATTAATAAATATAGGTTCAGACTTTGATCTATAGTACCTCGGCCTGCTCTGAACCCATATTGTAGGCAAGATAGGGTCTCATTATCCTCCAACCACGCAGATAGTCTCCCCAAAACTACACGCCCAAGGACTTTGACTGCAGAATCGATGAGGGAGATAGGGCGGTAACAACTAGGATCCCCCCTGCAACCTTTTTTAAAAATGGGTATAATCACGGATTCAGACCAAGTATCCGGGATGCCTGAAACACAAATCCTATTAAAAACATTCATTAAAACCACAGACCAAGTCTCAAGGTCAGTTTTATAAAGATCAACCGGAACACCATCCGGGCCCGGGGCTTTGTTGCTTGTCATCTTTTCAATGGCCTCGACTACCTCGGTCTTAGAAACCGTTAAAGTATATTGATTTACAACGGAGGAGGATGGGGGCTGTGCCCCATTTCTAACCCCTTCATAGACTGACTTAAAATGGGTACACCACAAATCTTCCCCTATTCCGCAATCTAATTGGCCGTTACAAGCGTCGCTAAGATAGGGTTTATTCACCACAGACCAGAACTTTGCACTATTTCTAAGAACATCCACGGAAGCTAGTTCCGCCCAAGCCTCCTCTCTGATCTCTTGCTTTCTAGTTTTCAAAGCTTTATCATAATCTTTCCTCAGCATAGCAATAATCGGCCTGTTGATAGGTTTACAACGTAAAGCAGCCTTCAGCCTTCTGTTAGCCAGAGAGCAGTTACTATCAAACCATCCCAGGTCTATATTATCATTACCCTTAACTGGGCAGCTGAGATCAGCAGAGATTTGTGAACAAATTACAGAGTAAGCCTCTAATACTACATTATTACCGGCATCCGTGTTCAAACAAGTATTTATCTCTGAACCCACCTTCCTTTTTAAATTAGAGTGGAAATCCTCCGGAATAATTTTGTTCCATCTAATCCTACGATTCTGGTCAGAGGGGCGGATATTGAATTTATCCGTCCTGCCCGTAGTTTTAGTGCGGGTAATAAGAGTTTCTGAAATGCTAAGGACCACAGGGTTATGGTCACTGAAGTGTGACCACATCACCTTGTAACCGTGAATCATTTTACCAAGTGCAAAGCTAATAAAAATATAATCGATGACAGAGTGTTTACCATTCCCTTTAAAAGTGGGAATTTCCTCCGACGTCAAAGAAGGGAGTATAAGGCCGAAGTCTGCTAACAATGACTCAAGACATTCTCCCTGAACAGAGTGCTCAAAATGAGCATCACCTTGTATAGATGATCCTAATGGGTCAAAGGTCTGACAAGTGTCAGGACAGCCGTGGATGTTAAAGTCACCCGAAATTATAATAAAACAGTCATTATGGTTAGCGTCTTTGTAAGCCGCCAAAAAGCGTGTTAAAGCTAAGAGATGATCCGTTGTGGTGACTCTTTCAAAAGAATTATAAAAATTTACAATTAAAAGAACGCCTCCCTCAGACAGGGAAATTTCTACAGCCAAACTGTTCCGTGAACCTGTGTCTATTTGGATCTGTTGACCTGAAATACTAGCGGAGATTAGAGTGACCAGCCCACCCTTTGCCCTCCCAGCATTTGAGGGTACAGCTGGGACAAAAAAACTCCTATAGCCATCAACGAACAAGGTGTTCTCTGTATCCCAGGTTTCTTGTAGGATAATGATATGTCCTGAACCTATAAGTGCCCGCCAAGCTGGGTCATCAATTTTATTTTTTAGCCCGGCTATGTTCCAACTGACCAGTCTAAGTAAATTGCCCAATGAACCAAAAGTAGATACGTCAAGACTATCATCTGTTGTCTGCAGTATATTTTCATCACAGCCAGTTGCCCCGCTAACTCGGGTATTACACTCAGCCAATGTCCCTAGTCATTCGTTATCATTTAGATTTGAGAGAGCATCAAATCTATTAAAAATAGGGACAGCATAGTTGTTTAAGCTTATACCTCTAGAGGGGTCACACAGTGGCGGTCCAGCTTGAGAAGGAGGATAAAAGAAGCCCAAAGGAAGAACATTAACAAAATCCGTCTGGATTCTCACTGACCCCGCCTGTTTCAATATATCCTCAACCAGCCTTGGAGATCTGAAACTTATAACAATACAATCGCCTGTCAGACTCTTATTTGTTCTACCCACCCAAGGAACCCTTCTAATCATCATAAAATTGTTAGCAAGATGTTGTCCCAAAACAGTTTTTCTAGATAAGAAGTGGATGGCCTTATTTTTAAGGGAAGTCCAATGTTCTCTTGTATCCCCTTCAAGTTTTGGGACATTAGCTAAAATAATGGAGTATGGACAGGCCTCAACGGGTAAATGCAGGGAGTCCCTCTTGTCATAGTTAGCTAACGAGCCGGGGCCCCTTTCAGTATTCTGAGGGCCTGAAACCAGCATTTGAGTTGTACTCATAGGATTTGAAACTAAAGGTAGTGTGTTAACACCAGAAGCCAAGGACGGACCCTGATGTACTGGTTGTTGGGGTACAGTAATTATGGTATCCAACAGATTATTAACCGTGGCAGTAACAGAGTTAAGAGAGTTAATTGCTCCGGTACTAGAATGAGTGAAATCTTGTGGATTCTTGCGCAGGAACGCCTACATGTGGCGCAGGGCTTTACAACGTGACGCATCTCCCAGATGCGTCACGTTGTAAGTACCCCGCACCATGGCACAGGATTTGCGCCGCCGCTGCGTCACAAAAGTGACGCAACGGCGGCTTAAATGAGGCGCAAGGGGCTTGTAAATCTGCCCCTTGTCACAAAATGAAGGATGCGCATTTATTTAGCTGTAGCTGGAGCTACGAGGGATTTGGAATGTCACTCCACAACGCATTAGATGCCTCTGGATTTTAAGAATTTGCATTCAATCTGCATCTGTCGCCTAAGGCTCATCCACCAATGATCCCCTTTCCCAACTCCCTGGCATCCCTTCCCATTTTCACAGACTGTTTCGTAGGAAGCCCTGTCAGGTACCCCTTACCTCTCCCAGTGTGATTCCTTATCTTTTCTCCCCCTTTTCTTCCTGTCTTCATAGTTTAGTCCACTGAGAACCGGGTCCATCTGTGAAGAGCACTGACGTCTCTAAGGATATATGAAACATATCAATTAAGAAAAAAAACAAATATATAACGTGAGAAACTGCTGCCCGTTTACTTTGCAACACAGTATCCGAATGCATCCTTTGCATTCACGCAGTTATCAATTGTATTTGCAAATGAAACGTTTCCCCTTCGCAAAAGGTTATGAACTGAAATCACGTCGGGCATATCATCAACAACCGGCGATAATTATCGCTAAGCGCACTTAGCACTAGGATAATTATCGCCGACTATCGCTTGTTTTTATCGCGGAGATAGCGCGCTATCAGCGACGCTAATCTCCAGAGCAATAAAAATTAAAATAACCGAGTTAGCTGCCAAATGTGCAATTATCGCTGGGATTCAGCGATAATCGCACAACGTTTGGTACTACGTTGTTGTTAGGGCAGGGCAGACTTAACCATGATATCCACCTTCCATAGGATATCATGGCTAAGTCAAACTAAAAGCAGGCGTAAGGAAAGTAGCGTTAACCGCGGTTAGCGCTACTTTTCTTATCGCTATGCTTGTTAGCGTATTCATTGATAATTGGAGAAATGTCGGTTAGCGACATTTCTCCAGTTATTTTGGGAAGGAACGCCCACTTTGCATCCCATTAGAGATGCAAAGCTGAGTGTTCAGGAAACAGGCGCTAAGGCATGGATTCACACGTTAGCGTGTCCATGCTGATAGCGCGAAAACGGACGCTAAAGTGGCGATAATTTTATCGCATCGCCTTGATGATATGCCCCCAAGGACTTTTATTTCTGAACAACCTGCCTGGAATCACAAGGAGCAAATAAATAAACAGTAACAAAGGAACAAACTGGTCAGTTCGTCCGCGATGTTGTAAACAGATCGTAACACTCACCAACATTGATGATTTAGACAGTACAGGCCAGAGATCAGCCCAGGCTGTCTTCAGTTTGAAATACAACTTCAAGAAGTGAATCGGCGAAGCTCTGCTGGCATCTGCTTTTCCTCTAAAGTAAAATAACCTAGAGATGGTTTCTTTGCTGCAGACCACACTGCTGAAGAAAATGCCTGTAATCTTTAAGGACTGCATTATGAGGGTCATTAACATTAGAAGATTTTCTTAAACCTAAATTTAATATATATCAAAATAAGGGCCATATTATCAAGGATCGCCGATAACATTATCGCCGCTTTAGCGGCAGGAAACTGCAGCTAAAGCAGCGATAATGGGCTTGATAATATGCCCTTGTGAATTCCCATAGAAGCCCAGGTTCACGCTAAAGCGGCGATAATGTTATCGCCGATCTTTGATAATATGGCCCCAAATTTGCACCTTCTTGAAATGTGTCAGGCGTAGTCTCCAAGGGGGATATTATCAACGCTTTGCGTTAAACATCGCAAATCACGCTTAGCGCGATTTTGAATATCTCCGCCTATCGCTGGTTTACATGGCCGTGTTAGCAGCGCATTTACAACGTCTTGCTCACAGGCGATGTACAACCCTGCGATAGATGGCGATATTCATCATTAGCGTGTGAAATCAAGCGATGATTTCATACGCTAATGAAAAGCTTGATAATAGGGGAGTGTGGACGTAACTAAACAATCCACCTCCCATTCAAAGCATTCCTAAGTCAAGGTGTGACCAGGCGTTAAGGATCCTGCGAAAACCGCGGTTAGCACGGCTTTCATCATCGCTTCGTGGTTCCGGGGCCGCGTTCTAAATAAGGCGATGTCCTGTTCATGACCGTTTGTCATGGTGTTACAGGAAGGTACGCCTACTTTGCATCTCATTAGCGATGTATAGCGCTAAGATGCGTGGCGTTACAAAAACGGCAGCTAACATGCACTAATGCATGTTAGCGCCTGCTTGCTAATAGGGCGATGAAATTATCGCCGCTTCAGCGACAAAATGTGCCTCTAAAGCGGCGATAATGCCTTTGTAAATATGCCCCCAAGTGTTATGTTGTATACTGTATTAGACATAAAGATAAATGGACACATGCCCACTATAAACAGCATTGCTTTTAAGGTGCACAACCATCAAGTTCCCCTCCTTGTTCATCCTCATCTCAGATTTCAGCACAACTGGATATGACCAGTTACTACAACAATACAACAGGCGGTTCACACACAAACTAACAGTACGTAAAGGAGGATTTCTGTAGCTGTATTCGTCTTCGTACTTTTATACGCCTTGAGAATTGGCCAGAAAACATGTAAAATGTCACATACAATTAGCCCACATCGAAAGGGCTGTGCACTCTTTGTACTTGTACAAATAGAGAACTGGATATTTGCGGACGATACACCCCAAGGCGTTTTGTACATTTAAAAAAGCATTATTCCAGTCAAAAGCTGCCTGATTCACAGAATTGGGCAATTTGAGACCAGAAAAATGCTTTTGACATCTGGCCCTTAATTAGAGTCAAGGTTATTTCTTGGTAAGAACTCTTCCTTCATCAATGGAGTTAATAACATGGGAGGGTTGTACACCTACCAAAATAAAATAAAAAACCTCTGGTTAGCTCAAGATACAGTACTGAGAGAATCTTTACTCAGCCCATAGCATCAATTGCACAAGCAGCAGACAATCACTATAGAAGTGTTTGGTATATTCAACAATAATAACAATTTTAAATTTAAGAACACAAGTCAAACGAATCCAAAAATAATTTAGAACAGCAGAGAAAAAGCAAGCACCTAGAAAAATTAAAGCAGCTATCAAGACATTGTAAATGGTTGGCAGGTTCCTGATTTTAGTCTGGTCACAATGAAGGGCAGATTAACCAAGCGGGTCATCCCGGTCAAAGTTAATACTTTCAGACGTACACTCGATTTGGAATTTAAAATCTAACAACGGGGCAAGGGCCAAGGCTGTGGGCAGAGAGGGTCCTTCAAAGTTGCATACCTCATTGAACTGCCAGTGAAGCCTTTGATTTTAGCTGCAAAAGCTCCAAGTAGGACAAACCTGGATTTTGTAGGCACTAAGGTTGCTTTGCCTGTCAGATACATTTCCTGCATTTCCCCAGTCTAAAGTTTTATCTTCAGGCTTAGTCACTGTTTTCTAATTCTAAATCCTCTAGTGTGGAAAGGCTGAAAGCTGGTGCCGGACAGGGCTCACAAGACCACATACTTTCTCTGGAAGGTTACTCAGAACCAGTTCTCTGTCTGGCAAAAAGCTCTGAGAGACTGAAAACCCTGATTATTTTGCTCACGTTGGGTGCAATGTTCCTGTAAAAGGCTCAACACCTTGTCCTGGTCCTTCGAAAATGGAAAACGATGACTAAATCCTACTTGTCTCCACCTGCTGGAAAAGTAATTTCCAGAAAGTTCTGCAGTCTGAGCTCTTCACTGTACTACTAGGTACGCAGTATCTCTACAGACAAGTCTACTGCAGGGTCCAGTCTTCTGTAGCCAGCAGGTCCCTCTAGGAGTCTAAAGTCCTTTTGCTTTTGTGTCCCTAGGTGATTAGTTTCAATTCCTGGGTTCCAGGAGATTTAAGGATTCTTTGAATCATTGGGATAGTCCTCTGAGGAGGTAGTGTTTGGCATATGAGATATATTCTATTTATTAGTCAGTGACTGTAAATATTCTACTCCCTAACACTTTTGCATTACATGAGGACACATTCATTTTTTTCTTTTTAGGCACGGGGAGATAAGGTGATTTGCCCAGAATCACAGGATGTTCAGCGTCATTGATGAGACTCGAACACAATTCCCCAGATTTGAGGTCGACCGCCTTACCCGTTAGGCCAACTCCTCTCCCTAACACTAAATATTTTCTTGCAGTTCCCCTTTTGCTGAACTTCCTCTTTGCCTTACTGTAAAATTACCAGAAGCCTGTGTTTCAATATGGCCAAATCCTTATACAACTGAGTAGGTCTGTCTTCAGCTGATTCGTTTTAGGATGAGCTCTCTTCGCAACTCGCAGGGTGCAAACTGGCTCTTTCACCTACTGTGATTAGAGCCTTTCTGTCTAGGATTGTCTTGCCCTCAGTTCTGTTAGCTGTTCTAGCCCCATCCACAATAGTTAATCCTTAGTACATGTTAAGCAGTTAACACCCATCTGCCCATCCATCTGCCCTTCTTGGACGCAGAAGCAGGCTCTTGTCTGCCAGCTGAGGATGTGTATTCGAGCTTTGTAAGGGGTGACTGGCAAAACAGGTTTTGGGCTACTTTTGAATCAGGCAGCACAAAGCCCATTTTTACAAAATAATTTTTCTTCTCAAGCTATCAACAATTAGGTTTTACAATGAAATCAGATTTTGTAAATCAAGTGAGAAATAACTTTAGAAGAGGTTAATAGCATTTTCTCAGGTGGAAATATGAAATTAAATATTTTAGTCACACATAGGTCTATCCATTGGAAATATAGCTGGGTCTACTCTGTGAAAAATCTTTTAGGCCTTCAGTCACTGTGAGAGTATGGTTTTTTCACTGTATAGTGTTCCACTTTTTATACATTAGGCACTCTGCCTTGTGGGTTTGCTAGATAGAATTTAGGGTGATTGAAAAATATATAAAAATAGACTTTCCCATACGTAAATTTACTTTAACTTGCCATATGTTATTGTGGTGTATCAAACATCACACTGTTCAGAGCAGTGCTCCTATTTGGCAGTGTTGCATCTCATATCAAATAGTTCACATATATGGTGGTGGTGCCAATATACACTACTGCCCAGGTATGACACTTAATTTCCACCGTCTGCCATAAATTCATGTTCTGCACCAATTGCAATGATCTCACAGGACAATTAAAAAGACAAGTTTAGAGAAACCAATTCTACCAGTACCCTTTTGGGGCCAGAGCATTCGCACGGTGGCGTGAAATAGAAATGTTACAGTTCTAAGACAAGCAAAAAGAGAGTCCCAAAAAGTTTTCTACTAATTCTTGTTACAAAAAGTCTTACCCTCCAAATAGCGACAGGCACTAGATCATAAAAAGTAGATTAGTTGATGAAAATGATCTTGCTTTGTGGGATAAAATTAAATTTGGAAACAACAAATCATGCTTAAGCTCAAGCTTGGAACTTTTATGATCAAGTAGGGCCACTTTAACTAATTGATTGATTGATCTATTATTCAGACTCATGTTTGTATATTTTGGCATAGCTATTACTTTCCTTCATTTCGTTCACCTATATATTCTTCCTAGACATTTAACATGAACATGGGAGTTAACAGTACTTTTTAGAAACAATTGGCCAATGTATAAACAGCAGGTCACAAACCAGTTTGTGTTTTTTGTATATAGACTGTTTGTAACTAACCATTAACTTTTCAATTTGATTGATGTAAAAATGAGTCACACTGAGAATGCCAGCAAAAGGTGCGATGAAAGACAGCAGTCCTTTGTTGCATCATTAAAATTCCACAAATATGACAGTTTTTAAAAAAATCCTGTCCCTTTAAGGGATATGTGATAAATTTGAAAACACTGTTGGAAGGATGCTTTAAAAAAGTATTGACTCTTTGCAAATGAGTTACCACATCATGTCTGATCTCGGTAACTGTTTAATGACCTATAACAGCAACTCTGATTTAGAAAGAGGAAAGTGGATGTCCTTTCATGTCACCTTCTCTTTGCAATTTAGACTGAGTCTGAGGGATATATGTACAAAGCGTTAGCGTTAGTTAGGGGCAGCGTTCTTAACGCGGCCCATCACAAAAAACTATCGCCCTGTTAGTGATGTATTTACAGTAATAGACGTTAGCGAGAGAAAAGTAACAAAAGGTCCATTAGCTGCAAAAAAACTCACGGTAGTCAGCGTAACATGACTTTTTTTGCCTCTAGAGGCTAAAATAGCTGATAAGTCCAACTCCAATGAAAAATAGGTAATAAAACTAATGGAATGCAGAATGGAGAAGCCAGGGCCAAGTGTAGCACAAATCAACAACCCCCCAAAACCCCCAACAGCCAGGATGACCAGCCAGAGTCCCAAGAGAAGAGGACATGCACATTCAGAGCTACAGTTATGAAACGAGGGTCATCCCTGGGAAAAATGCATTACTTTTCATAGCGCCCTCCTTGCAACACCATGGAAGCCAAAACTGGGCCTGCGTTTGTGACCCGGAGTGGAAGGCATATCTGCTGTGGAGTTGCTGGGACGTGGCGGTGGACATTGTGGCATCGGTGATCGCCCTTACCTGATGGTGAAGTCCGGCAGGTAGCATGGAGACCCGTTGATGACCTGTGTGAGAAGACTGCCTGGTGCAGCTTGGAGCTGTAAACAGTATAGGCACTCCTGCGCACCAATATAGGGAGGTCTGCATCGCATACCAGGCGCCACCACTACACTAGGGTTCACGGAGGAGGTTACCAATGGTTGGCTGCACCTCTCTGCATAACAGGCTGGAGGATGTTGCTCTGGCCGGACGCCGTGGAGGATGAGGCATCTGAGCTGCGCCAAACTTGTGTGACGGGAGTGCTGCAACTTCGTGCCTAAGGGGGCCCTGTTGCATCACCTGCAACGGGAGGTTCTCCAGCAGACTTGACGGCGATTGCTGTATCCAGGCTTGTGAAATTCCACCTGGCTGAGTCTCCTGCAGGCTAAGTCACAGATTTGGAGAGAGTGCAGCACATTGAGCCCCGGTGTCAATGTCTAGGTGAGGAGAAGGTGGGATGTGTATCGGCAGAAGCCCGGGGGGAGTCGGGCTCAGGCCTAGCACCTGTGGATGACGCACACCATGTCCTGAGCAGTCCCTGCACTCCGGCTGACCTACATCACCGAGGGCACCGCAAAATACTGGTGGGGGACTCCTCTAACTGGCTCAAGTCTCTAAGATTGGCCCTTGGCGGCAGTGGGTGCCAGGGGCACTGGGGCTGGTTCTGGCCCAGGCCCTTGGGTGTGCAGCTTGATCTGATGTTACTCACGGGGGGAACTGGGCAACATGGAATCTGGCTGCCACTGTTAGATTGGAAGGGGCAACTGGGCAGTGCTGCCTTTCCTTGCCCCCTGTTAGTTTGCTATTGGGTGTATGGCGGACTAACCATTAGTGGACTTCCTCTTCCCACAGCACTGTGCCGTCTGTTTGCTGCTGTCCCCATCTGCTGTTGCTGGTTCCTCTGACCCAGAGGTCAGGTGTTCGAGTCCCTCCTCCACCTACAGGCTCCTGCCTGCGCCTCATCCGTGGTGGTCCAGTGGTAGAGCGTCACTGCTCTGCATCTTGACTGCCGTCCTGAATGTCTTTTCTGCTGTTCCTGTTGCTCTTTCTGCTATTCTATGTTGCTTTTCTACGTTTGTCTTTTTTTTATCTTCACTTCGTTTGGCTTTTTTTTCCTGTGCTTTTTTGCCCTATCCTCTCACTTGTTGCCACTGAGAACTCTGTGTCCCCACACCCGCCAGTGTCTTTTCCCATGTTTTCTGCCTCTTAGCTGTCCAGCCCCCATGTAGCACTACTTAATGGCTAACGCTGTGTGGCCATGAGCAGTGGGCGTGCCACTGGAGCGCCGGAGGCAAGCACATCTGTGTCTGTCTGCCCCTGTGCTGCGCCCTGCACCAGGGACCCTGCCTCTTGGACACTCCACCACTATGACGCCAGCACCCTCCTCGCCCTCAACCCTGGACGCCATGTCACCTGCCATCTAGCATCACTGAAGAATATTGTTGCACTCTGCACCTGTCAAATCTGCAAATTCACCTCCTACCACATCAGCACACCAGCACCTCTTGCGGCCCAGCTGACCAACGGCGCACCCGGCCGGCTCAACTGCATCCTCCTGAACTGGGGGCCTTCCACATATATGCCACTGAAATCTGGGACCTCCTCTATGCCACCTCTTAGACATCACCTTCTTCACAGAAACCTGAACCAACCTGTGCTCCGGACCAAACATCGCCATTGACATCGCCATCTCCGACGGCTATAAAATCAACCGCAAGGACCACATGACCGTCCAGAAGGAGGCATTGCTATCGCCTACAGAAACACAATCCGACTGACCGCGCACTCTAATGACCCAATGGGTACCATGGAACACATCCACTTCCATATCTGGACCAAGCCCAACTAAACCCTATGCGGCACCCTCGTCTACAGGCCCCCTGGGCCAAAACCCCCCATTCACAGATGCCATTGTGGACCTCATCGCACCCCAGGATCTCCCATCCACCAACTTGATCCTACTTGGAGACCCCAAGTTCAACCTTGACAACCGCAGTGACCAGAACACCACTATCCTCCTGGGAACTCTCACAAACATCGGACTCAAGTAGCTAGTCACTGCACCAACCCACATGACCGGACACAAGTCCGAGCCCATCTTCTCCACCAGCGGGAACTTCAACTACAGCCACACCACAGAACTCTCCTGGACTAACCATCATTGTATATTTCACGCCTTCACCACGCCCACCATACACCACCGCCATTCTCGCCCCCCTGTCGCTGCTGGATCAAGGCCATATAAGAACTTCTTGTCAACTCCCTCAGCACCACCACTCCTTCAACTCTTACAGACACCAATGTCACAGCGTGCAACCTCCACCAATGGATTTTCAACTGCGCTGACACCCCTCAGGAAAAGACCAGGCAAACAACACTCCCTAAAGGTCAACTGGTTTACTCTCACCCTCCACTAGTCCATACGCACCTGCAGACGTCTCGAGTAAAGATGGAGCCACAACATCAATCAACTCCGTAACACAGTCACCCTTGCACCATGGCGCAATGGTGCCTGCATTGGCGCATGGCAGCCATTGTGCACCATCATAGGGTAAAAATGCAGGGGGGCTTAATCCTAAGCCCCTGCCGGCAGTTTAACGCTGCTGGTGTGTCATTTTCTTGATGTACTTGCAGCATGAATCTTGCACCACTTTGCTCTGTATTTACAAAGGGATGCATCTAGGCATATGCGTGACCTTGTGCAGCCCTGTGCCACATTATACCTGCGTCAGGTATGATGTATACAGGGTGGGCGTATCCACGCAAAAAAGCCTTGTAGGATTGGCACAGTGAAGTCTCTCAGATTTCACCGCGACAATTCTAGGACGCTACTGCTTCAAAACCTTACGCCTGCCTCATGGCAGGGGTTAGGGTGATGCAGTGCCATATGTATAGGCTGACCCCATGCCTTGCTGGATTTACATCATGCGTGCAACACAACTGTAGCAATGTGTGAATTTAGCGCTGCCAGATATGTCAGGATTCCAGACGTATCTGTCATTGACTGCGACATGGAGTGTCGTACATTGAATACGGCACATCCATGGAGTCGCAAGGAGGGCACAGTGAACACTGTTTTATCACAACACTGTTTTGTCGCAGCAATGCAACACTTTTCATGAATGGGGCCCAGGACTACGACCTATCTTATTGATAGGGCACATCCCTGTCTTTTTGTTTTGGTGCAGGGCAGGGCAGCAATGTTCCTTGCAGCGCTGTCCAGCACCCAAGCATCTAATATGTTTACCCAAATGTTTGCACCAATTTTAGGAGCGGCTATTTTATGGTCTTAAATAACGGTCTATAACTGGACTTAGCAGACGTTTTGGGGGTTATCACCGTATGGGAATTTCATTGTAAATATTGCAAATTGTGGTTAGGGGCAGTTTTTGCATTGGAACGCCCACCTTTGATCTCATTTTCATTAAGTCCCGCTAACAGAAGTGGCAATCTTAAAAATTCACGGAAATAAGTCAATAAAAAAAAAAGCTGCTGAAACATCCAAAAATTGACGCTGTTAAGTTTTTGTACATATGCCCCAAAATATTTATAGACATGATCAAAATACAAATAAAAGAATCCAGGACTAATGTGGGTCTCATCAAAGGCCAATAGAAAATATTTAACTCACTGAAACATTTTGCTACACACAATGTAACTCCACATTTGTGCAGCATGCTCCGCATCATTTTACAATCGCAGAGGCATGCTTTCCAATTTGAAGAGAACCAACAGGGCCCAAAGAACTGCACATGATGTGAACACACTTTATGATTAAATGCCTTGAAGGTATTTAAGGAACATCCACTTCTGTAACTTATCACAATGTGTTTTGAACACTTTGCAAATAAATTGGAAAAAAGAATAATGCTGCTCTTTAACCTTCATCGTCTGTAAACTTTATTAAGAATGACTCTAACAGAGATAGGGCATTGAAAATAGACATTTCCAAGAATATGATATGATTTATTTTTCTTGCGTAAGAAAGGAAAACGTGTAACTAAAAGAACAATTGAGGAGTCTTAACGAGAGGTGATGAGCATAGAGGAATTTCAATATAAGTGAGCTATCTGAACATAAAAGCAGTGTTCAAGCAGATTTATATACCAAACATTAACATCTGGTGTATTTAATTTCTGTTTGATTTCTTTTGAATCATATAATTTTCCTCACAATCATTAAAGATCACTTTACACCTATCATGAGTTGAATTTATAAGCAAGTAGGCAACCCACTGAGCTACACATTGCTGAATTTACATACTACCAGAGAAGGAATGAACCATTTACATAACATGCACAGCATAAAAATTTGAGAAAATTCTACCATCATATTATCATTTTGACAGTCCTCCCCTAAACTCACTGAGTCCAGTTGTGAAGAAATGGAACTCAATGAACAAAGTTAGCTTCTTCCTATTGTAAATTTCACGTAAAATTGAAGCTAAATGGAGTAATTGTAGATGCGAACACTGCTCTGGTCAAAGGCAGGATTTAGGGTGCTTTGAATGACGTCCATATTTAAGTCGGCTTAAACAAAAAGGATTCGCCAAAGAGGATTTTTTTCTAGTGGATATGAAAAAAATACACTTTCTGAAGTACATTTGCATAACACTTACAAATTGATGCATTTTCCGCCCGGTAGAATACCTGCAGATTTGACATACTGGAATGCTCCAGAACATTGATGTCTCTCAAAGGTTCCGACAGTACTGCTTTGAAGATGTGTGAATCTATTGAATGTCTGCTACAAACATCTATGGGAGGATATTACTGACTTTGTAATGTGTATTGGCCACGGTGCTTTTCTCATGAGAAGAGAACATTCATTTTGTATGCAACAATGCCTAGTTGATTTAGAAATGGGATTATTATATATGAAATACAATGATAAATAGAAACAACGTGAATTATTCAGTTCACCTGATCATGTCAGGAGGATTCGCCGAGTGGCAGATGCGGCCTCTGGCTAAAAATACTTAGGGGTAGATTTACAAGGAAGTGCCGCAGCGCGGCAATACAAGCCCTTTGGCTGCGCCACCCTGCAGCACTTCTGAAGCACAGGAATTCAACATATTTACAATAATATGTTGTATTCCTCTGCTCTCCTCTACGCTGGCGCACAAACAGCTGCCATGCGCCGGCGCAGGCACCCTTGCTCCATGGTGCAAGGATGCCTGCGTCATGGGGATATTGTTTTTGTGCAGTAAGGGGCAACTTCCTGCACAAAAACAATCACTACAGGCATTTTCCTCCTTCAATACGTGCTGTAGAATGCAGCACGCATTGAAAGAGAAAAAAACAAGGAGAAATTAAAAGATTTCTCCTTGTTGCGCCCCCCTATGCCTCCATGGGGAGGCATAGCATTCAGACGCATTTCCAGATTTACAAATCCTCGTAAATCTGGAAATGTGTCTGGTTCCATGCGTGTTGCGTGGGAACACCCACAACAACACCCATGGAACACCCCTTCCATGCAAAGTGCTGCGTGTAAATGTTCCATATTTACAAGGAGCAGTAAAATACGCCACCATTATGTCACTTGTTGTGACGTACTGGTGGTGCAGGGGGCTTGTAAATCTGCCCCTTAGAGTGCAATGGCCATTAAATTAATGTGATAGCCTATTTGCGCCCCCGTCAGAGTCCAGGCTGAGAAAAAAAATACATATAGGGAGCATCCTCCATTGACACTATGGCCAATGTGAATGCTTCAATCGCTTCATGGGACAGTCTTCAGATTGTGCTTACTTCCTGCAGCTTATTCCTGCTCCCCAATGGTCAATATGGAAGGCTTCAACAGTGAGCGGAACAAATAACAATGGTTCTGTTGGGAATCACAAAAGCTTAGTTAAATGTGTAATCAATACATATAATCAATGTTTCAGTATTCATTCAGTAAGTAACACAAAAGCACACACATAAACCAAAGCAAGAGATTCTGAAATTAAATTCGTTTTTACTCTGTCGTATGTATCAAAATATTCAGCAAAATATATACAGGACTAACCCACCGTAAGGCACATAGAACGTGAGACAATTAGTGACTGAACGTGCTTGGTGACAAAGAATTGACCACAAATTCATATATAACATATATATACAATAATGGACATAATTATACAAAAAAGTCCAAAGTCGAGAGCATAAACCACAACAGGATATAATTTTCCTAATTCAAATTGTGGGATTGCGGAGACAAGATGGACGAGTAACGTCGACGTTTCGACCCTGTAAAGTAGTGCCGGATTATATGCATCTAGAGCGGGTTTTCATCAGGACGGAAAGTGAGAATGGCAGCCTGTAAGTGCAAAAGATATTTACATAAGGGCCATGTGTGTGTGTACGTAACTTGAGATAGACTCAATGTTACACTCAGCGGCAAAATGCTCACCTGGTATCAAAGTGTTACAGGGTTTGAATTCCTGATATCACGTTTAGTGAGATGTCAGCCGACACCTCAATAGATCATCTATTCTGTAATAAAATAGAGGAAATAGAAATAGTATCATGGCTTCCCTATTGTAATAATTAGAGTAGTGTGGTAGAGAGGAAAGGAACGTACCTTGACAGTTATTCTTTCCTCTTGGAAGGAGGTGGTGCTGTCATAACGATTGCCACGTACTGTAAATAGAACGGCATGGTTAAAGCCACTTGGAAAGGCTGAAGTGAATTGATTGTGAATAGACGGCTAATTTAAAACGGAAGGATCATACTAAATATATCGCCCGTAAGGAAAGAGGTAATCTTTAAGGAGTACACAAATATTACATTTAGAATGGTGCATGTTAAAACTTAACAAGGATTTGAATGGGACCGTGATTCGGCTGTTTGAATCTACCGGGAGATGTGCTAATTACGCACGTGCATTTGATATCACTCCGATCTGTTGACAGCGGTGTCAAATACCCAAGAGCACCAAACAGATCGCATGGATTCCATACGGTGGCACGGCGAACATAAAGCAGCGATGTAATGAAGACTTACTAAGTATTCTCTGTAGAGACGTCTGTGTCCGTCTGTAACTCAACAGCTAATGACAGTGAGTGAGGGGTGAAATCGGCTATATGACGTAATCTCAATTAGCGTGTACATGCGGGAAGCCGACTCGGCTCGCAAAACGCGGTCAGGAATCCCGTGAAAAGGATCCCGTGTCTGCTAAAGCTTTGCCGAAGAACGCAGTGTGTATTCACAATGAAGGAAGTGTATACATATAAATGCATAAACCCAGTTTGTCTCAGGAATCTCTTCCACAATAGATTTCTCTCATATACAAGGCAATTACATAGAACAGTTTTAAGGCACTGGTTCAGTAATTTATAAACATGTGACCGTAAGTGTATACACATAAATGCATAAACACAGTTTGTCTCAGGAATCTCTTCCACAATAGATTTCTCTCATATACAAGTCAATTACATAGAACAGTTTTAAGGCACTGGTTCAGTAATTTATAAACATGTGACCGCAATAGTAAAGTGCCTTTATGGATGGATTTCACCTCAATCAATTTAACCCAAACTATACAAATTAAGCTACTTTGGTTCATCATTGTCACGGTTGTATAATATAACATATAGCAGTGAACTGTATGGGCCTAAGTTATCAGTTAGTATATATTAAATAAACAACTAATACAGTAGTTCATAATGCCCACGAATCAACATAATGTAATGAACAAAAGTAGTTGGAGGAGATTATTCCATCGCAATGACCACATGTGCCTCCTATCACAGTCGGCCTGCCTAGAGATACAAGGACCAGGGGATAACGATGTTTTAGCATTTTTAGATCGAAAAAACTCAACTATTGAGTAGTCTTACAATTTACTCATTTGTAAATACGTCTCTTCATGCTCATTGAGGCCATGGCTAGTCGCCTCAAGAGTATGAATCCAACGGCACTCTTTATAGTTGAGAGAGGTTGCAATATTCACTCCCCTTTGGTGTACTACGATTTTTTCTAGTACCCACCATTCCAGGTGTTCATGGGTGTGTCCTGCATTTGTATAGTGTTCGACTAGGGGAGCTCCATGGGTCTTGCATTTTAGTCTACTCTGGTGTTGCAGGATCCTATTTTTGACTTTTTGGGCCGTCTGACCCACATAGATCAGCTCACATGGGCATCTGATAGCGTAAATAACATTCTGACTGTTACAATTAGTGAAGTGGTCAAGGGCATATGTCTTTCCACGGTGTCTGAACATAGTTCTAGGTGTGGTATATTGGCATGCCTTACAATGACTGCATCTGTGGTGTCCTGTAATTGGTGGCAGACTGAGTTGTGATCTTATATCAGGTATGGGAGGTGGTTCTAAGTAAGACGACACTACAAAGTCTTTGATGTTTTTCGCCCGTTTAAATGAAAAATAGTTGCCTCAGTCATACTGATTTCTGTTCCCACCAAGTTCCAATACTTCTTAATGACATTTTTTCTTTCTTTTTTTTTTTTTTTTTTTTTTATAATTATATTTTATTAGCAATTCCAATAAATACAGATGGGCAAGTCGATCGTCCAATAAATATAGCAGCAATGTAAACACATTAATACACACTCAATGATGACAATAAAAATACATAACAGAAGAATACAAAGCAGTATGGAGAGGGAACGGTTCGAGCTGGAAAAAATTCATAGACTTCCTAATATTGCCGAGCTCCATTCGCCCAAGCTGTAATCGGTGCCCAGATTTTTTCCCCCAAAATTCTAGACCGCAATGCTCTAGTAGCAAAGATGGCTTTCTCTTGATTATACACCCCCAAAAATCTGGCTAACCACATCTGAAAACTGGGCGGATGCGGATCTTTCCATTGTGCTGCTAGTATGATTCTAAAAACAGCCGTCCCTATAAAAAGACATGCCTCTTCTTCACGGCTAAAACGTAGGGTATTATCATATCCGAGAATATAAAGTGTGCTAGAAAACACCATCTTATTTCCAAATACCTCCTCCCAGAATCTTAACACCATATTTTTAAGTGGTATTAGTACAAGGCAATCCGAAAACATGTGAGGAAGAGTAGCCGGTCCTAATCCGCATCTTGGGCAGGAGTCGTCTGTTCTTTTTCCCCATAAAAACAGCTTGGCAGGAGTAAAATACAGATTAAAAATTGTCTTGTATAATTGTGCTTTCAAATTTGAGGATAAGAGCAGTTGAGATATTAAAACCAGACTCATGTCAATATCAATATCGGGGTTACGTAGTTTTTTGACCCATGAGGCTTCAACACTATCTAGATCGCTTGGAAGCTTCTCCTGGAGAGTATCATATATAGTTCCTATCCGAATAGAATCTCTAACAATGACATCCATATATGGTACAGTTTCAAGAGGAATCGTATTGGACCCTAAGATAGAGTTAATTTGAATAAACTTAAAGTAATCATTATTCGAAATTCCAAAAGTGCTTTGTAAATTTAAAAACCTATGGCCTGTCCCAACCCCCAAAAAGTCACCAACTGTATGTATCCCTGCTCTATCCCATTTCTTTGCAATTACATCATTAACATGTGATGGTAATTTCGAGGATTGCCAAAGAGGTGTATATCTATTAAATTTCGGGATTTCCATCAGCTTAGCGGTGTGCCCCCAGACCGTCCATGCACTAATAATAATCCTCAGCTTGGTTTTTTTTATAATATCTTACTTCGGTTTGTCTTAACAGGAGTCCCTGAGCTTCTTTCCCCAATGCTATTTCATAGATAGAGGGAATAACAGTATCTTGATTATCTTCATTCATCACAAGGAGGGGTACCATTTGTTGAAGAAGGGCTGCCCAATGGTATAGCCTCAGGTTCGGAGCAGCTACCCCTCCTCTGTTTTGAGGAAGAGATAAATATTTTATTGACCTCCTGATTTTCATATACGGCCATATAAAACTAGACATTTGGGACTCAAGCAATTTCATGATTTTTTCCTCTAAAAACAGGAGGATAGCCCGAAATAAATACAATATTTTAGGGAGAGTATTCATTTTTAAATAATTACATCTGCCAATAATGGATAGATGTAGGTTATTTACCCTTAGAAGATCTTTAGTAATACTCTTAATTAGGGGATCATAGTTCAGGTTGTTAATGTTTTCTATTTTCGCAGTGATGCACACTCCTAGATAGGTCGCATTTATTGCAGTCCGGGGGTCAGTAAATATGATATTTTCGGTACAGAGAATAACCGTCTTATCTCTATTTAGAGAATATCCCGAATATTGTCCAAATTGACGTGTAATTCTTTCAATTTCAACAATAGCCTCAGCGGGGTCTGGTGTTAAAACTGCCACATCATCGGCATATGCTAGAATTTTAGTCTCGTATTCCCAAACGATAACTGGCTTTATTTTCTGGCTGTATAATCAGAATATAATTTTTCTAATTCAAATTGTGGGATTGCGGAGACAAGATGGACGAGTAACGAAAATTATATCCTGTTGTGGTTTATGCTCTCGACTTTGGACTTTTTTGTATAATTATGTCCATTATTGTATATATATGTTATATGTGAATTTGTGGTCAATTCTTTGTCACCAAGCACGTTCAGTCACTAATTGTCTCACGTTCTATGTGCCTTACAGCGGGTTAGTCCTGTATATATTTTGTTGAATATTTTGATACATACGACAGAGTAAAAACGAATTTAATTTCAGAATCTCTTGCTTTGGTTTATGTGTGCGCTATTGTGTTACTTACTGAATGAATACTGAAACATTGATTATATGTATTGATTACACATTTAACTAAGCTTTTGTGATTCCCAACAGAACCATTGTTATTTGTTCCGTTAAAACGCCCAGGTTCTGAGGGTTACTGGGTTACCCCATTATCTTTAATGGTTATCTAGTGCAGGTTCCTACCTGCGAGGGTTTTTTTGAAGCATTCACTGAGATTTCCTTAAATCAATATACTATGTCAGAAAAGGAAACATTGTCCTATAGTGAGGACTATATCAATAAATTAATTCAAGAACAATCTGAATTTGATTACCTAGGTACCGGTCTAACTCCCATAGACACTACCTTGAACGATAAATGATCACGCTTAGAGAGACTAGATAAAAAACTTATACGTACAAGATTACATGGCCACTTATTAACAAAGTACTTACAAGCAAACATCATCCCAAAAGGACTACAGGTCCGTAACGAGCCGGCTATCTTCATTGATTTGCCCAAATTTCGTGAAGGTTTCAGCTTTGTGGCCAATAACTGCTCCCGACACTGGATGGTGTTGGGGGTTGAAACAGCCCTTGAGTATGTGAAAAAACTGATTCAAGAGATAGCAGAACTAAACAAAGAGATCTTAGAAGACAGGGGTTTAAAAAACGCAAAGGAAGCCCTGGAGAAAGCAGATAAAGCTACAGCTGAATTTAATACTATAACATTGAACAGAAAGTTAGAAAAATTAGCTAAGGACATTAAGTCATAAGACAAAAAGATCACATACCCGTATACCAGTGACGACTACTACACTCAAGACTCACAGGGTTACTACACCAATCACAGTAGACAAAATTCAAGGAGATTTGCTACCTTCTCTAACTCCTCCTTTGGCAGTGGATCTGAGAACAAATCTGAGAGACCGAGTACCAGCTCTGATCCTCGTACATTTTCAGATGGGACCTCTTTTCAACCACAGGAATCTACTTTCCAACAGGGTCCAACATACCAATCTCGTGTCCGGTATCAAGATAATTTTGGACCATCAACCTCTTCTTTTTTAGGCGAACCAGTCTGGACCAATCAAGATCAGAATTGGTGGAGACCATCCAGATGGAATCAAGTGAAGGGCAACCAACGAGGGAACTCCAGAGTCTGGTTTCAAACACAGCCCCAACAGAATCACGGGGAAATTCGGACCAGACGTCAGACCTATCGATGGTAACTCCTACATCCACTAGTGATCCGATAGTAACAATGGATGCCTTTACAATAAAACAAGGAATGGCAGGTGGAATCACGAATATGAAAGATCCCATACTTAATATCTCCAAATACACCTTAAATAAGGCTGAACATGATGTTCTGTCAAGAGGACTATCTTTTGTACCCACTTCCACCCCTAACTCCTTCAATATTAAATTGGAACTACAGCAATTTTTCAGGAAGATCCGTCTAAAGTAATTTTTTGTGAAGAATGACAGTTATAACAAAAAAATGGCAGCTACAGAATTTCGCCCGACATCCACCTTTACACCTGCATCACATCTGATGAATGAAAAAATCATAGCCTTTGAGAAAATAGTGATGAGCGAAGTCATGAAATTGCTACATAACACCAAATACATCAAACACAGCATCACTAAAGAGGAAAGACTAGCCCTGCACTCACTGAACAACAATAAATCCATTGTGATTAAGACTGCGGATAAGGGCGGTGCGGTGGTGGTACAAACCACAGAAGACTACATAGACAAGATTAACCAACAACTTAGCTGTACAGCCAGTTACAGGCGGATCCCGTGTGACCATACTAAGGAAATTGCCAAATTAATTAGAGATGTTACCAGTCATGGCATAGAGGAAGGATTCCTCTCAGAACCGGAATGTAAGTTTCTCAACAAAATAGATCCTAGGATTCCTACGATCTACACTATCCCGAAAGTACATAAGAATCTACAAAAACCCCCTGGTAGACCGATTGTGTCCGTGTGTGGGTCTGTCTTGGAACCTTTGAATCAATACCTTGATAGTTTCTTACAGCCATTTGTCTTGGAGACCAGATCGTTTATCAGAGACACCATGCACACTATTCAATTGTTTGAGGACCAACCCTTTGATAGCACCACACAGTTATTTGTCACACTTGACGTGTGTTCACTATACACGAGTATACCACAGGATGAGGCCATTGAAGTCATCAGGACCTTATTAAACACTCGTCCTACACCCCAATGGATCCCCACTGAATTCCTTATACAACTATTGCAAATTGCAATGAAAAAAACGACTTCATTTTCCAAAATGTGTTTTTTTACCAGTGCAGAGGAGTAGCCATGGGAGCAGGGTTCGCGCCGAGCATGGCGAATCTGTTCATGGATCATTTTGAAGACAAGAATATCTACTCTGACCAGAACCCCTATATTGACAACATCACTGCCTGGAAGCGATATATCGATGATACCCTTATGCTGTGGTCAGGTACAGTCGATCAACTGTTGGCATTCCTATCATGGCTGAATTCCAGCAAAGTGGATATCCAATTTACCATGGCTCATAGCAATGACTCAATACCTTTCCTGGATCTTACACTAGAAGCAGAGGATGGCAGAATAGTGATAAACTTACACAAAAAGCCTACGGATAGAAACACCCTGCTCCAATATAATTCTCATCACCCTAGGAATCTTAGGGACAACTTATCCTATGGACAATTTTTGCGACTGCGTCGCAATTGCACTAGAAGAAAAGATTACTTCAAGGAAACTGACATACTCATCACTAAACTAAAGGAAAGGGGATACCCCAAGGGACTCCTCAACAGAGCCAGAAAAAGGGCCTGGTATAGACCACGAGAAACTTTACTGGAAGTACAATCAAAAGATCGAACAATGGATGAACTGATATGCGTAACAACTTTTAACACCAGAAGCAATGAAATAAAAAATGTCATTAAGAAGTATTGGAACTTGGTGGGAACAGAAATCAGTATGACTGAGGCACCTATGTTTTCATTTAAACGGGCAAAAAACATCAAGGACTTTGTAGTGTCATCTTACTTAGAACCACCTCCCATACCTGATATAAGATCACAACTCAGTCTGCCACCAATTGCAGGACACCACAGATGCAGTCATTGTAAGGCATGCCAATATACCACACCTGGAACTATGTTCAGACACCGTGGAAAGACATATGCCCTTGACCACTTCACTAATTGTAACAGTCAGAATGTTATTTACGCTATCAGATGCCCATGTGAGCTGATCTATGTGGGTCAGACGACCCAAAAAGTCAAAAATAGGATCCTGCAACATCAGAGTAGACTAAAATGCAAGACCCATGGAGCTCCCCTAGTCGAACACTATACAAATGCAGGACACACCCATGAACACCTGGAATGGTGGGTACTAGAAAAAATAGTAGTACACCAAAGGGGAGGGAATATTGCAACCTCTCTCAACAATAAGAGATTCATACTCTTGAGGCGACTAGCCATGGCCTCAATGAGCATGAAGAGACGTATTTACAAATGAGTAAATTGTAAGACTACTCAATAGTTGAGTTTTTTCGATCTAAAAATGCTAAAACATCGTTATCCCCTGGTCCTTGTATCTCTAGTCAGGCCGACTGTGATAGGAGGCATATGTGGTCATTGCGATGGAATAATCTCCTCCAACTACTTTTGTTCATTACATTATGTTGATTCGTGGGCATTATGAACTACTGTTTTAGTTGTTTATTTAATATATACTGACTGATAACTTAGGCCCACACAGTTCACTGCTATATATTGTATAATACAACTGTGACAATGATGAACCAAAGTAGCTTAATTTGTATAGTTTGGGTTAAATTGATTGAGGTGAAATCCATCCATAAAGACACTTTACTATTGCGGTCACATGTTTATAAATTACTGAACCAGTGCCTTAAAACTGTTCTATGTAATTGACTTGTATATGAGAGAAATCTATTGTGGAAGAGATTCCTGAGACAAACTGTGTTTATGCATTTATGTGTATACACTTACGGTCACATGTTTATAAATTGCTGAACCAGTGCCTTAAAACTGTTCTATGTAATTGTCTTGTATATGAGAGAAATCTATTGTGGAAGAGATTCCTGAGACAAACTGGGTTTATGCATTTATATGTATACACTTCTTTCATTGTGAATAAACACTGCGTTCTTCGGCAAAGCTTTAGCAGACACGGGATCCTTTTCACGGGATTCCTGACCGCGTTTTGTGAGCCGAGTCAGCTTCCCGCACGTACACGCTAATTGAGATTACGTCATATAGCCGATTTCACCCCTCACTCGCTGTCATTAGCTGTTGAGTTACAGACGGACACAGACGTCGCTACAGAGAATACTTAGTAAGTCTTCATTACATCGCTGCTTTATGTTCGCCGTGCCACCGTATGGAATCCATGCGATCTGTTTGGTGCTCTTGGGTATTTGACACCGCTGTCAACAGATCGGAGTGATATGAAATGCATGCGCGTAATTAGCACATCTCCCGGTAGATTCAAACCGCCGAATCACGATCCCATTCAAATCCTTGTTAAGTTTTAACATGCACCATTCTAAATGTAATATTTGTGTACTCCTTAAAGATTACCTCTTTCCTTACGGGCGATATATTTAGTATGATCCTTCCGTTTTAAATTAGCCGTCTATTCACAATCAATTCACTTCAGCCTTTCCAAGTGGCTTTAACCATGCCGTTCTATTTACAGTACGTGGCGATCGTTATGACGGCACCACCTCCTTCCAAGAGGAAAGAATAACTGTCAAGGTACGTTCCTTTCCTCTGTACCACACTACTCTAATTAGTACAATAGGGAAGCCATGATACTATTTCTATTTCCTCTATTTTGTTACAGAATAGATGATCTATTGAGGTGTCGGCTGACATCTCACTAAACGTGATATCAGGAATTCAAACCATGTAATACTTTGATACCAGGTGAGCATTTTGCCGCTGAGTGTAACATTGAGTCTATCTCAAGGTACGTACACACACACATGGCCCTTATGTAAATATCTTTTGCACTTACAGGCTGCCATTCTCACTTTCCGTCCTGATGAAGACCCGCTCTAGATGCATATAATCCGGCACTACTTTACAGGGTCGAAACGTCGACGTTACTCGTCTATCTTGTCTCCGCAATCCCACAATTTGAATTAGGAAAATTATATCCTGTTGTGGTTTATGCTCTCGACTTTGGACTTTTTTGTATAATTATGTCCATTATTGTATATATATGTTATATGTGAATTTGTGGTCAATTCTTTGTCACCAAGCACGTTCAGTCACTAATTGTCTCACGTTCTATGTGCCTTATGGTGGGTTAGTCCTGTATATATTTTGCTGAATATTTTGATACATACGACAGAGTAAAAACGAATTTAATTTCAGAATCTCTTGCTTTGGTTTATGTGTGTGCTTTTGTGTTACTTACTGAATGAATACTGAAACATTGATTATATGTATTGATTACACATTTAACTAAGCTTTTGTGATTCCCAACAGAACCATTGTTATTTGTTCCGTTAAAACGCCCAGGTTCTGAGGGTTACTGGGTTACCCCATTATCTTTAATGGTCAACAGTGAGCGGGCAGGCTCTTGGTGAAGTAAGGCTTGAAAGTGGATTTCTGTCTCAAGACATTTTCATCTTGTGCACAGGGTGCCAAAGATTTAAAATGCAAGCCTTCTCTACCCTCAGGTCTCTCTGTTTTATTTCCAGCATTAGCGAGAGTTTCCTGTTATTTTCTTGCTCACCTTAAGCTGTAGCTTTGTAACTCCTGGCCCTTGAGGAATGTCGTTCTTGATCTTAGGTTTTTTTTCTTTAAGTATTTATTTAAATTCTAAACTCACTTGAAAGATCATTTCATTTCATAATGAAGAAAGAAGGGTCAAAATGGTACACCAAACAAAGTGACCATACCATGTCCAGTCGGAGTGGCAACCTTGTGGCAAAATCAAAGAGTAAATGGTGAGGCACATCCGCCTTCTTGTCTGTGGACTCTTAAACATAAGATTTCATCAGGTTTCTGATGTGCTTATTGGGTCCTATTAAGCAAAAACTCAGCAATACATCTCAAGCTGTTCAGTTGTCTGAGCTTTCTATAGCTATGAAGAGGGATGGGATGAGACGGAAGTAATATATACATCACAGATCCCGCTCTGCGTGGAATCAAAACTCCAGGTTCCTCATAGTCCTAATCATCCTCAAAGCATATTCTTAGCACCCTCATCCCTTTATATCAGGAAAAGTCACCTTGAAGTGGTGATTGATGGAGGGTGAGAGGGAGAAGAGACAGAACAGTTGCCTAAACTCATATGGTCTCTTTCAAAATGGTTATGCCTCTGTCTGTCTCACCAAATGAGTTCCTACAAATTACTCCACATAAGTCCCCCACCTACCACTCATATTCACCAACCAGTGAGGAAGTAGCTTGCTCAGGTGATGCAACCTTCAATGGAGAGGAAATGGGAAAACTGAACTTGCTGAATCTTCCAGGAATTGGCAGACCGCTGATCTCAGCACTTTTGTTTTTGAGCTTTTAAAAAAAACAAATGTAGCGCTAAATGCTCGACTTGCCTTGGATTTGAGTTTTGCAATATTATTGCACACCGCTATTCATAGGTCCCTAACCACTATGCAGCCAATCACTGCTGCTTCTTGCGTCGCAGAAGATTAAAGGTTACTAAAAGTGATGATCAAAACCCGAATAGTCGCCAAGGCGCGTTGACCAAAGGGCCTATATTGACCCTAGTACCGATTACTACCTTATACAAAATCACAGAAAAAGAAAAAGGCCACAATTGTGAGATTATGTCTCTTTACTAAGGTTCAGTACGCCACTTATTTTTTAGACTAAGCTTTTGTACTTTCCCACACATTTAATGTTGACTTTTATCTTTGTACCTACTGCCTAAAGCAGACAAAATCCAGAAATTCCAACTGAATACAGAACTTGGGGCAATATGTGCAAAAGCACTTGTGAACTTGGCCATTTCTGACTGCAAAAATGCTTTTAAATATGTACAGAGCACAAATTGCAATTCGGAGTTTGGAAGGGCAGTGTTTACGGAGTCCATCTTGATACCAAATCACATTGGTATGTATGAATGCTATGCGACAGAGGAATGGTCACAAAACCTTAACTATTTACAGATACTTCAAGGGTGGTGGTAACCATTAGCAAATGGAAAGGGATCCCAACCGGACCTCTTCCACTTTGTGAATGTTGAAGCAAATATGTTTTAAAAGCAGGCAGTTGTCTTAAAAAATGAAACTTAAAGTTTTATTTTTTTCTTTCGAAATGCATCCAGTTTTGTTTTAAGGAAAATGGGCTATGTTTAAAAACAATTGCTTTATTTAAAAAGCAATCACAGATATGGGGGTCTCATGACCCCAGCAGTCCACCATCTCTGTGATGGGAGCCAATAATAGTGGGTCCCAAATTGTGACCTACCTCAGTAATATGCACGAGGTAGGTCAATTTGCAACCCCATCCATATCACTATATGAGCCACAGTGACTTTCATACATAAGTAATAGTGATTTCCTTATTGCGAATTGCAAAAAATCACAAGTAGGTAATCACTATTCCTATTTTTGTACATCAAGCACGTAATTTTGAAGGTGTGTCAGGAGACAAGAGGAGCAGAGAGAAGTCAGATTTTCTACTAATCAACTTATTGAGAAACCTTAACATTGTCCACCCTTTTTAAAATATCTGAGACTCAGTTGCCACAGCAAGACTGCTCACAACAAACTCCTTACTGCACATGCCCTTCCAATTCAACCATGACTTTCTCCACATGTAGAGCGTGAAACGAATATCACATCAGTTAATTAAAAACAAATGTGACTTTCTATCCATTTGTCTATGATTATTGCAATACACAGTAGTAGATAAAGAGGCCTCACCTGCCGTTTAAGGCCGTGAGCAACAAACCATTGCCTGCTTTTCAAAAACAAAACTTCAAAGTTAAATTTTTTCTTTTAAACATATCCCATATTCCTTTAAGGATAACTGGCTGCATTTTTAAAAAAGTGGTCTGCTTTATTAAAAAGCAATCTTAGAAGTGGTGATCTGCAGACCCCCAGTTAGCCACCATACCTGTGATGGCAGCAATTCTAATGGATTGCAAATTGCGACCTATCTCATTTATATTCCAGAGGTAGGTCAATTGTGACCACATTAGAAATCGCTGAATGAAACCCAGTGGGTTTCAAACATTTAGAATTACAATTTCCTAATTGCAATTCACAAAGACTCACAATTAAAAAATCACAATCCCTACTGTACATATGGCACGAAAAGTAAATCAGGTGATGGGCACACAGTTATGATAGAATGTTTAACAGAGAATATATTAACTTTTATTATACCATTCAACTATACCGTATATAAACTGTGGAATATATATTAATGTATTTCGTCATATTAGTCTTTAGCTTCAAATCCTTTTACACCAATGATTTCAAAGAAGGGAAAAGTGACCAAAATATTCATTAGTCTTTTGTAATATGAGTTTGTTTCCTGTATAAGTAGCTAAAATGAAGCTGGACTGTTTAAATGTTCTAATAAAAGAATCGGGGAGTGTTGAGTTGGCCCTCTCTGCAGGGTCACCTCTCAAACCCTTTGCCTTCACCCACTTTTTGCTCAGAATTTCTTTTGTTGGCCTTAGTACACTATGCACTTTACCACTGCTAACCAGTGGTACTGTGCTTGTGCTTACTCCCAAAAACATGTAAACATTGGTTTACACCTGATTAGTCTATTTACTTTATGTATACGTCCCTAGTAAAGTGACAAGCCAATATTTTCAGGGCCTGTAATTTAAATGCTGCTAGTGGGCCTGGAGCACTTAGAGTGCCACCCACTTAAGTACCCCTTCAAACATGTCCTAGGTCTGGCATTGCATCCCGAATGCAATTCCAAACAGCCAATCCGACTTGGCAAAATAACTCAATTGCCAATGCTTGAACTTTTATTACAGATGTCACCTGTGGGACTTGGCCCTTTTTGGCTAAAGTTCCCTAAAGCTTTTGCTTTTCCCCTAGACTTTTCAGACATATGTTGCCAACTTAGATGTTCTGGACACTTTGCCACTGCTAAACAGTGTCAAAGTGCAAGTGTTCCATGTGTAAAGTGTAATGGTGATTGGTTGTCCATTATTGGTATGTTTTCGTTACTAGTAAAGTCCCTAGTGAAGTGCACTATGTGTGCCAGGGCCAGTAATGCAAATGCTACTGGTGGATCTGCAGCACTTATTGTGCCACCCACTCAAGTAGCCTTGGAATGAGAACTCAAGCCTGCCATTGCAGGGCCTGTGTGCAGTTTCCTAAACTGCCATGTGGTTCTGGTAAGTGCAGACACTGCCCTTCCCTTTTCATATATTCATCAGGCACCCCTATGGTAGGTCTAGGGTACCCCCTGGACAGGGTGCAGTGCATGTGAAAGGTGGAACATGTACCATGGTGTGTGCCATGTCACCTGTGGGACTTGGCCCTTTTTGGCTAAAGTTCCCTAAAGCTTTTGCTTTTCCCCTAGACTTTTCGGACATATGTTGCCAACTTAGATGTTCTGGACACTTTGCCACTGCTAAACAGTGTCAAAGTGCAAGTGTTCCATGTGTAAAGTGTAATGGTGATTGGTTGTCCATTATTGGTATGTTTGCTTTACTAGTAAAGTCCCTAGTGAAGTGCACTATGTGTGCCAGGGCCAGTAATGCAAATGCTACTGGTGGATCTGCAGCACTTATTGTGCCACCCACTCAAGTAGCCTTGGAATGAGAACTCAAGCCTGCCATTGCTGGGCCTGTGTGCAGTTTCCTAAACTGCCATGTTGTTCTGGTAAGTGCAGACACTGCCCTTCCCTTTTCATATATTCATCAGGCACCCCTATGGTAGGTCTAGGGTACCCCCTGGACAGGGTGCAGTGCATGTGAAAGGTGGAACATGTACCATGGTGTGTGCCATGTCCTGGCAGTGATATAATCTCCATTTCGTGTTCACTGCTGAAAGGCCATCTTAGAATAGAATGGGGAGACTGTGTAATATGTTTTCCAGACTATCTCCCCAAGGCCTCAAGATGGAAAGGTGAAGTTTAGTATACCTGAACTCACCCTGGAATAACACATCTTTTTATGAAGATGGTTTTTTGCATTGTGTGTTTGTAAGCCACTCTTTTAGAAGTGGCTGGGTTTTTGCACATTAAACATTTCCGTGTGTCTCTGCCTGGTTGTGGATTGACTGGCTGGATTCGAAAGCGATAGGATCTGGGGAATGTCTTGACCCAGGGGAGGAGGTGAGACAGCACAGGCTAACCTGACTCTGGTGTGTAGGAGGAGTAGGTCTAGAGGTGAAGAGGACTGGGATGGTGCTATAAAAGAATTGTCCCATCTCCTGCTGAGTGTTTGCAAATCCAGACCCCCACAAATCAAAGGGAGAAGGTGTTACTGGTAGAGAGGCACCCAGAACTGGTTTGAGCAGAGGTCAGTGCCCACTGTAACACAAAGACTTCAAAGCCATTGAGGGGTATAATTATGTGAGTAGAAGCCCCTGAACTTTGGAGACTGACTTGATCAAGTGTGAACAAGACTGGAGCTACTTTGTGGATCAAGAGGAACCTTTGCCAAGGAAGAAACAACTGAATAGACTGCTGCATAGGACTGCTCTTGCTTTGTGATCTGGGGCGGGCCTGCAGTTTGCTGTTTTAACAAAGGAAAGGCTGTCGGAACTTTGCTGTGTGCTGTGTCCTGAAGAAACTATCCCCAAGGGCCTGAGGTGAGCTGGCTCCCTGTTTGGAAACACAGGAACGCAAAAGTTTCCAGAGAAGACTCTGTGGGTGCGTGTGCTCTGTGTAGCCTGAGACCTTCGCAAGCTGTGCCCTGTGCACCAGGAGTTCCAAATGAGACTCTCATATGCGGTGTGCGTGTGCTCTGTCTAGTCTGAGTCCTTCGAAAGAATCGTCCTGTGAACGTGTCACCGAGGAGCCAAGTAAGTCTCAGCAACGCTGTGTGCGTGTGCTTGGGGTTAGCCTCAGACTTTCGTGTGGATTGGCCTGTGATCTTGCACACCAGAATAGCGAGTGTGCCACAGCGACGCTGTGTGCGTGTGCTGTTTGCAGTCTGAGACCTTCGTTGGAGGTGCCCTGGGATCGAGGGCACTGGGAGATAAAGTGTGTCTCAAGCGATGCCGTGTGCGTGTACCTTCTGCTGCCTGAGATCTGCGCAAAAGGTTACCAGTGATCGGGGGCAAAAGAAGATCAAGCATGTCTCACCGACACTGCGTGTCTGTGTGTCGTGCGTAGCCTGAGACCCTCGTGAGGAGTTGTCAGGTTAACGTGCACCCGGAGTTCCCGTGAGACTTCGTGACTCTGAGTGCGGGTGTAGTGTGCAGCCTGGGATCTTCCCATTGCCCAGAAAATCAGAGATTCCATCAGATGCCCAAGTCGCTGGACGAGGAGAGGAGAGTGGGTTTGCGCCCCCCAGGTAATGTGTGTCGACTCCTGGGGCGGGGCAAGGGCTCGGAGGGAGATATTCTCTCTGTTCTGCAGTGTGAGCCTCTGCTTCGGCTCGAATTGAGGCCCATGTGCCATGAGAGTGGCAGCACCAGGGCCTGAGTGCGAAGCTGAGACAAGGGACGTGAGCTGAAAACTGGAGACCGATACCTGTCAGCAGCAGATGGATGAGCACCTTGTTGCATGCCTGTAATCCTTCGCAGTGTCATGAGCATGCCACAGTTATGGGACAACAGATTTTAGTTTGGCTGTGCTATGTTTTGTTCTCTGCAACATTGCACAGTCTGCTGCACATCTGCAAGCACCTGTACCATTTACATGCCATTGTGTGCCTTCATTTATTTAGATGTTCTATGATGCATTATGATATTCCCCATTGTTAGGCCTGTTAGCTCAACCTTCTCTGTATACATAACACTGACTCTGGAAAGCACACTTGGCTGTGGGGGTATGTTCTAGGCTGCTGTCACCTGGCCTACTAATATGGCCCTGCCCCCACCCTTGTTCCCTGGTTATCTGGCTACCTGATTACATTCTAACCACTATCTACCCAGGCCCTCCATGTGTTGTCCTCACAGGGGCACCAGTTCCACAGGTCTAGACCCATAGTCTACAGTCTCCATTGAGGCCTGTGCTTGGCTTAGTGCTGATTAATTAATTACCCCCACATTGCCCCATATCACTCCTTCACCCCTCTTCTCTTTGTGCATAGCATCCTACCCCTGGTTGTGTCTGAGGGGTCAGTGCATCCCAGCCGCTGACTCATTCCCTCTTGTATTCCCCTCCTTTTTCCATTTCACCCACGCCCATCTCCTTCCCCACCTCGCCTTTCATTGCCCTCTCCAGCCAAACCGCACTTCCCAGACCTCTCCTGATGGGGCCTAACTGCCCATGACTCCATCAAATCCACGACCAGGCATAGTTGCCGGATCAGCACCTGCAGACCCCCCCATATGCCATCTTGTGGAATGTCAATGGGTTAACACCCAACATAAAGAACAAGAAGGTGCTGTCTTACTTGCATTCCAAATGGTTGGATGCAGCTCTATTACAGGAGACTCGCCTCTGAAACCTAGAATCTGAAAAGCTGCACTGGGATTTGTTGGAGAGAGTGGTCCACAGTAGCCGCCTGGCGTCAACAGAGGCGACGGATGTGGGGTTGCGGTTCTTCTCTGTAAATTGCTGCCCATCACAGCTGTCAAGTCCTGGTCCATTTCAAAAGGCCAATATGCTATTGCCAAGCTGAAGCTTGGGGAATGGACACTCTGCATGGGTTTGGTGTATGCACCAACAGTTATAAAGTGCCCCTTTCTCCTCTAGCTTAACCACCTTCTAACCAAGATTGGGGGCTGCCACTACTTAACTGGTGGAGTCTGGCACCTAGCACGTGCAGCGGTAATGGATCGAACTGGACCACTGGACATGGGAAACAACATAGACAAGGCCCTCCTGGCGGATGTGCACTCTGTCTATGGACTGGTGGATCCCTGGCATCTTTCTCTCCTGGCAGACAGGAAATATATGTTCTTCTCACTGGTACATGGCAACCAATCTAGGCTGGTCTACTTTCTGGTCTTCCAACTGGTGGTGCCTATCACTGTGGCGTCTCAGATCATAGACGCTGCACTTCCAACCATGCATCGGTCCTGCTCTCCCTGGACTTAGGTCTTGCCTCCTTAGTCTGCAAGCCATGGTGCCTGATAAAAATGCACTACTGCACCCCCAGGGTAAAGTCCAACTACGAACGCATGTTTGCACATACCTAGAAGAAAACAGAGGCTCAGTATAATCCCATAGGATACTGTGGTGATACTGGGGAGTTTTACAAGTGGGCCGGCAGGATGTTGTTTACTCCCTAAACGCTGCCTTCCAAGAGGCTGACCAGAGAGTCTCGCTGGGTTCCATATCTAACAGAGTGGTGATAGCAGTCCTCCCCAAACTTGGGAAGGACCCCCTCCTCTGTGGCAGTTGCAAGCCTATCTCCTTACTCAATGAGGACATAAAAATCCTTGCTTGTGTTTTGGTGGCCCATCTCCAGAAGGGGATTCCTTACCTGATACACCAAATGCAGGTGGGTTTCGTCCCTGTCCCCTCCACCAGGAACCACCTCCCAACCCTCGCTCATGCCCTTTCGACGTCCAAGGCCCTATCATATGCAGCACTTGCCCTCTCTTTTGACGCTGAGAAGGTATTCGATAGCATTAAGTGGGGGTACCTCTTCACCGCCTTGAAAAGATTTGGCCTTGAGGATCAGTTTATCACCAAGGTCCACTGGCTCTACAACTGCCCCACTGCACAGGTAAACAGAGGTGGCTTCTTGGTAGAACAATTCCTGCTCCATAGAGGAACATGACAGTGCAGCAAGTTATAGCCCCTGCTGTTCCTGTTGGCTATGGAGCCCATTGTGGCCTCAATCTGTCAATCACTGCTCCTCACCGGCATACCTATTCTGGATAGGGCATCCAGGATTTATTTGTCTGAGGATGACATACTCCTCACCCTCATAGACATACAGCACCCACTACCGACCCTGCTGGATATCATAATTGGCTTTGCTGCCCTGTCAGGGTACCACGTGAACTAGAATAAATGTGAAGTTCTACCCCTATTGTGCTTGACCACAAGGGCGGCGATTCATGGCAATCCCTCCCGCTGGGCATATTTGTAGTTCTGGTACCTCTGGTTCTTGGTCGACAGGGGCCTGGACAATATGGTTACAGACAATTTGGAACCCGTTATAGCTTTGCATGAACAAGTGGTCTCACCTAGGCCTATCACAGTGGGGAAAAGTGCACGCAGTATGGATGGTCACACTCCAGCAGTTTACCTATGTCCTTGGCATGTTACCTCTCTTGGTCCCCTCGCCAACGTTGTGTTCATTGGATGTGGAGATCAGCTCCTTTGCCTGGGGGCCCTCGTGCCCCCGCCTGGCCTACAGCAAACCTCTGAAGAGCCATTAGTGCGGAGACCTGGATCAACCATCAGCCGAACATTTCGCCTTGACCCTCCACTTTTCTCAAATGGTCTATATGCTCCCTGGGACGCTGGACCCAACTCAGTGGGTGTCAGCAGAATGCTCGCTATTGAAAAGTCAGCGCGGAATTGGCCAACTGTTTAAGAGATGCATGCCTCAGTTGCACTCAGGGAACCCAATGCTGAAGGCCATGATGAAACCCTGGAATAGAGCAGATTGTATCATTGGTGTTGACCCTCTTCTTCATCTGCACACACCCCTATGGGGCAACACTCAGCTGTGCATTGGTGTGGAGGTTTTCAACTGGAAACATTTGCAAGAAGCAAGCATTCACAGCCTAGACCAGGTTATCACCCTCAAACTCTTGGAGAGGCTCCATGACAACTATGGTTTCCCACCTCAACAGTTGTGGCTACATCTCCAATGGCAGCACTGCCTTCAACACAGCCTGGGAGTATGGACGTGGGTCCTGCAGGCCTCGCCAGTAATCGCAGGGCTTGAGGCAGCTCAAAGGGTATCATGTCAGGACTCTATATCACATATTGTAGCTTCTCCCCAGCACCCTCTGAACCAAATTGCAAATCCGGCTGCAGAGGGATTACGAGGGGGACGACAGGGCGAAGCTTCTGGAGGCACAGGACATGGGTGCAAGGGAGGCCCACTTAAAATTCTACCTCTTCAAGATATTGCACGACTTTCACTGAACCCCTATAAAACTGCATATGGCAGGCTTGCAACACCTTGTAAACTGCTGCTGTTGTCTGAATATCCAATGCCGCCTCATACACGCCAAATGTGAATGTCCCTTGATCCAACTCTTCTGGGATGCGATGAAGGCTGCAATGAGTGAGATCTTGCCATTCTGGACCCCTCTGCCCGACTGCCTGATTCTGTTTCATGACACTCACTGTTGACTCCTGCACACAGCCCTGGCAACAACCAAGATATGCCCTATCTGCCACTGGCATTCACTGATGCCACCTACACATGAAGAATAGCTGGCAATGATGTTTTAGGTGGTAGCTCATGAACACATCATCTACAACCTCCAGGACAGAGCAGAAATATTCCTCCAGGCATGGGCACCCTTCTTCCAGAACAATGCAAACCTTTACTTTCGACTGTATGGCAGTGCTGAGAATAGCTCACTGTGGTGAAAGATATGTCCCCAAGTTCCAGGCTCTCTTCCCCCCTCAATGCTAC
Organism: Triturus cristatus; assembly: GCF_964204655.1. Lineage (NCBI taxonomy): Eukaryota > Metazoa > Chordata > Amphibia > Caudata > Salamandridae > Triturus > Triturus cristatus. The sequence goes on along the minus strand of NC_140588.1, from coordinate 835,723,942 downwards.
CCGTCTTAACCCGCAGACACGCATCCTAAAAATGTTACTTATTCTACACACTCTACTCATTCTGGTCATCCTATGCATTACACCAATTCTACTTATTCCATTGATTATACTCACTCTAACTAACCTACCAGCTCAATTAGTCATCCCAACTGTCTCATGGCTTCATGACCTCTAGCAAAAACAGGCGACACCCCTCCCCCCTCTGTCTTTTATTGTGATTATGAGGTCATTGACTGCAATGTAGGTAATGCACCGTTCTCTCCCATCCAGCTCTTCTCTAACCTGCTCCCTATTCTGTATTGTTTCTCTGTAATGTTTCACAATAAAGAATTGCAACACACAAACTGGATAACACAGGCCCTAAGTCTGAACATGGGACTCATTTAAGAAAATGTTTCCAGGGCTTCCCCTATGATGATGCCTTTCCCTCCTTGGACACTTCCTGCATGTTTGCCCCGCAGAACTTCTACCACCTCAGAATCCTTTTTTTTTTAAATTTCTTCTAAGTCTGAAGGTAAGCACCGACCAGACCCAATCCACTTTTTTTTATTTGACTCATGCTCCTTCGCGGTCAGCCATATTTTTCAACTTTTACCCAGTCTTGGCGACTAGAAGTCCGATTCACAAATGTAAACAGAGTCGAAAGTCCAACTTTATGAATTTCGGTATTCACAAAGGGCATTTATGAGTAGTAAAGTTAGACTTTTGTCTCAGTTATACTTAAGTTTTGATCTTAAGCTTAACTGAGACCAAAAGTCTACTACGCGCAAATGTCTTTTGAGAATACCAAAAGTAGTAATGTTAGACCTTTGCCTCAGTTTCTCTTTGTCAATCAGGCCAAAAATGTCTACTGTTTTACTCTTTGATCTTTTAGGCACTAGTTTTTACCATAACATCTAAAAATTCATAACTTTGGTTCTACTGATTGGGTTTTTGTCATTCTGGTGTCAAAGCTTTTTTTTTGCACTCTATTTTTATAAATTGGTGTATAGTTTGTTTGTGTTGTGTTTTCACAGTATTACTGTTTGTATGCTGCATGAATCTTTCTTACATTGTCCCTAACTTAAGCCTGACTGCTTTTGTCCCATACTACCAGAAGGTTAAGCACAGGTTAAATTAGGGGCTTATGTGGCTCTTGCTTGAGCAAAGTTGACTCCCCACTCAACCAACAATCCAATTTCTCAAAGGTAGCATCTAATTAACAGTAAGTGGCTCTTTTTGCAGTTTAGAGGGTGGCACTCCCTGCCCACTGGGTTGCAATAGAGGTCTGACCCCAATGGTTGAGGATAGCTAGGGATAGATACAATGGGAGTTCTGTGTTGAAACGGTATCTGCCAATGTAATAGATGCCCTTTCATCACTATTTAGTACTAAATGGGCCACAATTGTGTTCTACTTGCTTAACCATCTGTTTTGATTTTTCAAAACAAATCTTAAAAGAAGTGGTTCTCCCCTAAGTGCAGGGACTTTTCTCCCTGCACATTCAAAATAGTTTACATTTTCCTTCCCAAGACCATCATGCCTCACCTTGATATATCTGTTTGGTAAAGGGTTTCTGATGGCGGACCAGCAGGGGCACCAACACTGGAAACAAATCGGTTCCCCAACCACTAAAAGTGGTTAGTAAACTGTACATTTGATGAGAAAGGAGCACCATCAATCTGTAGTGAAGCTCTCAGTGTATCAGACTTTAATGAGACCTTTAGAGCCTGATTTAGAGTTTGGCATCGGGTTACTCAGTCAAAAAGGGACTTATGTCCCGCCCTCCCTATTAAATGTGCCATAGGATATAATGCACTTGTACAAAGGCGTTTGGGATATCCAGAGCAACTCATCCACCACTTTCTAAGTCAGGCCCTAATGTTCAAAGATTGACTAGATTGCGTCAGCTTATTGAATTTTGGCATTTAATTCACAGTATTTGCCCCCCAAAATTGTACAGATTGAGCTATTAGCACTGGAACTGCCAAGTGTATCTTATTCAACAAAACTGATGGAAGATGAAAGCCCTTATTAACTGTAGCTTTAGAATATTGCAATCAAACACTTTCAAAATAATACAGATATCATGTTTCGTATTGCACTAAAACATATCTTGGAAAGTGCAATTTACTATTATCAAAACACATAATTCAACAGGTAGCAAATGGCATATCTTATTATGAAAATAACACCCACAAAGGAATTCCTTTGATAGGGTGATCCACTTCACAACATTCAGCAACAGGCAGGCAGAACAGCAAAATATACATTTTTTTGTTAAGGTAGTCAATTTTCCTATTTTTTGGTGGTTTCTACTCACTTGCAATATGTGATGTAAACAGGTATGAAACCAATGGGTGGAGCCAGAAATTTACAGGTGTCATTGGTGCAGATCACTTATGTTTCCATCCCAATTAACTAATTATTTAAACCAAAAGATAAGAAGGAAAAATAGCAATAGGTGATACATTTTTCATTAATCGTTTTTTTCCAATGGCCGATTTAAAAAGTAACATGCTCTTAGATTTGTCAGACCAAGCTTCTAGTTGCAAGGATATATAGTATTTTTTAACCATACTGTCATGTGATTCAGAGGGAAATTTGCAAAATTTGTTCTTTCTAGCACACTATCTTACATTTGACAGCCCAAAATGGTGAGAAATTAAATTGATATTAACAAATTATCTACTATTACCTATTCAACTATTCTGCGTTCCCACATTTTTCCTGATAAAAAGAGTTCCCCACTTTTGTGAATGGGCCTAGAACCTGTCAAAGAAAACCAACATGCAAATATCAATTTTTATCCATTAAATGTCAGTCATTCTGAGGATGTGGATATTTGTGGTTTTCTGGCCCACTGCCGTTCAGCACCCTGGAAAACCTTCCAACCCTGGACATTTCTGAAAGGGAGACCCATGGATGAGTCTTTTGTGGTGGGACTTGTTTTTCTTACCCAGAACTCCCTGCAAAAATCAGTGATCAGTCTCAGTTGCAGACTGAATAAATTAACGTAGGAAGATGGCACCAAATATCGAATTTACAAACAGCCAGGGACCATCTTGTGGATTCTAGTTTGTTCAGTCACAGTCATTTACAGGAACTAAAAGAGGTACCTTTTTAGATGGCCTGCATTTACCTTAGTTAAAGCAAGGCTCACTAGACCAGACCCTCATATATTTCAGAAGCTCACTCCTAAGAGCACTTTCAAGTATCTAATTGAGGTCCCAGATAATTGTGCAGAAAGTGATTGGATCCTATTTGTGAATCAACAGTAAGGTCCCAAAGACATCCACACTTTCCATAACAGGGAATATAATAGGCAAGTGGTAAACTCCCTTCCTTTGGAAAGTAAATAACTTGGCTTGAAATGGGCCTCAGGGTGCTGAAGTACTTTTAAGACACTATACATTTAAAAAAATGTAATGAAGGTTTTCCTCCTCACTCGATTGCATCCACCTGGTGGGATTGGTGTTTGCCAGTGGGTGCAAGACCAGCTTCACATTCAACAAATATCTTGTCAATTAGCCCAAGAAAGAGCCTGCACTCCATGCAATTTTTGCCTTGACTAAATATTTGGTGTCATTGGACGAATCTTCACGAATTTTCCCAAAAAGTTGCAGGTTTGGCCTTGTTGTGAATGGAAGATTTCAGGGTGATCTGTGAAGTGGGGGCTGAGAAAAAAGGGGGCTAAAAAGTGTGTTTCCTAAGTTCTTTTCCATAGAGATTTTAGACAAGCGTACAGCCCCAGCTACTGGAAAGAATTGCACCAAATATGGCAAAAAGGTGGCTTTTAGTACAAAAAGCACACTTTTTTTATTTGAGGTAAATCCGTTCAGCAGTTAATTAGATATTAAAAGAGAAAAAATGTATATCTGGGAGGAGCACATATCTCATGATGAGATCTGATTGGTTGTGAGGCAGCCATCTCGGCACCAATATACATGATAGGACACTATTGAAATGCATTGCAGTGAATGGCAGACTTTGAGGGCCATAAAAAGCAGAACGTATAAAGGTTGATACCCTGCCCATGTGAAACGGCAACGGAGGAGAACCCCTGACCTTCCTACTGCTGCTGAGGGCTTGCCTGGAACTTTAATACCAGGAAGCTTTGCTGTGCCCAGGAGGAGGTCGGTGCCATGCACAAAAACCCACAAAATCACCTGCGGCACGGGACGCCTGACCTTCTCACTACTGCTGAGGGTTCTCCTGGGACTCCTAATCCCTTGAAGCTTTGTGTGCTCAGGAAGAGGGCCGCACCGTGCACAAAAGCCGGCAAAATCACCAGCAGCACGAGATGCCTGACCTTCTCACTGCTACTGAGGGATTAGCTGGGACTCTTAATCTCAGGTGGCATTACTGTGCCTAGGAGGAGGGCCGCACCATGCACAAAATCCTGCGAAATCACCCATAGTGCGGGATGCACATGGGCCAAGGGCGGGTCCATCCTGCACCTGTCGGCGACTGGAGGAGGAGGGGCGGAGCCATCCCCCTTGGCAACAGAAATGTGCCCTATTATTCCAATGCGCATTTGATTGGGCCATCTAATATTGGCTTTGACTGGAGGCTGACCGGAGGGTGGTCACCTTCTATGTAACACCTGCAGAACACTTGCAAGAACATCAATCTCAGCCCACGTATGCCAGCCCCAATCTGTCGTACCTCACAGCAAGTGACATGGCAAGCACTATCAAGCTGTGCCGAGTATAAGGTACTCTTGCTTTGTTAGTTCACCTTTTCCTGCCCTTGCTCATGACATTATTTGTTTTTATCCTGACATTTGTGGGAGACTCCCTGTACATGTTCTCCAGGGGCCGAATTTAATTCTACCAGATTGGATTCTTGTGCACTCAAAAGAGGAAAAACGATTTTTTGACTATTGAATTGGTTTGGACCACTAATCATCAGGGGGGATTGTATTTTGATTGCTGATTGTTGATTGTGATCTTAGAGGCGGGTGGGGGGTGTTCTGACACTTCAGTAACCATTTTAGTATTGACCTGCATTTACACCATATTCTATTGCTCTGATTATAATGAACTTTTGATTTTACTGTCACTATCTGTCTCTATTGTAAACGTATTCCTTGAATGTGGGTAAGAGAAAGCATCCTGTTACTGCAAACAAATCCTAGACTCTGCCCTCTGACAAATCACAACTTTCACTACTAAACTATATTACAGGAGCAATGGGGGCAATTAATAGGCAAATAACATCAGTGGAAGAATCACTGCTAACTTGTGGGGAATCTGCAACAACTTTGGTAACTTTGTCACCTCAAATGATCCAAAGGACCCCATAGGGAGTCAAATAACTAATGCTGAAAGATGGGGTTTAGGAAAGGATTAAGATGCAATTGGGGGCGCAGGGGATATTGGGTGTATTAAATTCACCAACACGGAAACGAGTAAGAAAGCCCTCATATCACCCTGTAAGCACTTGTACCAGAAAAAAACCTTCACGAAATAAACAAACAATTATTCAATACAAAGGTCCCCAGCAAATAGAAATAGTCCTTTCTGAGATCAATATGCCTTAGAACAATTCAATATTTAGTAAATTAGATGCCCTTGGTGAGGAATTCATGCTATTTGAGCAAGATTTCAACAAAGCACTGGGGGCTATACACACACGTCTAACTAAAGTGGAAACTACAACCAATTCTTGATTGGATTTATTGAACTCTCTTGTAAAGGATCAAACGTTAAATGTAAAACACACTACGACCTGCCCGCATCCTATGGAGGCTCAGCCAGGCCCACAGCAAATAAAACCATCTCTGACAGTTCCAACCTGCACCCTTACACTCATGCAAGGTCCAACCTAACCACCCATAAAGGCAGATTGGGTGATGGGGAGACGTTATGTCAAAGTTTCTGGTCTCACGGTGGATAGTGGCAGATGTCTAGGCTCTGCGGCAGTTATCCCACCCATGGATGATAATCCACGAGAACAAATGGAACAGCCAGCCAATCGCCTTGACCTCTGCCCGGCTGCAAACCCATATGTGATAATTTTGGCCAATGCACCTCCTGTACCCACTAATCAGATGGAGAATTGGATACTGCTAAGAAACAAGTCCCTAAATTAAGGATATAAAAATGGTGAGAAGGGTTAAATGGGTGGAGAAAGGCCAAAAAACTGTGTGGCAACTGCAGAGTCCTGTCTTTTAAAACTCCATACTTGGTGGCTACTGTTTCGTGAAAGACTAGGGCTCATATTATCACTACAACCTCCATCTCCTCTCTCCCTCTGGGTTACTTCTATCAACCTAGAAAGCAATTTGATAGAGATAGACCATGGTTTTCAGCAACTCCAGGACCCACACAGTATTTTAATTCTATGGTACCAACTCAGAATCGTTTCCAAAGCTTGGCAAATCTGGATGGCTTGGATTGACTTAACAGGGAGGATTTAGCAGTTAGTCAGAAAGGCTTAACAATTACCTCTAACTTAGCCTGTGAGGGATGTACTTCCCCATATGACTCTACCGACCAATCTCTTAGTAGAATGGCTAGAGTTTGTAGTTGGCTTTGACTTCATATGTATACAGGAGACCTAGCTTAGGGAGGAGCACATTCATATGAATGGGTATAAATCATACTGCACCCCGCCATCCCATCCTCGTACGGTAGATCAAAGGGTGGACTATGGACATATGTATGTAATAGTTTACAATCTACTAACATCACCATGGCAACAAATAACCCCTATTATCAACTGACATTATGTGACTCATTGGGTCCTAACAGGCTCACTATAATCAATTTTTATAGCAATGCCACTATGCGGGTTATTACAGATACACTACATAAACTGAATAATGAACTGGATTACATCAACACAAACAATAGCAAGTGCATCATAATCTTATGGGAGGAGAATTTACTTTACGCCTGTGTTATGTGCAGTGAACCAAAACATGAGGTATGACAAATGAATAAGACGCTGACTAAAACCATTTCTACCACAACATTTACGGGGATAAGTCTAATGAATTAATATTTAATTTGATATTGCCCTTGCAAATGAGATCTCCTCCCCTTAAGCTCCACGTACGAGTACTTTCAATGGGAGAAATAAACATAGTATTATTTATCATGTTTAATCTCTAATGGGTTTGTTGCCCATGTTTTTAACTTTCATACTCACTCAATTTCAATAAGCGATCATTATCCCTTGAGCATTGAATTATCACCAACTTTATTTCTTAAGCGGCATAATAAAACAACCCTACAAGCTGAGGAAAATAAACTAGAAAGCTTAAATGGGTACACCTTGCGCTGGACACAGATTGTTCCGGAGGGGTTCCTTAAGCAACTGATAATTAATAAACAAGAGGCTTTTGAGATCTGCCTTGATGACCCAGTTGCGCTTAACATACCATTAAGGCTTTTCTGTTCATCACACAGTGGGTGAGGGAGAGCCTTTTTGTCGCTAGAAAAAAACAAGACAGGAGAGCAAGGGATGGCTTGACGTGCACCATGGCACATAAACAACTAAAGGAGGCTCTACATAAATCCCTTAAATGTAACATTGAGGTACAGATTTGTAGAATTGAGTAACAAGAAGGCAGTCAAGTTAAGGAAGTCACAGTTAAGGGAGAGGGCTTGGGAATCCTTTTGTGAGGGGAACAGCCATTACAACGCGGTTATTACCACGCTGTGCAGGTACATCGCATGCGTCACAACGCATTCGATGTTACAACGCTATGCCTTTAGAACGCAAGTCTGTACATCGACTTGCGCTAGATGGCGTGCTAACATTACAAATAGTGTAGTTTACTATCCCAACACCTTCCCTACTGTTAAGTGGACTGGAGTTGGAATAGTAAATTACACTTTTTTAATGTCAGCACGCCATCTAGCGCAAGTCGATGTAAAGACTTGCGTTCTAATGGCATAGCGTTGTAACATCGCATGCGTTGTAACGCATGCGATGTAACTGCACGCGTGGTAAAAACCCGCGTTGTAATATCTTACATCCCTTTTGTGAAGCATGTGCCAGCAATGACCACAGAGCCTTTTGAAGGGTGGTTAATTCTGCAACATTGAGACCAGGGGGCATATTATCAAGAACGGCATTAAACATTATCGCCGGTTTAGCGGCAGAAAACTGCCGCTAAAGTGGCGATAATGGGCTTGATAATATGCCCTTGAGAATTCCAATAGAAGTTCATGTTCTGGTGTGAACATGGGCTTCTATTGGAATTCTCCAGGGCATATTATCAAGCCCATTATCGCCGCTTTAGTGGCAGTTTTCTGCCACTAAACCGGCGATAATTTTAACGCCGTCCTTGATAATATGCCCCCAGATGAGGCCCCCCACGATTGAGCTATAATGGAGGAAGAGTGGATAAAGCACTTCACTAGCATTTACATTCTACAGCTCCTGTAGCAGAGCAGGGTTATCGTCAATCTATAACCTCAGACTCTTCTCCGACTCCATCCATGGTTCCCTTCAGTCAGGAGGAAGTTAACAACGCAATATTGGCAAGCATAGGAGGTAAAGCCTCAGGTCCAGATGCAATTCCGGTAGATCTATACAAAGCCAATTTTGCACTATGGGGGCCCCTATTGACCTTAGTACTCAAGGCAAGTTGCGCAGATGGTTTTCTATCAACATGGGCCGCATGAATTATCATCTCTATCTATAACAAGCATTTGCAATGCAATCGGTTTCGCATTTGGGACCATATAAGTATTTAGCCATGCAGCACAGGCTGGCAGAGCAATGGAAGAGTCAGTTATATGTCAGGCTTAGGTATGAAAGGCAGACTGAGCTAGAGGAAATGTCTGTCACATATTCGACCACACACTGACACTGTGCAGTAGTAGTAATAATACATTTTGAATGTAAAGTTAATCCACCTCAGATCAGACGACAGCAGCTATGTAGAAAGTACCAGACTGCGGCCCATCTGCACCACAGACACCGGGGCCATGGTTTTCGTCTTCTGTGTGGATGCCTGGGGTTGGAGCACTACATTATCTTAATAGTTTTTGCAGTTCGCATTCACCTGATCTGTGTCACGTGGGCTTTTAGTGCTATCAAATACCAGGGGTTATTAGAAAAGTATCACTCTTTTCAATTGTACTCCCTTTGTGAGATAAAGATGAACGCTCAGTTAGTACTATCAGAAGTGGATCCTGTGAAATGAAGATTAAGCAGCAATCTCTGCAGGAGGTGTTGCGGGGATTCTGCTCATGCACAGAATTACGCACAGGAAACCAGGACCTCAGTGAATTGTGGTGTACCAAAAAACTCACCTCAGTACCCAGAACCCCTATCCGACTAGCATCAGTGTCTCATTCATTCTCTGTATCATAACCCAAAACAAGCAACTTAGAATACTCTCAGGAATGGTGGGAATCAGAAACACCTTTTCGTTGTTATTCTCATATCAGTCCACAACGTGAGCAATCAGAGACAGGAAATGTATATTTTTAACTACGTGCTTTGAGATGCAGTACTTTGGCTAACATAAGCAGACAAATGATTAGAAATAAAACCATCAGCATTGTTACAATATCATAAAAAAGAAAGGGGGAAATCATATTACAATTATAGTGGAAACAGGTCCTACAATACCTTGTGTACCACTCTCCACTGGCTAATAAGCTAGTTTTATATAATAATAGAAGGTCTAAAGGTTTGAATGGGTAACCCCATACCTTAAAGATCAGCTTAGGTGAATCACATCACAGGATCAGCACTGCTCTCTGTGTCTGGAAAGGTTTTCTCTAAGTGTCTGAATCATGAATGCAAATGCAATATTAACCCCTTGCATGCCCGCCCCTTTCCCCGCCCAGTGCCGCGCTTTGTATTAGCGGGCGGAGTTCATGACGAGCTGGACTGGTCATGGGCACAGCGCCACCGCAGCCCATGACGAGTCCAGCTCGTCATGGGCACTGAAGGGGTTAAAGGCACCCGAGTTTCAGATATTTGCAGCTGTGTGCTTGTTGTGCCTAGAGCGTGGGCCGATCAACCTGAATTCAACAGCATACAATGTTATTTGACCTTGACGGTTTCTGCACACAGTGTTCAGACTAAGGTTGCGGTGCACGTCTAGGGCTGTGTAAAACAGACCATTCTCATGTGAAGAAAAAGCAAGCAAGCAGTTTTACTTGTAATAACAACTACCTGTTGTATCGTGTGCAAAAGCAGCAAAGTGGCAAGATGGCGCTAACATCTAAAACGCTTATGCTAATATAGCAATGTATGCAGACAAAATCCGTATAAGTGGTAGTGAAGGTTTGAAAAGTTTGTTGGAAAAAAGTAAAAATGAAAAACAATCAGGGACACTATATAGCCCTTTCTAGAGCAAAAAATAAAAAAAATAAAAATTCCAGCTTGTATGTGAGGAAGATGGACAACCGCCAATTTAATCCATCAATGTACAGGCACAGTATGTTGCAACAGCCTCCAAGAGGAAGTCATTGTAATCTTCAGTAAATGAGTCAGCCATCCAGTCTAATAAACTAAAGGAACATACATGTTGTTCAATTACAGGAGCCTCTAGCACCATCAGAGGACAACTTGTGTGTTCTTCAAGAAAACTTCGCGCCAGGAAGTCATGGGCTGCTGAGTATATATCCCAATTTCCCAGAATTCCATGCACAGCCGCACAGGCCATAATCCCGTTGCCAGAACAGTCTTACTCATGAGCCACTAAGGGACTCATCAGTCGATCATAATCCGTGATAGGAGACGCCGTGTTCGACAGGCACAAATCCAGAGCCCATTCAAACGAACAATTTAGGCAATGGAAAACAGGTTGCACGCAAGTAAAGTACGAGAACCGGAAGGATAATCCATAGACTACGCTCAAAGTGGCCAAGGGTAGTGTTCCATAGTATTCAAGCATCCGGTTGCGCAGTTGAAGTAGCCGGGGCAGGCAGTCGTGTGACACAGATTGTGCAGCCACTGCGGAGCACACCAGCAGTCAAGGCGAGAATTAATGGAAGCCCGCCGAAGACGCGGGTAAAAATAGAATGAAAAAATGCAGGTATCACACCAAATATTGTTTGGAACGAGGTCACAAGGCCGGAGCCCAGAACTTTGAAAAAATGTGCTAAGCCAGCTGTTGACGAGGCATTGAATATAGTGTAAATCAGAGCACCGAAATGAAGGGGAAGATCAGTATTTAAAAGAGCATGCACCTCGGTGCGGGTGTTAGCTACGTGAATGACAAATGTTTCACGAGAGGAAGTCAGGGCGACTTCTTTATGAGACAATCGAGCCCTTATTCTGCTCATCTTGTTGAACTCTGCTTTCAAGTTTGGTATGGAAGGCCAGATGGATATATCGAGTCTCCCATGCGGGGGTGGGAAAAGCACATTCTTACAATAGACTACTCGTTGTGAGACAGTTACAATGTACGGAATCCCTACTAGCATCCTGCAGCATGCCTCATTATTTAAAAGCAAATAGCTACCATTAGCTAATAACGTGAAAGCGGGTGTAATCGCTGGCATAGGATTTCCCTTCAGAATGCAGGCTAAATTCGGTGCATGAACTGTGCATGCGCCATGCAATTGGATATTCCTACAAACTACTGAGTGATAAGGTGCAGAAGTGCAATCTTCTCCTTTTAAATAAACCTCTTTACCCTCTCTTATGCACCTGTATGTAAATGGGAGCGACCAAACTTCACGTAGGAAAGCGGTACCTAGTGGTTCATATCTGCCTAAGGCATAGTGTTTCATACAGGAACTGAACTTAAACAATGGAAAAGGTAGTGTGATTAACCCATGGATAAGCCACACAGCTGAGTTTGATTCTGCCACAGAGAAAGGTAAAGGTTCCAACTTTTCAAGATGCAATAGTGAATATGTTGCATCCTTCATGGACATGAACTGTTGTTTATCAGTCAGATTAAACGGCAGGAATAAAGATGATGTGTTCATGTAGTCCCAGGGAACTTTCCCAGCCTACAATGTTTGTAAAGTCCACACAAACTGCATTATAGAACGCAATTGATTTTGACCACCGTATAAAACAGACATGTCATCTTGTACAATATTCACAACAGAAGAAACAATATTATCTAATGTGTAAATTCTGGAAGAAAGAGGGTTAATGCAATTATCAATGACAGCAAGGACTTTTTCCAAATTTGCTTGATCAATAGCTCTTAATCTAGAAGCAGTTTCAATTTGAGATAACTTCCAAACTTCGTTGTAAACAGCATACACCCATCTTTTGGACCTGCCACCCACAGGGCCCTTAACAAAATCATTCAAATCTACACCGTCAGTTAATTTGGACAAATGAAGTTTAACTGACGCCAAGGTGGAGTGTTGAAGCCAATTTTGACATAATTTTCCTACAGAATAGGTAGTAACAGAATGGGAAGATTCAAATCTGGGGTCTACTTTAACCTGTGTATAACCAGGGAGCAGACACAGAAAACGATGTTGACAGGAATCTGAACTCTTCTGCCATATTAACCATTCTTGAGGATCCAGGGTGAAAATATTAAAGGATATATTAGTAATTAGGGACTGCAATTCATCAAGGGACAAATCTGTGTAATTATCCCAGGTTGGACAAGCGCCCAGATCAGGAATAGTAGGGGAATTCATCTTTTTAGAAGTAGCCAATACAAAACAGGTGGTCTGAAAAATGGTAGAATTCAAAAACAACATGTGGTTCGGGATAAGGCATGCAAGATGCAAAGCCTCAGAACCTTGCACCTGCCAGGTTTTAGAACCCCAAACAGATTTAAGATCTATAGTATCTTTCCACAGCTCATAGCCCCCTATAGCTAATTCATCCATAAAGGACTTACAGTAATTTTGTATCTTTCAGTCTAACTTTGGAAGCTGACTTGGCAGACATTTCCAAATAAAATGCTTCAGGATTAGATACACTGAAATTGGTTAAATATGTAAATTTTTTCACTAAAGTTTTGGAGCTGCTTGCAATGGGAGCTGGACAATGTTCCCATTGTGTACAATTAACGATATTCCTAAATGTATTCGCTTTATGCAGGAAATGATTGCCATAGTGTTGGTAGCAAAACAACTCTCACTAATTTGCTGAGTCTAAATACAAATCTTCAGCATCATAATATTTCAAATCAGAAATAAGAGCCTCTACGGCTTGGACATTCCAATCGTCAGATCGTATGTTTTGTTTCACAACATCCCCCATAGAAACACGGACTACATTGGGAACATTAATCACCTCTGTGGGGCCATGCATTTGAAATTTTACAGTATCCCATACAATCCCATCTAACACAGGCCAGGCAGAAATATTAACAAAAGTCTGGTCCCTCTTCAAGATGTGTGATGAGGAGTGGGATGCCAAAGTTCCATCAATTAACCTAATTGCAGATCTTTCGGTTAGATAATGTCCATTCACCAGACGAAAAAAAGACAACCACAAATCCAATGGAAATGAACAAAAAAATAGATATGAGCACCAGTCAAATGTAAGTCCAAGGGGGAATTAAAAAATGTCTTTTAAACCAAACAGCAAAAATTCAAATTTTTGATGGGGCACTTGATGTTGTAGAGTTAGTGTCAAATGAAAAACTTGACTGGTCAACTGCCCTTGATTGCACACCAGGCAACAACACATCTGTGGGATAGGTATACTCAGTATCTTCAAGGGGACCACCAGCCGGTGGAGTCAATCAAGGATTAGTAACTGTATGCATCTCGATGGCAATGTCAGGCCTGTTGGTATTTGCCGGAGCCAAAGCAGAATTTCTCAGCATTGCTGGACAAGAGACCGCTGGAGTCATACTAAGAAGAATTGGCCACTCGTTGTAGTTTGACATCCTCAATGGAGATGTACCTGTTATCCTTCGACCAGGAAGTGGAGGTAAAATGACTGTTCTTGTACCCTGCACGCCAAGCACTGGAACCGGTGCACGATAGGAGGGGCCAAGCTCCTTCCTGTTCTCCACCTTCTCACGGACCAGGTCACCAACTAGAGGTAGCCAGCCAACTAGAGGAAGTGCAGCATCAGTTATGGAGGGCAAGTGTTCCTTTGCAAGACTGTCTCGAGTCTCTTGTAGATTCTGTAACACAGCAGAATGATCATCTACGTCAAAGGGTGAGGCCGACGCCGACATGTCTAGGCCATCAAGGTCCAAGACAAACATTTTTATGCCAAAGAGCATTTCGTATGGGGTCCATCCACCCAGAGACCTTCTAGGGAGATTATTAAATGCACGTTGAACGCTATACAAATGGGCCAACCAGTTCCTGCCAGTACCTAAATGCCTAGCTGTCAAGGATTGCTTTAAGTCATGGTTCATTCGCTCCACAACACTATTGCCCTCAGGCCGGTATGGAGACAAAAATTTGACTTGGACCCCCAAAGATCTCATGGCATCCTTGTACGCCTTAGAGGCGAATGCTGGACCCTGGTCCGAATGGAGGGAACCACATGCAAAAATTCCCACAAAGACACGCAAATCTCTGATGACAGTTCGAGCATCAGCACTCCTTTGTGGCCAGACCCATAGAAAACGTGGGCACGAATCCACTGCAACTAAGATGTGCTTGTACGCAGTATCAGAGGAGAAAGGACCGCAGTGATCCAAATAAACACACCCAAGGGGTTTATTAGATATGTACAACTGTGTTTGAGCTCAAAGGTTTAATCTGCTGGCAAATGTCACAAGTAAGGACATATTCACAAGTCTGTTTATACAATCTGTGCCACCAGTAACATTGTTGTAAGATAGTGACAGTCACTGAAACGCCGGCATGGGCAGAGGCCATACCTTCGTGAGCGGCTGTTATCAAAGCAAGTCTGCGGTCCGCCTTGGGAATCAATCTGTCACCAACATTGTTAATTCTCACATAGGAAACTTTATCAGGACTTAAATGATAAGAGTATTTAGAAGGGAAACCCTGAGGGTAATTATCACCCTTCTCTGGTGCAGCAATGGCTGCCAAGATGTCATCATCAATTTTTCTTTTGGATCTTGTAACTGCTGCTACTAGATATGTTGCCACTGCTGTTTTCACTGCCTCGTCAGCTAAACTGTTGCCAACAGCGTGTACCGCTGACGTGCTGGTGACCAAGAGTGTGAATTGCATTCACAAGCGGCAGATGTTGTTTAAGTTCTGCGACTCGAACCCAAAGCATTTTATGTTTGATTGTGCTACCTTTGGAATCACAATACTCATTTTGAGACCAAAAGAATAAATTGTCGTTGAAAGACTGAACACAGTAAAAAGAGTCACTCACAATAGGAGGAGTCACTCGAGGATCAGCAAACTCCAGTGCAAGCACCAGAGCCCGTAGCTCTGCCAACTGGGCGGTACAATCACCCAATGTCTGCGTATGCATGACATCAGACTTAAATTCTCCATTCACAAAAGTACCCACCACTATTGTGCAGGCTGCTGAATATGCATGCTTAGAATCCATGGCCGGTTGCACCGAACCATCAGTGTAAATGATACAGTGGTAATCTTCAAGCGGGCGCAAGGACAGAGGAGCTGGATGAACAAATTCATACTGCAAATACCCCTGAGTCTGCAATGAGGCATCAAAGATGAAAGTGACATCCGGAGACATCAAAGAAGTGGCCCATTGTATCCAACGCGGATGAAAAGCTTTTGAATTCAGTACACTGGCTTTCGTCACTGCCTCTAAGGCAGGATACGGTGTGACAACTAACATGTGTTTCCCCTGCGACAGCGCTCTCTCTTTTAGAATTACCATCTGTACTTGTGTCAAAACTTTTTCGACATTTGAAAAGCGCATTTCAGTCGAAGTGTACAAGTGTGACTTGTAAGCAATAGGGACTGTGTCTCCCTTATTAAACGTTAAGTACATGAAACCCACTGCTCCAGGCACAATTCTTATCACGAGGTTTGTGTGGTTATCACGCGTCAATAAGTATTTAGAAACAAGAAGATCAGGCTGCAAAGATTGAAGGATAGCTGAATGTTCTGGCAGCTAGCTCAATTTGGAAAAAGTTGGTTGTACCAAGGCATATAGTGGCTTGATACACTGGGCATAACCGGGAATGTAAGTACGCCTGAAATTTAAAAAACCCAGCAAAGATTTAGTAGTTTTTTCAGAGTTGTCGAAGCGCGCAAACATGTGCATTTCTCCAGGAAGTGAGGCTCTAAACCTCGACCTTCGTTGTTGATTTCATAGCCCAAAAACAACACTGTATACTCTGCAATGTGTGATTTTGCAAAGTTAAATTTGTAACCGAAATCCGCAAACATAACAATGATACGGTCAACGCGACACAGATGCGGCCATAATTCGTCATCTGTGAGATAGATATCATAAACATATGAGTACGCATCAGGGTCAATGCTCTCCAAAAGAGAGACTGCATGTGCGGCAAATACACCAGGACTGTTTTTATAGCCAATGGCTAATCTTTTAAACTGTTTATGTTTGCCGCCAGAAGTAAAGGCTGTCCATTGACTACTAATAGAGGACAGGTTATGGCTATAAAAGCCATTGGAGATGTCAAGTGTGGTCTTAAACATTTTTCTCACGAGTCTATCAACGAGGGCAGAACTGTGGGTGTTCTGTACCACGCAGGACCGACAATGAGAGTTCAAATGCAGATAATCCACAACTAGGTGGTACGACCCATCAGGTTTGGTTACAGTGAAAAGAGGATTATTCATAGGTGACACACGTTTCAATTACACCTTGATATTCCAATTGTTCAGGGATTTCTGCAACGTGAGATCTAGCTTCCCGGCGCATGGGATATTGGGGTTGTGGCTGTGGCATAGACTGTAATGGAATCTCATGCTTGGTGATAATTTATCCCACCGACCTGAGTACTGTACAATGCCAGAGCAAGCACTTGTGCCCACTCTTCTGCAAAGTTCTGAGCTTGCTCCTTCGGCACACTGTGCACGAAAGATGAGAGGATTACCTCCTCCCCTTTGGGAGCCGCCAAAACGAAAGCTGGGGGCCAGTCCGCCTCTGCTAACAGAATGTCACAGGGAGAGGTCAGATTTTCCCAAAATATCCCTTTCATGGTACGTTGTATGTCACATTCAATTAAAAGGACTATGTCATATGGTCTGTCAGGTGGAGCCACTCTAGTGTCAGCAGTTTCTACAGTAATAAATGTGTCAGTTGATTTCACCTTCAGAAATTGACGCAGTGCTTGCAGCACTATTGTAACCTCCGCTGTGCTGTCTTGCAGCGTTCGTGCCCAAGTCAGGTTCCGAAGCTGTGTTCTCACTATCTGTGGCATACCTCGCTGTTAGTGCAGCAACTTTCTTTTTTTGAAACGGAGGTCGTTGATGTGCAAATTCGTCCTGCTTGCCTTTACCATCAGCTGGGCGAGGCTGCTCACGTCCTTGTGGGGCACCCTGACCTCTTCCACGTTCTCCTCCACCAGACTGTGAAACCGATGTTTCCTGTGAAGAACGAGGAGAATGTTGTTCAGGGACCTGAAATCTATCAGGAGACCTAATGCTAGTGCGATCGCGCAATTCATATGTGCGTTCAGTAGTCACTGGTATCGGTGACGCTGGACGAGACCCCTGTTTCTGTTGCTGCTTCCCCTGCATCTTAGTTTTCCAATTTTGTTTTGGAAAAGCTGGACGGTTTTCTTTAGTAGACTTAACCATCTGAGTTTGCGGTTGCGCTGTTGTTTTAGCAAAAGGCTTAACACCCAAACTATTGCGGCCAATGGTCTTATAAGCCTCTGCAATAATTCTTGGTAACTGCCGGGGTTTATCGACAGTCGGCGACAAGGCGCAGCTCATTCGACACTTGAAAGTTAACCGCATCTCCCTTGACGTTAGCAAGGATGAGATCAGCAACTACGTCGAACACGCCAACAAACCTCATCCCTAACTCGACCGCCGTCTCTGGACCGTGCTCATCCTGAACACGCTTGATCACGGAGGGCAACACAGTCATAGACGGTGTGTCGAAGCACTTCGCGTAGACTGCTGCAAACACTTTACCCCAGTTCTCACAATCTGTTACCTCTGGGACTAAGTTTTTCTGCAAACTAATAGTAAGGATCCTGTGTTTTTCCACAGGAGTAGAGTTAGGACACACTGCTTCCAGCTGGTCAAATTTCTCAGCAAGCCAATAAGGCATATCATCCTTATTCTGGGGGCACTTGCCCATACCGAATTAACCATGACGGGACTAATAGTAATCCCGGCCTGACCAGCTGGTTGCCTCGCAACCCCAGGTTCCCCCACCTGGACATTGCGAGAGATGTATTGCACTAAAGCCCTGTGTACCGCAATCAAGGTGGTATGGAGTTGACGTAAGTCATCCAGCGGGGCTTGCAAATATCGTGAATGAGGTGTGAACCCGGCCAAGACTGGCCAAGTGGCTCCAGGAATGGACAAGGGACCTAACCGAACCAGAGTTATGGTGTGGGGGAGGGCGCCATTGAACCAAATACGATGCTGCCAAGCGCAAATCGGAATTTCCGGCGTCCTATACGGCGTATAATTAGCTGGAACTGCCATAGGAGTGTATGCGTGGAACGTCTTATCATCCGCATTCACCTTCGGAAAAGTAACCCAAGAGTATAACAGCTCATAGGGGAACAGTGCATGGACATTCACTACAAAGATAATTGACATTCCATCGTCAGACACACCGAACTGCATCAAATGACGCCGGAGAGGTGCGCGACTATGCGCTGCAATAGCAACTTCAGCCATAAGGACGCAGAGAAGAAAAACAATCTATATTAAACCATAACACAAATAGGGTCAGTAATTGAAAAAGAAACCTTTTTAATTGTCAAGCTTGAATGAACCTATAAGTCAACTATATAGGTAGGTTTAAACCGTCACTCCCATCAACCGGAAACAAGAGTGAGGGTGTTGTGGACAAATATAAGCACTACTAAGGCATCTCAATCATAAGCACCAAACCGTTAGGTGCGCCATGTTGCAGGGATTCTGCTCATGCACAGAACTATGCACAGGAAACCAGGACCTCAGTGAATTGTGGTGTGCAAAAAACCTCACCTCAGTACCCAGAACTCCTATCCGACTAGCATCACTGTCTCATTCGTTCTCCATATCATATCGAAGCTACCAATGATGAGACAACCCAGAACAAGTGACTTGGAATACTTTTAGGAATGGTGGGAATCAGAAACACCTTTTCGTTGTTATTCTCATATCAGTCCACAACGTGAGCAATCAGAGACACGTAAAAGTTTAAAATGTTTATTTTTAACTTTGTGCTTTAAGGTGCAATACTTTGGCTAACATAAGCAGGCAAATGATTAGAAATAAAACCATCAGCATTGTTACAATACCATAAAAAACAAAGAAATCATATTACAATGAAAGTGGAAACAGGTCCTATAATTCCCTGTGTACCACCCTCCCCTGGCTAATAAGCTAGTTTTATGTAATAATAGAAGGTCTCTAGGTTTGAATGGGAAACCCCATACCTCAAAGATCAGCTTAGGTGAATCACATCACAGGATCAGCACTTCTCTCAGTGCCTGGAAAGGTTTTCTCCAAGTGTCTGAATCATGCATGCAAATGAAATATTAAAGGCACCCGAGTTTCAGATATTTGCAGCTGTGTGCTTGTTGTGTCTAAAGCGTGGGCCGATCAACCTGAATTCAACAGCATACATTTTTATTTGACCTTGACGGTTTCTGCACACAGTGTTCAGACTAAGGTCGCTGTGCACGTCTAGGGATGTGAAAAACAGACCGTTCTCATGTGAAGAGAAAGCAAGCAAGCAGTTTTACTTGTAATAACAACTACTTGTAGTGTTGTGTGCAAAAGCAGCAAAGTGGCAAGATGGCGCTGACATCTAAAACACTTATGCTTACGCAATGTATGCAGACAAAACCCTGTCTCCACTACAAAGGTGCATTAAGCCACTGAGCTAAGTGGGCTCAGACTCTGCAGGATACGAGTCTGTACCATGTACACATATTTCTCCAGTCACAGTCACAGTCTCATCCCCTAGAGCTGTGAGAGGTTTTTAACCTGTGTCCAACAGTTTGCAGTCAGATGCATGCAGCTGAGACACAACAAGCCTACTTCAGGCTTTAAACAAATGTTTGGTAGTCACACAACAGAGAGTGCTGTGGTGCTTCCTGTTCTGGTTCCGTGGCAGAATGTGAATCCGATACAAGAACGGAGGAGGCAATGCCCCCGATAGCAACCGCTAGATTGATCTGACAATAAAGCTGAGGTGCGGTCAGTATGTGAACAGGCTCAAGCTGCTTCCCATGGCTAGCATAGATGTCGGGTAACCAGGCGCACTGGGTGAAAACCACACATGAAGGCAGTGAGCTTCAAGCCAACTCACCAGGCATCCTGCTGAGGCAGTGGTGGCTCGCATAGGGCGGGGTGGTGGGCAGGGTAGGGGAGGGGCAGGATGGGGGGGTAGTAAACTCAGACATACGACGGAACGCAGGAAAGTTACTTTCCTGCGTTCCATCGTATGTCCGAGTTTACTACCCCATCACCCTGCCCCGCCCACCGCCCCGCAGCACACCCTATGCGAGCCACCACTGAGGCAGTGGCGTAATGATAATTGAGGGGGTCACCCTGAAAGGTACGTGGAGGGGCCCCCCCCGAACTCTTATCAAGAGCTCTCCGGCCAAAGTGCAGTGCAGAGGGGGCCCCCTGGAACTTCAATAAAGCTGAGGTGCGGTCAGTATGTGAACAGGCTCAAGCTGCTTCCCATGGCTAGCATAGGTGTCGGGTAACCAGGCGCACTGGCTGAAAACCGCACATGAAGGCAGTGAGCTTCAAGCCAACTCACCAGGCATCCTGCTGAGGCAGTGGTGGCTCGCATAGGGCGTGGTGGTGGGCAGGGTAGGGGCAGGGTAGGGGCAGGATGGGGGGTAGTAAACTCAGACATACGACGGAACGCAGGAAAGTTACTTTCCTGCGTTCCATCGTATGTCCGAGTTTACTACCCCCCCACCCTGCCCCGCCCACCACCCCGCAGCACACCCTATGCGAGCCACCACTGAGGCAGTGGCGTAATGATAATTGAGGGGGCCACCCTGAAAGGTACGTGGAGGGGCCCCCTCCAGACTCTTATCAAGAGCTCTCCGGCCAAAGTGCAGTGCTGAGGGGGCCCCCTGGAACTTCGGGCCACCCCCCGCACTGCGGGGGATGCTGGGGCCTGTGTTACACCCCTGCACTGAGGTCTTATGAGGAGGTGAGGGGCAAAGAGCAGGAGGAGTTGATGTGAGAGATCTCAACATGGGAGTTCCAAGAGAAATGCCATTGCATGGTGGGTTGAGTGACTGCTGCAAAATTCCTGCAGTGAGGTGCAGGGAACCATGCTGTAATCCTCCTTTTCTCAGAGTGGCCCAGCTGACTCTCCTTACGAGCCCTCGTACTGAACTCCACTCTCTTTCCGTTGGCTATGGACATGTCATCAGTCAGGATACCCTCACTCACAGTGCAAAACAGCCAATGCATGAAGTGAGCTGACCCACTGACCAATGCTGTGGTGGGCAAAAACAAACTTTTAGTCACTCTTAGACCATTGGCTGACCAAAAGCCACTGCATGTATGTTTATTATGATTTTGCTTTAGGAAAACATAAGGCTCTGAGCTTGCACACATAAAATGGTTATGTAACAGCAGTTATGTACAGGTAACAGAACGTTTTTAAATTGTAAATTCACTCTTCTGTTGCTATGCGGATACTTTAGCAGGATTATATCACAAGTTATGTGTTCTGTCTGGAAGATTAATAACGCATGTGTCCTTCTGTCGTCCCTCTATTTAAGGTTGATGACATAAAAGCAGCACTCGCTGCTGTGAAGGAAAGAAATGTCAGGATACTGAGCGAGGAGACAGTAATAGGTGCGCATGGGAAACCTGTGATGTTTTTGCAACCCAAAAGACCTTGACGGAGTCCTGGTGCAGTTCAAGGAGGGGTGGGGTGCTCACAGAGTGGGGGTGAGAAGGTTGCGGGGAGGGGTAAGACGAGCAGGGAAGTGCTTCCATGCTACTCCCGGCCACTGTGAACCTATTTATTCACTTTCCGTCATCAGCTGGGCATATCTCCGATTTCCATTAACGGTCTCGTTCTCTCATGCACCCACTTGTTATTTTGAGTGAAAACTTGAATCAGCATTGCGAATCTCATAATTAATACAATATGTTTATCACCACAGTCTTCCAACACTGCCCCCTTACAAGTAAGGGAGCGGTAAGGGAGCAGAAGTATTGAATACAAAATCTCGAATATTACCTGTTGGAATGCAGGAATATGATTGCACTCTTGATCACCACAATGTTCCTCTGCTGTGCATTCTTCCAGCAACTTTTCATCCTTCCAGCAGCGTTGCAAGCTGTGGTACTTTAAAATTTGGGACCGCGTAGGAGGCAGGGCCCTACCCTGCCTATTCCGGTATCAGCGAACCGCGAATGGCCAATGCAGTATGTACAAGTGCTTTTCATAACGTTTCATCGGTAAATGCACCGTGTATACGATATTACACATTGACTTTGTGGGTTCCATCTTGGAGCGGTGGCCATCTTATGGTTGCCCTCACATAGGCTACACATTAAGGACAAGTACAGGCCTTCAGAACACATGTGCCTTCCATTTGACTTCTCTGTGACCCATGCGATTTGGCTCCACTGCCCCAGGTCAGTCCGGTCCCACGAGCTCCCCGTCCTACGGCCACCTGTGATTAGCATCAGGGTTTGACACACCATAAAGCCTTTTCATCCCACACAAGCCTCCGGCTAATCTCTTTCACACCTGACTCTTCCTGCTTTATGGCTTGTTTTACAAACAGGAGGTGCCCGTGTTTATTGGGGTCTGCTGATATCGGATGTGGGATCTGAGACTCGCTGGGTAAATAATTGTGGGCTGGCTAAACTGGAATGTGGGGTGGTCATCATGACTCTGCCTTTTCGTTTGTAATGAATACATATGAATGACCATATCGTAAAACGAGGAATGTGTGCCTGAAGCATGATATTTTGTATATAAGGAGAAGGCCGTTTCTGTAAGTTTAAGCAGTCTCCTGAGAACATACATTGTGTTGTACTTCTCGGATACCTGTAATTGGTCTGCAGCCAATAAACAAGATCTTTGACTTCACCAAGTCTCTATGTTTCTGTAGGTCTGAAACAGGAAGAACCCGAATGCTTAGGGTGTGTTCCCCTGCACCGCTGGGTTTTAAAAACCCAGTACTTCAGTTGGCGCCCAACTCGGGGCGATTTCAGCGGTACCGGTCCAAGCCAGAGGTTCGTGAGGAGCTTCGTGTGGAAATTCCGGAGGAAGGCCGCCACTTCATCGACCCCTGCATGTCGACGTGGTCCTAAAGTCTTTTCTACGAGGTTCTCCGCGTCCCGACGGCTACGAAGGACTGCTGCCCTGATTAATCGCCCTGTTTTGGACCCTTGACGATTGGGTAGAGCGAAACAATTGAGAGAGTCTTCTGGTGACGCCATCGATCATCGATATTCAGTTAAGTATAAGTGGAGCGTCTCCCAGTTTGTTTTGTATCCTTCGGGAATTTGGTATCCTTCGGGATCGTTTTGATTTGGAACTTGCAAGTGCCAAAGCCAGAGGACTCGTGTATTCACGAGATTATCGTATTCGATACTCCTTTGAAGTTTGAAACTAGACTAGTGAGCGAAGATGCCTGGTTCTAGTGTATTTGGAAGATTGTTTTGTTTGGGTTGTAGAAGGGATTCCCAATTATAGGATTCGTGTCCGGTTCCTCCAATTGGAACTCCAACTTATGAGCTTTATGTAAAACATGGCGTGGGCCCCATTGCATATAATGAAGTATGGATCCGATACACCAGAAAGGACGG
The DNA here is from genome assembly GCF_964204655.1 of Triturus cristatus. Lineage (NCBI taxonomy): Eukaryota > Metazoa > Chordata > Amphibia > Caudata > Salamandridae > Triturus > Triturus cristatus. The sequence continues at coordinate 835,700,186 of NC_140588.1, read as the reverse complement.
TGTTTTAAAATGGCCCCAAAATGGTAGTTTCGATACAGATATCTTAGATAATTTGGAAGTTAAATTATTTAAAAAGAAAGCCCGGCCGGCGATGTTTGATTCTTTCCGCCTATGGCGAAAGGAAGCCAAACAGAAGGAAATTAAGCTAGCGAAAAGGAATAAGAGAGAAAAAGGTATGTCAATGATGCAAGCAGCTGTGCAATTTAAAGATAATGAGGAGGAACAAATGAATGAGCAGTTACATAGACAGCGCAAACTATGGTTCGATAAATGTTACCCAGTTTTGCCACCCCTTGTACAAGATGAGACAAAAAAGAAAGAGAAAGATTCCCTAATGTCCCATTTGCTAAGTTCGCCACCTCCGTATGAGCAAAATGCCACAGCGCCTCCACAGCTCATAAATGTGCAGCCTCCAGTTAATGTGCCGCAAGCATTCCCACATCCGCCAGCTCCCCCTCAGCTGGCTCCTATCCCTACAGCGCAGCCCTCTCAAGGGCCGCCAATCTCGTTACCTGTCTCCCCCGCGTTTCCTGCGACTTTGCCTAGTACATCAGCTGCCTCCTCTGGCGCTCTTCCTTACACTACCCAGGTACCTGTATCTGCACCCGCTTTTCTTTCCTCTGTCTTTCCCCCCGTTTTCGCCTCAACTTCTCCTTCAGCACGACAACGACTAGCTAATGTAGTTACTAGTTTAATGTCGCCTCTCTTTGGGTCATCTAGTATGACCCCTGGTTTACAACGTAAGCAGTTGCGTAGTCAGCTGCCTAATCCTGAAGAGAAAGAGGTATTAGATCATATGGCGCGTAGGTGGATTGTTTTCCCTTCACTCTATGATGTGGAATCAGTTGTTAACGTTTTTCACCAATGGGACGCCCCAAAACAGAGGTATGTGTTTGACAAAATGTGTGAATTCCTCTGTGAGGAATTGGAGGATCATGGTTCAAACTCAAACCCGCAGGAGTTGTGTCGAGTGCGATTTGATTTTGGAACAGGTACAATTGTGGGTCCCGATGTAGATAAAGCAGTTGCGACTTTACTGTCCTTCAGGAATGGCGATTGTCAACAATCATTGTTCGAACAGGAATTCCCTGTGGGGAAAAAGGTAAAAGCGCGCCAATATCCGATGCGTGAGGTTCCTCCAGTTTGGAGACCTGCTGATGCAAATGTTAATCCACCTGTTCCAGCTCATTTCCCGCGTGTTTGGGTACATGTCCCATGGAAGCGTTCTGAAGTGTTAGAACTTAAACAGACATTGCCTGACCCCCGTAAAAACCCTACAGGATATTATGAGTTATCACAAACTGCAGAATCGTGTGTCATGAATCTGGCTGACATAGATATGTTGTTCGGGAATGTGGTTCCACAGCCTTTATAGGGATCCATTCGTAATACAGATCATGCAGCAGAACTAGGGGGCACATGGGCTAATATCGTTGCCGCAGACACTAGACAAGTTGGTGGTGCAAAACCTGAGCCTCTCGTAGCAGAACTCCCTGGTAGAATTATTACATACATGAAAACTTTAATGCCCGCGATGCGTGTGAATTGGGATAAACTATCCGCATGCAAGCAGAAGAAAGATGAAACAGTGTCCGATTTCTTCACTAGGTTTGAAGAAACGTTTATCGACCATAGTGGTCAAGACCTGAGTACTGAAGGTGGCCAACGGTTATTTGTTGATAAATTTGTGCAGAATCTACTTCCCGAGTTGTGTAAGAAATTAAAAGATTCAGAGAGTTCTTGGGCTGTTTCCTCTTCGGCGCAAATACTGGCTACTGCACAGTATTACGAAAATAGGGATAAAGACAAGAAGGATAGAACAGACAAGAAAACAAAAGAATTGAAAACGAAGGTCCTTTTACAGCAGGCATATCCTCCATGTGGAGGACAGAATAATTATAGGCAAACCCAAGGTATCTATCAGCAACCCCAACAGTTTCAGAGTAACCAGCAAATGAATGGGTATTATCAACCACGTATCCCTATAGGTCCCAATCAATGTTCATATTGCAGAGAGGAAGGTCATTTTAAGTATAGTTGTCCTAAATTGTTGCATCGTACTAATAATGCGTATGGCACAAGAGGTAGAGGTGGTCAGCAAGCTCCTAGAGGTAGAGGGCGTGGAAATGTTCCCCAGAACGCGCGACCTCTTCCGCCTCAAAATACGATAAATAGCTTTGATCAGCAAGCCAATGCAACTGGTAACACAGCTCAATACTATAATAATGACTATTATGCAGAAAACGACAATGTGGAAGGTAATGATTACTAGGACAGCCGTAGACAGAGAGAGGGAGTTGTTTCAGTACCAGTGGATCAGAGTGGACCGTATGTTAAGGTAACTACATCGGGTGTAACAGAGCCCTTTCTGCTGGACACTGGTGCTGCAAAGAGTTCAATTATGCATTCAAAACTCCCTGGCGCGCCTTTTTCTGGCGAAATCAATATTTCAGTAGGTTTTTCTGGCGCCCCGGTTAGGAACCCGATTTCTAGTCCTATGCCACTTTCTGTTGGACCTTGTGAGTTAAAAGCACCCCTCATCCTAACGACAGTTTGTGGTGAAAATCTGTTAGGGTTGGATTTGTTAAAAAGATTGCATGCAACACTATATTGTTCTCCCTCAGGAGTACAACTTACATTAGGTAAGGAAGTGATTTTCCCAATGTATTTGTCAAAGAATACATTGCCACCTGAATTGTCACCCCTTCTGGATGTCCTTTGGGCTACTGGTCCCAATGATGTGGGCCTCTTGGAAATACCGCCATATGTGGTCACTTTAAAGGCCAATGTCAGATTGCCACGCATTCCCCAGCATAAGATCTCCAATGAAGGTCAGAAAGCGTTGCTAGCAATTATCAGTGACTTGATTAAAAAGGGTGTAATTGAAGAGACAAGAGGCAACGTTTGCAATAGTCCTGTTTTACCTGTTTTAAAACGTACGGACCCTTCACAGCCACCTGTTTACAGATTTGTGATTGATCTTAGAGAGGTAAATAAGATTGTTGTGCCACAGTTTCCAGTTGTCCCTGATATAACTGCCTTGTTAACAATGATTCCAGCCTCTGCTGCATGGTTCTCAGTAATCGATTTAAAGAATGCTTTCTTTAGCATTCCAATTGCAGAGGAGAGCAGGGACATTTTTGGCTTCAGTTTTGGAGGTCGAAGCTTCCGCTTTAAACGCGCTCCACAGGGCTACTGTGAAAGTCCATCAATATATAGTCAGGCTTTAAAAGCGCAGCTTGATGCACTTGTTTTACCTAGTGGCGCTATCCTTATTCAGTACGTTGACGATTTGCTAATCGCCGCGGATACTGAAAAAATTTGTAAAGAAGCTACATTGTCATTGTTGCGTCATTTGTCTGCCTCTCATCATAAAGTGTCTCTCTCCAAATTGCAATATTGTCGACAAGAAGTGACCTACTTAGGTCATCTCTTATCGAAGGAGGGAAGGAAACTGACCCCAGAAAGAATTCAAGCCATTGCACAATTGAGCATGCCAAGAACACAGAGAGAAGTGCGTGCTTTCTTGGGTATTACTTCATACTGTAGGCACTGGATACCAAATTTTTCTTTGCTGGCGAAACCTCTGTTAGCATTAACATGTAAAAACATACCGAATCCTGTCCCATGGTCTGAAGAGTGTCAGAAAAGTTTTTGGGAATTGCGTAACGCATTATGTTCAGCTCCTGTGTTGGGTACCCCTGACTACAGCAAGCCTTTTACATTATATGTTCATGAAAAGGACGGTTGCTCATTATCAGTGTTAAGACAGCCTTTTGGCGACAGACCGCATCCATGCGCATATTTTTCGTCAACCTTGGACCCGGTAGCGAGGGCATTGCCAAGTTGTTTAAGAGCTACAGCCGCAGCAGCTATGTCTATTCGACAGTCTGCTGGATTGGTAATGGATAACACATTGATTGTAATGGTTCCACATGCTGTGGACACATTGTTAAACCGGACCAAGACACAGCAATTAACTAGTGCTCGGTTGTCAGGGTATGAATTGACACTATTGGCAAACCATGTGCACATAAAGAGATGCAATACGTTGAATCCAGCTACATTATTGCCGATTCCAGCAGACATAGATGAGATTGAGCAGCATGATTGTCTGTTCAGAACAGAAGAAGAGACGAAAGGGAGAATAGATCTTAAAGATACTCCCCTAACTGAGTGTGATGGTACCTTATTGGTGGATGGTTCGTGCTTCAAGCTTCCGAATGGTGATACGACTGCTGCCTATGCTATCACGACTTTGCACACGATCGTTGAAACTGCACGTGTGCCACATAATTCGGCTCAAGCAGTAGAATTAATTGCCCTTACAAGAGCATGCGTGTTGTCTGAAGGAATGAGAGTGAACATATATACTGACAGTCAGTACGCCTTTGGCGTGGCCCATAGTTTTGGGCGATTATGGAAAGAACGTGGGTTCCTGACTTCGCATGGAGCTAAAATTCAGAATGGCAAGTTGGTGAATGATCTCCTTGAGTCACTGACCCTACCGTTACAAGTTGCAATCATGAAATGCAGTGCGCACAAGAAAGTCACTGATGATGTTGGTCGTGGTAATGCATTTGCTGACGAAATTGCGAAAGAAACAGCAAAAGATGTGAAGACTCGAATGTATGTTGCAGGCCCTGCAAGATGGGTTGGTGATGTTGGAATGTGTGAAGACACGATCGAGAGTGTGAAGTCCCTTCAAGCTGAAGCCACAGAGAAAGAATTGAGCAAGTGGAGAGAAAGTAAGGGTAAATTGGATGAGAATGGTTGTTGGGTTGATTTGTCAGAACATCGGCGATGGTTGCTACCTGATGCATATGTGCTTCCAGTGGTTACTATGGCACATGGAATGGCACATATCAGTGTGAAAGGAATCTGTAAGTTGTTGGCTCCAGTATGGCAGAACGCTGGAATTCCCAAGTGTGCAGAGAATGTGGTCAAGAATTGTATGGTATGTTTGAAATACAACCCTGGTAGAGGAACCCCGACTCCAGCTGGTCATTTTGCGCCTCCATCATATCCATTTGAGGTTTTGCAGCTAGATTTTATCCACATGGAGAGGTGCAACAACTTGAAATATGTACTGGTTGTTGTTTGCGCTTTTTCAAAATGGATAGAAGCATATCCCCTAAAAGACAACACTGCTTTATCCACAGCCAAAGCCCTTGTGAAAGGTTTGGAATGCCAAGAATGGTGTGGAGTGATAATGGGAGTGAATTTGTGGTTTGAGTGATGAAGAATGTGTGTGAGGGATTAGGTATAAAGCAGAAGTTCCACGCTGCAAATCACCCCCAATCAGCTGGATTAGTAGAGTGCTACAATGGCACTCTGAAGCTCAAACTGGCCAAAATTCAGGCGAGCTCCGGTCTTAAATGGCCTGACGCTCTGCCTTTAGCACTCCTATCAACAAGAATGACTGTGCATTCACGAGTGGGACTTAGTCCATATGAAGTGGTTTTTGGCCGCCCGGCCAATGTATGGGACCGACAAAATTCAGCGAAATCGAACATCCAGTACTGCTTGACTATCTGTATGAATTGACGGCTAAATTGCGTGTTTTACACCAACAGGTGCACAATACACTCCCCCAGGCCTCTGAAGCTCCAGAACACCATATCGACCCTGGCTCGTGGGTACTCGTGAAAAACTTTCAGCGAAAAAACAACGATGAGCCCCGTTGGATCGGCCCTCACCTTGTACTTCTATCGACAAGATCGGCGGTTCGAGTGAAAGGGAAAAAGAATTGGATACACGGCGCCCACTGTAAACGGATCTCTTTGCCTCTACCATACGACCAGTGGGTCCAGGAGGGTATCGCTGATTCTGAAACAGACACTGTACCTCGTTTTTTACCATTCAGTGATGCACGCGTAAGAGGCACAACTGCAGAACAAGAAAGTGACGATATTTTGCAGGAAGCCGTGCCACCGTCAATTCGATTGGACATCACAGAGCCTGAACTCTTGTTTCAAGACCAGACAGTGCCTGGCAGAAACCACTATAACCTAAGACCAAGGCCTATGGACAAATACAAATTCCCTTCCCTTACTATTTTTTGATATTATAGCTCTCCCATCTGAAGGACTTTTTTATTTTTATTTTTCGAACCACCATCCGGGTTCAGCCGCAGGGTCGCGGTGCCAAGACTTTGGGGTACAGGCCGAAGACGTTAGGTCAATGGTTCTGGTTGGTCTGGGGCGTTCCCTGGACTGACAGGCATACTCCTTAGCAGAAGATACTCACCCGCCACGAGCGGCACGATTAGAGGATGGAGTTTTTCAAGATGGAGAGACCCACTGAGGAAATGAACTTTAAAACGAAAATATGTAAAATAATGAAAAGCAAACGTTTTATATTATTATGTTTGTTTATACTATGTAGTATGGTGGTGTTTACTGTAGGTTATGTATTCTTCTCCTCTCAAGTACCATTTGCACCCACTGAACAGCCTATACCTCCTCCTACTGTCTCCTTACACTCTTTCCACCCTCTGCCTGAACACGAACAAGCTAGACGATCCGAGTTCGTAAACAACTCGTTTATTCAACACCTGCACCAGCACCAGCTAGTTATGAATACAACCAATTGCTGGGTGCGTGGTTTAATGCCACATACCATTAATAAGGGTATCCCATATCTAGTGCTGCCGTTCAGCTATAATGGATCGTCATGGGCATTCTAGACCATGTTTCTTTTTGCATTAGATGCCTACTCCCCGCGACAACCGCGTTCCATCAGACCTAGCACAAATAATAAAGCCTTAATGAAAGGAGTTGCCGATATGAGCAGAGATATCGACGCATACTCATCTATTCCCAAGGATGAATTGCGAGCTTATGTAGGTTGGAACGCGACGGGGTATAGCATTAGTCTGGGTGAAAGGCAGCGAAAAATCTCATCCCCAATTTGGGTCATACCCCACATAGTTCGGTTCTGTTTACAAGGTAATGGTCAGAATCCAAGAGCTCAACTGGGGAAAAGTGACTGTACTGAAATGTACACTTTTCCATCACAGTTTTCCCCTGCGTTTTTGGCTGCCAAGGATACATATTTTGTTTGCAATGACCGAGCATATACATGGTTGCCCCCTGATTTCTCGGGCACATGTTATATTGCAAATTTGCTACCGCCAACATTTACTGCTGCCTCTGATTATCACAAGACCAGAGTTGTGAGAGGCGTTGTTAGTCAGGAGGATACTGCCGGTCAGGTAGCGGGAGACTTCTTTTTGGGTTTCCAGCCATTTTGGGGACCTGTGGTCAATAGTAAGAACCTGAGACAACTGACTCGTGTGGTTGAATCCACTGTTAATGTTACGGCTGGTGCCCTTGGTAATTTGACAGCTGAGCTCCAAGCGGATCGCCTCATGACTTTGCAGAACCGTATGGTTCTAGACGTCATACTCGCAGACCGTGGTGGGGTATGTAAGGTCATCCAATCTAGCTGTTGCATTTTCATACCAGATAACGCTCCAACAGTTTATCAAGCCATCTCCAAACTGCATAAAATATCTGAATCTATTCATGTGGATAAAGGAGATTGGTCACTGATGGGGTGGTTCTGGGAACTGATATCTGCCTGGGGTTGGAAAATTCTGATGGTCATTGGTATGATCTTAGCCATCCTTTTCCTGTTCTGTCTGTGTATACAGTGTGCTCCTGCGATATGTGGCCTCTGTGCTACACTATGTGTAAGGAAACCTGTATCGAGGGACGAGCTAAGTAATAGGATGATGCTACAGCAACATCTCCATGACTTCATGAATGTAGACCTGGACTCGGATTGATATGAGTATAGTTATTGCCTATGTAAGGGCAAAAGGAGGGTCTGGGGTACTTTAAAATTTGGGACCGCGTAGGAGGCAGGGCCCTACCCTGCCTATTCCGGTATCAGCGAACCGCGAATGGCCAATGCAGTATGTACAAGTGCTTTTCATAACGTTTCATCGGTAAATGCACCGTGTATACGATATTACACATTGACTTCGTGGGTTCCATCTTGGAGCGGTGGCCATCTTATGGTTGCCCCCATATAGGCTACACATTAAGGACAAGTACAGGCCTTCAGAACACATGCGCCTTCCATTTGACTTCCCTGTGACCCATGCGATTTGGCTCCACCGCCCCAGGTCAGTCCGGTCCCACGAGCTCCCCGTCCTACGGCCACCTGTGATTAGCATCAGGGTTTGACACACCATAAAGCCTTTTCATCCCACACAAGCCTCCGGCTAATCTCTTTCACACCTGACTCTTCCTGCTTTATGGCTTGTTTTACAAACAGGAGGTGCCCGTGTTTATTGGGGTCTGCTGAAATCTGATGTGGGATCTGAGCCTCGCTGGGTAAATAATTGTGGGCTGGCTAAACTGGAATGTGGGGTGGTCATCATGACTCTGCCTTTTCGTTTGTAATGAATACATATGAATGACCATATCGTAAAACGAGGAATGTGTGCCTGAAGCATGATATTTTGTATATAAGGAGAAGGCCGTTTCTGTAAGTTTAAGCAGTCTCCTGAGAACATACATTGTGTTGTACTTCTCGGATACCTGTAATTGGTCTGCAGCCAATAAACAAGATCTTTGACTTCACCAAGAAGACTCTATGTTTCTGTAGGTCTGAAACAGGAACAACCCGAAGTCTTAGGGTGTGTTCCCCTGCACCGCTGGGTTTTAAAAACCCAGTACTTCAAAGCTTGGCTGCATGACTTCAGAACGTTCTTAATTTGAGCCGGAGCTTTCCGGTGCTCAGCACCGGAACCTAATCATCAGCACCGGAGCTTCTAGCACCAATTAAGGGCACACACATTTGGAAGTAAGGTGATTTTCCCCATAATTACAGAATGTTGAGACACGCCGATACTCGAAACCGGTTCCCCAGCTCCGAAATCGGCAGCTCTAGCTATTAGGCCAAGTGCTCACCAGTATAATAAGTGCCGGGGCTCTAGTCAGGAGGCAGTTTGCGCCAGCACATTTCTCCTGGTGGCACTGCCGCCTAAGGAGAGCCCGGCACTTTTTATATTACAAATTAACTACTGACTTCAGATGAGGCAAATACTCCTTTCATTGCACACCCGTTTGGCGTTCTTTGTAAAATATCTGTTCCTTTCATTCTGATGTACCGTCAGGTTTGTCGCAGTTGCAGAGTTGTGAAAAATTAAATGTACATTTCACAACACCTCCACATTTTACGCAATGTCTACCTGCATATCAACATTTACAATCTTTGTCTTCCTGGAGGTCTGCTGTAGTGTGGCATCATTTCTATGGGCTCTTTTCCGTGCCAGGAATAATATCCCCCTAACCTTACAACAGTAAACGGACATAGGGTGCAAACATACTTTGGTTCTAGGATGGGCACCCTTAGTATATGTTATTTTAGTATCTCTATGCCCCTATAGCCAAAAAAGACTTATGTGGTGGGGAGCGCATGGCGGACCCAATATGAGGTTTTTGCCCTCTCTCCAACTTTGGTCTCATTTAATTTTTCGTCTAACCTTAGTTAATCATGCTATGGGGATTTTGTGCACATGCTTTTACTCATTAGATGTATTATGAACTTATGGAAATAATTTATGCGGACGCGATTCATGTTTTAATCTGTTTTTAATTCTTAAATATTGCATACCAGTATATTGCGTGACCGCTTCTTGATCATAAATTTAGTTTGGTCTTGATTTTTACTGCACATATTCTGAATTGCCACTATGAATTGTATGTTTATGTCTTTTTCTTTTCTTTTATACTGCTTTTATGGATGGCTAATCACCTTTGAATAAAGTTATTGAATTGTATTCAATTGCTACCAAGTTTTAGTTACAATGTATCTCAATTGTTGATGATGCCATACTAATTTTAGGGATTGTGGTGTGTTCAAAGATGCTTTTACCCTGTACAAAAGCCTTCTGCTGGGATTTCATGAATCATGATTGAGACAAAACTGCTTTCTCATGATTTTCCCATGGAGTGGATAAAGCAGATACGCTGCTGAAATTTTAACTGACACATAAAACTAGTTATGACACATATGAGAGAGAAATGATGAAATGTGCACCTATTGTTCTAACTATACTTTGTAGACACATGAGAAAAAAAATCTTGAGAAGTCTTAGTTACTGCATCATAAAGCATGTAGAAGAGTGTAGATGAGATGAAAATATTAATTTGAAAAACATAGATTCATGTTTCACTAAATTTCATCGGTATATTCTTTAATGTGTATTAGAAATATGAAAGTATTGATGCCTGTATTATAGAGGATTCATTAACCATGCTCATTAATTAATAAATTGTGTGAAGAGTTTATGAAAACTAATGTAATCTAAATTGCATTATGTGTATTTTAGGAGTCTCAGCCTAAACTCCACCTTTGGCACACGTGAAATTGTGCACCAAGTGAGAAAGGAGAAAAGGGTGCTGCATGTTTATAGCACAATCAAATGCTCTGAAACTTTCAGGGAATAATCTTCATATTTGTACTAATGTGAATCACCAGAAACGATATTAATGATTTATGTATTGAAATAATTGTATACGTTGGTATTTGGAAAATGTAGTAAAATATCATAGTTACACGTGCTACATCCAAGGAATCAAAATGCTTTATGAGTTTAAATCAGTTGCAAGTAATGAAAAGAGTCCCAATGTAATAAATAAAAATGTATATTTATATTATTTTATATTCTGTATTTCATGAGCCGAATATAATGTAGGCCTTCATTTTTCTTAACTTTACTTGATTCTGTTCTCATGGAGAGGCTTCATAAACTTGCAATATCAATAGAAGCTATGTCTCATTGGGCGACTTCCCATTTGCATACTAGGATTGCTTGCAACAATTTCGTTACACTGGGAATTTCTGCCAAGGGAAACTGTCCTCTTGAACTCACGCATGAGCTTTTGCAAAAGGACTATTGTTTGAAAGATATGTATACTGGATGGCTTGTCAACTTACGTGATGATCACAACCTTTTTGATACTTTATGTGTCTTTCTTCATGCTGAATGACAATCACCCTATACGTACTGACCAATCGACTGCATGGTCTGACCAGATGAGGTGGCCCAGGTGTCACCCCAGAACTTGAGGATTATATTATACACTGATGTGACAGAAATTGATCATAATTATCTACTTTATTCTTCTTTATTTTTCTGCATTCTTGGGGAGACCTCTGTTGAACTTCCTTTTGGACAATTTCTATAGGAAATGCTTTAGGTATTGCAGTTTTGTCAGGCGTGCCACACTTTTGTAAAAACCTGGAATGTTAGAAATCTACTTGTTCATTAGAATACTATTGGGAGGCAGAGGTCAGGGACACAGGCTTGGATAATTGAGGGCAGGGAGGAGGGTGCAGGGACAACAAGTTGACTACGTTGGACAGAGGGAGGGGCAGTGGCAGCACAATGGACTGTGGAGGGCAGGGTAAAGGGGGCTGGGGCAACATATCAACAATGCAGGGCAGGCAAGAGAGGCTGTCGTAATATCACAGACCATTGAGGGCAGAGGCAGTGGCAGTACAGCCATAAATGCCAACAGACCAAAATCAGGCAGGAGACTCTAATGATTTTAAACTTGAAAAAGATTTATTAAATCTTTTTCCTGCCTAAAATCTCATCTTTTTTTAATGTAAGTCAATGGGGAAAATCAATTCCCAAGGTTTATTTCAAAATCTCCCTCTTACCAAGTTCAACATTTTGGCAAATATGGTGCATTGGAACATTGAGGGCAGGAAGAATGGGGCAAGCACATGGACCTGCATAACAGAGGCAGGCGGGAGATGGGCAGGAGCACCAAACTGTCCTTAAAGGGCAGGTGTCAAGGGTTGCAGCAGCACAAAACACCACAGAGGGCACGCAGGACAGCGGTACAGCACAACAGACCATGTAAAGTAATAGGGAGAGGACAGGGCCATGTACATGGACAGCATAAGGGAAAAAGGCAATGGCAACAAGCTGACCATACCGGACAGACAGAAGGACAGTTGCAGCATAAAGTACCATAAAGGGCAGGAGGGAGGGGGCAGGGGCATGACAATGGACCAGACAGGGCAGAAGAGAGGGAATAGGTGACTGCATATAGAAAACAGAGGGCAGGGGGCAAGGGCAGGAGCAGAAAGCTGACCATGGAGGACAGGCAGGAAGGGCACTGGAAGCACTACACACCATGGAAGGCAACAGTGAGACTATAATGGCATACACACAGACAATGGAAGGAAGGTGGGAGGTAGTCAGAGGCAGCAGACTGACCGCACAGGACAGGTGGGAGGGACTGTAGCAGAACAGAGGACTATGCATGGCAAATGGGATGGTTAGTGACAGCACAACGGCCATGGTGGGCAAAAAGGAGGGGGAAGAGGCATGTACAAAGGAACATAGAGGACAGAAGGGAGGCTGGACTCCAACAAGAGAGGGCAAGGGAAGGGGCTTCCCAACAGAACATGCAGGGCAGGCAGGAGGAGCAGTTTCAGCACAAGAGAGTATGGAGGACAGAAAGGAATGGCAGCAAAATGGACCATGTATGACAGGAGAGAGGGGTTAGGTGCATGGTGTTGTGTGCCTGAGTTTGGCCCCATAGGAATTAGTGAAATGTTTACATGCGCACGGTCCTTTCCTAAAGTTTACCATATCAACCTTTGGCACACATTAGCATTCGTGACTCTTCGACTAGTTTCTTGGAAACACTGGCCTTGCTGAAATGGAAAACTTTGTGAGCACACTATCATAATGTATTGGCATTAGGGACATGGCCCTCACATCCATGACACAAATGTGTTTATTATTACATTCATGTGACAACGCAGCTATCTGTGAAATACAAATTATGGCAGGCCAATGGCAAACATGGCCGAGGCAAGGATACCATTTTTTATATATAACCTTTTGTTTCCTAACATAATACGAAGTGAAACTTCTTCTGCCTTCAAGGGGTCATTGTGTGCTGAAGCTTTGGCCTAGCAGCAGACCAACATCTCAGTGAGGAGTGTCCAATTCACAACCAAGATAGGGTCTTACACTCTTTGGAAATACACAAAAATGGGGGCTAGAGAAAGTTTAGAGACCAGTGAGGGTAAACTCCCCTTAGTCAATTAATCAAACACGCAAGAGCCCGTGGGTCTGGATAAAGAAGTTAGGCTAAAGGAATCAACTCCAAAATTGAAAGACGTCCCTTTAAAGGATGGTTTCCCTCACCCACCAGAGGTGGCATGCTTCATCATTGTGGAACATCCTCATACCATGAGATGGATGGTAAGAAGGATAATGGGGGCAGGAGCAGCAATCTTGGGTGGGGCAGCTCAATGGCAGGTCAGGCCCTGCATCCAATTGCACCCCCCACCGTGCCTTGGGAAGGGCATCTTATTTAACATAAAACTGAAAAAACAAAGGTTATAGGGATGTTATAGTTAGGCTCAGATAACACTCGTACAGAACTAGTGAAACTCAGCAATTATTGTTTATTGGGCGAAGTATAATTTATGCCTTCACAATGCACTGCTCATGACCTCACATATTACATCACACATGAAATGGCCAGTGACATCACTCCTGACATCACGGATGACACCTCAAATGACAGCACTGATGATATCATCCAGTGATTTTGAGTGTTTTCTAAAGGTTTATGCATGTTAAACATATATACTAAGGTTTTACAAAAGTTAAATGAATGTATTTTGGGCCATATTTCAAGTCTAGTGGTCCTCAGGACTGCCATACTCGCAGTGGCGGTCTGAAAACTACCACCACTGTGGGCCACCCATATTATTCCGCGTGTCGTGTTTGGACTACCACAGGACCACCGCATGTACCAGGATCCAGTATCCCACAGTAGAGGTGCAGCAGAAAGGGGTACAAATATGCTGGCAGTCAGTGCTGCCACATCGCCAAGCATATTACAAGTCAGCTTTCCACTGCCCATTTCATGGTGGTAAGCCCGCCATGAAAAGGGTGGCAGAGCAGCAACTAAGGGTGCCCCAACAGGGTCCCCTGCCTCTTCTGGGACTGGGGGTGCATGTGGGGAGCACATGTTATGCCCCCTTGGATTAGCACTCTTGTTCCTGCATTGTGTGGCATGCATGCCACACAATGCAGAAACATGCCACAGGCACTGTCACTGTGGTGTTCTGCTGTTAAGGCTCTCCTATGTGTCTTACACAGCCTCTGCTGTGAGACCACCATAGCACTGCCCGCCCGCCCTGGATTACACTCATAAACTGTTGGGCAGATGAACAACAGGCTGTGACGGGCTGACAGGAGGACCGCCAAACTTGTAAAGAAGCCCTTTGTGTACTTCTAATGAATTATACTACTTCTAACATATATGATGTAAGTGGCTGTGTGACTGTGTGTATCCATGTCTTCATGGATGTCTGCATGACTGTAATTGGGCGTGGAAGTGCCTGTATGATTGAGTGAGTGACTGTATGAAAGGCTGTATGGGTGAGTGAGTGACTGTGTTGAGAAGATGTGTGGGTCCGTGACTGGGTGTGGGACTGGTTGTAAGGGTGAGTAAGTGGCAATGTAAGTAGCTCTATGGGTAATTGGGTTAGTAATTGACAGTATGAGTGAGTGAGTGGTTGTGTGAGTAGTTGTTTGGGAAGTGAGTAGCTGTGTGAGTGGCTGTATGGGTGAGTGAGTGAGTGTGTGGCTCTATGAAAAAGTGAGTGGGTGTGTGAATGGTTGTATGGGTGAATGAGTGGGTGACTGAGTAGGTGTATAAGTGGTTGTGTGAGTGGATGTATAAGTGGCTCTGTGGATGATGTCATCAGATTTATCATTTGTGATGTCATCAGTGATGTCATGAGTAATGTAATATGTGAGGTCATAAGCAGTGCATTGCAGAGGCAGATGTGATAGTTAGCACAGGTAATAGCAGCTCAATTCCACTGGCTTTGTATGAGTCTAACTATAACGTGCCTATAACCGTTGTGGATATATATATATATATATATATATATTCACTGAAAAAACCATAGGTTTCAGGCACGTTATAGCTAGGAATTAGCATTTAAAAAACCTTAGAAATTCACTGAAAAAACCATAGGTTTCAGGGGCGATATAGTTAGCTGGACTTTTCACTCGTACAAAACCACAGAAATTCCCCCGTTATAGTTAGTTCAGCTAACTATAACTCGCGCGCCCGCAATGCACTGCTGATGACGTCACATATTACATCACTCATGACATGGTCAGTGACATCACTGATGACATCATCCTTGTGATAGAGTGGCAGACCTCCTCTACCCCTAATATAACCTTTCATACACACATTCAAAAATAGAAATTAAAATTTTCAAAACAATGGACACACCAATACCAGTTACAACA
Organism: Triturus cristatus; assembly: GCF_964204655.1. Classification (NCBI taxonomy): domain Eukaryota; kingdom Metazoa; phylum Chordata; class Amphibia; order Caudata; family Salamandridae; genus Triturus; species Triturus cristatus. The sequence continues at coordinate 835,684,858 of NC_140588.1, read as the reverse complement.
ACCTATTCAGTAATTGTAAGATCCACATACACATCCATTCATTCACCAACGGTCCTATACAGTCACTCATACATGCACTCACTCATCATATGTATTCATACACCTATACATTCTGTTACACAACGCCACTCATCCATAAAGTTACTCACACACGTAGTCACTCATGCTAATAAAGAATCAAACATCCGTTTACCTGCATATTCAGTGATACACACACCACCACACTTACTTCTACAGAAACTTACACATACTTAATCTTTTAAACAATCACTTATAGAAACACATACTTATTCATACAGGAACTCTTTCAATCTCTCACTCTCACATATACTCACTTATATACACCAATAGTCACATATACTAGTTTAAAACATATGTAGTTACTCATAGAGACACTATTGAGACAGTCATTCACTCACTAACACACCCGTGCACACACTCATCCACCCATACAGTCCTGCACACATGCTGTCTTCAACACATACAAACAGTGAGTCACTCATTCATGCACCTATGCACTATGTAATACCCCCACCGAACCATACAGACATCAGACACTCATACTGATACTCAAAAAACCAACTAATAACCTATGTAGACACCCATGTAGCTACTCACCAACCCATGCAGCCACTTATACACAAAGTGAGAGACTGATACAGATATTTACATATTTAAACATTACTCACTAAGATACACTTAATCAGTCAGTAATACAATCAATTTTTCAAAAACAAATCATCCATTTAGACATTTATATACCCATTTATTCTTCCATCGACCTTGAGATATACATATATAAATCATATATAATTTTCAGAAAAACACACATTCACTGGATGATGTCATCAGTGATGTCATTTGAGATGTCATCAGTGATGTCATGAGTGATGTCACTGACCATGTCATGAGTGATGTCATATGTGACGTCATCAGCAGTGCATTGCGGGCGCGCGAGTTATAGTTAGCTGAACTAACTATAACGGGGGAATTTCTATGGTTTTGTACGAGCGAAAAGTCCAGCTAACTATATCGCCCCTGAAACCTATGGTTTTTTCAGTGAATTTCTAAGGTTTTTTAAATGCTAATTCCTAGCTATAACGTGCCTGAAACCTATGGTTTTTTCAGTGAATATATATATATATATATATATATACTATATATATATATACATATATATATATATATATATATATATATATACATATATATAAATTCACTGAAAAAACCATAGGTTTCACACATGTTATAGTTAGCTGGACATTTCACTCGTGAAAAACCATTGAAATTCCCCCGTTATAGTTAGTGCAGGCAACTATAACTCATGCAACCGCAATCCTCTGCTGATGCTAATACTGTATTTAGACACTTATTTGCCCATGTCTTCTTCCATTAAATTTTAGCTATACATATATTACAAATATTTTTTTTTCATAAAGTCACATATGTCATCAGCAGAGGATTGCGGTCGCGTGAGTTATAGTTGCCTGCACTAACTATAACAGGGGAATTTCAATGGTTTTTCACGAGTGAAATGTCCAGCTAACTATAACATGTGTGAAACCTATGGTTTTTTCAGTGAATTTGCAAGGTTTTTTAAATGCTAATTCCTAACTATAACGTGTGTGAAACCTATGGTTTTTTCAGTGAATTTGTACGTTTTTTTAAATGCTAAGTTACTTTACGCCGTTCGTGGCGTGCGCGCCCACTTCACGCAGTTCGTTCCGTGCGCGCATGGTGCGCTTCGCGCACCGTGCGCGCACAGTGAGCACGCGGTGCGCTTTGCGCACCGCGCGCCCACTTTACGCAGTTAGTGCCGTGCACGCACGGTGGGCACGCGGTGCGCTACGCGCACCGCGTGCCCACGTTACGCTAGATGGGCCATATACGCACGATGCGCTTCGCGCACCGTCCGCACACGGAGCACATATTATGCGCTGCGTTGTGAAAGGTTATCTATTAAATGTTCAATTATTATATATGCCATGCACACGGGGGGGGGGGAATGTGGATATTTTTTTTTTTACTTTTTTTACCGTACGGTAAGCGCAATCGGCGTTTAAAAAAAAAAATTAAATTAAATTTTTGCCCTTGGGGGTTCTTTTGGGACACCCTAACCAAGGGTAGGTGGTTAGAAGCTGTCTAGCCTGCCCCTTTTTCATGTTATCCAACTTTGTTTTTCCTCCCCCCCTCAGAGTGCGAGAGAGAAAATGGCGGCCGACACTTCCTGGTTTCGACCGATTCGAATGTTTACTAAGATCTAACAGCCAATCAGAATCGCGCTCGCGCACGGCACCGTACGCGTACGGTAAGCTTACCGTAAGCGCACGGTAAGCGCACGGAGCGCTGCCACAGATATATATATTGATTTAAATGCTATTTTCTCAGGAACTACTGAACAGATTTACACCAGACCTACAAAAGGCACTTCCTTGACCTGTAGACTACCTCTCTGCCAAATTTCAAGTAACTCTGTTCAGCCGTTCGGGCTGTAGCTGTGTCTAAAGGTCCTATGGAAAAATGCATGGGGAAAACGTGTTTTGGGACCCCCCTTTTTTCTCAGCCCCCGCTTGACAAATCCCCCCGAGACTTTCAGGGTAGGAGCGGAGCGTAGCGCCCCATTAGTTTTGAAAATTTCGCGAGCATTCGTCGACCGGCGCCAAAGTTATTCCAAATAGAATGTTGCGGATTTCCTATGGAAACATGGTCCTAACTATAACTATCTACTGGCGACTGCCAGTAGATAATATATATATATATATATATATAGTCACTGAGAAAAACATAGGTTTCAGGGACGTTATAGTTAGTTGGACATTTCACTCATACAAAACCATAGAAATTCTGCAGTTATAGTTAGTTGAGCTAACTATAACTCGCGCCCCAGCAATGCACTGCTGATGATGTCACATATTACATCATTCATGATATGATCAGTGACAGTGTTAGTGTAGAAAGAGACGATACTAAACCTGTAGTCATTCTTGTTAATGGTGTACCCACAAAGAGTTGGAAAATATGGCAAGAGTTAGTACATGTCATGAAAGTCCAAAAGGCTACATTATATCTGGTGCAAAACAATATTTACTATAAAATTGTAAATGTAGAAGGAGAAGAAATGACTTTAGAAGATGAAGCACATATTTCAAGTGGACAATTCAAGAAAAGAAAAAGTTTATGAATATTATACTATACATCCTCTACATTCAAAAGAACTGATAGGACATACTATTGAATTGTTCCAGATGAAAAAAGCTAAACGAACTCCCATGAGTGTGTGGGAAACAAGTTTGGAAGCTCGTTGTTTTCCACAACTCTAGTGAAAAAGGTAGACGATATGATGAACGACCAGTTCAGATTCTAGCTTCAGAATACCATACTTTACAACTGTACTCAGAACAACCAAGATTTCCTCAGTGTATTTCATAAATGTTCATCTTCTGTTCCATACACCTACACTGTGGTCAGCAGAGCTCACAATTAAATTGAAACACGGTTTATTTATTAGAGAGAATTGTCCTCGAACTTTGTCAAGAGGAAGCTACTAAAAACATTCCTCGATTTCTGTGCGGACTACTGCCTACTGCCTACTAGTGATCGCAGGGCTCACAATTCACATTGAGTTGCGATTCTGTGGCTCGACTGCACCACGCATCATCGCTGGCTGCGCAGAGGCTAAATGCTTCTTATGCCCCTATCTCACTGCAGCACAACTCATGCACCCTATCTGATAGAATATTTTGTGTATCGTTTCACATCTGCTGTCCTACCTCAGTATATCACAAGTCATGAACCCCTTACGATAGAATCTTTTCTGTATGATTTCATATCTGGTACCCGTACCTTAGTGCAGCACAAATCATTGACCCTTTATGATTGAATCTCTGTGTCTGATCCAATGATTACTGTTGTTCTTGTTGCCAGTACCAACCATTCCCAGAGGGTTTGCTTACAATCACCCTACACGTATCCACCACAGACGTCACTGGACATGTGACCCTGGTAATAAAAAGGTGTCGAGCGCACTTGTCTGTACCCAGTTCCACTATCTATCTGTGTCTGTGTGTTCAATATGTATGCAACATGCTGCTCCTAGGCCCTACCACATTACATAGTGCGCTGGACAGCGTATGCAACCATCTTACCTTTGACAGTGGGGGAAAACTTTAGTTACGTAACTTTGTCTCAGTCATTGTACAAGTACGCACTTAGAGACTGCATCATTTGAGTACTGCAAGCAGAGTGTATAGTGAATTTATAAGTGTGTGAGGATCATCACAGTGATTGTAGTATATATGTTGGCGCAGCCTAACTCCGACAACGAGCTTGTCTCTAATTGGCTGCCCTCCATGTGCCAAAAACTGAAACTTCAACTTTCCATGGCCCTGTATAGCTACAGCTGCAACACTCCACTGAATGTGCAATAAACATTCATATCCACACAGATGTCTCATGTCCACCATCTTTCTTGTGTGGAACTATGGATGAACATAGGGTCAGTAATTCCCTGTACCTTCCATGTTGGCCATATTGTTGGACTTGGTTCACAGAGTGACACTTTGGCTTTTGCAACCCGGGTGACGGTAGCACTCCAACATGGATACCCGCATTGCCAAAGCCACTCCCTCACGGCTGGTTTACACCCACTCCCCACCCATCCAGCACAGGCATCACAGGACACGTGACCCTACTAATAAAAAAGACCGGGAGCATGTGCTCTACGCCATTTTAAAGTTGCTCACAACGCATGCACTGCGGCTGGCACAGTCACACCGCCACGGTGATGGCCCATCCCGGTGGTCCGGACACTTGATGTATGTGTGCTCTGCTGCACTGCAGTGAAGGCCTGAGCCCAACAGTGAGCAAGCAAGCATTGAGCGGGTGTACAACCTGCAATGATGATAGGTGCACTAGTATGTCCTCTGCCATGGTGATATCAAGACTCAGTTCCAAATGTGAGACCTATTAGCTTGCAGAACGGAGCTGCATGATGTGGAGGGTGCCATAACCGCGAAAAGGTGAGCAGTGAGGCCTTGGTGCGCAGCGTCGGGCAGATACCGCTGGGCGGCAGGAGTGGATGGGGTACAGCAGCCTGAATGCAGAAAGACAGTAGAGCGATTTAGGCGTACGCACTCGTATATACTCTGCCACAGCATCGGATTGGTAACGTGGGCACTGGTGCAATGCCCGAGGAGCCGGTCCCGAGTTCCAATTGTGGGCTGCTTTTTGGGGCAGTCTGGGGGGCAGATTTGGGTGGTGTCGCTGTTGTTTGGATACAGTCAGCGGCCCAGTGGGTGTCTGAATGGCATTTCTGGAGCCAGATGGGTGTCATCACCTCACGTTTAGCAACAGGCAGAGGAGTCACTTTCTTTCTCTCGCAGGGCCGCCTATTAATGTATGCATACCTAGCAGGACAGGGGCCCTGAGCAGAAGTGGCCTCACTTGTTTTTAAGTCACCAGTATAAACAAATCCATGCATTTTTTTGTATCTCCCCCACCCCCCTATTTTAAATAAAATTTCGCCGAAGCAGTGTTTTAAGGAAAGGCAATATGCAAATGTGGGCCACTGTTTTTTTTAGCGTGATCGGGCTGATTTTGAATTCTATTCCAACGCTGCTCTGCCATTACTAATTCTGTACTATCTTTCAGATGTTGGAGCTTGAGAGTTCCAATAGGTCGCAGCACGTGTTTGGAGACAGAGCTGTGGCGTAAAGGTAAGCTGTGACGGTTTTGTACACAGTGTGTGCACTCAGTGTCCCTCCTTATCTCTTCCTTTCTCTCCCTCACACTCTTTCTATCTCCCTCTTACACTCTTTGTCTCTTTCTCTCTCTTCCTCTCTCTTTGTTTCTCTCTCTCTCACTCTTCCTCTGTTTCTCTGTTCCTCTTTCTCACACTCTTTCTCTCTCTCTTCCTCTCTCTCACTGTTTCTCTCTCTCTCTTCGTCTTTCTCACTCTTTCTCTCTGTCTTCTTCTCACTTTCTTTCTTTTTCTTTTTCTCTCTCTCTTTCTCTCACTGTTTCTCTCTTTCTCTCTGTCTTCTGCTCACTCTTTCTTGCTTTCTCTCTCTCTTCCTCTCTCCTTTGAAGGATACATGCTGCACAATCTTATCTTGCTTTTCATTTAACAGGCTGTGAATCACAAATCGATATTCACCCCCCCAACACCACCAAATCTTAAAGCGCGAAAAATCTGCGATAATGCGTGGCCATCCTGAACACATGACAAAGTTGCTTGAACACGTGGTGAGCCCTCTTACACACACGCCGGTGGCAGAATGTGAGCAGAGAGACTTCTTTCTGCAACCAGAGGGCAGTCACCTCTGGGCCGTGGGAGAAGATAGTGTGCATCAGTCTGGGCGCACAAGAGCGCACAGACACCTCCGATCAGTGCGAGTTGATGGGGTGCACCAGCCTCATTGCGCATTAGCGAAACATAGAATTACGCATGTGCAGTTGTATGTACTCTGCAATTACTAATTCTATACTATGTTTCAGATCACTAAACTTGAGGGCTTCACTATCTCCCGGCACGTGGTTGGAGACACACCAGTGGCACAAAGGGGAGCTGAGAAGATTTTTTACGGTGTCAACACTCCCTCTCCATCTCTTCCTTTCTCTCTCTCACACTTTCTCTTACTCTCTCTCTCATTCTTTCTTTCTTTTTACCTCTCTCTCACTCTTTATCTCTCGCTCTTCCTCTCTCTCACACTGTTTCTCTCCTTCTATCTTCCTTGTATCTTACTCTTTCTCTCTTTTTCTCTCACTCTTTCTCCTTCTCTCTCTCACTCTTTTTCTTTGTCTGTCTTCTTCTCTCTCACTCTTTCTCTCTTCCTCTCTCACGTTCTCTCTCTCTCTTCCTCACTCTCACTCTTTCTCTCTCTCTCTTCCTCTCTCTCACACTGTTTCTCTCTTCCTTGAAACAGAGTGTGCAGTTGTATGTACTCTGCAATAACTAAATCTATACTATCTTTCAGATCACTAAACTTGTGGGTGCACTATGTCCCGGCACGTGGTTGGAGGCACAAAGGTGAGCTGCGAAGATTTTCTCCAGTGTCAACACTCCCGTTCCATTTCTTCCCTTCTCTCTCTTACACTTTCTCTCTTTCTCTGTCTCTTCCTCTCTCTCTCATTCTTTCTTTCTCTCTTCCTCTCTCTCATTCTTTCTCTCTCTCCCTCTCTCACTCTCTCGCTCTCTCTTCCACTCACTCTCTTTATCTCTCTCTCTTCCTCTTTCTCACACTGTTTCTCTCTTTATCTCCCTCTCTTCCTCTCTCTCACACTGTTTCTCTCGTTGTCTTCCTCTCTCTCATACTGATTCTCTCTTTCTCTCTTCCACGTATCTCACACTTTCTCTCTTTCTCTGTCTTCCTCTCTCTCACACTGTTTCTCTCTTCCTTGTAGCTCACTCTTTCTCTCTTCCTCTCTCTTCCTCTTTCTCTCTCTCTTCCTCTCTCTCACTCTTTCTCTCTCTGTCTTCCTCTATCTCACACTGTTTCTCTTTCTCTCTTCCTTGTATCTTACTCTTTCTCTCTTTCTCTATCTCTCTTTCTCTGTCCTACTCTCTCTATCATTCGTTCTCTCTTTCTCTGTCTTCCTCTCTCTCACGCTTTCTCTCTTCCTCTCTCTCTCACTCTTTCTCTCTCTCTTTCTATCCTTTGCTGGGCGCATGATGCACCATCTTATCTTTCTTATTGTCTTGCAGGCTGTGAATCTCAAATGGACCAGCGATGACACACCACGGCTGTACAAAGTTTTATTTGTTGTTGTTTTGTTTTAATAAAATGTTTTATATGTAAATCTATACATGACTAAGATTTGTATTTCTCCAACCTCAAAAGCAACTTTTTATTAATAGTTCGTAGAGGGACCCTTCCGGGCCCAAGAAGGTTGTTGGGGGTATGCTGCTGATGTGGTAAGAGGGTGCATTACCTGTTAATGTGGGGAGACGCAGCGTGAAAGGGGTATCTCTCACAGAAAGAGCTCCGATATGTTTTCAGATATGCCTCGGACAGATGATAGCTGACGGACTGAATCACAAAATGGCTTTTCAATGCTCATATAGTGTGACTTATTAACAGTTCGTACCTGCTCGACTCACAGAGGCAGAACTACTAGCCGTCTGCTCCCAAAGGGACAGCAGTGTAGTAGCTCACAGAGGTAGAGGCACAGCAGCATACCAGCTCGCAAAAGTAGACAGCTGCGAGCCGACAGACTGGCTTCTGAAGGCATAGCTGCGAAGTGGTGATGTTGGGCACAGGGAGCATGAAAGGGTTATCTTCCTACTAGTGTCCTGGAGTGGAAGTCGTGTTGCCTGGCGCTCACCTGTTTCTCCTTTATTGTTAATAAATCTTAAATCTTCACTGCGTCCAAATCATCATTACACAGAGCTCCGCTATATTAAATTGCCCCCGGAACCTTTCTTTTATATTTTCACTCGATGAGAGGCACAAGATGGCTGCTAACAGTTCCTGGTTTGAAGTGTTAGCAGCTGTTAGAAATGAGATCTCTGGTTGGCTAAGGCTTGCGCCAAAGCCAGGAAGAGAACACCACTCTAATCAGGGCAAGGGAGTTACACACTAAAGATAACCCCTGCTCACCCCCTTGGTAGCTTGGCACGAGCAGTCAGGCTTATCCCGGAGGCCATGTGTAAAGCATTTGCGCAAGCACACAGCAACAACAACCCAGGCACACCACAAAAGGAACTCCACACAAGGTCATATCAAAAATAGCCTTCGTATTCTCATAACACACTAGAATAGTATTCACATAATATACATGGTGCCACCTGGCACTATGTCATATCTACAAGGGATTATATACACCTGACAGGGCCCGCTGGACCACTGTCAGAACCATCACAAAGTGAACTTAGTAAAAGTAAGACATATCATAAACGTACAACCAGTGATCACTGGTAACCACTGTACTCAGCATCATCCTGTAACATAAACCACATTATGCACAGTATCACATTAGGCGCGAATTACATTCTGCGCCAACCTCACCAGCATAAACACATTATGCAATCATCTCATAAGTCTAAACGCATTAGACCCTAACCTCCTAAGCATACTCACATTAGGAAATAATCTCAGTGAAACATAATCTCACTAGCATAAACCATAGTATGCAAAACAACATCATAATCATAAAAGCCACATTTAGAGGTGTCAAAACAGGGTGCGTAAATCATACTACATGAATAACATTTCCTAGAACCACATAAATCACATTAGGACCTGGCACCCTATTAACCTAACAGTCCCCCTGGCCAACTGGCCATCTCAAAGGGGCTCAAATGCCCTGTGTCCTGAATGTCAGGCCACAGCGAACTCCACGGGCGCAACAGCGCAAACCTAAACGTAGCAGCTGCCCACTACTTGCTGGGCAGCTGGGAAAGTATGGGGCAGAGGAGTGCATCTCACTCCTAAATCAAAACATGCCCCCAAAGAAATGTGGCCTAAACGTTGCAGCTGGCACTAATTGCTGCGCAGCTGTAAATGAAGAAAGACCTGGGCACTCAATGTGCCCCTTGAATCAATATGCAAAACTTTGCAACTGCCCTCTATCAGGCGGGGCAGCTGGGAGTACACATAAGAGAAGGCACGGGCACCTAGGGGCCCTTGAAATAATTGTACCCACGTCGCAGCTGCCCTCTAGCAAGCGGGGCAGCTGTAAGACTGGCCAAACTGGTAGGGGCCTGGGCCCATCTGGGCTCACCTAAACAAATATGCCCCTTATCATTGCAGTTGCCCACTGTCAAGCGGGGCAACTGTGAACATATGAACAGAGACGTGGGCACCCCTGGAACCCCACGGGGGCCCTAAAAACCAAATGGGGCCACGTTGGAGCGGCCCTCTAGCAAGTGGGGCCGCTCAGGAGACCAAAGCACCGGCACGGGCACAGTGGGTGGGCACCAACAATGTGCCCCAGCAGCAACCCCCGAACCACTGTAAGACTCAGCCCTCACTTACCGGGCTGCTTCGAAGACTCCAGAATTTTCTTGCGGCGCGGGACCTGCAGCACTTCTCCTGGTCTTCTCTTCGCTGCTGGCGCCCGCGGGGCTCTCCCTAACTCACGTGAGCCCAGCGCAGGCAGACGCCATGATCAGGGAAGCCTCTCCTCTGCACTTCACCCGGGCCCCCTCCTGGGACCCGGGACTCCTATCTCCAGGTGTGCGGGGCTCTCCCTGGTTTACGGGAGCCCCGCACTGAACTCCGGCCGCCCGGAGGAAGTCCTGCCCACAACCAGGCGGCGCCGCCTGTCTTCCGGGTTGCGCTGATAGCGGCCCGGAGAAGGTTTCAACAATGGCTCGGGCCACGGCAGTGAAACATGGGGTGGGCTCCAGCTTCAATTCCGGCACGGAGCGGGGTGGGCACCCACATAAAGCGAAGCATAAGCGGGGTGGGCACCCGCATAAAATAACGATGATCATGGTATCAAAGCAGGGTGGGCACCCGCCGAAAAAGGCATAACGGGGGAATCCCTATGATGGGGATTCCCTCACCAAGGGCTGCAGCTCAACGCTGCACAGCCCCACTCTCTCCTCAGAAAGGAAAAATGATAGTGGATAGGAAAGCGCTCTTCAAAGTAAAACGCTCCCGCAGAAATGAAAACAAAGCGCTTACAAGGCGCCAAGGATGTTCCAGGGGCCAGGGGCATAGCTGGACCCAGGGAGTCCAGCACACAGGGACCTCCAGCAGGGAGGCAAGCACCCATGGCGGTTCCTCCTGGGCCCCAGTAGCAGCAAGCCCCCAGCACAGAACAGCACACGACAAAGAACTGAACATTTTCATGGGGTCACAGCCCCTATATTTATATTACAAAATCCCTTTGTGTCACAGCACATGTCTTGGGGATACCAGTCAGGACTGGTTTAGGGGGGATTTGGTGCACTTTGTTTTGCCCAGCTCCTCTCCCCTTTGTCAGGTGGGGCCTCAGTGATGAGACACACCACAGGGGGCGGAGCCAGCATTGTACTAGGGAAGCACCATCCTATTCATAGTCAGGGGATTTCTCCTCCCACTACTCTCAGCTCAGGTGTCCCATGCAGGCTAGCTCTGACTCATCCTGCCCCTCCTGGAGCCACCCACACCCCTCAGCTCCTGTCACTTACAAGCCAGACATGCAATTCACATCAAGTAGGCAGACACATAGCACACAGAAATGCCAACTTCTAAAAGTGGTATTTCTCCACCAGTCACCATAAATCTGCGCACACCATTGCGCAGCATTTATTCTCACGAGTTCACACATACTAAACTCGACCCTGCACTCCTCTCACACCAGGAATTACAATGGATACACTTATCCCCCATGCATTCCTAGGGGAGGGCAGGCCATTCTCACCACACGCACCCAGAGAGCGCACAAACTTTACACTGGGCCACATTGATAAAGTGCCCAGAGGCCGAAAACTACTAACACCATGTCAGAGCTTAAGGCAAAAGGTTCAGGGGTGAACCTGCCAAAAAGGCCAAGTCCAGCAGCAGCCAATCAGAGCACACTTCCTGCTTTGAAGTGTTAGCAGCCAATCCGAGGCAAGCTTGTGCTCGGGTGTTATGCACTGAACAGATATATATATATTTTTTCCTTTAATATCTCAAAAACTACTGAACGGATTTACATAATTTCTACAAAACCACGCTTTCTGGACCAAGACATTTCTCCCAGCCAAATTTGGAGTAATTCAGTTCAATCTTGAAAAGAAGACGGTGTTGGGCTCGGCATGTTTTCTTGGCAAAATCTGCAGGTAACAGGATTCTCCGTTCCTGTCTCTGAGCTTGCCCTGCAGGGTCGGGGGACCCCGGTAAAATTGAGCATTTCTTTACATATGATGAAGGGGCATGACCCGCTTGTCGAGCGTTCCAGCCAGCAAGGCTTTCCAATGCGATGTGGTATGGTTCGAGAGAAAGGGAGATGAGAGAGGTGACCCTCTCTCTGGCAACACCACATTTCCAGTAATTGTTTTTAAACAGTGCATCAAAATATGCACTTTGCAGTTTTAAATTTGATGAAGATGCACCACGAACCATGGCATTTGATTCTGTGACTTTGGGTGATAGTAAAAGCGCTATTCAACGGAATGGAATTTATTAACTGTGTCACAGTGTGGAATATACACTATGGTGCATCTTGGGGCCTGTAGTTGACTGCTATGGGCCACATGTCCTCTAGTATTATAAAAGAACACTCACATGTGATCAAGGCAGACATTGCTGAAATGCGTAAGGAGATAATGAGTGTTTCAATTGCTGCGTGTTTACTGACGAATAAAGTCAATCTTGAAAAGAAGACAGTGTTGGGCTCGGCATGTTTTCCTGGCAAAATCTGCAACTAACAGGATTTTCCATTCCTGTCTCTGAGCCCGCCCTGAAGGGTTGGGCCCCTGGTAAAATGGAGCCTTTCTTTACATATGATGGAGGGGGCATGACCTGCTCGTCGAGCGTTCCAGCCAGCAAGGATTTCCAAGGCGATGTGGTACCGTTCGAGAGAAAGGGAGATGAGAGAGGTGACCCTCTCTCTGGCAACACCGCATTTCCAGTAAATATTTTTAAACATTGCAGCAAAATATGCACTTTGCAGTTTTAAATTTGATGAAGATACATCACAAACTATGGCATTTGATGTTGTGGCCTGTAGTTGACTGCTATGGGCCACGTGTCCACTAGGATTATAAAAGAACACTTACCTGTGATCAAGGCAGATATTGCTGAGTTATAGTTCATATCGGTACCCTGACATAGGTTTAGAGAACATAGTACACTTTCCCTACATTATCTTACCTTCATTTCATATGAACGAGCCTTATAAGGACATAACTCCAAATAAGGACAGAATGCCTAATAGGGACTGAACACCTTAGAAGGACTGATGCCTTTTAAGGACTAAACCTTTCCCCTAGCTTCATGACGAGGGTGGGTTTTGCCCGATCGATATTGCTAAGAAGTCATCCTTAGCACATAATAATAATTTATGAGAACAATCTCAGGGGGCATACTTCACCTCTCCTATCTACACACAAAAGTTTAATCCCCAACGTCATCCTCATACTGAACAATAACTAACACGCGTACATACACTGTATGAATACAGCACCTCTTGATATCAGTAAGCAGGAGCGAACCGAGACTTCAAGACCGACACACTGACCAGAGACGCTGCAGCTCCGGCATGCCATTGCTCCAGCTGACAGTGGTCTGACGATCCCTTGTGGGGTGTCCAGCTCAAGTCCAGGATGAAGTCCCACACTCTCACTATTCAGGTGGCGGGATTCTTGGCTCATAGGCTCCTAGGCTTAGGCTCTGTAGCACCTACTCACATGCTAGGTACACTTAGGTACATCTAGTTAGGCATCTTAGGAGTACTCATTTTATTTTTATAAATGCATTTCATATTCATTTATATGTTCGTGACTATTGCAAAATGCTGGAACAATGCCATTCCTTTTTATTCACTGTACTGCTGGTTTTATATCTCTGCTACTGTGTTACAGTTCTAACAGCGCACTTAGTCTACATGAGAAGAACTACGTTACAATAAATTCTTATTGTAAAAACGCTCGACTGTTCCTTCTCCTTATCTCTCTGAGAGCAAAACAAGCAAACACGAGTGACCGGGTGAAAAGTAGTATATTGCTTTCACAAGTCTGAGGTTATTGTGTTCTGAGGTTGCCAAAAACTAATCTCTCTGATAGCAGGAGATTCTAGTGGCAGTGCGAGCTAGCTAATGCAAACCATGGGCTAACATATGCGGCAGGGTTCACGGAGCCAGTCTGCCACCAGATCCACAGTATATGTTATCCGTAAACAGCGCACGTCCTGCATGACAGGGTGCTATTAGGACTACACTACATGGCGCCCAACGTTGTATGTTGATTGCACACTTACTCAACAGTAGAATCTGAGTGGCCCAGTCGTGCTTATTCTCCGAGACCCTACTTACAAAACAAAGAGCCGTCTGCAGTAAGTGGGCAAAACACTCCGCCACAGCTGAGTAGGCGAGATATCCTATGTATTGGATGTTGGTTAATCAAGCTTGAAAGGACAATATTTCCAAAATTGTGCATAAAACCTTTGCTTAAAACCTTCGCATACAACCTTTTTATCCTTTCCTTGGACAATAATTTTGTGTCTTAAACACGATGGCGGACGAGGAAGGAGTTTTAAACCCAGGACCTAATCAGACTGGTGAGGTTGATGCAGATGCAATAGAAATTGCACCCAAAGTAAGACAAACTTTAACAGTAAAACTACTCAAAAATGGGTTACATCCCAGAGGAGGTGTAGTAATATTTGTGATAGAGGCGCACGAAGATTTCAAAACAGAGGTATTCTACTCATGGGTTATATTCCCAGCTGCTTATGCTGTAACAAAAACTTTTCATTATTACATACATGATGACATTCCAACGGTCTACACTCCTTTTGAGTAGACTGAGATTCCACTTACTTTCCAGGAACATATTTTCTGGATTAATGCGCCCTGCCCCACATAAAAACACTAGCAAGGCTTGGTCCTTTAGGGATTCCAGGAGCAACATGGCCAACATTAGCGGCCTTTGCACCACATCCAGACATTGACACAATGCCACAGGATGAACTACTTGTTCAACACAAAGAGTTGATAAAACTCTACAGAAACATGACACACTTTTGTCTTGAGGACGTCTGGGTATCTCAGAAAATAACCAAGTTAGAATCAGTATTCCCAAATATCAAACCATTTGAAAAAACACAGAATGTTAACAATCTGTTTGCCCATGGGGATTACACCACAGTTAGTAGATTGAACCTCTTGGGGTACAGTCTTTGCTGCCATATATACCAGAACTCATGGTATTCCTTCATTAGCAGTAGTACCAGATGTATTCAGACAAATATAAAATGACTATTGATCAGAACCTGCCCTGAACTTAGGGATGAAGTTGTTAAACAACTATGACCAGGTATCAGCCATAATACTAGCTAACATTAAAGGGGACGCAGCATCAGTGGCAATCCGCCAACGTCTAAGGGAGTGCTCTCCATTAGAACAGGAGACTGAACTACCCAAAATAATTGACACTGCGTATGCAGAATTAGGCTGGGATAGTTTGGGGGGAGAAGCTTTAAAAACCTCAACTACAGGGCAGTCCTAAGAAGGACACTTTTAAACAGGCACCTACTTCTTCTAAAAAGAAGTGGGATAATAAGAAAGAAAACTCTAAAGATAAGAGATCTCAGTCCCGAGGCAGGTCTTCTCAACAGGAGCACTCTGAAAAGAGATACAACCTCAGGAATAGGGATAATATTAGGAAACCTGACAGGTATCAGGATACTGATACACATTCCTCTTGTTCCTTTCAGGGCTCGAAGAAAGGCTCTGAAAGAGAAAGACGGTCAGAACACAGAGAGGAGCGCACACAGTCCAGAGACAAGCAGCGCGCTCAAGACTTTACTTCTAAAAAGAAGATAAGCAAAATCCAAAACCTCAATTTAAGAAAAAGAAAGTTGCTGGTCTGAAAATCAGACATGCCCAGAATTCTGAGGACACAACTTCTGAACAGGGAATGGGCTCTGACGATGCTAGACAGTGCGACAGAAGTAACAATAGCTCGCCTGAACCTGAAGGAATTTCTGGTGACAGCAGAGTTGAATGAGTACATCACAGTGGAAACACCAGACACCAGGGTGAGCGTCACACATAAGTTGTTTGAAATAACACTCCGGATGGAGAGAAACAAGCCCAGGTGAGTAAAAGGTATTTTTTAGAAGAACCTATCATCTGGATATGACATCCTATTAGCGAACAAGATTGGCCGCCTGCATTCGTAATAGAGTGCCCTAGGGGAGAAAGTGTAATTTTTCCTGCAATTTCCAACCACGTTCCCATTCAACTTAAACATACATATGCACAGGAGTGGGCAGTAGCCCAAGCCCCGGCATTGTACAAAAATCATCAGGGTGGGATGAGAACTCAACCTACCATGTGATCTCGTTAAAAGTTTCACCTAATGCTCAGAGGCAATACCCAATAAAGCAAGAAGCTAAAAAATAGATCAGGAAGATCTTAGATCAACTTGAATACCAGGGGTCATTGAAAAATGTACCTCTCCAATGAACAATCCTTTGTTTCCTGTAGCTAAACCTGACAATACATATCATCTAGTTTTAGATTACAGACATTTAAACTCATACACAAAGACATTTGCTGTCCAAAATGCACACAGTGGCGCCTTAATGAATAACATTGTAAGCAAAAAATACAAAACCACACTTGATATCTGCCAAAATATAGCGCTAGAAAGCCGGTATCTAACAGCCTTCAGTGCATTAGGGTCACAACGACAATTTTGTCAACTTGCCCAAGGGTACAAAAATAGCCTTGGGGTATTTTCTGCAAGAGTAACAGATCTACTTTAAAAATTTGATGAAGAAGCAATGTCCTATGTGGATGATATTTATCTGACAGACGACAACTTAGAGAGGCACTTGACCAGGGTAAGCACCATTACTTTGGGGTTTGCCACAGAGGACTACAAATTCAACTCTAGAAAATCAAAAATTGCCCACCTCATTGTCCTATTTTAGGCTATGAGCTGTCAAGTGAAGGCAAAAGTCTGGCAGCTAACTTTTTGGAAAAGTGTGCACTGCTCTAGCCTCCAAAATCATTTAAAAATTTACAATCAATACTAGGATTCCTAAATTTCGGCACAACATACATTTTAGAATATGCACAAAGGGTTAAAACCTCTCTATGAATTAATCAAACCTGACTTTTCAGCAAGAGATTAAACTCAAGAACATACTAATATTCTTTGTTTACTCCATGAAGACATGATTGCTTCCAAACACGCGTAAACGTACACCACTTGGTGATCCGAATAATTGCGGGTCAAAGCGAGTACACTTATTTGACCTTCAATGAAAGAGAAACTGTACCAATCGCATACAAATCACACCTTAACACAAATGCAGAAATGCGTTTCACTTCAACAGAAAAAATCCTGAGAGCCATTCAGACTGCTGTAGCAAAACAAAGAGCACTGGTCCAGGGGAAACGCATTATTCTCGTAACTCCGGTACCAGCTTTAAAAGCTGTTACAAAACCCAGCATCCTGAATGTGATAGCTTTACATCCAAGATGGATACAATGGGTTAATTCTCTTACTGCAACAGATGTTGAATACAGATTTGATCCAAGTTTAAAAACACAAGTATTCCTGCAATATGAACAAGAATATCTTCTACCAAATGAAATCTTGCCTCTTGACCAGTATGAATATATTATTTACACTGACGGATCTGCTCAACCGACGATAGGAAGTAAGCAGCAATATTTTTCGGCATGAGCTATCGTTAAAGGTCACATGCGTGATGGCAACTTCCATCCTAGCTGCACAAAGACGCAATCTCTAGGAGACTGCACGGCTCAGTTGGCAGAATTAAAAGCACTGATACTGGCACTTGTAAATACGGATCATGAATTCCCCACACTCATCGTGTGTGATTCTTTTTACTGTGTACAGTGGTACAATGAGTACTTACAGCATTGGGAACAAAACGGGTTTAAGGATGCAAAAGGTGGCACAATTAAGCACAAAATGCTAAGGGAACAGGTAGCAGAGTTGAAAACCGAGCTACCGAGGACTCACGTGATCCATACACTGAGTCATCAACGTGATGGCGTTCACGTTGAAGGGAATTCATTTGCTTATGAAGCCGCAAAGGGGGCTGCTCGCACGGGCTTCCATAGCTGCTCTGACTCGTTCTAAAACGAGAATAGACGGAGATATAATGGTAGCTGTCATCGCCTCATGCAAAGGCAACACAGCAGTACCTAAACATTTTCCACTACAAATTAGATGCACAAAACATTCCATATGCTCAGATTCCTGGAGTGGGAGATAGAGTAATACCAAATATGGATCGTAGGCAAGGTTTAATATTAGCTGCACACGAGGGTTTGGGCTCTACGCACACAGGCATTACAGCAACTATTTATTTACTGAAACACCGCTATTGGTGGCCAGGGTTATCTAAGCAAACTAAAGACTATGGGGCAGATTTATGAGGCCCTTGCGCCTCATTTACGCCACTGTTGCGTCACTTTTGTGACGCAGCGACGGCGCAAATCCTGCACCATGCTGCGGGGTATTTACAATGTGACGCATCTGGGAGATGCGCCACGTTGTAAAGCCCTGCGCCAGCAGTAGGCGTACCTGTGCAGGGGGGGCGTTCCGTCGCAGGAACGCCTCCTAAAAGTGGCTGAGTGAAATCTACAAGATTTCACTCAGTCACTTTTGAGCCCATGCTGCGTCAAAACCCTGCGCCTGCTTCAAGCAGGCGTAAGGATTGACGCAGCATTGTGAAGATAGGTCCCTCCAAAGCATTGCTAGAGCTGCGTCACGCTTGCGACGCAACTCCAGCAATGCACCACTTTTACGGCACAGATGTGTCATGCATCTGTGCCGTTTTTGCCCCATGGTGCGCCGCATTGTAAATGCGGCGCATCCATGGTGGCGGAGCTGTGGCGCACAATAACTGGTGCATTCCTGCTGACATGCAGGGATGCGCCAGTTATTTTAAATCTGCCCCTATGTCTTGAAATGCAACATCTGCCAGCAGATGAAAAGCTCCACCGTTACACGCCTGGCACAGACACCATTACTAACATCTGATAAACCACTCGCATGTTTGTACTTGGACCTCCGCAGACCCTTACAAACAGACAGGGCTTACAGGTATATCATGGTGGCAGTGGATTCATGCTCGAGATTCCTATGGGTTTGGCCTCAGCATTCTGCTGACGCTCGAACTGTTATAAAAGATTTGAGAGTCTTTATCGGTACATACGCAGTTAGCACGTGACACTCTGACCGCGGCCCTGAGTTTAGCTCTTGGGCTTACAAAGAGGCCATGGAAAGAATGGGCGTAGCATTGCGTTTTTCATCTCCGTATCATCCTGAGGGAAATTCTGTGGTGGAGAGGAAAAAAATGAGACTTAAAGCAATCTTTAACAGCTAGGGTATTAGGCAAGGGCAGTAGATGGGTCACACACCTTTATGGGGTACAGCGGGCATTAAATAACCAGCCAAGAAGCTCTCTAGGGGGTGTCACTCCATATGAGGTCCTCTTTGGGACACAAATGTGGGTACCTGATCTTGATTGTGAAGGCGCAGTGGCAGATGAAAACCCATTTGACATCCATGATCGTTTTGGCTGTTTTACAGAATCTAAAAGAATCCAGGACAAAACAATGTCCATCTAAAGCAGACCGCCACTGAGGAAGTCAAGGTAGTCACGGCAAGACCTGTCTGGATCCCAAAAGTCAGGGATCTGGTCAGAGAAAAAATTGCAGACACAAAGGAATTTGGACCCTCTTACACAAAACCTGTACCAATCCTTGCAGTACACAGAACAAGAACTGTGCTGCTCCCACCTCTTGCTGGAAAAAAGGAGAAAAGATTTGTCTCAATCAACTTAATAAAACCACACTATGTGGCCGATACTAAACAGTAGGCCTAGTGGGCTCCGATGTAGCAGATGTCCTCCTCTAGCTACAATCCAAGAAGTTCAAACAGAAAGACTCATCACGTTTGAAGAGCCATCTGTAAGGAATGAAGGACTAAGCACAATGCTATGTAACTTGTTCCACTTGAACCAGACATTCAAATTCTAAATGAAAAACAGAATAGTTCACAAGTTGCAATTAGACCTAATACATATTTCTACATAAACATGCCTCAGCAAGAGGAAAATAACATTTCAACTAATCCTGATGCAATTCCAACAATTGATTGAACTGCTTCTGGCTATTTCATTAACTTTGATACGTTTTCTCTGGATCCATTCGAGCTGGAAACGACGAAAGCCAAAACACCATTCAAGCAATAATTAAAGAAATTTCTTCTCTTTCTTCAAAAAAACATACCTGGTATCACCTTGGATTGATCTCTGGGAAACTTCTGGGATAATGTTTTTTCTTTTATGGCTAGGTTTAGTATTGACTTTTGGTATGCTTGTTAACGGACATATCTTTAACAAGATTCCACAGCCCGAAAGGTCAACATCCTCCTGAAGCCACACACATCGTCACATCATGAATGAAGAGACTTATCATCAGTGAACATCACAGCTGTTCCTATGCCGGATGGTATAGTATGGACAAGGTTGATTTCAACATTTTCAGCCCAAACGAAATTTGAAAAATTAATCATGTATTTAAAATCTCATTAAGTGATTTCATTACCTCCAGTACATTTTCTGATGCTTGGGACACTGAAACAGTTAATAACATGTTTTCTGATTAAGAGAGAAGGGCTGCAGTTTCTAATAATGAAATGTTAGAGGGTTTTCCAGACTATGACAAATTGTACTGTTATCAACATTTTGGTCATCATTTCCTGCACAAATCCATTTCACCTAGGAAAGTATTTGAGTACCATCAGTGGGAACATTGCCCAACACCACCAAAAGCTAGTTCACAAGTGTTTGCACAGACATTTGCATACTTTTCAGAATTTAACACAACAGATCCAGGCTCATTTTATTGGAAGGTTGCACCAACATTAGCACAGAAAATGATGTAGACAAACACCAAACAGATTTACTCTGCTTCCTTTTTGTCCCAATTATCTGAACGGGTTTCCACCTATGGAAAGATGAAATTGATTAAAATCAATTTGGGGTTCGAGGAACTGGCAAGTCCAAGGTACAGAGGCACTATTTAGAGCATGCCTCATTCCACAGCAGATGATCATTTTAAATGATACTGTGCAACAGACATCCTGTGTTGGAATAGCTAATATAAAGGACCTGAATACTCCAAGGTTACCTACACCAACACATGGGTGGCAGAATTCATCTACAAAGGGAGGGGCAACAGATGATGACATACTAAAGTACAATAGAACAGAACGCAATTGGAAGGAGTGGGTGGTTTGGCCCTTAGACACAAACACATGTCATAAAATGTTCCTGCACATCACCGAGGGACTCAATATGCATAGGCCAGACCCACGTTATGAAAAGACAGAACATCCAGGGGTAGTGACATCCTATAGTGTTGGGAAGTTGTGCCTACAATGGCTAGAAACCTCAACACTTGCAGAAGTGAAACAACACTTATCTTTACTCTCACAAGACATGGATTTTAGGGACTTTTTACAAGGACCTAGGAAACAACGTCAAAAACGTTTCATATATGCAGGCATTTATGCTTCCTATAATGAAATCTAGAAGATTTCCTAACAAGAAGCCGCTGAGAGAATACAGGAAATAGACCGTATAAACTTGGAAAAAGCTTTTGCTGTGGTGGATGATGGGTTAACAACTTTGACCTCCAGAGTATATTGATTGGGCAACATTGTATCTTCTGCTATTGACATACTGGAACAGGATTTAGCCATATTACAACACGGCCAATCACAGTTACGTTCTATTATGTTATTGGGCTGGGCACTACAATCTTTGCCTGCAGGCCTTGTGCCTTGGCGTTTTATAAACAGTACGTCTCTGTTTTCAGAATACAATCTAACTGATACACAGATTGAAATGGCACAAAGGGGAGCTAAATATACAATGCTGCAAAGTGAAAAACTGGACAGACTACCATTTACAGTGGCTGAATTACCATCAACTGAGTGGCTAATCCATGGCCAAATCACTCTCCCGGTCACTACATTTCAGTTTCACTATTGCCTTGAGCAAAGGCAGGCAGGCAGATATGAAAAATTGGGTAAAGAGTACATTAAGAAATTCTGGGATTTACCATATAGATTTAGATGCCGGAGTGGGGATCGAGAAGTGTTTCTTAGTGGTACCAACTGCAAGAACGCTTTAAGCGGTTCTCTCATGTGCCAAGATATCGTTTTGCACGGAGCCTGTAATGGTTCAATTTCAAATCTGTCTTGCCACATGAAAGGAACACCAGCTACCGTAATATCACTAGTGTTCGAGTTGCTTTCGAATGGGAGTTACTTGATGCTGAATGATCAAGGTTGTTGTGGCATGCTTCCAGGCATTGCATATCTGGTCACCATGAACACCAGGGTTACTTGCTGTATGCAAGTATTGTTTCATCCGACAAGTCAGGGAGGTGCTAGTATGGCCTTCACTGAATGTTTCGTTGTTACAGTTTGATGCTTTGAGCAGAATGAATGCCATGCTTTTACAGAAAACCATACCACTCACCTCTACTCGAGAAACCTTTGAACTTCAAGTTCAACTGAGATACAGGCGCTAATTCGAACAAATTGCCCCCTACATTTCATAGAAATGGTGGGATGTACCTTTAGCATGTCTGATACGAGTGGCATTATACACCTATTTAAGACCATAGGGTCCAGATTCCTCAGCACTTTCCAGACTATCCTCGGAGTTATTCCTAACTTCATGCACTCCGCGTTTGGAAGCATTTTTGGGGGGTCTACCTCTGATACTGCTCGCTGCAGCTGGAATCCTGATTATCGTCTACCTGCTGCGCAATGGATGGACCATCCGCCAACGAGATTACGAATGCTCTCATGGAAAGACATTACCGTGAGCGCATGGTGCAGCATCACGGTGTACCTCGCCTACGAGAACTATGTGCTTCTTGGTTCTTATCCTTCAGACCAGTCTTTGAATACTGCATCGTACCTGTCTTCCGATGCCTGTTCTGCGGAGTCGAATGCGAGTTGGACATCTGTCTTACACCTCTGACAGAGACGCCAGCAAACTTAGACTCCAGGCTGGAACCTTTGTTGTCCCATGGATGACTCTATCCCCAGCATATTCCCATCCTGACGCATGCCTTCCTTGAGGAACCGCAGATGCCTTTCACAACTGAATTAAATTTCAGCTCCAGCGTTGACACCAAGGTTTCGAATCCGGTACCGGATGCCTACACACTGGCTGTTGGCAGCGAGGAGTTTCATCTCTGCACACTTGACGTGCTATGTGAGGTATTGCAATGTTTGTCCCCTGCTGTAGCAGGCAGTGATAATATTATGTCTCCCAACCAGGACTTCTAATCTAAATCTGGCTTGTGTGCTGGGAACGAATATGGAACTTTTTACTTCCCTTTATATTTCTAAAATAACTTTGTCAAATTGACACTTTCTATCATGAAGGATGGCCTTCTAAGTACGCTTGCAGTAATTCAACTTGTGTGATCGAACTCGTTTAGAACTGGGATTGGCAGAACTTTACAGCAATGTCAAACCTTATCAAAGAACATTTATTTCCTTGTTTTTTAAAATGTTTAAATGATTTTTTAAAAGTTTTTAGAAACATTTTAAAATGACTTCTTGACAATGTTTATGCACTGAAACTGTTATACATGTGTATCTCAGAATGTGTATTATTATAGTTAAGTATAAAGTGGAGTGGATGTTATATTTCATATCGGTACCCTGACATAGGTTTAGGGAACATCGTAAACTTTCCCTACATCATCTCCCCTTCATTTCATACGAACGAGCCTTATAAGGACATAACTCCAAATAAGGACAGAATGCCTTATAGCAGAGGTCTTCAAACTTTTTTGCTCTGAGCCCCCCTTAAACAAAATGTTTTGAGGTCGGGCCCCCCTCCAAAACTTTATGTATAGATTGGGGGAGCGGGAGGGACATGGCGATGTTCACGGGCAGGCACCCCGCAAACAATCAATCACAGAGTTAAATAAACCATATTCACAATACTTGTGCCTCAGTAGGTACTGGTACTCTAACAAAACAAAGGCACTCCAAGGTACCATATTAAAATACTCAAAGACCTAGTTAGCCGCCACATGCAATTAATGCTGTCCACGATGAGTCACGAATATGTCAACCATATGTGTTTTTGAGAAAATTTATCAATTTCCTCAATGCACAATAACAGACACATTAAACATTTGATTCACTGAACATAATACAAAATGAGCAAAGTGTCCCCACTGAATTAACCACAAGGAAAAGAAAACAACATCTTTTGACAACTGCAACTTTAACAAGCAAACAAAGAACATGGGGACATTGATACTAACAATGTGGGGCCATTAAGGCCACTAGACTACTAAAGATGAATTCTTGTATGTGTTCCTTATGAGAAACACACATGTACAGGAGTATGCTGCATGGAAATCTATGTGCATTTTTCCCCACATTCGCTCATTTATTCCCTTGTTGCTCTCCTAGTTGTACATCTGACATACCTACCGACTGTCTACCATTTTTGATTTCCATAACCTCTTGCAATTTTCTATTTGCCTTTTCCATCCATAGCATGTTCAATTCATCTTACTATTCTACCTCACATCTCAGTTTTTTCCACCTAAACCTCTGTCCACCTTCCTCCTCTTTCTGTCTTCATAGCCCTCCACCCTCCAACTCCGTAATGCCCCAACTAATTCTAATAAAATAGAATCACGTGCTCTTTGTTCCTTAAACAATCACTCCACTACAGACCCAAAAAGTAAATAACAAACATAACAATTTATGACGCCAATAGTTATAACGTTTTCAAATGCCAGACCTTTACTGTGAAAACACAAAACACTTACTTACATTGGTTCTCGTGTGTATGAAATACGAACACCTGACAGAAACTACCAGGCAGCAGTTCCCGCTTACACGTGGCTCCTCTCCATTTGAGCTGTTTTGCTGTTTGAGTGGTGCCTGAATCCTGTATTGAGGGGCTTCTATCACATTTCTGTATTCATAGCTTGACTGACATAGCTCAACATTCTGTCCCAACAGCTTGCAAGACTGATCACTGCTATATGGTCCTCAAATGGAAATACAATGCATACAATGGTATGCATTACAGTGCACTTTAGCTAGTGCACAGTGGTCAGGTCGAGAAGACTTGAAGTAGGATGCATCGTATAGGCGTGTCTAGGCAGCACGCACTCCACTGCAGCATGCTGAGATAAACAGTGAGAAGGGTTAAATAACATTTTATAACCAGGTGTGCTACACTAATTCAACAAAGATAAGTATACAAGGGACAATACTGAGCTGTAGTGGCCACTTACTGGTTCGTTCGATGAACAGAAAATGAATTTCCTGCAGGATAAATTGTTTGCTAAACGGTCCATGTTTGACTCTTTGAGGTTGTGGCAGAAGGAAGCAAAGCAGCGGCGCTTGAGAGCAGAGAAGGTGGCTAGAAGGAAAGAGACGCAAATGATCACACAGAAGGCAGTAGCCTATGATAGGGAAAAGATAGAGAAAGGCATAGAGTGCGAAGACAAAAGGTTTCGACTGCAGACTGATACAAGTTATGTTGTGAGGGAGGAGGGAGATGAGTTTGTTGAGGAGCTTCTGGACTCTCATCATCCACCACCCTATGCCCCACAGTGGATATACCCTGTGGTCCCCACTTCCCCAGCTCCAGGCCCTGGGACAGCTCCTTCTGATATTCCAGGCACCGTTGCATCAGCCTCAGACCCGCTTTCTTCCCTTGCATTCCCGCCGGTAACAGGAACGAACACTGCCACTTACCCTGTGCTGTCTCTTCCCTCTCCTGTCTTGTCTCCTAGTTCCGCCTCGTCCACTACCCTTCCCCTTACACCCCCTACTCTAACCCCCATGTGATGGTACCCATTTCAGCATCTACTATTCCCTCTGTGGGTGCTACGCCCCAAACACCGTTGCACACTGAGACGCCCATGCGTGGACTTCCTGACATCAATTGGGCAGCAGTGCAGGATCGCATGAATAAAGTGTTAGTGATCTCTGCTGTAGGCACTGAGGAGAAAAAGATGGTAGCGAACCAGGCAGCACAGTGGGCTCCACACCCGATTTATACTGTAGAGGATTTGTGGAGTGTGATGAAAGATTATGAGCCCTTTATACAGCAACATGCCCTAAAACACATGTCTGCCACTCTGATACAATTGTGGAAGCAGTGATTTCAGGGTGCCGCACCTCAGATTATCTATGACATACGAGATCGAGTATACATTGCAGACCTGGCCCCGAATTAGGTTTTTAGTAATTTGTCCACCCTAGTGGGTTATCGAGGCTGATTACTCCAGAAGGTTCCGTCGCCGGGGGCACAACACCCCATGAGGGAAGTCCATCCTATTTACCATCCCGAAATACCAGAATTGAGTGACTCTACAAAAACTGTAATAAGACAGCGAGTCGATGCTCAGTTTCAAGAGCAATGGATCTATACCAATTGGAAAAGGAGTGAGGTCCTTTCCCTAAAAAGTCAGTTACCGGAGCCGAGGAAAAAGCCAACTGAGTACTATAAGGAATTGACTGAAGCGGCCTCCTCCACAGTGATGACGTTAGCTGACATAGAGTTATTCTTCAGCTTGTTGGTGCAGGTAGATATATGGAGACAAGTTCATACGCAGGGCCATGTACTGGAACTGGGTGGCACATGGGAAGAGATCAGAGCATGGGATAAGGAGCACAAGCCCGGGGAGAAGCCCAAGGCGGAGCTAATGGCTCTGCCTGGGCGTATTATTGCCTGCATGCACTCCCTTATCCCACCGAAGAAAGTGGATTGGGATAAATTGACTGCGTGTCATCAGAAGAAGGATGAGAGTGTGTCAGATTTTTTTACCAGATTCGAAGGGGTGTTCCTAGATTTTAGTGGTCAGGATGTGACACAAGAGGGTGGTGTGTATTTGCTTGTGAACAGGTTTGTTACGAATTTACTACCTGAGATTGCTACTCGACTGCAGGCCTCGAAGAGTACGTGGACCACATCCTCCCCATCAGTCATATTAAGTGTGGCTCAGTATTATGAGCATAGAGAGAATGAGGACAGGGAAAGAGTGGCGAAGAAGGCGAAAGATTTGAAAACTAGAGTGTTGCTGCAGCAGGTTGCAAGAGGAAGTGGTAGAGGACGTGGCCAGTGCGCGGGGGCCCCAAGTAAAAATAGGGGTGGCACGTCAGGTACGCCCGTGGGGCCCAACAAATGTGTCTACTGTAGAAAGGAGGGTCATTGGTGGAATGAATATCCGGAATTGTTGCAGAGAGGTAGTGCTCCTAGAGGTAGAGGTTCTGGAGGAAGAGGGCGTGGAGGGGGAGGTGAGACGCAGTCAGAGAACACGATGAACAATAGGCGGAGCCGGAACTATTTTGACGACCCCCGAAGCAGAAAATACTATCATGATGACTATGACATGGATGAAGTGACAGGGTTGTCTCACAGCTAGGACAGCCAGGGGCAGGGCAAGGGACCAGTTCCGGTGCCTGTAAATCAGCGTGGACCATACGTTACTGCAGATTTACAAGGCTCCACCGAGAAGTCCCTAGTCGATACAGGGGCTATGAATAGCTCTGTTTCCTGTTCACTGGTCTCGGGGGCAGCTCTGTCTTTCCAAAATAATATTTCGGTAGTTTTCTCAGGCGTGCTGGTCATTAGCCCCATTTGTAAGCCTCTTGCTCTGACTATTGGTCCTTTTACAGTCGATTCACCTTTCCTACTGCCATCGAATTGTGGAGAGAACTTACTTGGATTGGACTTGTTAAAAAGGTTGCATGTGACAATATATTTCTCCCTGGATGGTGTTCACATGACTGTAGGCCCGCGAGATGCCCATGCTAAGTAATGCTTTACAAAGATGACCCCCTCCCTCCTGAGTTCCACGACGTACCACGCTCATTGTGGGCTACTGATGATACCGATGTTGGGTTGCTTCAGATACCCTGAAGAACCAGAACCTTTTGGGCCTGGCGGCGCAGGGTACGCCCAAAGTCTCCGGAGTTCTCCTGCTTCGCTACACAGAGACACGGGACACTCTGTCGGTGTTAGAAGATCAGATTTATTTAGCTGCAGCTAGTACAGTTATCCTAGAAGTACACACAGTAGGTTCTCAGGAGACTGCCACTGAACTTTGTGGCGCATCGGGTTTTATACCATACAATGTTACAATTATTAATGAAATGCACTCCCAGAGCATACAAGAAAGAGCCAATAAGGAAAGTTGGAAAACAAGGCGGAACCAATAAGAAAGGTTTGAAAACAGAAAGTGTCAGATGACTCGAAGAGACCTCTCCTCCAACTGTGTTTGTCACCCGTCCCTCAAGCTAATACATTAACAGATTCATAACTAACTTGCAGGTGGCGAGATACGTTTGTGTGTGTTGGAGGACAGTTGTGAAACGAGAGAATGCTAGCAGGAGACAGTGAAGGCCAGTCGATAAGATAAGGTCAGGAAAGAATAGTGTGAGCCAACAGATAGTTGAGACAGGGATTAGAAAAGCCAGACAGGGATTAGTGTACTCGGCTAGTTCTAACACCAGCTTTGCAACTAGAGGCCGAGGGTGTATTTCGACACCAGGCTACAGGAAAAGCAGAATAGACTTTGTTCGCCGTGCTGCCTGAGTGATGGCAACACAAAATGGCAGCGGGCCACAAAATGGCAGGTTGATTCGATCGTGATCGAAAATCGAAGTTCCCCAACCCCCTGTCTCTATACAGGTGAAAGACAATGCCAGGTTGCCCAGAACTCCCCAGTACAAGATATCCCAGGCAGGAGAAAAGGCTTTATTGCTAATAATTAAGGATTTGATTAAGTCTGGGGTGGTTGAGGAGACAACAGCAAATGTGTGCAAAAGCCCCATCCTTTCTATTCTTAAAAAGGCCCCTTTGGAATTTCCAGATGCTACTCCTGATGTTTAACTTTTTTTGATAGATTTATGAGAGGTAAATAAAATTGTGGTTCCCCAATATCCTGTGGTTCCTGGCATCACAACAATTTTGACTATGCTTCCCCCGACCGCTACATTTTTCTCAGTCATTGACTTGAAAAATGCTTTCTTTAGCATTCCCATCCATCCCGATAGCCGTCATCTTTTCGGATTTGCAATAGCCAGTTGGAGTTTTAGATTCTGTCGTGCTCCACAAGGCTATATGGCAAGCCCTAGCATTTACAGCCAGGCTTTGAAAGCACAATTGGATGCATTGGAATTTCCATCTGGTAATGTGTTGCTACAAAATGTTGATGATCTTCTGGTGGCCTCAGACACTGAGCAGGGCTGTAAAGAGGCCTCGGTTAAATTACTGCACCATTTGGCACACAATGGACACAAAGTGTCTCTATTGAAGTTTAAGTATTGTCGACAGGAGGTCACCTACGTAGGTCACCTACTGTCGAAGGAGGGTCGCATGTCTGTCCCTAAGACCCAACACGAGGTACGTGCGTTCCTGGGGATAACTTTGTATTGTTAGCAATGGATCCCTAACTTCTCCTTACTAACGGAACCACTTCTTTACCTCACCACCAAAGATGTGCATGAGCCTTTGCCTTGGACACCTGCATGCCAGCAAGCTTTTGAACAATTAAGGACTGCTCTTTGCTCTGCTCCTGTGCTTGGTATGCCTGATTACCAGAAGCCTTTTGTGCTCTGTGTAAACGAGGCCGATGGTTGCATACTTTCTGTATTAACACAGGGTTTCGGTGGTAAGCAGAGACCCTGCGCTTACTTTTCAGCCATTTTGGATAATGTCACCAGAGCGCTCCCGAGTTGTCTGAGAGTTGCAGTGGTGGCAGCGATATTGATCAGACAATCGGCTGGGCTCGTCCTTGATACTGACCTCACAGTGATGATACCTCACGCTGTGGACACGCTATTGAACAAGACAGAGACACAGCACCTCACCAGTGCACGTCTTACTGGATATGAACTGACCCTATTTGCTCTGCACATTACCATAAAAAGATGCGCCACTTTGAATCCAGCCACGTTACTACCCCTCCCTTCGGAAGGAGAGGACAATGATGTTCATGATTGTCTGTTTCGAAGAGAAGAAGAAACGAAGGGGCTGTATGCCTGACTGATGTTCCCTTATCTGACCCTCAAAGGGAACTATATGTTGATGGCTCTTGTTTCAAACTGCCAGATGGCACTATTACTGAAGCCTATGCAATAACAACACTACATACTGTTGTGGAAATGTGGATTTTCCTGATCAGTTATGTCCCCTATCTTGGACCCCAACGGTTCTATATGCATGTTACAAGTACATGTATGTTCCCTCCAGTTCCAGTTTCGAAGACGCAAACATATGTGTGTCTACCGTCGACATGTTCTCTGTCAGATCCGCCATCAATGGGCTGGATATTCGATTCCTAAGCATGAAAGGCCACCGACTTTATATGGCTAAGTTACTCCATTTTTACAGTTCAGGCAAGTAGGCCCGATTCTGTCCTCAAAGCCTTTCCCTGCTCTCTGTCTCTGACAGCTTCAGCTTGAGCTCGCATCTGTATCCATGAACTTTGTCCTACTCCCTGTGCAGCTAACGGTGCCTGCCTCGGCCAGTTTTCGCCTGCCTGCCAAGAAGCTGTATTTCACCTTCGAATTATCTATTTTGCTCTTCAGCCGATGCATTCCTGTCTAGTGATTTAGGTAAACATTTCCTTTAGCTCACAAGCAAAGGACTCAGCCTTTCCGTCCTCCTGCAAGTGATTCATAGCCCTGCTGCCATGGAAAGTTTTCTGCCTCTCGCTTCTCATATAGACACTTAGGCGTTTGTGCACGCACACAGTCAGTATAGACTAGATTCTGTCCGAGAGTCCTTCCTTGTGGATAACATAGTTCTTTAAACATAGGATGTTAGATATGATTTGGGATTAGGTTGACTTGACCCCTCAGACTTCTCGTCTCCACATGTAGAGCTAAATGTCAAGTCCCTTCACCCCCTAGTTGCACGTCAATTACACGTCATGCTGCTGCGCGCGCATCTATGCCAAGTATTATCTTATAGATCCACCTATGTCTGATAATCCTAACCAATCATGTTTCTTTTATTCCTTATTACGCCTAGTTTCGATTACGTACCTGTCATGTCACTTTTCTTATCAAATGTTACGCCTTCTACATTCGTTTCATTGTAATGTACTTATTATAAAAATGCATGTCTGTCAATAAAGTATTGTACTTCACTTCCTGAACCCTCGTGGTGACGGAACCTGAAGGCCGCGACTCGAGTCGGCCATTTTGAATGGAATAAAGCCCATTTAGAAACTCTTATACCACGGATTCTGCCTCTTGTTATTTTGAGCTATTTTACTTTATTTTAAGATCCCGTATGAAATTCAGTCCGGTAAAGAAGATTTTATTTACCACATAATGGCGCCCGAACAGGGACACTTTCTCATCTCACGCGCCGGCGGTGCGTTGCAGGCCCGGTCTCCTGCCACAGCTGGACGGACCATAAACGCGTACCAGCAGGATTTCCTGTAAGCTCCCTCCGGTCAAGCGGGGGCGAGTGAGGCTGCGATCAACCCAGACGAGGCGGTGAGAAGTGCGAAGTGTCCCGACCAGAGCCTAGCTGAGAGAGCAAGATCCGAGGTATACAGAGGCCCACCAGGTTTCTCGAAATCCCGATGTCCAGAGGGTCCGCTGTCCGCAGTCATCGAGTCCTGTCCATTCTCTGAGGCCTTTCGTTTCAAGGAGCTACTCGGTGAGTACCATCGCCGGGGAGGCGTGTTGACGCGCACATAGGTTGTGCCGGTCAAGACGGATTTGGGTACACAAATCCGGTCTGCACTGTTTAGCAGTGTATATGTACTGTTTAGCAGTATATCAAGTATTCCGAAGTATTCAGTTATTGTCAAGAATTCAGCGTGGTGATTAGTTAGGCAGACTGTCATCATTGTCGGTCGTTGTTAAAATGTTTAATGTTTAATGTTTAAAGTGTTCAAATATTGTGGTATGAATGAGTGTTCATTGTTCACTGTTCATTATTGTGTTTTTCGTATTAAGTGAGTTCAAGAGTAAGTATCAGATCAGTTGTCAATATGCCGCTCTTCTCGAAGTTAAGACAGATTACTACCAGAAAAGGGGTGCTTGAAGAAGCAGTTCCTATTCCTCCTAGGGACACTCCAGGGCATTTTATGTACCATAAGCATGGCTTAGATGCCATATTGTTTCTTGATCTATGGGTAGATTATACCAAGGGATTGCCGGAAAGTCAAAGGTGGCCCGTAGCGGGAACCTGGGATGCAGAATGCATCATGAAAGTGGAGGAAGAGTTATGGAAAAGAAAGGTCAGACAATCACAGAAAGACGCTGTTGAGTTATGGCGTAAGGAATCTCATAGACGAACAGAAAAGGCACGTAGGCAAGAAGAGAGGAGTAAAGAAAGTTCAAATAAAGTTCAAGAAAATCTATTAATTAAGGAAGGTATCCGAGTGAAATCAGAACAAGTAAATAGACAAAGAAATGCTCTTATGAATGGTATGTATCCCCTTCTAGCCGAAGGACTACCTAAGGCTGCTCCAGAGATGCCAAAAGACTTGCCACCCCCATTATTTCCAATTAAGGTACATCCAAAAGGGCATCCCAGAACCGCAGAAGATGTTTTTCTTTCCTCATATCTAGACGACGCAGCTCCCGAGTATGCTAACGCCACACCACATAGACCGTCTGGCGGAAGGGTTCAACGTCAGGATCAGGTATCTGTCCCCGTGCAACAGCAAGTCCCGATACAAGCTTCGGCAAGCACATCTGTTTCCGCATCTGTCTCCGCAGTCGATCCTACAGGGATATCGACACCCATAGTTGCTGTGTCACGTTCAACGAATCCATTCACACCCGACGCCCCAGATGGGGCCACGGGAGGTGCTAGCAGTACCTTTACACCACCCAGAATAAATAAACTTGTTTTTCAAGAGTCAGCGCATTCACGTACACCTAAATTCGTAAGTGAACGTACGCTTAAGGAACTCCTTGTAAATTGTAGATATGACCCAGTGGTTGGTAAAGAGGACGAAATGGTCCTGGCATCATTACGTATCAGGCGAGCCGCAGAGTATTTAGCAAGGTTACCAGGAATGACTACGCATCTAGATAACATATATCATTTTGTTCAAACAGGACGAGATCCAGGATGTATTAACAGAGCTATGGAATTCCAGAAAGTAGAGATACAGGGGGAACTGTTACGTTTCCTCATAAACTGTGTGATCAGAAATCAAGACCGCCCGGGGGTAGACCCGAATGCAATGCTTATTCTTACAAGATGGAGTCAGAATATATCAGAAGGGAGACACGATAAGCAAAATTGTATAATAGCCATGTGCCGAAAAATCCGTAAAGAAATAGAGCGTATTCATGAAGAAAGATTGGGAACAGACGAGTTTGAGCAAGATGAAGTGTCCGAATCAGGGAATTCCGCAAGACAGTCAGAGACCATAGCCTATGTAGGCAGAGGAGGATCCTGTGATAATGCTAGATGTTTTTCTGATCCCATACACTCAGTATGCCCAAATAATAGCAGAACGTATCCGACGCCTGTAATGAATCTGAAGTCTCCTGAACATTTGTTTCAAGCCGCAGATAAAATACTACGAGAACGAAGAGGTTACCACCTCCTCGATTCCATGGATGAGCAAGAATTAGCCAGATCAGCCGTTCACTGGATTGACAGTCCTGAAAAATACGGTGATGAGACCGTAGCACACACGTTTTTTAATCTCAGTACAGATGAACAACGTTTAGCTGGAATATATATGATTCAGCAACTCCTCATATTATATAAGAGCCAACATGCTGACCCTGGTCCTTTACCTGATATATTAACGGAACTACTCACGAACAGATGGAGAGGTTCTAGTAACAAGCTAATTAAAGAGATATTAGTGTCACGTAAGCAGTATGTCCTTTTTGTAAGTCCGGATCCTCTCTCGCTGCCCCGCAGAGAAAGAGCGCCGTACTATATGGATAGACAAAACCCCCTACGAGAAGTGCACCCAATAAAAGGCGAAGACAATGAGTTTCACCGTGTATTTGTTTACACACCCATATCAAAAATGGAATTATTAGAAATGAAAAAAGTAGTACCTAGTCATGACAAAGACCCAGCGGGTTTCCACCGAGAAATTAAAGACATGTTACTGATGGGAGAGTACACCTTTCCTGATATTATGACGATATTAAAGGTGCTTTTGCCTGCTGGCATTTATGAAAAACTGAAAGAAAAAGAGTGGGAAGTGGGTGACCAAAAGATAGACTGGACAGCATTAGCAGAGGAAGAAAGGGGCCGAACTGCAGGTTCAGGGCTCGGGGATAAAGTTAAACTGTTACCAGGTTTACTAGTACAGGTACTGCCACGTTTATTAACTACAAAAAAGGAAGATTGGGGTGCAATCACAGCCTGCAAACAAAAGCAAGATGAAGACACAAGCGATTATTATGCTCGATTTGAAAAATGTTTTGGTATAAATAGTGGTATAAAAGCAAGTAGTGACTCATATCCACATTTATTTGTGACAAAATTAGTGGAAAATGCATTGCCTCCAGTAAAGAATAGAATATTGAAATTCGAGAGTACCTGGCAAAGTAACACTCCGTCGCAAATGCTACAAATGTTACAGTATCATCACAATAGAATTAGGGATGAACAAGAACACGAGCATAGACGCATGAAGGATACAAAAATGAAAATGCTAGTTTCTCAGACAGTACCAGCAGATGGTCACAAAAAGGGTGTGACACATTCTGGTGATTCTGCAGTTCCTGTAAAAGGAACCTGCAATTACTGTAAACAACTGGGCCATTATGTACACGATTGTCCAGTCCTGAAACGTAATATAGCTACAGGTATTGCAAAGGAGAGACCACGATTAGTTAGACAAGATCAGAATGAACGAGGAACTATGCAGCATGGACAGTCCATGCCAGTTCAGCAACAGTCCATGCCAGCCTCACAGCAACCCATACAGTTTGTGCCAGCTGCACCACCGTTGCCTGCTACTGCCACACAAACCACGACACGACAAATGTATCAGACTGCACAGTATGAATACCCTGAGTATCAGCGTTACGCATGAACCAGCCTAGAGAGGGAAGTTGACTTACCGCTTATCGAGATTCCTGTAGATCAAGAAGGACCTTATGTACATAGTGAATTATTAGGTCAGGATAGAAAATTCTTACTCGATACAGGGGCAAGTCGAACAACTATAAAACGTAGTGAAGTTCCAGGGGCACCCCTCTCAGGCTCTCAAAATGTTTCCCTTGGTTTTTCAGGAAAACCTATTGTTAATGAAGTATCACAGCCTCTACCACTTACGATAGGACCTTTGACACGAACTACAGATTTATTGCTTACTAAATCATGCCCAGAAAATCTGTTAGGAATTAAAACTCTGAAAGCACTAGGAGCCATAATATGTTGTTCTCCGGAAGGAGTAAGGTTGTTTTTACGTGATTTTAAAGGTCACTATGTGTCTAGAGACATGGATCCCCGACTACAGACTTTACCAGTACATCTATGGGCACAAGGCCCTGCGGATGTTGGCTGCATGAACATTACACCCTATCGAGTCACACTGAAAGCAGGAGTGGTACTACCACGAATGCGACAATACAAGTTACCGCATGATGCTGTAGTGGCTTTGCTGAAAATCATTGATGAGCTGATTGCCCAGGGAGTAGTTGTAGAAACAGACTCCAATGTATGTAATTCACCGATAATTCCGATTCTTAAACGAACTGATCCTACTGCCCCACCAGTGTACCGATTGGTTATTGATTTGCGTGAACTAAACAAGTGCATTGTACCACAATTCCCTGTGGTCCCTGATATATCATCATTGTTGACAGCAATTGATTCCGAAGCAACATTCTTTACTGTAATTGATCTCAAGAATGCCTTTTTCAGCGTCCCAATAGATCCGGAAAGCCAATATTTGTTCGGATTCAGTTTAAATGGGCGCAGCTTTAAATTCTCACGCGCTCCCCAAGGATTCACAGAAAGCCCCAGCATCTACAGCCAAGCACTGAAACGAGAACTTGACAGTATCCACATGCCAGTCAATACAGCACTGCTTCAATATGTCGATGATCTGCTGATCACCGCGAGAAGCGAGCCAGAATGTGAAAAAGCTTCTCTGACAGTTTTACATTTTCTAGCCGACAAGGGGCACAAGGTGTCTCCTTCTAAGCTGCAATTCTGTGTCCAGCGAGTTATTTATCTTGGTCACTCGCTGTCCAAGGAGGGAAGGCAGCTTACACCAGATCGCATCCAGTTAATTGCTAACATGTCAATACCCCAGACACAAAAGGAGGTGCGGGCTTTCATAGGCCTCACTTCATATTGTAGGCAAGTGGATCCCTCAGTACGCATTTCTAGCAAAACCACTCATTCAGTTAACCACACAGGAGGCAGCCACATCGACTGTTCTCCCTTGGACTCAGGAACATACACAAGCTTTTGAAAACCTAAAGGAAGCTTTATGTCAAGCACCTGTTTTAGCAACACCATGTTATAGCAAACATTTTACACTCTTTGTTACAGAACGCGAAGGTACTGCCTTGTCAGTACTCACTCAGGATCAAGCAGGATCACGCAAGCCATGTGCTTATTTTTCCAGTACATTAGATCCCGTAGCTCAGGCTTTGCCTGCATGCCTGAAATCAGTGGCAGCGACAGCTTTAGCAATCAGACAAAGCGATGCCATAGTATTAGGACACCCATTGACAGTACAAGTACCACATGCAGTAGAGGTTCTTGTGAACCGAACACAAACACAACACTTGACCATAGCAAGACTTACCGGTTATGAACTGACATTGTTTCAACCACACATAGAGATCCGACGGTGTAATACATTGAATCCTGCTACACTATTACCTGTAATTGGAACAGACCCACTAGCTCATGATTGTGTTGAAATCATTGAAATAAAGACGAAACCTAGACAAGACTTGACAGACGTTCCATTGTTAGATCCAGACCTGACGTTGTATGTAGACGGATCGTGCATGAGAACAAGTACAGGAGATTTAGTGGCCGCGTATGCAGTCACAACAGACACTGAAGTTATTGAGACAAATTGTATAGATACTTTGTCAGCCCAAGCAGCAGAACTTATTGCTCTAACACAAGCCTGTATTCAAGCCACAAATAAGAAAGTTAATATATACACTGACTCACGTTATGCATTCGGAGTTGTACACGACTTCGGCGTGCTGTGGCGAGAGAGAGGTTATTTAACTTCCCATGGTGCCCACATTCAGCACGGACCCCTCATTCATGCTTTGTTAGATGCAATACATCTACCCACTGCTATATCGATTATGAAATGTAAAGCACACACGAAGGTTACTGATACCATTTCTCAAGGCAATGATTTAGCTGACAGAACAGCTAAACAGACTGCTCAGAATCGCACATTAGACATGACAAAGCCAATAGTTCAGACACCAACACAGTGTATGACAATTAAGGATCCCGCACTTGACGTAATTGACATACAGACATATGCCACAGCAGAAGAAATAAAGAAGTGGACTGAACTAGGAGGGATCCAGACAGATCAAGGATGGATGACGAAGGAGAAATCTGTATGGTTTCTCCCTGATTCCATGGTTCAAGCCATTATAGCTACAGTTCACAGTCCAGCACATTTAGGAGAGAAGGCTATGCTAGACAGCATTCAGCACATTTGGTTCAACAAACATTTACGAGCAGCAGCTAAACAAAAAGTTCGTACCTGTATGATATGTTGTCAGTTTAATCCAGGAAAGAGTGTTCCCGTAGAGCAGGGTGGATTTCAGCCTCCTGACCATCCTTTTGAAGTCCTCCAGATGGATTATATTCAGATGGAACGTTGTCGAGGATTCAAATATGTTCTCGTAGTTGTCTGCGCTCTCTCCCGTTGGACAGAGGCGTATCCCGTATCAGATTACACTGCCCCGACTACTGCCAAGCAGCTAGTTCGAGAATTCTTCCCACGGTACGGTTTACCACGTGTTGTATATTCAGATAACGGCCAGCCTTTCTCATCCGAATTAATGAAACATGTCTCACTTTTGTTGGGATATCAGTGGAAATTCCACTGTGTCCGACACCCCGAGGCAGCAGGTCTCGTGGAACGACATAATCAACTTTTAAAAATCAGACTGTCTAAAATATGTCAGGAAAAAGGTGTGGACTGGATAGTAGCCTTACCAGTTGCGCTATTTTACATGAGGATGGTAGCACACTCTCGAACAGGGCTATCCCCTTATGAGGTGATCTTTGGTAGACCACCGAATATGTGGGGGACGCCTATACCCCGTAAAATAACTGATGTTGACTGTAATATGCTGACAGATTACCTGGCTTCCTTGATGTCTGCACTACAATCTTGTCGTTCACAGGTAGTCGCAGCTTTTCCCGACAACACCGAGGTGAAACCTCATGACGTAATTCCCGGCGATTATGTTCTCGTCAGGAATTTTGATCGGAAAACCCAACTGGAGCCAAGGTGGAGGCTTCCTAAGTTGGTCCTGCTGACGACCAGAACAGCTGTGAAGATCGAAGGGAGAAAGGGCTGGGTGCATTCCAGCCATATAAAGAAATTTTATGGACTTCCTCCAGACACAAACAGTACTCCCCGTGTGTCTTCCCCCATTGACTCAAAGCTACCTTTGGCTGAAGCCAGTAGCACCGAACTCTATAAGCAGAAACTCAGGTCCAGATCCAAACTGTCGGACGATTTGATTGTTTAAGTCCTCTCCAAGGTGAAGCGGTTGAATCTGTCCCGACATGTATCCCTTAGGTCTGAATGATGTAGAGTCCAGAATCATAATGAAACGACATGCTTATTGTAAATTACTGCGTAGCCACTGTATTGTGACTTTATTAATTTTGTTTTTCTTGAGTTTTTTAATAGTTACTGCAAGTATATTGTTGCATATGTATTATCCTGTTTCTAAACGTGCTTTCAATATAACTGATGAACATTCTTTTAGTGAATTACCCCCACATGAGTTGTCCTATAGACTTGCGCTGCGCAACAACACCTTCATTAGTATGTTACATCATTCCCATCAGACTAGTAATGCCACCAATTGTTGGGTGTGTGGCCGACTCCCTCCCTATCA
Organism: Triturus cristatus; assembly: GCF_964204655.1. Taxonomy (NCBI): domain Eukaryota; kingdom Metazoa; phylum Chordata; class Amphibia; order Caudata; family Salamandridae; genus Triturus; species Triturus cristatus. The sequence continues at coordinate 835,646,073 of NC_140588.1, read as the reverse complement.
GAATAACAAAGGAGTTCTGCCTTTCTTTCCACATCCGTTCACACACAATGGCTCCTGTGGAGCATGGTTTAGTTTATTAAATTCCATAGACCCAGACACAGCAGTTTATCAACAACATTGGATATGGGGAAATCTGAATCTAGTTTTATTCAAAGTCTGTCACCCTAATAAGGAGGGTCACCCCAGTAGAACAGGAACTGATTTAGAAAATGAAGTGTATAAATTAGGTAATTTTACGCCTAATCTTATGATTTTGAATGTCAAATCCGAAGTTGAACTAATTCTGCCCACTATGTCAGTATTTCCAGTTAAGGGTGAATTATGTGTAAGAAAAGTTGGTTCCATACACATGGGCCATAGCCAATGCGTTACTACAGTAGAATATAGTGATCAAGGTAAATCTTCATTTAGAGCTTCTCGCCATTCTTACTTTATATGTGGTCAGACTGCATATATGCGTCTGCCTCTAGATTGGGATGGTACCTGTTACATAGCATTCCTTTTGCCACCTGTTTTCCTAGCTCCCCCTGATTATTATCGAAATGTTCATTTAGTACACAATAGAGAGCGAAGAGATCTCCCAGTTGTCGATTATACTGAGACGGCATGGGACAAGTATGTAGATTTCAATAAAGGTATCTTTCCCTATATAGGTACAATATCAAATAGTAAGCTGATACGCAGACTCACCAAGACTCTTGAAGCTGTAGTAAACGAGACTATAGCCGCCCTAGGCAATCTGACAGAGGAACAATCAGTGATGAGAATTGTTGTTCTCCAGAATCGTCTTGTCCTTGACGTCATCCTGGCCGATAGGGGCGGAGCTTGCAGGGTCATCGGATCCAGCTGCTGCATATTCATACCAGAAAATTCGCCATCTGTATATAAAGCTATAACACGCCTTCATAAGATTGTAAGCCAGATACACGAGAATCCAGGCACTTGGACGTGGTCCGGGTGGTTTTGGAGTGTGATATCGGCCTGGGGATGGAGAGTTCTATCCTTCCTAGGTATTGGCCTTCTTATGCTCTTCAGTTGTTGTTTATGCCTGCAATGTGGACCAGCGATTTGTGGTCTGTGTGCCACATCATGCATTCCATATCACAGTTCTCGTTCAAAACACCGGAAGAAGAAGGAAGAAGAAATGATGCTCCATGAGCAAATCGATGGAATGATGAAGATTGATATCTCTTAAAGGGCAAGTAGGGGACAAGGAGGGAATGTGGAAATGTGGATTTTCCTGATCAGTTATGTCCCCTATCTTGGACCCCAACGGTTCTATATGCATGTTACAAGTACATGTATGTTCCCTCCAGTTCCAGTTTCGAAGACGCAAACATATGTGTGTCTACCGTCGACATGTTCTCTGTCAGATCCGCCATCAATGGGCTGGATATTCGATTCCTAAGCATGAAAGGCCACCGACTTTATATGGCTAAGTTACTCCATTTTTACAGTTCAGGCAAGTAGGCCCGATTCTGTCCTCAAAGCCTTTCCCTGCTCTCTGTCTCTGACAGCTTCAGCTTGAGCTCGCATCTGTATCCATGAACTTTGTCCTACTCCCTGTGCAGCTAACGGTGCCTGCCTCGGCCAGTTTTCGCCTGCCTGCCAAGAAGCTGTATTTCACCTTCGAATTATCTATTTTGCTCTTCAGCCGATGCATTCCTGTCTAGTGATTTAGGTAAACATTTCCTTTAGCTCACAAGCAAAGGACTCAGCCTTTCCGTCCTCCTGCAAGTGATTCATAGCCCTGCTGCCATGGAAAGTTTTCTGCCTCTCGCTTCTCATATAGACACTTAGGCGTTTGTGCACGCACACAGTCAGTATAGACTAGATTCTGTCCGAGAGTCCTTCCTTGTGGATAACATAGTTCTTTAAACATAGGATGTTAGATATGATTTGGGATTAGGTTGACTTGACCCCTCAGACTTCTCGTCTCCACATGTAGAGCTAAATGTCAAGTCCCTTCACCCCCTAGTTGCACGTCAATTACACGTCATGCTGCTGCGCGCGCATCTATGCCAAGTATTATCTTATAGATCCACCTATGTCTGATAATCCTAACCAATCATGTTTCTTTTATTCCTTATTACGCCTAGTTTCGATTACGTACCTGTCATGTCACTTTTCTTATCAAATGTTACGCCTTCTACATTCGTTTCATTGTAATGTACTTATTATAAAAATGCATGTCTGTCAATAAAGTATTGTACTTCACTTCCTGAACCCTCGTGGTGACGGAACCTGAAGGCCGCGACTCGAGTCGGCCATTTTGAATGGAATAAAGCCCATTTAGAAACTCTTATACCACGGATTCTGCCTCTTGTTATTTTGAGCTATTTTACTTTATTTTAAGATCCCGTATGAAATTCAGTCCGGTAAAGAAGATTTTATTTACCACACTGTAGTTGAGACATCCCATATCAGTCAGCCCAAGCTGCAGAATTAGTCGCTCTGCTAAGGGCCTGTGAATTGAGTGAGGTACTGGCTGTTAATGTCTACACTGACAGTCTTTATGCCTTCGGCGTAGCACGTAATTTTGGGCGCCTCTGGGCAGAGAGGGGGTTCCTGACATCTCATGGACCGAAAATACAACATGGCCCCAAAATACTAAGATTGTTATCAGCACTGACACTCCCTGACATTCTGGCTATTATAAAACGCAGCGTACATAAGGCTGGTGTGGACGATGTGGGGAGGGGGAATGCGTTCGCAGACCAGACAGCTAAGGAGACAGCTAGGTCAAAGATGAGTAAAATGTTTGTGGCATGTCCTGCTAGATGGGTTCCAGACAATGGAATGTTTGAGAACACAGTGGAAAGTGTAAGGGAAATACAAAGTGAGGTGACTGCAGACAAACTGGCAATGTGGGAGGAGAGAACAGGGCATTTAGACAAGGACGGGTGTTGGACTGATTTGCCAGGGAAACAAAGGTGGTTGTTGCAGAACACATATGTTTTTCCTGTAGTAACCATAGCCAATGGCCCGGCGCACCTTAGTGGAAAAGGTATTTGGAAACTGTTAGACCCAGTATGGCAGAATGAGAATATCCCTGAAGTTGCAGCACACTTTTTGAGACACTATCATTTGTCACAAGCATAATCCTGGAAAAGGCACCCCTACACCATCTGGTAATTTCGCACCACCTTCCTTCCCTTTCGAGGTCCTCCAGATGGATTTCATCGAAATGGAACGAGTGAATAACCTAAAGTATGTACTAGTGGTAGTTTGTACATTCAGCAAGTGGGTGGAGGCCTACCCAACTAAAGAGAATACGGCTCTAGCAACAGCAAAGGCCCTTTTTAAGGATTACTTCCCGTGCTACGGATTGCCACGTGTGATCTGGAGTGACAATGGGAGCCACTTCAATGCCAAGGTCATTGATTTGGTGTGTAAGGGTTTGCAAATTACGCAAAAGTTTCATGCAACAAATCATCCTTAATCAGCCGGCCATTGTTGAAAAATACAATGGCATTCTAAAGCTGAAACTAGCAAAAATACATGAAAGCACAGGATTGCAAAGATGCGCTGCCCCTGGCACTAATCTCGACAAGGGTAACTGCGCATTCTAGGACTGGATTGCCACCCATTGAAGTGGTCTTTGGGCGCCCTGCTAATGTATAGGGTGTCCCGAGACCTCAGCATTTTTCTGAAAGTGAATACCCTCTTTTGATTGACTATTTGCATGCCTTGTCTAAAGATCTGCTTTCTGTCCACGAACATATATCTGCCGCCCTACAACCATTGCCAGAGGGTCCCGGACATCGGATTCAGCCTGGAGACTTTGTGCTTATTTGTCAATTTCAGGGCAAATACTGCTTGGAGCCGAGGTGGAGAGGCCCCACCCAGGTGCTCCTGGCCACTCGGACAGCTGTGAAAGTGGATGGCACTGTGGGCATGCTTCGCAGGTAAGTAGGGTGTCTCTTCCGCTTCCTTGCGATTCCTGGGTGAAGGAAGGAATCGCTGACCAGGAAGTGGAGCAGGTCCCCCGCTTCGTTCCCTTTTCTGCCGCCCAGCTGAGAGGGGCGCGGACCGACAAGGAGAGTGATGAGTCCTTATTTGAGGCGATCCCCCCTGAGAGAAGGGCCGCCCCGGATACCCCAACTCCTAGAACACAAACACCTGAGTCTCGATCCCGAACTGAATGTGAGCTCTTACCTTTGTTTGTTGATGAGGAAGTGCCTGGGCACACAAGGTACAATTTGCAGCTCCTATGGAAGGACAGTGCACCAGCAGGGCAACACAGGAGTTAGGGAAGGACTTGAGTTTAGGGTGCAGGTGCTGTACCACTGATGCCTGTTTTAGATAAGAGTGAAGAACACTGGTGCACTGCCTTGGCCACTGGCCAGGATCATTGAGGGTATTGGGCCTGGAGGGAGTTTGCCCTATTCTGAAAGAAGAAGGATTGTTTTTAGTAAGGGCCGTAATTGTTTTCAGTCGGGCTGACCTTGTGCAGCTCCACCGTGGAAGACAACATTTGATGAACGATAAGAACCTGCCTGTGAGGCTCTTGAAGGACAAAGGAAAGAAGATTATCCCACTGACTGGTTGTATAGTGGCTCCAATTTCCCTGTACTTTTTTTCATAATACACCCCTTTGACCGCCCTATCCCTGATGAGGAGCAGCCTTTTGCGGCTCCACGCCACATCCCGAATGGCCCTGTTTGGTCCTCCTGGCCCACAAAGACTAAAGTGATATTTGTAATAATTATTTTGCTTGCTTTGATGTTTTTACTCCGAATACTGTTCTTTCTAGAAGAGAAATATCCTGTGCATACTTGGATGAGTACTACGTATAATCAAAGAGGGGACAAAAGAGCTGGTTATTTAAAGAGGTCCTGTTCCTGTGCTCCCGAGGTATACTTGATTCACAGTAAGGAGACAGTTCCTCTCTTCAGGCAGGGGTGATAAGGATCACTAACCGCCTGTAGTATTGTGGACTCGGGGGGAGATCTGTATTTCAGATCTTAATGCCCTCACACACCTGTTAGGTTGTCATGCTTCATCATTGGGCGCTCCTCGTCGGACCGGTGCTGCAATGTCCAACGGGCCTGGTTGCATCTTTAGTGGAGATCTTCTGATCTGAGAACGCCATTTGTGAATTTTGTGTGTGAGTGGAGGAGGTCGGTGGCTCCTAGTTTTGTATATGAAGGTGAATAAAATAGGCCCTGGCCCTGTTAATTCTTTAATAAAGGTATCTGGCCTGGGACTGAGTAAAATCAGTGGGGCTACTGCAATGAGTCAAGGTATCTGGGTAGCCGATGTTTCGTGTCTATGTTGCTCCGAGATAGAGCGACACTTCATCAGGACCGAAGGTAGATCTAAATGTCTCATGACCTCTGTTTGTCGGTTAGGAGGATAAGTACTACACCAACACCCACTGAACATACCATTGGCCCGTTGGCACCCCACAAAGGAGAGCACTGGAAGTCTTATAAAGATAATGTTTTTATTCAGACGCTACATCAAACACATGCTGTTTATAATACAACAAATTGTTGGGTTTGTGGGTTGTTACTTCCAGTTACACATAAGAGCGCAATACTGCTCCCTGTACCTGTGTCCTACATTAATGGCTGTGAGGGTTGGTTTGTTCTACTTAGTTTGGTTAGTCCATTCTCCCAACCTGACTCCCTGGAGCTTAAGAGATGCAGCTCATATTCTATGTCAATGAAAGTATATTCTCAGCATAGATTCCCATATGGTACCTCCTCTGGCAATGGGCGATTTGATCGGGTTTTTGTTTCGAATTCCTGCCTTACAGTGGTGGATGAGGTGATAAAGCTCAATAGGACAGGGATAGGCAGAGATAGATTCTTGCAGTTTAATGTATCAGAATATTACCAATCTTTCCACGCCCGTAATGTCACGGAGGACAAGCCTATAACTCTGGAGGTTGCAGATGTACTGGCTCCTTTTTGTGGTCAGGGAATGGGAACAGTAGATGTGGGGAATAGCAGATGCAACACCACCTCCATATTGAGAATGCCCAAAAGTCTGCCATTAATCCCACCCCCCAATGTTTATTTTATTTGTTGGGACTGTGGTTATGTGTGGTTACCTGAGGGATGGTCTGGGCAATGCTACCTTTCCTACCTTCTTCCTCCAGTCTATCTAGCTACTCGTGACTACCACAGAACTCATCGTCTGCAGCGCAGGGATGTCTCAGCTTCCTGAGGTAAGAGAGTTGTTGATCCAGATGACATTGACCAGAGACATACCCCCCTGCAGGAGTTTACTGATATAATGAAGGGTCTCACACCTTTCTGGGGCCCCATGTTCAACAGCCTCAACATTCGTCTTCTCGCAAAAGTAGTTGAGGGAGTCATTTATTCTACTGCGAGTATACTGACCAATATTACAGTTGAGCTCCAGGCTACGAGACTTGTCTCGCTTCAAAATAGAATGGTTTTAGATGTTATCCTAGCTGATGGGGTGGAGCCTGTCGTGTCATAGGCAGCAGTTGCTGGGTATAGATACCCGAAAGCACTCTGACTATCTATTCTGCCATACAGAAATTGCACAAACTTGCCTCAGAAATACATGAGGACAATGGTTCATGGGGTTTGTTAACTTCCTGGGTTTGGAAGATTTTTCTTGTCTTGAAAGGTATTGCAGGTATTGTTGCCTGTGCATTCACTGTCTCCCGGTATGCTGCACTTACTGTGTTACTAAGCTTACACCAACCCCTAGACTTTCTGGTCACACTAATAAAGTCTCCAATATGATGTTGCAAGAAGTTTAGTCAATTCTGCTTCTTGATGAAGGCCTGGTTGATTATTGAAATGCTTGCCTTGTTACTACCTTGCTCTGATCGGTAGATGATTATGTGCTGCCTCCTCCCCACTAGAATTGTAAAGACCCTGCCAGATAGCAATAAAGGCTTTAGCCACACTTTCTAAAAGGAGAGTCTGTTTGAATTAAAGTTCCCCGTTCCATTATCACATTCAGCATGTCATATTAGATTAGCAATGTGTGACTAAAGTACATGTAATTATGCTCATGTTATGCAACCCGCTGAGTTATCCCGTTAACATGCAAGCTTTCATTAGCCAGTGTGACTCAATTTTGTATTTCGTAATCCTTTTTAGACTGTTTCTGCTGAGCTCGTATTAGACCTTAGAATTCAGAATAGCTTGCCTCAGCATAATACTGTATTTCTTTATATTTCTTTACCCTGTTGAAGGCTGCAGCTCGACTTGCTAACATAACAATTATTGTACTTTGCATTCCATTGTATACATGTAGTTCTGCTCCCATGTTAGGAGACGCTGAGACTTGGCACATTGGCCTTGAGCCACTGATAGCATGCCCATCTGTCAGGTGTTGGCTCATCTCTCTGTACCTCCTTTGTTCGTGTCTGGCTCAGACCGGTACTTTTCCACCAGATGCGTGGCTGGAGTCTTCTGAAGGGTTTATCTTCTATTAGCAAATGATGGGGAGTCAGTCCCCTCGACAAACATCTTATGGTGATGGTCTGACTGGGTTCCTCTGCGGAGAATAACAATAAATACGTATGTTTTCATTCTCTACTGTCTGATCGACATAGAAGGTGGTCATAAGTACCCGCGTGGCCCTAGATGGCCCCGTCCTTCACCTGCTTTAACACAGAATGCTGATCAATATCAGGGCCTTAAAGATAGCTGAGTTTCAAATCTCTTGATGTTATTTTGCCATCTCATTCCCTTCATTCAGTTTGATCTCTCCCGCCAGCTACCTGGGTCAATAATTTGCTTTGTCTAGCAAAGGCCCATACAGACTTTGAAGAAAGTCTGATGATGAGGAGTCCAAAAATAGCTATAGATTAGTGATAACAAACCTACCATGGACTTTTTAGAATAGCCTTTGCTTTATTCCTTTCTAATAAAATCACGAATGCTCACAACAGTCCAAAGACGCTCTGTAAGGTGGTTAGAGAACTCTGTGACCCTTGCAATGTATCTCCAGCTCCCTTGATCTCTCAGATTCAGTATAAGGATCTTGCCCAATATTTCACCCAGCAGGTGGCAGACATCCATCTGCATCAGTCCAAGGATGCTAAGTGCAACCTATTATCTAGGTCCACAACAACTGGTGTACTATGACAGGTGGTGGTGAATGTCTTTAACACCTCACTTCTTGAGGGCTATGTTCCACAGAGCTGGAAGCACGCTATGGTTTTTCCACTCATAAAATAAAAACATTTTGACCTGTCAATCCAGTCAAATTTTCGACCTTATTCTCTGCTACTGGGGCTCTCCAAAATGTCGGAAAAGCAATTGAATGCACTGGTCGAATCATAAGTAGGTACTCAATAGGTTTTCCATCCTACACAGTCGGGTTTTAGTGCCAGACACTGCACTGAATCTGCTCTCCTAGGAGAGGCCGATCATCTTATATGACTCCTGGATGGGGTGGCGGGGGGGGGTAACAACCTTTACAACGCAACTTTTACAACGCACTACCATTACAACGCATTTTTTACAACGCATAATCCATTACAACGCATGATATTACAACGCATGACACTACAACGCATTTTTAAAAACTACCTTTACAACGCATTCCATTACAACGCATACTACCATTACAACGCATACCATTACAACGCATAATATTACACTATACTATCCAACACTTACCCTACTGATGCACCCCCTGGAGTTAGAATAGTAATTTTTACCCCTATACTATCCAACACTTACCCTACTGATGCACCCCCTGGAGTTAGAATAGTAATTTTTACCGCTATACTATCCAACACTTACCCTACTGATGCACCCCCTGGAGTTAGAATAGTAATTTTTACCCCTATACTATCCAACACTTACCCTACTGTTGCACCCCCTGGAGTTAGAATAGTAATTTTTACCCCTATACTATCCAACACTTTCCCTACTGTTGCACCCCCTGGAGTTAGAATAGTAATTTTTACCCCTACACTATCCAACACTTACCCTACTGTTGCACCCCCTGGAGTTAGAATAGTAATTTTTACCCCTACACTATCCAACACTTACCCTACTGTTGCACCCCCTGGAGTTAGAATAGTAATTTTTACCCCTACACTATCCAACACTTACCCTACTGTTGCACCCCCTGGAGTTAGAATAGTAATTTTTACCCCTACACTATCCAACACTTACCCTACTGTTGCACCCCCTGGAGTTAGAATAGTAATTTTTACCCCTACACTATCCAACACTTACCCCACTGTTGCACCCCCTGGAGTTAGAATAGTAATTTTTACCCCTATACTATCTAATACTTACCTTAAATGTAATTTAATATTATGCGTTGTAATGGTATGCGTTGTAAAGGTAGTATGCGTTGTAATGGTAGTGCGTTGTAAAGGTATTTTTTTAAAATGCGTTGTAGTGTCATGCGTTGTAATGTCATGCGTTGTAATGGATTATGCGTTGTAAAAAATGCGTTGTAAGTGCATGCGTTGTAAAAGTGTGCGTTGTAACGTCATACATCCGGCGGGGGGTGACCACGTTTATTTGATTAGATCTTAGCACTGTTTTTAATACTGTGTCTCAAGCCATCTTGCTCAAACTGTTATCATCTCTGGGTCTGAAAGGGAAACCTTGGCCTGGTTAACATATTTTCTAAAGGATTGCCCATTTCAAGTATTTTCTTCTACTGATAGATCTGAGACGCTGGCATTAACATTTGGTGACCTTCAAGGTTCTGTGCTAAGTCCTGTGCTAGTTAATATATATATCGTGGCCCATTGGCAGACATAATGGAGAGTTGAAGTTTGAACCTTTTTTCTTATGCAGATGACACCCAGCACAAGCTGGAATCCTTAGGACCTCTTTCTAACCTGTCCCCCAAGGTTAAGAACTTAGGCTTTGTTCTCGATGAAAAACTCAGGTGACTAAGGTTACTTCCACCTGTTTCTCTGTATTGAAATGGATGAAGAAGATCATCTGGTTTATCCCCCAATTAGCCCAAAGGACCGTGATTCAAGCCCTAATCTTATCCAGATTGTATTATGGTAACATCTTGTATTTGGTAATCAAGCAGGCTTCCATCAGGCACCTGCAGATGGTCTGGAATTCATCAGCCAGACTGCTGTTTCAGCTCCCTAAGTAATCTTCTGTCTCACATCTCCTCCTTGAGTTGCATCGGATTACAGTCAACAAGCATATTCAATTTAAGGCTTTTGTTAAATATTTAAGGCCAAAGCTAAACTAGATCTTCGCTATAGTCAAGACCTAGTGATATCATACATCCCTACATATACTTTGGACTCTTTAAAACTGGCCATTTGCACTATTCACAAAATTCACTTGGCCCAGATGGGAGGATGCTCTTCCGCTGTGTTGCACTCAAGATTGTAGAACTCTCTTCCCAAATCCTATAGAGACTGCACTTCCCTGCCCACCTTTCGAAAAGGTCTGAAAACATGGCTATATTACTTCGGCAATCTTTTTTTTGTTTTGCTATGCTTAACACTAGGAAACCCTTTTTGGGTAACTGCCGCTTTATAAGATTCTAAAATAAATAAATAAATGAGTCCAACCATAGATTTTGCCCAAATTTATCATTACTGGCAGACCTGGGAATGTGTCGAAATGCTACGCCTCTTTATTTCTCCTCATTTTTCCTCTTTCTATGTGTGCTGCATTTGCAGCACACATAGAAAGAGGAAAATGCCTCAGAGGATTATTTTTGTACAGAAAGGTGTCCAGCACAAAAACAATCTTGTCTGCAATGCAGGCACCCATGCACTACGGCAAAAGGGTGCCTGCATTGGCACTAGGCAGCACATTGTAAAGGACAGGAATGTGGCAGATGATGCTAAACAAAGCCAATTCCTGCCCATATCATTTCACACACGCAGCACAGGAAGAAGGCGTGCTGCGTGAAACAATGATAAGTCTGCCCCTTAGTGCTGCCAGCTAAGACTTTTTTTCCTGCTCTGGAAACATCAGTAAAAGGCCATGCAGCTGGTGGTCTGACAATCTTAGTTTCAGCCACTTCAAGAATGGAGTACATTCAATTATAAATGGTTTTCATACTGCACTGGCCTTCATCTTACTCAAAAAATGTTAATAGTAAATCTTTATATTCAATTGAATGACTTGGAGAAGTGCTCTTAAATCCGCAACTTTAGTGAGATAAACAGTGTGTACTTAACGTACTTTTATTTTTTCTAAAGAAAAAGTACAGACTGGACAATCTTTTATTGAATGTTATTAGTGGGTGCCAGTGAACTGTGATTGCTACCCCACACCACCTCCCTTGAGTAGTCCTTGGACTGTTCTGCTTCGCCACCATGAGAGAGTCAAGCATTACAATCTGGTGCTTGGTTCCCAGTAAGGAGAATGGTGTACCTATTACTTCTGAAGGCCACACAACAAATAACACAATTTCCTACAAGGACTGATCAGTGGTTTCTGTTATCACCTTTGGAGTTTGTGCTTTTTATTGAAGCTATTGTCAGGAACAAACATTGGAGACCCAGAAATATGTGACAGCCACAAACTACGAGGCATTTCTAAAATCCTCTTTTCCGTTGGTGACTTAGCATTCATTTAATTGCTGGAGAGGAAATATTTTTTTTAATCTTCAATGTAATATAGGAGAATTCTTTAATCATGAAAATGGAACTCACTCTTAAATTCTGAGGAGTATTTCTCTCAATTTCTAGAGCAGGGACTATTCCAAATCAGTAAAGTTTAGACTTGGAGCTGAAGCACTCTCTCTTTAATGCAAGAAATACACTTAATAAAAATTATGATCCACCCATAGTGCCTATTTAAGTTTTTCTTAATTGGTCTATTTGTAGATGTCACCTAGAGAGAGCTATTGCTACGGCCTTATGTCTGTTTGGTATCATATTTTACACATACACACCTACATAAGACAAGTGGGTTTTAAGTTTCATATTTTAAACATTGGATGGGTGAATGGACCAAGAAAGGTTACATGGAGCTTAAAGTTATTCCCTGTATTACCCTGTTCACTGTGCAGCTACCCCCCTCACTGTCACTTAGCCCCATTCCACTTCCTTAATCTCCCCCCAAATCCTCCTCAGTGTAGGAGATTAATAGGGACAGAAAGTACTTCATCCAAGAATAGGATCTGCTGGTAATAGCCCCATTATCATTAAACAAACAATCATTTGAAAAGCCAATATGTTTTAAACTGTTAAACTGGCAACTCCGCCCTTGCTTCTTTCAGAGTTTAGTCAGTGCTTCACTCATCTGCTCCAAGGAAGAGAGTGTTCATGATGGGTCACTACTCCTATTAAGGCCTATTAAGGCCCAGCTTGCCTATCTGCCATCTTTGTGAGGGACACACATGCTCCTTGGGCAGATTATAGTTTTAGGGATGGGTGGCTTGTCTCCTATGCTAATACTTTCTCTCCTCTATTGCTGCATTGGAGTATTTTTCTAGTGAACTCTGGTGACATGTTATGCTGCATAACCATCATCCTCATACAATAGTTGTTCCTCAGTCCTCATTCTAGACAATGTTGGCTTTACTTTAAGTGTGCCTGGCCACGGGCATACCATATATTACCTAACACTCATGATGTAGCCAGGGATGGTTCCAGTATTTTTAAGTCCTGACTGAAATGGAATGTGTGAAGTCCCTCTTATTTGCAGACAGTGCAACATCACAATAAATTACATCACAGGAAATGATATAAATTGACTTTTAGTCCCATCACTTTGTTGAAGCAATTTTGGAAGAAGCAACTTTCCTGGCGCAGATATCAGTACAACAATAAAAACAGCGCAGCCCAGCTGCCCGAGGAGCCAGGAGCCCGAACAGCCTTAAGGCTCCCTGCCAGCTGTCCTGTGGATTCAATGCAGTTTCTCACACAGCGTGTCTGTTTTCCTTCTGTCTGCCAACCTAGAAGGTACGGCAAGACTTTCCCCACACTGCAGCTCCGGGTAGATTATAGCGAGCGCCGCAGCTTCACAGACTCCCGCTCATGAACTCAGCCACGGCCATTCTGGCCATGCACGCGACGTCCTGGAAGTGAGGGGGGCGTGGCTTACGGCGTGATCAGCCGACAGCCCGCATCCGTCATCTGGAGTATTAGCCCTGTCCTTGCTGTCTCTGCAGGGGGGGTATCAATTGCACAAATATCTGAGAAATCAGAGACAATTACTTCCATGGGTGATGCTGAGGCTGGGAAATCTAAGGTACTTAAAAAATACCCTCTATTCTTCAAAGCCAAATATGGAATAGCGCCTGGCGTAGATGTGCCGGAGGGTGTCCCACCAATACCTGGACAGTTTCCTGGCTCAATTGAGGGTATGTCTCTCAGTGTTGACAGTAATGCCTCTTTACAACCTCCACCACAATCTCTGCCGTCTCCTTCACAGAGCCTATCTGGATTACTCACCCCTGAGAACAAAGGGCAGACAGTACCTGATAGCACTGTAACATTTGTAGCATCTGCAGCTGTTGGGATTTAGGGGACATAGGGCTCGGGTGCCTTCCATTTGTCTCTTTAGTTTTTTAATGCCTGCCTGCCTGCATGATTGGGTGCACAAAAGAATTTGTGGGTAGTCCCATAGGCTATTTGTATAAAAGGACCTACCTTCAGGATGCTGGTGCTTGGTTTCTTTTACGGTCCTTTGCCTCTGGACTTCCGGTTGCTGCTTCGATTTCCCTGTGCCTAGCTGGTGGATCTTCGGTTGTGGACTCTCGTGTGCCTCCTGGATTGGGAGGTTGGGCACTCTTATTTTCCTTCACTGAGACTGTTTCTTTTTTTTTTCTTTTGTTTACTACCTCTCTGCTGTTTGGCCCTGGAAGATTTATTCATTGAAAATACGGAGTAGTACTAAGTGAGAGGAGAGACGTGGCTGCGTTTCTCGTGTTTCCCCGGATTAGACTTCCTGTATGTGTTTAACCTATCCGCCTCATTATGTGTTATTAAGCGGAATCACGAAGGAGCTGAAGTTCGGCCGTTTTTGTGTACTTGGGGGTTTTTATTACCCCTGGGGACAAGGCTATATTTGGAATTACCACAGCCCTCCCTTCGTTATTTTTTCTTTTTTACCTCCACTGGACAGGTGGAGTTAAGTATCCTGAAGTTGCTCCTCTTCATATAGAGATCGTTTCCATCCACAAAATTGGGTAAGCCAAAGTTTTGTGGGTTTTTGTGTGCACCAGGTTATGCATGTAGTGGATTTGTGTCATGTTATGAGATCTTAAAGTAATACTTTGTTGTCCTTTCTTATTTTTACGGTCACGGCTGTGGTCTTCCAATTGCTGGTTGGGTGGTAGACAAGAAAGTACGCTGCAGTACCTGAGCAACCACTGTGTTTTGTTTGTTCCCTGTTTTATTTCCTCACCTTCTCCCTGCATCGGGGTCACCCATCACCTTGATTTTCTAGTCGGGTGTATGGTGTCTGCGGTTAGGGTAGCGGACTGGGACATTGTTCACTCCTGCAGTGCTGGGTGGGTTGGCAACGGAACACAGCACAACCTAAATCTGGCCAGAATCAACTCACGAAGACTCCTCTCAGAATGATAGATCCTTTACTTTGCAATGGGATGCTAAGAGCCTGCCCAAATTAATTCTGGAGAAGAGGAGGGAGCTCAAAGCCTCTCAATCTATGGAAATTGCTGCTATGCATGCCCGGCTTACTAAAATCGAAGATAGCATGGCCCCGGTTCCGGCGCAACTTAATGAGGCAGAAACTAGGATATCACAGCTGGAGGACCAAGTCTCTATAATGAATGACAAGGTTGCTGCCTTTCTGAGCCCAAAATTCACAATGGAGTATACATTGGAGGAATTGGAGAATCACTCTAGATGCTATAATCTCTGTATCCTCAGTATTCCGGATGGCCTTGAGGGGCAGCAGACACTAGAATGGGTCGACTCTTTCATTAAAAAAAAATGTCCTCCCGGAATATAATGGGGATTTTACTCTTACGAGGGCCTATCGCGTGCCTGCGTATCTTCATCCCAATGCCATATTCCCCTGGACAATCCTTGTTAATGTTGGTGATTATAGGGTCAAGGGGCAAATCCTATGCTATGCAGTGAAGCAGGGACAGTTCACCTCCTTGGATGTACCATTATGTTGTATTTTTCCTGATATGTTTGCCTCCGCAGCCAAAAGGCGGAAGAATTTGTTAAAATGTTGCATTTATTTAAAGAGCAAGGGGCACAGGCAATGATCGCACAACACAGTAAATTAAAAGTTCTTGCAAAAGGTAGATTCCATGGATTCTGGGGAACAGATACCTACACTTTCCTAGTATTTATGCACCAGTAGAGGATAATGCTATGCCATAAGAAAAGCTTGTTCAATCCTTAATACAAATTCCTGTTGAAGTTATCATAGGGGGGATTTTAATTTTCCAGTGAACCCAAAAATTGATTCCGCAGTCACTTCCAAAAAGCTATTAAAACCTAAAACTTTTACAATTATTCAAAATGATAGTACAGCTCTGGATATAATCGACCCCTGAGGGGAAGCATTTCTGACTAAAGTCGCATACACCAGTTTTTGGGGCAGATTCCGCACTTCCTCACGTATTGATTTTTTTCCTAAATCCAAGACCTTGAATTTTAGTCATTAAATATTCCTTCTGAATGGATTTTCAGTTCATGCCATGATTATTTTAGAAATTGAGTAAGGCAAAATCTCGGTTCATTCTAAGAGATGGACTCTAAATTGGCAATACCTATTGGAAGAAAGTTGGGTGCCATTCTGTAAAACAGAGGTAATGAATTTTCTTGCAATAAATCATGGGACGACTCCTCCCATAATGACTGGGACTCCCTTAAGGCATATATTAATTGTCTACCTATAAGTAAAGATGCTGAAAGTTTTAGAAAAAAGAAAGAAAAAAAGCTAATCCTAGAACAGATGGTTCAGAGGTGCTACAATACCCTACTTAGAAGCCCCTTGGCTCCCAACCAACAAAAACTTGACCAGACCCGGGCTATTAGCGAGACCTATTATTTAGAATGTAAAACCTCTAATAGTAATTATAGGCAAAAGTTATATGAAGAGTGTAATTGTAAAGGGAGGTTCCGAGCATGGCAGTCTGGGGAGCAGGCCACAAGTAACCAGATTAGCAGATAGAGATGTCCCGTAACTGGTACCCGAAGTGAAGACCGGCTAATATAGAGGACATAATGTTGCAACATTACAGGCGTATTTATGGTCAACAACAATCAATCAATAGCGCATCTCTGGAAATGTTCCAGCGGAAACAGGAAATTCCAGTACTCTCAGAGACCGATAAAATGTTATAAAAAACCTCCCGAAAGTAAATCCTGTGGACTGGATGGTCTCCCGGCAGAGTTTTTAAAAACATTTTCAGGGGCTGTTTTAGAATATTTTTAACTGATCACTAATTCAATCCTGAAGGGAGCGCTGATACTAGTCTTGTTCCAAAAAGGGATTGTAGCTAGCTTTTTAAAAAAGGAAAAAGACTGCAGAGACCCTAATTCATATTGCCCAATCACACTTTTGAACTCTGATTATAAGATCATCACTAAACTTTTAGCCAACAGATTTATTACAATAGACTCAAACCTGATCCATTCAGTTCAAAATGGTTTTTATCGCAGGGAGACAGATTGGGACTAACAGGAATTATTTAGCAGAAGCACTGAATTATTTAAAGACTAAGAAAACATCAGCCTTGGCCCTTTTGTTAGACGCCGAGAAGGCGTTCGACCTCGTGGTCTAGGAGATCTTCTTTCATATCCTTTCTAGGTTCGGTATAGCCCCCCAGATAACTGGGTTGATTCAGAGAATGTATCACTATGCAGAAGCCAATATTATTGTCAACACCACCGAAGTAGAGCAAATCAGTGCTAAGGTGAGACCAGACAAGGTTGTCCACTGTCTCCCGTTTAATTTGCTTTTTTTATTGAGCCTTTGCTCATTGCCATCTGAGATAATGCAGATATTCATCCCCCTTTACCAACTATGGGGAAACTAAAATTATATGCTGATGATATTATGCTTATTATTGATTGCGATAAAGGGGTTTAAGCTAAATTTTTTGAGGTCTTTGACCAGTTTGAATCATTCGACTGGTATAAAGTTAGTAAAAAGAAAACAGAAATAATCCAATGAGGATGTAAGCCCAATGTCCTACACACTGATATTTTGTCATGTGTAACTTCTAAACCCAAAAGGTACTGGGGAGTTCATTTTCCCTCACAAATCTCCGACCTGTCCGACTTAAATTTTGCTCCACTACTGCTAAATGTAAGAAATGATTGCACCATTGGAACTTGCTCCCGTTAACTATCATGGGAAAGGTTTCACTGATCAAGATGTCTGTTCTCCTGTTGTGTAACTTTTTATTCTCGGCAATTCCATGTGTTTTAACAGCACCTTTCTTTGTTAAATTAGAGTCCATGTTTACATCTTTCGTTTGGGGAAAGAAAACCCCCTGAATTGCACTAAGCACTTTATATGAGATGTTGGAGAATGGTGGGATTAATATTTTGCATGCTATGCACAATATATGCCTAGGTTTAAGTCGGAATTGCATACAGGAATATTCATAAACTATTTTATGAATTTAATCTGCAAAGAGTACCAGATATGCTGTCCATTAAAAATCTAGAAATCACCCAAATTAGTGCACTTTAAGTGTATGCAGGGTTTCTTTCATAAACGTCAGGACTTCTATAGCAGATACACAATCCCAGTAATGAATACCTCAAGCCCTTTATCCAAACTTACTTCTGTATTTGGGAATAGAGAATCAACTGAAATTACTCAAAAATGTGTCAAGGCCTGTTTTTGGAAAATCTCAGATTTTATAACGATAGATAGGTGGCTAAACATTTCCGAACTTTATGAGCTAATTCTAAATGATTTTCCTCTTCTCTGGTCCTATAATATCCTTATCAAGTTCCTTAGTAATATGGAACTGATACAGATTAATGAACGTAAAAGTCTTGTGCACGTACTATTCAAAGAAATCACAGTGAGGAAGCACGGGTTGTGGAAAAAACGTTTAGCCCCTATCAAAAGTCTGGACCTCGCTCAGAAAGCAATAATAAAATGGAAAAAACACGAAGTATTGGATGTCACTGCGAGTATGTGGTCCGGAGTAAATAAACTTAATTTTAGTACATTACGGGGGGCTAACTGGCATCGGATGTTATGCTACAGTAAATGGGTTCTATACAGAACCCCCCACTTTTTATCCAAGGTCTATCCTAGCAAAACTAGTCAGTGTTTTCGCTGCTCAAATCACCCAACAGCCAATTGGACACATGTCATATCACAGTGCCCTTTATTCAGGGGTTCTGGGACAATATTTTCTGCCTTCTGAAGCTGAATGGCTAATTAAATTGGATTCAAACAATTGGCTGAAAATCCTGGGCTATGATCCCTCTCTACGCCTGTCTGATAAGCTGGTTAAACTATTATATGTTGCAATGGCAGTTGCCAGGTCACTCCTGCTTCAAAGATGGGAATCAGACTGGGTACCGATAAAATATGAGTGGGTTCTGAAAGTGAAGCAGGTTATAAATAGAGAGAGCTTGTTTGCACTGCGAAGTGGGGTGATTAGGAAGTTTGAAAAAGTCTGGGAGGCTTATTTCGACTAAATTCCAAATACGAGCTTAAAATCAAGAGGTACTTCTAATATGCTGAAATTGAATCTGATATTTCAAGTGTGGACATATTTGTATATCCTAGTGCACTTTATTGCACTATAGACATTTATTTCATTACCCTTAATTGCACTATAGTCACTTTCGCTCCTTTTTAACAGGCAGTCGATGCTGTGTTAATATGACAAAACATTATCTAATGCCCACATTTCGATATTTTTGTATACTCTAATGTACCTATTGCACTTAAGACACCATAGCTTCTTCTAAAACAGGCAGGTGACGTTGCATTTGGTCTTTGTTTATGCCAAAACACTATCTGCAGCCTTATTTTCAGCTGTACCTTGAAGTTTTTACTCAGATTTACATTTTCATGCATTGTGGGCACTGTAGTCATTGTTTGTTCAATGATGAAATGATACTGTATCTGGTCTCTAATGTCTTTCCTTGTCCAAGGCCATTCTGGATTTTATTCTGACCTTGTATTTCTCTTGTTCACTTTTTATGCTGTATTTAGCTATTATGAAGTGCATTATATCGGATATTTATATTGCGTTCTATGGATGAATCTGTAAATGTTTGATGGATCTCAATAATTTTCTTTTTTTTACATATTTACAGTTGTCAATTAAAACGATTTTCACCATTTAATGTCTTTTATATTTGTAAAGTATACACCCCAAAACCAGTAGCGAAACCATCTCATTAGTCTAAGCATTCTCTTTAGGCATTTCTTCTTATAAGACAAAATTGACTTGCATTCAGAAAGTATTCGAACAGTAAGACTGCACAACATCCCAAAAAAAGCATAATTGTCATAAAAAAGTATCTAATCAAAAATCCTTATCAAAGTCTAAAAACCTTTTCAAAAAGCTATTGTCTCGATCAGCAAAATGTGCTTTGCCATAAATAGCAACTACATAATGAAAGTGCTTCATTGAACATAAAGTGGCTTGTGCCTCATTCCGTGCGCTGATAGCAGCGTGCTTCCTTAACACAGGCCAAAGGACCTTTTCCCTCTCACTGAAAGGAGAGGATAGTCTAAAGGAATATGCATTAGTAAATATTGTATTTGCCATTCACAGAGACAGTAGCCATTCATTTTAACAACTCAACTTCTAAAACCAGGAATTCTCCAACCAGGATCAACACCTATACAAAATCAGCATTTCTTATTCTTCTGTCTTAGTATCTTAAACAAATAAAGAAAGGTTCCAGCACCCCAAGACATCTATGGAGTGATCTACTGATTGCTTCCTCTCGACGTATAGTGTCTCCCGGAGTGCAGGAGCGTCCCTCGCCATCTCTAAACATCTTCATCAATTTATTAAGTGATATCGTATTCTCAATCTCAAAAATATCGCTTCCCAATTTGAAATTGCCAATATTGCCTGCATGGGGCCTTATGTCCCGCAACAGTTTTCCTTCCCTACAACAACCTTTGGTATAGAAGAGAAGATTTACTCCTCAGTTCCCGGCCAAGAGTTTACAGGCATCAAGATTGCATTACTGCTTAATTGTCTGTATCAGATACATTGTTGTGGGTCAATTAAAGTCCTTTTACAAAGGTTCCCTAGAAACTCCTAATTAACAAACTGATCTATAATCACTAGTTTTGCTCTATAGAGTCCCTGGGCAATCAGCTTGCCTAAGATTGCCGTCCTAGAAAGCTCCAGGGGAAAGCCCCCAAAATGTGAATCAAACCATCTCCGTGCATTTACAGTTGCCAAGGGTGATGCTCCTGAGTTTGCCATATGTTTGTCCCATTATAAATAACCGCCAAACTTAAGGTCAAGTTACCTGTACTCCATGACCTGTTCTAATGGGACATTATATAGATACCACATCACCTTCTTAGAATATCTCGAGAATATCAGGGTCTTGGTTTTTTAAACATTCACAGTAAGTTTGTTCCTTATACAATAGGAATTTTTAGCCTGAAAGTTGTGCTGTGAGCCTACCGCTGTATAATCCGTTATCGCTTGTGTTGTAATTTTGGTTGGTCCCGCCCCCCCCCTTCTTTTCCTCTATAATGGTTTTGCCCTTGTCATGCAACGTTCTAAGTGAGCCTCCTTACGAGGCGGTTTTGTCAGTAAGATAGGACTAAGATGGTGGTGACTAATAAATTCTGTCATACCTTATAGGCGTCTTCATTTTATCACTGGCGACGAACACTGCGTGGGGGCAGTTCACCACCATCCCCAGCTGTTCAGCAATTCTTGTCCGTCCTTTCGGGACCTTGTTCCAGTTCTTCGGCGTCTTCTTCCTTCGCCGGTTGTCTTGCAGTACCCTCACGGTTCCTGATACTCGGTCCAGCCTGGTCAGAGTGTGCAGCGCTGTGGCCGTTGGTTCTACTGTGCAGTGCTCCCTGCTGGATGTCAATTCTGTGGCGCTGCTTCGTCCACCACAACGGGAGACGGTGAGGGTGTCATATGCCCCACAGTGCCTGTGAGCGAAGCTTTGAATTATCGCTTTGTCTGTGGCGCTTTCCCCTCACCGGATTCCTGTGCGCGTAGGTGTTGCGGTTCCAACCATTGCGGTAAGCAGCAGTTCGTCGATTCCTGTGGCAGTTTCTGAGTGTTGCCGAGCGTGCTGCTGATGTTGGACGACCTTTGGGGGTGTAGCGGCGGAGATTTCTTCTGTGTGGTGTCCGTGTTCGCATCTGCGAGGTGCATCTCTGAGGAGATTTCGTCGCACAGAGTGCCCCATGTGGCTCAAATTTCTCTTCAGCAGATTCATCGTTCTATCAGCTGCCAAGTAAAAACAGTTCCATTTCGATTTCTCAGTTTCCACAGATTTTCTCTACGCTGATGGGCACAGTTTTTTCCTTTTACATAGCGGAAATTCTAGTTCCTAGTTTGACAGTGACCTTCTTCTACACGCTGATAGGCACAGCTGTCTTTTGCCTATCAATGCTGTGAGGTTATACGAATTTGGTGTGTCATTCCATCATATTGTATGCGAGACTTTCTCACATGTGGTAGCATTTTAAGACCTTTTATCGCTAAAATTGTCTTCCATCCTTGTATGGTAATATTGAGTAATTGCCTTGGTTATAGTTGTGTCACCAATTTTTACTTTCTTGATTATTGTAGGTGGCTGTTCTAGTCAGGGTCACCCAGCATGGCAGCGTTAAATATGGCGCTACCTCCATCTTTTCTCAATGAAGAGGGGGATCCTGCCATTTGTTGGAAAGATTGGAGAGTCATATTTGAATCGTATTTGATTGCGATAGGAGGAGAAACATTTTCTAATTTCAGGAAACAACATATTTTGCTACATAATTTAGGAGTAGAGGGTAGGAAAATGTATAATAATTTGGAAGGACCTGATACAGAGGATGAAGGAGGTAGTGACGGTGATTTCAATGTGTATTTGGCTACGATGAATAAGTTAGAGAAACAGTTTGGTAAAGCGATAAATGTTGTATTGGAAAGAAATAAATTTTTCTCAAGGGTTCAAGGCAAGAGTGAGAAAGTCAAATCATACATTGCAGCTCTTAAGGGGTTGTCTAATACTTGTGATTTCGAAGGGTTAACTGATTCTCTTATCAGAGACCAGTTGGTCAGGTGTACGAACAACCATAAAATTCAAGAGAAACTGTTGACAGGAAATCCTGATCTTAAACAAGCAGTGGATATAGCGTTAAGTGTTGAACACACAGCGGAGTGCATAAAAGAGATTAATGTGGGGGATGATACTAAATGTCATGAAGTGAATGCTATTGTCAAGCAAGACAGATCAAAGGAAAAGGAGGTTAAACTAAAAAATGTGAGTACTTCAAGTGTCAAAATTAAATGTTACAGATGTGGTAATCCTGCACATTTGGCAAATAGTCCATCTTGCCCTGCTAGGAGTGCTATATGCCATAATTGTGGCAAGAAAGGACACATAGCCAGGGTATGTAATAATAATTCTATGACAGTTTCCTTGGTTGATTCAGAAAATGTACCAGCTGATAATAAGTTTATTTTTCAGGTCGAAGACAAGGACAGTACAGTTAAGTTTCCGGAATGCACCATCACGGTAGACAACAAGTTGGTAAAAGTCTTTGCTGATTCATGCTCCCCATACACTTTGTTAGATGGCAAAGTATTCACAGAGTTATTCCCTAACAAATTAGGAACTCTTGAAGAAGCTGATATAAAACCCAGAGGGTATGGGGGAGATTCCATCTCGTTGTTGGGGATGACTACCATGAGAATTGAGTATAAAGGCAGAAGCACAGTTGGGAAAATCTATGTGTCAGAGAAAGGATCCAATTTAATTGGTTGGAGACATCAAAAAGACCTGGGTATGAAGCTAGATCCCAACAGCACTGACCAAGTTCTTTTAGTGGATAGATCAGTGTGTGGACAAACTATCTGTGAAGAATTCCCGGAGGTTTTCACAAATAAATTAGGCCTACTTAAGAACTACCAGCATTGTATAAAACTAAAAGACAAGGCTAAGGCCATTGCACATAAAGTGAGGCCTATTCCTCATTTAATGCATGAACCGTTACAAAAAGAACTAGACAGACTGCTGGAGTTAGGGGTCATAGAACCCATTGAGTGTTCCCAATGGTTGTCTCCCATTGTAATCACGTCCAAGGATGCCAGCAAAGACATTAGGCTTTGCATTGATCTTAGAGACTTAAATAAAGAAATTTGGGTAGACAGGCACCCGCTACCCAGAATACATGAAGTTCTTACATTAATTAAAGATGCCAGTTTTTTTTGTGTTCTTGACTTATCATCAGCCTACCACCAAGTAGAGTTACATCCAGAGTGCAGACATCTTACCTCTTTTGTTACACCGCTAGGGGCGTTTCAGTATCTCCGGATGCCTTTTGGGTTAGCCTCAGCGGCAGCTGCATTTCAAAGAATCATGCAGCACGTACTCAAGAATGTACCTGGCACAATGTGCTTCCAGGACGATATTTTGATTTTTGGCAAGAATGAGGTGGAACACAATGACAGGTTGAGAGGTACCCTGGAAAAATTGAGTCAAGCAGGCCTTACCTTAAAAAGAGACAAGTGCCAAATAGGGGTAAAGTCGGTAGAGTATTTAGGACATACCATTTCCAGCGAAGGTATCAAACCAAAAATGAACTTGGTGGAAGCAATACTAGAAGCAGCTGCTCCTACCAATGTAGAGGAATTGAAATCCTTTTTAGGGTTAACCGAATATTATGCTAAATTTATTCAAAATTATGCAAGTAGAGTAGAACCACTAAGAAATCTTCTTAAACATAAAACACCATTTGAGTGGAATGAAGACTGCAAGGGAGCTTTTGCAGACATTAAAAATTGCATTACCCAAGCTCCTTTCCTGGGAAGGTTTGATCCCACGAAAACCACTTACCTTTCCACGGACGCCAGCAATAAAGGGTTAGGAGCCAGTCTCACGCAAAAAGTTGGTAACACTGAGCAAGTGATAGCATTTGCATCTAGAACTCTAAAAGGTGCTGAACAAAACTACTCGGTCATCGAAAAGGAAGCGTTAGCTTGTTTTTGGGCTGCTAACCATTTCAAATTCTTTCTTTGGGGGATACCGTTTACCATCAAGACGGATCACAAACCCCTCACATACGTATTCACGACCAAAGGGTCAGCAAGGTTAACTCCCAGGATAGCTAAATGGATGATAGGGTTAGAAGGATTCAACTTCAAAGTAGAATATGTACCAGGGAGAACCAATGTAATTGCTGACTTCCTTTCTCGTTCTCCCTTAAAGGTGAGTGATGAGGTGAAAGATAAAGTGAGTGATGTAATAGTGCTAGAAGTAACAGGTTTGATTAAGGAAGAGTGGGAAGAACAACAAGAACTTGATAACACCTTAAAAACAGTTAAAGAACTCATACGTGAGGGTTGGCCAGAGAAGAAGGGCACGTTAACTGACCTGATTGCGAAATTCTGGGAGGTTAGGCATGAAATGGTTGAAATCAATGGAACTATATATAGGGGGGAGAAGATAGTACCCCCTGAAGGTATGAGGAACAAAATCATAACTCTGGCACATGTGGGTCATTTAGGGCGGAGCTTAACAAAAAACAAAGTAAGAGAAAGTTACTGGTGGCCTAGCATGGATAGAATGGTAGAGGAAGTAGTAAAAAACTGTGTGGAATGTGCCAAGAGTGACAAGACTATGTCCACGAGGAAACCTCCTCTATCACCAGTTGAGGTTCCTGACTGTCCATGGTCCAAACTGGCATTAGACATTATTGGGCCGTTGAATCTAAAACAAGCCACAGACCGTTTTATCCTGGTCCTTATAGACTACCATTCTAGATGGGTGGTAACTAAATGGGTGAATACGATTGATACCAAGACCTTAATTCAGTTCTTAAGGGAAACCTTTTATGAAGAAGGAATACCGGATGCCATTGTGACGGACAAAGGAGTCCAGTTTACTTCAGAATTAATGAAAAAGTTTTTGTCAGACCTACGCATCAGCCATTTGAAAACAGCGTTGTATTGTCCGAGAGCCAATGGACTAGTGGAACGTATGAACAGAGTTATTAAAGAGTGCATACAAAGAGCAGAAGCCACTGGGATTGCTGCCAAACAGGCACTACAAGAAATGATTAGGCCTGGGCCAAAATTCCGTTCCGTTCGC
Source organism: Triturus cristatus (assembly GCF_964204655.1). Taxonomy (NCBI): domain Eukaryota; kingdom Metazoa; phylum Chordata; class Amphibia; order Caudata; family Salamandridae; genus Triturus; species Triturus cristatus. Next base: position 835,620,914 of record NC_140588.1, on the reverse strand, counting down.
GGAAATTGCGATATTTTGGCATTTTCGCGTTCCGCGGAAAGCGCGAAAATGTCAATGACACTGATGTTGCCCGCTACAAAAGTTGTATAGCTGAAGCAGCCATCAAGTTTGAAAACGAAGGGCTGCTAATTAAACGTCCGCCACATCAACCCACAACAAGTACTGATACTGAAGCAGGCCATGCAGAATCAAGTGCAACTTCGTCGGCTGAGGGCAGTGCGGTTGGCTCACAATTGCAACACTCACCATCACCATCGACTACAAAAACAATAACTGGATCATTCGGCCGAGTACAATCATTATCAGATTGGTATGTAAAGATGGGCCTTAAGCACAGTGCTGATGCACAGAAAAAACAGCACAAAAGCTTACCAGCAGCAACCCTGAACATTGAGCGGATGGTCCAGGCCTATCTGGACGACCCAACAGAGGTGTACGTTGATCAAAACCCAGTGCAGTATTGGTATAGGAAAAGGTCTGATTGGCCACAGCTCAGCAGGCTGGCGATAAGCTATCTGGCTTGCCCTGTCGCAAGTGTCTCTTCCGAACGTGTTTTCAGTGCTGCTGGTTCCATTGTAACCTTGAGAAGGACCAGTCTATCTCCCAAAAACGTGGAGAGGTTAACAATGATCAAAATGAATCAGCACTTCATACCACCGAATTACACAATACATGAATCAACAGAGGAAGATGAGGACAGCGGCTCAGGTGACGGAAGTATTGTGTCAGATGATTACCTACTACTGGAAGATCCCCCAGAGTTTGAGGATGAGCTATACTTCCCTGACAATTAGGCTCGCACTTACTGTCTTCCTCCCTTTTTTCCCCCTTTGTTTGTGTCTGTTGTTCCGGTTATAAACTTGTGAATCGCAACCAATGCATTATCACCGTCTTCTAATCTTCTAATTTAAGATACAAGTATCAGGTGTCTGCCATTTGACACTACAGTCCTCAGAATCCAGCTCCTCCGCTCGATCATACTGCATCTCCTGGTCAATTCCATTTCCCTCATGAATGATGATTGGATGATGCTAACAACAAATTCAAACTTTCCTCGTCCTTCCAAAACAAGTGGACCATGAATCTGATGACTTCTATAGCTATCCTCCTTCAGAGCCGAGAGAGACTGGCCATTAACTGAAAATAAGATGCAACAGGTAATGATTGATGCCATGCATTGGCCGCAGAATAGCAGACTGAATGATGTAGATTTTGTTGTGTGTGTTGCGCATGAATGAATTGATGTAATTGTGCACTGCCACTAATCAACATTCTACAGAACACACTAATTTTCCCCTTCTGGCAAACAAGAAATGTGTACTTCTCCTGCATCTTGGTGATACATTGCTTTTAATTCAATACAGGAAGGGGACTCACTCAATCTGCGCAATGCAAATGACTGTGACTTAACAGCACCGTCCATCATGATGATGGCGAAAGAGACGGCCTGCAGCGTTAACGAGATGAGATGCAACAGGTAATGATTGATGCCATGCATTGGCCGCAGAATAGCAGACTGAATGATGTAGATTTTGTGGTGTGTGTTGCGCATGAATTGATGTAATTGTGCACTGCCACTAATCAACTTTCTACAGAACACACTAGTAATTACTAATTTTCCCCTTCTGGCAAACAAGAAATGTGTACTTCTCCTGCATCTTGGTGATACATTGCTTTTAATTCAATACAGGAAGGGGACTCACTCAATCTGCGCAATGCAAATGACTGTGACTTAACAGCACCGTCCGTCATGATGATGGCGAAAGAGACGGCCCGTTAACTTAAGATGAGAAGGAACAGGTAATAAATGATGATAATTAATGGCATGCATTGGACACCTGACTCTGAGCTATTGGTCTTTGTGTTTGCGTTGTTTGTTGTGCACAAAGTGATGTCAAAGTGTACTAGTGGTAATCTATCTTTCTGTACACAATAAAGAATGACTCAAGCCAGTAATATTTATATTTCTACTCTTGTTGTGTTATAAAAATTACACTTGTACTGCAGGCCGATCTTCAGTCAGTAGAAGTATCAGAGCTGATGATGAAGTCAGGAGGATGTTTCATGAGTGGCATAAAACGGAAAAGCCTAAAGGTAAACATGTGAACAACAACCACAGCACACCCAAATGTCTGTGTAGAAGTTGAATAGAGTGTAGCGGTGGGATGACTGCAGTGCATTGATTTTACTAACTTTAACTGTAAAATGCTATGTCTGGAATGGATAATGTGCTTTGCGTTTGTCCAACTCTTTGAGAGAAAAAAAAAGGACTCTAAAGTGTTAACGTAGGATGTGCTAATGGTAAGCACTGTGGGCCTGATCTCTCCTGTTACTGTTGAAGGTCTATGCTGGAAACAGACTACAGTAGAGATGATGCATATGCATACATGCCACCTCGGAAAGTGTTCTTGTTGCACTACACCATCACTTGTGCATTTGTTTTCACTTTCTTTCTGAATATCCCCTTTGGTTTTCAATCTAAAATTACAGGCCGGGCCTTGTCCAAACCTTTGTAAAACATTACAATGCATATTAATTACCTTACCAATCAATCACCTTTTTATTCCAGCCGGGCTGTGGCGAGTGGTGAGGCGACACACCCAAGATTGATGGACGAGAGGAGCAAGAGGAATGCCGAGATGCAAAAAACCAGTCCACATTTTTGACCAGGATAAGACAGTAACAGTATCCACTTTTCACTTCTTTTAAATAATTTGATTAATATCTTGTAAACATTCTTTACAACAGTGTGTTCTTGGAGTTGTTATTATCAATCATCATTACGTTTGCTCTGTGTTTACGATTCTTCACTACCAATATTTAAAATTTGTATTTGCTATCTGTTAAAGTATTAAGGCCGGAACAGAACAAGAAATAGAAGTGTATGTAATCCGGGTCTCATCATGCATGCATTTCCTTTTTTATACCTTAACATATGGAATGGATATGGTATGGTAGTCTTCAATGATTGTCGTTTGTTTGTCTATGTATGCATACTGTTTTTCTATGTCAAACCTTTCCCAAAATCCCCCTTCCCATCCAATCAACGGACCCTAACCCTCTTCCCCCGGGCTGTGTGACTTATTGTAGAGGTGTAACTAAATTAAATGTACACCAATACTTAATCACACACTTGCTGGGGCGGATGTGGTGAAAGCAACACTACTTCAATTTCAATGCAGAGCGATGATCTTCTTCTGCTTGCCCACCCATGAGTAGGATATTTCACAGGTTATTTTATTTAACAAAGGAACATATACCTCAGCATGAATTGCCGGCATTGATTGGATTTGTTTGTTGTCATTCCTCATATACAGCACTAACTGTTAGACTGTAGGCATAGTCAAGTCGACAAAACTATAGTTTGTAACTCTGTCTAGTAGGCTATCCTCATAATAACCAGCATTCAGTTTTTTTGTCAAATATTTGAGCATATAATTGTTGCTCGGTAAATTCTGTGATGTACTTCATTCAACTACTCCTCTAACAGTCTCTCAAAGGCGATTGACTATCTCCTTTTCTTTTTTTGGAAATGCTGCCACCCTGCCAGTGTATACTGCTACTACTATACTACCACCACCACCACCCCAATCATGGCATGTATGAAAAAGGAAACCATCTTCACCATGCAGCCAGTGCTGTGCCACAGTTGGACATAAACATCAAGCACCGGTAAGAGAGAAGTTTGGGGGAGGCAGAATCAATAATGGACATGTTGTCAATGATGTCAGTTTCAAACACCACTCCAAAGAATGCATAGTAGGACCAGTCAATGAGTGAGGTGTGTCGCATCTATCTGTTTGTGTCTTATACAGTCAGCAAATTATTGAAATCAAACACACGCTATGGGCGGCCATGCACCAGCAAAGAAACAGTGTGATGTAAAACAGTTACCCCACCTACAAAACATTAACAACATTGCATGTAACATAGAAAAATATATTTAATTGACCCTAACAAATAAACTAAACCCACAAAAGCTAACCCACCCACCTCCCTAACCCCAACGACTGTCCATAGAAGTAGAGAACACCCAAACGAGTGAAGAACGAACAGGAATTAAAAAAGGGGCAGTGACAGGGACTAACTGGTGGGGCGGGACTGGAGGAGGACACGAATCTGGTCCTCTAAATGGGCGACGCGGCGTCTAAGGCCGCGACAGTTGCAGCCACAGTGGGGGGGGGCACCGGAGATGACACGGTGGCGGCGGGCAGCCGCCCGGCGGTGGCGCCGTACCGCTGGAGGGCGGTGGCTGGGGCCCGGGGCAATGGAGGAGCCTTCAGTAGCTGCAGCAGCCTCCTCCTCCTCCTCGGCTAGGACCACCACCCGCCGGTATTCCAGCTGGATTGCCTCCAGCTTCCGGCGCCGTGCCTTGGCGGCCAACTCCTTACGGTTGACTTTCGGAGTTGCTGTGTATCAAAAAGAAAAAAACAAGACAATTGTAAAATATAGTCTTAATAAAACAGTAGGACAAGGTAATTATTTATACACATAGTGGCATGGTAGAGTAGCACTATAAAATAAAGCACAGTAGTACATAACATTTTAAATGTCGCCCGTCCTTCTTCCTTCCACCTGTCTTACACTTTTTAGTTGAACAGTGCACCAGGTGCTCTTCTCCATAAAACTTTCAAAGCGGAGTTGAAATCAGATAGATGAGGACATTGGTTACTCAATACTCCGGCTCCTAGTCCTATACCAATTAAAGGGAATTCTAGTCTTCTAGTTCACTCTTCAAACGTCCCCAAGAACTCATACTTACTTACGACATCGGATAGCGGGCGGACTTTGTCCGCCCGCCATCCGACTGCTAAAAAGGGTGGGGGTCCCGTGGGGACAATTAATTAGGATGATGCGCCCGGCACAGTGGCGGGCGCACCCTGTTATTTTAAATTTAAATTCTGGTTGGCTTTGCTGAAAGCAATGCTAAAATGTTGTGCTGCTTTTCCAAGCACAACATGACGGGCCTCGCACGGAGCCTGTCACGTTTTGCTTTGAAAGTCAGGGGGGTACCATAGCATCGGTAGGTACCCTCCATGGGGGCCCCCAAGCATACTCTGCAATGTGTGCATGCCTTTCCGTGGCGGACGGCAATGCCGCCACGCAAAGGCATTCCAAAATGCAGATTATATGGCTGCCGGTGTGGTGAGAGAGACACCACCGCCATATTGAACCCTTTTCCACCTGGACATGTCTGAATATTTTCTACAGGGATGGCGGGAGGTTTGCCCCTGCTGTGACGGCAGTGAATTCCAGCCAGCCCGGCGGGGGCAATACGCCCACCATCCTAATGGGGCCCTAATTCACAACTGTACAGTATACATATACATACAGTACACCTTTGCAGTGAGTGTGCTGTCAAGTTCAACAATAGTTAAAGATTATGAATCTAACTTACCACCGCCTGCCACTGGTGCTGCCACTCCCCCTCCGTTGCTATCTGCAACTGCCGCATCCTCGCCCTCGGCGTCGCCTTCGTTGGCCCCAGCAATGGTGGTCGGTAGTGCGCCTAGAAAACATTACACATTTTTTAAGCGACATATACACCTCCCCCCTATTGATCAGTAGCAAGGTTGAAAAATGAGTTAATACTAACATAAATCACTAGTACAAATCAGGTAGTAGTAGAGTAGACACTAAGTTATATGATCATTGTAGCATTTGCTTGATTAGCCCTAGCCATGCACATGTGACGTTACCTTTACCTTGCAGCTTCTTAAGACACCTTTGAGCCCACATGACCTGCCTCACACTGCTACTGTCTAGTCTACGCGCTGCGTACAAGCGGTCAACAAACATTAACAAGCCACTTTTTTAGGAAGAACTGGTGTACTACTGTTACTGTTAGTCCATATTGCTTATCCATAGATGCTACACTTTTTGGCACGGCTGAGAAATGCTTGCAAGTTGCAATATACTAACGCACACCATTTCTTTTTTGGCATTACAGACGCAAGATTCCCTTCTACGAACCAGAGCTTCTGAACGAGGCACCAACTACCAGTACTAGGTTCTTCTGAGGTGAGGGGTCCCTTCACTCACATCTTCATTTATAAATGTATATAAACTAAATTGCTATGGGATGGTGGTGCTGCCTTCCACCACTTCAGTTATCATGATTTAATTCCCAACTGTATAAGTGTAACAATGTATATTGTTTTAATGTTATTGATTTGCCGGTTGGTGCTGCTAAGAAAACAGTGTATAGACCTTCTCAAATTGAAATAAAAATTTTAAACTTACATAGACTTTGTGGTATTTGGTGTGGAGTGGACTAACTTACACGAGTGAGCAAATTAAAGTAAGGGTGTGCATGTGAATTGCTTCCACGACAGAGGTTGGGTATGTTATGTTCTGGGTTGTCTACTTGTTGGTTATCGTGGGGGGAGGGTTCCGAGACCTAATAGGTATGACAAGACAGTACTATAGTCAAGCAGTGGAATTGTGGTGGGTGCGGAATTTCTGATTGAGGTGTGCAAGGAAGGTCCAACCTACCATCACCAACATCCTATTTTCTGGTGCAAATGTATGTGCAAGATCCCTACAACAGTGGTATGTCCTATAGGGTATCATATCAAAATATTAAGAAATCTGGTAGGGCTGTTGTTGCTGTGAATTTTCAAAGCCTAAACATCAACAAGAGTAAAAAGTAGTACAAGACAACGACCCAACGGATTGTACGAGCTACTGGTGAATATGAGTTTTATATTACAACCTTTCACAAAGAGTGGCACTGGCCAACTGGGCAAGACTAGCTACTACAGTACAGACAGACTCAGTCATCATAGCGGAGGCAGGGATAAGCTTTTTGAAACCGTACAGATCGAAGGATAATTGGTGGTAAAAAAATAGCATTTGGAAACACACTATAGTTCGGGAGAAATGGGGCAGTAAAAGTTATGGAATAAGAAATAATATTAAAAACAAGAAGACTTACTGGGGCCAGCAGAGGAGCCCTCAGCGGTGTCCTCCTGGTGGTGTTCCTGTCCCGCCGACTGCCCAGTCCCTGCCCGTCTGCCCCTGGGTGCTGATGAACAGGAAAGATATAACAAAGAGACAAACATTGATGGATGGTGTCAACTTAAGCAAATACAATATTTTTCAACAACGGTCAAAAAACACTTATGTAAACAATTGCAATAACTACATTGACCGATCTCATCTGGTCAACATGTAATATCGGGGGATTCGCAGTTCGACTACTTAAGTTACTATTTATCAACAGTAATCCATTCTTCCATTCTGATTCCAGAAAACTAAGTTACAAGTAAGCCTAAGTATTAGTACAACGTACCACCCAACCTAGCCCACCTATTCCAGGCATGCCAATTGTACATTAAGTATGCATTTCCACTGTATTCCTCAACAATGTGTATGATCCAATCATGGAGGACACATGAACATGACTACATTTTTTGTATACACCAAATTTTGGTTTGATTGATGCTGATCTGCTACTGCTAAGTAACTGCAAAGCCTACCTCCACTCATTGAACAAACTAGAAAGGTTCTAAAGACTGGCGTACTAGCAGCACGTCACGTAACTGAGTGAGGGGGGCATCACGCATACCACTAACCAATTAGAAGCTCATACAAAGTACCTAAACCTATGTATCAATCCGCCCCTATCTATTAGTGACAGGACAAAGTAAGGAGTGGACGTGAGTCACTGTAGCATTACGTAACTTAATTTCTCTAAAATAAACTCGTAAAGAATCACGCTAAGCAAGCGCAAACACAAAGCTGCAAACAAGTAAGATTAGTAGTAGCGCAGAAGAGCACCTGTGTCATAATCACAGAAGACTTTTAAACGTTATTAACCTGGAATGTATTGCAAGCAGCAACATTCTAGCTGGTTGGAAGGAAAAAAAGATATTCGCAATATATAACATAGAGCAGAAGAACAGACACAAAGTTGTAATAATTAAATAGGTACTCACCAAGCCCCGGGACCTCCACTCCTAGCAGGTCCAGCAGGTCCTGCTCACGGTCCAGGATGTCGGACCACCGGTGCGTCAGCTGTGCCTGGGTGCGCCGGACACCAGAGATGCGCGACACTGCCCGGCGCACCTTCCCCCACCGCTGCCGACGCTCCCGGAGGCCGTACCCGGACCCAGGCCTGCCACCTGCTGCCAGGGTTGAGGGGAGGTGGCGCTGCACAAAGAAAATTAGTGCAGCCAACTCCGCCTCCCCAAATAAGGCCCGTGCATGCACCCCTTGTGGGCGCCGCCTTCCGCAAGGAAGGCGGTCGCGGCTCTGGCTGCGCCGGCGAACAGCCCTGCCCTTGGACATGGTTCTGGGGACGGGGCGGGAAAGAAAAGGTAAAATAAATAAAGGAGTAAAGGAAATAAATAGCGGGCAATACAAAGAGAAAAAGTAGCTAAAAAACAAAAAAAAAGTACACAAAAACCAAAAATATAGAGGCAGGAAAATAGTTAGAGAAATAATAAGTAATAAAGATCCAAAAAAAGTGGCTATAAACAAAGGATTGAAAAGATTTAGGGAGGATTGAAAATCAGGCCCCAGAACCATGCAATAGAGTGGAAAACAAGATGGCCGCGCCCATTGCGACCACGTGCGCAAGTTCGCGCGATATTTTCTCCCTGAGCAAGCAAAAAGCAACGCGATCAAGTAAAAGCGATCGCGAACAGGAAATATCGACCGCGAACATGCATTGCGCGACCCGGAACAGGAAGTAAACAACGCCAGAGGGCGGGACAAGTGAAAACAAGATGGCCGCGCCCGTGAGCGACCGCATGGGTAAGTTGGCGACCCGCGAACACGCAAAAAATACCGCGAACAGGCGGCAAAAAACTTCCGCGTCTTCGCGATATTTCCGGCGTGTTTGCGGAGATTTTCTACATTCTCGCGATAATTTGCGGAAGTTAATTCCGCAAATTCCGCCTACCCATAGAAATGATATGGTCGTACAGAACGGCACCCAACACTGTCACCCATATATCACCATTTGTATCTTTGAAGGGAAGGAAACCTAAAACCAGTCTCACAGCAGGGTGGCTGGGTAATACCTATAACTGCAACGTAGACAGGATGGACATTGCGAGGAAAATTGGGGAGCAGCAGGAGAAGTAAAAGTTGAGGTATGACCAGAAAAAGAGCGTCAAGGTGCCCTCAATGGAATCAGGTGACTGGGTCCTTATAGACTTACCACCGGCTAGAAGAAGGAGTTCTTCCAGGTTTTCAGAGCCTATCAAGATTGCAAGTGTGGGAAGGAATGTTGTCCATTTGGATAATGGACAAACATGGGGAATGGACAGAGTGGTCAAATATAACCCTCCACGCAATGGTGGTGGTAGGGATGCACCCTTGCCTACTAACCAGGACAGTGTCCGCAGTTCCACAAGAAACACCACTAGTCCGGTTTGGCACAAAGACTATATTATTACTTAATTGGTAAAATACCTGTTACATTTACAATCCTGTGGGATGTTGTTTTCAGTTGCCCAGGGAGATGTGTTGTAATTTTGGTTGGTCCCGCCCCCCCCCCTTCTTTTCCTCTATAATGGTTTTGCCCTTGTGATGCAACGTTCTAAGTGAGCCTCCTTACGAGGCGGTTTTGTCAGTAAGATAGGACTAAGATGGTGGTGACTAATAAATTCTGTCATACCTTATAGGCGTCTTCATTTTATCAGCTATATCATCAGCATACATAATGGGCGCCCTCTATTTCAGGACGGAAGGAATTTGTAATTGCCGAAGAAGTTGGAAGGTCCAAAATAAACCATCTAAAGTGAATGAAGGTTGAAACACACCCCTGCCGTTGACTAATTTTCAGAGAATATTTTTCTATCAGTATACCTGTATTATTTAGATTTCCCAGGACCAGTTATTAAAGTGCAGTTCCTGGAGCATAGATGACAAATCGATTAGGACACCCCATCCTGCCAATTTCTCCCAAAGGAAGGCCCAGTCAACCATGACAAACGCAGAGAGAAAGTCGACAAACCAGCAGCAAACTTGCCAACGGTTTCTGTCAACCTCCTTCCTGCGCCCCATAATATAAAACAATTATCAATTGTAGATTTTTTTTTCTCTAAAACCACCCTGCTCTTTTAGGATGAGGATTAACCCAAAAACCAATGTTTCAAGATATTTCAGGATGGTTTGGCCATATCATTTATGTAGGGTATATCCAGAAGGGAGATCAGCATATAGTTTATTGGGTCATTCTTTAAATGATAACACATTGTTTCTAGATTAGTGCAGTATGCATTGAACATGATAGAATTGGCTTACTCCCACTGGAAAATGTAAATGTTGTGTAATTCCCTAGTAAACTGGTATTACATGTATCAAGGGCCTGTAAATTAAACTTTATGTGTCGTTCTGCAGCACTTATTGTGCCACCCACTTAAATAGCCCTGTAAACATGTCTTGGGACGTCCATTGCACCCTGTGCGTGCAGTTTTAAACTGCTATTTCAACATGGCAGAATATAACATTTGACAGGCCCAACCTTCCTTTTTAGTCTATATAAGTCAAATCTAGGGTACGACCTGGACAGCTCAGAGGGCAGTATGCAGCGTTTTGTTTAAAGTTGGATGTGTACTTTTTGGTTTTACGTGTCCTGGTAGTGAAAAACACCTAAACTCGTTTTTCACTATTGCAGGTTCTGCTTCTTCCATAAAATAACTTTGGAGTTACCTCATTACAGTTAATAAGCTTCTAATTAGGAATAGTTAGATTGATTGAGTTTGGTGTCTAAAGAATTGTAATTAAAATCCCTCTTTAATGTTAAAATCAGATATTTAGTCACTATTCCGAAAATGGCACTTTTAGAAAGTTAAACATTTCTTTTTCTAACCATTTGATGCCTTCAGCCTGATTCTGGGTTACATGAGTCATTGTAGCTGGCAGTTGGTCTTTGTAAATTGCTCCCAGATAATGATAAAAAGAGAAGATAGGTATTAACGGGATGGGCCACTCTGAGTTAATGAGGGGAAGATCTGTCACCTACCACACTTGCACATCACAAAAACTCTGCCTGAGCACTCTGACAAAGGGTTTGGCACTGGTATTTTGTTGCCCGAGACAAGCTGTGGCCAGGGCAGAGAGGAAGGGGATGCCTAACACCTTAGAGAAGTGGAGAACCCCAGAAGCTTCCTCTTCTTCGAAGTGGGCACCAGTCATATATATTGGACCATTAAACCTGAGCAGTCTGCCAGGAAGAATGACTGCTGTGATGCTGAAAGGACTGTCACTCTGCTGGATTGCTGCTCTGAAGAACAGCAGCCCTGATGTGCTGACCTGCAGCCCTGCTGCTCCCTTGCCTGGCTGTGAAGAACTGGACCTGTGTTGGACTTGGCCCTTTTGCGGTGTCATCCCAGAACTTTTTGCCTTTGGCTTGTATTTTTTCTGACCTGTTGTAGTGGTTTTATGACACTGGGCACTCTACCACTGCTGATCAGTGCTGAAGTGGATATTCTCTCTTTTGTGAATTGTGTTATGGATTGTGCCACCCACAGAAGCACCTTGTAAAATGTGCCATTGCAGAGCTGGTGTGCAGTCTGGGACTGCCATGTGGACTTCGCAAGTGCACACACTTGCCAGTCCCTAAACTTTCCCTTTTCTACATATTAGTCACCACTAAGCTGATGAGTACGGCATGTCCGGATAGTGAAATACTGCCAATTTCGTCTTTCACTATTGCAAGGTTATCTGTTCCCATAGGACAGAATGGGGAGTTTGTTTATAACATTTTATAAACATAGCTGACCCTGGGAACAAGATAGAAGGTTAAAGTTTAGTATGCCTGAACTCAGAATGTTAAAGTGCATCTTTTAGTGAGGGTGATTTTAACATTCCGTGTTTGAAAATACCACTTTTAGAAAGTAGGTATTTTATTGCCTAACCATCCGGTGTGCCTCTGCTAGGTTTGTGTTTTGCATGTGTGGCTTTTGGGTGACAGGGCAGGAGAGGGGCAGCGGCTCCAGAAGTCGGATGAGTCAGGGCTGGGCTGAATAGGCCTGGTCTGCATTTGGAGCGTTGGAAGGAGTAGCACCTGCACCTGAATATGGCTGTGCCTGCCTTCCACAATGACGGATCCGCCCCCCTGTGGTGTGTCTGGAGCCATGGCTCACACTGACAATTGAGGTTGTTGTGCACTTGCAAAGTGCCCCACAGAACTGGTTTTGGCTGGGTACAGACACTCTCTGCCTTCAGATTTTTGGGTATAAAAAGAGGGGCCCAGACCCCACACTTTTGGATCACTTCTGGGAAATCAAGAGGAACCGTTGCCAAGGAGAAGAGCCGGATAAGCTGAGGAGGAATACTGCCTGAGAAAACAGACTTTGTTGTTTGCTTTGCCACCTGCTTGAAGAAAAGATCTGGAAGGGCTTGAAACTGAGCTTGCCTCCTGTTCTGATGTCTCAGGGCCACAAAGACTTCACCACCAGCTCCCCCTAATTTCCTTGCTGGGAATTCCAACCTACAAAGAGGTGCCTGCAGCTGTTTAGGACCTCTAGAGACTATTTGTCGCTGGGAGCTGGAAAATTGACGCAACATCAATGAAAAATGTTGCATCCTCACCTGTTTCCGACGCATCACCGAAGAAACTGTTGCAGTGCCTGCCGTGGCCCGAGAAATCGCCTCATGACGCATAGGGTGCAATGATCTCTGAAGTCCGAGATCACTGCAACAATCCCGACGCAAGCCTGCTATGCGGCTGCACAAAAATATGCATCGTACCGGATCAACGCATCGCATCGAGGCACCAAGACCGTCACATCGTTGGGGGACGCAGTAAGAAACAGGCACATCAACTCCCCACGCAATAAGAAAAGGACGCATCACCTCTGCTCTAGTAAGAAACCGATGCATCAACTCCCCTGCACTCCAGTAATGAACCCACGCATCACCTCCCCCAGAGCAAGGAATCAATGCATCACCTTCCCTGAGTGAAAGCAACCAACGCATCACCTTCCCTGTGGCCATTTTGTTTGTTTTGCATGATGCATCTAAGGTAATTTTGAGAAAAGTGTCAAATTTACAACTTGCTTTGAGCTGAACTATTTTTACCATTTGAAAGCCTACATATTAGTACTGTATTGTGGATTTTTGTCGTTTGGTCTTGTTTTGGTTTAGAGAAAGTTTACTTATTTTTCTAAACTGGTGAGGTTTCCATTTGTTGTATTTTCACTGTATTACTGTATGTGTTCACAAATGCTTTACATACTGCCTCTGAGATAAGCCCGTCTGCTCGTGCCAAGCTACCAAGGGGGTGAGCAGGGGATATTTTAGAAGAATAGCCCCCTTACTATGACTAGAAGCAAGGGTCCCTATTTGGACAAATGTACCTACCTCTGCCAACTGGAGACTCCCATTTCTAACAACTTGCATCTCTGAACCTAGGACCACATAGTGACTCCAGGGACTAGTTGGCTGGCCTTCTGATCAGATGTTTCAGAGACATAGCAGGTTTCCAACAACCACCAACCCAGTCCCTGGAAAATCCTCAGTGGAATGTTTTTGTTCAGTAAGGAGTACCTTCCTGCTCAAAACTATCCTGCTTATGATGAGGGGTCCTGTACACCAGTACAAGTAAATGACAGGAATTTACTGTTTAATGTTAAATACGGAGCATTCCTTCCTTTCCCTTTCATGCTGCGCAAGGCAGTGCAGCAAGGTGGCTTGCTGTGTTGCGCTGCATCAAAGTTTGATAAATGTGCCCCTCAGTTCCTAGGAGAGTTTTTAAAAACCATGGTCTAAATCCAAACAAAACACACTATTGTTATACAATTTATTAGAGGATGATTGGAAGTCAGGGCAATGCCTTATATGCTATGAATATTCAACTAAAAAACCAAAAGGCACCATTTGATAACTTGCACTAGTTGATTGTTGTTGGGGAGAGGGAGACGAGGAAGGGTTTAGTGGTAAGAGGGTGATATTAGGGTGTGTAAAATGTTTATACTCCAAATCCAAGACGTGATTACGATTGATATATAACTATGGATATGTTCTAAAACTCATGATTAAGAACAATTTGTATCAAGGCGAATTGCGATTGCAAACGCTGAAATTCACAGAATTTCAGCGTTTGCAATCGCAATTTGGCCTAGTACTATGTATGAAAGCACAACTGTCTTGCAAATTAAGGAATTGCAAAATTTGCGATTCCTTATTTTGCGAAAGCATTTAAGGAATCGCAAATTGCGATTCCTTAAATGCAATGTATGAAGCACCCAAGTTGTGCGAATATGGCATAAGGAATCGCAAACTACCACCAACTACAGGTTGGTGGTAATTTGCGATTTCTTTCAAAATTGCAAATTTTTGCATTTTTCAAAGTGGCATGTGGTGCACACACATGCCCTTAGGGCATGTATATGCGCCACATGTGCACCTATGCTCATTTCAGGGGTGCATCAGGGTGTCCTTTGACACCCTGGCACATTTGAAATTGCATTCTCAATTTGCGATTCTCTAATTGGGAATCGCAAATTGAGAATGTCTTCCCATTCATTCCTATGGGCCTCTAGACCCATAGGAATGAATGGGGAGGTATTCCTTAATTGCAAATCGCAATTTGCGATTCACAATTAAGGAATATGTAGGATTCGCAAAATGTATTGCAAATCCTACATACATCGCGTTTTGCGATTCTCAAATAGCAATTCTCAAAAATTCGCTATTTGAGAATCGCAAAACCTAACATTGATACATATGGCCCTTAATCTGCAGACCCAGTTGCAGACTTGTTAGACTGTATATAGAATTATACCATCACAGATGTATCTGCAACACAAAATTACTATTGGACTTTGTTATTCTTGATGTCTTATACCTGCCCATCTTCACTTGAAGGTCAATTAAAAGTTAATATTAAAAAAAAGTATTCAGAAGTTTAAATTATTAGTTGGCACACTTGCGCCTTTTTTATGCTCTTTTTCCTTTCTGGCAGTGAAGCAGCTGTACAATGATTACTTGCCAAGACATTACGATTCAAACTGTCTAGACATCCAACCCAGGTTTTCAAACCAACTACCTGCAGTATCCAGTCTCTTTCTTTCCTTCTAACCACATCTTTTCCATGAACCCAGGTCACGTTCCCTAGCCTGGGCATTGTACAGGGGTGAGTGGACCAGTAAGTCAGAAGGACAGATTGCTACAAAATACTCAGCTATTAGGCAATCTTGTTGTGAGTGACAGTTTGCCAGACCCAAACTATTTATACTTTCTGAGGCCAGTCCTCTGAAGGCCACAGCACAAGCAATAATATCAAAGATTCAAAATGACACCAGGACCACTCTTGTGGCTTTTTGATTATATTAAAAAGATGCTATGGGCAAATTCCCTATGTCTCCTATAACTTCCACAATGTCAACTGTCTCATAGGACTCAGGAGTCAGTAACTCCATTCCATTCAGTACATTGATGCTGCCACCTGAAAAGTTATCTGATAATCATCATATTTTTCAGAATTTTATGGTGCAATGTAATTTTCGTTAAGGCCACCATCTCTATATGGTGGGCACTTCAGTAATGATGCTTAAACCTGGCCCGTCGCTGATCTTAAAGGTATCAACTTTAAAAAAGAGGAAATACGCAAACACAAAAATAATTTGATGAAGATTTCTTACATAAAGTATTCTAGATGTTTGCAACTGCTTGCCTGCACTGCTCAAGCTCCAGGCAGCGACACAGTCTGACAGGATAGCATCTTTCACTGACCCGGAGAGACCATGGTGTAGCTCTTAACAGCACAATATGGAGCACTTTTTAGGTCTTGCCTAGGCAACGCATGCGCTGTCTCGTCGAGAGATGCTGTCTACACTATAGAGGGGGAAGCTCTGCCCACTTTTTGGCCATAAATTTGGTTCGCTTTAATAATAAAATCTGCATTCTGATTGGATTTAGGCTTCTTAGTCCCGCCTCCTGACTGCCATGGCGTCATTTTTGCTCTTCTGGGGCTATCAGCCCCTTTCCTTGTAAAAGCGTTTTGTTTCCCTGTCTCCTCCCATTCCCTCCCACAGTCCCTAACTTCTTATACCATAACCATCCCCCACCCCCTCCCGTTCGTGCCTACTTTCATGCTGGCACTTCCATTTAAAATGCAATAGGTCTCGGGTAAGCCGAGTCCTGTTGTATTTTCAATGCTTGTTTGCATTGTGATTAGTGGGTTGATTTGCACTCTTTGTGTCACATGCGTGCAATGCCTTGCATCGTATGCATGCACAACTAAACAGTGGTGTTCCTAATTCATGGCGAGAGGCAGAGACAGCACAAGCAGCACCTGTCTGATTACACAATGCTTGTTTATTATCATGAGTGCCTGAAGCAACCGATCAGAATCATATATTGCTTCAAATGCAGACAGGAGCTAAACTTACCAAAGGTATTTCTAACATTTGTTTTCAATTTTGCCTGACACAAATTCCGGACTCTGCTCTATTTTCCCAACTAGTCAGGCCGAATTCAGAAAACGCGAGGGTTACACGCTGGACGAGGCCAGGCGCACAGTAGTGGGTGGCCAGACCTCACACCAAGCTGGGCACTGTTTTCACACAGAGGGAATGCGTGTTGTAGGAGGCCTTGGGTTCATGAGGCCAATAGCTATTCCTGGATTCACCACATTCAGGTGGGCAGAGTCACAGGGCTGACGTCATCATGCCCACAGCTGTCTAGTCGTGTGTGTGCTAGGGCCGATTTCTCAGGACATTCCTTAAAGAGTTCTCCTTCTGGAATCCTGTTTTTGCATTTCCAACCTATTAAAAGTGTAGTAATAGCAACACCTCTGCACGACTGTTGACGAACGTGTCAAAAATAAATCAGACAAACGTCAGAAAGTACCTCTTTTTTGTTGGATCAGGTTTCACCCGGTATACCAAAGGACAAGGCTCGAGTGTGCACATCTGTAAATGCATCCCTCTGTGAGTATAGGATGTGCATACTTTGCAATGGCCCTGCCAATGACCTTGACTTTGAAAGCACAAACTGTGCATGCGTCACACGTGGGGCACAGTGCACTCTGTGCACATGCAGAATCCTTTACCCATGCACTTCTTAGGGCATGAGTAATTTGCAACTTTTTAACTTGTGTGGGAGAAAAATAGCTAACCAGGATGTAAAATGGCAGTCAGGCACTGCCGGTACTTCCATGGCAACAGCGTGGAACGAACTGAAGGCAGACCCACAACTCTCCAAGAGTCTTCCCTCAGTTACTGGAAGAGTTGAGCAGCCTTAGGGAGGATGTAGCTGGGGATATGTCTAGGTGGCTTCTGTAGTTTGCAGGAGGGACGCAGAGAAGCCATTAGGACCTGTCTACCACAACTGCTACACCTGCAGCTGAAATGTGTTGTTAGATGTGAAAACTGTAAGGTAGTTCTACACCGCACAGTAATATCTCAGGTAAATATTTGTGTTCATGCTCCTATTAAAATGAGCTCTTTCTTTCATAGACATAAAAAGGTTCTCTTTAGGAAGGTCTTAAAGAAGTCTGAGTCAATTTCTCCCTTCCGTATACCTCTGAGTACTTTAGCAGTAAACCGCAGCTTCATGTATTCTCTTGAAGGAGGTCTTCATTTATCTTTCGAAGGCCCTGCACAGCACTACCCTTGTTTACCATGTGTCTAAAAAGCAACCTAGGGCTCGCCAGTGTTTCTTCATGACATTCTTTCTGGTGCGTCCAGTGTTCAAGAAGGAAAATATGAAGACCTTTTTTAAGAAAGTTACTGTAGATCAGCTAACCCTTGCTGTAAGATGCCCTCTTTTCTGGAAAGATGCTCTCCTTGAGTAAAGTTCTCTGATACAAGGACTGGAGCACTCCGGTACTACAAGCTTCTTGTCGGAACGCCAATAAGCCATGTTATGTTCCCTTGTCAGGAGCAGCTTATATAGTGACCCAGGACAGATGGTGGCTAGAAATCTTGCAAGACCTTGAGATCTCACGAGCACAGCTTCTGAATGAAGACTATGACTGTATTATGGAGAGGGCCTTCCCAGCATTACTGATGCTGAAACTAATAGTGGTGTACATCGCTTAATATGTGCTAGACTGGGTTTGACGACAAATGTAAGCAGGAACAAGTTGTGGGTCTCTGTAGGCCTTATATATGTGATCCATACATTCTTTGACTTTTGGTCAGTTGGACTGTCACAGACTCTTTAGCTTCTATGTAAGTCTTTCCCAATCCTATGGGTCGATGAGTGGCGACTTCGATTTCCCTTAGAGTGCCGAGAAGGGTGAGTGAAGATCGTGTTTTTTACAATACGAAGCATGACACCGAAAGGGGGTCGGTGTGTGAAGGCTGAACATTTACTAAAATTAATAATTTACATAAAGGGGTTCTGCAGGTCCACTCTGAATTATGTGAGCATATAAAGCAACACTCCCTTTGTCCTAGTTTCACAAATGTTTCCATATGGCCACAGAACTACTTGTGACATACGGTCCCATTCAAGATATGAGATCACTATATTGGCCCACTGACAGTGCCCTCTTTTTACACTTCTCTCCAAACCTTTTCTGGTGGGCTGCAGATTTTGGGACAGCAGGACTTTCTGACCCCTGTCAGACCCCTTTCACGTCACGGACACCAGGGAAAGTCTACTGGGGTCACTGCAGGTAGTCCTTGCAAGGGCGGTGTTCTACCATGATGTATGGACAAGGAGAATCTGAACCTGGCCCTTAAGACCTTTGCTGTTTCCCTATTATGGAGAAAAGGTCACATCAAGTTCTGATGTGTTGGGTTGCTGGCACTCTCTAGTTCATGTACATGTAGTTCCAGTTTGCTTTCGATGCAGTATCCGAAGCAAATTTAGGGTCATGCAGAGGGGTGGCCTTAATAGGGTCGGATTGGGATAAAAATTAGGCCCTGGCGCTCCACGAAAAAAAGTAACCTATATTTGTGAATAAGGACTTTTCCTGAAACGCTGCTTAGTCATTTTGGGAGAAATCTTTGATAATGTTGCTGAGAACCATGTTCACCTGAGATTCTCTGATTCCGATGTTTACCCTCAGGTCAAATCATCAGTTGCTTTGCTCAACCTAAGAACCTGAGGCTCCTGTTCACTCCCATTTCCAACCCAGCAGGAGCTTTAAGGATATTGATCAGTTTAGATCCCAAAGGCACCAGTTTACCTTTATTTCCCTGAAACAATTGTTCAATCTCATGTCCCTAATATTCTTGCTTTTCCCCATGCCTCTGCTCACTCTTAGTTCCCTTGGCCTAATGGTAACCTTCAGGTACCCACGTTTCCTACTCACCTTTGTTTTCCCAGCCTCCCTCCAGTCTCTCATCGACTCCTGCTCAGGACATACATCCCTGACAGAGCGACTTAAAGGTTTGTAATTCATCTGCCCGTTTTAATCTCTGGTGCTCCCAGGACCATCCATCCATTCATTCCTTCAGGGCCTCCCTCATCTCCTATCGCTGAGGTATAACTCTCAACACTTACCATGATCAGATCATCAGTGCATGCTGGTAGAGGCCTCACGTTTCCAGTGCTGGGCTTTCAGTTAACACAATGCACTCTGGGAGTTGTAGTCTTAGTTTAATTCCATTGACTCACTTCGACTAGAGCAACAGGCAACTACAGAGTGCAAAATGAAAGAAATGGACAGAAACCCGGTGGTAATGCAGTGACGGGACCACCTGCCAACCACAAAACCGACCAGAACAGTACCACACCCCCAAAAGTGCCAGTAATGATGTCTATCTCATCGTATGTACCATTATCAATTTCTACTAGTGAAAAACAATGTACACATTTAATCAATGGCATAAGATAAAACAAACATTAAAAATGCAACAGGCGTCGCCTTTTATTAAGTTAAAGCCATTTGCTTTGCTATACAATACCATTAGCAAAGCAAATGGCTTTAACTTAATCAAAGGAGAGACCTATTGCATTTTCAATGCTTGTTTAATGGAGTTTCTTCTTTTTTTGAAACTTCATTACAACAACATGGCTGTGTTCACATGCAAAGTGATACATTTTGTGATGGTTGCATTTGTCTCTGCATATCATGCAATTCAACAAACATTAATAAAGCCAAAATAAGAAAGAGTTAGCACCAGGTAGCGCACAGAGGCTGGGAGACAGTGATGATCATTTCTTGCGCTGTAGGTGGTGGGAGTGGAGTGGCAGTGAGAAAACAAAGTGAATAATGTATAAAAGTTGCTTTAAGACCCATGTAAACATACATGAAATGCTGTATCTGTTATTTGTAAACCGCAAACTAATAACCCCCAGGGCTTTCAAGGCGCTGGGGGCCATCACAGAGATTAAGTGAGCTATTGCCCAGAGTTATGGGCTGCTGAGCTGTGCTGCTGCTGACGCCGGGGATCCAGAGTCCGCCTGTGGCCGCTGCGCCACATCTCTCCCTCGGAACGATACAGAAAAGTTGAACATAGACATGGCATACATTATATGTGTAGATTCATGACCTAATTTACTGTACTTAGGAATGTGCTTTTGCAATGCTTGTTTTTAAGAGAAATGAGGAACGAGAATGATGCAACTGAAATTTATAAAAGGAGTCAAAAAGTTATGCATTTATTCATATTGTTCTAACACATACTTTGAATGGCTTATTTCTACTATGATACTGCAGCATGTATGGGGCACATCCGCCACCTTTGTGAAGGTGTATATTGCAGGCCAAATTGTAAATTAGGCCCCATGAATTCAGGCTTCAAGCTCCTCACATAGGGGCAGATCTACAAGAAAGTGCCACAGCGAGGCACAGCAAGCCCTTTGGCTGAAGCACTTTCAGAGCACAGGAATGGGACATATTTACAATATGTTGCATTTCTGTGCTCGCCCCTGCGCTGGTGCACAAACAGCTGCCATGTGCTGGGGCAGGCACCCTTGCATCGTGGTGCAAGGATGCCTGCATTATGGGGAGATTGTTTTTGTGGAGGAAGGGATCTTCCTGCAACAAAACAATCACTACAGGCAATTTCCTTTTTCAATGCGTGCTGTAGAATGCAGCACGCGTTGAAAGAGTAAAAAACGAGGAGAAATTAAAACATTTCTCCTCGTTGCACCTCGCTACGCCACCCCTAGGGTGGCGTAGCATACTGACTCATTTCCAGGTATACGATTCCTCGTAAATTTGGAAATGTGTCTGGTTCCATGGGTGTTGCGTGGGAACACCCACAGCAACACCCATGGAACGCCCTTTTCACGCAATGTGCTGCGTGGAA
Source organism: Triturus cristatus (assembly GCF_964204655.1). Taxonomy (NCBI): domain Eukaryota; kingdom Metazoa; phylum Chordata; class Amphibia; order Caudata; family Salamandridae; genus Triturus; species Triturus cristatus. Next base: position 835,599,741 of record NC_140588.1, on the reverse strand, counting down.
AGGGGCCATATTTACAAGGACAGGAAAAGCCACATAGGGTGGCTTTTTCTGTCCTTGTAAATATGGGACAGAGAAATGCGCTGCCAGTGCATCACAAAAAGTGACATACTAGCAGCGCAAGGGGCTTGTAAATCTGCCCCATAGTCCTTTTCAAGGTATTCACACAGAATTAGCGCACAAGAAGGGGGAGGGGGCAGGGGGTATACATATTTACGCTGAAAATGCCAATATTTTTTACTTAATATAATCCAAACAAAACCTCAATACACTGGCACAGTGTAAATGTAGGGAAGGGCAGACTCTTGGTTCTCAACGTGACACTGGATACATTTTTGAGGAACAATGCATGGCTCTTGGTGGATGGCTTATAGCAGGATGTATCATATGCTGAGTGTCATAATGAAAGCTAACGTCATCAGAAAAATGTGATAGCAAAGATAAGTGTTTTCCATTACACAATTTAAACACCACGGCGGCCCAGGTGCATTTCAAAATGAAGCCAGAGGCGGTGAGTGTTCACATTTTCATAGGGGAATCCCTCAGTGCGTTTTAAGGTTTTTGGGGGGCCAGAGTAAGATATATGTTAGTGTCCTCTGTTTAGAACAAGTTATAACTTAGTTACCCATTTTCAACTATTTTAGGTCCGCATCATGCTAAACAATACTTAAAATAGGATAACATTTGAGAAACAGGATCACACCAAAACACTTGAAATCTGTCTTGTCCAGTCCCCCAAAGTCTTTCAGATGACACGGAGGAGACACTGCCAGGGGCAAAGGCAGGTAAAGAGAGGGAGAGAGGTTGTCCTAGAGAAATAGAAGAGACCGAGGTGTAACAAACGTTCACGTTCCCAGTGGGCCCCTTGGAAGGTGGGGGGCCTCGGGCAATACCAACTTTGCACATGCCTTAAAACCTCTCTGGAAGCACTCATTTTACTTTAGTTCCAACGCTTTAAAGTATATTTCGGAATCTGAAGATCCGAATCTAAAAGCTGAGTCACTTTACAAGTGAGCTTGTCATAATTAAACAATTCATAGCTTGAAAGGAATTGAGTAGATCAGGGAAATTTCCTTATAGATGTAAGCAGGATTACACAAATCACCTGTTACTAGTTTCACTCCTCCTTTAACCTTTATGTGACAAATTGGACTTTGAACTGTGTGTTAAGAGGAAGGAAAATGCTTCTAGGGAATTTACGAATGCCTCTGATAGTAATTTAGAAACGAGCAGAAAATCAACCTATTACAATTTTTTCTTTAGCAAGAATATAATTACAGATTTTGACATGTCACCATAATTATAGACAGAAGCAATGAAGGTGCAGAGGGTGCCTAGGAAGTGAGGGGGATTAACAGTTGTTATTGTGGAAGCAAGCAGATGGAACTGACTAATTTTTTAGCATCAGAGGTCCACAAGAAAACCTATCCAACCTCCCAGGGTTGGGCACATCTGGGCCCTTGGTGGAGCTGGGGTGTTTTTGGGCCCGGCCCTTTTTGCAGGGTAACCCCCAAACGTTTTGCCTTCTTCTGTCCATTTTTCTGTCCTTCGATTTGTTGGCTTTAGGAATCTGGGCACTCTAAGACTGCTAATCAGTGATAAAGTGCATGTACTCATAACATGGTATGGTTGGTTTAGACCTGTCTGACATATTTAATTTACATGTGAGTCCCTGGTACGGTAGTATATCATATACCAAGGGCCTGCAAATTAAGTGCTACTAGTGGGCCTGCAGCACTGCTTGTGCCACCCTCAGAAACTTGTCTCAGTGTGCAGTGTACTGCCACTTTGACTTGGCATCTAAAACTACTTGCCAAGCCATTTTTTGTAGAGTTTTATATAGCGCAAACTTGACCCAAAGTATCAGTGCACCTCACATGAGCATCAATTGCGTTACAGACGTACACAATCATTTTGTTAGGCACATGGAGATTAAGCGGTTTGCCCAGAATCAGTGGATGTTGGCCACATAGGTCACCCCTAAGGTAGGCCTTAGGTACTCATATGGGCAGGGTGCACTGTACGTAAAAGATAGGACATATGCCCTTATTTGTGCCATGTCCTGGTAGTGGAAAACAACCTTTTTCTTTTTTTTACTGCTGTGAGGCCTACTCATCTCATGGGCTGGAATTGTGAATTCCCTTGTATATCCTTAAGTGGTAATTTTGAATCTGAAAGGAGTGGTATGGCCATTTTCGGTATGTTTAGAATGGTAGTGATAAATCCTGCTTACTGGTGTTTAGAAAGGCCACATTTAGAAAGTGGGCATTTCCCTGTGCTTATGACTCTTTGTGCTTTGCAGCCTGACTCCAACCAATGTCTGACCTGGGTGACAGCTACACAGGAAGCGCTGTGTGTGACACGGATTACATCTGCATTCGTATGCATACTAATGGTCCTTGTGCTCTGGGAGAGGGAGAGAGTGTTCACACTTTACTTGTGTATAGGTTGTGTCCTGCCCTCACACAAAGGGCTGATTTACCCCCTACTGATGTATGGAGCCAGGGCTGGGTTGAAAAGGGTTGTTGTGAACTTCTAAGGTTTCTTGTGAAGTCACCCCTAACAACAAATACATTTATGAGTATAAGTACAGGGGCTCTGACTCCATGATTTTAGATGCTGCGTGGGACGTGTAACCAGACAGTACTGACTCTACATGCTGGACCAGGGAACTGCTGTGCTGCCTAGAGGACCGCCATTAAGAATACCTACTTTGTTGTGCTGGCCCGCTGCCTGTTGGTCTGCTGGAAGGACTGCCACTCTGCTAAGGACCTTTATGTGCTGGCCTCCCTGCCTGTCGCTCCCTGTCTGCCCCCCAACTGTTCTCAAAGGAGCCCAATGCATGCGGAGCACTGTGTATTGCTTCCGGCCTTCTCTAAGCTCATCACATGGTAAGCAATCATTTTTGGTACCCTTTACTCGGCATCAGGATGAGCACTGTTAATTGCTTTGGTTGTTTTTACATTAAGCTTGAAGAGCGTTTCCTCATTGTTACCTCTGGGACTGGCAAGCCATTCAAGCCCATTGTCCTGGGCCGAGTACCTGGGAGTAGAGCTGCTTTCCACTGCGGAGGCCATTAATGGCTGTGGAAGAGGTGTGCGGCCTCAGGGAAAGCCCCCATGTAGCACAGCTTTCTCCCCCACCCTCAGAGTGCGGACTTCAGCTCCTGCACCCAGTTCAGCCACTAGGGACCCGAGGGGAACTGCCATGCTGCCCTTGTTCCACAAAACTAACCCGAGGGGTCCATCACCATGACGCCTTCCAGCAGAAGCCCCCCAGTGGGGCAGGGCATGGTGCAGTGAGAAAGGTGTTGGGTTTTGTGCAATGGTAACACGCAATCACGGGCAGTTGGTTTAGGATGAAACAGAAGTGAGGGACAGAGCAAGGTCCCTCCAACACGGTAGCTAGTTCTTGGGTGGAATATGAAGATCCTCCCCAGTACTTTCAGGCATATTGCTCCCACTGAGGGAGTAAGGTAGTTGATCCTGGCGGGGATCGTTGCTTCAGGATAGTAATCCCAGTAAATTACCTTAAATCACCTAAAAGGAGCACAGGCCTGTGTGTGCTCTAACGCTTGGCTGGTAAATCCCTCCTTTCCAACCAGGCTCATAAAAATTGCTGAAGCACCACTAATAGGAGTGCAGGGGTTCCTGTGCTATATGGGCTCATTGTTACTGATGTGTGTGAAACTTGGTAATGTATGTACTACTCTTGATATTTGGTGATTCCTGTGTAGTACCTCTATCCTCACTGCTGCATTACGTGCACTGATGTTATAAAATGACAGCGGTTAAGACTCGACCCTGGAATAAAATTAATGAAGATAACCTGGAGGAAGCACGTGTTACATGCACCCCTAGCTTAGCTCCAGATAATAAGGCTGCTGACAATTTTGATAATTGGATCAGATCAGCAGTTCACCTTCTGGTACCAGAAACAGCGAGTAAACAACGAAGAGTTTAACCTTCTGCAGCATGGTACAGTATGGAATTCAAAACCATTAAATGCAAGTGTGGGCACTAAGAATGGGTCTGGAGATCTGACTACAATGAGCAGGGTAAACTGGACTACAAGTTAGCCTTAGCAGAATACAAAGAAGCAATCACTTGCACCAAAAAGAATTATTTTACCACAAAAATAGAGTCAGCTAAATGCTCATTGAGAGAACTATTTAAAACCACTACCACTCTCTCCAAATTGCAGCGGGTAAATCAATTCTCTCCAGATCAAGCCTTCAGTAATAGGATGGCTAACCTCTTCCAGGATGAAGTCCTAATGGTCTATAATGAGCTTGCATTAATCACTCCTGACATAGATAACAGGACGATAACTGAGGTTACCATCACGGATAATCCCTCCTTTTGTCAGCTGTCAAATTTCTAGCTGCTAACTCAAGAGACAGAAAGCAAACTGTTACAAGTTACGAAATGTGGCTCCCCAGTGGATCCCTGTCCCCCCTCTTTTTCATATGGCCTTGGATATGGTGAGCACAATCAATCAATCAGGGGGTTTATATCGCACGCTACTCACCCGTGAGGGTCTCAAGGTGCTGAGGGTAGTAGCTCCTGATCAGTTGAAGAGCCAAGTCTTGAGGACCTTCCTGAACGTGTGCAGGGTCAGGGAGAATCTGATGTTCATGGGGGGGCTCGTTCCAGGTCTTGGCTGCGATGCAGGAGAAGGCTCTCCCGCCAGTTCTGTTTCTGTGGATGCGAGGGACCTGTGCTAGGGTGAGGGTCGGCAGTGCTGAGGTTCCTCTTGGGTACGTGGAAGGATACTCTCTCGTTGAGGTATTTGGGTCCGATGTTGTTGAGGGATTTGTAGGTGTGGGTGAGGAGTTTGAAGGTGACCCTCTACTCGATGGGGAGCCAGTGGAGGGCTCAACGGTGTTAGGTCATGTGTTTCTGACGCGGTGTCCCGAGGACGAGTCTGGCTGCGGTGTTCTGGATGTATCTGGAGTTTGTGTAGAAGAGATCTGTTGATTCTGGAGTAAAGGGCGTTCCCGTAGTCCAGTCTGCTGGTTATAAGTGCGTTGGTGACGGCCCTTCTGCAGACGGGGGGGATCCATTTGAAGGTCTTACGGAGGATGGGAAGGCAGTTGAAACTAGTTAAAGTGACGGCCTAGACCTGCCAGTTTATGGAGAGCGAGGGGTCAAGGAGATTGCCTGGTTCCATGTGTGGTCTGTGGGGATGGGAGGGTTCCTGAGGGTGGAGAGCCACCTGGTGTTGTCCAAGGCAGAAATGCAGGGTCCGAGGATGAGGACCTCGGTCTTCTCTGAGTTGAGCTTCAAGCAGCTGTCTTTCATCCATGCTGCCACATTCTGCATTCCTTCCTGGAAGCGAAGTCTGGTGTCATCAGGATTCTTTGTGAGTGAGAGTATGAGCTGAGTGTCATGGGAGTAGGATACGATGCTGAGCCTATGCTGTCTGACGATGGCGGGGAGGGGGTCCATGTAGATGTTGAAGAGTGTGGGGCTGAGTGAAGATCCCTGGGGTACGCCGCAGTTGATTTCCATGGGCTCAGAGAAGAAGGGAGGGAGTCAGATCCTCTGGGTTCTGACGGAGAGGAAAGATTGGATACAGTAGAGGGCGGCTCCTTGTATCCCTGCGTCATGAAGTCTGGCTGCGAGCGTGTGATGTGAGACGGTGTCGAATGCTGCGGAGAGGTCTAGAAGTGTGAGGGCCGTAGTATGTCCCTGGTTGAGTAGTATGCGGATGTCGTCAGTGGCAGCGAGGAGGGCGCTCCCGATGCTGTGGTTGCTGTGGAATCCAGACTGGGAGGCATCTAGGATGGAGTTCTCTTTGATGAAGGCAGTCAGCTGGGTGTTTATGAGTCTCTCAGTGACTTTGGCCACAAAGGGGAGGAGAGAGAATGGCCGGTAGTTGTTCAGCACCAATTAGACCCCTCTCCTAAATAATGTCTGTTTGTCAGACTCCCTCCTCTCTTCATGGAAAAAAGCATGTATTAGACCCATTTTGAAGAAGCCCTCATTAGACCCCGCTGAAGTAAAAAAATTACTGACCTATATCCTGTTTACCGCTAGCTGCGAAAGTTCTAGAAAAATCCATCAATCAGGAATTAACTGGTTACCTAGAATCCAATGACCTCCTAGATTCTGCTCAAAATGGTGTCAGAACACGTCACTCAGCGGAGTCAGCTCTATCCATGGCCACCGAGCAGATTCATAAACAAGTGGACAGTGGGGGGAGATATATTGAAAAGTAACAACCTAGGCAATTCTCATGAATAGTGACATATGCTAATTCTGTATCTAATAGTCAGAGCAACTCAAACAGTGAAACAAATCTGGAAAATATTGTTGTTTTTAATTGTAATTGGTTTGTACATTCAAAAATAAAACACAATTTTATTATGCATAAACATGTGGTAAAATCATTACAATCATTAAAATAAATTGTTATCTACACACCTTTATGCTTTTCGACGCGCGTTTCGGCGTAAATAACGCCTTCGTCAGGAAAAAAGCCACAATTCCTGTGCTCCAAGTGATGAATGCTGGAGTTCCAGGAGGTTAAAATGATTCAGCTAGATGAATACCTTGGTGTATGTTGATCCATCTAATGGTAATCGATCAATCAGGAAATAGATAGCATTTCTTTTATGTATTTCTTGGAGAATAACCCATGGAGATGATTAGATCTCTGCTTAATAGTGGGCTCTTCTAGGCACCAGATATTGATTAAATGGTGGATATCTGTCACGTGAACGACAAAAGCCTTCCATTTGCCATCCAGGGACATACTGTTTTCCTCATCTTAGAGAAGTCCTGTCGGCACTAAAAGCATCTACAAATCAAGGTTAAATCATACCTACTACGCTTTTGTCGTTTGATGGATCAACATACACCAAGGTATTCATCTATCTGAATCATTTTAACCTCCTGGAACTCAAGCATTCATCACTTGGAGCACAGGAATTGTGGCTTTTTTCCTGACGAAGGCGTTATTTACGCCGAAACGCGCGTCGAAAAGTATACAGTTGTGCCACAGCATTGTTTACTTCTCACTCTTGTGTAGATAACAATTTATTTTAATGATTGTAATGATTTTACCACATGTTTATGCATAATAAAATTGTGTTTTATTTATGAATGTACAAACCAATTACAATTAAAAACAACAATATTTTCCATATTTGTTTCACTGTTTGAGTTGCTCTGACTATTAGATACAGAATTAGCATATGTCACTATTCATGAGAATTGCCTAGGTTGTTACTTTTCAATATATATTACCCTGTCCTAGGAACTATCAGGGGGTCCTTGCTATTTTCCAGGACAGTGGGGGGAGAGCCATCCTTATCCTATTGGACCTTTCAACCACATTTGATACTGTGAACCACAAAGTATTAATACAGAGACTGAAGGAAATAGATCTAAAAGGCATGGCCCTAACCCTACTCACCTAGTTTCTGACCACAAGGGAACAGAGGTTGTGCTGGGGTAACTTGACATCTGAGGCGTTCTCACTCCCCGGTGGAGTCCCGCAAGGATCAGCCATATTACTGACCCTGTTCAACATTTACGTCACTCCGCTGGCTAGACTGATCAAAGCACACGGTTTCTCTTTGATCATGTATGCAGACGACACTCAGATAATGATAGTGCAGAAACAGTGGCAGGAAGGTTTCACAACTGCCTGAAACACGTTATTGAGTGGATGCATTTGAATTTTCTTAAACCAAATATCAATAAAATAGAGATCGTGGAGTTCGTAAAGGGTCCATCAATTTGGAATCAGCCATGGTGGCCAGTGGAGGCTGGGCAGTGCCCTAATTCTCCCGGGAAGACAAGAATCCTAGGAATTTTGTTTAACGAACAGTTGAACTTTGCAGGCCAGTGCAATCTCTTGACCTCATCGTGTTTCTTCCCTCTAAAGGTCCTGCGTACAATTCTACCATTTATTCCTCAAGACCTTCGCAATGCTGAGGTAGTAGCACTGATTCTTTCAAGAATCGATTACTGCAATGTGCTTTTCTAGGTGTTGACAAACGTCAAGTACTAAAACTCCAATCTCTGCAAAATGCCGCAGCTCGGGTGTTACTCAACATCCCTAAATACCATCCCTTCTCCAACAGTATTATGGAGCTTCATTGGCTCCCGGTCCAGAAACACATCGAATATAAAGCTCTGCGTATGGTGCACAAGGCACTGTATGGACAGGGTTCATTGGACCTACAGCAACTTTTTTGGTGGCACATCCTGCCCTGAGATCTTAGGTCAGCCAATAAAGAACTAGTTTGTGTCCCAAAAATCCGTAGAGCTAGATGGGGGAGGGGAGAACCCTCTCTTATGGGGCGGCTAAACTCTGGAACTCGCTGCCAGTCACAATTTGGCTACAAGCAAACAGACTCCTGTTCAGGAGAATGCTTAAAACCTGGTTGTTTCCAACTAAGCTAACTTAATCATGCTCACTTTGCAACAGTAACCACAACGCATTACAGTTCAGCGCCAAGGTGCCTCTGCATTAGTTGCGCTCTATAAATGTTTTACTTAGTTACTTATAATGTATGTCATTTTGCTTTGCATTGTCAGGATAATGAGTATTATCTCAGGATTTGTATAGTATGCACAGTATTTATGTTTTATGTAGCTTTAGTCTAGGTTTCATGCACAATATAGAGTATATATTTTTCTATAATACTTTTTGGATTCTCTTTTGTAGATTGTTTATTGTGTTTCTGTGTGAGTGTGTTGCGCAAACTCTTTACACATTGCCTCTTATGATAATCCTGTCTGCTCTTTGGTGTGTAACGTACTTGCCTGACAAAAATGGTGTGGTTCTGCCTGGCTTAGGTGCCTACCATAGCCAACAAGAAACCCCATTGCTAACAAGCCTTAACACATCTAGGGTGTTTTGGTTCGATGGCATCTCTCACATTAGCTGCTTGACATGGATTACATGAACTACATGAGCAATCATGCATCTCCTTCACTATGTGTCATGTGCTTGCAGTGTGTTTGGTGTGTGAGTATGCCTTCCTAGATGATATGCACAGACAGTAATATACAGACTGCTACTGCTCCTAAATGTCTGCAAGGGGCTGTTTTCACTTGGTGCATGTAGTGGCAGTTGTGTAACAAAAGCCGCTGCAGCAACTGTGGAGAACCGTGGAGTGGGGGGCAGCTCCAGGGGTCTGTGCATGGGTGGCTGACCCCTAGCCTGACAGCTCCTGACTGGGTCCACAGTGGGGGGCCCACTCCATGCATTTTGCAGCCCCCCCTCCTGAAATGTAGTTATGCCACTGTGTAGAGGTTAACAGATCTATGTTATTTTTATACAGCTATATTAATCATATGGACATATTCATTTAAAGCTGCAGGATACAATACACTTTTTTTCAAATGTGAGGAGAGGAGCTATTGTTTGACATGAGCAGCTTGGGCATTTCTCAGGACACCGCAATCAGCCCACCAATATAGGGCCCCATGCCACTCTCCTGAGGGCCAATGGTGACCTTCCATCCCGCAGGTTTGCCCTGCAATCAGGGCTCCTGTCCATCTGCCCATACAAAGGCCCTGAAAGGCATTTATTGTCTAGTATTTTGGTACTTCACCACTTCTAACCGACTCAAATGAAAAGGGACCCTTTCTCTTCCAGCCCTTTATGAGCTGTAAAAAGGTGCTTTTTGGAGGCTGTAAGGGTGAAGCTGCAGCACAGGCAGGGGCTGAACAAAGCAGCTTCAGCAACAGAGTCTATTGAGATGCAATTCCACCCACCTGCCTGTAAATTGCCCTCTATGTCTGAATGAAAATCTGTGTTGGGCACCAGTCCTGGGAGTATGCACTTTATGTTTATTTCTTGAGTTGAGGGCTCTTTCAATGTGCTCCAAAAAGCACACAATTTGGCCTCATGGGAGGCCAGGATTAAAACCATGTCTTCTGGTTCCTCATTTCCAAAAATCCATTAGACCACAACTGGGTTAGCATTGATTCTGATTATGAGGTCAAGGGCTGCCCTTCCTGGGAAAACGACACTGTGTTATGGACCTTGCTAAGCTTTCGAATACAGTGTTTATTTCCATCATATTTAGGTGAAGTTGTGAATTTGAGATTAATTGTCAAATATCTTTGGTCCATGGCAATAAGTACACACTAGCCCACGTCTTGTGGCAAAGGGTAATTACTAGGCAATATGCGTGGAAGATACCCATATTTATTACTGATGATTCAAAGCTTCATTTGGATACAAGAGCTGTTTGTTTTCTAAATGTGTCTCTCAAAATGTGCAATGACGAACAGTGAAAGCTTGCTTCAAGAGGTTGTAGAGGGATGTGAACTCAAATATAGTATAAATACTAACCACACTTGATACACTTAATCTCCAGTCAAGTTATCTTTTAAAAAAGTCTGCTTTAAATGAGGGGGATTTAGATCAAAACACCTAAAATGCAATATGTTCCCCATCAAACATCTTCCCATGTCTCCTCACCCATGTATCATCACAGGCACAAAGTGTCCTGTGTAGTGATAAAGGAAAGTGGGATTCATGCCATTGGCCTGGCAGTGCTACACCATGACTGAGAGGCCTACTGGGTCTCACAGTGATTTGTCATCACCGCTGAGCCTGCTCCAGGCGAGGTCGCCCCCACACACCGCTGCTCCTGCCCGCTGCTGCCAGTACTCTGCCCTGCTGACTGCTGTGCACTTCCTGCTACTGCCATTGTTTTTTTGCCGCTGTTTGCCATCTGCTGCGTGCCTTTTGCTTCCCCTTTGTCTTTCGCCTGGTGTATTTTGCATTTGTTTCCCTTTTTTGCCTTCTGTAATCTGCTGTGTGCCTTTTGTTTCCCCTTGTCCTCCGCTTGTGTATTTTGCATTTGTTCCCCTTTCCCCTCTTGCCTTCTGTACCCCTCTTCCCTCCTTCTGCTGCCCTCCCCCACCTGTGAGCTCCCTCCAGCCGCCGGACGACCCAGCCGCCGCTGAGCCGCCCTCGGTCCTCCTTCCCGCCACTGCCCTCCGGCGTCCCCGCCCCCCTCCTGCCCATTGGCTGCCCCGCTCCCGCCACCCAGCTGACCCGCCCTCCCGGCTCCTCACTTAAGGGGACCGAACGCAGGGGTAGGGAGCGACCGCTGAGCCTGCTCCAGGCGAGGTCGCCCCCACACACCGCTGCTCCTGCCCGCTGCTGCCAGTACTCTGCCCTGCTGACTGCTGTGCACTTCCTGCTACTGCCATCGTTTTTTTGCCGCTGTTTGCCATCTGCTGCGTGCCTTTTGTTTCCCCTTTGTCTTTCGCCTGGTGTATTCTGCATTTGTTTCCCCTTTTTGCCTTCTGTAATCTGCTGTGTGCCTTTTGTTTCCCCTTGTCCTCCGCGTGTGTATTTTGCATTTGTTCCCCTTTCCCCTCTTGCCTTCTGTACCCCTCTTCCCCCTTCTGCTGCCCTCCCCCACCTGTGAGCTCCCTCCAGCTGCCGGACGACCCAGCCGACGCTGAGCCGCCCTCGGTCCTCCTTCCCGCCACTGCCCTCTGGTGTCCCCGCCCCCCTCCTGCCCATTGGCCGCCCCGCTCCCGCCACCCAGCTGACCCGCCTTCCCGGCTCCTCACTTATGACGCCCCCTGAGCGGCCGCGCAGCAGACGCGCGCAGCGGGAGCACCGAATGAGCGCTGAAGGTGCACCAAAGGTAAGCCCGTCTGCGCCCATCCGCGCCTGGACCGCGCCCAGCGCCAGACCCTTTGGCCCCCGCAGACACCAGCCCACCCGCCGGACTCACGACGCCACCGACCTCAACGCACTCAACACCGGCCGGATCCCCGGATGCCACCGAGCCACACCGAGACGCACCCACGGACCCTTCAGCTGCCACTCCTGCAAGTTCACCAGCATCCGGACCTGCACTGCACCAACACCCGCCAAATCGAGCACCAGCAGCAACCACCTGAAGTGCATCCTGCTCAACACCCGCTCCGTCCACAGACATGCCGTCCAACTCTGGAACCTGATCGACACTGCATCCCCAGACGTCGCCTTCCTCACGGAAACCTGGATGAACGCCTCCTCAGCGCCCGACATCGCCATCGCCATCCCGGACGGATAAAAGATCACCCGGAGGGACCGCGTCAACCAGACCGGAGGAGGCATCGCCATCGTCCACAAGAACACCACCTGCATCACGACCAACACCGACAACACCCTCACAGCCGCCGAACACCTGCACTTCCAGATCCACACCGACCCCCAGACCACCCTCAGAGGCATCCTCATCTACAGACCCCCGGGACCACGCACACAATTCAGCGAAGACATCGCCGACTTCATCAGCCCGCACGCCCTCCCCTCCGCTGACTACATCCTCCTCGGGGACCTCAACTTTCACCTGGAGAACACCAACGACCGCAACACCACCACCCTGCTGGACAACCTCACCAACCTCAGTCTCAAGCAGCTGGTGACCTCCCCCACCCACTACGCCAGACACACACTCGACCCCGTCTTCTCATCCAGCCAGCACATCGCCTTCAGCCACACCACCGGACTCCACTGGACGGACCACAGCTGCGTCCACTTCAGCTTCAAAAAGAACACGACCCACCACCACCAGCAACAGGTCGCACGCAGAAACTGGAACAAGATCACAGCCGACCTACTCGCCGCAGCCCTGAGCCAAGACCCCCCTGCCGGCTCCGCGAACCCCAGCCAGGCCGCCAACATCCTCACGAAGTGGATCAGCAACTGCACAGATGACCTCGCCCCACTGAGGACCCCACCCAGCAGACCCGGCAGTAAGAAAGCGCCCTGGTTCACCGACGAACAAAAGAGCTCCAAGAAGAACTGCCGGGCCCGCGAGCGAACCTGGCGCAGAGACCCTACACTAGACAACATAACCGCCCTCAAGCTCGCAACCCGAAAACACCACCAACTGATCCACACCACCAAGAAAACCGCATTCAAGGATCGACTGGACAACAACGCGCACAACAGCAAGAAACTCTTCAACATCGTCAAAGAGCTCTCCAATCCCAACGCCGGAAACAATGACATCACCCCATTACAAGACCTCTGCAACTCCCTCGCCTCCTACTTCCACAGCAAGATCGCAGACATACACAACAGCTTCAGCACACAACCGACGCACCCTATGACCACACCGACGACCCCCACCACCACCCTCCGCGCCTGGACCCCGATCACCACCGAAGACACCATCCGCACGATGAACTCCATCCACTCCGGATCCCCATCCGACCCCTGCCCTCACCACGTCTACAACAAGGCCGACGCCATCATCGCACCCCACCTGCGGGACATCATCAACACCTCCTTCAACACCGCTACCTTCCCAGAGAGCTGGAAGCACGCCGAACTCAGCGCTCTACTGAAGAAACCATCAGCGGATCCCACCGAACTCAAAAACTACCGCCCCAACTCACTCCTCCCATTTCCGGCCAAAGTCATCGAGAAGACCGTCAACAAGCAGCTCGCCGCCTTCCTCGAGACAAACGGATCCCTCGACCTCTCGCAGTCCGGCTTCCGGGCCAACCACAGCACCGAGACCGCCCTCATCGCAGCCACCGATGACATCCGAGCCCTGCTCGACAACGGAGAAACTGCGGCCCTCATCCTCCTGGACCTCTCCACGGCATTCAACACTGTCTGCCACCACACCCTAGTGCAGCGCCTCAGCAACGTCGGAATCGAAGAAAAGGCACTAGAATGGATCATCTCCTTCCTCGCCGGAAGGACACAGAGAGTCCGCCTCCCCCCGTTCAGATCAGAAGCCACCGAAGTTATCTGCGGCGTTCCTCAAGGCTCCTCGCTCAGCCCCACCCTCTTCAACGTCTACATGAGCCCCCTCGCGGCCATCGCACGCCAACACAACCTCAACATCATCTCCTACGCCGACGACACCCAGCTGATCCTCTCCCTCACCAACGACCCCGCCACCGCCAGAGCCAACCTACACGAAGGGATGACAGACGTAGCCGAGTGGATGATGAACAGCCGCCTGAAACTGAACTCAGACAAGATGGAAGTCCTCATCCTGGGCTCTTCACCCTCCGCCTGGGACGACTCCTGGTGGCCCACCGCCTTGGGCAGCGCACCCAAACCCACAGACCACGCACGCAGCCTGGGCTTCATCCTGGACTCTTCCCTCTCCATGACCAGACAAGTCAACGCCGTCTCCTCGTCGTGCTTCAACATCCTGCGCATGCTACGTAAGATCTTCCGGTGGATCCCCACCGAGACCAGGAAGACGGTCACCCAGGCTCTCATCACCAGCCGACTAGACTACGGCAACTCCCTCTACGCCGGAACCACCGCCAAACTCCAGAGGAGACTCCAGCAGATCCAGAACGCCTCAGCAAGGCTCATCCTCGATATTCCCCGACAGAGCCACATCTCCGGTCACCTGAGGGACCTGCACTGGCTCCCGGTCAACAAAAGAATCACCGTCCGTCTCCTCACCCACGCACACAAAGCTCTCCACAACCAAGGCCCAAGATACCTCAACAGCCGCCTCAACTTCTACACTCCGACACACCAGCTCCGATCGACCAACCACGCCCTCGCTGCCGTCCCCCGCATCCGAAGAGCCACTACAGGAGGAAGGTCCTTCTCCTACCTGGCCGCCAAGACCTGGAACTCCCTCCCAACCCACCTCCGTCTGACCCAAGACCACCTCGCCTTCAGGAAGCAGCTCAAGACCTGGCTGTTCGAGTAGTAGTGGACCCCCCCTCCCCAAGCGCCTTGAGACCCTCCGGGTGAGTAGTGCGCTATACAAAATGCTTGATTGATTGATTGATTGTCATATTTGTGAGGATGAGGCAAGGGAATTCTCTTCCCCTCTGCATTGCAGGGCTAAACCCTGGATGTAAGGCGCAAGCCAATGGAACTACCTCTAGGGGCCTCACTGCACTAGATTATGTCTGTCAGGCACAGGGATGGGACTATGGTTGTGAGGCCCAGGAAAAAGCACCTGCCTATCCTGGACCTTGCAGCAAGGGATCATGAGGATAAGACCTATGGAGGGAAACTGCTGTCAAAGGCTGGCAACCTTAGATCCTTGCTGTGAGACCCAGAGAAGCATGTTTCCCCTAAAGACAATTGCTGTTCACAAACTGCACTTCTAAAGTTACTACAGCGAAAAATGACCCAAACCAGTAGTAAGCATACTTCATATTGGCTTCCCTTATGATTTAAGCCATTTACATGTTTTTTTTGGATGCGCAACATTTACCCTTTAAAACAGAATGCAGAATCCACAAACCTCCTATTACAAGTTACTGTATATAGGAAATTGGTTTACAGGTTGAGGGGGTTGAAACCTATTCAAGCAATAACCACAATTATTGTCAAGGCACAGTCATAAGCAAACCCCAAATTACCCTGTGTTCAACACTCTGGCAGCGTGGCACAGAACAGTCAAGCTTAACTTGGAGGCAATGTGTAAAGAATTCATGCAACACAGAAACAGTAATAAAGTGAAAACACAACACAAGAAAAACCCCACACCAATTTCGACAAATAGAGTAATATTTAATAAATAAGTGTTAGACCTGGCACCATTGGCGTGGGTCTCCCTTCCATTTCCCACTGTTGTCTCCTCTGTTTTTGCTGGTAATAGATGCTCTGGGCGCTGTGCCACTGCCATTCAGTGCCACAGCGCGAATGCTCCCTGTGTAAAGATGACATGTAAATCCATGATTGGCTTAGTTGGTTTGCCTGTTAGTCCCGAGTAGCGTGGCCTGTGTGTGCCCAGGGCTGGTAAACCAAATGCTGCTGGTGGGCCTGTAGCGCTGGTTTGCGCCACCCACAGAAGCAACATGTAAAGTGTGTCTCAGACCTGCCACTGCAGTGTGTGAGTGCAGTCTAGAACTGCCATCTTGGCTGTGAAGTGCACCCACTTCCCAGCCCCTGAACCTTCCCTTGGCATCATGTAAGCCACCTCTATGGTAGGGTGCATTGTATGTGTAAGGTAGGAAATGCTCTGATGTGTGTAGCATGTCCTGGTAGTGAATTACACCCAATTTCGTTTTTCACTACTGTAAGGCTACCTGTTCTCCATAGGCCAGAATGGGAGGTTTGGCTATTACAATCTATAGTCCTAACTGACCCACAGAACATGGTAGAAAAACGAATTTAGTATGCCTGAGCTCAGAATATTAAAATACATCTTTTAGTGAAGTTTATTTTTATATTCTGTGTTTGAAAATACCACTTTTAGAAAGTAGGTCTTTTCTTGCCAAAGCCTTCCAGTGTGCTCTGCTGTTATGTGTATTGGCTGTCTGGTTTTGGAGGGACAGGGCAGGCTGTGTCAGACCTGGGTTGAATAGAGAGATCTGCATTGGAGTATGGGGAGGGGTAGCTCCTGGACCTGAATAGGGCTGTGCCTGGCAAGGTGAATGCTGGCTCCACCTCCCACTGTGTGTCTGATGGCAGACCCCCTCTTTCTGAAAGTAAGGATGCAGCCTGGTAAACAAAGTGCTCCAGGGCTGGGCAGAACTGGTTCTGGCTGGGTTCAGTGACTTGTAGCTTCTGATAACAAAGACTTTTGGGGTATAAATATCTGTGCGGAAACCCCTACAATTTGTATTGCTCCTGGACAACAAGAAGAACCTCTGTCCATGTAACTGAAGGAATCTGCAGGAGAGGACTGTCCTTGTGCTTGTGTGCTGTTTCTTGGACTGGCCTGCAGTGGTTACTACTGGACTTGGCAGAAGAGGAAAAGGACTTTGAAGGAACTTTTATTTTAGCTACAGCAATCACCCAAGGGCTAGAAGAGAGCCAGCCTCCTGCTGGAGTCTCAGGCACATCAGACTCCACCACCAGCCTCCTGTTTCCTCCCAGCGAGGATTTCTATCTGCAGGTGAGGCTCCTGTGAGTTCCAGGGCCTCTAGCTCTACTGTGGAGAAGAAAGTGCGGAAAATCGTCGCTAACGCCCGTTAGCGAGCCCCCGCAACTGAAGAGCGAAAGGAAAATCATCACGCTGCTGCCGCTGACTGCTCGCTACCGGAGATCATCGCATCACACGTTTGCGGGCTGACAAATGCTCGCTAACCCGAAGATTATCGCATCGCATGTTTGCGGGCCTCCAAGTGCTCGCTAACCAAAGATCATCGCATCGAGTTCATCGCATCACGAGATCGCAGCACGGACGCCGAGTGTTCGCCATTTTTATCACATCGCATCAGGATCGTCGCTCCCTCGCGGGCGCCATTTCTTTTCATCGCAACAAGATCGCACACGCAACAGGCTCAGTGCATCATCCTCCCTCCAGGGCAAGGATTTCATTGCATCGCCGGCTTCGCGTGTAGAAGTTTGTCGCTTTGTCCTGCACACAGATCAGCGCATCATCCTCCCTTGTGGCAAGAATTCAACGCATCACTGGCCATGCGTGAGGAAAATCATCGCTACAACTCCTTAGCGACATTTTGGTTGCTTTGCTACAGAATCCAGGTATTTTGGGCCATATTATCAAGATAGGCGATAAAATTATCGCCGCATTAGCGGCAGAAAACTGTCGCTAAAACGGCGATAATGGGCTTGATAATATGCTCTATGGAATTCCAATTGAAGCCCATGTTAGATGTGAAAGACATCTAACCTGAGCTTCAATTGGGATTCCATAGAGCCTATTATCAAGCCCATTATCGCCATTTTAACTGCAGTTTTCTGCCGCTAAAGCGGCGATAATTTTATCGCCTGTCTTGATAATATGCCCCATAGTGAGTAAAAGGGTCGCAGAGACCACTGACTTGAACTGAACTCCTCTTTGCACACTTTAAACTATTTTTGCAGCATTTCAAGAGCAACGCTATTTTCTAGTATTGTGGATTTTTATTGTTATTTGTCTTGTGTTAAGTCTATATATAAAGATACTTATTTTTTATAACTACTTGTGTGGTGTCCCTTTGTAGTGTTCTTCACTGTGTTACTGTGTATGGTCATAAATGCTTCACACACTGCCTATGAGATAAGCATAACTGCTCGTGCTACGTTAACACAGGGTTGAGCAGGGGTTATCAAATCTAATCAGTAGAACCGGAGTCATGGAGTTTTAAAGATTGAATTGAAGATAGCGCCCACAAGCACAAAGCATGAACTGTGGTTATCCGGTCATCCCCAGACCGGGACAAAGTCAAAAGTTTAGGAAAACTGAGATGGAGCGCAGCCAGCTACAGGGATTCACCTAGGCCCCCTGAATCAGAGTACCTTAAATCCTGAATGCAAAGAGATATAGAATCCCAGGTCGAGGATGGGTCATGCAGCAGCGGTGATGGGAGGTCCGAGCGAGGAACTGCATCATGCAACAGCAGTTCTAGTGAGCTGTGAAGTGTGAGGTGATATCGTTGTGTGGAGAAGCATCGCACAGCAGCGATTCCCATGGGCTGAGTTGGGCTCACCAATATCCCTGCTTGGAGATGCATCACACAGCACTGGTTCCAACAGGCTGCATTGGGCGCAGCAATGTCCTGTTTTGGAGATGCATTGCTCAGTGGCAGTTCTGATGGGCTGCTGTAGATAATCAGAATCTATACATCAGGAAGTCTAAGCAGCAGGGGTGATGTGCTGGTTCCGTGGGAGATGTGCCACATCGTTGAGGAGATGCAACAGTTCTGCTGGATCCACAGATGGGCTGGTAGAGCACCTTCAGACCAACGTCTAAGGGTCTAGGATCAGGTTGCACCACTTGGGAGGACAGGACTCACAGATGGCAGAGGAGAAGAAAAGACATTTCTCCTCATTGATCCTCAGGTGGGGAAGTGTAGCATTTTGACACATTCCTAGGTCAACCACTAATGGTAAATCTGGGAATGTGCCAAAATCCATGGGTGGGTGTGTGGGAACACCCACACTCCACCCAAGGAATGCCTCCCTGGGGCATAAGACTGCAACGCAGTGATTTGTGCTGTGTTGTGTTACTCTAGATTTATCCAGCCATGTAGGATCAAGGAAGGTAGCCTTGAGTGGCTTCCTAAATCTGACTTTGTTGGGGCACCTACTTGTGTGGTGCAAGGGATGCTAAACACCATGATAAATATGCCCCATTTTTGTGGCTCCCATGATTACCTTTTTCAGCACACTTAATAACCATTTCATCTCTGAAGGAAACTCCCCATATTTTATCACAGCTGGATAAGCGATCATTTAGATTGTATATTAACTCTTAATATGAAGCTATGTATTTCACTTAACCAGTCCTCAACCTTCAGTACTTGCATTGTTTTCCAACAATGCACTAGACCCATTTTTGTCACTGCAAATGCTATGGCTAACCAGCAATCAAATTTGAAGAGTTATTTTCATATAGGGCGATGAGTCGTGTAACTGTACTACTGGGTCCACCAGCACTCTTGCAATTCCAGTGGTGTTTTTGATCACCTTCTAGACATCATTTAAGTACAGCTTTAGTTTGTGACACTGTCAGACTATATGGGCTATATCACCTTCTGGGTGATGGCATTGCCAAGAGCTTGAATTGGGGGCTATTCCAACCTTTGCTAGCTAAGTGGGGGTCCAGTACCATCTGTGGAGAAGCTCAAAATACCCCAGTTTCAGTCATGCTTCTCACAAGAACTTGTTGTAGGTAAGAAGTAACTAAGACCAATCTTCTTCTATTTATTTTACGTATAATCTCTGCAACCACCAATTTTGTAGGTGGGACATCAAAGCTTGTAAGGAGGCATTATCAATAATTATTTTGTATAACGCAGAGACAACATCTTGAACGTTCACCAAACGTTTATGCAGTGGATCACTGGGAAATTCAGGTCAATGAGTTGGGTATTTAACATTTTGTGGAGGCAATGAGATACTTGCCTATATTTCCAATAACAAGTCTTATTGAGGCAAAATATGTCCTAGCTTTCTGAAAATTACATAAGTTTCCCATTTGTTAGTAGTTGGTCCAGGGCATGCATGCCTTCACCCCTAGAGTCCAGCAATAAGGGTCCTTTGCGTCTTATTTGGATTTCTCTATTTCCTCTAGATAAGGGCCCCAACATGTATTGTGTGATGTGTTTGAAGAAGGCAGTGTGCCTTGTGTTGTGCTAAGGACATGGCCTCTAGAATAGGGTGATGTAAGAAATTGAGGGACTGGTTGAAAGGTGTGAAACCCTAGTCAAGCCTCAAACACAATTCCTGTCAGGGTGAGATCACAAGTAACCCCACATTAACCTGAGCTTAACCCTCTGGAAGCTTGGCACAAAAGCAGTGAGACTTAACTTGGAAGCAAAGGTGTAAAGAATTAGTGCAGCACTTTAAAAGGTATCGAAGTAAAAAGACAACATATGAAAAACCCAACACCAACTTAGAAAAGTAGAGTAATATTTAATCAATTATTTGAGACTAAAACAAAAAAACTCCAATCAGTAGAACCTGAGATATGCACTTTTAAAGATGTAGGTAAAAGTAGTGCCTTAAAGCACAAAGCACCAACTGTAGTTATCTGGTGGCACCAGGCCAGGACAAAGTTGCAAGCTCTGGCTGACTGAGATGGAGCACAGGCTGGATAGAGGGTTAATGTTAGGTCCACTGAATAAGGTACTTTAAATCCCGGTTGCGGAGTGGTGTGAGATCCCGTGTCAAAGGCACATCACACAGCTGTGGTTTTAAAGAGCTGCTGACTGTGATGTGAGGTCCTGCATCAGAGATGTGCCTCACAGCGGGGTTCCAATTAAGCCCTTGATGGGGCTTGCGATTTGAGGTCTTGTTTCATTTTGAAAGATGCCATTGATGAAGGCTTGCAATGCAAAGTCCTGTGCCAGAGATGCTTAGCACTGCAGTGGTTCTGATGTAGAGCTGTGAGGATTTGCATCATGCTGCATTGGTTCTGCCCAAAACGACTATAGCTGGGTGGGAAAAGCATCTTCAGGCCCACTTTCAAATGTCCATAACTAGGGTGGCAAACTGTTGAGGGCAAGACTCACAGCAGGCAGAGTCCAGTTTCTGGGTTCAAGGTGACTGGAACCATTCTGTTCCTGATGCTCTGAACAGGACTCCATCCAACTAGCCCTTGGAGTCACTCTGGTTGTCCTGGGTTCAAAATCATGGTCCAATACTTATTACTCAGGCATCAAGGCAGCAGGCAACAGGGTAGCAGGATAGCACGGTAGCACGGTAGCAGGGCAGCAGAGCAACAGTCCTTCTTGCAGCAGAGCAGTTCAACAGTCTTTCTGAGTATTCCACAAGTCCAGAGATATAATAAAAAAGTTGGATCTGTGAGTCCAATATTTATACTTGGTACCAGCTTTGAAGTTGGTATAGGTTTAAGAGGTCTCCACCCCCAAAGGTATTTGGAATTTCCTTATTACCTGATCTGGCCTCAGCTTGTCTGGGACCACAAAGGACTAGTGTGAAACCCTTTGTGAATGTACTGAGGCAGAGTCTTTGTGATGTGCAAATGTAGTAAGTGACAGCTCCTCTACTCCTATCAAATCAGATATGGCCCATCCTGCCACACCTCATCCCACTTTGTCTCTCTGGGAGCAATACACACATACCAACTGCCAGCTACACCTTATCATGTGATCCAGGATACAGGCTTAAGGCATAATATCGCTGGGACAAGAACTTTCTAAAAGTTACATTTTCAGGAATTGTGACTTAAAATCCATCTTTACCATTAGAGAGGGTTTTAAATTACAATTCCTTAGACACCAAACTCAACATACCTACCTGCTCCCAATTGAAAGTTATCACTTACTAAATATAGTAAGGTAGCCCTATGTTAGCCTATAGAGAGGTAGGCCTTGCAGTAGTGAAAAAAATATTGATGAGTTTTTCACTTCCAGGTCATGTAAAACTTAGAATTAAATGTCTATGTTTTTAAATACAGTGCACCCTGCCCCATGGGCTGTTTAGGGCCTACCCTAGGGGTGACATATACCTATTGAAAAGGAAGGTTTGGGCCTGATGAAGGTTTACTTGTCAAGTCAAAATGGCAGTTAAAAACTGCTCACACAGGCTGCAATATCAGGCCTCAGACATGTTTAAAAGGTTACTTAAGTGAATCTACAATTAGTATTGTAGAACAACTCGAAGTATTTAACTTACATGGCCTGAGTTCATGTAGAAAAAGTTTACTTGGGTCTTACAAGTAAATTAAATGTGCCAAATGAGTGTAAGCTAATTTTACCATTATTAAAGGAGAGAGAACATACACTTAAGCACTGGTAAGCAGCGGTAAAGTGGTAAGAGACTTCAGGCCAATAAAATAGACATCAGCAAAAATAGAGGAGTAAAGCAAAAGGTATGGGGGAAGACCACCCAGGTGAGTTTGAATAATGTGACAATTATCCTCCTAGAAAAGTTTTCTTCATGTGTGCCCACTTGTTTTTTTCAGGGCGGGATGTCTGAGGTAGTGAATTTATGGTAATTGTAATGAAATCAAGAAAATGTCTAGCTCTGGCTATCTCATCCCTCTGTA
Source organism: Triturus cristatus (assembly GCF_964204655.1). Taxonomy (NCBI): domain Eukaryota; kingdom Metazoa; phylum Chordata; class Amphibia; order Caudata; family Salamandridae; genus Triturus; species Triturus cristatus. Next base: position 835,577,363 of record NC_140588.1, on the reverse strand, counting down.
ATGGTGAATAATGTATATATTCTCCGTTTTTTTGTTTCTCTTCCTACATAAACAACTTGATCATATGGAAGAGATCGTTATATATTGGCTCAGGTATTGTCAGAGGCAGCATTGCAAAAATGTAGTTTATTCAGGGTTGCAACATTTATTTTAATTACTTGTGCATTGCCCCATAAGGAAAAATGCAAAGCTGACCATCATGTGATGTTCTTATTCACTTTCTGCATTAATGGATTCAAATTGTGTTACATCATATGCTCTAGCCCCGGGTTAAAACAATCTCATAGAATAAGATTGATTTTGTGAGATGTGTGGCAAACGTTTTGGGGTTTAGATTAGGTTAAAACAATATAATCTGCATATAGCATTGCCTTACATTCTCCTTCTGGGGTGTTTATTACTCGGGTGTTAGTGTTTTGTCTAATGTTTGTTTCTAAGGATTCTGGAGATAGAATAAAAAGTAGTGGGGAAAATGGGCACCCCTGCTGAGTCTCTCTACTAAGTGTAAGAGGGTGTGAGGTATAACTATTACAAGCTACTGCTGGAGCAGAGTTTTCTGTTGAAAATTTATTGAGTTTTAAGCTCCAGTTTTGTTTATATGTTATGATTAAAATTACTGATATATAATTGCTAATTATTAGTTTTGTTAAAAGTCTTGATTAACCAACATTACTAATGAGAGAAATTACACGTGGGAATGTATTTATGTTGCATAATTAATACGTGAACTAAATTGGTGAGCAAATTAATTAAATGAGTGTCGCAAAAATGCTATTTGTTTAGTGTTTACGCTTTTTAAATAACGTGCTATAATGCTTCCTTGTGTTGCAGATGGCTAGGTAAATACATACACATAAGGGTATTAGTGGGGATTAACACTGTATAATCATTATGATGTGGTAATGTTGTTTTGTGTTTCTTTTAATTAAGATGGTCCGTTTTGGCCTAAACCAAGATGGCTGCTATTTACAGCCTGTGCTCGAGTGATTGAGATGTGACGAGAGGCCTTGCTGAACATGGTTGGAAGTCACCTGACCACAGCCTCTGTCTGATTTAAAAGTTTCCGTGAGGACAGCAGCTCCGGGCATGCTTCCAATTGCCCTTGGAAAAGAATAAAGCCACAATGAACTATGATAAACCTGTGGTGGCTTCGCTATGGTACCAAGGACGAGCATTCATGAATGTATCGCTTGCAAACTCGAGTTTCCTTCTTCCGTGTTTTTATTTTTGTGATTTTTCTGAGCGGAGGTTTTCTAAATGTTGCCAGACAACATCCTTTCCTGCTCGCTCTGCTCAGCGGCTCAACGGACGTTTAGAGTTAGTTTGTTACTTTTATTCCGTTAGTTTTGTTATAAATAATGTTAGACTAGAGAGGGTCTGAGGCCATTTCTTCCTGAACCTATGTTCGTGAGGATCGATGCTGATCGAGAGGACGGCGACTTGGGAGACTTTACTGAGAGACCTGTCCTGATCCATTTAGCTAGAATAGGTAATTATGAGAATAATGATCTTGCTATTTATTGACTTTCATTGAACTAATTTAGATAAAACAATGATCTTTGTTTGAATATCAGTGTCGGGTGGTTATTTCTTTGTCATTTATTGAGTTTCGAATGCTTTCCCTATGTTTAAAATCATGACTCAGGACAATTTCTTTATGGTCGCATTGACCTCGCTTTAGATGCAGATTGGTTTAGGTTCCTCTCCTATATTCAGTGTGGATAGAGTAATAGTATGAATTACAGTGTGATGGGCCCTAGCGTATGATGAGTGTATGTGCGTGCGACTGTGGATTTACTCTGTCCGTGGAAGTAGGGAGAATTCATATGCGCCGATCTGCAGCACTACTACTGCTGTGGAGTTATTGAAGAGCCACCATATCTTAGTGATACATCCTTGACCAGTTTCCATGCAATCCATTATCCAGAACAAGCAGTCCCATTTAACCCAGTCCATACCTTTTACAGCGTACAAGAACACCATTATTCTTTTGTCTTTATATTTCCTCACTTGCCATAAGGCGTGCACTTGAGTCCTCAGAGTGGCTGTGGAAGACAGATTGATGCAGCACAAAAAACATGATCTGTAAGTATGTATTAGCATTCGCAAGCACCTCTTTTAACCTAGTAGCCAACATCATTGCCAATATTTTAAGACTTACATTTAACTGGGTGATGGGTCTATAACTTGTACAATCATGGGGATCTTTGGCAGGTTTAAGGATGACAACGACTCTTGCGTTATTCACCTCAGGTGGCTGGTGCCAAATGATAAATGAGAGCGATCAGAGTTATGATAGTGTGAGTGAGGACAGCTCTAATAAGTGTGACAATGTGTTGATGCTGCTGTTGATGATGATGAGAATGTCTTATAGAGTTTGGCTGATATCCAAGGTCTTCCTGGTGCCAACAGACATTACTGCTAGAAATGGGCTTCTTGGTTGGCAGAGACCCAGGCCAGGCAGGAATCTTCACTCTAGTCAGGTGTAACCTGGTACACACTAAAACTTAGCCTGTGTTCACTCTCTGGTAGCTTGGCACAGAGCTGTCAGGCGTATCTAAAGAGGTGATGTGTAAAGTATTTGTGCAACACAGACACAGTAACATAAGGAATACACTGCAACAAGACTTCACAAAGGTTTATAACAATAGGTTATTGTATTGTCAACAAAACAAGAGCAAAATGATTAAAATCCAATGAAGACTTTTCAAGTAACAATATTAAAAGGCATACAAGTAAACACAGTGTGGGAAACATATTTGCTTCAATTAGGTTCCTTATGGTAATGCTGGAAATAGGCAAATGGGCTTTTTTAACTTTGGAGTGCGCAAGCAATCCTCCAAAATTCTGTGGTGAGGACGTTTATGGCAGGTCCCTGAAACTACTAACTCTATTCTATGACATGGTAGAGTGTACATTTTAATTTATGTATCATTAGATGAGAGGCCAATGCTACAGTTTATTAGCTATATCATAGAAAGTATTGAACAATCACTTCCTATACCTGATAGTTAAAAAAACATGTACTTCCCAGCAACATAATTGTTTAACTCCATTACATTTCCACTCTGTTGGTAATTGTGTAGACCTATTTCCACATGGCTGCAGCGAGGCACACTTTTAAACTTTCAGACTGCGTTATCTTAAACCTGCTTGCCAGTGTAATTTTAAAATTAGCTTTCTTAAGTGGATTTCTGGAAAGCCTCTTACTCAATCTGGCAATACTTTTTTCCAGTTGGATTAGGATCATGTGATTAGTCTACCAAGTGAAGTCATGAGCTATTCTAAAGAAAGGTAGACACACAATTAAAAGAGTCCTGGAGGACAAAACAACTTTAAATGTTTATCCATGCACTGAGATGCGCCTAATGCGGCCCGAAGTTTGTCTGCAAAATATGGAAATTCAAATCACATCCATGCTCAGTACAAAAACAGCTGATAGAAGATTAAATTCTAAAGGAGAAATACAATTACTTAACCTTGCGTTGTTCAGTCCAAAGACAAAAAAAATTACACCAGCGGTCTTAAAATTGATGGCAAATACTTAGGATTCACTCTAAATGCAGCCTGTTAAACAAGCTGGCATCTCCCCAGTGTAAATGTGAAACCTTTTGCATCATACTGTAAAGAAGAACAACAATTTAAGGAAGAGGACTATTGATCAAAATGTACTTAATTCTGTCAGGTTGAAAACTAACCTACTGAGAAGATGGCTTTACACCAAAGATTTGCTTTTAACATGTCACAGTTACAAATTGCTCACTATTTATCCCACTTTGTCTCCTTGCTCTAACAGTAGATGTTGTTAAGCTTTTCATTCTGCATTGTGATTACCAGACTTAGAAATACATGTCAAAAAATGTATTACTGCAGATAGACCTTGCACCACACTTCCCTCACCTTCCTTGGGCCGTGTACCACAAAAGACCACAGTATATTTCCACATAAATAAGCACATTTATACATGTATCCTGACAGAAGGCTTTTAACTCATTGATTGCCTATATGCCTTTATTTCTGTCTGTGGTTTTAAACTTTTCCCTTCTCCGGTGCTCATTTAGAGCAGTGCGGTAAGGACAGAAGCATGCCATGTGGTTACTGCACAATTCTTCCATTAAGTCAGATTTACATATATGTAGTAATATCACAATCCATCACGGAATTACTATGAATGTTTTCGGCCACTCGTGGGAACTAAATTCAAAGAAATGTGATAAAAGCAATTATTAACTTGTTACTGAAAAATAGTGGCCTGTTTAGTTAATGGTAATATTCACCACTCTGAGTCCAGTCCCTACATGTCCAAGTCCTTATTCTATGAGGGTGAGTCTCACAATAGACACAATCAACATCTTTGCTATCACAGAAGGTTATTTTTTTTTACCATGCACCGATTGTGTGGAAAAGGACAAAGCCTCTCACTTCTAGCACAACCCCAAGCCGGAAAGGCACAGAGGAAGACATACATGGATAAATTGGGTTTTCCTTGACTGACATAATTAACTTTCCTACAAGTCCCTAGTATACGATGTAGAAACTGTCACATTTTTTAAATGCCACCTGTGGACCGCAGCACCTATTGAGCCATCCACAGACTAATCCTCTAAAACATGGCTTCAGACCTATCAGGTGAAGCCGGACTGCAGCAGCCTAAACACCAGTCAGAATAATCCTATTTGACTGACAGGAAACCCTGCTTCTAAATATTAATAAGTCACCCCCTTGGTGCTCATGAGATAGGGTGCCTGATAATAGAGTGGAACATGCGCAAAAATAAAGTTGCCAGGCTCCTTCAGTGTGTAGGCCCCAAAAGCTATTTTGATTGACAGTGATGTTGCTTAATCTCTTAAAATCTAAAAGTACAGATTGTAAATTGTAATCTTTAACTTTTGACAGAAAGCAGCTACAACACTGTTCCAGTGGGTATTAAAAATCTAATTTAATGGTAAAGTGGTATGTTTCATAAATATTTAAAACAAACTACCTTCAGTAAGCTATTTTGTACCTGCCCAGATCTCCAGTAGACTGCTATTGCTTCACTCTAATGAGATGTGAAAATTGTCCCAAAAGCAGAAACAAAAGGAGAAAAGAAGGAGGGAGAAAGCAAAAGGCAGCAAAATAGTGGCAATGAGAGAAAGCACTGGTGAAAAATAAACTTCAAGAGCAAAATAAAGTGGCAAAGAATGTCTTCTGGTGGATTAAAAAGACATGAGGTGCAATGAAGAATGTGCAGCCTTGGTAATTGGCACATCCACCTTGAGTAGCAGTGGGTGTAGGGAGGTGATTTGCTTCTCCTTGCAGGAAGTTAGTTAGGGTGGACCAAGGAACTTCAAGGAGCTAGAGTCACACTTTTACAAGTAAATGAAAGGTGATTCCTTGGAAAGACAGTCCTTTGTTTCCTCGTCCAGGCTGGTTTCAAACCCAGTGGAAGGGAAGCTACCCCAAACCAGAATTGAGTGACCTCAAAGGAGGAGTCTACTAATTTTCTTGGCCACACCTCTGGGCAAGCACACAGTCTCTTACCAAGTGAGAAAAGGTTTCCCATCTTGGATTTTAGGTGTAGGTGTACTGTGGGATTGTTTTCAGAAGGGATTACCAGGAACTTCTGAAAACATAGGTAGAGTAATCCCATGGAATAATTAATTATTTATTTTATTTTCCCATGTGTTCATCTCTCAAAATCCTGCCATGCCGGCCCCACCACCCCACTTCTTTTACCTGCAGCAGCCGTGGTTGTGTGGAACTTTAATACCATTGGTCAGGGAGAAGCAAGCAGTCACCCTGACTCACAGGGTTGTGCCAGCCACTAATGTGGAACTCGTCAGAAAACCTTCTGGACCTTCTGAATCTTCAGAAGATCATATGAACACTGAACTCTGCTTTTTGTAACCTGAGAGGAGCTCTGAAGTACTTGACCGGCACTGTTCTGTACCCAGGACAAAGAGGTGTACTCCAAGGGTCTGTTTGACTGACTTCTATGTGGCTACAGGGACATATCAAGGTGAAGAATCACAACCAGAGCAGCACTGGACAGTACATAAGGCATTTACTGAAGCAAGCCTTGCAGTCTTAAATGGAGTGAAGAGTTGAGAATGAATGGGCTTAGCTTTGCAAATTTCGAGGCCATAGAGGTGGTGAAGAAACCACTTCCCTAGCCTGAAGAAACAGGCTTGTTCCACTTGGAGCTTCGCCACAGCAGCTAATCTTTTTCACTTGACCCTTGGAAAGAAGATATCCAACGCTATGGAGCCTTCTTCCGATACAGCCTTCTGCCTTGACACGATGAAAAATGTTGATTTCCATTTTGCAGACTAAGTCTAAGGATGAAATCCTTGATGGGGCTGTCCTGCTTGATGTAATCAACCTCAGGATCCAACGTGGATGACTGACTTACCTCACTCTGCAGACATTGCTTTATATTTCCAATACTCACCCAGATGTTTGAGCACATTGCAGGGCCCCAACGGCAGGCTTTATTCACATGGTGTGGACCTGTCCCTCCTTGACCTCTCACTGGCAGATATTGTTGCTTGTCTTAATAAGCCTTGGGCTGGGATGTCCTGATGGAGATCTGGCAAGAATTGCTGGGATTTCTTCTGTCTCCTGTGTCCAAGAAATTAATACCGAAAATGTGGCATTTATGGGGCTGGTTTTGGTGAAGAGGCGCATTGCCATAGCATGGCTCAGTCCTACACCCCCCACCTATACAGCATGGTTGAGGGATGTCTGTGTGTGGGCGAGTGCAGAGAAGTTGTGGATGTGTCGTGTACGTAAAGAATGATAAACTTAAGGATGATCTGACGGCCTGGTCATCTATGTTGACTGCATTACTGGAGCCACTGGAGCTGTCCAAGCCCAGAGTCACAACTGCATGTTCGGCACCTCTTACTAAAAAGATGTATGCAATGACTAAGAGACTCAAGGGTAACTGGATATTAATTGAAGAGTTTTGCTATTCCACTTGTTCCACTTACCTAACACAAAAGCAGGTTGGGGGGATGGGGATTAAGTTGTTTTGTATTGGCTTGGGTAATATGTAGACTGTGAAATGTGCCTTTTTTGTATTGCTATATTTCTGATGAGGTCAAACTTTATCATCTATTGGGATATTGATGCTTGCTTTAGACCTAATATAGGAGAATTTTTTTTTGTTTTTGCATTTACTCCTTTTTGATATATATGCGGATCCAACATAGACAGTACAATTCCTGTTGCCTATATGGATGTTAACGGACAAAGTGGAACATTGGGATGTTGTAGATGACTCCTTATGGCATGTATTGTCTATGTGATATCCCTATCTGTCAATAAAGTTTATTTAAAAAAATCCATCATGGACGGCCTCAAAGTGCACCTCAGTACCAGTCAACTGTGACCATATACTATCATTGTTGGTCAGTGCTTTTTGCACTAATTTGACGTAAAACTTTAAAATTCCTATTCCTTGCTCCTATTGGCTTTTCGCAATTTTAGTGTCATTTCTGTTAATAAAACTTACTACATTGTTCTAATGCAGCTTGGGATTTGCATTGTTTGATGTTTTGACTTTATTACTATTTTGTTATTGAATAAATGTTTCACATATTTCCCTCAATTACTTCCGTCAGATCTGTGCTATAGCTTTCAAGGCGTTGAACTCAGGTTAATTTAGTGACTTTTAAAGTTCACCCTGATGGGATAGTGTTATTATTCATTGTGGTCATCCAACCCCTAGTAATAATCTATGTTCTTACTACTATAATACAAAGTTTGAGCCACATTCTTACCATCTGCATTCTACTTTTTTCATTGGCCAAATATTTTCTTTAGTGATTTGTGAGCAGGAAAGTGTTCTGAAAACTCTCCCGGAAGACAGAGCAGGGAAACCAGTAAATGACTATGCACAGTTGCATAAAATTCAACTCAATATAAGCACTTATATTTTTTATATTGATTAGAAGTACTGCTTTCTACATGCACTCTAAAAAAGCTAGTGGATGCCTGAGGCAAACAATAAAATATCAGCATAAATCTCACAATAAAACCCAAATTTACTTGTCTCAGAAGGGCAAGGAAAGTGGCAAGAAAAACTTATGGCACCATTTTACAGCATTGCTTTATGTTTGCAGTAAATAATATTTGCTTTACCCAAATATTCACATTATTCTCCATTAAAACAGAAAGCGAATCAATCATAATGAATACAAGGACGATTATTCCAGTATCAAGGTCTGCAAAACTGCATTAATTTTCTTCAAGGACAATATTTATAGCTGGATCTTAAGTTTAAATGAAAAGACAATTTTCTGTCATCGACAAAGGGTGGAAATAGCATCACTCGAGCAACTTATGTTCCTCCCTAAAGTCACATGATACAGCTGGAAACATTCTAGTCACTTTCAGCTTCATGCCATCGTGGGTGCATTCATTGTCTTTCAAGAAGACAACACCATCACAGATGGTACACAGCGACTAGTAAATGTATATATTTCCATTAACAGATGTAGAGTGAATACTAGCTAGTGAGATAATGTTTAGAGATGTGAGATCAAAACTGCTGCTTCCTGGTGTAGTCTCTGCTAGTGTATCTGCTCCCAATCTATTTATTTCTAACGCACCCTCGCTAACGTTTGTGCTCAGGAAGTTTACTTCAAGCTCTGAGGAGCATAGGGGCATATTATCAAGCCATATTAAATGTGAAGGACATCTAATCTGAGCTTCAATTGGAATTCCATAGAGCATATTATCAAGCCCATTATCGCCATTTTAGCGGCAGTTTTCTGCCGCTAAAGCAGCGACAATTTCATCGCCTGGCTTGATAATATGCCCCATAGTAATTTTTCAAATCACAATTAGGAAGGAGTCCCTTTCAAACTCACTCCTAAATGCGATTCATATTAAGGTGGAAACACCCTCGACAAAAGTAGTTTTTTTATGGTTAATCATCCCTCTGTGATTCTGTGAATCTGATTCTGTGAATTCTATGAACCTTGCAATTCTGTGAATCACGGGATTTGTGACTGCCAAACCGATTGGGCCATCTGGTCCTTAGAGCATTCCAAGCTAGGGTACATCCAAAATGTTGTTGTAAGTGTACCCCGCTCGAAGAACTGACAAAAAGGGCAAAGATTTTGGGGCAGATCTACAAGAAACTAAGGCAGCACGGTGCCGCAAGTTATTTTGCTGTGCCGCGCTGCATTTGTTTGGAAGCACAGGGATGCGACATATTTACAACAATATGTCGCATCTCTGTGCTTCCCCCTGCGCTGGCGCACAAACTGCTTCCATGCACCGGCGCAGGCACCCTTGCACATGTGCAAGGATGCCTGCGTCGTGGGGAGAATATTTTTGTGAAGGAAGGTGCCCCTTCCTGCACAAAAACAATCAATTGAGGTGATTTCCTCTTCCAATGTGTGCTATAGAATGCGGCATGCATTTAAAGAGGAAAAAAAAACGAGGTAGAAAGAAAACATTTCTACTTGTTGCACCTAGCTTCCCCACCCATGGGGTGGCTTCGCTATCTGTCGCATTTCCAGATTTACAATTTCTCATAAATATGGAAATGCATCAATGGCCATGGGTGTTGCATGGGAACACCCACAGCGACACCCCTGTCACGCCCCTAACACGCAAAGTGTTGCGTGAACAGGGGCGATATTTACAAGCACAGGTTAAGCCACGAAGGGTGACGTTACCTGTTCTTGTAAATATCACTCAGGAGGTTGCGCTGCCGATGTGTCACGCAACGTGATGCACCTGCGGCACAAGGGGCTTGTAAATCTGCCCCATTGAGTGGTCTTCACACTGTCAGGATAGCTTTGGAGACGCGAATGCCTAGAGTGGAACAGTCAGCAGCATGGCAAAATGTCACCTATCTCTCGGCATATAGTTGAAAATGTCAATTAGGTGCGTTTAGGTACAATTTTTACTTAACAAAATCATGAGATGAAGTGCCTCCCAGAATCATAGCGTGTGCTAGTCTTACAGAACCTGGTATGGACCTGAGAATATGTCTCTCTCTTTTTATGAGGCAATAAATTCATTCTTTTTTCTGAACTTCGGATACTCTTCTCCAAAGCCTGAGGCAAAGTTGTCACTGTGGTTATTTTCTCACCTTCCCACAGAGACAGTAGCCTAAGAATTTAATTGAAACATAGTGTGATAGCCCCCACCCTAAAATACGGACCCGAAATGTAATCTTGAAATCCACCACAAGTGTTTTCACTCAGTGGCTTCGGGAGTCCCTGCTTCCTCAGCTGGAGTGGGGGGGAGTGGGCCGGTAGCTGATGTCCTGCAATTCTGGAGGCATCCCCAGTACGGCAAACTGTGAGACAAAGGCACATGCCATGCGCCCGGCCTGATCAGCACTTGGTATCAAAAGTAGGCAGCTTAAAGTCACTGGGGCAGATCTTTTGCAACTCAGAGCTACATGGGAGCCCTGACTCATAGGCTGGAAGTCTGCCCTCTATCGCTTAAAACATGCTTGGCTTGTGCCTGAAAATCCAAGAAAGGCAACCCTGAGATATATATTGCCATTACGAATATGCAACATTCTCTCCCGCTACAGATTTTCAAAAGAATTGTGACGTATCCTGAAGTAAATCAGGTGAAGATGATCAAACACCTTTAGGGAAAGAGAGTTGAAAGAGGATGAGAGTGAGCCTTTGAAGTAGAAAAGAAATAAAAGAGAGGCCCTCCTAGAACACACTTAGAAATCACACACTGATACACTGACCTGCGTTATCACATGCACCCCAGAGTCTAACGGATTATGTAAATCATACACAAAGCCTGGAACATTTTAAGATTTGGAAACCTACATTCCCCGAGGTTTGCCTTTAAACGAACTTCGAACATCAAAGACATGCTGGTCGACCCAAGATCCCAAAGAGCTGTTGTTCATAACCATAATACCTTATGGTCCCTGCCGCCCATGAAGGGTCACTTCCCTTGCAGCTCATACTCAGTTTGCAACCTTACTACTGCCACCAAGGAAATTAAACTCTCTGGGACCTTCACTTGGACACAACTTTCACTCACTAATTGTAACACCAAAATTGCATTTACACAGCGATATGCCCATGTTAAAATCAATACATTGGGATGATCAGCCATCCAGTAAAATCGCGCATCACAGAGAATTGCAGCAATGTGAGATACAGGAGAACCAGTGATCCAGCGGCACACCAAGAGCAGATACTTCAATATTATATATTCCCCTGGGTCCATCAATGATTCTTACACTCAAATTCCCTTGGTTAATCAATGGGGTATGTTGTTGATCACTGATCAATACGTTCTTTCCATTTGGTCGATGAACCAAATTAGTTGGAACTAGCTGATGCTGATGATGCACATAACCTTTCTCGCAAATAATTAATCTATAATAATGATCACAGACTCGAGAAGTTTTCAAAACCTTTATCTAAAGTTTAAATGTGAGTGAACCATTCAAATACACCACGGACACCATCAATCATAAGGAAGGAATCAATCAATCAATCAATCATTGGCATTTGTAAAGCACGCTACTCACCCGGAAGGGTCTCAAGGCGCTGGGGGCGGGGGGGGGGCTAATGCTCGAACAGCCAGGTCTTGAGCTGCCTTCTGAAGGAGAGGTGGTCCTGTGTAGAGCGAAGATGGCTGGGAAGGGAGTTCCAGGTCTTTGCTGCAAGGTAGGAGAATGACTTGCCTCCGGCGGTGGCTCTGCGGACGCGGGGGACGGCTGCCAGGGCTTGTCCGGTCGATCGTAGGTTGCGAGTGGGTACGTAGAAGGAGACGCGGTGGTTGATGAGCTTGGGGCCTTGGTTGTGAAGGGCTTTGTGTGCGTGGATGAGGAGTCTGAATGTGATTCTTTTGCTTACTGGGAGCCAGTGAAGCTTTTTCAGATGGCCGGAGATGTGGTGGTGGCGCGGGACGTCCAGGATGAGGCGTGCGGCTGCGTTCTAGATACGTTGGAGTTTCTTCTGTATTTTGATCGTGGTGCCTGCGTAGAGGGTGTTGCCGTAGTCCAGGCGGCTGGTGACGAGGGCGTGGGTGACAGTTTTCCTGGTGTCGGTGGGGATCCAGCGGAAGATCTTGCGGAGCATGCGTAGGGTGTTGAAGCATGATGAGGTGACTGCGTTGACTTGTCTGGTCAAGGAGAGGGAGGAGTCCAGGATGAAGCCGAGGTTGCGGGCGTGGTCGTTGGGTTGGGGAGTGCTGCCTAGGGCGGGGGGCCACCAGGAGTCATCCCATGAGGTTGGAGTCGGGCCTAGGATGAGAACCTCCGTCGGTGTTGAGTTTAAGCCGGCTGTCCGTCATCCAGTCAGCGACTTCCTTCATTCCTTCGTGCAGTCTGGTTCTAGCGGAGGATGGGTTGTTGGTGAGAGAGAGGATGAGTTGTGTGTCGTCTGCGTAGGAGATGAGGCTGGGTCCGTGTTTGCGAGCGATGTTTGCCAGGGGGGTCATGTAGATATTGAAGAGGGTGGGGCTGAGGGAGGATCCTTGTGGGACGCTGCAGATGACCTCGGTAGCCGCTGATCTGAAGGGGGGGAGTCGGACTCTCTGAGTTCTTCCGGAGAGGATTGAGATGATCCAGTCCAAGGCCTTGCCTTGGATGCCGGCGTTGCTGAGGCGCTGTATCAGAGTGCAGTGGCATACCGTGTCAAAGGCTGCGGAGAGGTCTAGGAGTATGAGGGCTGCGGTCTCTCCCTTGTCGGTCAGGGATCTGATGTCATCCGTGGCTGCGATGAGGGCGGTCTCGGTGCTGTGGTAGGCCCTGAAGCCGAACTGCGAGGGGTCGAGTGATTCGTTGGCTTTGAGGAAGGTGGTGAGTTGTGTGTTGACGGTTTTCTCAATTACCTTTGCTGGGAACGAGAGGAGAGAGATGGGTCGGAAGTTCTTGAGGTCTGTGGGGTCTGCTGTCGGCTTCTTGAGGAGGGCGTTGAGTTCGGCGTGTTTCCAGCTCTCGGGGAAGGTGGCGGTGGTGAGGGAGGTGTTGATGATGTCTCGGAGTTGGGGTGCGATGATGTTCTCGGCTTTGTTGAAGATGTAGTGGGGGCATGGGTCGGTGGGGGATCCTGAGTGGATAGAGTTCATTGTGCGGGTGGTTTCCTCGGTGGTGACCGGGGTCCAGGCATGGAGGGTGGCGCTGTGGGGTGTGGGTTCCGGAGGGGGGTACGTGGTTGTTGTGGTGAAGCTGTTGTAGATTTCGGTGATTTTGTGGTGGAAGAAGGTTGCGAGGGAGTTGCAGAGGTCTTGTGAGGGGGTGATGGCGTTGTTTTCGGTGTCGGGGTTGGAGAGTTCTCTGATGAATCAATCAATTCAAATATTCTTTGCAATTTTAATAGATGGACGTTGCTCAGAAAGGAGAGGATAGAAACAGCAGTACATCAGAATATATACAAATTTATAGTTACCACAGATGGTGTGAACATCAACACTCTGGCCAAAGGTCTGGTAGGGGTCCCCTGAAAAAGATCAGGAGACAAAGGCTTCAGGACAGTATTAGGACAGGATAGTGGACCTCTCTATAACTGACGACTCGCCGCACCTCTCTCTGGAACTCACTTCCTCCTCGAGATTCTTCCGCAATCTTCTTCTAATAATTTGCTTAAGATAAGTAATTCTCTATTCTAATCTTCTTCAGCGTCACACAGCATCAGCATCATCAATAACTCCAACAGCATATCCCCTCTCACCATTTTCTCAGGATCACGCACACCCAACTAACTAAACTACTTTAGTTATACCTTTTGGGATTCATGTACCACCCCCTAAAGTTGCAATATCATAAAATTATGATTTCTGATGGGACAGGCAAGGGGCGTTTGGTCATCACACCATGATGGCATAGCACTTTCTTTGTTCCCAAACCCACCCCTTTATTAACATTCATTTTATTTTATTCCCACCTGAGTTTATTCACAATCGTAACAATTCTATCAATAATGTTCATATGACTTCAGCCACTGCATTCTCATTCATGTTTCCCAGGGTTTTGCGGTTGATGGCCTTGGATGTGATCCAATCATGGGATCATTCTTCCGGGGGAAGTAGAGGTTACACATGCGCAGACGGTTTTGCTCATTTACTCCGATTTGCGGCAAGAAGGCCCAAGATACAAACTAATAAAAGGTCAAAAGAAATAATATTAATTCAAGAAATAAATAATTTCAATGTATACCACCTACATCTACTCTATTCCCCTTTATTTATTTAATACTTCCCTGCATTAGCTCTTAGTAAATAAAGCGTTTTCTAGATAACAAAGCAGGTGCAATGCATGTGGGTCTTGAAGACGCCATGTTAGTGCATTCTGCTCATGTGCAGGAAATTCCCTCCAAAGCATATTAGACGTCACATTACGTAGGTGCAGTTAACGCTTGGGCAGTAAGGTTTTCCCTATTTAGCCGCGCTTTTAGTCCGCTATCTGTATTAATGATTAGTAAACATATAGGCAGGCTTCACTGTCTTATTTATGTAATTGTCTTGAGCAAGGATTAATCACAAACATAATTAATAATTTCATGTTAATAAATTAATAAGTTAAACGAGTGAATTGAATCCGAGCAAGTCTCGCAAAAACTAGTCCTTGCTCCAGCAATCCCCTCTCTGATGGCATAGATGCCATCATAAACTACCCACCTTAAAACAAATACCAACTTCAGTATTCTCTAACAGGCACATGCATCATCCATTTTAAGGATCACAAAAATTGGGAATTGCTAAAATAGCCCATTAGCGATCGCAAAATACCCCCCCAGCAATGCATGAACGCTAATATAGCGAAAACACGTTTCCGCTTAAATAAGGAATCGCAAAAAAATACTGCAAATAATATTGCGATTCTGTAATAGCGACTCCCAAATAGTGAATCGCAATTAAAGTTACACAAATCCATGCATGAAAATTCGCAGTTTGCTATTTACTAGAAAATCGCAATTTAGCTAGTGCAAAATAAAAAGGATGACAACCAGGTGGTAATCATGAGTGCAAATTACATACAGCTGAAATCCAACTGAAACTTACTTAAACACACCCAGAATGCCCCTGAACATTTCACAATGGCCGCGCTTTACCTGATGGCGAGGAGGATGAGGCTCCAAGATGCAGCACACAGAGGGAGGAGAATACAGGAGCGCATCTTCAGAGTCCGCATTACATTGCTAGGACAAACAGAGGAGGAGATATACGACAAGTATAGGCTCAATGATGCAATGATCATTGATTTAATTACTGATTTGGATCCCATATTGCAGCCTCTGACATGTAGGACCAATGCAATACCCATACATGTGCAGATCCTATGCTGCCTGCACCTACTGATGTCAGGCAGTTTCCAGGGGGTCATAGCAGTAGCTGGAGGTGTGTCTCAAAGCGCACTTTCACGTATCTTTAAAGCGTTCCTTAATGCCATGATTTCCCTGATCAACTCCCATATCAGCTTCCCCACAACCGCACATGACCTGACCAAGACCAAACAGGATTTTTATTAGATAGCCCGCTTCCCACAAGTCTTAGGTTGCATTGATTGCACCCATGTAGCAATATGTCCCCTGCAGGTAATGAATACATATATAGGAACAGGAAATGTTATCATTCCCTAAACATACAGGTATGCGGTGCAAAAAACATCATAACTGACATAGTGGCACAATACCCAGTAAGCGCCCATGATTCCTACATAGTCCGCCAGAGCGGCATACACATTCATCTGTCCAGGGGTGAATTTGGAGAGGGACATCTGCTTGATAAACATGTGTTATGAATTCCCCACAACATTGCACGTATGCCAATGCACTACCGCCACTGACCCATTGCTTACTCCCATGTAGGTGACAGCGCATACGTCTTGCGGAATTACATATTGACGCCGTACCGAAACCCAACAACACCCAATGAGCAGAGGTACAATGCTGCGCATATCTCCACCAGGAACAAAATTGAGCGGACTTTTGGGCTGTTAAAGAGCAGCTTCAGATGCCTACACAAAACAGGTGGAGCAATAAAATACAGCCCAGAACAATGCTGCAGGGTGGTGGCTGCATGTGCCATTTTACACAACATTGCTGCAAGGAAAGACATTCCTATAGAGGTATCTGACAGCGACTCAGAGGACAAAACCAACAAGGGCCACATCCACGTGCTGCACATGGGGCAAGCGCAGCAGAAGGGCGCAGGAGATGCACGGGAATCACACAAAACGTCTTCTGAGGTGAGCAATGATGAGACAACACACACATCCACACTCATTTTTATCACAAATTATACAAACTTTAGTGTTGATGCACACATGACATGTTTCCAGTTGCCCAGGAATGGGAAAAATGAAAAGACATAAATGTAAATGACATCAGTAATCGAAAGTCTGTCCCAAATGTTGTCTCCATCACTGGCTAACTCACCGTGACGGTATGTCTGGGGCCATACCAGCCTATTTCTTATGCCCATGCACACCCAGGCACCTTTCGAATTCTGCATCTTCATCCCTCATGTTGGTAGCGGAGGGTGTACTGCTGCGTGTATTGCACCTACTTGCTGTGGGGACAGGCTTGAGGCCTCCTCACTTCCCTCTTCCAGTGCGGCAATGTGTGGCAATATTAGACCCAACTGTGTGAGCTTGCATTATTTTCAATGCCGCCGTCACCTGGTCCAGGGCCTTTGCCACATCCCCACTCCAATGGGGCATCTCGGTCTGCATTGCCACAGACCTACGAGCAGTGCTGTAGTGGTGGCCAGCCTACTATTCGAACGGGCATACACGTGCATGCGCTGTCCCTCCCTCATCACCCTGGTCAGTTTCCTCACACAATCTGTCAGGCTTGCAATGTTGCCTGACATCTTCCCTATTTGATCCTGTACTAAGCACATGTTCTTCGTCTGCAGGCGCTGCACCCGGAGCATCTGCCCCTCCAGCCCACCCCAGACATCAGTTGGTGTTTCCTCCTGCCGAGTGTTATGTAGCCTGGGTCTTCACCTCCGGAATTGGACAGAGCTGCTCCGGACCTGTGCTTGGGGAATTGACGTGGATGTTACTTCAGCCAGGCTGGACACTGGTGTTTTATGTGCCTCATCCTCAGTTTCCATTGTCACTAGCGGTGGTACTGTTGCCTTGAGTGTTGTAGGTGCCTTTGATGGTTGCTGTGGTTCCACTGGTGTGTCCGTCTCATGTACAGCGGTATCTCCCTGTGTCTCCATGCAGTCACTGTCTTCTGTCTCTTCTCGTTCTGCATCTGTGATGTTAAACAGTGCAAATCAGCATTAATTTCTGTCTGTGATTTAATGTCACATGAATCATCATATTCCTACAATTAAATATTTTGCTGTTTCACTCTGTTATTTTTGTTAATTTATGTCTGTGTGTTTGCCAAGGGTCCTGACTGCATCTCTCATAATGCACTTTGATGTGATAGTAAAATGTGGACTGGATTAGCATTATGGGCACTTGTGCTGTACTGAGCTGATGTGATTCCTGACTTATGTATACCGATGTTCACTTGCATGCATCTTACCTTCAGTTGTGTTTGCCTCTCCAGAGGTGTCCAGCTGCGTCACACCAACAACAGCATCAGGCTGGAGTGTTGCCTCTACCATGTTCTCACAGGGTGTGTTCCCAGTCTGTTCAGATGTTCCCCCTCTTCTCTTCCTGGCTTCCTTCAACCTGTCTGCGAGGAGTTCTTTCGCTTGTTTGTGGAGGTCATACCATGTTTTTTTCAACTTATCAATGGTGCGGAGTGTCACCCCAGCAGCATTCACTTTCTGTTGGATCCGGTTCCATATTTTCCTTTTCTCCTGCTCAGGAACTCTCAGGGACAATTTCCCAAACCGCTTATCATGGCTGGTTGACACATCCTCTGTTAGTGACTCGATTTCCTTTTCCGAAAATGTAATTTTTCTCTTCCTGCCTGTTTGGCTGTCTCCTGCTGTTGTTACATCCATTTTGGGCAAGGGACAGGTGTTTATCCATATGTGTGTATCAGTCCTCTTCAGCTCCTGCACTCTGCTCCCTCCTCTCCCTGTGACTGTGCACTGAATGGGGCATTAGCTGCTGACTTCCTGGTCTGATGTCATCACTATGCATCAACTGTGTGCCCTCGCTATTTGCGATTTCACTATTAGCGATTTCGCTAATAGCAGAATCGCTAAAAGCAAAATCGCTATTTGCGAGTTCGCTAAATACGATCTTGCAAAATGCTTTTGCGATTTTCTGCGAATCAGTATTTTTTCTGCAGGATTTTTATGCATTCTGATTTGCGATTCCTTATTTGCGATTCCTTATTTTTCGCAAAAAAAGCCGCGACAACACCACTCCGCAACATTCTCAATGACCATCCAGATCGGCGATAAGAGAACAAAACAGGCGATAAGGCACGTTAGCAGCAGGAACTTAACACCTGCCCTGACCTGGTGCAAAGCCAGACAACCGCCTGCAGCATAAAAGGGAGCCCAGCCCAGAGCCACACCTGAAAACCACCTGATGCCATGGAGCTACTCATCATACAGCTCAGAGCCCCATCAGGGCCACAACACCCACTGCCACCAACCCCAGGACTGCCACCCCCCTGGACCCCCACTGCCCCACTCCCCCCTGACCACCACAGAGGCAGCGCAAACAAAGACAGCGGACCTTCAGGAAATGCACCAGCCTCACAGACTTAACATCAGAGCATGTCATTGCCCACTAGAGGCTCAAAAGGACAACCATCCTACGCATCCTGAAAAAAGCTGCTGGCTGTGCTGCACCTGTTGGCCTCTGAGACTTTCCAATCAACAACCGCCTGAGTCGGAGGAGTCTCACAGCAACCCTGTCCAAGTTCCTCAAACCTGTCTTGGTAACCCAGTACCTATACTTCCCCCACACTGCGCAGGGTCAGCTGGAGACCAAGCAAGGCTTCTATGCCATAGCTGCATTCCCGCAAGTGTTGGGGGCAATTGACTGCACACATGTCCTACTTGTGCCCCCTGCCGACACTGCACACAATTACTGCAACAGAAAGCACACCCATTCCATCACTGTGCAGGAAATAGTGGACCACCGGGGACTCTTCACCAATGTCGTCGCCAACTACCTAGGCAGTTTGCATGACTCATACATCTTCCGACAGTCCATCATCACCCAGCGCTTCCAGGACGGCACCTACGGAAACGCAGTGCTCTTTGGTAAGTACTAAATGAACACACCACACACCTCAACTCCACAAACATGCAACTCACAACTCTGGCAATACACACGTTACAAACACACATACAACTTGCCAAACAACATGCCCACCCACCAGACACGACAGCACAACTTACTGTGGTAACCCAGGCTAGCCATGTACAAGAGCCATTAACGGCATGGCACCTCAGCCACACAATAGCAGGGAGTGGTGGGAACCAGGCATGTGCGAAGGAGGCAACTGACCCATGAATGAGAATGTACGCAATGCCAAGTGTGGCGTGGATGTGCTGCACAGACTGCAGTATGCAGACTACAGACATATCCATGTCGATATATAATGCTGATGGTGGTAGTGTCGTGGACAGTGGACGCAACCATTTCAGTGGGGAAGATCACGGAAATGTAGCTTGGTATGTCCCCCCTGTAAGTGTGTGCGGAGTGGGCAGGCTCGACGTACGCCAGCTAGCGTAGGGGTGTGAATAAAAAGCATGTAGCTCTGGGCGTGGTTCCCTTCTGGAATGCCCAACGTCTCTGCCAGGGTGGTGCCTCTCACCCCTCCACCAGACCGATGACGTGTGCCGCCATGCCTGCAAACTTGGGCACCTGCCGAAGCCCGGGCCGCTGCTCCCAGGACCAGTCTTGTCCGCCCCTGTGCATTCCAGGCCTCACTGCTCACCTGCAGACACCAGCGTGTCTCCAAGATTGCCCAACATGTGCCGGTGCAAGCTCCAAGCCCGAGGCCGGCGACCTTGGCAGCCTCCATAGGCCATCACGGCCTCCACAAGCCAGGCCCAGAGTACTCCTTTTTCGTGGACGTACTCCACCGGCATACACAGCGAACATGTAGGTCACACATTTGGAAATGAGTCTTGATTACACGATGGCAGAGTACATATTTAAGGCAGAAGTTAAATCCCTATACTCCCTTCGATGTGGTGCCACCAACTCTGTGCATAGCATACCAACAACACGTGTCAGTGGGCCCCTGCGGACTTCTGCCTTAGGCCTACACACCGGTCCAGCAGTTCTCAGACAAATCCAATCCAATCTGTCCCAGGCAGGACACGGCATCGTCACAGGGTGCACACCCGCTCAGCTCTGGTGCCCCCTCTGTCAACCAGTAATCTCCTTCACATGCCATTCCAAGGCCATGTGTTAGAGATCCAGGAGAAGCTGGCTGCACAGTGGTTGCCCCATGCTGACCGCTGCCTCCGGCACACACTGCGGTGGAGTAGGACACACAATTGGAACCTTGGAAATTGAAAATTCGAGCCTTGATTTGTTAATTGCAGAGTTGACATCATTGTGCCGGCCCCATCGCATACTGCATCCCCTTCTAGCTCTGGTGCCACTGACTCTGTGCCACGGGAATCGTGGGCACTCTCCCGCTGAACTTGTTAGCGTCTGAGTCTATTGTCTTCATCATGTAGCTGATACTGACACGGTGGGAAAAAAGGAGACTGTAGCATTCAACTCCTCCATATTGCCTATTTCTGCTTGCTTCTGACCTCTGCATCATGCCCTTGATGGACACCCTCCACTGTCCCCCATAACACTCCGCGACATTCTCCTTGGACATCAACGAGGACCCACTCAGCACTCGTGGCCCTATCTCAGTGCACCACAAGTCACCTTCCCTTGCAAGTGTGCCTGTGCCGGCCACAGGGCATCAGTGTCCACTCACTCTGTGCAGCTCACATCATGGACCCCTGCTGTTTGAGCTTTCAAATTCTGATTGTCTGATCACTGTAGTAGTTGTTGCCACCACCAACCAACCCCTGAGGGGTTGCTTACACTACCCGACACCTAACCAGTACAGGCGTCACTGGGCGTGTGACCCTGGCAATAAAAGGTGCCGGGCGCACGTGCCCATAGCCAGTTCCATGAATTATCTCAGTGTGTCCATGTGGTCATTATGTATGCATGAGGACCCGAGCCATGCCATATCACATTGTGCTGTGTATAGCATGCACAACCTTGTCACCTCAGGTAGTGGGGTAGACCTGGGACATGTGGCTGTGCCGGACCCCCCTGTGAGTGTAAATGAGTGGTCCAGCGTATGGCAGTGCAGCATAGGGGTGTGGTCATTCGACACCTGGCTCTGGGCGTGGCTGAGTTTTGGCCTTGCCTAGGGGGTAACTGATGTGTGTGTCTCTGGTGTAGTGTCTGCGCCAGCCGTCACGTAATGTGCAATGCTGCCATGTAGCATGCCCCCGGAGTGCGGGCTCGGCTGAGGGGTACATGGGGGTGCGGAAGCCCGCTCTTGGTCAGGGATCATACATGCTAACTGTTGTGTGTGTTGCTATTTTTGCTGCATAAGACGAAGGTCTACCCTCAACCGCATGGCGAGTTCAGCCAGGCATGAACTCTGCATCTGTGTACGTCCTGTCCTTACCATAGTCCTACACACATGTGGCCACCCACCTTCAGTGCACAACCTCACTGTGTCGTTGTCGGGCTTGTGGACCTGCGCAGATGGGCATGACAATGGTGTGCCATAAGGATGCAAGTGATGCAACCCCGCTGCGCACACTGGTGAATGGGCTCGGGGGGAGGAAGGAGCAGCAGTGAAGCTATGTACTACACATTGATGCCGCTCATTTGCAACAAGCAGTACATGTCATACAGGAATTACAAGATCACACATATCACAAACCTATGAACCAGTGAGCCTGCCAACACATCATGCAGGACCAACTATTGACTCATGTCTCTCTGCACTGTCACAGGTGACCAAGGATATGCACTCTGTGCTTGGATGATGACTCCCCTCCGAGCCCCGAACACACAGGCCCAGAGACAGTACAATGTGGACCACAAACGCACCAGGGGCATCGTGGAACGTGCATTGGGCATGTTGAAGTTACGTTGCAGGTGCCTGGACGTCACAGGTGGAAGGCTCCTATACAGCCCAGACATTGTGTGCAAGATGATCGTTGCATGTTGTGTGTTGCACAACATATATGTACGCAGCAAGGCACCATGGATAACCAGTTCCAGAGGCACCGGACGATGATGATGAAGATGAGGCAGGTGGACCACACCCCACTGCAGCCGCAGC
The DNA here is from genome assembly GCF_964204655.1 of Triturus cristatus. NCBI lineage: Eukaryota > Metazoa > Chordata > Amphibia > Caudata > Salamandridae > Triturus > Triturus cristatus. The sequence goes on along the minus strand of NC_140588.1, from coordinate 835,555,176 downwards.
AGGAATTGCCCACAGGGACACCATCCTTGCAAATTTCTTCTGATGGACATGTCACATTGTGACAGTCCTTGGCACTCAAGGGACAGTACAGGATAACTGCAGGCACAGCATGTGCAAATAAATGCATTCCAGAATGACATTCCCTAAGTGCATGTCATTCATCTGTTCAGGCACATTACTCAGACAGGTGTGAGTGCGACATGTGTTGATGATTTTATGATTTGTTCATGGATGCTGGGTGGGTCTGTTTGGGGTGTCACGTATTCGAACTGCCAGTTCGGTGCGTTACATTTAGTAGGGAATCCCAGTCTTCGGTGTCTCGCGTGTGTCCAAGATTATTCCATTTTGGCTGCCATTTGTGACCTACAGGTGTCAACAGGCTCCTTTTGGGGTCAGTTAGGTACCACCATGATGCAGGGATGGCCCCTGTGACTCAAGTCCCACAACATGGGCAAAATGTACATAAGAGGGAGTCACTGCCCCTACATTCGTACACGCTGTCATTGTTGATTGATCATGGCAATTACACGTCTGTGTGCAGGGGGGTTGGTTGTCCCTCTGCAATGTGAAGGGGAGATGCGGTTTCACTGTGTGTTTCATGCACGTGTCTGCATTGGCGCAGTTTACATGCAGGCTGCATGTCAATGTACACTTTGGCTGTGTGGAGATGCCTATGTGATGTGGGACAAGGGTCATTTGTCCTACGTCACGGATGTGGGGTTGTGCTCTTACATTGTCATCTCACCATTTTTGTACTCTGCTTTCATGGTGTCTTTTCCCGCATGATGCGTGGGACTTGTAGGCCTATCGCTGGTTTTCACTGTTTTTTGTATCGCGATTGGCCTCATCGCAACTTTTTTTGCATGTGTGTTTCGCATTTTTGCGGAGTCGTGTTGACTTTATCGTGGACATTTGACGCGTTATCATGGGTCTATCGCATGGTACTGCCGTGTTGTGAAGACCACGTTAACAAGGTGTTATTTTCCTGCAATAGACTGCGATGTGAAGAGTTGCGTTAAGCTACTTTTACTTTAGTTATCAGACATTCTAGAGAATATCCCCCTCTGTTTCTTGCCATTTTAATCAGAGAAGGTAACTTTCTTCTCTTACTTTAGCACCCAGAATTTTCAGAATGTAATTTAATAAATCTCACTCTTTTTGTTTCTCCGGTGTAGGATTCTGATTTACAGATTACTCTCTTTTGTCCGAATTCTCAAATTCTTTCAGTATAGTGTAGGTCCATTCAGGACCTTGGTACTTATTGTTCAGAATTTTCAATCTCAGACTTCTTTGTAAGTTTCTCTCTTTCTTTTGCCTTGTCCGGGTCTGACTTGAGATCTCATATACTTGTTCTGGTTTTCAATTATTCTTTTCAGAACATATTTCAGTGTTTTCACTCCTCCTGGCCAATTGTCACCTTTTCTGGCTCTTTTTATTTGTACTGCACTTTCTCCTTCCTGGTCCTTATTCAGTGTTCTTTTATTATTGCAAATGTTTGGCACAACTTGTTCTGTTTCAGTCAATTCACTGTCTGACTGTTCCTGTTCAGGTCTATTGTTTATTATCTCATCCGCCTGAACATGTTCTTCTTCTTCTAGCTGGTCCTGTTTGGGACTATTTTCAGCTTGTTCTTCTTTTTCCCAAACGTGTTGTTCTTTACCTAACTGGTCCTGATCAGGTCTTATTGCAATTTTCTTGGCTGCTGCCCAATCGTGTTCTTCTTCTCCTATCTGTCCCTCCTCAGGATTAGAAATAGTTTCAGTTTCATTTACCTGAGTATGTTCTTCTTGCCCTGACTGTTCCTACTCAGGTTCTGGATCTGCTTTGTTCTTTTCTTCCTGAGCGTGTTCTTCTTCACCTATCTGGTCCTCACTATCGTCCTGTCTATCTAATCGAGTTCTGCTTCTTGTTTGAACAATTTCTTCAGGTTTATCAATTTCTGGAATCCATCCCTCCTGGCTTGTGCTCGATTGTTCCAAGTCTACTATTTTAGAATCCAATTCTCTTGGTTCTTTGATTTCACAACCTTCAGCCACTTCAACTGTTTCAGTCAGTTGTTCAGTCTCAGGAGGAGCTGGCACCCTCTTGGTATGACTCGCATGAATCCAATTGGGTAACCCTGCACACTTTACTGCAGTGGTAGTAACCAGTATGACTTGACGAGGATCATCCCACCTTGGTGCTAAGCACGTTTTTCTGACGTATTTCTTCACTACCACCCAGTCTCCAGGATTCAAATCATGCGCTTGCATTGGCTGCCTGGCAAATCTGTCTTCTCCAACCTGGTGAGAGAAAGAACGCACTATGTCAGACAATCCTTTGCAATAGTCTAATACCAAATCATCATTTATACTCATTAATTTATTCCCAGGAACAAATGCTTGTCTCATTGCCCTTCCCACGATGATTTCATGGGGACTTAGTCCGGTTTTCCTGTCAGGAATTCTTTGGAGTCCCATCAACACAAGAGGCAATGCATCTGGCCATGACAATGATGTGGATGCACACACTTTAGCCAGTCTCGATTTGATTGTGCCATTCAATTGTTCTACTACTCCAGAAGCCTCTGGGCGGTATGCACAGTGCAGTTTATGATCAATTTTGAATGCTTCACAGATTAGTCAAATTACCTCATTGTTAAAATGAGGTCCTCTATATGATTCCAAAGTGACTGGGAAACCGAAACGCGGGATAAGTTCCCTTAACAGGAGCTTAGCAACTGTGAGACCATCATTTCTCCTAGTTTTATATGCTTCCACCCATCGGGAAAACAAACACACTATAACAAGGACATATTACAATCCTCTACATGGAGGCAACTCAATGAAGTCTAATTGTAATCTCAAAAATGGACCTTCAGTCATTCCAATTTTTCCCCAACTGACTACTATTTTCCTGTCTGGGTTTTGCTGTTAACAAATTAAGCATCTCTGGCAAAGGATCTCAGCGACCACTCTGAACCTTGGGTTATACCAATTTTGGCTGAAAAGTCTAATCATAGCATCCCTGCCTACATGGGTGTCACCATGATACAATCAGGCCATTGGTGGAAGTAAGCAGTCAGACATAACTGGTCTACCTATCATCAGGGTATACCCACACTTCATCTTCTGCTCTTCCGGTGCCTCCTGCCCTCAACCAGATTGCCTTTTCGCTCACCCCTAACCTCATGCTGTAATTGCCTTACTTCTTTCCATGTTTCTGGAGCTGAAAAAAACATAAGTTAGCATCTGTTTTCACTTGTTTCAATTTTTCGATTTAGTGCCATATTAGTTTTTGCAAAATATTTAGCAATTTGGTCAGCATATCTGTTACCGGCCGGCACATAGTCATTTCCAGACTGGTGAGCGGCACACTTGACCACTGCTACTTCCTTTGGCAACAGTATTTCTTCCAATATTTCTTTGACAATTTTCCTGTTTCTTATGGGAGATCCTGAAGAAGTCATAAATCCCCTCTGCAGCCAAATCTGGCCATAGTTGTGCACAATCCCAAAACCATATTGACTGTCAGTGAATATGGTTATCCTCCAATTTTTCCCAAATTTGCATGCTTTAATCAAAGCTATACATTTGGCTAGTATGTGCAGCCTTTACTCCTGGTAAATGGGATGCTTTAAGTCCACCTTCCTCAATTCTTAAGCAGGAGCCGTCTTCAAACAGCTTGTGATCTGGCTCTTTCAGGAGCTCTTATCTAATGTCAGGTCGGAGCTTTGTACACAGTTCTGTCACATTTAAGCAATCATGATCTATCTCATCCATCACCTCTTCACAAGGGGGATCTGGCAGTAGGTTTGCGGGGTTTAATACTGTCCATCTCGCTACTGTTATGTTTTCTGCTCCCAGAATCACTCTTTCATATTTAGTCATCCAACTGGGAGTAAGGTGCTGAGTTCGAGTTCTGGTCAAAAGAATCTCCACTGAATGTGGGATGAAGACGTTAACTGTACGTCCCATCGCAATTGGTTCACTTTGTTCTAAGCTCATACAGGTAGCAGCAACTGCCTTTGAGCAGCCAGGTAAAGCTGAAGCTACAGGGTCAAAAGTGGCAGAAAAATAGGCTACGGGACATTCTGCTCAATCCATGCCTTTGGGTCAAAACTGAAAGTGCACAATTTTGTCGTTCACAACAGAACATTGCAAATTATTTTGTATAGTCATGCATGCCTAAAGCAGGGGCCTCATACAGACAGTCTATTAGTCTCACAAAAGCTTCAACGCATTCATTAGTCCAACCAATTGGATCATTTGCGCATTTCCATGTCATCTGGATTATGGTTTTGCCAACAAGGAAAACCCCATAATCCATTGTCTACAATATCCAACTACTCTCAAAAACATCCTCATTTCTCTTTGGGTGTGAGGTAGGGACATTTGCTTTATTATTCTTTCCGTCGTTACTTTTCTGACTCCTCTTTCTAAGGTGTAGCCTAAGTATTTTACTCCTTGTTTACAATACTGCAATTTTTCTGGAGATACTTTGGTTCCTCCTTCTGTCAAATTATTCAACAATGCAATTGAGTCAGTGACACAGTCCTCACGAGTCCTTGTTGCGACCAGTAGGTCATCAATATACTGCACCAGGACTGACTTCCGGGGCATGACTAGTGTTTCCAAACACTTTTTCAAGATCTGCTTAAAGATTGAGGGACTCTCAGTATACCCTTGAGGACCTCGGCACCATGCCAAAACACGGTCATCAAACTTAAAGGCAAACAGATACTAACTATCTGGATGCAAAAGAATAGAGAAGAAGGCATGGCATAAATCAATTACTGTAAACCAGCCTGAATTCCAAGCTATCTGAAATAAAATCACTGCAGGATTTGGTACCATGGAAAACAAGGCACTACAATTTTACAATCGTTCTATTTCTAAAGCAACTCCTGCTTTCCCTTCTAGACTCATTTTGTATTGTCGCATGTTTGGATAGACCGCACCGTCTTTCACTGACACCTTCATGGGACTCCTTCTTAGCTCTTCTGGTAATTCATCTGAGGTCATTAGAGAAAACATTTGCTAACATAATATTATAGACAATATCTTCATCAGGAGTTTGGAGAGCTACACCATCCGGTGTGCAATAGATTGTGCAGTTCATCTTGCACAGCGGGTCTCTACCTAATAAATTCACAGAACTAAAGTCACACACAACAAATCGATGCATATCTTTAAAGTTACTGTTAGATTTGGGGGTCTCTAATCGGCAGTGGTAAGTACCTTTGTCCAAGTAGGGGCCCTTGACCCTAGTCAGGGTAGGGGGTACACTCCTAAAATAACCCCAGCACACCCCCTTGGTAGCATGGCACAAGCAGACAGGCTTATCTCAGAGGCAGTGTGTAAAGCATTTGTGAACACTTACAGTAATCAAGTGACAACACTACAGATGGACACCACACAAGTTTTATATAAAAAATAAGTATTCTTTATATAGACTTATCACAAGACCACAAACGAAAAAAATCCACAATACTGTACTTAAAATGGTAGAATTAGCTTAGTTCTCTTAAGATGGTAAATGCGACACTCAGAGGTCAATGTACCTTAAGATGTGTAACGCAAGACAACGACAGTGTTGCAAGGACGGTGATGTGTTGAAGATCTGGTGCAAAGAAACAAAGATGGCGCTTTCTTCTTGATGCGACACACTTCCCAGTGATGTGGCGGCGTCTGCAGCGTCGTCGATCCTCTTCTCCGGCGATGCGAGATGCTTCCACACAATGCAAGCCCCGACATGCCCTGCGACATGCTTCCCAGTGATGCGGCAGCGTCTGCTGTTACTTCGATCCTTTCCCCTGGCAATGCAACTTGCTTCCACAACGATGCGAGCCGCGACAGGCCCTGCGACACTCTTCCCAGTGATGCGGTGGCGTCTGCTGCAACGTCGATCCTTTTCGCTGGCAATGAGCCGCGACAGGCCCTGCGACACGCTTCCCAGAGATGCGGCGGCATCTGCTGCGACGTCGAGCCTCTTCTCCGGCGATGAAGCACGACAGGCCCTGCGACACGCTTCCCAGTGGTGCGGCAGCATCTGCTGCGACGTCGATCCTCTCCTCCTGGCGATGCGAGGCGCTTCGGTGGACCTGTGATGACTCAATGATTCTTCTGCGACACGCTTCCCGGTGATGCGGCGGCGTCTGCTGCGACGTCGATCCTCTTCTCCGGCAATGCGAGGCACTTTGTGTTGTGAAGCTGCAGTGCGGCGGCACGCTTCTTGCTCGTTATGTCGCACTTCCAGCTCCTTGCGACACGCAGTCCCTCAGAAAGCCTCGCAAAACAGCAGGCACTTCCAAAGAACTCTTGGGGAGCTGGTGGGTGCAGTCTGTTGTCCCTGAAACTTCAGCAAGAGGCAAGCTCTTTTCTCAAGCCTTTGGAAATCCTTCACAAGTTGAATAAAGTACACAGAGTTCCTTTTCTCCTCTCTTTGGCAGTCAGGCAACCACTGCAGGCCAATCCCTCAAGCTTAGGGATAGTCTCTCCTCAGTCTCTCTGGTTCCTCTCCTCAGCTAACGTTTCTTCTTGTTTCCCAAAGTGATCTAAAGTTCTGGGGTCTGGGTCCCCCTTTCTATACACAGTTTCTCTTTGTTCTCTGAAGTCTGAGAGGCCTTTGCCTAGTCCAAACCAGTTCTGGTCAGTCCTGGAGCACTTTGTTGACATGATTCCTTCTTTCCTTCTACAGTGCAGGGCAGAGACATCAGACGCACCACAGGAGGTGGAGCCAACAATGTGGAGGGAAAGCACAGCCCTATTCAGGTCCCAGGTGCAACTCCTCCCACCCCTCTACATGTAGATAGCCCTATTCAGCCCTGTGCTGACTCACCCTGCCACTGGGAATTTCCCCTGTCACTCAAACTCAAGACAAGGAATACACAACCTAGCAGAGGCAGGTTGGATGGTTAGACAAGAAAACACCTACTTTCTAAAAGTGGTATTTTCAAACACATAATGTTAAAACCAATTTCACTAAAAGATATATTTCATTCTGAGTTCAGGCATACTAAACTCGAATTTCTACCATGTTCCCTGCGTCAGTTAGAACTATAAACTGTAATAATCGAACTGCCCATTCTGGCCTATGGGGAACAGGTAGCCTTTCAATAGTGAAAAACGAAAATGGCTGTAATTCACTATAAGGACATGCCAAACCAGTCAATCATGGAATCACTAATCCATACATCAATTTACAATACAGAGCATATGCACTTTAGCACTGATCAGCAGTGTAAAGTGCCCAGAGTCATAAAACAGCCAACAACAGGTCAGAAAAAATACAGGAGGAAGGCAAAACGTTCAGGGATACCCTGCAAAAAGGGCCAAGTTCAACAGTTACCAATATGCACCACCATTGGCCTTGTAAGTAGTGTTTTAATTTGTTGGTTTGAGACACCAATGACTTGGATACTATCTCCCGAGAGGAGTAGGTTTGGGATGTCTGCAATTCTCACAGTAGAACAGGTAGCACCAGTATCCAATAGAAAAGTGATATCATTACCTTCCACTTTCCCATCAATAAATGGACCTGACGTGTCTACCGGTAAGGATGGGGCAAGTACGAACTTCTCTTCCCGCCCTCTCAGCCACCGTCAATCATCTAAGTCACTTTCAGTATTTTTCAAAAGGTATTGTAAAATTACCACTTCCTCCTGGAAATCTGGTGTCCTTGTGATGCTTTTGAGGGTTCACAAAGTTTGGCATAGGAGCTGTAAACACCTGATACTGTCATTTCTCCAATGTCCAAGCTTTCCGCATCCGTGACATGGAAAATTATTTTTCGCACCCTCTCTATTCATTCGCCTCTCATCTTACCACCATTCATTCCTAGATCACTCTGGTTCAACCCTTTGTCAGTTTCTGCATTTAATTTCAATTCCTGCTGTTCTGCTAATTACACTTGTGCCCACATCATTTTCTCTTTCAACTTTTTGTGTCTGGCTTCACTATCATCGCCACAATATTTGGCGTGCTTCAAAATGTCATCTATGCTTTTGCTCTGCCAGCAAATCATATGCTGTTGAATCATCTGACTAATTTCTGGTTTCAAACCATACACAAACCGATACACAAAATGTCCCATATCCTTATGACCAATATTCTTAAAACCACTGTACTGTTTGAACACCTGTAACAGCCTCTCATAATAGGCATGTACAGACTCATTTCATTCTTGAGTTGTTCTGTCTATCTTTACCCAATCTGTCTCTTTTGAGGGAATTTTCCCTTTTAAGAAAGTAATCACTTGGTGATACTTTTTCATCACATCATCTGAGGGTGTTCCTGTTTTAGCATCTTGTGGATACTCCTCACTTGGCCAATCAATTGTAATTTTACATTCTGTCCACACATCTGCAGGTACCACAATGTCAAATAAACCATCCAGATCCTTCAACAAAACCTTCAACACCTTCACAAACCTATCAACCTGTTTGTACCACTCCACAGGTTTTTCTCTCAATTTCGGAAAATCATTTGTAAATTATAACATATCCTGTCTGTTCCATGGGACATGAACATATCCACCACCAGGTACTTCTCTTATAGGACACAATCTTTCTACCTTTTCTGTGTCTTTCAATAAGAAAGCAGATGTTGACGCTTCCCTAGCCTTTGCTTCTTCTTTCTTTTTGTCCACCTAGTTTTCCATTTATCTATGTCTCCCCATTTCTGCAAAATATTAATTAGTTCTTTTACTTGTAGTTTTCTAGCAGACACGTTCATGTTTTCCAAATCCTTGTCTGTGATTTCCACTCGATAAGGCTTCTGAAGCTCTTTATATTTCCCTATGTCTATTCCAATCTCTGCAGCCAATTCCACCAATTTTTCATGATACACCTTTGCATTTCGCGTAATACTCCTACATACAAACAACATTTCTTCTTCATTGTAATCCTTCAATTTCCCTAATCCCACATTTCTAGCAATCATTTCCTCTAACTTCACTTTCATGTTATAAATGTCTAGAATCTTTGGGACTGAACTACGTCTTTCTATTCCCTGTGACCACCTTTCCAAGTCTTCTGGAGTGACTGCTGTTGTTCTTTTAGTGATTGGAGGTACCACTGTCCCTCTTTATTTTCCATGATCAGGTAAACATTTTGGAGTTCCAATCACTGGCTCTCCTATAGGGAGATCCATTAATGAAATGACTGAATTGCACTCACTGGCTTGATCTTCCGCAATTATTATTTCTGTTCTGGGGTTGCTCATTGGGGCAGGTACAGTTTGAGACGGTTGTATATTCACCTTATTCCCGAATAATGGTATAACAGGACCTATAGTCACAGGTACGGACAGAGTTTCTGCAGGCAAATTCAATTGATTTATTTTCTGTATCAATTCTTTTCTATTTTTGTTCAGAGCCTCAATTTATTTTTCTGGGAGTACTCTATTTGTTGAGTTATCATGCAAGATTTGTGGAACCAAAGTGGTTCCTAATACTGGGGCACTTGGAGTGACTACTATATTTAGTCCTTCTTGATATGGCGGAGGATTTCTAGTCAAGATATCTTCTAAAAGTTCATCTTCTGACTCACCATAGCCTGTTACCGTCATGTGCTTTGTTTTCTCTCTAACCTTACTTCCTGTTTGCTCTTCAGCTGTCAACACTGGATATAACCCTTCTGATACCATTGCTCTTCTCCATTGTTTCATCTGATCTTCTCGAGATCCATTCATATATACAGGGAAAAATCCTTTCATTCTTCCTCTTCCATGCTTCTCTCTCTCATATGACTCAGTCTCCCATTCTTCTAAAGCTTCATACTGAGTTAATCTAGGTCTTGGTTCTAAATCATTCATACTCATTCTCAAATTCTGAAGAACTCTCCCATTAAATGTACCATATTCTGGGAAAGCTAAGACTCCATCACCTTTGGTATAACTACGCAATTCTCTTGCCATACACAGGTATGGTAACCTCTCTCCATCATCATAAATGAAGCAGTTGTTTTTGGTGAAGGGATAAGAATTCCCTCTCTAGTTAATATGGGCTTGTCCTTCTTAATGAAATCCTTAATTCTTTTTTATCAATGAAATTTTTCTCTCCGCCCCTACATTATGGGTACATATTGATGTATAAAGTTGTATTCCGCAAATCCTAAAAATCTCCTGTTTTGGCGATTACCTACAATAGCCTTTTCCCAATTTCGCATATAATTTTCCTCGTCCGATCCTAAAGCAGCTTCTATTTTTATTTTTTTTTAAACATTTTTCAATCAATCAAATTCAGGCTCACTCTTGTTATTTGACCAATCCCAGGGCGGCCTTGTGTAATGTCAGTATCACTCCTTAGTACTGATCCCTCCTTTAAATGTCTGCATTTGTCACACACGCCCACAGTTTCCACCAATCCCAGCACGGCACTCTGTGACGTCAGTCAACTCCAGCAACTGACCCTCCCTTCACAAGGTAATACGATGACGTTTCTCAATTCTTTTCATTAAATTCTTTATTAGTAACAACATAGAAACATTCGCTACTCCGCCTGTTCCACTAAATAAAGGATAGATTCTTTTCACTGCGAGTAGCACATTCCGCTCACTCTTCACAAAGTAAGAACTTCCGTTTAATCTTCAGACACTGTGAGTAAAAACTTTCCGCTCACTCTTCATTAAGTGAAGTCTTCAGTTTTACTCGTCACTTAAGCTCAGAAGAACCTGCTACTCCTTCGGCATTACCCTTTTCAGGTTAAAGTAAGACCAAAGTTTCACCAGCGAACTCTTTTGCTGTCACTCTAGCTCAGAAGAACCTGCTACTCCTCCAGTGTTACCCTTTTTAGGTGAAATAACGACTGGTGTTTCACCAGCAAACTCTTTGCTTTCAATCACTTTCACTTTTATATGAAATAGTCCCTACTTTAACACTGTCAGCCCTGCATAGCTTCTCAGCGCTATTCCAACAGACGAGTGACCTCAGAGCAGTGTGGCTACTTCCACCACCCGCTATTCCTTCCCGGAAGTTCCATGTACCACTGTACCTGTGTTTCCAGACAACATAGAACGTGACGCGGACAGATTCGTTAAAACATAAATCAATAATCAGCAATCAATACTCATCACCAAATTAATCAATAATAACCATAACTCTGCAACCAGAAAACTGATCTAGCGGCACACAAATAGCAGATACTCCAATACCATATATTCACCTGGGCCCATCAATAATTCATGCACTCAAATTCCCTTGATTAACCACTGGGGTATGTTGTTGATCACTGATCAATAAATCCTTTCCATTTGGTCGAGGAACCAAATTAGTTGGGACTAGTTGATGGTGATGATGCACATAACCTTTCTCGCAATTAATTCATCTATAATAATGATCACAGACTCGGGAAGTTTTCAAAACCTTTATCTAAAATTTAAATGTGAGTGAACCATTCAAATACACCACGGACACCATCAATCATTAGGAAGGAAGAATCAATCAATTCAAATATTCTTGCAAATTTAATAGATTGACGTTGCTCAGAAAGGAGAGGATAGAGACAGCAGTAAATCAGGATATATATGAATTTATAGTTACTACAGATGGTGTGAAGACCAACCCTCTGGCCAAAGGGCTGGTAAGGGTCCCATGGGAAAGATCAGGCGAAAAAAGCTTCAGGACATGTATTAGGACAGGATAGTGGACCTCTCTAGAACCGACAACTCGTCGCACCCCTCTCTGACATTCTGTTTCTCCTCGAGATTCTTCTGTGATCTTTTCTAATAATTTGCCTAAGATAAGTTATTCTCTATTCAAATCTTCTTCAGTGTCTCACAGCATCAGCATCAGCAATAACTCCAACAGTATCTTCCCTCTCATTATTCTCTCAGGATCACGTACACCTAACTAACTATACTACCTTAGTTATACCTTTTGGGATTCATGTACCACCCCCTAAAGTTGCAATATCGCAAAATTATGATTTCTGATTGGACAGGCAAGGGGCGTTTAGTCATCACACCATGATGACATAGCACTTTCTTTGTTCCAAACCCACCCCTTTATTAATATTAATTTTATTTTATTCCCACCCTAGTTTATTCACAATCGTAACAATTCCATCAATAATGTTCGTATGACTTCAGCCACTGCATTCTCATCATCCATGTTTCCCAGGGTTTTGCGGTCGATGGCCTTGGATCTGATCCAATCATGGGATCATTCTTCCAGGGGAAGTAGAGGTTACACATGCGCAGATGGTTTTGCTCATTTACTCAGATTTGCGGCAAGAAGGCCCAAGATACGAACTAATAGAATGTCAAAAGAAATAATATTAATTCAAGAAATAAATGATTTCACTGTATACCACCTACATCTACTTTATTCGCCTTTATTTATTTAATGCTTCCCTGCATTAGCTCTTAGCAAATAAAGTGTTTTCTAGATAGCAAAGCAGGGTTAAGGCATGTGGGTCTTGAAGACGCCATGTTAGTGCATTCTGCTCATGCGCAGGAAATTCCCTCCAAAGCTTATTAGACATCACATTACGTAGGTGCAGTTAAACGCATGCACAGTAAGGTTTTCCCTCTTAGAGTTGCGCTTTTAGTCCGCTATTCGTATTAATGATTAGTAAACAAATAGGCAAGCTATTTAAGTAATTGTATTGAGCAAGGATTAATCACAAACATAATTATTAATTTCATGTTAATAAATTAATAAGTTAAACGAGTGAATTGAATCCGAGCAAGTCTCGCAAAAACTAGCCCTAGCTCCATCGCCAGCACCAAGAGTGCGCCCACTTTGACAACCTTGAACACTCTTCAGATGGCCTACGCTGGAATATCATTGAATCACTTCCGAATTTGACTGAGGGTGCCTTCTTTAAAAGAGAGCAGGACTGGATTTTCCGTTTATCTACCCATTTATATGGTCTGAACAAAGATATCCCCTAGGGTGAACCTGACATATGATCACTATATTTAGAGTGTACCTATGCCATTGATGGGCACCACTGGCACCTTCTTCCCTTGCATCCATTTTCTCTGCTGATTAGGGTCACACAACATTGACATAAATTCAGCTCCATATCCATCCATAGCCATGGACAGGGTATCAATTCCAACTTGGGTTACCCACACCATCATCCTTCCATACAGTGACACTTGACTACTCATAACCTGACCTACAAGCTTGGGCTTAGTGTATTTTTCACCATTGGTTAAATACCTATATAACTAATTAGTTCACGTTAAGTCTGTTCGAGCATTAGAACTAATATGTGGTCTTCATTTAAAGGAAATGAAGACCAATAACTGGCCTCCATAGAGATTCGGCACGGCTGTGCTTTGTTTTTATTAATATTTTGTAACAAAAATGCCCATGACTTTTACCCCCACCGATTAAGACAAGTACATTTCCTTCTGTTCCAAGATGGCATTCAAATATGCATCTGACGGTGCTACCCGTTGTCAAGCAACTGCGACTTCCAGCAATACGTTAGTATGCACTGGAGTGCGATTAGCCAACCTTCTAGATTAAAAGCAGCTGTCCACTCGCGACCCTCACTCCTGCGGCATCGTAGTAGGTCGATGCGTTAAAATCGTCAGGACGATGTAAGTAAAATTTCCCTTTCTGACGACCCTTCAACCACATCCTCTAGCTATGAAGGGGTCTTATTATAACGTATCCTTTTTTATATCAGCATGCTGCAATTCAGAGTGCCTCTCTACATGCCATAGAGAAGCAGCACACATAACACAATTTGGGTAAGCAGTGACTCCGACGGAACTCTCACAATCTTTGCAAACCTTTTTATTTTTTTTACTTTCACGGTTCATGTGTAAATACGGTTGGTGTGTATTCTCACTATTGTTTGCCCATTTACCACATCAAATGAGTGCCATGATGTTAACCGCGCAAAATGTGCATGCACAATCTGAATACATACTGTAGTACTTTTACCAAGCCTACTTAGTCATTATCGTTTTATTCCATTCAGCTCTTTGTTTCCCCTTGCTCTAACAGGTCTACCTCATTAGACTCTGTTAGAAATGGGGGTCTCTAGTTGCCAATGGTTTGCACATTTGTCCAAGTAGGGAACCTTCTTCCTAGTCAGGGTAAGGGGGATACACTTCTAAAATAACCCCTGCTCACCCCCTTGGTAGCTTGGCACGAGCTGACAGGCTTATCCCAGAGGCAGTGTGTAAAGCATTTGTGCACACATACAGTAATACAATGAAAACACTACCAATGGACACCAGAACCGTTTAGAAAAATAAGTAATCTTTATCTAAAACAAACATGACCAAAACAACAAAATTCTACAATACAGTTATCAAAATAAACTTCTTAGAAGGTAAAAACGGTTCTGTCTATTGCAAACTATAGATGCAACACTTTCAACACAAAGTACCTTGGATGCAACAAAATCAAAAACAAGAACAGCCGCAGGGAAGGTGATGTGTCAGTTGCTTACAGCCAGGTAAGATGATGTGTCGGTTCCTTACTTCAATGAAGGTGATGTGTTGGTTGCTTACTGCCATGCAGGGGAGCTGATACGTCGGTTCCTTACTGAAGGGGAGGTGATGTGTCGGTTTCTTACTATGCGGGGAGGTGATGCATTTGTTTCTTACTGCGCCCCAGTATCATTTTAGAATGGCACCATGGTGCGATTTGTGGGGATCAAGGATAGGTCAATTCTCGATGTGGAGGCAGCAACAGCGCTGCGTTGGTTTCTTCAGCCCAGTCTCACAATGCGTTGGTTCTTGCAGCCGCACAGCAGGGCCTTCGATCGGTGCACTCAATGGGGCGTGCGGTGATTTCTCCAGCCGCGGACAGGCGATGCATCGGTTTCTTCAACAGCATGATGACAACGTGTGGAAATTCTTACCAAATTGCGGCAATACGTCAAAAACAGGTACAGATGCATCGCACTTCTCTCAGTTGCATTGCATTTCCTGCACCCAACATGCAAAAATAACCTCCAGAGACCCAGAACAGCAGCAGGCACCTCTTGGCAGGTCAGAACTGCCAGCAAGGAAGTTCATGGGAGCTGGGAGTAAAGTCTTTGTGTCCCTGAGACTTCAGAACAGGAGGCAATCTCTACTTCAAGCCCTTTGAGATCTTCCTCAAGCAGTGGACACATCACACAGCAAAGTCCTTGTCACTTCCTTGGCACCAACAGCCACTGCAGGCCAACCCCAGACAGCAAACAGCAAAGGGGCTGTACTTCTCCTCAGTTTCTCCAGCTCTTCTCATTTGCAAAGGTTCCTCTTGAATCCCAGAAGTAACCTGAATGTCTAGGGTTAAGGCTCCACTATTTATAGCACAACATCTGTTGTTCTCTGACAGCAGAGAAGTTCTTTGCCCAGCGAAAACCAGTTATGTCCCCTCTTTTGCAGATTCCTGGCAGGAGGTGGAGACAGCATTGTCCAAGGTAGACCAGGCCCATTCAGGTGTGAACGAAATCATCATCCCCTACTCTGAATGCAGCCCAAGTCTATTCAGCCCAGCCCTGACTCACCCTGGAAAGGCAGGACACACCTCACCCCCCAAGTGGCTGCCTGAACAGAATGCACATCCCCAGCCTCTGTCACTTTTTAAAAGTGGTATTTTCAAACACACATGTAAAGATAATCTTTACTAAAAGATACATTTTTATATTCTGAGTTCAGGCATACTAAACTCCATCTTTCTATCTTGTGCCACCGGGAAGTCAAATTTATAAGAAGTTATAAAAAAAACTCCCATTCTATCCTATGGGACAGATAGCCTTTTAATAGTGAAAATCGAAAAACACTGTATTTCACTATCAGGACATGCACCTACCTCAGTACATGACCTACCTTTCACATATACTGCACCCTGCCCAAAGGCTACCTTTGGCCTACCTTAGGGGAGTCTTACATGTAAGAAAAGGTAAAGTTAGGGCTTAGCAAGTGGGTGCACTTGCCAAGTCGATATGGCAGTACCCAACTGCACACAGACACTGCAGTGGCAGGTCTGTGTTACTTTTACAGGCTGCTCATGTGGGTGGCACAATCAGTGCAGCAGGCTCACTAGCAAACTTTGATTTGCAGGCCCTGGGCATACAGAGTGCACTGTACTAGGAACTCGCCAGTAAATCAAATATGCCAATCATCGAATCACCAATCCATTTACACAATTTACAGAGGGAGCACTTGCACTTTGGCACTGATCAGCAGATGCAAAGTGCCCAAAGCATATAGACCACCAAAAACTAAGTCCAACACACAGTAAAAACACAGGAGGCAAATGCAAAAATACAGGGGAAACCCATGCCAAGGATGCCAGGTCTAACATGCTCTAAATTAGAAAGCTTAATCAGATTTTTATGGCAGATTTTAGAATTACCTTACAAACTGGATCCCGCTTGCTACACTTTAGGGTCCAAGTATTGTGCAGATACTTCTAATATTTAATTTTTCTTATTGGTCCTAAAGAACTGCCATAGATCATATACTGACAATGTATGACAAGAAACATGTTGACCTCATGATATTAAGAAAACCACCAGGGATCATTGCCTCCGTCTGTGGCACCCATGCTTTTAACCAGACATGTGAACTTACAAAATAAAAAGTCTTTAGTCTCAAATCTGCCTGATTTGTTTGAATCACTCACACTCACGATCCCAAACATACACTTGGCACACATCTACACTCAGGGCCCTACACAGGCACTTCACATAGGGCTTTGGAAAAAAGATCTCTGTCAAAGAGCCCCTTAGAAGGTGCCCTTCGAGCATTGCAGCACCGGCTTGATGAGGAGCAAAAGCCCTAAGATGAAGCATTACACTTGTCAAGAGTTTTTGAGGTCTCTAATTCCAAAAAGCAACCACCTCTCTGTCCCATGAATAACCTAACCTGTTGGACATCCTTGATACTGTATCTCCCTTTTTCCCACTTCCATAGGAAATGCATACCTATCAAAATAACCAATGTGTTCCACTGGCCATGAATGGAATGTTGTGCTTCAAAGACCTGTTCTCAATTCTAGATCAAAAAGGTGAAAAGACTTTTGGTGACAGTCATGATTGTCAAAGTGTTAAGAAGGGTAAGTGTGCTCAACCTCATAAGATATCACTCCTACTAATTGGGGTCTTGAAAAGGTGTCTGTTGACTTCTATGGGTCAGTTGCATTTGGACAACACCTCCTAGCTCTAATAGATAGATACTCCAGATACTTTGAAGCTGCGCAGGTGCCAAACATAGCTGTGCAATTTGCCATTCCTGTATTCACTGAAGTTGCCTTAACCTCTGACATACCCCAGATTGTAAAAGTGGGAAATTCCCCTTCTTTTAATCATAATCATATGCAATTTCGAAGAATATATACGTTTCTGGTAAGGTGAGTTTATGCAGTTGTGGCTCCAAGCGTAGAGCATGGTGGAACGCCTCATGGTCATGAAGAAGTCATTGCATTTTAGCAAACTGAGAAGGTCTACCTTCTCTGGTATACTCTTTCTTACTCTGGGGAACAATTCAATCAATCAATCAATCAATCAAGGAATTTGTAAAGCACACTACTTACCCGTGAGGCGATGAAGGGAGGGGCGAACTGCTACTGCTCGAAGAGCCAGGTCTTGAGATGTCTTCTGAAGGTGAGCAGGTCCTGGGTCTGCCGTAGGTGGGTGGGGTGTTCCAGGTCTTGGCGGCCAGGTAGGAGAATGATCTGTCACCGGTGGACTTTCGTTGGATGTGGGGGACGGCTGCGAGGGCGAGGTTTGCTGAGCGGAGCTGGCGGGTGGCGGGTGGGGCTGTAGAAGTTCAGTCTGTCGTTCAGGTATGCTGGTCCGGTGTTGTGGACTGTTTTGTGTGCGTGGGTGAGGAGTTTGAAGGTGATCCTCTTGTCGACGGGGTGCCAGTGCATGTCTTTCAGGTGGGGGTGATGTGACTGCGTCGGGGTACGTCGAGGATCAGACATGCGGAGGTGTTTTGGATGCATTGTAGTCGATGCAGGTGTTTAGCTGGGATTCCTGCATAGAGTGCATTGCCGTAGTCCAGCCTGCTTCTGACAAGGGCCTGTGTAACAGTTCTCCTTGTTTCGGACGGGATCCACTTGTAGATCCTGCGGACCATACGGAGGGTGTTGTAGCAGGAGGAGGAGACAGCGTTGATCTGCTTCGACATGGAGAGGGAGGAGTCGAGGACGAATCTGAGGTTGCGTGCGTGGTCGGTAGGTGTGGGTGCCATTCCCAGCATTGTAGGCCACCACGAGTCGTCCCAGGCCGAGGGGGTGGATCCGAGGATGAGGACCTCTGTCTTGTCAGTTTCAGACGGCAGCTCTGCATCCATTCGGCGACAGCCTTCATTTCCTCGTGGAGGTACGTTTTTTGGCGGTGCGGGTCCTTGGTGAGGGAGAGGATGAGCTGGGAGTCGTCGGCATAGGAGATGATGTTGAGGTTGTGTTGACGGGCTACGTGTGTGAGGGGGGCCATGTAGATGTTGAACAGCGTCGGACTGAGTGATGGTCCCTGGGGTACGCAGCAGATGATGTCGGTGGCTTCGGATAGGAAGGGTGGGAGTCGGACTCTCTGGGTTCTGCCGGAGAGGAAGGATGTGGTCCAGCTGAGGGCTTTCTCATGAATCCCGCCTTCTTGAAGGCGTGTTTTTAGGGTGCGATAGCAGACCGTGTCAAAGGCGGCCGAAAGGTCCCGGAGGATGAGGGCTGAAGTTTCGCCATTGTCGAGTTGTAGCCTGATGTCGTCTGTGGCGGCGATGAGGGCTGTTTCAGTGCTGTGGTTTCGTCTGAACCCGGACTGGGATGGGTCCAGGATGTTGTTGTCTTCGAGGTGGCGGGTTACAATTGTGATACCACTCACAGCACCAGTACTACAATTCCTTCTCAATGTCTGATCAGAAAAATGTTATACACCTGCATCCCTCAGAGACTGCCTGGCAAAGCTCCTGACAGGAAAGAAACACTGAGGCATGACAAAAGCAGGAAGAAACATATGAAGGAATGCCCTGACTGCAAGAGGTGAGTGATAATGTCTTAACTGTGCCAAGAGGACAAGTTCATGAATGAGCATGTGGAACGGCTCGGATAAGGACAAACTCACTATTAACCATGAACATCATCCCTACATCTTTTAAAAGGTTCCTTCTTATATTATGGGAGGATGATCCAACATGACAAATAATTTCTCCTGCTTCTCTGCACTTAATGGCGACCTGTGTGTTATGTCATCAAAGGAGCATCATGATGAGACTGGTCAGAAAGATCTGTCTTGAAAATGGCTTTTGGACAAATGGATAGTTTTGAATATGACTTTTCATCACCACGAACCAACATTAGATCAGAATTCTTCTGTGGAAAGTATCAATTCTGCTACTTTTATCACAAATGATCCAGTGTTTTTTCATCTCGTATTCTGAACTGGACCCTATTTCACTGAAAGAAATTCCAGACCGCTTGAGGCTTTGGCTGCATGAGCAACCAAGCCCCATCCCCTAGTCCTGGCCATCCCTGTTAATCGAGAACACTGCATTTTTTGTGCAACCTGAATTTTCAGTGTTATAACTGAACTTACATGTGCTATTTTGTGGTTTTAGCTTTATTTGATTTGAGCAAATTATATTATTTTATTACTGGTATTTATGAGATATCAACTCTGGGAATATCAGCTTTAATAAAAACCCTAATGATTTTGGTTGGTTCACCTAACTTTAACATTGAGAGCACCAACATTGAGCTGGTTCTAGATGGCACAACCAAACTATTGTGAATAGCCAAGGAGGCTTCGGATGGCACAAAGAAAGAATACTAGGTGACCCGCTTTGTGGAGAATGTGTGAAATCTCATATTTTTTACCACGAATTGGAGACTCTCACTCTAACGTTGGTCTGAAGGAAGCTGAAGATGACATTTACAAATAGTCTACATGTTAGGAAGGAGCTTCATAGTCTACAAGCACAGAAAACACACAGAAAAAATGCAACAAGACTGGGTCACAAGAGGCTATAGATACAGGGCAAGTTGTCATTCAAGAGGATGTTTTGAAATCTAAGGAGCCAAAAAGGAAACAAAAGAAACTGGAACAGCATGCCTTGCAGCCCCACCAGTGTCCATTACATCGGACACCCCAGCCCTAGCGTGTTGTACTCTGTTTCATCTGGACACATCTACAAAAACTGCACCTTCAAGAAAGTAAGCAACATCATTTTTGACATTCTACATGTAATCTCTAATTTGAATGCTATGCACTTTGAGATGTTCAAGGACATTTGAGTTGCACTTTGGGTCAAGGTGCGTTTTGCCTACAACATGTATTGGTATATTATAATTTTCATCTGCAAATCAGTTTGTCCCTTTTGATTTGGACTTGGCAGCGTTGATTGCAAGTTAACGGAGTAAACTGTCTGCACAGAGTGTTTTGCTGCACCAGTATGTGGTACATTCACAGCAAGCATGTCTACATCATAGCACAACTCACAGCCTTCTTTGTCATCTGGATGTGTGCATGCACAATGTTTTTTCAAGCTCCTGGTCGCATTGGTTAGCTGTTTTTCACTCTGGAGGAAGAAGAGTGCTACCGTTATGGCCAGTAGACTTGTATGGAGTATACAGGCGCAGAGGCAGCACAGTTACTTTTGAAGACACTTCCTGGTTGTTATTTTGCAGCGCACCTGTGTCTGCCACTACGACTTTCGGTATGCCAACCGATTTGTTTTGGCTTATTTTCAATATTGTTGTGGTCAGTGATGTTTTCAGACCACGTGAGCAGTTTGTAAAGTGACCACTTAGTGTTGCCTATAAAGCCTTTTTGTGCTGCTGCTGTGAAGCTGTTTATAATGTTTGAAATTTTTTAAAATTGGACCCGTATGAGTGCACCTTACCTTTCTTCGGTTCTCGTGTGGTGCCGCAGTTGTCCTCAGTGACGTTTTTGTTTGCTAATCTGTCTCCTAAGCTGCCTTGGAACGCTCTGCCGCAAAGACGTGCTGAGAGCCATCTGCGTCGTTTACATGTGGCCATCTTAGGTTTTGTTCACAAATACGCTCTACTGCTGTGCTCGTTACACCAGTAGGCACTGTCTCATTATCTGTTTGGCTGTTCATCATTTTTGATATGTGTTTACAGTGCTTAACTAAACTTCGTGTTCTGGCATGGTTTTGAGGAAGTTTTTACAAGTTTCTCCAGATTCTAGAGAAGGTCAATTTTACAAATGTTGACTGTCTGTTTAGTGATATTGTGCCAACAATTTCTGTACTTCCCTTCAGCTACACCACCAAAACTAACTATGTAGCCTGATGGCAGCTGAAGGGACAAGAACACCATGGACTTTATATGCTTGTGTAAACTCATATGGGTTCTGGACTTGCCATTTCATAGCAATTATTAAGATGCTAAATTACATGTGTAAGTGTTTTAGGACATGCTATTTTTCTTCATTTAAGTACATTCTATATTACTTGTGTGGGTGTCAAACAATTGGTGGGTGCACTGTACCAGTGTGTGCCCAGAGTAGCACAACTTTGGTGAGAGGTTGCTCACCGGTGAGAGATATAGGTTTAACACTTTTTACATGAGGTATTTGTGTAGAGTTTACATGATTTAAAGTGCATGTCTAGTAAAATTTCGTGTTGACACAGTTTACGCTTCACTACGGATGGGTGGTCCATGTATTTTAGTGGGTGGTATTCACAGTTTTCTCCCTTACATGTGGGTTGGTTTAAGGGATTTGTTCCCATTCACGCCAGGAATGGGTTTTAGTTCCATGTTCACACTGTACGTCACGGTACCTTTACATGAGGGTAGGCTTAAGGGGTTTGTTCCCTTTCATACTAGGAAAGGGTTTTGGTCCCATGTCCACACTTTACGTCACTGTACCCTTACATGAGGGTTGACTTAAGGGTTTTGATTCCCTTTTTACGCAAAGAATGGATTTTTGTTCCACTTGTGTGGTAAATATTTCATTACCGGTACTATTTTTTATGCGGTAAAGTTTAGTAAGAATAACTCAGTAAATATAAGAGGCAGAATCCGTGGTATTAGAGGTTTTAAAAGGCTTTATTCCTATACAAAGGAATACAATTCGAATTGTGGGCTTCTATTCCATCACCACGAAAGTTCAGGAAGGAAGGGCATACATTATTGACAGGTAATCACTTTTATAAGAATTACATTATAGTGTAACAGATGCAGGAGGCGTAACAGTTGATAAGAGAGATAAAATGGCATACGTAACCAAAAAAGGCGTAAACATGGGTGTAACTAAAATACGTCATTAAACATGATGTCACAAATGGGTGGATCCATAAGAGAATCCTGCAATGTCAGCAGAAATATTTGGCAGAGATGCGCGCGCAGCCGCATAACGTGTAATTGACGTGCAACTAGAGGGTGAAGGGGACTTGACATTTAGCTCTACATGTGGAGACAGAAGTCTGGGGGGTCATGTCAACCTAATCCCAAATCATATCTAATATCCTATGTTTAAAGAACTGTGTTATCCAAAAGGAAAGGTCTCTAGGATAGAATCTATTCTATACTGACTGTTAGTACGTGTACAAGCGTCTAAGTGTCTACATGAGATGCGAGGGGGTAGGAATATTCCATGGTAACAGGGCCATGAATTACTTGCATGAGGACAGCGAGGCCTGGCCCTTTGCACGGTAGCTGGAGGAATGTTTACCTAAACTACTAGACAGGAATGCATCGGATGAGGAGCGGAGTAGATAATCTTGAAGGTGAAATACAGTTTTTGGCAGGGAACAGGCTGGATCAGGCACCGTTAGCCGCGCAGGGAGTAGGACAAAGTTCATAGATACAGATGCAGGCTCAGACTGGAGCTTTCAGAGGCAGAAGGCAGGAAAAGGCTTGATGACAGAATTCAGGGCCTACTCGCCTGAATCTGTAAAATGTGGAAAGTGAACCACATAAAGTCGGTGGCCTTTCATACTTAGGAATGGAATATCTGACCCATTCATGGCGGATCTGAAAGAGGACATGTTGATGGTGGACGCACATGTATTTGCGTCTTCAAAACTGGAACTGGAGGGAACATACATGTACTTATAGTATGCACATCGAGCCGTTGGGGTCTACGATAGGGGACATAACTGATCACAAAATTCATATTTCCTCATTCCCTCCTTGTCCCCTACGAACCCTCAGGAGATATCGATCTTCATCAATCCATCGATCTGTTCATATAGCATCATTTGTTCTTCTTTCTTCTTCCGGGATCTTGAACGAAAACGTGGATGTGGGATACACGATGTGGCACACAGACCACAAATCGCTGGCCCACATTGTAGACATAAGCAGCAACTGAATAGTATGAGAAAGCCAATACCTAGGAAGGATAGGATTCTCCATCCCCAGGCTGACAACATGCCCCAGAACCAACCAGACCAAGTCCAGGTGCCTGGACTCTGGTGTATCTGGCTTATAATCTTATGAAGGCGGGTTATGGCTTTATATACTGACGGCGAATTTTCTGGTATGAAAATGCAGCAACTTGATCCGATGACCCTACAAGCTCCGCCCCTATCGGCCAGGATGACGTCAAGGACAAGACGATTTTGAAGCACAACAATCCGCATAGCAGACTGCTCTTCTGTTAAATTGCCTAAGGCGGAGATAGTCTCGTTCACTACTGCTTCAAGGGTTCTGGTTAATCTACGTATCAGCTTACTATTAGTGACTGTACCTATATAGGGAAAAAACCCTTTATTGAAATCTGTGTATTTTTCCCATGCTGTTTCAGTGTAATCGACAATTGGGAGATCTCTCTGTTGTCTATTGTGTACTAAATGGGTATTTCTGTGATAATCAGGAGGAGCTAGGAAAACAGGTGGCAGAAGGAATGCTATGTAACAGGTACCATCCCAATCTAAAGGTAGACATATATATGCGGTCTGGCCACATATGAAGTAGGAATGACGGGAAGCTTTAAATGTAGATTTGCCTTGATCACTGAATTTTATTACAGTGGTGCATTTACTATGGCCCATGTGTATGGAACCATTCTTTCTTACACATAATTCCCCTTTTACTGGGAATACTGACATAGCGGGCAAGATTGGTGTAGCTTCGGATTCAACGTTCAGGATCATGAGGTTAAGTGTAAAATTACCTAATCCATATACTTCATTTTCTAGATCAGTTCCTGTTCTTTTGGGAAGTCCCTCCTTGTTAGGGTAGCAGACTTTAAGCAAAACTAGGTTCAGGTTTCCCCATACCCAGTTGTCTTGATAAACTGCGGAATTTGAATCTAGGGAATTAATCAAACTAAACCATGCTCCACATTGTGTGTGAACGGATATGGAAAGAGGGGCAAAACTCCCCTATAGTTCTGATAGGGAGGGAGTCGGCCACATATCCAACAATTTGTGGCATTGCTGGTCTGATGGGAATGATGTAACATACTAATGAATGTGTTGTTGCGCAGCGCAAATCTATAGGACAACTCATGCGGAGGTAATTCGCTAAAAGAATGTTCTGCAGTTACATTGTAAGCACGCTTAAGAATAGGGTAATACATATGCAATAGTACGCTGAAAACGATAATCAGAAGACTTAGAAAAAACAAAATTAATAGTGTTACTGTGCAGTGACTACGAAGTGATTTACAATACGCATGCTTTTTAAGCTGTATCTGTTGATTTCTTTCTCTATCCCGGTCTAGAGGATACATGTCAGGGACAAATTCAACCGATTCACCTTGGAGAGGACTTAAACAATCAAATTGTCTGACTTGCTAGACCTCAATTTTAGTTTGTATAGTTCTGGTTTTGACTGCTCAACCAAGGGGAGCTTTGAGTCTGTCGGTGAGGGAATACAAGGTTGAGTATTCACACTGGATGGTAGTCCATAAAATTTCTTGATATGACTCGAGTGCAACCACCCTTTGCGTCCCTCGATCTTCACGGCTGTCCTTGTAGTTAGTAGAACTAGCTTCGGTGACTTCCACCTAGGCTCCAGTTGGGTCTTCCGGTCGAAATTCCGGACCAGAACCAGGTCACCAGGAACCACGTCATGGGGCTTCCCCTCAGTATTATCGGGAAAAGCTGCGGCTACCTGTGAACGACAAGATTGTAGTGCAGACATCAAGGAAGCCAGGTAATCTGTCAGCATATTACAGTCAACATCAGTGATTTTGCGAGGTACAGGCGTCCCCCACATATTTGGTGGTCTACCGAAGATCACCTCGTACGGGGATAGCCCTGTTCGAGAATGTGCTACCATTCTCATGTAAAAGAGCGCAACTGGTAAGGCTACTATCCAATCAACACCTTTTTCCCTACATATTTTGGACAATCTAATTTTCAGAGTTTGATTATGGCGTTCCACGAGACCTGCTGCCTCGGGATGTCGGACACAGTGGAATTTCCATTGGTAGCCTAACAAAAGAGAAACGTGTTTCATTAGTTCGGATGAGAACGGCTGGCCGTTATCTGAGTAGACAACACGTGGTAAACCGTACCGTGGGAAGAATTCTCGAACTAACTGTTTGGCAGTAGTCGGGGCAGTGTAATCTGAAACCGGGTAGGCTTCTGTCCAACGGGAAAGAGCACAGACAACTACGAGAACATATTTGAATCCTCGACATCGTTCCATCTGGATATAATCCATCTGGAGGACTTCAAAAGCATGATCGGGAGGTTGAAATCCACCCTGCTCTACGGGGATGCTTTTACCTGGATTAAACTGACAACATATCATACAGGTACGAACTTTTTGTTTAGCTGCTGCTCGCAAGTGTTTGTTGAACCAAATGTGTTGAATGCTGTCTAGCATAGCTTTTTCTCCTAGGTGCGCTGGACTATGTATTGTATTAATGATGACTTGAACCATGGAGTCGGGAAGAAACCATATAGATTTTTCCTTCGTCATCCATCCTTGATCCGTTTGGATCCCTCCTAATTCAGTCCATTTCTTTATTTCTTCTGGTGTAGCATGTGTCTGTATGTCAATTACATCAAGGGCGGGATCCTTAACTGTCATGCAATGTGTTGGTGTCGGAACTATTGTCTTTGTCATGTCAGTTGTGTGAGTCTGTTTCTGAGCAGTCTGTTTAGCTGTTCTGTCAGCTAGGTCATTACCCTGAGAAATGATGTCGGTAACTTTTGTATGGGCTTTGCATTTCATAATCGATATTGCAGTGGGTAGATGAATCGCGTCCAACAGGGCTTGAATGAGGGGTCCGTGTTGGATGTGGGCACCGTGAGAAGTTAAATAACCTCTCTCTCGCCACAGTACGCCGAAGTCATGGACGACTCCGAATGCATAACGTGAATCTGTGTATATGTTGACTTTCTTATTCTTGGCTTGAATACAGGCTTGTGTCAGAGCGATGAGCTCTGCTGCTTGAGCTGACAAAGTGTTAATACAATTTGTTTCAATGACTTCAGTGTCTGTTGTGACTGCGTAAGCGGCCACTAACTCTCCTGTACTTGTTCTCATACATGACCCATCTACATACAATGTAAAGTCTGGATCTGACAAAGGGATATCTGTCAAGTCTTGTCTGGGTTTCGTCGTGATAGTAATGACTTCGACACAATCATGTGCCAATGGATCTGTTCCGCCCACTGGTAACAGTGTGGCAGGATTTAACGTATTACAACGTCTGATTTCTATGTGTGGCTGAAATAATGTCAATTCGTAACCGGTAAGTCTCGCTATAGTCAAGTGTTGTGTTTGTGTGCGGTTCAAGAGAACCTCTACTGCGTGTGGTACTTGTACTGTCAGTTGGTGTCCTAACACTATGGCATCGCTTTGTCTGATTGCTAAAGCTGTTGCTGCCACCGATTTCAGGCACGCAGGAAGAGCCTGAGCTACTGGATCTAATGTACTAGAAAAATAAGCACATGGTTTGTGTGATCCTGCTTGTTCCTGAGTGAGTACTGACAAGGCAGTACCTTCGCGTTCTGTAACAAAGAGTGTAAACCGTTTACTGTAACATGGTGTTGCTAAAACAGGTGCTTGGCATAAAGCTTTCTTTAAGCTTTCAAAGGCGTGTGTATGTTCTTGAGTCCAGGGGAGGACAGTCGATGTGGCTGCCTCCTGTGTTGTTAACTGGATGAGTGGTTTTACTAGAAATGCATATTGAGGGATCCACTGCCTACAGTATGAAGTGAGGCCTATAAAAGCCCGCACCTCCTTTTGTGTCTTGGGTGGTGGCATGTTAGCGATTAACTGGATGCGGTCGGGTGTAAGCTGCCTTCCCTCCTTGGACAGCGAGTGCCCAAGGTAAACAACTCGCTGGACACAGAATTGCAGCTTAGAAGGGGACACCTTGTGCCCCTTGTCGGCCAGAAATTTTAAAACCGTCAGTGACGCTTTTTCACATTCAGGTTCGCTTCGGGCGGTGATCAGCAGATCATCGACATATTGAAGCAAGGCAGTGTTAACTGGCATGTGGATACTGTCAAGTTCTCGTTTCAATGCCTGGCTATAGATGCTAGGGCTTTCTGTAAATCCTTGAGGTGCGCGTGTGAATTTAAAACTTCGTCCATTTAAACTGAATCCGAACAGATATTGACTTTCCGGATCTATGGGGACGCTAAAGAAAGCATTCTTGAGATCAATTACAGTGAAGAACGTTGCTTCTGAGTCAATAGCTGTTAATAATGAAGAGATATCTGGGACCACAGGGTATTGTGGTACAATACATTTATTTAATTCGCGCAGATCAATAACTAATCGATATACTGGTGGTGCCTTTGGATCCGTTCTTTTAAGAATCGGAATTATCGGGGAATTACATACATTGGAGTCGGTTTCGACAACCACTCTTTGTGCAATGAGCTCGTCAATGATTTGCAGCAAAGCCACAACAGCATCGGGTGGTAACTTGTATTGTCGCATTCGTGGTAGTATTACTCCTGTTTTTAGTGTGACTCGATATGGGGTAATGTTCATGCAACCAACATCAGTGGGGCCTTGTGCCCATAAATGTGTAGGTAAATTCTGCAGTCGGTGATCCATGTCTCTGGACACGTAGTGACCCTTGAAGTCACGTAGAAATAGTCGTACTCCTTCCGGAGAACAACATATTATGGCTCCTAGAGCTTTCAATGTTTTTATACCTAACAAGTTTTCTGGACATGATTTAGTAAGCAATAAATCTGTAGTACGTGTCAATGGACCAATCGTAAGTGGAAGAGGTTGTGTTACGTCATTAATTATGGGTTTTCCTGAGAATCCAAGGGAAATATTCTGTGAGCCTGAGAGGGGTGCCCCTGGAACTTCACTGCGTCTTATAGTTGTTCTGCTTGCCCCTGTATCAAGTAAAAACTTTCTGTCTTCCCCTAATAGTTCACTATGTACATAAGGTCCCTCTTGATCTACAGGAACCTCAATAAGGGGTAAGCCAACTTCCCTCTCTAGGCTATTTCATGTGAATCGCTGATAATCGGGATAATCTGCTTGTGCATACTGATACATTTGTTGTGTGGTTGCTTGTGTTGCAGCAATAGGCTGCGCTTGTGGTGGTGCTACGGTCTGTTGTGGAGCTCCCTGTTGCGGAGCTAGTTGTTGCGGAGCTAACCTAGGTTGTGCATGCTGAGGGATTTGTTGTTGATTCTGATCCTGTCTAGGTGGACGTGGTCTCTCCTGGGTTCTACCTGTAGCAATATTATGTTTCAGGACTGGACAATCGTGTATATAATGACCTGGTTGTTTACAATAGTTGCATGTCCCTTTCGTAGGACCTGCGGAATCACCCTTTTGATGACCATTAGCTGGGACTGACTGAGCAACAAGCATTTTCATTTTTGTATCTTTCATACGTCTTTGTTCGTGTTCTTGTTCTTCTCTAATTCTATTGTGGTGATATTGTAACATCTGTAACATCTGTGATGGGGTATTACCTTGCCAGGTACTTTCGAATTTCAATACTCTATTCTTGACTTGCAGCAGAGAATTTTCAACTAATTTTGTCACAAACAGATGTGGATATGACTCACTACTGGCTTTTATGCCACTATTTATACCAAAACATTTTTCAAATCGGGAATAGAAATCACTGGTGTCTTCATCTGGTTTTTGTTTACAGGCTGATATTGCACCCCAGTCTTCCTTTTTCGTAGTTAATAAACGTGGCAGTACCTGCACTAGTAGTCCTGCTAGTGCTGTAATCTTTTCCCCAAGTCCTGCTCCTGCAGCTCGGGCCCTTTCTTCGTTTTCTAATGCTGTCCAATCTATCTTTTGGTCTCCCACCTCCCATTCCTTTTCTTTAAGTTTCTCATAAACACCAGCGGGTAATAGGACTTTTAATATTTTCATAATGTCGGGGTAGGTATACTCTCCCATGAGTAACATGTCCTTTATTTCACGGTGGAAACCTGCTGGATCCTTGTCATGGCTGGGTACTACTTTCTTCATTTCTAATAATTCCAGTTTAGTTATAGGCGTGTACACAAACACGCGTGTAAAGTTATTACCGTCACCTCTGATTGGGTGCACTTCGCGTAACGGGTTCTGTCTATCATTGTGATACATTTTTCTTCCTATGATGGGAACTGGAACGTGTTCTGGGCATACGAAAGTTAAATATTGGTTTCGGAATTCTAGAATCTCTTTAATCAAATCAGTACCTGACCCTCTCCATATATTAGTGAGTAGTTCTGTCAATATGTCAGGTAAGGGTCCTGGATCGGAGTGTTGGCTTTTATATAATATAAGGAGGTGTTGAATCATGTATATACTAGCTAAACGCTGTTCGTATGGGTCAAGATTCAGGAACGTGTGTGCAAGTACATCATCATTGTAGTCGCTGGGACTGTCAGCCCATTGTACTGCTGACCTAGCTAATTCTTGTTCGTCCATGGAATCGAGCATATGGTACCCCTTTCGATCTCGGAGTAATTTATCAGCGGCTTGGAATAGGTGTTCAGGGGATTTTGTATTTAACATAGGATTTGGAAAATGCCTATTATATTCTGGACGTATTGGACGTATCGGGTCATTAAAGCCTCTAGTATTATTATGGGGTCTTCCTCTACCTACATAAGCTATCGTCTCTAATTGTTCTGATTCTTGCTCCTCCTCCTCTTCTGATTCTGCTCTGTCTGTTTCTCGTCTTTCTTTATGTATTCGTTCTACTTCCTTGCGGATCTTTCGACACATGGCGATTATACACGCCTGTCTATCATGTTTCTCTTCTGATATGTTCTGACCCCATTTGACAAGTTTTTGCATGGTATCGTGATCTGCCCCGGGCCTGTCTTGATTCCTAATTACACAATTTATGAAAAAACGTAGTAGTTGTCTTTGTACATCCACTTTCTGGTATTCCATAGCTTCGTTAATACTTTCTGGACCTCGTCCTGTTTGGACAAAGCGATATATATTGTCTAGGTGTTCAACCATTCCTGGTATCGTCATTAAATATAATGTAGCTCGTCGTATACGTAGTGATGATATGAGCAATTTGTCCTGTCTACCTGGCACTGGATCGTATCTACAATCCACAAGCTGTTCTTTAAACATGTCGGATGTCGCTAATTGGGGTGTACGTTGGAGTGCTAAATCTCTAAGGGTTTGTTTATTTCTCGGCGGGATGGCAAACATGTCTGTCGTACCTCCTGTAGCACCATCTGAGGCGCTAGGCACGAAAGGATTCGTTGGACGTAGGATAGAGATTGTGGATGCGGGAAAGACTGTAGAAACGGACGGACCTGTGGGAACTTGTGTACGGGTTTGTAGTTGCGGGGATACAGGCGGATGCTCTTGGTGTTGAACACCATCGGCAAGCGGTGTGTGTGGTATGGCATTAGCATACTCGGGAGCTACGTCGTCTAAATAGGAGGAAAGGAAAACGTCCTTTGCTGTTTTGGGATGTGTTTTGGGATGTGCTTTTATCGGGAGCAATGGAGGAGTTAAGTCTTTTGGTATTTCCGGGGTAGCCTTAGGTAACCCTTCGGCCAGAAGAGGATACATACCATTCATAAGAGTGTTTCTTTGTCTATCTACTTGTTCTGATTTTACTCGGGTACCTTCCTCAATTAATAGATTTTCTCGGGTTTTATTTAAATTCTCTCTACCTTTCTCTTCCTGTCTGAGTGCTTTTTCTGTACGTCTATATGATTCTTTACGCCATAATTCAATGGCATCTTTCTGTGACTGTCTGGCTTTCTTTTTCCATAATTCTTCTTCTACTCTCATGATGCAATCTGCATCCCAGGTCCCAGCTGCGGGCCATCTCTGATTTTCTGGCAAATCCTTGGTGTAGTCCACCCATAAATCAAGAAATAATACGGCATCTAGGCCATGCTTATGATACATAAAGTATCCTGGAGTGTCCCTAGGTGGAATGGGAACAGCTTCTTCGAGTACACCTTTTCTAGTTTTGATCTGTCTTAATTTCGAAAAGAGCGGCATTTTTAGATCTTATTATTAGAACACACTTAATACAGTAAACACAATAATGAACAGTCATTCACACCACAATGTATAGAACATATTAAAACATTTTAACACTTAATAGTTTTAACGAACGATGATAACTAATAGAAAACTAGTTACTGACATAATACTGACACTAGATAATACTTATTTATATGCAAGACATACTATATATACTGCTAAACAGTACAGATACACTGCTGAAACAGTGCAGACCGGATTTGTGTACCCAAACCCGTCTTGACCGGCACAGACTATGTGCACGTTAAATGCCTCCCCGGTAATGGTACTCACCGGGTAGCTCGGAACGGAAGGCCTCGGAACTGAACTGAAACTGGACCGGACTGGACTCGACTCGACTGGACTCGGAACTTCGGAACCTGGTGGGCCTCTGTATACCTCGGATCTTGCTCTCTCAGCTAGGCTCTGGTCGGGATACTTCGCACTTCTCACCGCCTCGTCTGGGTGTTGATCGCAGCCTCAGTCACCCCCGCTTGGCCGGAGGGAGATACAGGAAATCCTGCGGGTACGCGTTTTTGTCCGTCCAGCTGTGGCAGGAGACCGGGCCTGCAACGCACCTCCGGCGCGTGAGATGAGAAAGTGTCCCTGTTCGGGCGCCAATTTATGTGGTAAATATTTCATTACCGGTACTATTTTTTATGCGGTAAAGTTTAGTAAGAATAACTCAGTAAATATAAGAGGCAGAATCCGTGGTATTAGAGGTTTTAAAAGGCTTTATTCCTATACAAAGGAATACAATTCGAATTGTGGGCTTCTATTCCATCACCACGAAAGTTCAGGAAGGAAGGGCATACATTATTGACAGGTAATCACTTTTATAAGAATTACATTATAGTGTAACAGATGCAGGAGGCGTAACAGTTGATAAGAGAGATAAAATATGCATACGTAACCAAAAAAGGCGTAAACATGGGTGTAACTAAAATACGTCATTAAACATGATGTCACAAATGGGTGGATCCATAAGAGAATCCTGCAATGTCAGCAGAAATATTTGGCAGAGATGCGCGCGCAGCCGCATGACGTGTAATTGACGTGCAACTAGAGGGTGAAGGGGACTTGACATTTAGCTCTACATGTGGAGACAGAAGTCTGGGGGGTCATGTCAACCTAATCCCAAATCATATCTAATATCCTATGTTTAAAGAACTGTGTTATCCAAAAGGAAAGGTCTCTAGGATAGAATCTATTCTATACTGACTGTTAGTACGTGTACAAGCGTCTAAGTGCCTACATGAGATGCGAGGGGGTAGGAATATTCCATGGTAACAGGGCCATGAATTACTTGCATGAGGACAGCGAGGCCTGGCCCTTTGCACGGTAGCTGGAGGAATGTTTACCTAAACTACTAGACAGGAATGCATCGGATGAGGAGCGGAGTAGATAATCTTGAAGGTGAAATACAGTTTTTGGCAGGGAACAGGCTGGATCAGGCACCGTTAGCCGCGCAGGGAGTAGGACAAAGTTCATAGATACAGATGCAGGCTCAGACTGGAGCTTTCAGAGGCAGAAGGCAGGAAAAGGCTTGATGACAGAATTCAGGGCCTACTCGCCTGAATCTGTAAAATGTGGAAAGTGAACCACATAAAGTCGGTGGCCTTTCATACTTAGGAATGGAATATCTGACCCATTCATGGCGGATCTGAAAGAGGACATGTTGATGGTGGACGCACATGTATTTGCGTCTTCAAAACTGGAACTGGAGGGAACATACATGTACTTATAGTATGCACATGGAGCCGTTGGGGTCTACGATAGGGGACATAACTGATCACAAAATTCATATTTCCTCATTTGTTGTAAGGTTTTCTTGTTCCTTGTGTGCGTGAGCCACCATGTGCTGCACGTTCGTCATGCTAAATGTGTAAGTCACCTTTTGCTTCATGTTTTGTTTGTTATAGTGGGTGTTTTCACTACCTCCTAGTGTCTATTGGGTGTGGTCCCTTTGTTCCCTTATTTAGGCACAGGAATTTTGGTCTTGGTCCCTTTTTCCACATTTTTACCTGGTCTTTCTCCTTACATGGGTAGTATACACATTGTGTTTGTATTTTCTTTATTAAAGGAAGAGCATGGGTATTTCTTATGTATCTATCTTCCTTGTGTAGTCCTTTTCCCTCTCGTGATGTGGTCTGTACCATTCACCCCTGGGTTATGGACTATTAAATTCTGTTGTACTTCGTTGTCTATAGTTTTTTAAAGTTTGGTTTCATTATTCTTCTATTTCATAGGAAGGAGATAATGTAGTATTGTCATGTTGTTACAATGTTCTCTGTTATCTTGTTCCTAGCTGCTCAGCCAGTGTGAGTGTTCTGTATTGAATGTTGGTGTGTGGGCCTTGAGTGGAATGCTTGGATGACTGGTGTGAGTGGTGACAGTTGGTGGATGAGCTGAGCAGCTAGCAGGCTGCTCCTGGTCGGGCTACTGTGTTGGATCTACTCTACATTATCATCTACTTCAATAAACCTACTTAAACTACATCTACCAGCGTAGACTACCTTACTACAATCTCCCCCATGAAACAACTTCTGAGAGGAGCATGGGGAAGGTTACAAGAGTAATAGACACTGTAGCAGGAGAATCTAAGAAAGATCACCACTTCATGACTTCACATGCTGACTGTGAATACTGAATGTCATTTGATGAAATATTAAATCCTACCTAAGTGGAAAATATCTCACGTTAAGTTATATGTCCTTTAATTGCAGAAACTGCATACTGTAATTCGTGTATGCTCTCTGGAGAGAGGCCTCGTGATTTTATCAGATTAGAGATGTGGCAGCTTACATAGAGGTCTCATTGCTAAATACTCAAGATAATTTTGCTCAGTGTACAACTACTGCATTGGTATTTCAAGAAAAAGCATATAAACCAGCTGAATCATTATTTTCCTATCCTTGCAAAATAGAGATATTCAGAAGATTCTACTGGTGTCTAGATTCATAAACATCAATTAGGCTATATGTAGAATTACTCACCACTAGGTGGTCATTTCATGAACGATATATCACATTGGTCATTTGTAACCCTGGGAACACTTCAGAGACATAAATATGGAAAGATTTTGGTTAGCTTGATTGTAAATGTTTTATTCTGGGAATCATTCATTCACAATGAAGAGTTAGATGCATGCACATGCATATGGTGCTACAGTCATTGGCGCACTGCGTGTGGAGTGCTCAGTTGATTACAATGTGATGAAATGTCACAATTTAGGTGAAGGATACACACATAGAGAAATACTGGCTCACAGATGCATCTAGAGTCAGATGTAAGGGCTGAAGAATTTACTGCATCACATATGTTTCTTACAAGTGAAGGGTATAATTAAAAGTCCAGCCCCAATAGTAAAACGACATGAGGGCCTCTCTGAGCATTATAATCCCAAATCTGAGTCATTTCATTACCCTTTGTGGTCAACTTTTTTCATAAACCAATTGTTTTCTTCAAAGGTTTGTAAGTATAATTAAGAAAAGTGTAAACAGAGACATGATGTAAATACGTAGTCCTCAGTCCAAAACGTAACACATCTATAACATTTGGACTACTCTAGAAAATTCTACACTTAAATGTAGCATTCCTAAAAACATATATGACTGTGCTGAATTATACTGACTCTAATTAACAACAGAAGCTATCCAAAAAGGGGGATATAGTTTTACCACTGCATAAAATCTGGAAATGACATTTCAATTAGTAATAATACAAATCACAACTTCGGTGGGACTAAATTACATGCAGCCCTGAACAAAGGACAATCACACTAAATCTTACCAGAACGCATCAAGATTTTTAGGAGCGAATTGTTGGATATCCATTATAGATAACTTGCCTCCCCACATATGCAATGGAAACCTTCCCTAGCAAAGCTGTGGGCAAAAGAATCATGTAAGAAATTAAGCTAGACAACCACAATTCAAATAATTCAAATGTATTTCATACTGTGATTAAATAGTGCATGTAATTTATAAGGACTGGATTTAAAATTGAACAGGGAGAGTATTTACTCAAGAATAAAAGAGTAGCAGTACAAAGTGCTGATCAAGTCAATAAAGAGGATGATGCAGACACTTTCAACATTCTATCAATCAAAAAGAAGGTATAACATTTTTTCTTTTTAAATGGGTCAGGTGAATGTTTTGCTGCAATTAATCTGTGGAAAAAGCAGGTCATTGTATCTGTCTGTCTGAACTACATGTGATAAGTGCCGACAGCTGATACCACCAAAATACAGATATTCAATTTACCAGAACACAGGATATCAAATACATTGGTTTTTTGGACAAACTATAAAAGGCAAAAAGTGGTTCTTCAATGCAGAAGAATAATCCTCAAGAATGAGAAACATGATGAAAAGAAAGGTGTCGTAGTGCAAAGGGTCTTATCTGTCCCTTCCCTAATCATTATTATCCATTGATAGTTCAGAAAATCCTCCAGATGTAGGTGGGCTCTCCACTAATTTCAAACCCTGCGGTCCCCAGTGGGTAAAATTGATAATTCCAGAATCTTAAAATGTAAAGCAATTTACAGCCTCATAGTAGCTGTATCCCAAATCAGACCATAAATTGACAAGCTTTCAATGTTAAATAACGTAATCATCATGATTTGCAATGCAAATTTCTTAAGAGGATCTGATGTGTGGGGGAGGATATCACGTCTGTGATTCTAACTGGTGGTCTGAGTGTGGGTAAACCTTTTTGATAATTAATTTCACAATGTGGTTCAACCAGACAACATTTCAGTACATTACTTGTGATGCCTATGAGGGGTAGAGAGATGGAACAAGTTGATTTTCACTTCAAATTCACAGGTACACTATTTCCTTGAATTCCTTGGATCTGATGAGGCCTTAAACCAAAAAGGCCATAAGTCATTGAGTTGTCCATGAAGGAGTCCCACAAAGAAGACATTTATTAGATTTGATTAGTGATAGGAGGATGTGGAGGCCTGCATACCTTTCTGTAAGGACTGTCTTCAGGTGGATTAGACTCTGGAAGAGTTCTGGACAACCACTGTTTCCAAAAACAGAGGAATCAATGAGGATTTAATGTAAAAGAATACAAATGAATGATGTCTAGTTTTTTTTTTAATTACTTCTTTTGATGTTTATAATTTTCCAGGTGGTTACATGGGTACACACACTGGCTAATATGTTCTATTAATGATTTGGTGCAATTAATACAATGCATATCCAGTGTCAAAATATTGTATGATTGATGGTTTAAATATACCAGTTCTTTCCTGTAGTTTCCTGCTTTATATTATCACTGCATTGAAAGCTCAAGGCCTGTGGGATTACCAGGGCAACCCCTTTGTACTTTATGGTAAATGCATCAGCTCAGTAACAGCAGTTGCTGAGGACTGCATGTTTTGCCAGCGGAACCCGTAGATGGCAGTGTATTGGATAAATGTATCAATGGCACAAACAAATGTGACATTCAGCTTTATTAAGGTAATCTAATGCAGGGTGCCACAATAGTCTCTGCCAGTGATGTAA
Organism: Triturus cristatus; assembly: GCF_964204655.1. NCBI lineage: Eukaryota > Metazoa > Chordata > Amphibia > Caudata > Salamandridae > Triturus > Triturus cristatus. The sequence continues at coordinate 835,518,360 of NC_140588.1, read as the reverse complement.
TACAAAATGATGGAGCCTCCCTGAAGAATGTGAAGGGGGGCCCCAGGCCTCCTATAGCTCATAGATAGTCATTGGTCTTGGGCTGAGTGGGGCCCTCTTGAATGGTTGGGGGACCCCTGCAGCACAGGGGTTACATGGGCCTGCGTTACACCCCTGGTCCCTGCCAAAGGTAGAGAATTATTTAAGAAATTAACTTTTAGAACCTCCTGCACATACTCTATCAATTTTTGGGGCCATCTTGTAAAGCACTGCTAAGTGCACACAAGAGAATGGCTGTATGTATAGCTTAACCAATCCTCTATAACCACCCAACCCTTCATGTTTCTTCTGAGGCACTATTCAGAAAATTATTAAGGAACTAAACTCTGATAGACACAATTGAATTGAAATACTTGCCCAAACTCTTGCATTCACAGAAAGACAGTGTTTAGAGGATTTGGCCTGCCTGCCAGAGGTGCCAGCTTTAGTACTAGAGCATCAGGTTTGAATCTAGACATTGGTTCAACATCCTGTGACCCTGGGCAAATTACATAATCTCTGCGTACCTAAAAAAGTTCACACTACATAAAACTGCAAAACAAAAGAAAATGTGCCTGTATAGAACACTCCTGCACGGTTTTCGTTCTGGGAAGTTTGGACACATGCTATTCCTAGTAAGAATGTAGACAGTGAATTCTGCTCAGCAGCCATGCAAGTGTCTTGTTGACTATTACCAGGGTCAGGGCATTAATACACAACAGTGTGTACGCTAGCTGTAGGCATGCACACTCCAGGCAGCTTCTTGCACCTAGCCTCAGACTGTTTAGTAGCCGGTTTCAGGCCTCCTTTGCATTTTTGAAATCCTTTCTTTCAAACTCCCTTGCCTACACATCCATGAAAGAGTACTGTGGGCCTGGAAAGTCTTGAAAAAAGATGTTCATTTCTGAGGTTACACACCAGGAGTGTGTGATTGTTACTTATATGGACTGTTATGCTAGGACACAACTCCATTCCACATTATGATTCTTGGGAAGATTGGGCAAGTGTTACTTTTTTCACTCGCCTTCTTGCACCCCATGAGTGGGTGTTGAATGGACGGAAAATTGGGCCACCTAGCTGAGCGCATGACTGTTGACAGAAATTGAAACATAGCCATGGTTACAAAATTATAGACTAGAAACCCCAGGACTAACGTCCCGAAAGGCTTTTTAATAAAACCTATGGTGCTAGGTAGTGCCCCAAGCTTAACTCTGAAAACCCAATCAGGTTCAAACAATGCTGAAATCCTAAGATCTCTCCATGGTGTCAAGCTGGTGCATATGTAGTGGGTAACAGGTTAGGCTAAGGTGGAGTAGATAGATCTTCTTGGTCTATGTCAAACCTGTCCACTAATCTGCTTCTAAGCCCGGAACTATAGCTGAGTGTCAGTAGGGTTCAATTGGGAATGGGGGACATGAGGTCTATGCAGACTATTCCCCAAGTGAGTTCAAAGCCTCTTCAGCCATCACATGAAGTCCCCTCAGCATCCCAGAGTCTTAGACCGTGCAGGAAAAAGAAAATGACAACATAGATCATAGAGCAGATGTCTAAATGTCACTAGAGGGATAACATGGGCAACAACAGAGCTGCACAAAGAAATACTCTCAGCAGTGGCAAATACAAGCGTCACCAAGATGGCATTTCTTTCAAGCACTGAACAACTGGGGTTGAAGAACAAATTGAACCCGAAAAGACTTTCCTGAATGGCACTTGTATGTTCGAAAATCAAACACAAAACTTTTGTTGGGTCAAAAATATTAACAGCAAAAATGTCAACACTCCATGTTTACCATGCAATAATATGGACAAACAAAATTTTGTGTACAAAAATATCAATATTATAAAATATTACAAATTAGTAAATAATAGTATCTAAACTAAAAAGGTCTAATTAATTAAAAATATAAATGATAACCTTTGCTTCAGAAACAATTTATTCGAAATGGTTTAGATAACATTTTATGCATGAAAATAACAATTAAAAAGAAATGTGAGGCCCAATTATTTTTATAAGTCATTAAATGTTAATTGTCCTTTAACTCTGTATATTAAATTTAAAAAATGAACCCCAATATTTCACTCAAGAATCAAAATACATCAAATTCTGAAGTCATGTAACTTAATATCATGTATATGTTTTGTATAAAATAAAATAAGTAAACAATAACCCACTAAAAACTATTGTTTCAAAAAATTATAAATGTATAAATATACCCTATTTTTAAATATTGTAATATTTTAAACTCTCTAAGTAAAAAAACTGTATGAAATTTAAAACAAATATGAATGTCATATTAATTAACATGGCAAACACAAGGAGATGATGAATGGAGTGCTGAAACGGTTCAAACACTCACCCCCAGTCACAGATCTGGGTTGAATCCATCATTATTCTTTAGCTCACTTCACCACCCCAGTTCAGACACAGCTACATGCAAATCAGTCTTGACCCTGTGCCTCACTGGAACAGTCCAGCACAAACTGCCAAGCCATGTCTTCCCTGTACTGGAAACAAGCATCCTGGGACCTGTTTCTGGGTAACACCCCTCCTCAGCCAGGCTAGCTTGAATCCAGTGGCAAAGTGAGCAAGGGACCCACGTCGTTGCATACCCTGCCAACTTAGGGTGAACACAGCAAACACAAGGAGATGATGGACAGAGTGCTGAAACTTTTCAAACACTCATCCCCAGTCACAGATCTGGGTTGAATCCATCATCATTCTTTAGCTCACTTCGCCCCCCCAGTTCAGACACAGCTACATGCAAATCAGTCTTGACCCTGTGCCTCATGGGAACAGTCTAGCCCGATATGCAAAGCCATGTCTTCCCTGGACCGGAAACAAGCATCCTGGGACCGGTTTCGGTCTAACAGCCCTGCTCAGCTAGGGTAGCTTGAATCCAGTGGTAAAGTGAGCAAGGGACCCACAGGCAAAGAAGTTCAGCATGAATCATTCCACTTAAGCCACCCAGTGCATGTAGTATCCTGCCAATCACAATAGGGTGACTTGCTACTGTACTGGTCAAGCTATGAGTGGGAATTGGCTGATACAGTTCTTCAAGTAATACATCCTCTGATGACAGGTCATATATCTTCCTACCTGAGAAGGGATAACATTTTATGGGTGATCTTTACAAATGTTTCATGCAACGTACCGCAGCAAACAAAGTTGCTGCACTGTGTTGCGTGAAAGGAAGACAGCAGAAATGCAGCATATCTCCTATGATATGGTGCATTTCTGATGCAGCATATCTCCTATGATATGGTGTATTTCTGCTGTCTTCGAGCACTGGAGCACTGTGTGCTGCCTAGTGCCAATGCAGGCACCCTTTCACCATGGTGCCAGGGTGCCTGCATTACAGGTAGGATTGAATGTATACAGAAACGATATCTTCCTGCACAAATACAATCCTAAAGGTATGTTCCTCCTTTTATATTTGCTGCATTCTGCAGCACACATAGAAGGAGGAATTAATGAGGCGAACTAAAGATATTTCTCCTTGTTATGCCTGCTTCAGAGAAGCGTAGCATTTGGTCAATCCTATGTTTACTCACCTTATTAAATGTGGAATTGCATCAAAATCCAATGGTGAATGCATGGGACCCATGGAACATCTCTGTGATGCAAAGTAACACAAGGCAACCCAATGCACTACCTTGCCTTACTTTTTGGGAAACATCCCACACAAAGAAATGAAATCCGATTTTCATGGCTTTGTAAATCACAAAAATACATTTTGCATCATGGCTGCACCAAAATGTGATGCATCCTCAACACGAAGATATTAGTAAATCTGTGTCTATGTTGATAAAGATAAAGGGTGGCTGACTTTGCTTTGCATTTCACAATGAAAATAATGAAAATTGTATTCTAAGATGGCCCCCTTTTATTATTAAAATATGCCTCTCATATGTTTTGTTTTACTTTGCATGCAGCTACCAACTCTTCTGAGAGATTGCACAAGTCCTGTAGATGTGTAACCCATGGCCTGCATGCATGCTAGGGTGGTTTTGCCAAACGGCATGGGCAGTCTGCACTAATACAGTCTGCAGTCCAAGGAGCAAGCACATCGTCATTCCCAAGCAACCCCTGCCAATGTCCAAACCCAACCCATGTTAATATACATCTCTACCCTTCCGCTCCCCTAACTCATTCCATATAACAGGCAGCAGTGTTTCCAACTAGTCCCAATTCTCTATTCATCAATTCACTTTAGTCATCATTCCTAAATGTACTGATTCATTCATGTGAGAAGTTGGCCTGGTATTTGCTGTCCACTCATTAAAGAGGGCACCCTGCACCAGTCCAAACACCCCTTATGGTGATCTAAGGTTAAAGATAACCTTAGAAAGCTATCTAAGTGCTAGCTGTGGAGAGCAGCCTTCAGGCTTAGTCTTGAAGGAATGTCAAGCAGCTTGTTTTACCAGAATGCAACCTTATAGTATTGGTTAAATGAAAGGAGAACCACACAGTAGTTATAAACATATGTATTTATTAATATAACACTCTCTAGAACGACAAAGTATCTGCTACATGCAGACAATCACAAAGCACACTATACTGTAGCATAAAAACAATACTAAATAGCACTAATATACAGTGGGCTCCAGGAGGAGACCAGACCCTATACTAAAATAGTGGTATAAGAACCATGACTCGAGTCAAGACTGTGACTAGAGGATGTAGAATCACTGGGACCCCAAGGAACCAGCCAAGGTGTGTAAGTAGGGACTCCACGGAGGGCAGGTACAGTGTGGGAACACAACCACATGCTCCGTACAATTCTATGGGAAAATCACGGTTGAAGTTTTAAAGTGTAAGGACCCTTCCCAGTGGATCTCGAAGAAACATCAAGGAAGTTGGGAGGTTGGAGAGCCACCCCACCTGTGTCTTATGTAATACCAGTGTTGCCTATCCCAGGGGAACCAGGTGCATAGGTCTGAAGTGGCGTCAGAAACCGCTGTTGATCTCTATGGAGGACTTAGAAGAAGAGCCACTGTTGGGAAGAAGAAAAGTGACAGTTGGAATCCAAAGGTGGATTCTTGGTGAAGAGGACCTGAAAGCAGAGGGGGCAGAGTCTGGGTCACTCAGGAGTGACCAGGGGCTCAAAAGACGAATGCCACCGATGTTGGGTGCTTTAGGTGCGTTGGGGGGGTTCTTGACTCTGCTGCCACAGGACAAGCCTGGAGCAACCAGGGGAGCCCAAGAAAAGCAGTGTTGACCCTTAAGAGGACCCACAGGCCGGAGGTACAGGAGTCTCAAGGGGATCTCAAGCAGTTTCACAAAGCAGCAGCCCACAGAGCATTCGGTGCTAGGAGGCCAGAGTTATTTGCAGAAAATTGTGCCAGAGGTTGGGGCTACTTGGAGCCTAGTGCACTTGTTTGGAAAACGCCAACAAGCATATGCACTTGCAAATGAACATGCTGCACAGGGGTACGTGTTTTGAAGCCCCCAGAAGAGATTCTGGCCTCAAACTTGGTGAGAGGGCAGCTCAGACCTCAAGAGACAGAGAAACCCACCTCCTGTGTTGTTGGAGCCTTGGGAGTCTGCAGGAGCTCAGGACAAGCAGATCGGAGAATCATGATGTGGCATCTGCGGTTGCAGGGGAGTGACTCCTTCAATCCAAGGGAGATGGCTTTGGTTGTCCTCGATGCTCCACAGGTCCTGCGCAGAGCCTGTATGGTGTATGGGCACAGACGATGCTTTGGACAGAGTGGGAGATGAAGTTGGGTCCAAACAAAGTCCAGCGAAGTCCAGAGTGTCCAGACGGTCAAAGGTCAGTGGTTTCTTGCTCAGAATCTTGTCCACGTCGAATCTAGGGTCCTATAGCCAGGTAAGCCCTTTTGTACCCACAGGAGAGGGTTGGATAGATTCAGGGGACCCTCCCAGGGGAGGGTCTGGGCAGTGGGGAAGTTACTTCCATGTCCTTTGTCCAGTTTTGCACCAGAGGAGGAGCCAATGGCTTCCAGGACTGGTTTGAACTCGTCTATGCCCAGGGACACCCAATGTGCCCCTCATGCAGACTTTTGGTCTCTGGTAAGCGCACCCACCAAGGCCTAATACACTAAATCCTGTTTGGGAGGTAGTCACACCTCCCTGTGATAGGATGCCTATTGTTCCACCTTTCAACCGTTTTAGAGTTGATCATCATGTAGTCGCATAATGCCACTCTATATGTCATAAATCGCTGCAGCACTAACAACCTTGGAGAATGGACTCTGTAGGCTGCAGGGCTGTCCTGCTCATGCAGTTGCACCCTCTCACTTAGAACCAAGCACCCTGCCTTCAGGATTGCAAGGCCTGCTATAGGGGTGACTGTTGGGGTTTAAGTGTAGTGACCCTTAGATATAGTAAACCTATATCTTAAGTAAGTGATGCATGCATCATCTTACACAGGCTGCATTGGCAGGCCTGTAGGTTCCATTTTTCATGGACTCTCATGGGTGACATAATACATGCTTCAGTCCATTGGGAGGCCTCTGGGGTAACTATGCCCTGGGTACATGGGTACCATATACTAGGGTGGTGATTGGTCTGCCCTGCGTTTTGGCTGGAAGGAGGTTGTGTTGGACTTGGCCCTTTTGGCAGGTTCACCCCTGAACATTTTGCCTTAAACTCTGACATAGTGGTAGTGATTTTAGGTCTCTGGGCACTTTAGCACTGTGGCCCAGTGTAAAGTGTGTGCACGCTTTGAGTGCGTGTGTTGAGATTGGCCTGCCCTTCCATAGGAATGCATGGGGGATACGTGTGTCCATGGTAATTCCTGATATCAGAGGAGTGCAGGGTCGAGTTTAGTATGTACGAACTCGTGAGAATAAATGCTGCGCATTGGTGTGCGCAGATTTATGGTGACTGGTGGAGAAATGCCACTTTTAGAAGTTGGCATTTCTGTGTGCTGTGTGCCTGCCTGCCTGATGTGAATGGCATGTTTGGCTTGTGATTGACAGGAGCTGAAAGGTGTGGGTGGCGCCAGTTGACAGGGAGAGTCAGCCCAGTGGTGAATAGAGAGATCTGCATACAGATGGGAGGGAGGAGTTGCACCTGGGACCAGAATAGGACTGTGCCTTCCCTCCACAATGCTGGCGCCGACCCCTGTGGTGTGTCTGATCACTGAGCCCCACCTGACAAACGAGAGAGAAGCTGAGCAAAACAAAGTGCTCCAAAGCTCCCCCAAACCAGTTCTGACTGGTATCCCTAAGCCCTGTGCTGTGACACAAAGGGATAAGTGGTATAAATATAGGGGCTGTGACCCCATGAAAATGTTCAGTGTTCCTGACAGAGGGGGCCTGCTTCTGCTGGGGCCCAGGAGGGACCGCCATGGGGGCTGCCTCCCTGCTGGAGGGTCCTGTGTGCTGGCCCCTGGGCCCTGCACTGCCCCTGAAACCTCTCATGGAATTTTCCTAGGGAGACCTCCTGGACCTTTACTGCAGAGTTTGTTCCTGATCCTAGCGCCTGGTGAGCACTTTATTTCTAATTCTCCAGAGCACTTTGTGGTCCTGAGGAGGAGCGCTTCTGTTTCCCCCTGGCAAGCGCTGGGCTGCAATCATTTTGAGAAAGGAATCCCCAGCGTGGGGATTCCCCTGCTTTGGCTAATTTCTTGTGGGTGCCCACCCCGCTTATGCTGTGGACTCAAATGCGGGTGCTCACCCCGCTGCATATTTTAATTTAGGAGGGAGCCTACCCCTCATTGTCCACCTTCTCTTTATTTTTACCTGCGAGTGCCCACCCCACGTTTCACCGCCGTGGCCCGTGCCGCAAAACCGGAAGTCAGGCGAGGTTGCCTGGCAGTGGGTGGGACATGTATAGGAAGTCCCACCCGCTGCCGAGATAGCCGTCCGGAGCCTCGCGGCTCGAGAGAAAAGTCCTGGGTCCCAGGAGGGGGCCCAGGTGAAGTCGGGGGAAGAGAACGGCTGTTGCAGTCAGCGCCTGTCCCTTGTCCCCTTCAGGGCTTCAGTGGTGAAGAGGGAGCCCCGTCGCCAGAGAAGAAGTGCGGCATTTCAAGACCCGGGTCCCAGGAGGGGGCCCGGGTGAAGAACAGCAGCTAGCAGTGCGGGACTTCCATGACCGAGGAGAGAGCCCCATGTCGTGCTGCCAGAACTGGAGAGCAGTCGTGGAGCCGAAAGGAGACCAGAGCTGCACAGCATGGAGAGCCCAGTAAGTAGGGGCACCTCCTTTGTTTGTGCCAACCGAGGCACGGTCTGAGCGGTCCCGCCATTAGAGCGGGCCGCTCCCACATTGCAGGCCTACTTGTGAGTGAGGGCTCTAAGGGAGGCAAGATAAGAGGCACCAGTGCGGGTGCCGATCTGCTGAGCGGCCCCGCTTGACAGTGGGCCACTCCAACATGGGCAAGTGTTGTTTTAGAGCCGTGTGCTCCAACCAGGGCACAATAGTTTTGGGGCCCCTGAGAGGGCCCCTGAGGTTCACAGTGTTTGGGGGCATTTCTGGCCATTTTTCTACAGCTGCCCTGTTTAGCTAGGGGGCAGCTGCAACGTCTTTGGGGGGCATGTTTGTTGAGAGCCCCAGAGAGGCCCAGAAGGCACAGTGGTGCCAGGGCCCTTTTCCTGACTCACAGCCGCGCCGCACCAGCACGGGCAGCTGCAACATTTGGCAAATTATTCAGAGGGCATAGTGGTGCCAGGGCCTTTACAGTACTCACAGCTGCGCAGCACTTAGTGCCAGCTGCTCCGTTTAGGCCCCCATTTGATATTCCCAGCTGCCCAGCAATAAGTGGGCAGATGAATCGATTAGGTATGCGCAAAAAGTGCGCAACCTTGACTTCCGCTGCATTGGCAGCGCGCCCTGACATTCCAGACACAGTACACTTGAGCCCCTTTGAGATAACCAGTTGGCCAGGGGGACTGTGAGGTAAATAGGGCGCTAGGCCCTAATCTGAGTCACGCCTCTACTATGGTCTTTTTAGGAGACTATGTGCTAAATGTGAGTTATGTGGTGCTAGGAAATGTAATGTATGTACTTTGTTTTATGCACCCTGTTTTGATACCTCTAAATGTAGTTTGATGTATGAGGTTGTTTTGCCTAGTATGGTTTATGCTAGTGAGATTATGTTCCACTGAGATTATTTCCTAATGTGAGTTATACTTAGGAGGTTAGGGTCTAATGTGTTTAGACTTATGAGAGAATTGCATAATGTGTTTATGCTGGTGAGGTTGGCGCAGAATGTAATTCGCGCCTAATGTGATACTGTGCATAATGTAGTTTTTGTTACAGGCTGATGCTAAGTACAGTGATAACCAGTGGTTACTGGTTATGCGATTATGATCTGTTTTACTTTTACTAAATTCACTTTGTGATGGTTCTGACAGTGGTCCAGGTGGCACTGTCAGGTGTAAATAATCCCTTATAAATATGACCCAGTGCCAGGTTGCACCCTGTATATTATGTGTTTACTATTGTAAAGTGTTATGAGAATACAAAGGCTTTTTTTGATATAACCTTGTGTGGAGTTCCTTTTGTAGTGTGCCTATGGATGTTGTTGCTGTGTGCGTGCGCAAATGCTTTACACATGGCCTCCGGGATAAGCCTGACTGCTCGTGCCAAGCTACCAAGGGGGTGAGCAGGGGGCGTGGCTTGGCGCCCGCAGATGATGGCGGCGTCCGACTGAGGCTCCGAGGCAGCACCGAGAGACCAGCCGGTTCCCGCTTTCGAAGCACGGAAGAACACAGCTGAGAATGCGTCGGAATCAGTCCTGACTTCGGTGGTATCGATGGATATCCTCACTTCTTTACGCGACGCTACAAATGCCGCCTGTAAGTTCTGACAGGCTTTTTTTCCACGGTGACGGCAGCCATTTTAGACTCCCTGAATGACGCGCGTTACATTACTGATGTCGCGCTGTTATTTAATTGTTGGTGCAGGACTTTCACTTTTCAACTTTATCGACGTTGTGGCACTAAATACTGGCGCTTGCACGTTTTGACACACAGCAGGTGCTATATACTATTTTTCGAGTGAGTCGTTTCCTTGCGGACCCTCGACTTGAATTACAGTTATAACACTTTTTGATACCGCCTGCTGTGACCGCGTCATATTTACAACATTGTGGTGCATCTTAATTAGGTGGCTATTTTGCAAATGACTGTGACCCGCGCTTGTTTTCACCACACATTTTCTCCTTCCAGTCTTTATTTTTGACACTAGGAGCGCGCGGGGAGTTACACTCTGGTGTCTTTTCATCAACTCAAGGAAGTAGCCCCATCGCACTCTGCAGCTAAGAATCACTCATATAAGGTTTTACTTGGTTGCTCCAGAACCCTTCAGGAGGATTCACAGACGTTTGACCGGGATTGCTGCTAAGAAGGAGGTTATGTGGTACTGCGCATGGACCCTATGTACAAGTAACCATACAGTGTCTTTTGTCGTTTATGGTCAACTCCACTAGTTGTTTGGTCCTTGTATACTACCATTTCGAGACAGCATTGACCAGAATATACTCCTCTCTATAGCGCCCTGGTGATAACACCACTCAAGTTGTCTGGAGTTGGATTTGCTCCCTCACATTGTGCTTAGTCACCCTTATTCGCCTGCTGTGCCACGTCTGGTGTTCTCCACACTTTGATCCTTTGCACTTGGCTGGGCTACTAATCTCACGGATTGTTGCATGGGCAGACTCAAGCCAATGTCGCATTTGCCCCGTTCGACCAACCACGCATTGTGAAGAATTCCAAGGTTTTTTCTGCCTTCTCGCAAGTGGAGGACTCTCTTACCTCATCTGCTTCGGACACACCAATGGATCCTTCTAGATCTACGCAGGACACCTCTAAATCCAATACGAAACGGCTCAAGTCAAATTCTCTCTCACCTCCAAAGCATCCGGGGCCAGTATCCATGGAATTATTGTTAGAAGAAATAAGATCCCTACGTCCTTTTATGGAAGAGACTAACCTCAAGCTTCAAGTCCTTACAGACAACTGGTCACAAATGGAAACAAGAGTTACTTCAATCGAAAATTCTGTTCAGTCATTCCAAGAGACATCCTCTGTTGTCTCAAACTTGAAATCCCAAGTTTTGGACTTACAGCAACATATGGAGCAGTTGGAAAACAGAAACAGGCGCAATAACCTTCGTATTTACGGCCTAGTCGAAGGGACGGAGGGGTCTGACCCAATCGCTATCTTCAAGTCGTTCCTTCCCAAGATCCTGCATTTGCCACAGGACAAACCCCTCAACATCCAACGTGCCCATCGACTGGGTCGGCCGCCCTCCTCTGCTTCCCCCTCACAAAAACCTAGAGGGGTTATCCTTTACTTCCTGGAATACACAGATCTCCTGATGGTTTTGACAGCGGCCAAGTCCCTTCCACATCTCACTTGGTCTGGTTCGTCCCTGTTTTTCGCCCAGGATTATGCCAAGGCTACTGCCAACCGCCGCAAGGCTTTCCTAGGATTCCGAAATGATCTACGGACGATGGGAGCGCGATATGGCCTCTACCACCCATGTCTCTTCAAAGTGACTTATAACAATCGTACCACCACTTACGAGGATCCAGTGCGCTTGCAAAGCTTCATCAATGCGCACAGATCATCTGCTATGGATGCCTCCGGTCCATCCTCCTCTGCTCCTGGTTGACTACTGATCTCTTGTTTTTTTTGATTTCCTTGCTGTGATTACATCTGAGTTTTCCTACTCTCCGGATGTTCACTATGCTAGTCCTCACTGTATATGCTTAATGGTTTGTTCGTTGCTTTCAATGTTTCTTATGGTCTTATTGCATTTTCCTAATTCGCCTTATTCCTTTCTTCTCCATTTGTCCTACAGGTAATTTTGTTTTCGTGTTCTGATGATTTCTCCCGGTCCTTGCCTCGTTGCTCCTGTGTGTGTCGCCTCATCCAACTGGCTCCTTCCCTCCTCCACCCTATCTCGCACCCTTCCTTTGTAGGTATGTTCCTTCTCTATTTCCTTATTTGTCTCCCCTATCCATCCGCTGCTCCTTCCTTCGTTTCCTCCCCTTCTCCCTTCTTCTTGTTCTTTTCTCTGTTTACTTGTCTATATTTTCTCTTCTCACCTCTAGTCGGAATTTTTTGCCTCTGTAAGAGTCACATTTCCTGTTTTTCTCGATGCATTTGTTTTTCAACCTTTTCTTCTTTTTTAACTCTCTATTTCACTTTCAATACTACTGCCCTCCATTCTCATTTCCCTACTACTGCTCTTGTTCTTTCTTACTTATTCCTTTTCTTTTACTTTAGCACTTCTCCATTGATCTTCCTCTTTTTTTATCCTTACTCCTTTTCAGGAATCTTTCTTTCTTTAATCTTGTTTTTCATACTTTTTTGGGCTAAATTATCGTTATGTCATTGAATTTATTGTCATGGAATGTGAAGGGTATCAATTCTCCGATCAAGCGTCAACGGATTTTGTCACACTTAGCTAAATTGAATGTTGATATTGCATTTCTCCAGGAAACGCATTTAACTGATGTTGAATCTGTTAAGCTTAAACGTGGTTGGGTGGGTGAACTTTTTTACTCTCAGGGTGATGGCAAACGAAATGGAGTAGCAATTTTGTGTCGCAAGTCTCTCCCCTTTCAGGTTCTTACCCATGAATCAGATACTTCTGGTCGGTGGGCTTATGCCAAGTTATTGCTAAGAGGTGTTCCAATTTCTTTGCTCAATGTCTACGGCCCAACCACGGGTGAACCTTCTTTTTGGGCTGTTTTTTCTCCACTCATAACCAAATTTATGGATCACAATTTTGTTCTGGCGGGGGATTTTAATCAACCACTAGATCCCTTTGTTGACAGGTTGTCCAAGGCTCCGCACATTCCTAACAGACCTCATAAGTTGTTCAGTCATGCCATTTCGCAGCATAAGTTACACTTTACTTTTTACTCTCCCTGTCATCACTCCCAATCACGACTCGATTATATCTTTGTCTCCCATAATCTTGCCCAATCACTTTTACATTCTGAGATAGGCCCCATTTTACTTTCTGATCATGCTCCCGTTCTCACAAGTGTTGATGTATTCCCTAAACCTACCGGCCCCAGAAGATGGCGGTTTAACAATTCCCTTCTTGCCGATCCCAAGTTTACGATTACTTTCACCTCATTTTTTGATGAATTTTTTCAGATTAATGATGATGCCACTCTCCCTGATCATATTATTTGGGACGCTTTTAAAGCAGCTGCACGTGACTTTATTATCAGTTACGTTGCAGACAAACGCAAGACTGCACGAAGGTTCACCAAAAATCTCCTTTCTGACATTAAGAAATTGGAACATGCATATTTCACCTCTCACTCTGCTGATAGCTTGACTGCCCTTGTTGCTGCAAAAATGAAATTTAATGAGAAGTCCACGGAGGACGCCTCCCTGTACTTGCTGAAATCTACTGCTAAGTTTTATGGGGGTAGGAACAAAGCAAGAAAGCTTTTAGCTAATTATTTAAAAATTAAGCATAATAAGTTAAATATTGAATCTGTGTATGACTCTGAAGGTGCCTTGAAGCGTACGGATGTTGATATTCTTGCTGAATTTTCACATTTTTATGAAACTCTGTACACATCTGAAACTCAATCCTCTCCCAGCTCCCTTGCACATTACTTCTCCACCATCCACACACCATCTAATTTCCCCCCTGATCTTTCCTCTTTAGAGTCTGACGTCACACAAAAGGAATTACTCACTGCATTACAACACCTTAAACCCAACAAAGCTCCCGGTCCTGACGGTTTCACCGTCAAATTTTATATTCATTTTTCTAAATTGTTGATTCCTCGACTGCACTCCCTTCTTCGCATTTTTATTGCTCATGGTGCCTCTTCGGGGACGTTTTCCGATGCCCATATCTGTTTGATACCTAAACCTGGGAAAGATGTCAAACACTGCAAAAATTACAGGCCCATATCCTTAGTCAATATTGACTATAAACTCTTCGCTAAAGCATTGGCGATCCGATTAGATCATCTTCTCCCCGACCTTCTCGGTGAAGAACAATCTGGGTTTGTCAAGGGTCGGCATATCACGGATAATACTAGACTTTTATTTAACATCCTGTCGAAATCCTCCCGTTGTCAATACTCGCTTGCAGCAATCGCCCTTGACGCTGAAAAGGCGTTTGATCGGGTTGAATGGCGCTATCTCTTCCATGCCCTCACTTGGTTCGGTTTCGGCCCTAGATTTATCTCTTTAGTTTCCCTGTTATATTCACACCCTAGAGCTGCAGTCTTTGCAAACGGTCAACTCTCCCCTTACTTCGATTTAGGTCGTGGTATTCGCCAGGGTTGCCCTCTGTCTCCCTTTCTCTTCAACCTTGCTCTAGAGCCTTTTTTATCTAGGTTGCTTCAGAATCCTGCCATTCACAGATTCCAGATTGCAGATTCTCACATCAAACTTGCTGCTTATGCAGATGACATTTTACTTTTTCTTTCCAATCCTGCAGAATCTGTTCCTTCCTTTCTGAATGAAGTCCGTAATTGCTCCTCTATCTCTGGATATAAACTTAACCATGACAAATGCGAGATCCTTCCCCTGACCAAGTTCACTTTCAAACAAGACTTTCATGACTCCCAGTTTACTTGGTGTCCCTCCCATATTAAATACCTGGGTTTATATGTTACCTCCTCCATTCCAGCTACTGTCTCTTTATGCATGTCCAAATGTGCGCAAAAGATTGCTGATCTCACTACAAGGTGGCATCCTTTATACCTCTCCTGGTGGGGTCGTCTCGAAACTATTAAAATGATGATTTCCCCTATTGTTCTTTATACACTTTCCAATATTCCTGTACCTATCCCCACGAAATTCTTTACAAAAATCAACTCAACGCTATCTTCATTTCTGTGGAACTCCAAAAAACCTAGGATGTCTCTTGCCAGACTTATACGTCCTGCCTCTGAGGGTGGGGTTAATTTTCCTGATTTCCCTGCGTACCAAAGGGCCTTTCTATTACGTCAAGCTTCTCTTTGGCTTCAAGATTCTACTTCCCCTTGCCCTCTATGGATTAAGGTTGAGCACGCTCTTCTTTCTCCGTTTTCTTTTGCAGAGTATTTGGCTTTTTCTCGTAAACCCTCTTTGCTTCCTACTACTATCCACAAACATACTCTCAAGCTCTTATTATCTGCTGCCCCTGGTCCCCCTCTCACCGTCGCTGACTTCCTTTCTTCTACTATCTGGCATAATAAACATCTCTTAATTGGCCTTAAGCCCTTTTATTGGAGATCTTGGAGGATTCGAGGATTGATTTGGATCTCGCAGCTCTTCTCTGGTTCCACTTTCCTCTCTTTTCCTGATCTCCGTTCTTCCTTCGACTTACCTCTATCTTGTTTCCCCAAATATCTCCTACTCAAGACTGCGGTTCTGGCGGTTCATGAGCGACTCTCGGTCTCTTCTCCCTCCCTTGTTTCACACACCCCTATCTCTCATCTTCACTCTCTCCTGCGTACCACTCCTACTGCGTCTCTTCTTTATAAACACCTTCACGCTCATGACCTGCTTAGACCCAAATCCAAGGTTGAATCTCAGTGGGAAACCGATCTTGAAATTGCTTGGCCGATATCCCTACGGGACAAAATTTGGATAAAATTACGTAAAACTTCCAGAGCGGCTTCCTTGACACAATCCTTATTTTTTATTTATAACAGACTACTTCACACTCCTGCTACGCTTCACAAACGATTTCCCAATACCTCAGATAAGTGTTGGTCGTGTGACTCTCCTAATGCTAACTTGTTCCACATGCTTTTCCTTTGTAAACATGTGCATGCTTTCTGGTTACAGGTGTGGGCTCAAATCAATGTTATCTTCCATACCTTTATCCCTTTTTCTCTCACTCATCTTTTTTTGGGCAGTTTATCTCCTAGTTGGGATAATGTAGATATGTATGTTCGCATTATTGATTTATTACTGGCCATTGCCTTTCAACAGATTACTGTTAATTGGAAAAATACGTCTAATATTTCCTTCAAAGCGTGGTGGTACAATGTTTGTTATAATCATAGACTTGACAATGCCTTTGTTTTTCCTATTCAAGTAGCAGCTAAGCGTGCGGAGCTCTGGCTCCCCATTACGTTATACTTAGATAATTGTGTTGCTCGTTTTTCTCGTCCATCACCTGACCAACAAGAAGTTCCTAAACCCCCATGATGCCCTTCCTCTGTCCATAATTTTTTAACATATTACTTGTTTTTCACTTTTTTGCACTTAGATGTCTAGGTTATGATTAATGTAATTTTTATTTCACTTTCTTTCAATTGTTCATGATTACTGTTTGGTTGTACACTCTCTCTTACATTTTGTATTTCGCACTCTTATTCCTTCCCCTCCCTTCCCCCTTTTGCCTCTCTCCCCTTCCCAGCGGATACTTTGTACTGCATTCTCATTTTTTCATTACCTAATAAAATTCTTTTGAACTTAAAAAAGGGGGTGAGCAGGGGTTATCTTTGGCTTGTAACTCCCTTGCCCTGACTAGAGTGGTGGTCTCTGCCTGGCTTTGGCTCAAGCCTTAGCCAACCAGAGATCCCATTTCTAACAAATGATATAGCAGTTTAGGGAGAAAGCAGATAGACTGGGGTCCTGATTAGCAGAATCCCAGTCACACTAGTCAAAAACCATCTTAGCACCAGGCAAAAAGTGGGCGTAGACATGCAGAAAGATACTACCTTCCTAAAATTCATATTCTATTAATTTATTCATGTGCTCTATAACTCCATCAATTAATGGAGCCATCATCTGTGTTTTCACCCATTGTATTACATTTCTATTTACAATCCACCCAACCAAGCACACAAACTCACCTTTCATCGAAGAAAACTTTCATTTAAAAAGGCAGATCTATTTTCTATGCCAGTGCTTGCTTTTTTGAGAAAGCCGGAATGATAGTTAAGTGAAGGAGGGAGATACTCTTGTAAAGGCTGAAATACAGATTAAAAGCTTCACATCCAACTTTGAACCCATAAAGTGATGTTATACTGATATGGGTGCCTTCTTTGCTGATTTCTTGTTTACAGAATGGGTCATCACCGTATGGATTTTTAAAAGATGATTTTTAAAAGATGAAATGGAATAATATTTAGATCTGTCACCTCCAATTCACTAACTAGGAGAAGCTCTTTATGCGGGATTCAAGGAGTTATTAGTTTTCTTTTGCCTGGAGCACACAATCAGAAGTGTAACTATATAATCAGGAATACCAATCATGAAAAAAGGGATGTGGCTTCTTGTGATGAGTTGTTTGAAGCTTAACTTGTTTGTGGAATTCTGCCCTGCTATAGGGGAGGTAGGTGTTCTCGCACCTAGGGACGTAATGGGAATTTTCATTGTGTGTGCCAGGTGCACCTATTAAAAGGTGGTCCAGGGGCAAGCAATGAAAGTGAAAACACAGAGCAGCTGCATGCAGCCACTCTGTGTTTTCACAGTGCAGGCGGCACCCGCCTGCACTTTTACTGGGAATTAGAGATCCCCTTGCAGGTGGGTGCAGTCAGTAACTGTACCCACCTGCAAGGGGATGTCTGGAGTACCCCCTTTCCCCCTCCAGAGGGCTTCTATCAGGGAGCACACTCACAGTGAGCCACCTAGAAGGTAGCGCATTGTGAGTGCACCCCCTGAGAGCTTCTCTGCCCCCGCATCTGTAATATGGCCTGGGTGCAGAGTCAAAGGAATTCCCTCATTTGCAAAGGACACGCACCCATGCAAATGAGGGGAAGCCCCCTGAAGGTAGCGCTGGCGATTTGAGTGCGCCAGCGCTATGGGTATCACTGAAGGGGACGCAAAAGCATCTGCAGCCCCTTCTGTATTAGTAAAGTGCCCCAGGGGGGTACAAAGAGGGTGCAGATGTCTGGTGCATCCCTTGGGCACCTACAGTAATATGGCCCCTAGTCTTCCATATTGAGGGAACATTGGACCTAATTTTACTGCCAGCAACTCTGGTCAGTAAAATCACTTTCGGAAAGGGCTGTATTGTAGCATGGAACTTTGTCCTGGGTACTGCCGGACCCTCAGTTATGATATATGAAGTGCCAGGTAATTCTCACACCTTCCAGATGACACCTTCTCCTTCCCTACCCTACCTCTCCATTTTGTTCTCTCGCTAATAGTCCACACTAGAACCAACACAGAGGTTCCCCTCCTTCTAACAGCTGGGGTCCCAAGCACTTCAATGAGTTACTGGGTATCAAGTGTGACATCATACATAATTTCCCACTGGTACCTATTTAATGAACACAGAGCGTGATAGTGTTTGTAATAATGCAAATATATACAAAATATACTGTTTTTAAAACAGTGTACTAAACAGTGTTCAAAACCTGTTGGGAATAACAATCTAAAACTCCTCCCAGTGGGGTACCACATATAACCAGGGTGCAACTCACCTATTATAAGTTCTCAGAGGGTAACTAACCACCTTACTCTAGTCTGGTTTTTTTTCATAAGAGAAATCTAGTGATAAAGGGTGTGACTGTGAGCCCTAAAATGCAAAATGTATAGTGCCACCCAAATAAGGCAATTACGTTAGCATTTAATGTTTCACCTACAGAGTTTTGTCTAGAAATCCCTAGTACCCTGGGGCATGGCAGTTTAGAGGCCTTGACTGTGTGCACTGCTGAGGCCTGAGGTCAGTTTAAAAGCAGCACTGGTTGCCAGGACTGCTTTTAAAAAGTAAATTGTGCCCAAACTCGACTTTGGTGTTTGGGGCACTTAAAAATGGATAACCTACAATGTTTTGGCATATTAGGGATCCCCAGGGCTTTCCCTAGGCATACCAGGGGTGGGGGTCAGGTATTTATAAGGTACACCCTTATAAAATGAGTTTTTATATGCCTGGGTAAAGTGAAATTTCACATTTCACTCCCCACATTGTGGTACAGTGCTACTCAATTTCGACTTTGGTGCTAGGTGCACTGTGGAGGGAGGATCTGCAATATTCCTACAGATTCAGACCCCCTAAAGTCTCCCCTAGTTGCACATGGGGTGGGGTTCCTGTAGATATAAGACAAGTACTTATAAAATATGTTTTTGTAAGTCATGGTGCTGGAAAAATGGCCCAAGTCATTTTTCCCTTTGCAAATCCCCTGTTACATAGGTTAACATGGTAGGCAGTTATTAATTATTAACTATGAATAGGAGAGGGCTAGAAATGCCATTCAAAGACTTCCCAGAATGGTATTATTAAATCCAACAAGATCATATTGTTGAATTTCTCCTAAAGTGTAAATACAAGAAGTTATAAGACTTTCTTGTTTGTAAGTAAGCCTGGGCGAAGCACTACGCTACGCTCGCGTAGTTTGCGAAGTTCGCGCTACTTCGCACTACGCGAACTGCACGTAGTACAGTGCGAACACGCGTAGCGTAGTGTTGCGTAGTGCTGCGGTCATTTTTTGCTTGCTCGCGGTCCTCAACGTCAAGTTGGCGACCGCGAGCAAGCAAAATGACATCCCGGCGAGACTTTTTCCTTGTTCGCGATCAGCAACATCAAGTTGCCGATCGCGAGCATGGAAAATAAACCTCCCGCCGAGATTCCCAACGCGAGGAGGTCAGGTTTCTCATTGCGAGGGGTCGCGTATGCTCGCGACCGCTCGCGATGAGAAACTACCAGTTCGCGTTGAGAAAGCTGCCGCTCGAGTAAAAATCTACTCAAGCAGCAGAAAACTACAGCTCGCACTGTGCAAGATGCCATTTTCAATGATTGCACAGTGCCGGTTGCTTGTCCGCACTGTGCAATCATTGAAAACAACATCTTGCACACTGCGAACATGTTACTACGCAGTTCGCGAAGTGCTACGCGTAGCTCGCGTCGTGCAAACTTCACTTTGCGTAGCTTCGCGAAGTGCTACTTCGCGAACTACGCCCACCCCTATTTGTAAGTCCAAATTCAGCCTTCCAGTGGTCTGCCCTGATTGGTCAGAGCTAAGTGGATTAGCCAGGCTGCCTTGTAGAGGTGACAAATAGCCCCTGGGGTTGACCAGCTCTGCTGGGAGGGCAGTGTGCTGTTCCATAGGAATGCCAGGCCAGGGGGAGGAGTCGTAAACCATGGTCTTCAAAGAGGAGAGCAGTGGCCAGTGTCATTTACAGTTCTGAACTTACCACCTCAGGCAGATGGTAGAATTAAGGAAGGTATGAGCAGACGCAGGGGGGAGAGTCTAAGTAAATTAGCCATCCTAGGGGTGTGTTTAGCCAGCTCTTACTTCCTTGCTGGAAAATCAGCTTCAGCCTTTATGGATTTGGAAGATTTGATGCACTCTGGGACAAAATAATGACACACTCTACAGGATGTGGTCATAACTTTGAGGAGTTACCCTGCTCCCATTGGTCAGAAGTGACCTCCTGTATGACCCAGAGAACTTGGAATATGTATCTGAGAGGGGCAGAGCCCTCAAGACCTGCTGCTTGAAACTTACAGAAGAAAGAAGTGCCCTGCTGAGAAGTTTTGTTGTGCAAAGATTTCTAAGGCCTGACCTCTGAAAACTGCATCATCTGAAACTGCAGCCCTGTGGATTATTTTTTGGAAAAAGAACTAAAGAGTGGACTCCCTATAAGCTACAGATTAAAAGAGCTCAACTGGAACCTCACCAACTAAATCTACACCTTGGAGAACCATCAGTGGATTTGTAAGGGTTTTGTACCAGTGGATTGTGGGAACTGAAGTCCTCAGCTTTCAAGGACCATCTTGAAGCTTCCAGACCCTTGGAGTAAGTTTGAGACACGTTGGGACTGCTTGAGGAACTTTAGGAAGAAGTTAAAGAAGTTTGGGAAACTTTGGAGCAACTTTTTTTAAAAAGCTCCATAGAGCGACCGACTCAACCTGGTCAGCCAGGCAGCCTGCCTTCAACTGCGAGCCGGCCAAGCCATCCAGGTTCGTCCCGCTAAAAGCTCCATGGGTCCAACTTCCAGAGTTTGACCGGGACTAAAAGAAAACTAAAGCTGGCGAACCCTCACCGGATCCGGCTACATGAGGAGCATCGAGAGACCCCGAGAGAAAAAGCTCCCGAAAAGTTTCTAAGTCTGCTCGTAGAGAAGGTGACCGGGAGCAACCGCAAGAGCCAAGACACCTGTCTTCCATCGCGTGTCGGCCTAGATTCCTGGGTTGTCCCGCTGAAGCACTCTTGAAATATTTTCTAAGTCTGCTCCAGGGAAGTTGACCGGGACCTTGTCACAAGTCAAGCCTGCGGACCCTCACCGGATCCAGACTGACTGGGAGCTTTGAGGGCCCTCGGGAAGAAAAGCTCCAGAAACGTTTCTAAGTGTGAAGGTAAAAACTGAGACCGGGACCTGCTGCAAGTTGTAGCCACTCAGGGCTCCATCACGCCTGGCCTGAAACTTTAACTCCGTCCCGGTCTATCGCGGTATCACTGTATGGAGATATAATCTTCTAAGTGCTATATTTTATTAAATCTTTGAAAATTCATATCTCCGGTTCCCTACATTGGATTTTTGTCATTTTGGTGTCATTTTACAGATAAAAATTTTATAAATTGCTGTTGGATTTTTATTATGTGTTGTGTCTTAAGTATTTACTGAAATTGTGTTTTTAAATGCTTTACATACCTGTCTTTGAAGTTAAGCCTGTCTGCACGCAGCCACATTACCAAGGGATGCGCATGGGAATAATTTTCCAAGACCTATGCTGAGTCCTACCATGTGTTAGTGGCCTTATTGCTAGTGGCAGACCTACATTTACCCCTACCAATAACCCACTTTCCAACAGCAGACCTTTTGAATTTAACCATACAACTGCAATCCAACCAATATTGAGACTAAGGGGCTGATTTAGATCTTGGTGGACGGGTTACTCCGTCACAACAGTGACGGATATTCCGTCTAACGAAATATAAATCCCATTATATCCTATGGGCCTTCGGCAGACACGATATCCATCACCATTGTGACAGAATAACCCATCCGCCAAGATCTAAATCAGGCCCTCTGTCTGTAGACAGAAGGGCAGCCCATCGTTTTGGATATATTTCATAAAATATCAACATAAGACACCCTTGGAAAGGAAGTAATTGTCCTCCCCTAAAGATACATGTTTAAATTAACAGTTTCTCCTTTTAAAGACAAAACAATTACAGTCAGACTCAATTTTACATCCGCATACGTTGTAAATACAGATTTGTTAATCAGTTTCCATTGCGGTCTGATTTCGAGTGCGAAGCATCCTAATTGGACCGGCGGTAATGCCGCGGTTCTTGCGGGCGGTCTTTTACCGCTACCATGGCGGTCGGGGGGATTTTCCGACCGCCATCCAATTAGGCCCCTTAGATGTGAGCATTCGTTAATGTACTGAGGCCAGCCCCCTGACAAATAATGCAAAGATATGATGTTAGATCATTCTAAAGGGTCTGACAGAAGTGTACTCCCACTATGCTCTCTCTCTCTCCAGTGTGGAGGTACTAATGACAGATAGGAGTGACACTAGTAACAAATAACATGGTTATTTTTTTATTTTTTTTCACCATTCTAATAATGCTTATAACAATTATGTGTTTCATATGCTTAATAATAGCAGGTCATGTTTTATTTACAAGGGTAATATCTTTTCAGTAAATATTTGAAAATGTATTCTCGTATATTCTCCTTATGACAACTTGGGAATGTAAAAGTTACAAACGAAAGGGTTATATCTGTTTCCACAAATTCCTTGGGAATATGGTGTGGTCATGTAAGAGGCTACCAGCATTTATTGATGATGTTAGTAGACTTAGTCTATATATTGTGAAGTTTTGTTGACCTAATACACAGTCCTACTAAATTTGTAGAAACCGTTTAACATGGCCCTATCAACGTTCTAGGTCTGATACCTATTTCTTCGGTCTCCTAAGTAGTTTTCTTGCATGTGCCCAAGGCTCCTTTATCACCTTCATATGAAGACCTAAGTGATAAGAAATTATCCTCCTCAACATTGAAAGTAAGCACCTATTTATGTATATGGGTTGATCAAACTTGATCTTTTAAAAGGATTGCCCCCTGCAGGGTGCCTTTTCTTTAAATTCCATGAATTATCGAGCATTG
The DNA here is from genome assembly GCF_964204655.1 of Triturus cristatus. Lineage (NCBI taxonomy): Eukaryota > Metazoa > Chordata > Amphibia > Caudata > Salamandridae > Triturus > Triturus cristatus. Next base: position 835,495,380 of record NC_140588.1, on the reverse strand, counting down.
GTAAATGTCTTAATTGTTGCCTAGGGTATTAATATTAATATTAAGTTAAGAGGTGGTGGGAGCAGTGTATAGGTGTAGGGAGAATGGTGTGAGTGCGACCTTTGACCCTGTCCCCAGGTAGGTCGCTCCCCTCACCACCACGCAGCCCCCTGTGTGACCGGTGCTCGCTGCTTCTGCCCGCATCGCTGGTAATCTTGCTTTGTCGCCCTTTGCCTCCTGTCCATTTTGCTTTCTGTACCCCTGTTTTTCCCTGTTGGTGCTGTTGCTATCGTTGCTCTTTGCCCATGTGTCGCCCTTTGCCCCCTGTCCATTTTGATTTCTGTACCCCTGTATTTCCCTGTTGGTGCTGTTGCTGTCGTTGCTCTTTGCCCCTGTGTTCCTTTAGTTTCGCTACCCCCGTTGCCCGTTTTTTCCTCTGTGCCCCCCTTCCTTCGTGTCCCCTGCCTCCGTCTCCCGCCGCTGCATCCCTGCGGGCCCGCCCCCTTGCCTCCCATTCGCCACCCTGCTCCCACCTCCCAGCTGCTCCTCCCTCCCTCTGCACCTCATATGGAGGCAGCGCCGCGCCGCAAGCGCGCCGAAGGCGCGCCAAAGGCAAGCCCGTCTGCGCCCGTCCGCGCCTGGACCGCGCCCAGCGCCAGAACCCCTGGCCCTCGCCGGAGCCAGGAACCTCGACTGAGATACGACTCCGCAGCCCTCCACGCACTCAACACCGGATGACCACACGCCTGCCACCGTGCCACCCCGAATCGCACCCACAGACCCTTCACCTGTCAAGCCTGCAAATTCACCTGCCTCCTAACCTGCCCGCCGCCAGCCGGACCAAGCAACAACAACAACCACCTCAAATGCATCCTCCTCAACACCCGTTCCGTCCACAAGCACGCCATCGAACTTTGGGACTTCCTCGACACAACAGCACCAGACGTCGCCTTCCTCACAGAAACCTGGATGAACGCTTCCTCGGCCCCCGACATTCCAGATTCACACCGACCCTAAAACCACCCTAAGAGGAACGCTCATCTACAGACCCCTGGGCCCACGCACCCACGCACACAATTCAACAAAACCATCACTGACTTCATCAGCCCGCACGCCCTAGCCTCACCAGAATACATCCTCCTAGGGGACCTAAACTTCTACCTAGAGAAAAACAACGACAACAACACCACCACCCTGCTCGACAACCTCGCCAACCTCGGACTCAAACAACTGGTGAGCTCCCCCACCCACCTCACTGGCCACACGCTCGACCCCATCTTCTCCGCCAGCAACCACGTCTCCTTCAGCCACTCCACCGGACTACACTGGATCGACCACAGATGCATCCACTTCACCTTCAAAAAGAATGCTTCCCACCACCGCACGCAACAAATCCCCCGCAGATGCTGGAGAAAAATCACCACAGACCAGCTCCTCTCATCACTGAGCCAGAACCCGGCAGCCAACACCGCTGACACCAACGTCGCAGCCCACAACCTGGCACAGTGGATCACCAACTGCGCCGACGACCTCGCCCCACTGAAGAAGCCCCCAGGCAAGACCAGCAACAGGAAAACCCCTTGGTTCACAGACGCCTCAAAGATTCAAAGAGATCCTGCTGAACCCTCGAAAAATCCTGGCGCCACGAACGGACAACAGAAAACATGACAGCCCTAAAGAACGCTACTCGCAAACACCACCAGCTGATCCACACCACCAAAAGGTCATCATTCAAAGAGCGGCTAGACAGCATCACTCACAACAGCAAGGAACTCTTCAACATCGTCAAAGAGCTCTCCAACCCAAACGCCAGCAACAACGACATCACACCATCACAAGACCTCTGCAACTCCATCGTCACGTACTTCCACCGCAAGATCGCAGACATACACAACAGCTTCGGACCCCAAGCTCCGCCTCCAATCACCGACCCAACGACCCCCACCACCACCCTCAACACCTGGACCCCCATCAGCACTGAAGACACCACCCTCGTCATGAACACCATCCACTCCGGCTCCCCCTCGGACCCCTGCCCCATCATATCTTCAACAAAGCCGACACCATCATCGCACCCCACCTCCGGAACGTCATAAACAACTCCTTCATGTCAGCCACCTTCCCTGAGAGCTGGAAGCACGCAGAAATCAACGCCCTTCTGAAGAAACCCACAGCGGACCTAAAAAACTTCCGCCCTATCTCTCTTCTCCCCTTCCCGGCTAAAGTCATTGAGAAGACCGTCAGTAAACAGCTGACTGCCTTCCTCGAGGCAAACAACTCACTCGACCCGTCCCAGTCCAGATTCCGGGCCAACCACAGCACCGAGACCGCCCTCATCGCAGCCACCGATGACATCAGGACCCTGATGGACAACGGAGAAACAACCGCTCTCATCCTCCTGGACCTCTCGGCAGCCTTCGATACCATATGCCATCGCACCCTAATAACCCGCCTTCTCAACACTGGGATCCAAGGAAAGGCCCTGGACTGGATCATCTCGTTCCTCTCCGACAGAACCCAGAGAGTCCGCCTTCCTCCCTTCCGCTCGGCGGCCACCGAGATCATCTGCAGCGTACCCCAGGGTTTCTCGCTCAGCACCACCCTCTTCAATATCTACATGAGCCCCCTCACCGCCATCGCACGCAAACACAACATCAACATCATCACCTATGCCGATGACACCCAGCTGATACTCTCTCTCACCAAAGACCCAACCACCGCCAAAACCAACCTCCAGGAAGAAATGAAAGACGTCGTAGAATGGATGAAGCTCAGCCGTGTGAAGCTGAACTCAGACAAGACGGAGTTCCTCATCCTTGGACAATCCCCATCCGCCTGGAATGACTCCTGGTGGCCCTCAGCACTGGGTGTCGCACCGACACCCTCGGACCATGCACGCAACCTGGGATTCATCCTGGACTCCTCCCTCACGATGACCAAGCAAGTCAACGCCGTCTCGTCCTCCTGCTTCAACACCTTGCGCATGCTCCGAAAGATCTTCAAGTGGATCCCCACCGAAACCAGAAGGACAGTCACCCAGGCCCTCGTCACCAGCCGACTGGACTACGGAAACGCCCTTTACGTAGGAACCACTGCCAACCTTCAGAAACGACTACAACATACAGAACACATCCGCACGACTCATCCTCGATATCCCTCCAACAGCCACATATCCGCCCACCTGAGAAACCTGCACTGGCTCCCCATCAGCAAGAGGATCACGTTCAGGCTCCTCACCAACGCACACAAAGCGCTCCACAACACAGGCCCCGAATACCTCAACAGCCGCATCTCATTCTACACCCCCACCCGCCAACTCCGCTCCACCAGCCTTGCCCTCGCCACCATCCCACAGATTCACAGAATCACAGCCGGAGGAAGATCGTTCTCCTACCTGGCAGCCAAGACATGGAACTCCCTCCCCGCACACCTACGAATGACCCAGGACCATCTTGCCTTCAGGAGACACCTCAAGACCTGGCTGTTCGAGCAGTAGCAGCACCCCCCCTCCCTTCAGCGCCTTGAGACCCTCACGGGTGAGTAGCGCGCTCTATAAATGGTCTGATTGATTGATTGATTGATTGATTGTGCAGCGTGAGTGGTGCATGAATGAAGGATGATAAGGGTGTGAGTATAGGGTGAAAGTACCTCAATGCATCGTGATTGATGGCACAGAGTTCAGTAGTGTAGATTAGAGTGGCATATAATAGAGTGGCATAAAGTTCAGTGGTGAAGAGTAGAGTGACATAGAGTTCAGTGGCAGAGAGTGCAGAAGTGTAGGGTGGCATAGAGTGCATTAAAGTAGAGTGCAGTGGCATAGACACGAAAGGTGCAGAATAGAGTTAAGGGGAGTACATTGGCATAGAGTGCAGTGGTGTAGAATAAATTGGCACAGAGTGCAGTGGCAAATAGTAAGGTAGAGTGCAATGGCATAGAGTGAAGTGGTGTAGAGTAGATTGTTTGAGAATAGAGTGAAGTGGTGCTCAGTGGAGTGGTACAGGATAGAGTACAGTGGTGCAGAGTAATGGCTTAGAGTGGTGAAGAGTGCAGTGTTGCAGAGTAGATTAGAGTAGTGTACAGAGAATTGGTTTAGAATGCAGTGGTATTTAGTGCAGTGGTACAGAGTAGAGTGCATAGGCCTAGAAAGTTTTGGCTTGGAGTGCATTGCCGTGGACTGCAGTGTTACAGAGTGGCATAGAGTGGAGCTGGGCAGAGTGAAGTACCCTAGACTGGAGGGTGTAGAGGAGAGTGCATTGGTATAAAGTAGAGTGGTGAAGAGTAGAGAGGTACAGAGTAGAGAAGCACAGAGTGAAGTGTTGTATGGTTAAGTGGAGTCGAGTGGAGTGCAGCAGAGTGGAGTACAGTGCAGCAGAGTGGAGTATGCACGGTGTGGTAGGACACTGCCATTACAGACAGCACATTTTCAATTGAAATGACCACTACATTTGCACAGACATACAGTTTTACTAATATCGCTATACAGCTCACAAAGGATAAGGTGTGGAAATGGCATCACCTAATGATCAAATTAAAGTATTTGTTTCCAACGCACCTCAGAATCAGTAGCGGCTCCGGGTGGGAGTGCTGCAGGGAGGTGGGGTGGGTGGGGGAGAAGCAGGGTGGGGGGTAGTAAACTATGGCATAGGGCCGAACAGAAGTAAGTAAACAAATAAATAAATAAAAAAATATTATTTTGCGCGCTGCATTGCCAAATGTGATGCAGCGCGCACAACGAAATTTGTTTTATTTATTTATTTGTTTACTTACATCCGTTCGGCCGTATTCCGTAGTTTACTACCCCCACCCTGCTCCTTCCCCACCCTGCCCCACCACCCCGCAGCAATCCCACCAGGAGCCGCTACTGCTCTGAATTAAAAAAAAAGAGCTTTATTTGTACTTCTCTAATTACGATATGTTGTAAAATTCTTTCACAATTCACTTAAATGTTGTTGTGTGTTAGAAAAAAAACTTTCCTTTACCCCCATTAACCAGCAAGATTGTCACATAAATCCTCTCACATTGAAGTTGAAGAAAGAAAAGTAAACACCAAGCTTCCCTGAAAGACAGAGCCTCACATTTGTCCTCTGTCTTTGAATGCCCAGCAATGTGACAAAACCTACAGGCTGTTTACATAAAAGGGCATTCATGGAAGAATACAATGAGAGGTTGCGGTTGTGGGAAAAGAATTTGCTCTGTGGGAGGGAGGTACTGAACCTAGACAGCATAAAACAAATAAAGCCAGCAAATAGAAAGCCAGAAAATGTCAGTTACAAACCATAAAGCCAACGCTTAGCAATGTGTGGAATGCATTCCTAGGGAGGTTTCTGAATGTCCCTAAAATGTCTTTAGAAAACCAGACAGCTGTGCTGTCTGGCAGGCTTCGACGTAAAATGTAAACATCTCTATTCACGCAAACCACAGCCAATGAACAACTGGTGTTTTCGCAGTCAATCACGGCACATTACCTTACCCAATCCAAGGTCACCACAACTTCCTCTTACTAGTTGAATGCACTTTCACCTAGCACTGGCCCTGCGCATTGTAATGTGGCATAATTGCATCTGCAACACCAAAAGAGTAGCCTTTTCCAATACAACAGTTGGGCAATGGTTTAAAAAACACAGAGGAGAACCTTGAACTGTACCTGATATGCTCCAACTATACACACTTATATTTATGAACAAACTGCACATCTTACAAACTACACATTTCCAGAGAAGGTGAAAATGTATGCAGAAGGAGGCAGAGAGGAATTGTACCTGCAACAACTTTGTCACTTCCTTTTTTCATTAACATTTTGCTGCTATTATCGTCCTTACTTATGACAACAATCCAATAATACTATGCCAGGTCATCCCTTTCAAAGTGTATCACATGTGCTGCACGCATCCTCCGTGAGAGTTTGTCGATTTAGACAGGATTTCGAAGAAAAATAACAAACCTAAAGATGGTACTCTAAACAATTGACTTGAGGCGGCATTGCTCTGCCTTGAGCTCCAACCAACCCTGTGGGAATACCCACGTTTGGAATAGCCTTACAATCCTATCTTTCCAATTCATATTTACGCCAGCACAAAACTAAATTACTTTTTGAAGTATAATGGATTTTTGTGAAATACCTTATGGGTGGAGGATGAGTGGTTTAGGGCTTACTTTACATTTCACTTTAAGAGTGATGCAATGAATGGAAATCGGAAATGCAATTTGCCTTAGTTAACATTTTCAAGTTATGTATTTTTTATTTACAGGTTTTTGACCAACGATTCGGGGTACTGCTAAATGACAAGCAAGAGGAAACTTGCATGCCAGACTCGCAGAAGGTTGCTCACTTTCGGGGGACACTGATCAAATATTTTGCAAAGTCTAAAATAGTCTTTGCTTGAAATGTTTCCAAGTTGTTTGGCACTTAGCCAGGTAATTGTCAATCATTTTAACCCCGGAAGCAATTAACTGTAACTCAAATATGTGTGACCCTAGGGCTCCTCCCTGGATTCCAAGGTAAATAAACTCAAAATAGCGGAGGTGGTACTGTGAGTATCAACGAAAATAGATGCTGTTTGAGGCACTATTAGAAAAAGCTGTTTCCTTTCCAATCCTAACTTTTGATATTTTTTCTAAACGTGCCATCAATGTATTTCCACTGTAAGACCTGGGGTCTCCAGGCTCTAAGTGGGTAACGTGACACGAGCGGCTGGGCACCCAAAGGCCTGTGTGTTAAGCAACCATACAACACGCACATCCCCTGAAGCAGTAACCGCACACAATAAGGGACGCCACACAGTAAGGTGAATGCAAATTAATCAGATTTATCTAATCAAAGGAGCACGCACAGTATCTTACAGGGCAATGTATCCTAACTTGTACACATTAACATTATAGGCAATGCATCTTAACTGGTACCCATTAACATTTGCATTTCCGCCTCTTATTATGATTCCCTCAGCAACCCCATGCGGAATGACCTTCACTAGTGCTGCGGGACACCCTATGACGCTAAGGCGTCGCTCTTACACGGAGCGCCTTGCACTTGAGGCCTCAACTGGAGAATGGAGCGCTTGAGGACACAAACGGAGGGTACACGCTATTTGGACTGGGCACTCATCGAGCACTTGTGAATACACATTAAGGATCTGCGCTACTTAAACATAGAACGCATTGAGTACTTGTGAATACACATGAAGGATCAGCGCTACGTAAACCTAGAACGCATTGAGCACCTGTGAATACAAATGAAGGCTCAGTGCTACTTAGACTTAGAACACATTGAGCATTTGGGGAATGCAAATGAGGGCTCAGCGCTACTTAACCATAGAATGCATTGAGCACTGGTGAATATGAATGAAGGCTCAGTGCTACTTAGACTTAGAACGCATTGAGCACTGCAAGTCACACGGACGGCAGTCCTCAGTTACAGGCAATCCCATGGAGGGGAAACTCTCAACACGGAGGGAAATCCCACGGAGGGGGAACTCTCAGTACGGAGGGAAATCCCACGGAGGGGGTACTCACAGTCTCTGCATGAGGTGTCGCTCCCACGTGGCAGGGGGCGCACCGGCCTTCTCAAGACTTCCGGGGAGCGGGGGAGGGGCGAGTCTCAGGCCGCCAGACGGCCGCGCTACCTCCCAGCCCCCGGGGGTTACCTTTGTCTCGTCGCTCGGCTCCGCTCCGGGCCCTTCGCCCGATACGCGCAACGGCGCGGGAAACGTCACGAATCCTCTCTCCTCCTCCTCACGCTGCGACGGCAGCGGCGGGGCCCCGGGCTTCTCCGCGGGCCCCGACTCAGCCCTGTCACGTCCCTGAGGCCTACGGGCCGCGGTGGTGATCACGCTGCTGGTCCTCACACCAGGGGGGTCACAAATTAAGCGGGAGCTCGGCCAGCTCCGCGCTCGATGACAGGTCAATGTAGGGGATTCCAGACCAGGTTGGGAATCGCGGGAAACACAGCACTAGTACCTGGTTGATCCCCTGCAGTCGGCAATCAATCTCTACAGAACGTTTCAATATGCAGCTCGTTGTCATGAGGTTCCAGCATTCAGTTCTTGTCATGGAGTTTCAGTATTCAGTTCTGGTGGCGCAGATGATACTGGCGCCCTGGGGGTTCTGTTCCTGGGTGGTAGGGAATGAGTTGGCGACTAGGACCTTCCTAGTCAGGCTGGGCAGAGGTTCCCTGGGTCCTCCTACTGCTGGGCAAGATCAGTGGGTTTCACAGGATCCCTCACTCACTTAAGAGGCAGCACCTAAGCCCTGTCACTCTCAGAGGCATAAGTCCCTGGCTAGGCCCTACTGCCTAAAACTCCTGCGTGGATTCTCCAGCTCTGCTTCACCCCAACTGGCCAACTGACTAGAAAAAGTTCCCTCCCTCACTTATGTATCCCCAGGTCAGGTGACCTCTAGCCAAGGCGGCAAAAGTAAAAACCACACCTCCCTTCTAAAAGGTTCCAGCACATTCCAGGAGCTTCCCCATTCTACCTATGGGACAAAAAAGGTGGGCTGGTGTTGCAACATTGTTGTGGGGTTCCAGCCAGCTCCTGGCAGCTAGGGTGCTACTATGAAAGACCACCCTGCAGTAGCAGGGGTCTGTGGCAGCCATCTTGGGAGAAGTAAAAAAAACTAAAAAACTCAGGGAAAAGGGCCAAGTCCAACATCCACCAACTGCTACTTTCATTATTGTAGTCTTACTGTAAAACCAGACTTGAACCAGAAAATGAGGATGGGCTGAAAGCTGCGTTCCGTGGCCAAAAGTTTCACAACAGGTTATTGGGAATATTCTGTTACGCTCGTGCAGTCAAACAAAATACTTAAGCAAGTCCATTGTCCTCCCCCGCAGCAACTGCATTTTTGGTCACCAATTCTGCAATGCATACAAAATAACTGTTGTCATTAGAGCCAGATGAAACTATAAGTGTGAAGCAGCATTATTTAAGCTCCCATTAAGACGTACATAGACTTATCCATCCTGAAATCACATCACTATTTTGTGAACTTTATCGCACTTCATGGTTTGTAAAAGTGACGTGGCAGACTAAAGACAGCAAGTAGTGGCAAAGCCATTTCACACCATAAAAAAATGCAAGCAGGATCACTCACTTCGCATGGCCACATGCCTCCGACATGCAGGGAGACAGTCACACGGATATCAATTTAAAAGTAAATACCTTGCAACACCATTGGGCACCAGCCACACAGGGTCTGTGCTCGCCAATCCCTCGAGGATACTCAACACACATAGTATCAAGGGCCTGTGGTAAATGTTTCAGTTTTAGGCGACTGGCAGCAGCCTAACGTGCCCTCCGTCTCTGCGAAATAGAGGCCCAAAGCCGATGCCCCAAACTCACAAAGTTGACATAAAGCTGGAACCCAAGAAGCAGAGTGGGCAAGAGCATGGAAAAACCACTTAAAATCAAAAACTGAGAGCATGCAGATACTGACCACAGGCACCATTGCGACTCAATCACGGCCGAAAGGAAGAAAGCTAAGCACGACTGTGCAAAGTAGTTCCTAGTCCTTGTAGCACACGTCAACTAGGAACTGATCATGGTGTCGGGGGTTCGATTATTTAAGTCATCAAACGGGGCAGCATTACTGTGCTTATGGATCTTTGTAAAATATTGCACCTATCACAAAAATATGTTTCAGCAAATGCTATTCTTGTAGCAATACATTTTAACATATTAGGTTATGTTGATTTTGTTTTTGTGCCATTTTGCTGCTTTATTTCTAAAAGCAATGCGGCTTCACAATGCAGAGCAGATTAATACAGTACTTTGCAGATGGGAAACTGATAAGACAGAGACGCAGGGAAGAACAGGAAATAGAATGCCTATAGCCAATAGAAATAAGGAAAACTAAAGTGACAAGCACAAGAACCAATAAGAAGTGAAGAAGAAGAGAAGGTGGAATGGCAGTCCTTTAAAGACATATTATGTACAAGACATTTCACAAGCTCAGCGCAAGCACTGTGGAGGCGAACCTTAAAAATTGCACAACCAAGATTATTGCTATTAATTATAGACAAGCTGTCACAAATCATGTGACTAGATATGGGCTCATCAATGATGGTGGGGAAGTTACCTTGATAGTTGAGGCACCTAAAACTTATAAAGATGACGTTTTTTGTACTTGGGATGATTGATTTTGCTGCAGTCAATGCCAATTTACAGACATTTCACACACACCTTGGGGCTGCAGTTCCGGCTGCATATATACCATAGAAAGATTTAAAAATACCATTACCTTACCAGGAACATTGTAAATAGTTCCAAGGTGCCTTCCCACGCGCATTTCAAAATGTAAGACTGGGCCCTCTGGAACATGAGTATGTGGACAACACTGCCTACTCCGGCTTCATCACCCACGCACCCCACCAACGGCCCTGATGATTATGGCCGTCAGATTTCTTGACACACCCACTGGGAAATACCCTGCCCTCTTGGACATATCCTTTTTTTCAGTTTTAAAAATGTTCAGCGCTATTCACTACAGCTGGCCATGATGCTAGCGATCATACAATAACACGTGCCAATGATGTCCTATGAGCAATGTACAGCTGAAAGAAGCTGCACATCAGAACCTAAGATGTCTCTGCGAAATGTGAATCAGTGTTTTAATTCCAAACTTATTCTCCGGAATCATCAGTGGAGGCTGCTGAACTTTGAAGGTGCTTGGCAGGGCACAAGTCCTAAAAAAAGAAGTGGGGGGACGCTGTCACCGGAAGTGACGTCACAACAGGAATCTCATGAAAAGAAGTGGGGGGAATGCTGTCACCGGAAGTGACGTCACAACAGGAATCTCATGAGTATTCATATGCCTTTAGATGACGGGGCATTTCACAGCACTGCTACCCCTGGTCTGTTCCTCGATGTCCTTTGCAACCCCCCCTCCCCCCCACTCCCCCGAGGGGGTGCCCCAGTTGCACAACGAAGTGCTCAAAAGTGCACAAGATACAGAAGGACACACATTCCAAGCGTTCACCGCCAACGCCTGCTCGCTCCGCCTCCCAATCACTCCAGCCTGCACACACCACCGGTGCCTCTTAAAGTCTCCAATTACAAACATTTACGGGAAACTTCCCTCCCACCCGGGCTCTCTGCTCACACAATGCTGTCCAGCTTTTGGGCAGGGGGGACGGCGTCCACCCGGAAAAACCTGGTAAAATAAGTGGGGGGACGCCGTCCACCCGCGTGGTACCCCGACTCGAGCCCTGGTGCTTGGGGTGTGAATACCTTCCCTGAATTAGACCGAGAAAAAGTGCAAGACAACTTTCAGAGGGTCCGGGAGTGTTCTCACCTTTAAGAAATCATTAACATAATAACCGGGGCTAGAGCACATTTTTTTTTTTTTAAAAAGGGTATACAAGCAGATTCGGAAGAAGCAGTAATGATATATTCCAGTAGTTTTAAAGCGTCCACAGGATGTCACATTTTGGCCTTTAAATCTAGGTTTGGCAGTATCTCCCCAAGAATAGTTTTTCAAGGATGATTCCAAATAGCCCTTGATCAACATGTACATGTTATATGCATATTCATAGAAACTCTCACCTATAGTCACACACACACATACCCGCACACTCACACACACACACACACGCACACACACAGATGCACGTTTACATAAATGAAACATTTGACTCCGCTCCTTACCCCCTACCTCCCTCCGGGTGACAGCAGTCACTGCGGCTCTGCACCTTTAGTTTACCCAAATCTACAGGTTCACCCCTCATCAACCTCACAAGAGAAGTCAGTGCCAGAGATATTCTTGCACTTGCAGTGCCATGGAGGTTCCGGTCACCCTGAGATGTGATCCGAGCCAATGCTGGTCTCAGATGATTATTTTCTTGGTAGGAGCATGCTTTCTTGCAGCCGTGTAACTGTTTCTGTTTGATCCCATACTCTGACTAAAGCCCACCGTTATAGGGAAGAATTAAAATAAGCCATGAACTTCACACTCTGGAGCTGCCATTGTATCTTTAGGGCGGTTTAATATGTGTCTTCACTCCCAGAAAAGAGATGTCACGAAGTTCAAGCATGCTGATCCATTTGAGCTTAAAATTGATGTGTGCCTAGGGACAAGGTAAAGGAATGTTTACATAGGGCAAACTCAATTACAAATATAAACAAATACATGATTGCCATGTATCCGACGCTCTCAAATCTCAGTGTGGTGATCCACCTAGTTTGAATCCTTGAAAAGTGTGTGCACATCTTATAACTATGGTTTGTTTATAAGTTGAGCTACTCAGGCCTTTATTAGCAGTTATTACATTTACAGGCCTGCCTCATGCTTCACTTCACAGTTAAACACCATCTAATTCCCTAATTGCTGGCGTTGTTCACATTGATAACAATGGTCCTTTTGCTTGGCCTTACACACATTCAGACACTCTCAAACCTACTTAAATCGCTTCCATATATATGCGTTCTCCAGCGGATAGGCTTGAAGAAGGTTTCACCATCTTGCTGATACCCACCTACCAGCACCCTTCACCCTCGCAGTCATAAAACAATTATACACATGCATACACACAAGCACAAGCACAAAAAACACTACACAAACTCACACCTGTTCATAAAAACACATTCACACACACATACGCGTCCACCTCTCAGTCTGTAGCCTCCAGCACTCATTCCCCCCCGCAGTGAAAGAAACAGTGACGGCAGTCACTGACTCTATGCACACTAACAAAGCAACACTGTGACAGCCCTAGGTGCATTGAGGAGACAATGCACTCACACACTTAGGAGATGGCAGACGTTCATTGCAGAGAACACACGTTATCAAGAGAGGCAAATGGGATGCATTGTAAATATTCTAAATTAGACAAGACATTTGATTACACCGTTTGTATCGGACAAAAGGATGAGCCAGCCCTGCAGGCATTAAATGGTATATTCCTCTATTTTTACCTGACCTTAAACCTAGACTACTAAGATGAAGGCTTTCAGCACTAAAAGGCAGGAACTTTGATCCCATGTGAGAAGACAAACGCCACATCATACCAGCCAACCCAAACACTGTAAAAGCATTCCAAGGTGTAAAACAAGGGAGACAGTGCCATTTAATGTTATTCTGCATGACACCTAGCTACAGTGAGTAGAACCACCATCCCGATGACGTAGAGAAGTGCAGAGTGAGCTAGGGCAGCCTCTGACACGCCATTGGGTGGTCACGTTTTTCTGCAACTCAGAGCTGCCTGCAACAAGTTAGTGGATACAAAGTCACATTACTAAACCGAGTGAACAGATAATCTGAGAAAACCCCTAAAAGAGTACCAGGGTGGAACACTTAAAATCTCTCCTAGTTCCTCTACGTGCCCGGGTACAGCACGTCTGGGACAGAAGGTACATTTTCAATATATTTGAAAGCTTTTAATCTGAGCCCTGATGGTGCTGGCCCCAGCACTGCTCTGCACCAACATGCAAAAACAGGGCAACAGCAGAGACCAATGGCAAGCACCAAGGAGGGCTTGGGCCCAGGAAACAGTGAGGCCTTGACCTGGTTTTGAAGAAAACCAAGAAAAGGGCACCCACACCACTCTATCAATATTTCTACTTTGAATATAGTAGTTTTGAGTAAGAAACTCAAGAATGCTGTCTGGCTGCGTGGAGCAGGGGATGCAGGGGTTAAAAGAGAGAGGGTATCATTACTGCTGTTAAACTCAGGAGGGTGTTCCATGGTAGAGCGCTGTCATGCCCGCTTATGAAACATGGTAGAGAACAATCTAGTCCCAAAGAGGCAAACGAACAACTTTTAATGTGTTTCACCAAAACTTTGCAAGACAAGCAAGGAGGCTCACAGGAAGAATGTCTAAGCACACAAGGGCAGAGAGCAAAATGAGCACACATGCGGAATTCCATGCATGGTGCTCTATCTAATGCCGCTCCCCCATGAACCACAGCCAGAGACAGGTCTACCCCGAGGCTGGAGTGGCAGCCTCCCGCCCAGCACCAGTGAAGGATGATGGGATCAAGCGACCATGGGGCCAGGGCTCACTACACTAAAATTCCTCAACCAGACCTTACTCGTGAGCCCCTTGCACTTGGTAATCAAACTCGGATTCTTCATTTGTGTCTCTGTACAAATTCCCTAAAATGTCCCTCTTTACAAGACACATGTACAAGGTATCTCATAGCGAACAGCCAGGCATGTGAGCAACAGCCGTGTGAAACCCAGGGCTTAAGCTGAAAGCGCCCAGTCTGTTTTCAATCAGCGAGGCAGCAGTGGGTCACAGGAGGCAGTGGCCTCACAGAATCACAGGGCACACTGGGCCAGAAGTGTATTCAGGTAAGCCCTGTAAGACCTGCGATGGCAGACACGTGAGCACTGGCGCATGTGTCCTTAAACATGCTGCAAATTATAGGAACCGATAAAGGATTGAACACAACCCAGTGCACTATGTCACCTGATGAGATAATGGTTTTCATCATTCAGTTTTTATAATACACGTTTTAAGCGCTTTAGCATAGTGTCCTGGGATGATACAGCTGTTTTCTTAGATCACATGCTAAGTGCACAGTTTACCTTATTCGTATGAGTCAATGGACACAAACCTTTTGCTGAAGAAAGCACTTTTCTTGTTTGTATATTTTCCACACTCTTTTCTTCTTATCTTTGCAGAATGATCTGCCATCCCTCGGCTGTGATGAATCCAAGCAAAGTTCTTTAAAGCCATACTTTGAAGAAACAGCTCCAGGCTACGCATGTCCTTGTCCAGATACCAACATTGCATTATTATCATTTCTGGCCTTGAATCTAAAAAGGATGCTGTGAGGCGAACAATAGGACATCCTACTGGAGGGAGATCCTGATGAATCGCTGACAGCTTCCATTAGCCGCCTGTTCCTGGTGTTTCTCTCCCCTCGGTCTCTGAGTCTTTTGAGACTGCCTGCCCATGTGTGTCTTGGGATCCGGCCCAGTCTCTGCTCCTTTGTTTGTTTCAGAACTGATGACTTGGAAGTAATAATTCCTGGAACAAGGTTGCTGTAGTAATTAGCATAATTGTCGGTAGTTTACACAGCTAATTACCCTTTTCTCGGCTGTATCCCCATTGTGCTGTAGGCCTCACCACCTATGACACATCTTAGAAGCTCGGCAAGAAGTTCTGCGGCAGTACAAGATCCTGCTGTCAAATGTTTTACTCCTCACATGAAAAGAGTTGTTGCATTAATGTTAAGAGAGAAGAACAATACGATAAACTCTTCTTTTAAGTTGTATCATTCAATTGACTTCATTTTATAGCTTTGCATGGTTGCGAGGCCGCTTTCATCCAAACGAAAAAATACACATATATTTTTTTCATCATCCACCCTTGAATCAACTTATCAATTGTTTCCCCTAACATTGTATCCGTTATAGCAGTCGAGCAGAGAGAGGTAAAGACACCTAAAGTCATTATCGGCACGTGGTGCACTCCGCTACAAAGCCAAAATAAAAATATTAAATAAGCAAACTGTCTGCAATTTATATTTTAAGTTAATTTTGTTCCAAGAAGAAGCCTTGCTTCTTTTGTTCTGTAGCATTGATGGTTGCCTTTAATACCAGGGTAAAATTGATTAAAATGACTTTTTCACCGATTAAATTGACTTTTTCACCACGTCTTCTTTTTTTAAAACATACAAGAGAGAAACGACCCATCACTTGAAGCGAGTAAAATATCACAACAAGAAAAAATCTTTAGCATTTTGCACATCTAATATTCTTGACCTGAACTGTCCAGCAATGTGCACTGCATGTTGATAATTTTTTAATGTTAGATGCTCAGTTTTTCAATCTTTGCATGTTAATATGATGACCCGTTTGTGTTTCCGTGTCCAGAAATCTTTGTTAAAGTGCGTACAGAAAATATAATCAAAATGAAATACTTGGGTACTACAAGAGCTCCACCATCAGTCTTAGTGGCCACATGAGGCCAAGAGTCTCCTGCGATCGACTTCTACCTTTACTTTACCTAAAAAGCAGGTGTAATATCTGGTATCCAAGTAAAAACTTGTTCTCATGTTAAGCTCTATATAAACTGCAAAAATAAAATACGTGTTTTGGTGGTATCAGTTATTAAGTAGCCTGCAGAATTTCCATGGCCTAATTCATAGATCTTACTTAATGCAAAATCAGCCATGTTCTCGTGCATGCAGTCTTCCTCGTTTGGAACACATTTCTCTCTTGTCAGGTTTTTACAAAAAATTACAGTAGCACTCCTGGGCATCTATGACATTCATAAATATGGAGTGCTCCAATATTTAACAATTTTTCATGCCACCGACAGGTGTTCATTGATAGTTTGATACATTCTCAGAAAGCTCCTTCCAAAGACCCACATTTATTATGGGATAGCCCTCCGATTTCAAAACTAGATATACATTTTGGCTCTCCTTTATGAGAACTGTGCTTCGCCATGGTAAGGCAGGTATGCAGTACATCATTTTAAAAATGCCATGGATGTGTCGTATTTACAGTATGATACACCCAGGAGTACGATCCCATGCTGTGTCCCAAAAAATTATGCATTCGTGGGATGGCTGCCTCATACATAACTGATGCATGTGCAACCAAGGTGACGCTAGGCTGCTTTATGGCACTTAAAGCAACACAAATCACCCTAGCATCACATTGGAGTGTGTCATGCATCACAAATACCTGAATAAGTGACATATTTAAACAAGCATTTGCAATGCAATAGGTCTCGCATTTACGCGAGTATAAGCTATTGGCATTGTAAATGACAATGCCTTTTATTTGTTTTAGAAACGAAACCGAAAACAAAAATAAAAGGCATTGTTATTTGCAATGTCAATAGCGCATACTCGCGTAATGCGAGACTTATTGCATTGCAAATGCTTGTTAATGTTATAGAAGAGAGGGTGAACTGTAAACCCTATACCACCTCTCACTCGCCCTTGTTGGTCATATATTCTATTACTCAGCACCCGGAAGCTCTACGATTGTGCTCTATAGAAGTAAATGTAGTATGCCATGCCATGACATAGTCCTTGAACCCTAGGGCTGTTATGAAAACAACCACAGTCATCTCCCGAAAAATTATACATTTCTCAGCACGACTGATGTGGTTTGTTTCACGATTGTTTCTGTTTATTCATACATTGGTACACTCCTATTTTAGCCAAGATTCTTGTAAAGTATACTAAAGATTTCCATGGTTATTCCACTTCGGAGGATAGACCACAAGGGTAAAGCAGTCATGAGTAGCTCCTGAGCATCGCCTGCCTCCCTCATCATGTCTATGGATGCAGAGGCGATGTGGAAAAGAAGCTCGGCCAGCGGGGGGTAGGAGGAGGGCGGAGGAGTGAGGGGGGGCTGGGGTAGATGTTGCTAGCGGAAGGAAAGCTTTGTGCCGCTTTTGTTGCTGGGGGCCGATATTGCAGCTATGCTGCAAAACCGGCCCCCGGCAATAACAACGAGAAAATTGTGAATTAAAGAAAAATAATTATTTGTAATAAAAAATGTGCCCCTAGAGGGCACCAAAGTAAAAGAATTGTGAATTGCAAACTAGACATAAATTCTGTTTCTCTGAGCTGCAGTGATCGGGGTTTAATTTAGAAACGTGCAATTTACGTCAAATGATGTGTGTTCTCACATATTTAAAAGTGTTTTTAATTGTATAACAAAACCTCCAGTTCCGTGAACGTAAGTGAGTCTATAACAGTACATCATAAATCCACAATTAACAACAATAAAAAAAGCGGCCAACTGACAAGTGATGTGTTTTCAAGATAACATTTTCCATTCCTTATGATCGTTCTCAAACCGAGCCCGTATTAAAGTAAATTGCTGCAAAGCACTCAAACAAGATTTGTGCCGCTACTTTTGTTACCTTCCCGTGGGCAGGGGCGCAGTTTAGTCAGTGAGAATCAGGGGGCTACATCTCAAATTCCCTAACTAAACAAGCATTGGCCGCACGCGCCTCACACTCAAAGTAAAATAAGCAGTAGTGGTTAAACAACGAGGCATTTGTGAATCAGTGGGTTACTGAGTTCCATTCCAAACCGATCTGCCAAATGTTTCCTGGGGTAGACAAAACAAGTTGATTCGTGAGTGCCCGAAAGGCAGGAAAACAGGATCAAACATCAAAGCGGCGAAAATGAAAGTAATCGAGCAGAGCATCAAAGGGCTGGGTGAGAAGGGAGGGTGGAATGCAAGGGTCAAAGCGGCTAAAGTGAAAGAAAGCTATAGAGAAGGGAGGGGGGAGTGGGAGCAGCTGTGCACGTGCATGTGATCGTGCACTCAAGGTTTAGGCCAGCCAAAAGACTGTGGGTAGCACTTTGAAAATCCCACATATAAAATGTCTCTTCGAGCCTTTGGCTCAGCGAGACCTAAAAAGAGCTTTTTACCACACCTCAAAACAGAAAGATGGAGCAATCAGCAGCAGCCAGGACAACAACCCCAACATCTCCAGCACCAGCCAGGATGTCCGGGCCGACCTGCAGGGGAAGAGGAATAGCAAAGAGGTGAGAAGTGAGGCATGTACTGCAAGGTAGCCTGAGAAATACGCATGCACTGCTATGTCTGATAGTATCACACATGTGTTGCAGCTAGGAAGGGATGACAAAAAAGAAGGCAATGATGTACTGCATCCTACATGTGATTTTACCAGGGAGAAGATGTAGCATGCATCAGCATGGAGCCAGAAAAATCTACATCTTACCATGCCACATATATCAAAGCAGGAGGATGTGCAGTGACAGGATTAGCTAGGTAGGCATGACAATGGGCAGGGTTCAAGGATGGTTGGAAGGTGAAGTGTATTGGTCTAGTTGTGTGCCAAACCTTGGTAGGTACGTCAGAGGTTTATCATAACTACTAGCATGTGGGGTACAGCTTGAACCATAGCCCTCAAAGTTAGGCAGCCATAATCATCACATGGATATGTTAACTTACATTTTCGGGGTTGGTGTCACATGAGAGTCAATGTATGATCTGGGTGCCATCAGTGTGTGACAGTAAGTGGAGTCCCTGGGCCTAAATGAGGATTGCCAAAGGAGTTATGTTCACGTACAAGTGAGCGGGGCAGAGTAAAATGATGTGTGATACATACCCTATAACCAACTCTGGCAATGATGAAATAGGGTGAGCTTCAGTGCTAGCAAATGACATAGTTTGAGTGTGCCTATACCATCTTAGCCACTTCAGTGATTCTCTTGGAATGTATTTCTGTTTGTAATGTTGGGGTCATATGACCCGGTCTTATGCTCCGATGTGTATATACAGTGTAAATAATGATATATGTTTGTATTATATTGTACATATAAAATTAGTAATACAGAAATATTGAATTTGTATCTATAGGTGAAATTTGAAGAAATTATATATACATGTACCCTAGTCCTGATGAGGCCTTAAGAGTTTTGTGGCTGAAACGCGTCGACAACGACTTGGAAGACATTCAGTTGAATTATTGAATATTTTGGATTCACGTTAGCAGAGTACTTTTATGAAAGTAGAGATCATAATTAAAAAAGATCTCAAAAGTTCTCGAATAGGTTTGATCTTCATTAGAAAGGAATGCTTGAGTAGATTAATCCTATAAGCATCCTAATTGAAATATAGGGTTTCATAGATGTATATGTTTATTGATTTCTGATTTTTTGTAAGTAAAGATTGTAAATATTATAAATGTTTTTGTATATATGTCTGAAAGATTAATCTCTCTATATATTAATGTTGAAATACAAAACAATAAATATACTTAGACACAGATCTAAGGAAAGATATACTCATTGTTGGGTCGGATTTTCCATGTATGACTATTAAGAATAATGATAACATAGTTTACATTGAGGATAAAATAACTCAAGGGAGGAGATAATTAATCTTTCTCGTCACCAGAACGTAGAAATATTATTAATCCCTAGGCGTTAGTTTTTCCTTTATACTTGTTCAAGTACCCAGATGCCAAAGGGTTATTATGGGTTCCCCCCTTCTTTTCTAAAGGTTTATGATTACACTTGGTTAAGTGTGAGGGTATACAATTGAAATAACAATACATCATTAATGAGTATTATTGAAAATAAAGAAATCGTTAGCCATACCAATTCCTCCCAACTTTGATAAACATTGTCATTTTTTCACATTGGAGCATACAAGTAAACAAGAGAATAGTTGTAGACATTCATTGACATGACAGAACCTGTATTGGTTAGTTACACCGAAGAAGAAATTAGTGCTCTATGTAAGATTCCTTCATTGTTAAGTGGAGATCAATGTGTGACACAAGTTTTGAATATTGATAAAGTTGAAAGATTAAAACAACTGAAAAAGAAAAACATAAGAACCCAATTACATGCTCAAGTTCTTTTGGAACACTTAAAAAATAACACTGTCCCAGTGGGCCTCCAAGTGAGAAATATCCCAGTAATTTTTATTACTGATAAGGTATATTTGGGAAAATTCGGGGGAGTAGGAACAAAATGCTCTAGGGACTGGATGGCATTGTCTATAGAAACTGCCCTCAGACTAAATGAAGAAGAATTGAAAGAAATTCAGTTATTGGAACAAGAAATTCTAGGAGACAATACTATAAAAGATAGCAAATCCTTGCTTGAATCAGTCGAAAAAACAATTGCGGATTTCAAGATACACACCACAAATCAAAAAACCACGAAAGTAGCTAGAGATATCAAAAACTTTAAACTGGAAGAGACATATCCCTATTTGAAGGAAGATTTCTATCAAAATAATAATCCAAGTTCAATAAATTCACAATACAGAGGTAGGTCACGAAATAGGTTCATCACTTTTTCAGACACATCTTCTGACTCAGACCAAGGGTCATACAATAATTATCATAACTATTCTCAGTACCCTAGATCCCAACCTTTTTTTGGCAGAGGCAGGTATCGAGGCAGGGGAGGAGGAGCAAGATGGCGAAATTTCAATACTCTAGTAGGCCAGTATCAACAGCAGGGCCAATACCAGACCCCAGATGAGTATCAAAATCAGGATTCAGAGACTTTCAGAACCCGAAAGAAAACATACAGGCGTTAAATATATGTGATACTACGAAATCAGACAGAATAGAAACTATACCCATCTATAATCTGTCGAAATATACTCCCACTCAAACTGAATTGATGATTTTAAATAAAGGCCTATCATTTGTCCCTACTACTTTACAAAATCCAGTGGATACAAAAACTGAAATCCTACACTTCCTTAGAAAAGTCAGGCTGAAAGCATTTTTCCTAGAAAGGGAAAGAAATGAACAAATTAACATAAGTGGTTTACGAAATAAATCAAACTTTGTTCCAGAAAGTATACTCTTACCAGCGGAAATCTTAATCTTTGAAGAACAAATCTTACGTGAACTAGACGCACTACAGAAAAATAAATCTTTCTATAATGCAAACTGCTCTAAAAATGAATTTCAAGCCCTAAGAGACTTGTCCAATAATCCGGCTATTACAATCAAGCCGGCTGACAAGGGGGGAGGAATTGTTCTGTGGGACACAGAAAAATATGATCAAGAAATAATTCGCCAACTATCTAATCCCGTGCATTATAGAGCACTTGACAATAATCCCACACCTGATTTAAAATCTAAAATTATGGAGATTACCAAGGAGGGTTTAGAAGAAGGATGGCTGTGTAAAAATGAATTTGAATACTTGAACAATGACAAAACTAAGACACCCAACATATATGTTTTGCCCAAGGTTCATAAAACTTTGATAGATCCACCAGGCAGACCGATTGTGTCTGCTTGTGGGTCTATCTTAGAGCCACTAGCCAAGTATATTGATACCTTCTTAATTCCCTTGGTGAAAGAGACTCCATCGTACATAAGAGACACTATGGATTTGATATCAAAGGTTGAAGGGTTACCCTATGATAAAGAAAAACAACTTTTGGTATCCTTTGATATCGAATCTTTATATACCAATATACCCCAAGAAGAGGCATTGGCAGTGATGGAATATCAACTTGACACAAGAGACCGTCCCCATCAAGTCCCTACTGAATTTATAGTAGCACTAGCTACCTTGTGTTTAAAAAACAATTTCTTCAACTTTAAAGGAAACATATACCTCCAAATATCTGGAGTAGCTATGAGTTGCAGTTTCTCGCCAGAAATAGCCAATCTGGTGATGGCGGAATTTGAAAAAAGATGGATATATAGCGACACCAATCCCTTCAAACATCATATTGGGTTTTGGTGTCGCTATATAGATGATATTTTCATGATTTGGGCAGGAAATGACTCTCAATTAAACGAATTCCACAATTGGTTGAACTTTAGGACAGCGGAATTTAAGTTCACAATGAGCTCTGACCATATGAAGATCAACTTTCTGGATGTATTCATCCAACAAGAAATTGATAAGCTAGGAGTGTGTCTATACACAAAGCCCACAGATCGAAACACCCTACTACACTTTGGAAGCTGTCATCCGCGGACATTAAAGGAGAATCTGCCATATGGGCAGTTTCTCCGTGTAAGGAGAAACTGCACCAATAAATCAGATTATTTTACGAATGCGGAGATCTTAAAAGACAAACTGATATTACGAGGATATCCCAAAAAACTTGTGAAAGGTGCACTAAAAAGAGCGTGGTACACCCCAAGGGAGAAATTACTAATACCAAAAGAAAAAGATACAAATACTCCTTTGACTTGTGTGTTGACGTATGACCCCAAAGCAAATAAAATAAAAAAGATTGTCCAAAAGAATTGGAAACTGATTGAAACCTTGGGAATCCCCAAACCTCTTTTTGCCTTTAAAAAAGGTAAAAACATTCGGCAACAACTGGTTAAGGCAACTAGACAAACTGTACCCCCTAAAAAAGATCTTAGAAATCTTTTGAATTTACCACCTATAGTGGGCCATTTCAGATGCCAGAATTGTTTGGCATGTAGTTTAACAGAGGATTCCAAACAATTGACTATCAACGACCAAATACATTACCAAAAAGTTTTTTCTAATTGTAATTCCAAAAATGCAATTTATTGCATTAAATGCCCGTGTAATAAATATTACATTGGACAGACTATACAACCAATGAAAAAACGAATATTACAACACAAATCGAGAATAAAATGCAAGGTCCAAGGAGCCCCGTTAGTACAACATTTCCAGACTTTAAATCACTCGGAAAATGATCTAAAATGGTCAGTACTTTGTTTAGCTGGCAACTTGGAAAAAACACAACTTCAGACAAGGTTGAATAGATTGGAAGCCAGATTAATTGAAAAATACCACACTACAGTTTTGGGACTGAATGACAGAGATGAAATATGGTCTTTATTACATTAAAACAACTTTAATGATTAAAAGACATTGAGTATGTGAGTTGTTCTGTGTTACCTCGCAAATACAGGCTTCAAAAAAATGTTTTTGATAAAAAATGTCAGATAAAGAAATGTTATGTGTTATAAAGACTGTAAGGAGTGGCGGGTATACACTGGGCAATAAGGTGGTGTCTTTATGATTCACTCTCTTTTTTTTATTCTTATCCTTATTTTACTATTTTTATTTGGCACTAGGCATTACCATTTTTGGTTGTGTTTGTAGAAACATTTGGTCATTTATGACGACCACAGGCCACTCTGATGTAGCGATTAGTCTGCCTTCGAGTTTCATTGATTTAGGAACAGAGTCCGTTGTTTAGCTCTATTACCTTTCAATCCGGATATATTCCCGCTTCCGCATCACGTGTTTCCTGATGCCGGAAGCGCGAGGGATTTAGACGATAAGAACTTGCACATTAAGGTGAGAGTCGCTAGAGAAATTGCCCGTAACATTATTAGGGTTTTGAGTTATAAAAGTGGGTCCTTAGTGTAATTATCCGTCTCGTTATTTTGACAGAGGCGACGTCTGCGGTTTTCCATTTTTTCTCACGGTTCTCGTGTAATGAATTAAGGCATTCACGGGTGAAAAACTGAAGATTTTTCAAGGTAGGATCTACCATTTATCCTCCATGTTTCCTTGATGTAGATAGTAGGAATAGATTGAGGCAGTTTATGTTTAGGCATCGGTTGATTTGTTTTGCAGTTATAAACAACATTGGATGGAGATTTGGAGAAATATTTTACGAACACTTTACAAGACACCTCGGCAGCACGACTTCTATTAGTAAGTTTTGAATGTTTAAGTATCAGGGTTAAGATGGCTTTAGTAAGTTTCCGTGTATTGGATATTTAGATGACCATACCATTCCCAATTAATGGAATTGAGGATCAGGGATCCCACGGGACTACATGTAATAGCCGTACGCTCCATAATACCCGCCTTGGTAAGAGATACTATACATCGTAAGGCCATACTCCTTTTAGTTGATAGGGAGGCCTGATATGTATATACATATTGATTTAAGCCGATGCACAATATACCTCTATCAATTGTAGTAACAGAGATAACCGGTACACAGTGGTGTTAGTGCACTATTAGGTTTATGTTTACAACACTTAATTTTGATATGTTTTGCCCGCCACTTCAGTGATTCTCTTGGAATGTATTTCTGTTTGTAATGTTGGGGTCATATGACCCGGTCTTACGCTCCGATGTGTATATACAGTGTAAATAATGATATATGTTTGTATTATATTGTACATATAAAATTAGTAATACAGAAATATTGAATTTGTATCTATAGGTGAAATTTGAAGAAATTATATATACATGTACCCTAGTCCTGATGAGGCCTTAAGAGTTTTGTGGCTGAAACGCGTCGACAACGACTTGGAAGACATTCAGTTGAATTATTGATTATTTTGGATTCACGTTAGCAGAGTACTTTTATGAAAGTAGAGATCATAATTAAAAAAGATCTCAAAAGTTCTCGAATAGGTTTGATCTTCATTAGAAAGGAATGCTTGAGTAGATTAATCCTATAAGCATCCTAATTGAAATATAGGGTTTCATAGATGTATATGTTTATTGATTTCTGATTTTTTGTAAGTAAAGATTGTAAATATTATAAATGTTTTTGTATATATGTCTGAAAGATTAATCTCTCTATATATTAATGTTGAAATACAAAACAATAAATATACTTAGACACAGATCTAAGGAAAGATATACTCATTGTTGGGTCGGATTTTCCATGTATGACTATTAAGAATAATGATAACATAGTTTACATTGAGGATAAAATAACTCAAGGGAGGAGATAATTAATCTTTCTCGTCACCAGAACGTAGAAATATTATTAATCCCTAGGCGTTAGTTTTTCCTTTATACTTATACCATCTTAGCTGGCACACAGTGGCCACAGTTCAGAACTATGTAGTCAACTGTGAGTGTATATAAATCACATGAGCATACACAAATAGGAAAACCATGGTAAATAAATGACATTATCATCCCTGCAGTGTTGTAAGTTTGCTAGCTGTGTCGAGTTGTGTGCATGTATGTGAAATATGATCCTTTGGCCACATGGACGCACATTGTGCATGCAACACAGCACAAAAAGGCAGACTGCTGTGGTTTCAGTGAGAAAGGCTGGCCACAGGATCAAAAACATTTTCCCTAGAGCTGTGGCTGAGTAGTGGACAGAGGGAATGCAGGCACCTTAGTGATTTGATACAATGGGCACAGTAGTGGTGTCAATCCATGAAACCACATTTAGCTAATCATCAAGGCAGACGTGGAACTTACGTCAACTTACCCTCAGAGGAAGGGCAGGCCAGCAGGCTGTGTAACTTTGTTGCAATGTGTATTAAGACACAACAAGTCACCCCTTTACAAAGCAGAGATACTGCCATCTCAAAGGCAACTTTAAGTGAGAGTTGGCCACAATTCCTACCAGTCAAACCTGTCCTACACATCAATGTTTAATGAAAATAAAGTTTGTATGTCACACAGATTCCTCATGTCAACAGCTACCATAGATCATCATTAACCTATCTCTATTTCATTGCATAGAGAGAAACAAAATCTCCTGAACAGCTGCCTGTCCTGAATGACCAACCTGCTGGCGATGACATCCTGCCAACCATGGACTATGACACCTTTCCGAGACTCCTGTACTCCATTGGAACAACTTCTCCAGTCCTGGAAGGGGATGACAGCATCACAGGGTGTCCAGATGAACCACCTACCATGGAATTTACCCCATCTGGCAGCCCAAGACCAGTACCCTGAGGGACCAACAGTTGTCTTCCTACAGCAGGTGGTAAGAGTCCAGCATCAGCTGGTAAATGAGGTGTGGGCAGGGATAGATACCATCACTGGCATCCTGGTGGGAGTCCATAGGTACCTTATTCCCACTAAGGAAACCTCCGAGGCAATAAGAGGCACCGTCCCTCCACTCAATAGATTGGAACTGGCTGACATCATTGGTTTAATGAGGCAGAGGCAAAAACAACAGCCCTGCCGATGTAACACCAGTAAGGTTGCCACCCAGCTGGGGGCTATACGCACAATCCTTGAACAACATTGTTGCTGTACTGACAAGCCAGTAGGCACTTTTATGCGCTGTCCTGCCTACCTTGTTGGCCAACGCAAATGCTGCTAGGGACAGGGGAGCCCATGATGTGTGTGTGTCTCTGATGCCTGCTGCACAAACCCCGACACCCTCAGGGGAGGCACCACACACATCAGAGGATGAAGATGGGGACTTCAACCTTCTCCGGTGGACAAATCCCCATTGACATTTGTCTGTGCCACTTGGCCAGTTCCTAATTGGACCTATCTTTATGATCATGCCACTGCCCTTGTCACCTGGTAGTGTCCCCTTTTGCTATGCCACCTGTTGACTGGATCCATTTGTGAGCTGTTGATGTGGACTACCTTCCCTAATGGCAATTTAGATATCCTCACTGGAATACTCCTCTCACTAACATGTCGCATAACATGAATCCCCCATGGACTCTGTCTAGACATCCTTTGGTTCTCAAACAATGTTAGGGTTGTTGCTGCAATAACTGCTACTTGGAGTTAGTGCATGAACACGTCTGTAAATAAATGCACTATTATGAACTGGCCTATTGTATGTCTGTTGCAGATAGGACTAACTAGACCACAGAAGATGTGGAGACAGAAAATACACTTCTTACCATCTCTAGAAAATTGCGCTACAGTCCCAACACTCTCTCTGGTTGGACAGAGTCAGCCATTATGGAGTACCCCTGCCACGAATTATGTTGCTAATCCCTTTGAACTATTTAACATCATTGTGAAACAATAAGCATAGGTGCCTTCAGTGCCAAACAGTGAAATAGGCCAACTAATCATACAATTGAAGAGCTGCACAAAATTGGTTCTATGACACAGGTGGGCCACTAATGCATGCTCACATATCCACAGATATCTTACTGAGTTTTCATGACAATGTTATAAGCACATATGTCAGCCACAGTGCATCAACTAAAGATATCCTATGAGTACTATCATAATGCATGCACTGACAATGAGCAGATATTCATGGAGAGACTCCTTCTGAATAGCATCATAGATATGACACTCGAGGATGTAGAAGCTCAGTGCTATACATTAGATGCCATTAAGCATGAACTGCAACTACTAAGTATTTGGGGACCTGGGTCAAATGCTACATGATTTAGTAAGGCACAATGTGATACATAGGGATATTGTGTCCCTTTGGCCCTGAGAGCCCCCACATGTGGTAAGTGTGAGTGTAACCATACATGACATCAATTGTAGTTTCTACACATATAAAAATATAGAGGAGCCAGAGCACTGACCCTGGCACCAAGGTACACATCCATCGTCTAAAAGGAAATGTTTGACAATTGAGTATTCTAATTTAGAAAGTAGTTGCACAAATATATACACAGGAAGTGTCACAATTAGCAAGTACTAAATGCCAAGGATGAAAGACATTGACAAGCTGGTGGGAGGCCACTTTCATGGATACAGAGTA
Organism: Triturus cristatus; assembly: GCF_964204655.1. Classification (NCBI taxonomy): domain Eukaryota; kingdom Metazoa; phylum Chordata; class Amphibia; order Caudata; family Salamandridae; genus Triturus; species Triturus cristatus. The sequence goes on along the minus strand of NC_140588.1, from coordinate 835,467,567 downwards.
GCAAACAGCAATGACGTACTATGCTGCAAGGGTGAGCGTGTATGTGCCAGGCACCATTGTGTGTCTCAAGACAGCCACGAATGGGTACCACGGGGTGACAAATCCATCCCTACTATACATATACCATAACATACACACACAGTTCTACAGTTGGCGACTGTCTTTGTTGGTTAGTGCATCCACTCACAAAAAGAGGACCACTGACAGTGCCCAAAGATTGTAAAAGATCCCTTAAGTGACCCCATTGCAACATTGACTGACTCTTGTCCATAAGCACCTCACACAGTTACACAGATCTACAAACACTGCAGTGAATCCCAACATCATGTGTTCAAATAAACCTAATCAAATATGACAACTCCTACGCAGTAAATTATTATGCAATCATGAAAATATAAAAATACATTTTATGTAAGAAATTGTTAAGAACTAAAACTACCAACCCTACACTAACTAACCTTCACTATCTAAACTACACCTAACCTAACTTAGCCTACCTATCCTACACTAACTTATCTTAACACTACGTTATCCTACTGTAACTTAAGTTACTCTATGCTCCACATGTAACACAACAAACATGTTAAACATCAACCCCCTAAACAATACAAAAGTCAAACACATCCTAAACATAGACTAACTAAACATATAATTCTAAACAAATATATATCTTTTGTATTTTAATTTTTTTCTTTCTTTTCCGCTCTAAAACACACACTATATACCAACCCCATCCACTAAAAACACACCAAACCACATGCACACCTAAAAAGTACTACTTATTTAAATACTAAACTAACTTACACCACACTAACAAATACCTATCCTAAAACCTATTCTATCCTATGCTAAAAAAATCTTTACTAGAGAAACAACTGAGGGGAATTTGGGCACTGATCCTCTCCATTTTCTCCTGCAAGTTCAGCATGATGGCCCCAAAGCTTGTGAGTTCCCCCTCAATGGCAGCTATCCTCTATCCTCTGTTTCAATTCTTGGAGGTCCTTCAGGGTCTGTGCTTTGAGAATTGTGTAGCTTGGCCCAGAAGTCTAGACGATGGTCCTGAAATGGCCACTGGGACTTTGCTCTGATGAAGTGAGCCGTCCTGAGGGCTTGTTGCCTTGGAAGGCCACGCTTGCTCATGCCTGCCTGACTTCCAGGTATCAGCTGCCTTTTCGTTCCTCATATAGCTTCCCCACATCCTCTTGTAGGGCTTTGCCAAGGGCTTGATGTGGCGGTAGCGCTCCAGCCTGATGGTGTAATTTTCATGATGCTCTGCGGTCATGTTGTCTTGTGGATATAAAGGAAATATGTATCAACAAAACCTGAACTAGTACATGATATCAGCAATAATAGGCTTATATTTTCTGAACATCACATGTGGCATGTCCACTGAAAACCACACTTTGGGAAAGAGAAATGAACAATATTCCTTCTAAACGTATACTTCTTCTAATGTAACACGGTAAACATACTCAAGTGCTGGCAGTGTAGGTATACTAAATGGCAGTGTCCACACACCAAAAACCTATAACTATATCAATCCAGAGACTGAGTTGGAATCATGATGTGTTATACACATGGAATTGAATACATGATCCACATATGGACTCCATGGTGTTGGCTATGCAGCAAGAAATAGGGTTTATTTTGTGGCCAATTACCTATGTGAAATGAGTTACGTAAATCAAGTTCAGTTAGTGCATTTCAGCATTGGTAAAGTCAAATGGCAAATACAGAGGACACACACATTACTGCATTGACTGACTCTGCGGCAGGTAGTCACAACATAGAAGGAGGGTGTTTAGCTACTTCCAGTAAAACAGACCAGTTGACTCTCAAGGAAATACCAGGAACCCCAACATATAGGTTATCGTATACAGTTCCAACAATACCATGGTGGCCTTTACATATCCCAGTGTCTGTCCACCCATCAGCAAGGCTGCTTTCCTTGATGTATAATAAAAAAAAAACATATCCATTTAACAAGTGTGGGCGTGGATGCTACAGATCTCATGTTTACAAGTACTTTGTGCTGTATCTAGCTGATAATCTTCCGCCATGAGTCAAGGGTGACAGGGTTGGTGCTAGCCAGTGGTGGTATCACCATCAGTAGGTGAGCATTTTAATGGACTGTATGCTGACAACACACTGCAGACCTGCATGCGGTTGTTTCCACATTGCATCAAAATTTAAAACCTCACTGCAGAGGTATGATTATTTCCGCGGAATAGGACACTGGGTTTATGAGGCCATGAGTTAGGTATTAAACTGCATTTCCATGTGTAGACTGATGACGTGTGCCACATGTACTCTTACCTATTCTGTCAGCACTGAAGCAGGATTCCTTATATTCTGTCAGGATGTGCCATCACTTATGTCCATACCTTGCCATGTAGACAACTACACCAGCAATGTGTATCATACTGACAGTCTGAAGATGAGCTGTGCAACCCCATAGTCAAATTGAATTTCTCAGCTACATCATTACATCTCCATGGCATCTTTGAAAATATTCCTCTGTCACCCAGTTTCAGATATCAATGGTATGGAGTACTCTGAGGGATGTTCAGTTTCGCCTGAGACCGGATTACAGTTGCCATACCGCTGGATACTTGTGGCCTAATTTGTGCAACAAACTAAATTATTCCTAATGACAATGTAATTACAGCCTCACAGCAATACACATTGACATACCATATGACCACTGTGTTTACTCTAATCAATGATTAGGAATAACTTTGCCTCCTCACAACTACATATGCAGCATCTATCATAGGAAGGGATACTTGTTTGTGATGCCTTGCCAGCTCACGTGGTCACACAAGTTTCCAAGATTGTGCAGTTTGGCTACAGACATAGCTACAGGTATATATATGGATCACAAAACATTTCAGTTGTTGAACAGTTTGAATGTCTGATCTTGCCTATGTTCTTACACACTGTACTCATTTTGGTATCATGAATAAAAAAATTCTGCATGTATGAGCATACTATGATACTAAACAACAATAGTATTTTGGGACATATGTTCACTGTACATAGTATAGCATGACACAGTATTGTTGACAATTGCTAATGCTGGCTGGGATATGTGTTACACCGCACCCCATCCGGTCCCATGCTCAAATATGGACATAGGCAAGCATGCCATGTCCAAATAACTCAGCCTATCCCATGCCACTTTGTTGTAACATTCTTTTGACCAATATTATTTCACGTGTGTGCTATGGATTGGGTGTAAAACAATTGAGGTCATGGCTATCTGTAGATAGTTTAGCTGGTGATGGTATAAATGTCATAAGCAGCCAAACCGTAGCTTGGAAAACATCACCGCAGCAGAAAATGAGCCATCCATCATGTGGGCCTGCATACATTGCCCCTATATTCACATTGACAGTCATCCCTATTGATTACACATGTCTCTGTGTGCTACTTCATTGGTGAATTAACATGTACCATAAATTGGTTACTGGTGAATGATGCTACCCCATGCATATCACACAATTACAAATGTCATACATCACACACAGTCCTTACAGAGCTGCAAACACATTCTATTGACACTCACTGGTAGCACTGGGATCTCTGAAGGCATCCACCTCGCCCTGGGCGTATGGTGCAGGACCATGTACAAGACAAAAACATGGTACATTGTGTTAGAAATGGGATTTATGGTTGGCTAGGGCATGCGCCTAAACCAGGCAGAAACCACCACTCTAGTCAGGACAAGGGAGTTACACACTGACGATAACCCCTGCTCACCCCCTTGGTTGCTTGGCAGAGCAGTCAGGCTTATCCCAGAGGCAATGTATAAAGTGTTTGAGTAACACACTCAGACAGCAGCGACACACTAGTCACATCACAAAAGAAATTCCACACAAGGTTCTATAAAAATAGCCTTTGTATAATTCATAAAACACATTAGAACATACCACATATATACACTGCGTCACCGGGCACTTGTCATGTATTTACAGGTATTTGCATAAATCCCTTTGGCCAATAGGGCCACTGTCACAAAAATACCTCATCTGGCCAGTGTCTACTGGTAAAATTACACTGAGCACAGTACATTAGGCATAATCATACTTAGTAGTGCATCATTATAAACATTTGCCGCAGGGCACATACCATTACCACTGCACACATCGGCGCCCCTTCCTGATGAGGGCCTGGTGTGAGCACCACAACACATCTGAATTTCAGGGCACCATATGAGGCAATCAGAGGGGCAGGAACACTTTACGACATCACAAGCGCACCTGCGCTCTTATCTCCCTGGCATTCCAGGGGTCGGTGGCCTCCATTGAGGTTCTGCCCGCACAGGTATTCCCACCCAAATATGCCTCAAGAGGCAGCCGCCCACGATCGTGCAGTGCGGCTGCTGGCCCACAAGCAGCGTTCCCCTCGAGACCACATGGGGATGTGGTGCTGCCAAAAAGAAACTGTTCCTCCCAGTCAGACCAGCCCCGCAGTAGAGTATTCAGCAGCCTGATGGCTCCACTGGATCCTCGCCAGGGCAAGGAGCGGGACTCTGCTTGGTCCACTCCCCCCTTGTTCTAAACCCTCCACAGGTCAACCGCCGCATCTCCCTGTGAGGCAGGAGCAGGACCCAGAGCAAAGTCTCCAGCGGTTTTAGTCTCGGAGGGCCGCCCCGACCACAACCAGGCTTCACCTCTGCCTGGCTTCTGGGTAGGCGGCTGTCCTCTCACATCAGGCTCCTGAAGCGGAGACACCTGTGCCCTCTGGGCAGCATGGGAGGTGAGCTGGACACGCCAGATAACCAACCTCCACCACAGGACACCGAAAAATATCTGACAGTGCTGGAGGGGGGCCCCTGGACCTCTGGCCTCCCCCTCAGAGTAGGGTCTGCAGGACTATTGTTAGACCACTGTGAACAGCCACCTTGGGCATGATGATAAAAGTTGACAGATTTAACCTGTATTATGGCATACTACCCCTCAAAATATCTGCCACTTCCTGTTATTAAATAGACTACATAATTCTTAGATATGCAGACAGCTACAACAGACGTTAAATATGTACTTACCATCGGGGCCACCAAGGTCCATGCTGAGGTGATCTAGTAGATCGGCCTCACGTCCCACCACAGCCACCTATCTGTATTTTAGCTGATCCCAGTGCTACCAGTGAGTGTCATTAGAATGTGTTTGTAGCTCTGTAAGGATTGTGTGTGAGTCTACATTCCTACTATCTGTCTGCATTCCTGCCATAGGATGTGCATGAATGCTATACTCACTCAGGGAAGAACAGACAATGGCTTCTTCAGCAAGTGAACCGTGTATTTGGCATCCAGCTCACTGACTAACTGGATAGATATGAAAGGTATGGGTTAGGCCAAAATGATACCTGTGATTGTCAGGTAATCATTATTTAGCAAACTAAAATAGCCAAGTACCACCATGGAATGTTTTGGGACAGACATATGTGCGGTCTGGGATTTGTGTCTGGAACAATATATGTCGCACATGCACAATGCACCTAGGTAAAAGTGTTAGCAACATCAGTTTGACTATAGTTTGAGCATCATGAGTCCAGATTAAGTAGGTGAGACAAGTATGATAGATCCCAAATGCCACAATGTATGGCAATTCAATGCGTCACATTACTCTGCACCAGAGAAGAGTTTTTCAAACTTTGAATGTGGGTAGCTATTCACTTCAGATAGTCATATGTGAATTTACTGACATATGACACCACACAAACATGTAATGCATCAGCGAGTACTACCTTGATCGGAGTGAAATTACATGTAATTAGACCTTGACATGTATGTCTTGCACAAGCACATGTGTTCCGCACATGGTGCTATCATGCACACATATATCAGAAACATGATGTAGATCTGTGCTGAGTGTGTCACACAGCAACAGAGCTTTTGAATCGGTGAGTGAGCCATCAGTCACCACTGCAGTGAAACAAGATTAAATAGTCCATTTTACTTGTGATGCTCAATGTATATGATTATGTCATTCACACATGATCTGTATCTTACTCCTGTCAACATTAGTAGCACTACATAGACTCTGAAGGCAGGCCTTTGTGTATGCCTCCTGGTCCAAGGATACTACATTCCCTGACACAGACATATGGAGTGGCACACATTCAACTTTCTTTTCACCCTTGTGTGGATTTTATATTTGCGATGCTCAACTATGCAGTTGTCCACTTAGGTCAGAGGTACACAACTATTGCAATGCTAAGGTAAGTTCACATCTAAATCACTCTGTCTGAACATGTGCAATGAGTTATGTGTATGCACATGCATTTTTGGTGGACTTTTGATCCAAGTTATATCACACTCTTGACATCTCAGTGTACTTCAGGTGTTCCGATGTTTGCATATGCCCTATAAAAATTTCATAGTGCTCTAGCTATTTATGCAATGTACAATGTTATGTAATCATGTTGTATTTTTAAAGGCCTTTGGTGCTCATTGCATCACTGAGCAATGCATGGCAAAATAGTCTTATATAGAGTATGCAACGAGGAGGAATATGTGACATTGTAGACAGGAAATAGTTCCCATGAGTTTTGTGTTGTGGTAAGCCACGCATGCTGGGTGTGTTCTTTCCAAGTGAATGCTTTTCTACGTTTACATGAAAGTGGGTTATTGTCCATGGCAACTGTCACTCATGATCTATGAAGGTATCTTCAACTACCTGAGTTGCAGCTAAATGTAGTTCTCCAGCATGGGAATATATTGGTGAGACACACTGCAATGTGAGGTTAATCGCAGGTATGATAGTTTGTGGTGTGTATACCTAATTTCACTGAGTACAATCTGGTGTACACTTTGATGTTGCACAACATAGCAAGATTGCTAGCTGAGGAGCTCTTCACTGCTCAAGTGCAAGGGGAGAGTAATGATCAATTTGGATTATTATAGGTGGCATGTCTGGTCTGTCCCTTTCATGCAGTACACTGCTTCACATAGCAGTTCTGTTTGTGTGCAAATGATAGATGTGAGACACAGAAATATGTTGGTCAATAGGTGTGATCACAATATAGTTACATTTTGCAGCCTACTTCTAGTTGATGAGATGTGGGTGAGTTAATTTTCAGTAGGACTGTGACATACACACCAACACAAATGATGGATGATAGCTTTTATTTTCATGTTTAAACTTCCTACAATGTTTGGACATTCTGTCAGTCAAAATGCATGTAAATCAAGTTAAGACATTTTGCACAATGTGAGTGCATCGCCAATTTCCAGCCACTTTATTATGTATCCCTCTTCCATCCTCATCCTCCATTGGGTCCTGCTTATCAAGGCCCACATTCCACAGGACATATGTCCGCACACAGATGTTGTGGAGAATAGCGCATACTAGTATGATCTTGCAGACCATCCAGTGTGATCCATCCCCTGACATGTCCAAGCATCTGAACCGTGATTTCAGCATTCCAAAGCTTCTCTTGATGATGTTCCGGGTCTTGGTCAGTGCATGATTGTAGTGTTGGTCGGTCTCAGTCAGGAGATGAGCTACTGGGGTCATGACCCATGGATGCAGACCATAATATTGGTCAGCTGAACGTCAAACATAAAGTCAATGCATTTGCTCACTGTTCCTGGTACATTCATGCCCATATTTGTAATGTGTACTGATTTACTAAAACACATTTCTCAAGGTAATTCACAAAATGTGATACTTGTACAGTTGGGCACTGTGTTACACATATCTCATAGTAATCTGTGTAATATCTCATGTTGAGCAAGGCCTGATCCATTGTCCACTTCTACATCCTGTTTCTCATGTTGCTTACTGTGATGGATATTTAGAGATGTTCCTGATCAGTCAATGATATGTGCACACAGTGCAGGTGTGAAGTGACAGTTTATTGATCAGATAGTTTTTTATTTGGCCCTCCCTATGTATGCTTTGACATTGCCAACATGTATGATACTCACACATACATATGCCATGTTGCGGTACAGATTATGTTTGTGGCCTATCTGACATTGGCACAAATTGTTAAATCACGCACTCCGTGATATTCAAATTACACCAGTAAGTTCGAGTACGAGTCTAGCCATCGGTTGAGCACACTAAACGACATGTAACCCAGGAATTTACCCCCTGAAGAAGGGCGGTATCACTGCCCTAAATGCATTGGGGCTGATTCTAATGTGTTCAAAATACCATGGATAAATATTAATGGATTTATAGAAATGAAGCAATGATCTCATGAATACAATGAGTATCAACCATTGCACAATACGTTAAAAGGAAATATTGATTGCAACTCTTGGTTACTTTTGATTATTTGCGCAAAATTTGTCATTTTAGGATAGTTGGCTGTGCGCATTGAGGGACACTTACCAGTGGGGAGGTGCAACCACCACTATCTAACATTGACACAGCCTTTTCATACTTCACTTCCTCTAACATGTGGTGTTGATACATATACTTTGCAGTTCAAACATGTACTGTTATGCTATTTCTTGTCAGCATTCAACTGTAGTTTTATCACAGAGAAGTTGCCATGGTGCGCTTTGATGGACACATATATTGCAATGTGGGCTATCTTTATGTGGGACACACTGATGTTGTTACTAGGAGCCGTCTAGTCTGAAAGTACACACAATACATTGTTTTTTTACATGTATATGTACGACTCTAACTTGTAGGGGATTGGGGACTTCTGGGCGTTAATAATAATCTATACATTGCCTATGGAATTGTATATTGGAATTGGTAACTTGAGTACACTTTGGTGCCTTTTCCAGGTTGGACTTTATTTTATTCATACACCAATGAACTAGTTACATAGAACACTGCAACCTTTAAATGTTACTTCAACAAGAAGGAATATTTGTATACTCCTAGGTAAGGCTACGCTTGTTTATCAGTCGTGCCCACCTCCAAGTGTTCTTTTCTAAAAAAAATTGAGTTTGTCAAATAACCACACACAAAGTGACATCAATTAAAATGGAATTTGTTCCATGATGCATGATGCGTGTCTGAGGAACACCCATCATGCATGTGTCCCTATCTCCGCCAACATACACAGATATGGCTACTTTGTCATACATTTGTTACTGCTAGTAGTTCTGTTCATATTTTTGATTTGCTTACCAACAAGTAGGCCGTTCCCATATTACTCATTCAGATGCAGTGACTGAAGATGTCAGCATCATGTGCACTCCCAGGGTATTTTGACAGCACATTGGTGAACATCCCCCAATGGTCCACGATGGCCCGGATGTTGCTAGACTATGTGTGCTTTCTGGTCTGGTACAAGTGTGATGTTGCTGCAGGGGGTACCATTTGTACATGTGTACAGTTCATGGCTCCTAGAAAATGTGGGAATCCAACAATGGCATAGAAATCTTGCCTAATGACCAGCTGCTGCTTTGTCTTGGGAAAGAGGAGGTACTGGGATGTTGGTTGGATGACGGTATCCAGGACAGAGGGTAGAGAAAGATGGCTGCACATATTCCAGCCATCCTGGCTGTTGTGATCTGGAATGAACTAGATGTCAGGATGTGGAAAACAACCTCAGCTTGACCTGTTGAGGGATATTGGTGGGTCTACAGTTGGTGGCTGAAGCCAAGGCGCTATCTGGTTCAGCAGTTCTATTATGCACTCCCTCCTGAGTCGGTAGTATGTGATGACGTCATTCTCCCTGAGGTCAATGAGGGAAGTCTGTTGACAAAAAATGTGCTTCCTTCTCCTGCGCTGCCTAAGTGTTGGGGGTGGGAGTGGGGGTGTTGGCAGTGGGTGTCTTCTCGCAACTCCCAGCTGCAAAATGAGAACTGCCATGGTGTGATGTAGCTTGCAAAAGTGTTTTGTTTGGCTTGTGTTTATGCACCAGAGCCAATGCATCATTTCTTATGCCTGGGTTGCTGATGCGCAGGAATTGTGATGTATTTTAAACTCTGCGAAACTGTTGATGATGATGCATCACACATTGACAAAACCATAAATATCACTGTGTCGGTTTTACAGTGGATTTTATGAGGGAACGCCTACCTTGAAATATTTCTTTGGATGACCCAGCCAGACCTGGCGCAAACATATTCCAACATAGGCCTGCGAAAAATGACGTGTTTGGTCACATGCGTCAATTTGTAAATATGGACTACTGCCTACGCTGCTATCACGCCAAAAGAAATGTGGCAACAGTGGTCGAGGGCCTCTCATAAATAAGTTCCTCCATCCAGTTTTCACCAAGCATAAATTATCTTGTGATTTCAAGGTTTGACTTGAGAACTACATTTAACGGGCATGTGAATTATACCAACCTAGGGGTCTTTCTCAAGGACACCAAGATGCCCCTTAAGCTCACGAATAAGGCACTCCTGCCACGCCTTTGTAATATGCATTTCTAAGTACACTCTCTCGATGTAAAATCACCCGACTAGTAACTATGCTTCCAGAATTGGGATTTTTCTCTGCACCCTATGTTCCACTTTAAAATGGTCAGTCATAATAACACTTTCATAGCTGAAAATACTTGAATCGCCGACTGGCTGCTTGACGGCTTTCAATAGGCTGTCAGTCCACCTGCACCTCAAAGATCGACGTGTTGCATATGGCAGTGAGTGCTTTCTGAATATCAGATGAAGAAGATTCTTAGCAGCTCATTTTTCTTGACCTACTCGCTATGTTTGCCAAGGTCAAACATTTCTCTCATGAAAATACTGGAGGAATGGATAGGAATAAAAGGTAAAGATGTGAAATTAATGGCCCCAGAATCTTAACAGCATAGCTATTAATCATGAAACCATATTTGAGTAAAAAGTGGTAATGTGAAGAAAGGAAATTCTAATGAGATTTTGTGGTTATGATTCTAATTATTCCCTTAATGGTTCTATGAAAAAATAATTCAAAGAAGTCCATTTTACGTTTATTTTTCCCAATTCCTTTTCTTTTTCTGTTTTTTTGAAAGGTAATGCTTCCTTACAAAGTCAAAAATAGACGAGGCTGAACAAATGTAATTGTAATCAAATAGCATTACAATTCTTTTTGACTATATTTATTTATCTCTGTATTATAGTAATCTTTTCTTTTTTGTGGCATTTTAATTATGAAAGTTCAATCATTTATTTAACATGGATTGGAAAGGTTGGCCTAGATATACTTAACCATATAATGTATTTGCTAGTTGTTGCACATTAACCATTTACATTTTTTTCTAAAGTAAGAAGCCCTATTGATTGACTAAAGCTGTCAGAGGTGAGCAAGAGATTCTGTACAGAAACCAGTTTACCTATAAGAAGTTTGATTATTTGAGCCCTTTGGGAGCTCAGTTACATCTCACCTCATGACTGTCGCCTCCCACTTCCATGCTAAGTAATCCAGTGAAGTGTAATCAGCTGTTCCCCAAGCACTTCCGCATAATTACTGAAAAAGTGTGTTAATCAGCTCGGAAAGAAATTTTAATCATGTAATAAATAGTAATTTCCTTCGAGATGCTCCAAGTAACTTTCTGACACTTAAAAATCCACTCAACGAATGTTGAAAAATGTACTTCATACCTGTTCTAGGAGCAAAAAAGTAAGGACCTGTCTGTACACTGGTTATGTGGACAGAGGATTACAAGAGCAACCACGTACTAGTCATACAAGAAACATACGACAAGAAAGAACAATATTAGGGTGCTCTAAAAACATAGTTTGCTGTTAGTGAAAGGGAATACACATGGTACAGGGAGTAATGGAAGTGCAGCGGTAATTCCAAAAACACCACCGTGCTGACTAGAGTATAGTAGGATGGGAGAACTGCTGTAAATCATGAGGTCTCGTTCTTCACCAAACCTGGGGGCAGATTTATGTTTCCTGGCGCATCCCTGCAAATCAGCATGGATGCGTCAGGAAAGATGCGTCACGCAAGTTTACCCTTGCGCCACCACAGATGCGCCGCATTTACAATGCAGCGCATCATGGCGCAAGGCTAAACAGATGCGTGACGCATCTGATGGCATAAGGGCGGCACATTGATGGAGTCGTGTCGCAAGCACGGCGCAACTCCAGCAATGCTCAGGGGCTGCTCATACCTAACATGCTGCGTAACGCCTGCTTCAAGAAGGCGCAGGGTTTTGATGCAGCAGCATCGGAAAAGTGACTCAGTGAAATCTTGTAGATTCCACTGCGTCACTTTTCCGAGGCTTTTTCCGATGGAACGCCCACCCTGCATACATTAAACCTGACACAGGTTTAATGTAGCGCAGGGCTTTACAACGTGACGCATCTCCCTAGATGCGTCACGTTGTAAATAAGGCGCAACATGGCGCATGGTTTACGCCGTCGCTGCGTCACAGAAGTGACGCAACGGTGGCGTAAATGTCTCGCAAGGGGCTTGTAAATCTGCCCCTTGCTTTTTTAGTTTTGATAACAAGTGTTGGAGGTTGATTGACCCCTGCTGGATCAACATCGAGCTCTCCTAGAGGTCAATTAAAGACGGCATCCTGTCTGCCAGAGGGTTGGCACCGCACCGTTCGTGCTTTGAGAGGTTGACTATATTTAGGGCAATCCTTCCAATGAAGGTCCGTGAGGCGTTGCGGACACAAGAAAAGAAATCAAACAACATTCCCCATGACAGTTTATCCGTTTTGAAAACAAAGCTCTGCTTTGGTTGTTTGTCTATGAAGCAGAAAAAAGAATGCAGAGCAGGCCAAGAAGTGGTGGCGCCTGCTTCCCACTCCTCTTTGCTTAAAGTGCCTCCACCGCACCAGCAGAAGCACTTTGATAAATACACAACCCTCCAGGCAAGTGGAAATCCTCAAGTATGGTGGGTGGTTTTCTGCACTGATGAACAAACAACTTTCTGCCAATCCAGAGGGCCTGTGGACTCCCAGCCACAGCCTTAATGACCTACAGAAAGGTAAAACTAATCCCACCTTTATGCTACTATGGCAGGGCCTGGAAGAGAGAAGGTCCAAATCACCGTTAGTGGATCCAAGTTATTTAATTCAGTTCAGAAGTAAGCTGAAGTTCCAAACACTGTGCTTGTGCTCGAGGGTCGTCATCAGGAAAGAGATGTATTTGCAAAAATCAAATGGGGTATGCAGTCTTTGCTTGAAGCAGCATATCAGATTTTGCGTAACAGTGCAATAAAAAGGTTTGGACGGACCTACAGTAGCTGGACATGCCAGAAATCAATTGAAGCGAAAATCGGTCAACCAGGAGAGTATAAACAAAAGATTATGGGTTCATGTATTATCCACAATCGACCAGGGAGGGAGTTAGAAGACTTACATCAAACTCTTTGACATATCGCATAGGAGATTCTGAGTGAACCATAAGGTGCAGTTCAGAATCAATATGCCAAGGGAATAATAATTGCTAAAGCCATGAAAATCCATGTTGCTGAACAACTCAGCACTGGTTGTATTTTTTACCCTGTCACTAAAAGCGTTGAAAATGTAACTAATGTCAGCTTCGTTCTCCAAAATAAATGGGACCATGTAGGGCAAAATTGCACATTTCAACCACCCTATTTCATGGAAAAGGCAATGTATATCATTGCTAAAAAAGGTTTATTTAATCTTTGGCATTCTTCAACTCTTTCACACATTGATATATACATTAAAACAAAACATTCACAGTTATGGTGGAAATGAAATGAAATGAAATGAAATGAAAAGAACATTTATAAAGCGCATGGCTACCCGGAGGCCTCCCAGCGCTGGGTTAACTGCACGGACAGAATAAGCAAGATTAGGGGAACAGGAGAGTTTTCAGTTGTCTTCGGAAGGCCAGGTGGTTAGGCTCACTTCACAGCTGGAGAGGCAAGGCATTCCAAAGTTTGCATTAAAGGAACAAAGGCGACCTTCGCTTCGGGCCCTTTTCATTTTCAGGATTGATACCAAGTGAAGATCATTAGAGCGGAGATTCCTGTTGGCTTTGTAAGGCCGAATTAAGGGTGCCAGGAGAGGGGGGCCATACCCTTGAAGGGTTTTGTGCACAATGCAGAGGGCTTTGAAGTTTACCCTCTCCTTCACCGGCAGCCAGTGCAGTGAGCGAATGGACGGTTTAGCGGAAGAACGATTGGATGCGCCTGAGAGCAGTCTGGCGGCACAGTTTTGAATCTTTTGGAGTTTGGTCATAACTAACGCTGGAGCGCCCAGAAAAAGGGCATTACCATAATCAATCCTAGAAAGTATCAGGGACTGGATCAGGATTTTCTTGGCCAAAGGGGGGAGGAGAGGCAGCACGTTCCTCGTCATTCTGAGCAGACCAAAGCAGGTGGCCACTGTTTTCCTTGCCTGCACTTTGAACGACAGATCCTGGTCAAGCCACATGCCTAATCTCTTTATTTCAGTTTTGAAAACAGGAAGGGGGCCCATACATGCTGGCCATGAGGACTCCAATATAGATGGGGGGGATTACCCAGAATCATAATCTCCGCCTTATCCCCATTCAGCTTCAGCTGGGAGGCAGTCATCCACTTAAAGACCTCGGATAAACAAAAGAAGAGGGCCTTGGTCTGATGAGTCGTTTGGTTAAGGGCCACAACTAATTGGGTATCGTCACCATTTGAATTCCGAATGGTGCTATAATAGCCGCCAGGGGGGCCATGTATATATTAAACAGGGTAGGGCTCAGTGACGATCCCTGGGGAACGCCACATAGCAGAGGTTGGGATGGCGAGCTCATGTCTCCCTCAAAGACCTGGAAAACTCGGTCCTCTAAGAAAGAACAGAGCCATTTAAGGGCCATGCCACCAATTCCAACTTTTTTGAGACGGTGTATCAGAATCGGATGGTTTACCGTATCGAATGCAGCGCTTAGGTCGAGAAGAATGTTTGCTGCCGCGCCTCCAGAATCTAAAATCTTTCTACCCTCTTCCACCTCAGCCAACAGAGCAGTCTCCATGCCCTGTCATGGACGGAATCCTGTCTGAGAGGGATGTAGAGCCCCATTCAATTCCAAAAACTTGGAGAGCATAGAGTTCACATATTTCTCTGCGATTTTGGTGATTCCCGGGAAAAGGGAAATAGGGCGATAGTTACCTAGCTCTTCAGGATCTAAATTGGGTTTTTTCAGCAGTGGCTTCACCATAGCCCTTTTCCATTTCGGGGGCACTATACCTGTATAAAGTGATAAATTAATAACCTCTGCAGCAATAGGAGCGATTATAGGTGTTCTCTTAACCAAAATGTTCATAGGGGCCGGGTCTCTGTGGGAACCACTTTTAACCTGAGAGAAAAGTGTCAGAAGGAATTCTGAAGGCAGAGGGGGAAAGGAGTCCAGCATCTGATCAGGGGAGAGGACACCTTTATAATCACATGTGGTCTCAGCATAGGGCATGGATTGCACTATGTTATAAATTTTAGAGCTGAAGAAATCTGCCAGTTTGTCACATCGTTTCCCTATCAAATCAGGAATGATAGAGGGAGCGGGAATCTTCATGAGTATTTTAATAATCGTAAAGGTTTCTCTTGAGGAATTGGAGGCCTGATGAATTCTCTCTTCATAGAACAAAGCTTGTGCCTTCTTTATTCCTACTCTATATTTGATGATAGCTTTTCTATATTCAGTCTTCTTACTGTCGGAGAAATCCCTTCTCCACCTCCTTTCAAGAACTTTACAGCATTGTTTAAGAGCTCGTACTTCCTCAGAATACCAAGGAGCTTTGTGGGTGCTGTTTTTTTTCTTCATCAGGGATTTGGGTAAAACCTTAACCCTACGAATCTTCAAACATCGAAATCTCCTTACGGTGTTTAGCTATAGATCTACAATTGAGTAGAAACATTTTATAGTGTGCTGTGCAGGCAGTGGGAGGAGAAATGAGGGGAGGCAGGATAAATTAACAGTATGAACAGTATTTCCCAGGTTTGTCGCACTGCATCTGATGGAAACATTTAGCAATCGGTGCCCTATTAAGCTGGTGAAGCTGAGCATTGGTAAATGTTATCTTACCCGGGATAGGGAATGTATGGGTGCTGGCCCCTGGGCTCGTTCTGGCGCGGACGGTCGCAGACGGGCTTGCCTTAGGCATTAAACTCATATGGATAGCGGAGAAGAGAAGATGAACCCAAACATATGTTGCATGATGACAAATCGCAGTGCGATTAGATTGCTAAAACATGTATGCATATCCTGGAGAAGAAGAAAAAACTCAACTTTATCTTGAAGGGTGACAAGGTCAATGTATTGCCACAGAAAAAAATATGCCCCCATAACCCAATTGGCATGAGAGTAGGCTGGACATTGCGAATTCCTGGGTCCAAAGCATGTCCTCAGGCTACACCCTTTGCCCAGAGCTCATAGTGTGGAGATGACTAAGAGTAATGGCCTAAGGGTTCTCTGGGCTAAGGAGCTAGGTGCAGGATAATGGGCTAAGGTCACGTCTTGCATCCACTAACTGCTGGCAATAGCTACATTTTGAGACCAGTAGGTTCAGTGGCAAAGGATGTCAGCACTGAAAAGGGACTGCCCCAAGTTGACTTTGGGGCATTCAGATGATATATACAGGGCAGAAAGGACCTCATGAACAAATGCCATATCCTGCATCCAGCGTACACAGCCTACAGCACACACTGTATCCACACAGTGAGCTATGCAATCTGCAGGAGTAGGGGCAGAACCTGACTAATTGTGATTAACTCTACCAAAAAGAAGGCTGTGCACTACACTGTTTGCAGCAAAGACAACTGGATGAAGGACATATCCTAAGAAAATGCTCTGTGTTATGTTATGTTATGTTAGATCTACTTATATAGCGCACAACTCACCCGGGGGCATCTCTGCGCTTCTTAGAGACAGACCTGAAACTGGGAAATCAGACCATTCAAACTTAAAACAGGTAAGCTTTTAGTTGTTTCCTAAATATACTGTAGATGGAAATCTCACGCAGAGAAATAGGTAGTTTATTCCAGTATCTTGGAGCAAGGTAAGAAAAAGCTTTACCTCCTGTACGACTAAGACGTATTCAGGGCACCTGTAGAAGAGCTAGTGTACTGGATCTAAGATTTCGAGAAGGTACACGTTTTGTGAGTTTCTTTTGCAGATAGCAGGGACCTTTGCCTTTCAAGGCATTGTAAGTAAGACAGCAGATTTTGAAATATGATCGCTTCCTCACTGGTAGTCAGTGTAACTCTCTCAACAGGGGGCGAGAGGGAGAGCCAGCCGGGCGATTCAGAATCATTCTTCCCACGGTATTCTGAATCACCTGTAACTTAGCAAGAAAGGTCTCTCCTACTTCAGCCACCGGAGCGTTCCCGTAATCCAAACTGCTAATCACCATGGCTTGAACCAGGGTTCTACGACAATTTCTGGGCAGATAAGGAAGGATCCTGCGCAAAAGACACAGGCTATAATTAATTGCAGGAACTAGTTGTTGCAGCAATATGATCTTTCATTGTTAATGTCTGATCAAGTTTCAGCCCTAGGGTTTTTACACATTGTTTGGGCACGGGTGCTGCTCCAAGCTGTTGGGGCCACCACTCCTCCGACCAAATAGTTGAGGCTTTCCCCATTAGCATGACCTCCGTTTTTTATGGGTTTAGTTGAAGGCAATTCTCCGTCATCCAGCTGGAGATTGCAAGCATTCTGGCAATGAAACGAATGAGCTGAGTATCGGCAGCATATGACATTATCTCAAAGCTGAACTGCTCTACAATTTTTGCCAGAGGGGCCATATATATATTAAATAAAGTCGGACTCAGACAGGAGCCCTGAGGTAAGCCCTTATCCAGGTGCATTTTTCCTGAAAAATAGGGCCCCAACATAATGGTTTGGTGTCTGTCTGACAGGAAATGCTGCAGCCACTTTAAGGCGGTACCTTGGATACCACAGGCATATAATCTTTCCACAAGCTTTGAGTGCGAGATCTAATAGGATCAGTACAACTGATCATCTTGCACCCATTACCTACCTAAGGGAGTCAGTCACAGCCAGTATAGCAGTCTCAGTGCTGAAACCCGGTCGGAAACCCGATTGTGAGGGGTCCAAAATGTTGTTGGATTCAAGGTATAAACCCAGCTGCCTATTCATTATACTTTCCAATTGCTTACCCAATAGGGGTAGCAAGGAAATAGGACGGTAATTGCTAAGTGCTTGAGGGTCAGCCGTGGGTTTTTTCAGTATTGGCCGCACATACGCTTCCTTCCATGTCGTAGGGATGATACCGATTTGTATCGAACAATTATAAAAATTTCGAATTTCTGGGGTGCAGCTGGTAGCTGAGAGAGCCATCGTCTTTGGGGGACAAAGGTCGAGAGGCGAACCAGATTTTGCTGTGGACAGGGAATTAAAAACCTCATCTAACGTAACTGTTTCAAAACAGTCCAAGGTACTAGGTGTCAACTTTTCTGATTCCCCTAGTCTAGCATGGATTCTGAGTTCTGTGTGGCAGTAGATGGAAAATTAGCATATATATTAGGGATCTTTTCTTGCTAATAGGTCGCTAATGAGTTACAGAGCTTACAGATTCCACTGGGGATTGTCTACAGACTTGTGGAGACATGAAATCCTTTACTATATTAAAAAGAACTTATGAGGAGTTGCTGGCGTATTCTATTTGGTTCATGATAAAAGTTTGTCTGGCTGTTTTTATACTCTGATGATAGCTGGACAAAGACTGTTTGTACAGTTGTCTATTTTGGAGATCTTTACTATTCCGCCAGAGTCTCTCCAAAGTTTTACATTTGGATTTTCCAGCTTTTAAATCAGATGTATACCAAGGGGCTGATGGACGCCACTGTAGAGAGCCATCATTTTTAGGTGGAATTACTGTGTCCAAAGCAGTCACAAAGGCGGAATTAAAGCCTTCCAACAGCTTGGATACTTCAGAGTCACTATCTGGTAAATTGGTATGGAATGCCTCACTGAAAGCTTCCAAACTAAGGTCGCGCCATGGTCTACGCACCTCTTTTTTCCGTCCTATGTTCACTGCTAGGCCCGTCAGGCACGGGGATTGAATAACGAACATAATCATAGAATGGTCTGTCCATGTAAGAGGGTCCGGAGGGTTACAAGTCAGGTGATCTATGTTAGAAAAGATTAAGTCTAGTGAGTTGCCAGGCAGATGTGTTGAGCCTTTAACCTTCTGAGTAAGTCCTATTAATTCTAGACTAAAAAGAAGTGTATTGACTTCAGGATTGGTGAAATCTTCCCCATGAAAGTTAAAATCACCCAATAAAAGGAATTTATTGGATGCAATCACATGCATGGCTATTTGTTCTACCAATTGATCAGTGAAATTGGCCCTAGAACCTGGGGGACGATAGATCAATGCTCCATTCCAACTGTCTGTTGGTGATATATTGATCTTAAAGATCCCCAGTTCCATGCTGCTATTACTTAAGGTGGAAATCCAATTTCCTGTGAAATATTGTGACCAGTAGAAACATAGTGGAAGAGTTTAAAGGCTCAGGATAGTACTCAAAGTGATGCTCTTTGCCCTGCAGACTGTTATGATGATTGCCATAACAATCATAGCTCTCTGTGCAATTCTCTTGACCTCACATGGTATATCATAGAGGACATTAAAAATAACATCACTGATAGAATAACATATGACTCCATCACAGGTGTCCTTCATTACATCACAGAAGTGCAGCGATGTGTTAGTAGGTAAATATAGCCTTCCACTAGTATTGATTCTCTGCTAGGATATCTATATGATCACAATAGTGATGCAGCATTACAATTACGTTTATGATGGTTAACTATAGCTATTGCACATTTGTGTACATGAAACATTGTTTATGTTGCCAATTACCACCGTTTGTGTAGTGTACAAGTTTTGCCTTGACCGTTTTACTCACTGTAGAACTCTGTCTACTTTACCCCTGCTAACCAGTAGTCAAGTGCCTTTGCTCCCCCTTCTATTGTGATGAAATTGGCATACCCCTAATTGCATATTTAACTTACCTATAAGTCATTATTGTATGGAACAAGAGTGTACCACGGGCCTGTAATTTAAATATCCCCAGTAGGCAGTAGCACCCATGGTGCCACTCAATTCACTGACATTGTAACCAGGACTACCATTGTAGCTTGACTGTGCAGTTTTAAAACTGAAAATTTGACCTGTAAAAATAGCCTGTTTTAATAGACCATAACACTTTATAAGTCAAATTCAAGTAGGCCATACTGCCCATAAGGCAGGGGGGCATATAAGTTAAAAGTAGAACATGCAAAATGTTAATGCTGAACATGCCCTTACAGTGAAAAAGTACTAAAGGCTTTTTTTCATTGTAGCAGGTTTGGCTGTTTTGTTAGAAAGAACTGAAACACCATACTAAATGAAATAATGATATCTCCTGCGAGGAAGCACCTACAAAGTGTGTTTTTGCACTTTTTGAAATATTTATTACATGCCGCATTCAGTGGTGAAATCAGATTTGTATAAAGTTACCTTTTCCATGTGTTAAAGCCTCTGGAGGTTAGCAGCTGAATGTCCCCCTTGATAAAATGTGGAAACTGCTCTCAGAGCAGGACAAAGGCTTAGGGGTTGGGAGATATTTTCTCTTCCTCTGTCAGGATGACCATCTGAGCTGTTTCCAGGAACTTGATGTACTTCAAAGAGGCCTACCCAATGACAGGCAAATGTTAGCTAACAACTTGGCAGACTCCTTCTTATTCCACCAGACAGACAGGCACCAATCCCAGTGACTAGGAAGGGCACTTCAACAAGAACTGTTTCAGAGAGACAACAGAGGAGGGACTGCTAATGTCACTGGCCA
This sequence comes from Triturus cristatus, assembly GCF_964204655.1. Classification (NCBI taxonomy): domain Eukaryota; kingdom Metazoa; phylum Chordata; class Amphibia; order Caudata; family Salamandridae; genus Triturus; species Triturus cristatus. Next base: position 835,446,900 of record NC_140588.1, on the reverse strand, counting down.
TTCCTCTTGGTGGGCACACATTCTCTGCAAAAAAGGGATAATGGTTTAACAATCTTGAATGTATTTAAGAGGGACACTGTGGAATTGTTTGCTGGATGGAATGCTCGAGGTACTGTTAAAGTGAGTAAGGTTGCCTCTAAGAATGTTTACCCTATTGGGTATGGAGAGGCCAGGACTCACCTCTACCCACAGGCTTTAGGCAAGCATAAATGTGGCACCCAAAGTATCCTGCTTAGAAAATGTTGTAGACCTGTGGAAGAACAGAAGGGGCCAAGACCTGCTGTCTATGACCTGAGAAAAGCCTAGAAGATGACTTTGTCACCCTACTGTACCTAGGGCAAAGAAGTGTGATCCAAGTGTTATAAGGCTGACCTCTTGTTCAATCTGCAGGAACACAACAAGCTATTAGGGGGACTTCTCTGCAACTGCCCAGCTGACCAGTTATGATTGCACCTGCCTTGGACAGTGCTACTGGACTGGACCTTTGGCTAGTGGCATGGTGTACACCTCGTACCTTTTTCTGAAAACTGGGACTTAGAAACCTTTTGGCTCCAAAGATCTATAAGTACCGAAGACAACCTACCAAGCTGATCTGACCAACGTGCTTTCCTACTGGGCTAAAGATTCAGGCCCTCATTATGAGTTATGAGCTAAATTCCATACCCAGTGAAAACCTGTGCTTAAACAGTGTTCAGAATTACAAGTAGCATGATAATTATCATACTTTTGAAGTTTTCCCTTGATACTTCTGGCAGATCAAACCTACCAAAATGTATTGGTGGGAAAAGGCCTGTAAAAAAGGCAACATATTAACAATTTGGTGTATTGCATACTAATTGCTCATGTTTTGCTTCATTTGCAAGGTAAAAAGTTAGAATAGGATGTATTTGCCATACAAGGTATACATCTCATTCTGGGGTAATGGTATTTACCAGGTGTAGTAAACCCTACACCCATTCCATTTAACTTGTAATACGGGCATCAGGCTGCCCTCTCACTCAGAGATTCTCAGCAGCAGCAACTTCTATTCAGCCCAAACTCATGGAGAAGTAATCCTTCTTAGCGGAGCCATCTTTGGCTACAGCATGAACCCTTGCCTACAAAGTAGGAGCGGGTAACCATTACCATCTTTACTGTATACATAATATTTGTGGAGTGGACAGCAGAAATGAAGCTTTGCAGATAATTCTCATGCTTGAATTGTAAATCCAACTGTAGCCGCCATAACTATGTATGTACATTATCAGCATGTATCCCTACGAAAACACTCATCTTCTCATATCACCAAAAATCCAAAGAAAACCATTCATGCCCTTAGTCCCTGCTCAGCAACCTACCAAAGCTTAGTTTGACCAAAAAGAGAAGACCACATTTTCAGAACCTTCAAAGACTTCTCCATCTACAACCTCTCTCGTCCTGCCAACTTCATATCCGATGCCAACAGTCTTCAAGACCTCACTGACAATAAACACTCCATTCATAGACAGGAAAAGAAATGGAAGGAAAAAATAGTCCTGATGACTTTATAATACCGAAGTCTCTATGTGCATCAAGCAAGCGACTCGCTACATATGTGCATCAAGCAAGCGACTCGCTACATTAGCTAAATCAAAGTACTGTACCAACACCATCAAAGAAGCCACTGACAAAAGCAGAACACTCTTCAAGACAATCAAGCACCACATCAATCCCCTGTCTGACTATGATTTCCACACTTCATATGAAAGTGCAATGTCACCAATCTGTTCTTCAGTGAAAAAATACACAACATTCAACAGCATATTGACAGTAGAAAGTCTTCTTATTCCTATCCCTTTTTGGAGAATCCTGCAATGATCATTCTTCCAAGTTGTATGTCTCACAGATCTCATACTTAACTCCGTCGTAGCCATTTCCTATGACAATAATGTCCTACCCAACTAACCATTGCCAATGTCTCCTTTGCTTAAAGCATATTCCCAGAGGCTCTCAAGACATCCCTGATCTTACCACTCCTAAATATTCCTACACGAGACCCTGATGACCTTGCTAACTATCAGTCCATCATTCATTTGCACTTTATGTGCAAAATTATCGAAAAATCAGTCTACTCTCAGCTCAAAAATTGTATGAATACTATCTGTCTCCTCAATGACTACCAATCTAGATTCTGATCATGGTGTAGCACAGAAAATTATCTTACACTTCATAAACAATTCTGCCCTGACCATAGATGAAGGGGTCCAATCCACCTGACCTTGTTGGAACATTCAGCTGCCTTTGACACAGTGAGCTCTATTCACAGATAACAACATGAAAATTCAATAGTATACTAACATTGAACAACTCTACTTGAAAGACTTGCTGAACTCCAGGCATCCAGTGCATCAATAGTGCCAGAGCCTCATCCCTACCTTGATGTCTAGTGTCTACCTGAAGCTCATCTTCACCACAACAGAATTCCTGTTATTTGCAACAACATAAAGCAGAAAATAGTATAAACTTGACTCAATTACATGAACCTTGATGGCTGTGAACTTTCACTCAAAGCCGAGACACTTGCGTTCATTGTGGGCACAAATCATGCCCTCAAGGAAAACATTGCCAAAAACAACAAGAATGGTCCTCTCATGTAAAGAAAGTAAAGCTATTTCTTCCAGAAAGTGATTTATAACTGTTGCTTAAGCCCTCATACTCTTGCATCTTTATGGTGCTAATGATCTGATACATCACATCCCAGGCAATGGGGGATCTTATTGTCTGATCACTCTGTAAAAGGACACTTATATGTTTATGCTGTTGGTGTTTGTTTTAGAGTTGTATATAGCGCGAACTAGACCCGAACAAATCGGGTATCAGAGCGCTTTACATAGCACCAGTTTTGTTACACAATGATACATTCATTTAAAAAAAAACAAATAGGCACAGGGAGATTAAGTGATTTGCCTAGAATCACAGGAAGTAGAGCGTTGTTGCCGAGGCTCGAACCCGGATCCCCAGTTTTGACGTCAACCGCTCTTGCCGTAAGGCTACATCCTCTCCTCCTACTTTAGAACTTTATACTGGCACTGCCCTCATAGAACTATTTTTAATGCACATGAAGATGTAGATGTATGTCTAGTACAAAAGCACACAGGCAACACGCTTTCTCACTACTTTATATAAATCCTTTAGGAGTGCATGATGTAAAGTCATAAAAACAAAACTAATTTTGAGCCGGCCAAAAATCTGTTTTCTATATTTTCGCCTAATCATCGGCATGAGTGCCTTTGACACAAATGCCGCCTATCCTGTTCTTTCCAAGAACCTGTGAAAGGGTCTGGTCATATAGAGAATGGCATTGTTAAGACACCTGACGTGATATCTGTCTGAGACAAGTGCATTGTTATCTCAATTTCAAAGTCGGATAATAATGATAACATAAACAATGTAGTCTGAATTGATGTGTTTTTACCTTATTTGTTTATAAGAATTCATCTAAGACTAGCATCTTGATGCACACATTTTAAGGTTATGTAAAAAATTCCCCATATAAGAAACTATAACATAAAAGGCCCCTCAAATAACAACTGTGCAGGAGAACTCCTTTGCCCTAGATTATCGTGCAAGATACTGCCAGATGATCTTCACAAAGACTGCCAGACTGCCGTAATTCTGCAGCATCCCATTTTGTGATGAAAGCTGGTACTGAGCTAAGTCTAAGAGGAAAGGAGAGCCATGGGAGTTTGCCTGGAATTCAGCAATATGTTGTGAGCAGAGTCCAAAAGATAAGTTGAGCATCCTCACAGCATACGTAAACACAACTTTGCTGCTAGGGTAAGAAGTTCAGGCTTTATTAGCTATCATAATATGTATGAAGATCAGATAGCATTAAATAACATGCTTAGAAGTTACTACCTCCTACCTGGAACAGAAACAAGCATCCCGGGACCGGTTTTGGGGCATCACCCCTCATCAGCTAGGCTAGCTTGAATCCAGTGGCGCAGTGAGAACGGGACCCACGTCTGGACAGACCCTTCCCATTTAGGGCAACAAAAGCGAAAGGAACACCTGATGGATTGAATGCTGTACAATGCAAACATTCACCACCAGTCAAAAAGATCTGGGTTTAATCCATCATTCTTTTGCTCACCACGCCACCCCGGTTTGGACCCAGCCATATGCAAATCCCTTCCCACTTAGTACGAAAACAGCAAAAGGAACAACTGATGGATAGAATGCTGAACAATGCAAACATTCACCATCACTTTAAGCCATTGATTTCTTCTTACTTATTATTGGTTTCATGACGCGTAATTCTTGGTCCTACATTACGATCATTACAGGCATATTTCTTTTCATTATGTGACTGGCAATGATGATCATCAATCCAATGCTACTGAATAGACATTACCTTCCTGAAAAAACAGTTCCACAAAATGTGGTTTGAGAACTTTAACCAAATCTCTCATCCCACAGACCTCAAAGAGATCTCTCTTGTGCCAGAGGAAAAGGTTCCTTATCAAAGAATGGGACTGAATGACACATTGTAATTACCATATGTGGTGAAAGTTTCAATGAATATTATTTTCCTGGATCTTTTTCTGATGACTGGGGTGCAGAGACTGTAATATGAATGATGTCTGATTTAAAGCCATATAATATCTTGAACAATGAAGATTCATATTTGAATTTACTGAATTATAAATAAATGTATTGCTTCCATCATTATGCACACTATTACATACATAGAACTAGTTATCATAGGGAATCATGCATCTACACGCAGTAGAAACATTATGAAGCTCGTCCTCTTATTAGTTACCCAAAAGTCTTAAAGAAATGTCCCTATTTTCAGAGTGATGACAGGTCATATTCCACCACTTTCTATTTCTCACAATGTTCAACACAACTCCAGAAGAATGTAATCTACACTAATAACCTGATCTCTTAGGATGAATCTCATCAGAATTCAACTACACAAGGATATAAGTATTAGAAAGAAAAAATGTATGAGAAAATCATTTAACGCGATTTTGACAGGTTCAAGGCAAAAAATCCTTATTTCTGACTTGCATTATACCCAAAGAAAAGATTTTTCTGAATTAAACTATCCAGCAGACTACCTATCTGGGATTTGGAACCATGAAAAACCTTAAGAAACCCTCTTTACCAAAAGCTAATTTAACCTTGTTTATGAAGTGGCAATAACAAATGAACATTTCAGATTCTGAAATAATTGTTATGATTCGGAATGGAACATATATTACCTCTCATTTCCCTCCTGAAGGTTTAGCCGCATGGCCTTATGATTCAAATACCTGCATCCATGTTTTTTCCCCAATACCCCTAGTCCTAAAACTAATCGCTCTGATCCATGATTTAGCTCCCACATACCTGTAGTCAATATCACATTTAGTGTGGGCTAGCTGTGCCAGCAACATTCTAGTCTTCTGGCGGTGAAGTAGCATTTGTCCTTAATTAAAGAAACAATGGATATTTCAGATTTTCTCTTGGGAACATGCCTCAGAAGAAATAGGCAATTTAGAGTGACAGAAATAGGTGCAGTTTATAATTAATGGAACCTAAACTCAGAAGAAAAAGCTTCAGAACATTTGACAGATAGATAAAGAAATCCATAAAACAGTTTTTAGAGATATTGACAGTGGTATGCACTCATTTTCGATAAGAGTGTATTCATTAAACATAATGTTCTCAGGCTTAGAGCTTCTTAAAGGAGATTTGGTTCTGTTACAACGTGGCCAGGCTCTGTTCAGAGCGGCAAAACAGTTACAATTGGCCTTATGAACTGTTTGATCAAGTTATGTGCCCTGGCAGTTTCTGAATGAAATAGCTATTTCAAGCCTTATAATTTAACATTGACATAGAAAACACAGGCCACAAGAGAGTCCATATATACTTTGCTGAGTATCGAACAAATGGAAGAAGTACCATTTTCAGTTAGTGAAAATCCACCTGTTATGGCTAGTATAGGACATTATTTCCCTGCCGATTGCAACTTTTAATTTTTAGGACTGTGAAAAATAGACATATTCAGGCTAGTATGAACCAATATACAATTCACATCTATTCCATTCATGGGAATTTCGCTTTTATTAAATTTGCTTAAATGAAGATGACCCCGTGTTTATCAGGACTTACAGCTGCAGAAATGTTCTAGTCCATTCACTCTTACATGATTAAAGTACATGAATGTATAATGCGTTGATGCCTGGTTTGAGCTGTGTCCAGTTACTGCCATATGTTCCATCCCCACACACCATGAGCTACTGAATAATGGTTCTGAATCAATGGTGTCCCTTGGCTTATTATGGATCGATATGAGGGGAATGTGTTTTCACAACTTAGAAAATTGATTGCTGTGTTACTACAAAAGGACGTCCCTTTGACCTCTGCATAGACACTTATAGCTTGTAGACAGAACTGATTTGGAAATTCAGAGGCTGAGCCATGCATAATAGAGACTCACTTTGCTGATGTTGTCAATAAGGTCAACAACAAGTAGTACAGCACACTTACTAATGCCATACATGTTTTACTCTTTGTTCTACAGTCTTTTTGGAGGATTTAATCCCATTCTTCTGTTCATCGGCTGTGTGGAATTGTGATCGTCCTCTTCACCCACCAAGGAAATTAACAACATGGAGTAGACATACCTAACTGAACAGAAATGCAGAGAACCCCTAGCACGTTACCTGGGATATGCTTGGCCTTCCGAATTTAGCAAAAGCTGGATGCTTTATTTTCGGAATATGGATGTCAAACAAGTGTTAGAAATGGGGGTCTCTAGGTGGCAGAGGTAAGTACCTTTGTCCAAATAGACCCTTGCTGCTACACAGGATAAGGGGGATACACACATTAGATAACCCCTGCTCACCCCCTTGGTAGCTTGGCATGAGCAGACAGGTTTATCCCGAAGGCAATGTGTAAAGTATTTCTTCTCAAAATACACAGTAAAGCAGTGATAACGCCACAGTTGGGCACCATACCAGTTTAGGAAAATAAAATATCTTTATCTAAACTCAAAAAAGACCAAAATAACAAAAATCCAATATTCATGTAGTAACAACATGGTTATTTCAACAATAAAGCTTTGATGCTGTGACAGCAATAAATCCAAAGTCCGCTCTGACTGCGAGGTGCGCAGTGCCAGGTACGGAGTCACATGGACCCCAAGCAAACAGCACAGTTGGATAACAAAGTATGATAATGCACTGGGATAACAATGTCTATAATAATGTACTGCATTGTGGAGGTGAGGCATTGGTGCCAAGGTCAAGACCGGCTCCCTGGCTGCCACAGGGGAGACAAGGCTTCATGTCAATGAGGAAGCAACATGACAAATCCGGGACAGGGGAAGTCAGCTGCTACGGTGGTCAGGCGTCGGTTCCAGTGAGGCGATGCAAAGTCAACGAGTAAAGGAGTCATCCTCAGCGGTTATCAGCACTGCGATAACAGGATGGAGGTGTTGGTGATGACGGAGTTGGTGCGGGCGCTGGCATCGGGAATGCCAAAAACTGCAGGTGATGAAGAGCATCCGAGCAGCAGTGCAGACCGGGCGGTGTGTTATGCACGTCATGAGCGGTGCCCCTGGCCTCGGTGCAGGTCATGGTGTTACAGCAGCGTTACTGACAGTGTTTGAGACAGGTTCTCCTGCTTCTTTCAAGTTGCTTCCAGCTCCAAACAGCAGGAACAACCTTCATTGGCCCAAAACTGAAATAGGCATCGACTGACAGGACAGATCTCTCAGCAATAGAGTTCTGGGGAGATGGAGGTGACGTCTGTGTGCCTGAGACTTCAGAACAGGAGGAAAGCACACACAGGCCCTTGGAGATTCTTCTACGAGCACGTTTCTCAGCCAAGTTCCAGTCTTTGCTCTTTCATTGGCAGAAGTAGCAGCTGCAGGCCAACCCCACATAGCACACAGAAAAGGGGCAGTACCCTCCTCAGAGCTCTCCAGCTCTTCTCCTTGGCAAAGGTTCTTCTTGAGTCCATAAGTGATCTAAAGTTCTGAGTTTAAGGTACACTATTTATACTCCATATCCTCTTTGTTCTTCTTTGTGCAAGGGTCAATGAGCCCAGTCCAAATAATTTCTGTCCTCACTTGTGCAGAATGACCACAGGGGGTGGAGACGGCATTGTGCAAGGGAGACAGGCCCTATTTAGGTGTAAGGAAATCTCCTCCCAGGACTCTAAATGCAGCTAAGGTCTTTTCAGCTCAGCTCTGAGCCATCCAGGAAGGGCCAGACACACCTCAAACCTTCCAGCAGCTGTTTACAGTGAATGAATCCCTAACCCCTATCACTCCCAAACCAGATAGTCAATCCATAAATAGGAAAAGGCACACAAATTGGTTAAACAAGAAAATAGCCATCTTTCTAAAAGTGGCATTTTCAAACACACAATTTAAAAAACATCTTTACTAAAAGATGTGGTATTAAATCCTGAGTTCAGAGAGCCTAAACTTTATTCTCCTATCTTGTCCCAATGAGAAATTATACGTATAAGATATTACAAAGTATCTCCCATTCTATCCTATGTGGCAGATAGCCTTTCAATAGTGAAAAAACACATTGGCAATATTTCACTATCAGGACATTTCACACATTCAGTACATGTCCTACCTTTCACATACACTGCACCATGCCCACGGGGTACCTTGGGCCTACTTGAGGGGTATCTTACTTGTAAGAAAAGGGAAGGTTAGGGCCTGAAAAGTGGGTTCACATGCCAGGTCGACATGGTAGTTCAAAACTGTGCACAGACACTGCGGTGGCAGGTCTGAGAGACATTTACAGGGCTACTCATGTGGATGGTACAATCAGTGCTGCCGGCCCACTAGTAGTGTTTGATTTACAGGCCCTGGCACACTAAGTGCACTTTACTAGGGACTTACCAGTAAATCAAACATGACAATCAGGGATAACCTATCATAAGAACAATTTATACAGCAAGCATGTACACTTTAGCACAGATTAGCAGTGGTAAAGTGCCCAGAGTCCTAAAGCCAACAGAAAAAGGTCAAGAAAAACAGGAGGAAGAGCAAAATCTTTTAGGATAACCCTGCACAAAGGGCCATTTCCAACAAGGGAATCCTGTTTTCCGGTGCATGAACCTTCCAGCTGAATCATCTTGGTTCTACATCTGGAGCAGCCTGCAATGGCTTTGCTAGATGAGGAAATGCCCTGCAACCATTGCAATCCCATCATAGAAATTGTAGACCAATGCATGTATCCCTATTGTAAGATGCTAATTATGATGGATCAATTGCATCAGTATTACTTTTTGATGATATTCCCAACAGTCTCATTGCTGTAATTTGACACTCAAAATGAAGCACTCTCGCCATCAGTGAGTGGTTGGGTATTGCTACCCCTTCCTGGTCCATCTACTTCACGAGCTAATGACAGCAAGCAGACTTTGACTGTTTTCCTTCACGACCACAGATATGCTTCATGTGAACCTGATATTATGGATTAATTCTCTGATAAGGACTAAGAGCAACTTGTGATTTGACAAGAAACCGACGCAAGTTCTTGAATCTACTACAAAGATTGGTTTGTGAAGCAAAAATCCCAGCAAACTATTTTTTCTTATGTTCTTGTTAAAGTCACGTTATTTTTAATTTGGCATACTTAATATAATGCCTGATCTGTTTATTCGCCAAAACATGTTTCTCTTAAACTGATATAATGCTAGAAAGTGTTTTTATGATAATGTTTTTGTTAGACCTGGCACCATTGGCTTGGGTCTCCCTTCCATTTTTTGCTGTTGCCTCTGATGTTTTTGCAGGTTTGAGATGCTTTGGGCACTGTGCCACTTCTATTCAGTGCCACAGTGCAAGTGCTCCCTATATTAAATTGATGTATGGATTAGTGACCCCAGTATTGGCTTGTTTGGTTTACTTATCTGACCCTAGCACAGTGCACTGCATGTGCCCAGGGCTTGTAAATCAAATGCTGCTGGTGGGCTTGCAGCACGGATTCTGCCACCTACCGGAGCAGCTTGTAAAATGTGTCTCAGGCTTGCCATTGCTGGGCCTGTGTGCAGTCTGGTACTGTCATGTTGACTTGGCAAGTGCACCCACTTGCCAGTCCTCAAACTTTCCCTTTTCCACATATCAGACACCCCTAAGGTAGACCCAAGTGCAGGGTGCATTATAGGTAAAAGGTAAGACATGCCCTGATGGGTGTGGCATGTCCTAACAGTGAATTATAGCCATTTTCGTTTTTCACTATTGCAAGGCTACCTGCTCCCATAGGCCAGAATGGGCAGTTTGATTATAACATCTTATAATCCTAACTGACCCAGGGAACATGGTTGAACAACAAATTTAGTATGCCTGAACTCAGAATGATAAAATACATCTTTTAGTGAAGTTGGTTTTAACATTCTGTGTTTGAAAATACCACTTTTAGTCAGTAGGTATTTTCTTACCAAACTATCCAAGCCTGCCTCTGCTAGGTTGTGTATTCCATGTCTAGTTTCTGAGTGACAGGGGCTGGGGGGCTCCAGGAGACAGGGTGAGTCAGCACAAGGCTGAAGACACCTATCTGCATGAGGATTGGTAGGAGGAGTAGCACCTGGGCCTGAATAGGGCTGTGCCTGCCTTCCGCAATGCTGGCTCCACCTCCTGTCATGTGTCTGAGGACCCTGGCCCACACTGACAAAGGAAGAAGGTGTACACTGGCAGAATGCACCCAGAACTGGTTTGGACTAGGTACAGACACTCTCTGCCTTCAGAAAAAAGGATTTTGGTGTCTAAAAAGGGGGACTCAGACCCCAGAACTTTAGATCACTTCTAGGAATCCAGATGAACCTTTGCTGAGGAGAAGAACCAGGAAGCTGAAGAAGGAGACTACACCTGTGCTGTGTGTTTGGGGGTTGGCCTGCAGTGGTTGCTTCATTGCCAAAGAAAGGAGAAGAGGACTGAGTGTGCTTTTCATCAACTTGAAGAAGACTCTCCAAGGGCTTGAACTTTGAGCTTGCCTCCTGCCTGAAGTCTCAGGAATACAAGACTTCACCAACCAGCTCCCCACTGAATTCCCCTGCTGGGAAATGAAGTGCCTGCTGTTGTGCTGGGCCTTCTGAGAGAGTGCGTGTCGCTGGGAGCTGGAAGCGTGACTCAATGATGAGAAGCATGTAGCCGCCGCAGCAGCTGTCGTCGCATTGCCAAGGAAGTATGCCGCCGCTGTCGCCATTGCATCACCGAAGGGCGTCGCATCACCGGAGAAGCGTGCCACCGCCACAGAGGTCGCCGTCGCATCACCGGAGAAGGGTGTCGCAGGGCCTGTTGCGCCTCCAAAGATCATCGAGTCGCCGCACGGCCGTCGGGCGTGCATACATCGCATCAACGTTGTTGTATCTTAACCAAGACGCCATTTTGTCGCATCGCACTGGAGAGAAGTATCGCATCGAGGCGCCATCTTGTCGCATCGTACCGGATAGCAGTAGGAAACTGACGCATCACCTCCCCACACAGTAAGGAAGTGAGCATCAACTACCCTGCGCAGCAGTAAAGAATCAACGCTTCCACTCCCTGAGTATAAGGAACCGATGCATCACCTTCCCTGTGACCCTTTTGTTTGCTTAGCATTATGCATCCAAGGTACTTTGAGAGTAAAGTGTTGCATTTACAATCTTAAGAGAACTGGGCTATTTCCTACCATTTTAAAGTCTTTTTTTGAGTACAGTATTGTGGATTTTTGTCGTTTGGTCTTGTGAGTAGTCTGTATAAATAATACTTATTTTTATAACACAACCTGTGTGGTGTCCATCTGTAGTGTTGTCACTGTATTACTGTATGTGTTCACAAATGTTTACACACAGCCTCTGAGATAAGCCTGCCTGCTCGTGCCAAGCTACCAAGGGGGTGAGCAGGGGTTATTTTAGGAGTGTAGCCCCTTACCCTGACTAGACACAAGGGTCCCTATTTCGTCAAAGGTACCTACCTCTGCCAACTAGAGACCCCCAAATCTAACATTGGTGTTCAGTGTTGAGGATTTGGACTTGCATTTGTGACTCATATACTGTAATTGGTGTACACTACTAGTGAGTGCAGACCATAACGCGACCAAATACACTTTGGTAGATTGTTTTTCCTTGGAACTTCTTTTCTATTTTTGATTCTTGAGAACTGCCAGTCTTTTCTACCATGAGTAAGCCAACATCCATAGCATCTGTAGACATTGAATTTGAAGAATAGGGAATTGATGCTTACACGTTGCCTAATCTCAAAGCTTTGTGCAAGAAATTTAAAATCTCTGTGAAAGGCCTCACCAGGAAAGAGGAATACCAAAAGGCGCTGAGGGCCTGGTTGGAATCTAGGAATGCCAGTGAGCATCCTGAGGAGCCGGTGGTGGAGGCAGAGGATTTAGATGGGCAGCTTGAGAGGCCAGTGGGCCCAAACGGGGAGAAAGTACCTTCCAGGGTGAGCAAGAGTGTTTCTTTAAAGGGTCTGTCCCCAGGAGAGCTGGAGGACAGAGAGAGGGAAAGGGTGCACAAGTTGGAGCTCGCTAAGCTCAAAATGGATGGTCAGAAAGACATAGAGAGCAAGAAAATAGAGCTTGGGATGGAGTTAGAAATTAAGAAGTTAGCCTTAGAGGAAAATAAAATGCATTTTGAACATGAGAGTGTTGAGGGAGTTGTAACTCAAGTCCAAAAGTTTAGAGGTTCCTCCCTCTGGTGGCAGCGCACCGCCAGTGCCTTTAGAAGAAATAGCCTACATCCCCAAAGAAGTAGTTAAAGATTTCCACATGAATGAGGATATTGTTCAATGGTTTAGGGCTTATGAAGCTGCAATGTTGGCCCACCGGGTCCCTGAGATGGATTGGCAGAGTGTGGTTGTGGGGTCACTTTGTTAGTTATGGGAGGGACACTTTGTTAGATTTACCTACAGAGGAGCAGGTGTCCTATGCCCACATGAAGGGAGCCCTAATGTCCAGATATGGTTTGATCCCAGAGTTGTACAGACAGGTTTAGGAATTGCAGAAAACTGGAGTTCACCACTTGGGTGGAATATGTGTCTTTCTTTTGCAGAGCATTGGATGGTTGGGTGAAGAGTAGCAAAGTGGATCATTTTGAGGCACTTGTCCAAGAACTGTTTTCCAGAGCTACGCCAGCACCTCATTGATAGTAAGCTGAATAACCCTAGGAAGCTTGCTGAGGGGGCGGACTGCTGGGTGAGCACCCGGGTCAAAAAGGGTCTTGTGGGAGACTTTGCCAAAGGTGGGCAGGGTCCCCAACAGAAGAGTGGGGGGACAAGGGTAAACAGAGGGAGTTCCAGAAAGGGCACCAAAGTAATCCTCAAGGGAACCAAGGGAAGGGTACCCAGCCTCCCCCTGAGAAGAAGGTAGGGGCCCGACAGATAAGCCTGTACACAGGGGGCCCAAGACATGTTTTAAGTGTGATTAAGTGGGCCACTGTTCATATGATGCTAGACATCCCTTGTATGGGAAGACAGCACCCACTGGTTCACCACACCGGCAGATGGCTAGTGTAGCCCTGGGCGAGGATATGAGTGCCCAAGGTGGGTGGGGTCCCGCAGAGATGTCCCTAGTCTCTTTAGGATACTGTGAGGTGGTCCCAAGGACCCAGCTGCCTGATAACACTAAGAAGTACAGGCAGTGGGTGACCATCAATGGCCATAGAGTGGAAGTTCTAAGAGACACCGGAGCCAGTGTGACAATTGTCAGTTGCTGGCTGGTGTCTGAAGAGCAGGTAATCCCTAATGTATTTTACCCAGTTGTTGCCACTGACAAGACAGAGAGCCACTGCAAGGTGGCTCATGTTCCCTTTGAGTGGGGGGGGGGGTCTCAGGGACTCTTCAAGTAGCTGTGAGGCCAGCCATGCCTGTGATTGTCTGTTGGGTTACAATTTGGAGAGCACCCCTTGGGCTAAGGTGGAGCAAAGTGCTCATTTAGAGATGTTGGGTCTGCCTGAGTGGGCCTGCGTGACCACTTGGTCTATGACAGCCAGTAAGGGTGTTTCAATAAGACCTGGAACCTGAGAAAATGGCCCAGGTGCCTGCCTTAAAGAGAAGAGGCCGGGGGTGTGGGAAACCCGCCCCCACAGTTCCCACGGTCCAGGAGGAGACAGACCTTGTGGGGTATGCCCTGGAACCTACAGGGGAACAGGTAGCTGAACTGGGGGACCTTCCTGAGCTGACCCATTGGCAGCAGGAAGGAGTAATCTCCAGGGAAGAGTTTTGCGAGGAGCAGAAGAAGTGCCCTTCTCTTGTGGGTTTGTGGCAACAGGCTTCAAACCTGGCAGCAGGTGAGCAGTCTGGATCACATTGGATATACTGGGAGAATGCTCTCCTGTAAATGCTCTCCTGTATAGTAATTCTAAGGTTGCTGAGCCTGTGTCAGCCCGTGTGCTGGTGGTACCCCAGTGCTTCAAAGCCTTCCTACTGGGGCTGGCTCATGATGTGCCTTTAGCAGGACATTGGGGCAGGACAAGACCTTTGAGAGGCTTGTCACCCACTTTTATTGGCCCCAAATGCGCAAGAGTTCAGACACTCATTGCAGGACCTGTCACACTTGTCAGGCAAGTGGAAAGGGTGGGAGGAAGCACAAGGCTCCTCTCCAGCAATTTCCTGTGGTCAGCACCCCCTTTGAAAGGGTGGGCATTGACATTGTGGGTCCTCTGGATCCCAGGACAGCATTGGGCAACAAGTTCATCCTGTTCTTGGTAGACCATGCCACCCGGTACCCGGAAGCCATCCCTCTCCGGACTGTGATGGCGCCCGTGGTGGGACATGCACTGATGGGGATTTTCTCCCGCATGGGGTTTCCCAGAGAGGTGGTGTCAGACCGTGTACAAACTTCATTTCCAAGTATATGAAGTCCCTGTGGCAGGAGTGCGGTGTAAGTTACAAGTGCACCACTCCTTACCACCCCCAAGGTAATGGGTTGGTTGAGAGATTTAACCAGACCCTCAAAGGCATGATCATGGGTCTTGAGGAACCCATGAGGCATAAGTGGGACTTCCTCTTACCATGCCTTCTCTTTGCTTACAGTGAGGTGCCACAGAAGTCCCTAGGGTTCAGCCCCTTTGAACCTCTGATTCTGGTCAAGGAAGGCTGGGAGCAAGCTCCCAGGAAATTTCCCCAGGATGTACATAGCTACATGCTGGCCTTCAGGAATCAGACTAGGCGATTCAGACAATTCGCTCAGGTGAATCTGGAAGCCAGCCAGGAGATGAAGTGGTGGTATGACCAGAATGCCACTCTGGTTGAGCTTCAGCCTGGTCAGAGAGGGTGGGTCATGGCCCCAGTGGAGCCCTGTGTGCTGGAGGATAAGTGGACCGGACCGTTTGAGGTGGTGGAGCGCAAGAGTGATGTCACCTACTTGGTGAACTTGCGGTCTCCAAAGAACTCTTTGTGGGTCCTACATGTCAACCGCCTGAAGCCCTACTTAGAGAGATCTGAAGTGGGCATGCTCCTAGCAACAGATGCTGGAATGGAGGAGGAGACTGCATCTCTTCCTGACCTCCTGTCTGCAACAGAGCAAGATGGGTCAGTGGATGGTGTGAACCTCTCTTCCACCCTGATCCCTGAGCAACAGAATGATTGTCACCAGTTGCTGGGACAGTTTTCTGATCTGTTCGCCCTGATTCCCAGTGTCACTGATTGGTGTGTCCGTGATGTAGACACTGGGGACAATCCTCCTGTTAAGCACAAAACTTATAGAGTGACTGACAGGGTGAGAGCTTGCATCAAGGAAGAGGTCTCCAAGATGCTTGCATGGGGGTGATTGAGTCCTCTAACAGTCCTTGGGCCAGCCCAGTGGTCTTGCTCCCAAGGGCTGCCGCACCGGGTGTCACGCCAGAACTGCGGTTCTGTGTGGACTACCGAGGGCTCAATTCAGTCACCAGGACTGACGCGCACCCCATCCCCAGAGCTGATGAGCTCATTGATCGGTTAGGGGCTGCCCGGTACCTCAGCACGTTTGACTTAACGTCTGGGTATTGTCAGATCGCCTTGACTGATGGGGCAAGAGAGAGAGGTCAGCATTCTCCACACCAGATGGGCACTACCAATTCCGGGTTATGCCCTTTGGGATGAAGAATGCCTCTGCCATCTTTCAGAGGTTGGTCAACCAGGTGTTGGCTGGACTGGAAGAGTTCAGTGCCGCCTAACTGGATGACATTGCAGTGTTCAGCGCCAGTTGGGAAGAACACCTGCGCCACTTCTAGGAAGTGTTGATGGCGCTGCGGAGAGCAGGCCTCACGATCAAGGTGAGCAAGTGCCAGATCGGACAGAGTTCCATAGTGTACTTGGGACACCGGGTAGGGAGCGGCTAGGTGGTGCCCCTACAGCCCAAGATTGAGATCATCCTAGGCTTGAGAACCCCCAAGACTCAGATAGAGGTGAGAGCCTTTTTAGGACTCACGGGGTACTACAAGAGGTTTGTCAAGGGGTATGGCAGCATCGTTGCACCCTTGACAGAGCTGACTTCCAGGAAGCAGCCCAAGAAAGTGAACTGGACTGACACCTGTCAAAAAGCTTTTGATGCCTTGAAGACTGCCATATGCATGGCGCTCGTGCTCCTGGCACCCAACTTCTCAAAATAGTTTATTGTGCAAACAGACGCTTCAGAGCATGGTTTGGGGGCTGTTCTGTCTCAGATAAATAAGGAAGGCCTAGACCAACCTGTAGATTTCACTAGTAGGAGGTTACTTCCACGGGAACAGAGGTGGAGTGCAATTGAGCATGAGGCATTTGCTGTGGTCTGGGCACTGAAGAAGTTGAGACCATACTTGTTTGGGACTCACTTCCGGGTTCAGACAGACCACAGGCTCCTCAGATGGTTGATGCAGATGAGCGGTGAGAATCCAAAGCTGTTGAGGTGGTCCATGTCCCAACAGGGGATGAACTTCATGGTGGAACACCGCCCTGGTACAGAACTCGCCAATGCTGATGGTCTGTCCAGATGTTTTCCCCTTAGTGATGGGAACTCCCAAGAGGTAGGGTAGTTCTCCCCACATTTCAGCTGTAGGGTACACGTGCTAGAGCTGGCACCATTGGCGTGGGTCTCCCTTCCATTTTTTGCTGTTGCCTCTGATGTTTTTGCTGGTTTCAGATGCTTTGGGCACTGTACCACTGCTATTCATTGCCACAGTGCAAGTGCTCCCTATGTTAAATTGATGCATGGATTAGTGACTCCAGGATTGGCTTGTTTGGTTTACTTATCAGACCCTAGTACAGTGCACTGCATGTGCCCAGGGCTTGTAAATCAAATGCTGCTGGTGGGCTTGCAGCACTGTTTGTGCCACCCACAGGAGCAGTTTGTAAAATGTGTCTCAGGCTTGCCATTGCAGGGACTGTGTGCAGTCTGGTACTGCCATGTTGACTTGACAAGTGCACCCACTTGCCAGTCACCAAACCTTCCCTTTTCCACATATCAGACGCCCCTAAGGTAGGCCCAAGGGCAGGGTGTATTATAGGTAAAAGGTAGGACATGCCCTGATGTGTGTGGCATGTCCTAACAGTGAATTACAGCCATTTCCGTTCTTCACTATTGCAAGGCTACCTGCTCCCATAGGCCAGAAAGGGCAGTTTGATTATAACATCTTATAATCCTAACTGACCCAGGGAACATGGTAGAACAACAAATTTAGTATGCCTGAACTCAGAATGATAATACATCTTTTAGTGAAGTTGGTTTTAACATTCTGTGTTTGAAAATACCACTTTTAGTCAGTAGGTATTTTCTTACCAAACTATCCAAGCCTGCCTCTGCTAGGTTGTGTATTCCATGTCTGGTTTGTGAGTGACAGGGGCTGGGGGGCTCCAGGAGACAGGGTGAGTCAGCACCAGGCTGAATGGACCAATCTGAATGAGGATTGGTGGGAGGAGTAGCACCTGGGCCTGAATAGGGCTGTGCCTGCCTTCCACAATTCTGGCTCCACCTCCTGTGGTGTGTCTGAGGACCCTGGCCCACACTGACAAAGGAAGAAGGTGTACACTGGCAGAACGCACCCAAAACTGGGTTGGACTAGGTACAGACACTCATTGCATTCAGAGACAAAGGATTTTGGTGTATAAAAAGGGGGACCCAGACCCGATAACTTTAGATCACTTCTGGGAATCAAGACAAACCTTTGCTGAGGACAAGAACCAGGAAGCTGAAGGAGGAGACTACCCCTGTGCTGTGTTTTTGGGGGTTGGCCTGCAGTGGTTGCTTCATTGCCAAAGAAAGGAGAAGAGGACTGAGTGTTCTTTTCATCAACTTGAAGAAGAATCTCGAAGGGCTTGAACTTTGAGCTTGCTTCCTCACCAGAGAAGCATGCCGCCGCCACAGAGGTCGCCGTCGCATCACCGGAGAAGCATGTCGCAGGGCCGGTTGCGGTTCCAAAGATCATCGAGTCGCCATACGGTCTATATAAAGAATTGTTCTTTTTATAATACAACCTGTGTAGTGTCCATCTGTAGTGTTGTCACTGTATTACTGTATGCATTTAGAAATGCTTTACACACTGCCTTTGAGATAAGCCTGCCTGCTCGTGCCAAGCTACCAAGGGGGTGAGCAGGCTTTATTTTAGGAGTGTAGCCTCTTACCCTGACTAGACACAAGGGTCCCTATTTGGTGAAAGGTACCTACCTCTGCCAACTAGAGACCCCCAAATCTAACAGTTTTTATAATGTCTTTCTTTGCTTGAAACATACAAGGCTGAAATGTATTCATGCACAGCTTACTGTATTATTTCTTGCTATTTTATGCTGTCCTACCATTTATGAAGTTACATTTCCATATATTCATTTTCATTCTTCATAAGTATGTGACAAATGTTATTTAATTACCTTAAATATAGAGTTTGTAACTGTAATGAGGGCATGTATTTCTATATAATGTAAAAATAATACCTAGACATCTCCTCCCCACTACTTCACATTAAGACATAGAAGCCGGGTATGACATAAAGTCCCTGAGGCCAGACTCCATCTTAAGCAGGCTGAGACTCCATTTTCTCTATTTTTGCCTAATCATTTTAATGGCTGCTTTCGACATGGATGCTGTCTGTTCTTATCATGCCAAAAACCTGTGAAAGGGTCTAGTAATTCAAAAAATGACACTGATAAGACACCTGATGCAATATCAGTCTGGGACAAGTGCCTTGTTATCTCTTTTCAAAAGCTGGATAATAAGAGTAACATAAAACAATTTAGGCTGAAATGACATGTCTTTTCCTTATTTGATTATAAGAATGCATCTAAGACCAGCATCTTAATGCACACAGGATACGCAAGACATCCTAAGGTTATGTCAGAAATTCCCATATCAGATAAACCAAAGGTATTAAAATGGACCGTCAAGGGAAAACTTGGGAGGAGAGCTCCTTCACCCCAGATTATCATGCAAGATACTGCCAGATGATCTTGACAGAGACTGCCAGCCTGCCGTAATACTGCAGCATCCCATTCTGCGATAAAAGCTGATACCTAGCCAACTGTAAAATGAGAGGAGCTGATGCTGAAGCATGTTTTCCTTTCAAGGGAGCACTCCCTCCTGGTTACTGATAACTACAGTCTCTTACTCTGATGGAGCAAGGTTTTTACTTTAAAACCAAATACCCGTTTCATTTTCGCATGTTATAATTAAAAGTACTATTGATTAATTAATAACTACTAAAGATTTGTCAAGTCTTGTCTAATCAACCTTATTAACAGAAGAATTACACGTGGGAATGCTATTGCATGGCTAAAATAATAAGTGAACTAAGTTGGTAAGCAAACTGACAGACATGGATGTTGCTTATGTGATGTTATTATGTTTTGCGCTTATAATTAATATGCATTAATGGCTTTTGATGTCGCAAATGGCTAGATAAATACATACACATAAGGGTATTAGTGGGGGAATAACACTGTATAATCATTTCTGTGCAGTAATTTTGTTTTGTGTTTCATTTTACTTAAGTTGACCAATGTGGCCTACTAAAAGATGGCTACCACCCGCAGCCTGCATTCGAGTTGATGGAAAATTTTGCAAGGAGGCTTCGCGCTGCCTGTGACCTTGCCCTCTTGACGAACTGAAAAGCCATGATCATGACAACAAAACCAGGAGAGATGCCAAGTGCCCCTGAACATGATAATTGTTGCTAAACAAAATACTGACTTTATGAACTTGTAATGATCCCACAAATGGGATACAAATTATCCAAAAGAGACATCCGTAGAAGTAACGAATTAGTTGTGGACCCTTTATTTTCTATTCATTATTTGAGACGATCAATGTGTGTGAAATTGTACTGATGTATCGCAATGTACCAAGACGACATAATTTCCGCCATTCATCCGTTTTGTACGATATGATTGCAACATTTTGGAATGTAATTTTAGTATAAATATTAGTAGACTAGAGAGGTCTAGTGCCACTTCTTCCCGAACTGATGATCCGAGGTCCCGTTGCTAACGGAGAGGACGGTGACTCTACATGACGGCTAGAAACTTTGATTGTTTTGCTGAGGACCGGTTCTGACTTAGGATCTGACTTTTAGCCAGAATAGTTAAATATGAGAGAAATGAATTTGCATTTAATTGGCTTTTCATACAATTTTAGATAAACAAATATTCTGTTTGAATCACTGTGTCGGGTGGTTATTTTATTGTCATGTTATTGAATTTATTTGCTTATTGTAAATTGTTTCACCAGATCTATAGGAACTAGTTGATGCCATTGACCTCAGAGTACATGCAGATTGGTTAGTTATTGAAAGTGTTTTCCCCTTATACATGGCACGGATAGAGTGGTAGGATGAATGTTGGTGTAATGGGCCCCACCAGCGTGTGATGTGTGTGTGCGTGTGTGACTGTGAAATCACTTCATCCGTGGAAGTAGAGGGGATTCGGAAGCTCCGATCTGCACCAGTTTCTCGGTAGCAGAATGATGGTTAACTATTATCTTGATCTGGCGAATTTGCGTGTATATAGGATTGTTGATTATTGATTGATATTGACGTTTGTACTAACACTATATGTCGAAGTTGTATTGAGTTTTATGTAGTGCGTACGGCTTCTGGGACGTAGGAAGTCGGTGACAGTTCCGTAGTAGGGCAGAGGGAGTGCTGCTCTCGGAAAAAGGCGGGATTGTTGGCCCTGTATGTAGACAGGGGAAAACGTGTGACAATTGAAGTTGCGCGTCGCATTGTCTGGGTTCGATCAGGTAGCATCACCGTGTGTTGCCATTAGAAACTTATTTTCTGTGTGAGAGAAGTGTATATGATAGCGAAGGTTATCTGTGAAGTTCTGGTCTTAGGTATCAGGGATCCTTATGGCATTCCGTTAACACTTATCACTGGGAAAGTAATAGGTATTCTCTGAGCTTGTTAGAAGGACAGAGTAGAGGTAAGCGCTGCTTTGTTAACGTGTAAGATAATTCTGTAGTAGGACAGACTGTTCGCTGTTCTCGGGAAAGACAGAATTCTGTGTGAATGTACTACATTTTCTGGTTTGAAAGAGCGTGAATGAGAAGGCATTCTGGTTAATTGTGAAACTTTTAGGAGCATTCCGGAGAAGACAGTTAATTGGTGCTTGTTAGAAGGGTAGAGTAGAGGGATGTGCTACTTTATCAACGGAAGTAACGATTCCGTAGTAGGGCAGAGGTAAGCGCTGCTCTCGGGAAAGGCGGAATTCTCGTGGGAAAGGTCTTTTGCTGTTCTGTGGCTAGCGAAGCAGACAATGGAGATGTTTGTATGTTGTAACTAACAGACTCGTAGAAGTTGAAACAAAGTCTACCAAGTAGTCTTGTAAAGGAGGGGTAGACGAGAGAGACAGGAGACAGGAGCAGAAGCTGCTGCAGCGACTTCTGATGTCAGGATGGCCGCGCTGTGATTGGACAGTGGATTAGAACGGTGGAAGCACGGTGATTGGTGTGCTAGTGTATGCCGCGCAAGGATTGGGAGACATACAGGGTGACGTAGACGCTCCAGGATTGGTGCGTTGGTGTGAGTCGCGCTGCAATTGGAGAGGAGATCGTACAGTTGTAGAAGGACGAAAGGGTTAGGGAAAATAAGAAAATGTATTACCACGCTGAGGAAAAGAAAAAGAAATCCTTATTTAGTAAGGTTAAGAACTGGTTTGACAAGGATAGGGATATTGTGACTAGGGAAGGACAGTTACTTCCTCCGATAAGAACCCCCGCATCCTTCATGGTTGCAAAGTATGGGTATCATACCTGTATTTGGTTAGATAACTGGGTGAAGTATACAAAAGAGGATGGGGTTTTAGCTTTCCCGGAACATGGCTCATTTAATCTGGCCATACTGAGGAATTTACGGGAACGGATGATGTGTCTAGAGCCTCGGCCTAGGCCAACGCAATTCGAGGCATTGACTGAATGGGAAGATGAAATGCATGAGCGAGAAAAGCAGAGGAGTGGAGGGAATTACCGGAATATGTTTGGGCGGAAGTATGATCGCGAAACCCATCATGACCGGATGAGAAGATGGCGAGATGCCAGTATGACTGAGGGATTATATCCTATGAGAACAGCAGAGGAGATAGAAGGGAGGAAGTGTACAGAGAAAGAACATAATGTAGAAACAAGGAGGTATGGGGTGAATGAGTCTGATGATGATGTCCTAGAAGACATGCTCTACAAAAGACCACCCCCGTATAGACGAGAACCAGAGGTAGGAACAGCAGTGACCCCAATGAGAGACACCCTGTGGATTATTAAGACAGAGGGTACCACCCCTGGGTTGAAAAGCAGTTGTTCTCTGGCGGAAAGAGAGAGAGAAAGAGAGAGAGAAAGAGAGAGAGAAAGAGAGAGAGAAAGAGAGAGAGAAAGCGAGAGAGAAAGAGAGAGAGAAAGGGAGAATGAAGTTGAGGATGAAAAGACCAGAAAACTAGCAAGGACTACCTTTGAATTGACAGAGAAAATCAGGGAACTGACTAAAAATCTTGAGGCAGTTACGGTGCCTGTGACAATAGGTCCGGTTATGCCGATTTTCGACAAGCAGAGGACGGGCGAAAGTGGTTTGACAGTTCCCTATGTGGGCAATAGATTGATTGTTCCTCCAGAGCAGGCAGAAATGAGAGCAGGAGAAACACAGTGGAGAAAGGGGGAAAATCAGTGGAGACATACCATATGTGGAGGAGAATTGAGTGTGCAGACTAACTCGAGTTTGAACTCTGGATGTGTGGAAGGGAACAGAGGATCAATCCTAGAACCACAAAGAGTGTCAGAACCAGGGGGTGCAGAAAAATCTATGGGAATAACTGCTGAAGACTTGAATGATTGGCTAAAGGCTTTGCAGAGGAAAGAAAAAGAATCCCAGGGAATTGATGTAGCTAGGCTACGTATGGAAATGGAGGAGCTGATTGTAGGAACAATCCCTACAGAAACGCTGAAAAATTATCAGGAAGGGGAGATTCTATTTTTATGTAAGAGTATCACATGGAGAGCAAAGAACATACATGACAGATTGAAAGGAATAGCCAGTGAAATGGGGGTTGACATGGATAAGGTAAAAGCTTTACAAAAGCCTTACCGAGTGGATTTCACAGATAAGGACATTGAGAATCTGAACAATGCAGGCTGGACAGGACAGATTAATGAGATGATTGCTTTTCTGAGAAAATGGGGAGATGTGGAGAGATGGAAAGACAGATGGTATAGAAAACGAGAGGATGCGGTAGACAGAACTTACTCAACATTCCCCCTGAAAGAAAAGGAGCAAGCAGTAACAGCTTACCCCATGAGGGAGATTCCAGGAGGTGGGTACGTACATGTCCCATGGACCAGACAGGATATTTTATCATTTACAAATGATTTCCCTCGACTAAGGGAGAAGCCTGTCGAGTGGTATAGACAGGTCGACAGATTTGTGAAGTTGTCAAAAGTGCTGTGGATCGACCTGAATAGTCTGTTTGATATATTTGTACCAGCAGACCTGTGGGCTGAATGTAAAATAGTCATAGACTGGCCCACTAAGGAATACCCAAGAGATCCAAAGACAGGAGCTCCAGATCCAGAGGTTATGAAAAAGTATGAACAGGTTATGGCCTTCTTGAAAAAAAAAGTACCCCCCAAGGAAACAGACTGCGTTAAAATAGATCGAACACATCAAGAATTGAAGGAATCAGTCCATGCATATTATGAAAGACTAATACTGGCTTTCAATCAGTTCAGTGGAGATGAGCATCTGGGTGATAAGGATCTGAGCCATTTTGTATATAGATTTGTGTATGGCTTGCGGCCTGAAATCAGTGAAATGATAAGGCAGCATACCGTAGATTGGCAGAGCAAAAAGATTGATGAGATCCTGAGACATGCAAAATACTTCAGTGATGAGATTGAGGAAAAGCAAAGGAAACTGAAAGAAAAGGCAATGTGGGCACAAGTGAAAGTTGCAGAACGACAGGAAGCTCAGTTGGTTGAACAAGCAAATAACCCAGGAAATAAACCCAGGTTTGGTCCAGGAAAAGGAAAAGGAAATATTGAGGAAGCAAAGAAGAAATTCCCTTGTCACAACTGTGGAAAATTAGGGCACTGGAAATCCGAGTGTAAGAATCCACCGTCTACTAATGATGACAATCCATCATTGAATTCACAGGTGCAGAGTGAGGGGTGTGGTCAGCATCAGCAACAGCAGAAGGCTGTTAAGCAGCAGAATCAGGTGCCAAAACGACCCTTGCCACAGAGAAGAGGATCCAGAAGTACAGTCAAGAGTCGGGGTTCTACGATGAAAAGCAGGTAATCAAGCCAAAACGCGCAAGCGCTGTATCTCAATATTGGCTGAAACATGAGGGAAGTGATTCTGAGGGAGGCTTCTGACGGTGCCGAAGAGAGGAGGAGGAGTGCGTACTTGGCGCAACTCTAGAAATAGACCAGGCAGGACCTTTTGTAGATGGGAAAATTAATGGTGAAAGTGTTTCTTTTCTAGTTGACACTAGGGGTGGGCGGAATTTGCGTAATCGCGTTCCGCAAATCTCCGCGAAACGGTAAAAAATCTCCGCGAACACGCAGAAATTCCGCGAACACGCGGAATTGCTTGTTCGCGATACTTTTTTCCTGTTCGCGATCGCTGTTTGCGTGCTCGGGGTGAAATATCTCGCGAACACGCATATTGAGAACGCGAACAAGCAAAAAATTTCGCGAAGTTGCGGAACGCAGATTTTTGGGCAATTTCGCGTTCTCCGCGGAACGCGAAATTACCCAAATTCCGCAAATTCCGCGAATGGAACGGAATTTACTGCCCAGGCCTAGTTGACACAGGAGCTATGAGATCAACTGTCAGGTCAGCTGATATAAAGAATCTTCCTCTCTCGGATGAAGCAATCCAAGTGGTTGGTGTGTCCAACACACAGATTAAAACTCTTCTTACTGAACCAGTAAGGGTTAAAATAGGGAAATTCTCAGACATGCACCGATTTGTGGTGTGTGACACTAGTCCTGTGAACTTGCTAGGCAGGGACCTGCTGTGCAAGATGAATTGCACTATTTTCTGTACTCCAGATGGAATAACCTTGAAACACTAGATGAGGATGTTCTATACAGAATGACCATGGATAACAGGGAATGTGAGGCTTTGGGGACATATGCTGTATTTAATCCAGATGCATTACCCCCAGAATTGAAACAGACAGTGAAAGCAGCAGTTTGGGATTTTACTGGAGAAGATGTGGGCCTGATGAGAAATGTAGATCCAGTAAAGATTACTGTAAAAGAGGGAGTGGCTTACCCAAACATTCCACAATACAGACTGACACCTGAAATAATTGAAGGAATAACACCCATAATTGAGAAAATGATTCAGCAGGGGGTGTTAAGAGAAATATTGAGCAGCCCATGTAATTCACCAATAATGGGACTGAAGAAACCTAATGGAAAGTTCAGAATAGTACAGGATTTGAGAAAAATTAACAAGATTGTTGTGTCATGCTGTCCCATTGTGCCAAATCCATCAGTGATTTTGTATCAGATTCCCCATGATGCAGAATGGTATACTGTAATTGATTTGTGTCATGCTTTCTTTTCAATCCGGTTGCATCATGACAGCCAGCCAATATTTTCTTTTCGATTTGGAGAGCGCATTTTGGCATGGTGCCGAATTCCACAGGGGTATACAGAGAGCCCTTCAATATTTAATCAATTGCTGAAGAAATCTCTGGAAAGTCTAACAATGCCTGAAAATTCAGTTTTGGTCCAGTATATTGATGACCTCCTTGTGGCATCAAAAACACGTGAAGCCTGTGAAGTAGACACCATTGCTTTACTGAATCACTTGGCAGATGGAGGATTAAAGGTATCTCCAGCCAAATTGCAATTCTGCAAAAAAGAAGTCCAGTATCTGGGACATAACATTGAGAAAGGCCTGAGAAAAGTGACCATTGACAGGATTAAAATCATTAGAGGGATGAGAGCCCCAATGACACAAAGAGAAGTGAGAATGTTCCTGGGAATGGTGGGTTACTGTCGTCAGTGGATAAGTAACTTTTCCTTGATTGCCAAGCCATTGATTAAATTGACCAACAGTGAGGTAAAAGACCCATTGGAACTAAACCCAGAAGAAATGGCTGCATTTATAGAGTTAAAGAACAGACTATGTGAAGCTCCTGCCCTAGGAATGCCAGATTACGAAAAAGAATTTGAGCTGTACTGTAGTGAGAGAAATGGATGTGCACTTTCAGTGTTAATCCAGAAACATGGACGTCTGAGAAGGCCAATTGCCTACTTCTCATCAACACTTGACCCAGTAGCTGTGGGTTTACCAGGTTGCCTAAAAGCAGTAGCTGCTACCTGTAGAAGCCTGGAACAAAGTGAGGGAATCATAATGGAATATCCTGTACGGGTATTTGTACCTCATGATGTGGCAATCCTTTTAACAAGGAGCCGGACACAGTTTATGTCTCATAGTCGGCTGACTAAATATGAGAAAGTCATTCTTGGTGCAACAAATGTGAGCCTGGACAGATGTGTGAATGTGAATCCAGCGACACTGTTACCTGATGCTGAATGTGTGGGAGTGAGAAATGAAGTTGATCATGACTGCCTGGATTTGCTTGATTATTGTACAAAACCAAGGCCAGATATAAGAGATCTGCCACTGCCTGAAAGTGATCATGTGTTGTTTGTGGATGGATCTTGCTTGAGAACGGAGGAAGGAACACTGAGTGCTGCATATGCTGTGTGTACAGTTTCAGGAGTTGTGGAAGCATCACCTTTGAAAGGAGTTAAATCCGCTCAGGTGGCAGAATTGGTGGCACTAACAAAAGCCTGCAAGATTGGAAGGAATGTGAGAGTGACTGTGATGACTGACAGCCAGTATGGCTTCAGAGTTGTCCATGATTTTGGCCAGCTATGGCTACAAAGAGGTTTCCTAACCTCAAGTGGAACTCCCATAAAGAATGCTGAAGTGGTTGGAAAATTGCTAGAGGCGATACAGCTGCCTAAAGAACTAGCAGTTGTAAAATGTGCTGCTCATGGTCAAGGTGATGATTTCGTCACTGTTGGGAACAAATTTGCAAATGACATAGCACAATACTGTGCAAGAAATAATCATTCCATTAATCGGAGTAAAGAAAGAGAAATGTCTTCTTGTTCCTTAATGTTTACTAATGAGGTGGGAACATGGGAGGAAGTGAAACAGCTGCAGGATGAGGCAGGAGTTGAGGAAATTAAAGATTGGGTGAAAGCAGGTTGTGCACCAAGGGAAAAAGATCATGTGTGGGTCTATAGGGATGGAAGACCAGTCATGCCAAATAGCATGCTACCAACAATGGCAAGGATGTATCATGGCCAAGGACACCTGGGGAGGGATGCTATGATAAGGGCCTTTAAGCAGACCTAGTATAGTCCAAAATTCAGGCTGATAGCAGAGAGTCTCTGTCAGAGATGCCTGATATGTCAGCAATTCAATCCTGGAAAGAAAACAGTGGTGAGCCTGGGAACAATAGGCAGAGAGGGAGGACCCTTTACAAGAATGCAGATAGACTTCATTGAAATGCCCCAAGTCAACAGATTGAGGTGTGTCCTGGTGGTGGTCTGTTTGTTCTCCAGGTGGGTGGAGGCATATCCAACAAGAAGGAATGATGGGATAACAGTGGCCAAGTTACTGTTAAGAGAGTTCATCCCAAGGTACGGTTTCCCAGTAACCATTGAATCAGACAGAGGACGACATTTTTATAATGAAATCATGGGTCTGGTCTGTGAAGCATTGAGTGTACAGCAGAAGCTACATTGTGCTTACCGACCAGAGGCTTCTGGTGTGGTTGAACAAATGAATGGTACCATCAAAAACAGAATTGGCAAAATGTGCCTAGCCACAGGAATGAAATGGCCCGATGTCTTGCCTCTAGTCCTGATGACCATTAGGTCTACTCCAAACAGAACAACAGGTTTGAGTCCACATAAAAATTATCATGGGACGTGCTATGAGACATGCATTTGTACCAGTCAACAAGCTGATGACTATAACTGATGACATGATTTTGGATTACTGTAAAGGCCTGGCTGACGCAGTTCATTCTGTGTTTCACCAGGTTGGAGAAGACGCCACCACACTTGAAAAGAAACCAGCCCATGATCTGAGCCCAGGGGACTGGGTAAGGATAAAAGTCCACAGAAGAAGGAATTGCTTGGTTCCAAGGTAGGGAAGGCCAAGACAAGTCATTCTGACCACAATGACTGCTGTGAAGTGTGCTGGAGTGAAAAATTGGATACATGCAAGTCACACACTGAGGGTTCCAAATCCAAGAGACGGCACTGGAAAAGAATACTTTGAATGATCAGATTCCAGTGATGATGCAGACAGTGAGGCAGTAAGAAGGAAAAAGAATCCTGAAAGGGAGGAAAGTGAGTCAAGAGAAATTTTCATCCCACCAGAAGAGGTTCTGAAAAGAACAGTGCAAACCGCAGAGGCGAGTTCAGATTCTGAAGAAGTACCTGAGGTTTCAACTAACAGTGACCAACACAAAAAGAAAGAAAGAAAAGAAAAGAATATTCCAACAGAAGTGACACCAGAATCAAATGAGGAAATTGGACAAGGTCCACCTGAGATAATTTTTGATGAAGAAGGGACAGGAAAAGACAGAGAGGGACAGATTGCGGAAAAACCCCAAGGAGGTGTAGGGAACATCGACAGCAAGAAGATTGCGTGTCGGAGACCCGAGGAGGGACAGCAGTAGGGAAATCTCAATTGGTGGAAAAAGAGACTGTTGGAGAAAAGGAAGTTGTTGGAGAAAAGAAAACTGTCAATGAACAAGAGGCAACTGAGACAGAATCTGATGAAAGTGACAATGAGATACATGGAGGACGAGTTCTGAGGAAGAGAACTTGGCTTGGAGAAAGAAACAATAAAGAAGGAAGACAAAAGAGAAATGCTAAAGGAGATCTTTGGCCCAATAAGATAAAGAGACTGAGGTATAGACTGACACGAGTTAACTCTTTGAAAGCTGAACAAGTGAACGAAGTGTCAAGTCAAAATCCAACTAAAGAAGAAGAAACAAAGATACCTGAGAGAACTAAAAGAATAAGAAAACCAAACCAGAGGTACAAGTCACCAGAATGGACGTATGTGGCACTGCCTGAACAAGGAGAAGAGGCAGACAGTCTAGGAAGACCAGAGGAGGCTTTGCTGAAAGTGGTTGCTGAAGAAGATGCTGTGGGAATCCTGAGAGTTATCTTGTCCGACATTGGAGAAGAGACGGATGTTCAGGACCTAATACAGTTTGATGATGATGAAGAAACAGTGAAAAGTGATAAAAATCCAAATTGAATAAATCCAAAGGAATCATTTGGAGAAGAAAAGAAAGAAAGTAATACTAAAACTAGTAGATTGTAATAATCTGTTGGGTGCTTGCTACCCTAAAGTTCGGTAGTGGAGTAGAAGAGGCTAAGTCAAAAGACACGGTCAAATTAGCAAGATGGCTGACACTAACAATAATCAAAGTAGATGTACTTTTCTGAAAAGATGGTGCAAGATGTGCTGCTGCTGTACAGGATTATTAATCCTGCTTTGGAGCGTGCTTGCTCTACTGATTTCTTTTAGAGTAACTATAGACACGTTAGAAGGACATACTGAGAACAGGACTAATATAGGGAAGAGTTCACAGAAGATAGTACCAACTAGAAATAGCAATGTACATATACATAAGGATAGGTCAATTAATGATTTTTCTAGCAATGTTTTTTCAAAATTGTTGTATGAATACGTAAAGACAATGGAAGTAATGGATTGATACGTTTGCATGCAATTACCTGCCTCTGTTTCGGAAGGAGTGACTTATCATCATCTTCCGGCTACGTATGGAATTTCATGTAGTGTGTTGATTAGTATATTTTATCAGTTAGGGAAACTAGATTACAATATGTCTAATGTAGATAATATTCTTGGGCAATTGCCTATGAATAAAGAACTGAATCCTGCAAAAGAAGCTAACACTTTAGGTGAGATTTTTTTAGAAACTAAAGAATTAACCTTAGAATATGTTTTTAGAAACAATTTAACTTGCAGTTTGAAAGGAGAAGAGAAGAATTTTTTAGACATGGTTGAGAGAAGAAGGTTGAACATGCACAAGAAAGCGGAATGGCATAAAATGAGTGAAACAATGTGGGATATTGAGAAAGAAAAAGAATTGAAAAATGGAGCCAGTCCAAATATGGCTATAGATGCCCCACAGAAAGGCAAACTATGCATTACCAGGAAGAGATCCCAGTATGATTATTATTTCATAGGGACTAGTGAGTGCCATGATACATACTTTATTGCAACCGGATGGAGATTTAGAGGAGGAGAGGATCCAGTTTTTCCGGGAGTGTATTATATTTGCGGGAACAAGGCTTATTACCGTTTGCCTGACCATTGGTTTGGCACATGTTATGTTGGCCTGGTCTTTCCAAAGATTTTTCACATGGATAGAGTAGACAATGCTGAACAAATTAATCCATTAACACGCTATAGAAGAGAAACATGGACAGAAATTGTAGGAGATATTTTTGGAGCTTTAATACCAGCAGTGGGAATTTCATTGAATGCAAATGGCATTCGGAAGCTGTCAACAGTGGTGGATCGCTTGTCAACAAGCACCGCTGGAGGATTTCTTTTGGTAAATACTGAAATGGTTGCATTACGCGCTATGGCGATGCAAAATCGACTTGCCCTTGACATTCTTTTGGCAAAAGAGGGTGGAGTCTGTGGAATGCTGAAAGTTCAACATTGTTGCACTTACATTCCTGACGAAAGCAAAGATCTAAAGGTCTATATCAAAAATATTACTGATTTGCATGAAGAATTAGTACCACTGGAAGCTGAAAGTATCTGGACTAAAATGGCTAATAAGATGATTGCTATTAAGAATTTTGTAGCTAAAATAGGTAGTACCATTTTTGGTAAGATATTATTTCCATTAACATGTGTAATTGTTGCATTATTGATTCTTAGACTAGGGTGTATGTGTTGTAGATATAGAAGAAATAAAAAGAAAATTACAAAAGAAAATGTTAAAAGGAGACAAAAGAAACCAGAAAGAGATGCACAAGAAATAGAATTAAAAGAGCTAAGAGAAAGCATGTATATAGAAACTAAGAAAGAAGATGAAATGGAAACAAGGGTTTGAAAAATGAACAAGAAGATATTTTGAATTCCTTCAAAAGGGGATATTAAATTGATTTTTGGGTTTTTGATTTTTGTGGTGATAAGATATCACCAAAGGGGGGATTGATGGAGCAGGGTTTTTACTTTAAAACCAAATACCTGTTTCATTTTCGCATGTTATAATTAAAAGTACTATTGATTAATTAATAACTACTAAAGATTTGTCAAGTCTTGTCTAATCAACCTTTTTAACAGAAGAATTACACGTGGGAATGCTATTGCATGGCTAAAATAATAAGTGAACTAAGTTGGTAAGCAAACTGACAGAAATAGATGTTGCTTATGTGATGTTATTGTGTTTGGCGCTTATAATTAATATGCATTAATGGCTTTTGATGTCGCAAATGGCTAGATAAATACATACACATAAGGGTATTAGTGGGGGAATAACACTGTATAATCATTTCTGTGCAGTAATTTTGTTTTGTGTTTCATTTTACTTAAGTTGACCAATGTGGCCTACTAAAAGATGGCTACCACCCGCAGCCTGCATTCGAGTTGATGGAAAATTTTGCAAGGAGGCTTCGCGCTGCCTGTGACCTTGCCCTCTTGACGAACTGAAAAGCCATGATCATGACGACAAAACCAGGAGAGATGCCAAGTGCCCCTGAACATGATATTTGTTGCTAAAAAAAATACTGACTTTATGAACTTGTAATGATCCCACGAATGGGATACAAATTATCCAAAAGAGACATCCGTAGAAGTAACGAATTAGTTGTGGACCCTTTATTTTCTTTTCATTATTTGAGACGATCAATGTGTGTGAAATTGTACTGATGTATCGCAATGTACCAAGACGACATAATTTCCGCCATTCATCCGTTTTGTACGATATGATTGCAACATTTTGGAATGTAATTTTAGTATAAATATTAGTAGACTAGAGAGGTCTAGTGCCACTTCTTCCCGAACTGATGATCCGAGGTCCCGATGCTGACAGAGAGGACGGTGACTCTACATGATGGCTAGAAACTTTGATTGTTTTGCTGAGGACCGGTTCTGACTTAGGATCTGACTTTTAGCCAGAATAGGTAAATATGAGAGAAATGAATTTGCATTTAATTGGCTTTTCATACAATTTTAGATAAACAAATATTCTGTTTGAATCACTGTGTCGGGTGGTTATTTTATTGTCATGTTATTGAATTTATTTGCTTATTGTAAATTGTTTCACCAGATCTATAGCAACTAGTTGATGCCATTGACCTCAGAGTACATGCAGATTGGTTAGTTATTGAAAGTGTTTTCCCCTTATACATGGCACGGATAGAGTGGTAGGATGAATGTTGGTGTAATGGGCCCCACCAGCGTGTGATGTGTGTGTGCGTGTGTGACTGTGAAATCACTTCGTCCGTGGAAGTAGAGGGGATTCGGAAGCTCCGATCTGCACCAACTCTACAAAGGTATACAGTGGATTGATTCTTCCAAAGAAACTCTAGATGCAAGGTACACTACTCCATGCTCTCATAGTGTAGCACATAGAAGTACGTTTAGCATGTTAGATTGCTAAATTATGTTTCCACCTTGCTAAAAAAAAACATATTGTTATTGTTGCTTCCAACATGCATTAGTGATGTTTTAATAACATTCTGTGTGGTTATTTTAAATGTACTAAGCAACAAGGTAGGCCTCTTGAAATAAACACATTTCAACATAAAGGGGACGATTACGATCTCGCTAGGAAGGCCTCCAGACGTGTTCCAGAACAAGCAAATCCGATTCTGAGCCTATGTTTCCGACCGAGTTGTCCCCGATCCGAATGACCAAGTACGATGCGAAGATCTCGTCCGCGTTGACCAAATTGTTTCCGAACCAGATCCTGCCCATCCGACATTTCCTAGCTGAATCGTGCCGTGCAATGGAGCCAGATTCCGAACAAGCGAGTATGATGCACGTTTTGGACAGCTGTATTGACTTGGTATCAACAAAATGAAACAGCTGTTGGAATTGGAATTCGGGGGGCCGTAGCAGGCCCCCCTGCACCCAGAGCCCTCCGAATAGGTCACAAGGGGTGCTCATGGGTCCCCCTGATCCAAGCATGCAGAGTGTGGCGGGCAACATGGGGTGCCCGCCACAGGGTGTATGCTTTCCCCACCCACCCCTTTTTTGCTATTGGAGCATGTGTATGCGTCGGTACACAGGCTCCCAGAGAGTTCAATGGGAGTCCGAGCGAACCGAGTCCGTCAGCATACGGCTGCATCGTACTCGTTCGGTCGGAGTTGCACAGCGTGATTTGCTAGGAAAGCCCAACGGATCAGAGTCGTAAGGAGGGCTTTCTTAGTGAGATCGTAATCAGCCCCAAAGTGTCTTTTTTAGTGAACTACTTGTGCGTGGTATTATAAAGAATGCAATAGGGCTTTCAAATTACAACAGCATCCTTGGAACCCAGTTTAGGGACTTAGGAATAGGTTAGGAATGTAGAAAGCACAGACACCACATCACCTATGTTTCAGTGGCGTTCTGTGGGTGCTACAACAGTCTATATTTTATTATTCAATTGCTAGTGCAGAAAACTAATTGAACTTGTGATGGCCATGGTTGTGAAAGCAAACCTTGTAGAGCTAAGCCAGAGTTTACAAAACATGTATTTGTATATTGACAGCTTTACTATATCATTAAATTATTTTCGGGGAGTTTCTGTAGCTAACCACAACAAGTGCATTTCAACGGTTCATTGGTTTTGGATCATAGGGCAAATCAACCTAAATTTATAAATATATACAACCCTTTCAAACATCTAGATGAAAACACAATTTTGAAGAAAAAAATTAGATAGGGAATTAAGCCAAAGTGTGAGGTGCCCCAGCACAGGCAATCTACATGTGTATGTATGCCTTTGAAAAAGATAAGTATGAGCAAAAAAAAGGATCAACTGTAAATAAGGGCGGACTCAAAGACACTTTGAATCTTTCAACCAGAAAAAGGAGTGCAACTCCCTGCCTGTTGTAATCTTAAATAAAAAAATAAAAAATTCATAAGTAAAGCTGGACAGACCAGGGTATTGAGGATACACATAAGGGATCAAAACTATTAGGGTCCTCTGTAAAGAAATGAGAGTAAGGGCACCACAACACCACCTGACCAGTAGTAGCTTCTATTCAAGGGCTAAGGGGCTCCGCCCCCTTTTCTTTAACAGTCAAAATTAAAGCAATGCTAAAACTGTTTTTTTTAAACCACATACGCACACGAGCTATTTTGCTGGGGAGCTGCTGCTGCACGCTGCCACTCACAGTGATTGTTGCTAGGCGGGACCAAAGTCTAAAGTATTTGCCAGGCTGATGATCTCCCAGCCCTGAGGCCTGTGAGGTCATCAGCTCTGCAAATACATAGACTTGTAGACCAGTCGCCACCCCCTGATGACGTTGCAGTAAAATTCACCCGGGCGTTTTAAACTGAAGCCCTGAAGTGCTGGGGCTTAAGGTCAGTCAGGGACTGGAGAGGATGATCTCCCCACCCTTTCCCAACTCGTCACAGGGTGGTGGGTGGGTCCCATCCTATGACGAGTTGCAAATGGGTGGGTTGGAGGCTGCAGTCAGAAAGCCGAGATATCGAGTCTGCGCAGTTTGTCATCAAGAATTTTGAATACACACTGTGCAGAGTCGAGGTGTCCCATGCTGGAAGTTAATGTAGGATGCCATTTGAGCTGAGCTGTGTGTTAAGTTTCAGTGCCAGACAACAGACCCATGGCAATGGTGTTGCACACTGCAGGTTCGTGTATCTCATTGAAGTAATTATCTCTTTCCTGCTGCCTGAAGGGTTTTGCAAAACAGCGTCTGTTCTGTATATTCTTTAAATACTTTTCCGGAACTCCATAAAAAACATCCGTGATTGCCAACAATAATGTCTCTATTTTTCTTTCCTCTCTCTTCAAAAACACCTTTCTGAAACCTCTCATTTACTGGCACCTCCAGTGCACGCCTCTTTCAAACACGCGTTTACAGTTCATACAATAGTGGGGTACCACTACTCTTATACAGGTGTCTCTTCCTGGCCATAATTATGTTGGTGGCAGCGAGAGAAAGCCTTGTGCAACTACAGGGCCTCGCTATAGCCATTAGTTTTCAATCCCCAAGACTGTTGCGAGTTAATCTACAACTAGCGGTCGACATATTTTCCCCATTGCATGCCAGATGCCAAACAGAATAGAATTGGAAATGGCAAAGACCACTTCAAGGCCTGCAGCTCTTGGGGAATGGTGACATCTTTGCAGTAGAAAGAGGTTTGCAGGTGTTGTGCATTGCACTTCACATTGAAACAATGGCTTAACAGATGAAATGGCACATGTCAGTAGCCCCTTACAGCCCAGGGATAGATTTGCTCATTCCCCCTGTACCAGCCATGGAGTCACACAGGAGGCAATGCAGTGGTGGGTGCTGGAGCTGACCCAAGTACTCAAGAGCTTAAGTCATTTCTATTCTGATTGAAAGAACCTAGGAACCGAATGTCCCTGACCCCTCCTAATGCAGATAAATCAGTGGGTTGAATACTGGCTCCATATATATCTACACCTCAGGTATGCATCATAATGGAGCCAGCTCCACATATTATCCTTCCAAAGTCGATTATCAGCGCTACTACTTTGGGTTGATAACGCTTAGGGGAAATTTTGCTAGGGTGGCGCAGCACAAAGCAAAATGTAGTAGTGGTTTACAATAATCTGTTATAAAAGTCAGCGAACACAGTGCAAAATTGCGCTGTGCCATGCGAACGGCAGTGCAAACATTATTAAACCTATCCTTTGGTATCTGGAAACCAAGAGACAATGTACGTTTTTTGTGTGTTCTATAAATATTAAATATCAAGAATATATTAGGATGAGTAATCAATATTGTGGTTTGTGCGAGGTCATCGTCAATACAGGTCTCCTCTGAGCCCCCAGAATAGAGATGCCGCACTTGTCCTGGGTGACTCCGATCCGAGAGACACCTGCCGGGAGATCAAGGATTGAGGCACCTGCCGAGGATCAAGGATTGAGGCACCTGCCGAGGTTCAAGGATTGAGGCACCTGCCGGAGGATCAAAGATATAGGCACCTGCCGAGGATAAAGGATTGAGGCACCTGCCGGAGGATCAAGGATTGAGGCACCTGCGAGGATCAAGGATTGAGGCACCTGCCGAGGATCAAGGATTGAGGCACCTGCCAGAATATCAAGGATTACTATGCAATAGCATGCTTTAATTAAACTGAAGATAAGCCAAATGAATACTTCTATGATGGAAACCTGGCGGACTAGCATAGGATGCTGCCTTCCTCGTGATGTGGCTCAGTTTTCACATAC
The DNA here is from genome assembly GCF_964204655.1 of Triturus cristatus. Classification (NCBI taxonomy): domain Eukaryota; kingdom Metazoa; phylum Chordata; class Amphibia; order Caudata; family Salamandridae; genus Triturus; species Triturus cristatus. The sequence goes on along the minus strand of NC_140588.1, from coordinate 835,410,038 downwards.
GCAGTGAAGTGATTACACTAAGAAGACAAAGCCAGTCCTACTGCACATCAGTGAGCGGAAGGGTGTGTCTGGTGAGTGTCGCATGCTTTCCTGGTGTCCAACAATTTCTCCCTCCTTCCTCGGCCCATGATGTCTCTGTCGAGGAAGCCTGGTGGCAAGTACAACCGGCCTCTGTGCTGTGAGGTAGATGTGCCCAGCAGAGTAATAGTGAAATGATGAGTGGGAGTTTGTGTGATTGAATCAGGAAAGGAATAAGGCAGATAGTGGCCTGTGACTAGAGGCTGCACTGAAGTTTTAAATCTTTCTTTTTCATCGAGCTGTCCAGCTACCTATAAATAGATCACCTTTCTGCAGCTGAGCCTACTAAATTAGAAACTGTTGTTTGTTTGAATTCATGTAGGTATAACAAAAGTGAAAAGCATCTAGTTAAGACAGAAGTGTGTATTTTCAGAACTTATAAGCTGATTTTTGGGGAAAAAATGGTTGAATTTTGAAATGTTATTAGATATTGCAGAGATAAATCAGGCAGGATTTGGGAAACGTATTAATAATATTACTAACATGGCGCCAGAGGCTGTTACATATTACCAACCTAGAGGCATTCCACATTGACAAATACTTTTTTCACAATCCTGCTGGCATCCTTGCCTGATGAACTGAGATGTACACTGTGGGATTTCATGAATATGGTTCCACTAAAGTAACCGTCTGATGTGGTCACTATCACAGCACTATATTAGTAACTTGGGATGATTTTCATTGACTATAAGTAGCTCTTACTACAGAAAAGGTTGGAGACCCCCTAATTTAAATAAACCAGTGCTTTGATATGTGAAAGAATAGGTGCTGGAGCATAAGGTTTTATTCAGAGGCCAACCATTGGCACCAGAGTGCTGGGGCTCCATAGACTTGGTTCTGCCTCATGCCTCTTTAGTTTACTGCCAGACACTCCCTGACTTTTTGGCTTGGTCTTGCATGTTTCCTTTTGTCCCGGCTTTTTCTTTGGTGCTGTTGTTGCTTCTTTCACTTCTTCAGTCTTTCCCCCAAAATCCCTAGCCTGCTTCACACAATGCTAAAGAAGGAAGCCAGGCTTGCCTACTAAGCTAGTAATTTTCCAAGATATTTAGAGCATTCTTGTACAAAAGCCAATGAAGGTTATTACTTTTTGTTCTATTTATTTTAAAAATGAGTGCTGGAAAATGCATCATTTTATCCCATTTAAAAAAAAAAAAAAGAGAGATTTGCACTGGAAATGGCAACCGACCGTCCCCAAAACGTTGGACCTCACCCATCCCCTCAGGGTCTACTGGGCCTGACCCTCTCGATACACCACAGGAAAGGGTTTAGTCTATTGAAAATGCAAACTGAAACCTACCTTGGAACTGCTCCAGTACTCACATACAGTGTTCAGATAACTGAAATTAGTGCCACTTCTAGCACACTCCACTGAAATTAACAATGTAGTCTACATTGTATTTAAGCAAAGATGCAGTTTAAATCTTTGAAGGTTGGATATAATAGTGCCTTCTTGAAAGTAAAATATTTTGTATAATTTCCTGAAAACTATATTTGTGTCTTTATAGACTAAACTTTATATCCCTATTCCAGTTTCTATTGGAAAGGTGGTATCACAATTGTATACACCTTACAGTGTTAGCAAAAAGTCATAGTCAAATTAAGTCAAACATGCTTCATTTACAAATAATCCTAGTAACGTCTTCAGTTGAGTATGTGTGGCTTAATAGAGAAACATCAATGATATTAACAGCCAAAATGGTTGTTTGCTATGAACCATGCAATCAGCACTGCACATTGCAAGCAATCGGTGAAAACCTTAGTGAAAACACACAAATGAAATTCAATAAGATCGAGTTTTTTTTAATGCTCATAGATAGAAGTAGGCTGCATAAAGTATAGGTGTGAATTTATCTAGTAATGAGTGTATTGCTGTATCATACAAGCACATGTTTATTGGGTACGGTAGGGTATGAGGCGTAGGCCGTCCTTATAGTCACACACTGAGGGAAGGAAAATAATTATGTTCCCTTTTTATAAACTAAAAGAGATGTCCTAGATTATTCAGAGGCACCAATCATCATTACTTGAGTGTGTTCCTTCCCTTTTGAAGAATTGTGTTTGAAAAATAGAAGTGGGCAAACCCACTAATAAATCTTCTAACTCCCTCTTTCTGGCAAAGGGGTACATGGCGGGGAATATGTTAGTCCAAGGAATGCTATCACATGATATCCAACAGCCCATTCTCCTTCTAGAATAAAGGATGAAGAGGAACGCTGTCTGAAAACTTTAGACATTTAGATGTATGAAATTAACTTACACCAAATATAACCATGGGGATTTTTTTGACTTTAGAACAGCCAAAGGGGCCTCTAGTTGTTTCAAAATACCAGGAGAGCAGGTACATAGTGTCATCTTTGTGTCTATCACTCTATGTTTAAGAGTCTCTTTCTTTCCCCATGCATTGCATTCCATTGTTTTACCCATAGTTTGTCACCTAGAACTTCTGAAAAAAGTTGCCAGTGGTTGCCATAAGGTATCAAACATTTTCAAGTCATTCTTGCTACCTGATTTCTTTAATAAGGCCAAATTGGCTTAAAAAAATGCTGGCTCACCTGCCAAATGATAGTTTCCGTACCTGTTATACAAACTTTTATGTAATGAAGCCATCACATCCAGACAAATTAAATAAATAACATCAAACATTCTACCCTACATTAGAGCATGCACATATGTACAAATAAGCTAAAATGTGCAGTGTAACATATTACCAATATATTCTGTGCTATCAACCTTTAGGCAATTTGTTCATGATAACTGAAATGCTTGTCTCCAAGTCTTTACTCTAACACACTAAAGTTTGGTGAATAACTGTGAGCAAAACATAGTATAGTTGATATTTCCCTAGAATGGGGTGAGATTACAACCTTGTGACTATGGTAGTGTACTGGGGTGTGGGTGCCTTAAAGAACATTTCTTAGCTTGCAAACCTATATTGTCAAAAAAATGATACACTGGCTGGTGCATCTAGCATTTTATAGTAATTCATTATCGTTATATATGATATTTTTTTAACTAAAATGTTGAATAGTATTCCAAATACACCTCTGTATCCTCTACAATTTGTCTTCTCCACCAGCGTGTGAGCGATCCTCTCTGCAATGCCTCATATCCAGTGATGTTGATGTTCACAATCATTTTCTCTATTCTATTGTTGTGTAGGAATATTCAATAGATTGGGAACAGGTAAACATGTTGCCTGTTAAGCATTATGCACATCCATTGTGATGGTGTGAGATGGAGATGGAAGCTGCATTAGCTGAGCATTTTGCCTCCATGCTATCACTGCCTTGGTGCAGGCCGCAGCGTTACTGGCAACATCACTGACTGCATCATAGCTGTTTTTCTTGCTTTGCAACACCCACCACACAATTCTCAGGGCCCAGAAACTGGAATTGGCACTTCAGAATAGAGGGCCAGAACACACAGGCCCTTGGAGATTCTTCTTCAAGCAGATTCACAGCAAAGTTCCAATCTTTGTCCTGTCCTTGGCTGAAGCAGCAACTGCAGGCCAACCGAGCAAAGCATACACAGCAAAGGGGCAGTACTCCTCCTTACAGCTCTCCAGCTCTTCTCCTTGGCAGATGTTCCTCTTGAGTCCAGAAGTGATCAGATTCTCTGGGATTTAATGTCCAATACTTATTCCCCATTTTCTCGTTGTTCTGTTTGTGATAAGGGTCTGGAAGCCCAGTCCAAACCAGTTTTATCATCTCTGGTGCAGTATCACTAGAGGAGGTGGAGACAGCATTGTGCAGAGGAGACACTACATATTCAGGTGCTAGTGAAACTTCTCCTACCATTCTAAATGCAGCCAAGGCCTATTCAGCCTAGCTATGAGTCACCCAGGAAAAGCAGGAAACACCTCAACCCCCCTTTTGGCTGTCTACACTGAATGCGCATAACCAGCTCCCGTCACTCCAAAACCGGACAGTCAATACACAAAACAGCTAAGGCCCACAGAATGGTTTGATAAGAAAATGCCTACATTCTTAAAGTACTAAGAGAAAAAACAGCTGTGATGCACTCAAAAATAATCAATTTACAAACAGTAAACAAAGCTTTAACTAGTAAATATGCTCATACAATCATGTGTGCACCAGGTTGAGTGGCTCTGCGAACCACTAAATACAACAGTACAAATGAGGCCCAGAAGTGTATCTGGGGATGCCCAGTGCACTACAAAAAAACACTATCCAGTGTGAGTCCAACACTTTCATAAACCTTAAGAAACAATACATTTCTCATGAAACACATTTCAATGTAGTGAGTCCATAAATATTCTCTGTGTCAAACAGAATCAGAACGAAATCAAATGTTGATTGCACAACAATTCTTCTTTATTGTTGAAGAAAAACGTTGTTCGTAGTTTCAGTAGCGTAAATCATCATTAACTAATATTCAGAATGACCGTCTTCAAATGTGAGTTTCCCAATGCATTTCGGGCTGATAAAGCAAAGCCCTTCATCAGACGCTTTGTCCGGTATTTACTTTACCTGACTTTTACTTGCTGACCGCTCACTGGTATGTTAGTTAGCTTGCTCTAGACCTTTTGAATGTCACCAATCACGGTTTAGGGTGATGGCTTGTTCACTATTGGTACTCGTGGTGTTTGTGAGTACGATTTTGTTTCTCTTTCAGCTTTACTTTCTGCTTCCACAGCTCAGGGTGATGGCTTGATCACTATTGTTACTCGTGTAGCTTGCGAGTATGGCTTTAGATTTTGTTTCTCGTTTAGTTCCATTTTCAGCTTCTAACCACCACCATAACGCTCCTTTTGCTACTGCGATAGTCCTGTCCCCTTATGAACCATATAGCAAAGATCAATGTGTATATATATGTTGTATTGACAACTATTTAGACCGCTATTGTTTATGATTTACAGATCCCCCTGATGAAGGGCTTTGCTTTATCAGCCCGAAATGCATTGGGAAACTCACATTTGAAGACGGTCATTCTGAATATTAGTTAATGATGATTTACGCTACTGCAACTACGAACAACGTTTTTCTTCAACAATAAAGAAGAATTGTTGTGCAATCAACATTTGATTTCGTTCTGATTCTGTTTGACACAGAGAATATTTATGGACTCACTACATTGAAATGTGTTTCATGAGAAATGTATTGTTTCTTAAGGTTTATGAAAGTGTTGGACTCACACTGGATAGTGTTTTTTTGTAGTGCACTGGGCATCCCCAGATACACTTCTGGGCCTCATTTGTACATTCTTAAAGTGGCATTTTCAAACACACAATTTAAAAAAACATCTTCCTGAAAAGATGTGTTATCAAATTCTGCGTTCAGAGAGCCTAAACTCCATTTCTCTGTCTTGTCCCAATGGAAACTTATACTTTTAAGATGTTACAAAGCAACTCCCATGTAAGCCTTTGGAAAAGATAGCCTTTCAGTTGTGAAAAACAGATTTGGCAGTATTTCACTATCAGGTCTAGTAAAACACACCAGCACATGTCCTACCTTTTGCATACACTGCACCCTGCCCATGGGGGTACCTTGGGCCTACCTGAGGGCTGCCTTACATGTAAGAAAAAGGAAGGTGGGGCCCTGACAAGTGGGTGCACTTTTTCAGATATGGAGCAAGGTAGCACCCCAGTGTCGGGCACACAGCTTGATTCGTCATGCATAACATAGATGCCACAAGTTTAATCTAGTTTCACCAATATTTTATTCTAATTTCATCCAGAACTTCTCAATATTTTAACGCTTGTCCTCTTGTCACATGAGAGGAACTTATGTCTTCACTTTGTCCTAAATGCAGCAGGATTGCCAATCCAGACCTTATCCTAAAGCACAGAGTGTACATACGTTCTCCTCAAAAGTTGATCCTTATAACCCAATGCAGTTCGGGACTAACCTGGCCATTCGTCAGGGGGTCTCTACAAGTTCAAAACAGCGATATTAGACTGTGTGTTTAAAACAGTTTAAACATAATTAAACATTCCTGTAGAAATACATGTCTTAAATTCTAGCTCACCCCAAATTCAACGTCTCCCCGCTAAATAAGTAGCCAAAACATTAGCAAGCATGTAAAAAACCTATTCCCATCTAGTTGTAACCCCACAAGAACACACATTAAACACTGTCCCATACCTTCAGACTCAATTCGGTGAATCACCTTCCCGCCAGATTCACGACCATCAAACATGCTCCACCCACTAACCATTCTACATTTAAGGCACCGCGATGTATCCCCGCCCCTCCATATCACCTTCTGGCAATTAACTTCCACTGTTGTTTATTTAAAAAAACCTGCAAATGTGGTCACGGGCTGCATCTAAGATCGCGTTCACCTCAAAGTCATTTTTAACCAAACCTTATTCTTTGCACATACACACATTATTTTGTCCTTCCTTTGTTTTTAACACTACTATCACATAAGTAATCCTTGCTGATTGTGTCCCCTGAATATATACTCACCCTCTTCCACATTCACATATTCCACATAAGTGTAATTGCATCCACCGTAGCAAAAACCTTCTGTACCTATGGTCCCTAGTCATTTGTTCGTATAGGCAAAACCTTACTCCACTGAGTCACCCTCTACCAACATCTACCACTGCCTTTTCTCCTATGGGTCCCATAATACACTGCGTGCATCATCAAACAGACCTCGATGTCAATGTTGCCTAACCCCCCTGTTTCGTCATCAAACAATAGCTCAATGAAATTATAACAAACCCTCTTGTGTACGCTGACCCAAGCCCAATACCCACACCCTGCCCAAGCATCAAACTCAAAGTTCCCCGCCTGCCCACTGATGTAATCTATGACGTTGATTATAAGATCTATCCTATTTCATTGTAAGCGTGAAATGGTAAAGACATTCTATACAGTTTGATAATACGCATGTTACCACTCTTGATCTGAAATTATGCATAAAACATGAATAAAAACCACAATCGTCCATCATGTACTTGAACAAAAGTCGTTCATCAAAATCCACTATGGGAAGAAACAGTTATTTCCATTGTCTCTCATGTGACAGTGTCATTGTTTGTTCAGTTCTTTCTAATAGTCTTTGGGCGCAACGTGTCAATAGGGTAGTCAGTAATACATCAAAGAAAGGGGGGTGACGAAGTGCACACTGGTTTCTTCATTGTTAATCCTCACATTTGTTAATTTTGAGTTCAGTAAATATTGAGAAGTTGGATTAAAATATTGGTGAAACTGGATTAAACTTGTGGCATCTATGTTATGCATGACAAATCAATCTGTGCGCCAGACACTGGGGTGCTGCCTTGCTCCATATCTGAAGTGTGTAACAAGTACGTGGCTCGGGGCAGACCACGCATTCGGGCTTGCACGCAAACTGAACTTAAAATGAACAAATTTGAGGTTTGACAATGAAGAAACCCGTGTGCACCTCGTCACCCCTCTTTCTTTGAAGTGGGTGCACTTACCAGGTCAGCATGGCACAATAAAACTGTGTGCACAGACACTACAGTAACAGGTCTAAGAGACATTTGAAAGGCTATTTGTGTGGTTGGCACACGCAGGCCCTATAGTAGCATTTGATTTACAAGTCCTGGCACACTCAGTGCAACTTACTAGGGATTTACCAGTAAATAAAATATGCCAATCATGCATAACCAATCAGAATCATAATTTACACAGAGAGAATATACACTTTAGCAGTGATCAGTAGTGATAAAGTGCCCAGAGTGCTTAAGCCAACAAAAACGGGTCAGGAAAAATAGGAGGAAGAAGCAAAAAATCTTGAGCATAACACTGCAAAAAGTCAATTTTCAGCAGAGTGTATTAGGACTGCAGAGGCAGAGGAGAGAATAGCAGAATTGTGGCATTGTGGCACCATGGTCAGTCCATAATGGGGTATGTGCTTGTGGTACATGGGGGTGGAAGGATATGGACCTTTTGCCTCTGCCTAGAGCATATGACTTTTATACTGCGTCGGGTCACTTGTTTTGAGGTTGATTGGAGTGGTTTTGGGTTATGGGATCTTGGTGATCTATGTTGAATATGAAGTAAGGAGGGAGATTGAAAAAATATCTAAAATAAAATATTGTGTTGCCATACTATTGTGGTAAGAATTTAGAAGACAGGTATATAGTGAAGGTAAGTTTCTTTAGTTATACTATGATTAAACCTACATATATGTGCCTTGACAATATATACATCTTCAAGGTGCATAGATGTGGAGTTAGCAATAGTAAATCAGTAACTACCTATTTGCACTTGCCTTCTGAATATTTTTGCCTAAAACATTTTGGGACAATATGTTGGCCAAATTATTGTTTTGTCCTCCATATTCTGTCAGACAACTGTTGATGAGTAGAGAGGCGAGTGAGATAACAAAACCCACGGTGAGAGTATGCCTCTTGCTAAAAACTTCCAGACTGATATAGCCCTATCTGAAAATTGTCACTAAGCCTTACCATCGATTTCTTTTAATCAGATTTTGTTTTAACCTTATTCATTGTCTCCTAGCATAGCAGATTCCCAGGGTGCGAGAAAGGTGAATGACCTAGGCCCATGTACATGTGATAATTTCTCTACCCAGGACACTATGCACTGTACAATGTTCTGTGATCATTTTAGCGATATGCGTAAAAAGTTTTCAACACTTATTTTAAAGAGAAAAGGTTTTATGCCGATTAGACCTGCATTTTTATATCTGCAGATGCTAAATGACCCCTGGGCGACTTTTAATCTCGTAAGTCTTTTAGTGGCCATTGTGAGGCAAAGGAAAAATTGCATTTAATGTTAATAACCCGGTTGCTTCTGCATGAATAGATGAGTTCTGTTTTAACGTTCGCCCTTCTACCTGAGAAGTCTTGCAGTATAATATGTATCCTGGTTTGTTTGCCCTCTCTTGAGGTGTTACAGAGACATTTTTTTTTTTTTTTGGCCTCATCTATGTCATGACCGCAAAGACCTAGCTGAACAAGCAAGGCAACACGGGCTTGTGAGATAGGAGGCAAGCAGACTCAGTGATAAAGCTGGTAAGGGATGGCGGCTGATCAAGGAGGGCCCAACCCTTGTGCAATTGCCAAACATGTACAGCCCGGAGCCAAGATGTTAAGCCGGCCAATACTGCCAGAACTGACCATTTGGGCAGGTATAAGCTACGTAAAGTAGCAAAACGTGTCATGGCAAGATAATCATCGGACAAGGGGGGAAAAAAAAAAAAAAAAACCTTCGCTACTTACACAATCCAATCTAGCAACAGCCAGAAAGCTCTTTTCCTAGGATTTCCAGACCTGGCCAAATCAAGTTTCGAGATTTGGAAAATTGATGAACACCAGTCAGATAAAGTAGGGGGATCAGCTTCTTTCCAACGCTTGCAAATTTCCCTACGTGCTGCCAACATACAGTAAAAGATGAGATTATTGACTGGACTCTGAACCGAGTCCAGAATACCAAAGACTACTAGCTTGAGATCTATAATGACTGAAAAACCCAGAGAAGATGTAAGATTCTTGCCAATAGCGTCCCAATAGGATGACAATTGGGGGTATTCAAAAAACATGTGGGGGTCAGAAGCGGATATAACACCACATCGGGGACAAGACACCTGAGCGGCTCCAGAAAACTTAGACAGCCTCTGTGGGGAGTAGTATGCCCTATGTATGGTAAATACGTGATTTCTTCGAAGCCAAGCTGGCTTAACTACGTCCCACATAACTGTGCAGGATTTTATCCAAAGATCATGCAGATTGCAGCTAGATATCACAGAGCCCCAGAGTTGTTCAGGTAGATTAAATTCCCCGTCAAGTTCCTCAAGTATTGACTTATACCACAGGGAGATCTCCTTTAAGACAGGTGGTTTGTCCATTAAAAGAGATACCAGTTGACTACTGCCCCCAACAGGAAAATTCTTACAGCGAGGATTTTGACTATGAAGAGCCTGTGCCCAGCTTGATATTTGAAGAAATTTAAATCTAGAAAAATTGGGACCTATTTTATTACTCAAAAATTCCCAAGGAAGCAACACCCCATCAGTAAACAGGTGCCCTCAAACTGATATGCCTGCCTCTTTCAAAGGGGCTGATAGTACATCCTTCGACCAGGCCGGGGGCACCGGTAAATCCCAAATGGGTGCTCTGTCTGAATAGTATCCCAATTTAATCGATGATCTGATGTTAAACCAAGTTTTGGCAAAACTCTGTAACACCTTGCGTTTAACCTTCTTAAAGTACTTGGGATCACCAAACTTAAATAAAAAACCAGACTGCCCAATTCCTTCCACCTCCAACATCGTGGAAGACATTGTCCCTATCCCCTGATCAGATGGCATTTTTAAGAGCATACGGGCATGGGATAACTGGAAAGCCCAATGCGTAAATCTGTAGACCAGGACCTGCTAGTCCCCCCTTCTCACGACGCCGCCTGATTTTTTTCCATGCAATCCTAACATTCTTTTTTTTCCAAATGAAAGAACTAATGTTGGCCTGTAACTTGGACAAAGAAAGTTTATCGAAATATAGTGGAATAGTATTAAATAAAAACGTGAATTTTGGCAATATGGACATTTTGACCAGATTTGCACGTCCCAGAACTGACAGGGAGAGGTGTCCCCAAGCATCCATTAGTTTCCGACATTCTTTAGCAACCACAGATAGATTAGTAGACGCAATTAAATTGATGTCTTTAATGATTCTTAGCCCCAAATATCTCAAGCTTGTGCTAAATGGTACGGTAACTCCAGTCATATCAGTATTCCAAGCCATAATTTCGGTTTTTGAGGCATTCACCTCGTACCCCGAAACATTCCCACATTCAAGGGCTAGCTTGATGGCAGTGGGAAAGGCAGTACTGATATCTGATGTTAAGATCATAACGTCGTCCGCATACAGGGCCACCTTCTTCTCCCATGTTTTGAACTTAAAGGGCTTGATGGTATCATTATCCCGTAATAACTGAGCGAAGGGCTCAATATACAGATCGAAAAGCAAGGGAGAAAGAGGGCAGCACTGCCGCGTTCCTCTTGTGATGTTAAAGGACTCGGATAGGCCCCCATTAACCAAAACAGATGCCAATGGACACTGATATAAGAGTCGTATGGCTCTGCAGAAACCTTCACCCAAGTTGAACTTAGCCAAGATGCCGGACAGGTACATCCAGTTGACTCTGTCGAATGCCTTGGTTGCGTCCAACGTGAGGATAGCAAATGGTAAAGAGTTAGCAGTAGCCATATCTATAGCTCCCACCAGATCATAGGTTAATTCAAAGAGCTGGCGACCCTTTACAAAACCCTTCTGGTTAGGATGAAGAATATCAGGGGCAACCTTACCCAGTCTCATAGCCAAAAGAGCGGCAAAGATTTTATAATCGGCATTGAGAATGGAAATTGGAAGATATGATCCGCACTCTGAGGGGGGCTTGCCAGACTTAAGTATTAAAGTGATAGAGGCGTTATTCCAGGAGCTGGGAGGAAGTGCCCCTTCCTGTAGTATTTGGTTGAACAGCAAAACCAGAAAAGGAGAAATCTCTTCCACCAGCTGCTTATATATTTCAACTGGTAGGCCATCTGGCCCTGCCGCCTTGCCACTCTTACTTCCGCAGATTATGGCTACCACCTCTTCCTTCGTAATTGGCATATCTAAAAAAGCTCTTTGATCTGACGGGAGCGAGGGCAAAGATATATTATTTAGCCACTCTCTAATATACTCTGGGGAGATGACCTTATCCTCTTGATAGATCTCCTGAAAGAAATCTTTAAATGCCGTTCTAATTTCTGGATCCAACGTTAAGGACCCAGAACCAGAGTTGATAGAATAAATTGTATTGCAAACCTGGTCAGTTCTGGACTTCCAAGCGAGCAATTTGCCAGCCCCTTCACCAAATTCAAATTGGGACAGTTTACTAGCTTCCCATCTGCAAAGCAGGCGTTGCCTTAAAACTGAAGCCAATTGTGTTTTAAGCACCAGCAATTTCTCTTTACTGGCCGAGATAAGGCTAGAATTGTTATTACTACTACTGAGATCGAATTCTGCCTGCGCTAATAAAAGATTGGCTTCGATAGAAGCTACTTCCTGGGTATACTGCTTCCTACGAAATATGACCTTGTTTTTAATCGCACCACGCAGGAAGCATTTGAATGCATCCCATACAGTGTTCATGGATGCTGTAGTGATGTTAAGTTGCATAAATTCACGTGTCTCCAATTTTAGATAAGCAACATCATCCAATGATGAAAGAAAAATGCGATCGAAAGACCATGATCTGTTAGGGAGCTGCACAATGCCTGCAAGATCTAACTTTACTGCAGAATGGTCCGACAGATGGGAAGGGAGATAACTAACATTCTTTATAGAGCCTTGCAAGTTGCGGCTCATCAAAAAGAAATCGATCCTAGACTGGTGGTGATATTTAAGGTTCCGAAAAGAAAAACCAGTTTGCTGACCTGCCCTTACCCGCCAAATATCAATGTACCCATATTGCTGCATGAGATTAAGTAGTAGCGCTCTAGATTTAGAGAGGACTTGCTGTCGACTCAATGGCGTTTTATCCAGAGCGTAATCAAGCACGATGTTAAAATCCCTGCGATGATAATAGGTTCAGGGAAGTGCAAAAGCTGTGAAAATAGAGATTCCAATACTGAAGGATCATCTCTATTGGGCCCATAATATCCTACCAGTGTTATTCGAAGACCCCCTATCTCTACCATAGCAATTGCCCATCTACCAGCTGGATCTACCAGCTAACTAACCAATCTGGTGGCAATAGTTTTCTTTAAAAAAATGGATACACCTCTCATATTAAGCGACTGGGAGGTTCAAACGGGTATGTCTATTCACCTGTCATTTTTAACCAAAGCAAGTATCTCGCTCTCCACCAAATGGGTCTCCTGTAGAATAATGACCTGCGCATCAGAATCGCGCAGATATTGTAAGATTCTATTTGCCCTAGGCTTGGTGCGCAGGCCATTAACATTCCAGGAGAGGATCCTAAGGTCACTCATAGCCATGAAATCTAAAAAGAAAAAGCTTACAATTCTTAGCCAAGTTATCCAACATTATGAAAAAAGATCATGTCTGCAACCAATACAAAGATGAGGATCTGTTTCGTTTTTGTGCCCTCCCCCTCCCATTCACACCCACACCCAAACCCTGGCCCAAGCACCCTCCCCCCCACCCATGAGGAACCCTGATTCTACCTAACCGGATCAAGCCCGGTTTGTGGTACTCCCAGCCCTCTACTGAGCCCACACAGGGCGTCGCTAACTAAGTGCTATACTATAGTTATAGAGCAGCAGTCCTCACAAATTCCTCTATAAAAGAAAAGAAACCCCCTATTTTTTATTTTCCTCTTCTTCCCCTTTTCTTCCCGTTTTCTTCCCTTTCCATTTCCCCCCTTGCCTTCCCTTTTTCTTATATTGCCCCTTTTCTTCTCTTTACTCATTTGCTTCCCTTTCCTCCTTTCAATTTTTTTATTTTATAAAGCCCTTCCCTTTTTTTTTTTTTTTGATTTTCCCACTTATAGATTATTTTCCACCAAGTCTATCTAAGTTAAACTGAACTTGCCCATAAGCACGTGAACACTTGCTAACAGAACAAAAGAAAGTAGATGAAATCTGTTTTATGGACAAGAAAAAAATAAAGGAAAATAGAGGAAAGAGGTAAAGGGAAATTGCATTAATGCTTCCAAAGAGATCAAAGACAGAGATAATAAGATAATAGGATAATGAGAACAAGGTCTCAAGAAGGGCACAAAAAGGGCACAAAAAGGACAGCACCGTCCTTAAACCCCCTCCAACGACCTCAGAAGATCGTCTGCAGCCTGTACTGTTCGAATATTGTGCATTTTGTTATTGATCATAATTTTAAGGGCAGCAGGAAACCCCATCTGAACAGATGCACCAAGCTTTCTAAAAGCCTCCATTCTACTACCTAACTCCCACTGTCTCTCGAGGGTGACCCTTGACAGGTCGGATCGAATTTGAAAAGTGAAACCCACCTCTGCCAGGGATTTTTGCTTAAGTGCAAGGTTGAGGACATGTTCTTTCAGTGAGTAGGTATGACAGTTCAATAGAATCTTCCTTGGTTTTATCCGTTGTGGGTTCCGCCTAAATGGCTCTCTGTGTACTCGCTGTATCTCAGATGATAATTCCTCCTTCGATTGGTCCAATTTAAGGGAGTGTTTCAAGAGGGTGACAATGTAGCGCTTAATATCAGATCCTTCGCTACCCTCAGGCACATGCAAAATTGGAATGTTGCTCCGTCTAGCATTATTTTCAAGGGTCTCCATTCTATCGGCAATAGCATTATCAACTCTCTTAAGACTCTCAATTTCCTCCTTAGCTTTGTCAAGCTGTGCCGACATGCTAGTCACTGTCTCTTCTAGAACTCCTGTTCTCATGCAGAGTCCATCGATGTTGGTATCAAGAGATTCGCAGTAGTTTCTTATCTCCCGCTGGTTAGATGCGGACTCTTCAAAGCCCCTCTTGATGTCCGCTGAGAGAGTAGTGAACATGTGCTGAAGGGGGGAATCTAGAAAGTCTGGAGGAGAAAGGCCTGCAATCAAACCACTCTTAAGGTTGATAGTGCTAACTGAGTTAGGATTCAAGTGTAACATTTCAATGGCAGGCGAGAGCTCCTGTTGGACAGCGGGATCAAGAACCTGCCCTTCGTCCTTTCCAGTAGGCATACCTACACCCCCATCCAAGTCAGAAACGCCTGGAACCTCGTTGCTAGAGACTGAAGGATCATGTTGTAGTACCCTACTAAGATCCAGCTCTAGCGGGGGTAAATCAGCTGGGTGGGTTGGGCCTACATTGGTTTGCTTGCGGAGCTCCCCAGGATCAATAGGCGCCTTAGAGAGATCATTCACAGCCGGGGCTAGAGCCAATGCTAAAGATAAGTCAGCCGCAGGAGTGCAAGCCCTTACAGATGGAACCAGGGGTGCACCAGACACCAGAGCTACCTATTGAGGAGACAGCTCAGAGGAACCAGAAAAACCCCCTGCAATTGAAGTGGCCGACATATCAGCCGACATATCAGCTGGTTTTAACAAGGAGGTGGAGACAAAGGGAGTCTGAGACAAAAGTTGAGGTTGAGGTTGAGCCAAATCCAATAGTTGAGGAACAACCTTGAAATATGAACGTAGTGAAGGTGTAATTCTTGAGGAGGAATCTAAAAGCGGTTTGGCAGATTTATTCACCTTAGCTGCTTTTCCTGACCTCTTCGTGTGCTTGGCTTTGACTTCAACGTGCAAATATGAAGAAGTTTTGGAGGAGATCTGGGGTTCAGGAGGTTTTGTTTTATGGGAAGGTGCGGTAAATTCACTACCCCCTTTTATTCCACCCTGGAGATCGCTAATGCAATCCAGCTTTGTAACTGAATTATAGCCAGCCTCAACAGCCGGCCCAACAAAGGGCCTCCTGGGCAGCTTACTTAAGCATGTGCGTCTTCTTTCTGCCTTATTTTTAAATTTCTCTCCCAAAGATTTAGTTATAAATAACCCCTTATTAGTAGGAGACAAAGGTGTTTCTATCTTTTGGGAGTAAACCACACGTGCATTGGCTCTAGCAGTGGCTCTCGTAGTGACCCTCGTGGAGTTACTAATCCCCACCACCCCGGCTCTAAAGCAGAGATTACCTGGCACTTGTAAATGGGGCCTCTCTGAACTCCCGACTGCGTGGAACAACTCCTCACAAATAAATAACTCCCTGTCAGGGATCTTACCCGAAACCTGTTTGACCGAGTTAAAGCAAGCAGCTGTACACTCAATATTACTTCCCTCTTGCTGTTTAAAAATAGCACTGCTCCGGTGAACGCAGGTTCCAGGTTGAAAGTCACGGCGAGAGCTCCACTGTCTCCTCCCACGACAGAGTTCCAGAGCAGCCCGGAACCAGGGCCACAAACTATGCTGATCATTTGCTGACGGTGGAGCTACTGAGGCCGAGTCCTCGAGAAATGTTTGCCCCACGCCTAACCTCGGAGTCATGGAGGTAGAAAGAGGACCGCCCTGCACGGCTGTTCGGCAAACTCAACTCCCAAAAAAGCACCGAAGTAAGTAATTTGTTTAAAAAGACCAAAGCTGGCTCATTAATCTCAGATAGGGGGATCCCCGATTATTCAGAATGCTAAAAAACGGTCAGAAAGTCCGAGAATAGCGGCGAGGAAACTGCATTTAAACCGACGCCCTGCTGGATTCTCGGAGCAGAGTACCGCGGCAGCTAGCCTGCTGCCGCCATGTTCCTCCTCTGTGCTATTTTAGGATTGTGGCTTATGAGCTGCAGGTTGCAAAAGTTCTCTGTGAAAAAAGCGATATTTTTTAATAGATTTTCCCCTTCAATGTGAATTGTTGGTAGCTTGTCTTATTTGCTTTTCTAGGAATTCTGGTGATGATATATTTTATGGTGCCCAAGATTATCTATGAAATTTGTAATCTTATTGTCGTGGTATATGTTGTACGCTGTGTACTTTTATGGTTTTTGTTAACCGAATAAAGTGGCTTTGACTGTGTAGTAGTATGGTAGTTGTAATACTGTGACGGCAGTGTTTGAAGGCGGCATATATTCTGCATGTATTTTTCTGTCATATGATTTGCAGCTCTTGGGCAATTCGGCAATAGACAATTGCAACTAACTACTGAAACTGCAGAAACTAGAGGATAGGTCACAAGGCACCAGTAGTCTCCTTTTTCAAAGGTTTACCTCATGTGTTTGTCAATGACCACAACAATTAAGAAGTTCAGCAATAGAAATATGAATGCAAATGTAGATATAATAATCAATACGACAAGTTAAACCATGAAAAATCAGAAGAGGTAAGCCATGGAAAAAATTTCAAAGGCAATGACTTGTTCCAAAACAGACAGCGGATCAACATATCAGCAAATGGACCATCCTGTGTGGGCGCACGGCAGATGGCAAAGGAGTGGCCATAAAAATAGAAAAGTGTACTGGCTGAGCCAATGACTCTGGGTTTCACCAGTAGGTATGATGGCATTTGTATCCAAGCATATGAAACAGAAACAAAAAGCTAAAATAAAGATGCCACTGCCTCGTTTGTGGTGGCCATGGGATGTAATTTAAGTTGAAAATGTAAGAAACATTAGCAATTGCATAAAAGAAGAGCCATTGGAATTTTGTGATTCTGTGACGATATATTTTTTTTTGCATAAGCATGGATTTGCTACAATTGCAGCATAATCTTTGCCCAGACAGTATTACCATGAGTGAAAATGGTAAAACAATGAAGCAAGACTCCCAAGAAATGTGCCGCATTATTTCGCTTAATTTGCCTTTTCCCGTTGCATAATGTAGTCAATCCTGCTGCATAATTTGGTGCTCCCCTGCCTCATAATTTCAGTGGCCCTACATATAATTTTAAAAGAAAAGTATGTTTGCTTTGTTTCAAGCATATGTACTTAGACATGATAGAAATACACTTTTGAGATTTAATGCACATAATAGAAAAATAAGGGCATTATCGTCGCTTTAGTGGCACTTTTTGCCGCTAAAGTGGCTTTAATCTTAACGCCCTATCAGCATGGACACGTTAGCGCATGTTTCCATGCATTTTCACCCTTTCCCTGAATGCCCAGCTGTGCATCTCTAATGAGATGCAAAGTGGGAGTTCCTCCCCCAAATAACGGGACAAATGTCGCTAACCGACATTTCTCCGATTATCAAACCTCCCGCTAACGGGCATGGCGATAAGAAAAGGAGCGCTAACCGCTCTTATCGCTACTTTTCTTACGCCTGCTTTTAATCTGACTTAGCCATTATATCCAATGGAAGGTGGATATACTGTTTAAGTCTGCCCTCCCCTATCACCAACGTTTCGCCGATCGCTGTACGATTATCGCTGGATTTCCAGCGATAATCGCACAATATGTAGCTATCGCTGGTATTTCTATCGCTTTTGAGATAAGCATCGCTGATAGCATGCTATCTCAGCAATAGAAACCAGCAATAGCCGGCGATAATTATCCTAGCGCTAAGTGCGTTTAGCTATAATTATCGCTGGTTGTTGGTGATATGCCCCTAAGTTTCTTATCTACACAAATAAAAGTTACCATTGGCTTTGAGTTATTGTAATGTTAAGACGTAGTACATTGGGTGCTAAAGAAAATAAGCAAAGATTGCCAAAGCCAATCGGTGACAAGCTTCGGATCTACTGGTTTTGTTAGTGGTATTAGCCATGCAGCACAATCTCCCAGATGGAATACTGCATTGCTAAAGAATAAAAAAAAGCTTTTGTCGCAGCCAACAATGACATTTTATAGGTATGTCTGCCACTCCCTGCACATGCGTATGAAATAACAAGGCTTTTTTTTTTTTTTTTAGTTACCAAACCTAGTTCCATTGGTAATTAAAAAGTATGTAAAAGCATTTTTTTAATCAAGTGGGAAGGTGAAGCAACACAGGTGAAGTACCAAAGCTTGGGAGGTAAACAACATGGGGGTAGAATCAACACAGAGGGTGATATGCGTTAGAAAATGGGGGACACAGGTGGAGGGCCAAAGCAAAATGGGAGGCATGGGTTTAGAGATCAAATGAAAGATAGCAATGTGCAGTTTGGAAGTGTGGGAGAAGCACCTGGGCAAGATAGAGGAACATGTACATGGTGGGGGGACAGAAGCAGACAAGGGAGACATTTGGAAAACATGTGCACTCTCATAGAATGCTAAAAGAAAAAGAAACAAGTAGCTTCTGAAAAATGGAGCAGTAGAAAGACGCAAAAATTCATCTGTGTTCCAGGAGAGGGACAAACAGAAGAAGAAAGGAAGCCCGCAAATGTTAACAAATAAGAAGCAAGCACATGAGAATGATAATTCAACGACAATAGCACAAGTGGGCACAATGAGGCCATTCCATTAATAGTGTCCATTCCGACTTATGTATTCATTAAATAATGCACAAATTGACAACAGAACAAAAGCAGACAGCTGTTTTCGTGAATCTCTGGGCACCCATGCTTAAACCCTAAAGAACAGTCTCAGGGCCAGATGTACGAACTGCAAAAATAGCGCCTCCCAAATTGCGACTCATTTGTGACTCGCAATTTGCGAGGCGCTATTTGGCATGTACAACAGTGTGTTTAATACTGTTTGCTATTCCCTATGGGGTCGCAAATTGTGAGGCTCATGAATATTAATGAACCTCTCGCAATTTGCGAGCCCATTAGGAATGACATGCCCTCCCAGGGATGGTGGCCTGCTGGGCTCAGCAGACCACCATGTCTGGGACTGTCTTAAATGAAGCAGTTTTTTTGGGAAATGCAGCCTGTTTTCCTTAAAGGAAAATGGGCTGCATTCCACCCCCCAAAAAATGAAGCGTTTTTGTTTCCTTTTTTAAGGGAAGGTAGTGGTCTCAGTCACAAAGTGGAAGGGGTCTTGGGAGCCCTTCCAGATTGCAGATTGCAAATTAAAGAGGGTGCTAATTTGCAAATGTTTTGCAACCGCAATTGTGGTCACAAAACATTCATACATTGCTTTACGGATGCTATTAGGAAGGTTACCCCCGTTCCTAATAGCGACTCGCAATTCCTAAATAGCGAGTCGCAAATAAATTGTGACTTTCTATTTAGGAATTGTACATTGCCCTGGGCCATTTTGCATGTGCAAACGGGTCACAAACCCGTTTGCACATGCAATTTAGGGTCATACATCTGGCCCTCAGTCTTTTTCTGTTCTCCACACATACCTTTGGTACACAATGGGGCAGTCATCTGATTTGGAACACTTGAGTGAAGCTGTGTTATCCAAGGGAAATCATCGTATATTATTTTTCTGGAGACAGAGTTTCAATTCCAGTTGTGACCAATAAGCAGCACCTTGACTTAGGACCTTTAGCTACACGGATTGAGAGTATTTATAAATGGATAAAAGCAGTGGCAGCTGATCGCAATGCGAAGTGGTAGGGCAGCATGGGGACATACAAAACTCTAAAACACAAATATATACATAAAAAATATAAAATAGTATTTACCTGCTGTTGGGGCTGCCGCGTTGCTCCTCTCAGGATCCTCAAGTCCCATGCTGGCTCCTAAATGACAATCTCAACACTGAACTCATGATGCTGGGGATACTATTACCCAGCATGGGAGAAGTACTGGGATTGGTCTTAGCAGTCCGGTTTGGCACTCAGACAGGGCCTGGGAGCCTGTGTCTCTTCTCCACCTGGCTGAGCAACACAGCTCGAATTGGAGAATTGCTAAGCACGCATGTTGTTTGGCCATCTGAAGACGTCAGGCCAAACTGACATGCGCACTTTCCAGTGCTCATCCCTTCTCCCAGAAGCTCAGGATGCCCCGCCCTATGACTCGGCTGGCTCTGTGTGGAAACACTACACTCAGTGAAAAATAAAATGATAATAAAATTGTTTTATTATCATTTTATTTTTCCCTTTTGCCTCTGCTGGCTATCAGCAGTGGGGCTATGTTCACCTGTAACACAAGAGGAGCAACCCCTGGATAAAAGACCGGTATTAAATGCAAATTGAAGATTTTGGCACCTGTACCATTCACTTCTTCATCAATGTTCTGGAAACTATCATGTACAAAAGCACAATAAAATAAAACACAAAACAAATTAAAGAAATATAAATATGGAGAATGGGAACCGTTATTAAATTCTAGCTTTCAATTTGAAACCCTTTGTAATACTCGGCAAATCACTTTTCTCTCTTAGTGCTTCATATCTCAACTGGACCTCGCTATCAATGTATAACTTATTTGAAACCATGATATTTTTCAACACTTGAAAATTGGGTGAAATTGGGTAAAAATAATGTAATGTACAACTATAGCCACTCATCAAAGTTTACAGTGGAGTACAGGTCACAGCTATTCACTGTCCACAGATGCCGCCCTCATACATTTGGCAATTTTTTCAAAATCATTATTCATCATTTTTTTTTTAAGTTATCTTTCTACAAGCTCAAGCACAAAGACAGACAGATAGACCTCACAGACAGGTGAGACTGAAAGATATAGAACAGAGAGACAGGACAGAAATGGGAAGATGAAGGAGGACATACAGAAAGATACATCTGTGAAACAATGGATAGGTAGCAAAGAGATCGAGATCTAGAGAGAGACAAATTGATTAACAAAGATATAGTCATGCACATACAACAACATAACAAAAAAGACAACTATAGGTAAGGTAGAACTTGAGTGAGAGGTTAACAGTCAATTCAATTTAACATATTCAGAATCTTTTTGTAGATCAATGAAAGTACATAAAAAAGCACCATAGAATGAAATGTTAAAAATAGTTCCATGCAAAATAATTTAAAATGCATTCAATAAAATAATTAATAAAATCCATCCTCAAAAAATCCTCCTATTATCTCTAAGTGAAAAAGGATTATCATTCTATAACCATCTTTCAATCTTTTTCATAAACCAATTTATCCAAATGTACAAGGGATTCCCCTCTTTTTACAGCTTAGGTAAAATAACCTGCAACAGTTCGGCAGTCTGTTTCAATTTCAAGAGTACATATAAAATTCATTGCATGTTTATAACAGTAATGTTTCTTAGTTACAAAAATTGGTTGTAGAAATGTCTTGATAAAACCTACAAAAGAGCATAAAGTCCACCAGAGACTGGATAGGTTTCCCATTGCATGGACACCTGTGAATTGTTTTCTTCCATTTTTCATGTTTTGTAAATGCCACCAGATTGTGAATTGTGCCAAGCCACAACTTTGTCAAATATAATCTATCTTGCACGCTACTTTGGCTAGGTATTCAGGTATCCCTGAGAAGATTATACAAGACAGATATCTTGACACAGTTTTTTCCCTTCTCTGCTATCTCTGTCTTGGCACTGTTTCTCCAAATATATCATTTTAAGTTATTTATTTTGATATTGCAATATTCTCACAGGTTTTATCACTGACAGATCTTCGTCAACATCTTTATATAGCTTATCCATATATTAGTATTTCCAGGCTAAACAATCCTCATTTATACCCCTTGTAAACTAATAGATCAATGGACAGACTGATAGAGGACTAGACACCCAACATTTGTTCACCAAGCCCATGTGCAGGAGAACTGTGGCCTGGATTTTCTCTATTTATTTACAACTGCATGTTTTAAAACAAAGAGGAGGAGGGCTGACAAAGGAGTGGAGAAAACGAGTAAGCAGAAGAAGAAAGAGAGGAGGAGGATGAACCAGAAGAAATCAACCAGAGAGCAAAGATGGTGCGGATGAAGGGGGGCTGGAGCACTGAAGAGCATCATTGTTTGCATCACCATGTAGACCAAACACAGTGTCAGAGAAGAAGCACCCAGGTGAATACTGTGCCCTATCAAGGTTAGGCTCTGACTCTCAGATGATGAACCAAACAGTAATGATACACTTGTAGTATGCCAGAAATAGGAAACAAACAGTAACATTGGAATAATGCAATGCAGAGAGGACTAGCATCTGTATCATAAGACACTGAGAGGAAAAGGTGGGCACAACAACAGAAACAACACAAGAGCTCACAAGAAGGCCTCTGACCAAAGCAAGGAATGGTGAGTATTGCATTTCTTTACTTCTCCCTCACCCCTCCAAATGTGGAGTCATCCAGTATAAGGACAAAATGCAGTCACTCACAGCAAAGGTAGCCAGTGTTTGAAGGGGGATTAATAGCTGCCCCAGAATATATGCTATAGCAGGATAGATAAGAATGCGAATGACACAACAATTGACCAATGGATGAAGAGGGTTGGCTGAAAGCTCGTATATGTAAGTACATTTTATGTATGATATTTAGTAAAATAAAAAAGTCTTGCTTTTGCCAGACCTAAAACAAATCATAGAAGGCAGTCAAGGCCATGAACAGCCCACCTCAAGCAAAAATTGAGATCATAATATAACACTGCAGACAATGAAAGGATGAGAAACATTGCATTTAGAAACCTCATACATGGAAAATTAGAAGGCCAAGCAAAAGCAGATCTCAAAGATGGCTTTCTAAACAGAAATCCACAAGACAATGGAAAATGTGTTAAGGATAAAATCCTGGAAATTATAAATTCAATGCAGTGATCATTTGATGCTGGAGTAGGGAGAATGAGATGATGCGAAAGAGATCTACTACACAGAGGAGGAAAAATCCCTTTCTGAGACAAGTGCATTGCTGAAACTGCCATGAACCCCAGATAACGCTGCACTGGAGGTACCAAGTGACCCAACAAAGGACCCTATATGAGTTAATGTCCAATAGGGGCAAATAAAAAGATACCTCAATGCACAGTTTACCTGTTTACAACCTAGAGAAAATCTGCCCCCAAGGATATGCTCCCACCTATAACCTTAAATGAATTACCAACACACTTGCTTGTTTCTTGCTTGTTTACCAGTGGCAGTTTCAAAAAGATATATAAAAGACAACCCATCCAACCCCTCCTCATCTTTGTAATTATGAGTAGCGTTAGAAGAAGCCAAGGAGGTGTATTACACAGGTCCAAAGGAACGAATACAAGCACAGATATAGGGACACCTGTCATCATCATCATGAACAAGAGACCATTTAATGGGAGCAGGTAGGGCAGTTGTTTCAACCACTCACATATAAATCTTAAAACCAAGAGGACAAATAGAGAAGTAGCACAATGAAGCACTCTTGGCTGAGCCATCAAATTATGTCAAAAGCAAACGAGACAGCACAATAGTGAGATTACACTGTTAAATAACTGCTATAACCGGTGACAAACAATGTACCTTGCGGGAAGAGAATGTACGCTTGTATGCCACTGCCGTTTGCTACTTGTTCAATAAAAAGATTTAAAAAAAAAAAAAAAGCAACTTAACTTTAAAGTAAATAATGGATGCCCCTCAACTCCACTTCATGAACTAGTAAGTATTGTTTGGTGGCCATAAAGATAGAATCAACCGTCTCAACCCTCGGAGAAATATGTGCCTACTACATCTATATTTAAACAACACAAGGGATCCCAGAAAAGCCAGAATAAACCGGCATATTTTGAATAAAGTATCAGGGACAGTGGGCATCAAAATGGAGAAGTAGAATATGCTTGGGAACAAATGAAAAAAGAGAGAAGTATCCAACTAAGGTCTACAGATAGAGATGACTACTAAAACCAGGACTGACCTGAAAGTAGAGCTGGTAAAGAAACCTTAAATAATAGATAACATCAGAAAGGGTATTCAGACAAAATATCGAGTCCGTAATATAGACTGACACAATTATCGAGTTGGAAATATCGCGACACAGGAATATCGTCAGCAAGAACATCATGGATAAGAATACCGAACTTAAGGTAAGTAATATCGATTGTTAAAATATAAAAATCACGAATATCATTTGAAAAAGTAATTGTTTAAATTATCTATTTTTTTAATTAGTGTTATTCATTTTATCATATCTTTTAAAAGTATGTGATCTAATATTTTTGTATAAGTATTGTTTATGTTTTTTATTATGTGCTACATTTTTTGTAGTAATTAACTTTAATTTAATTTAATTTTGTGTTTTTGGCTCAGTAGTGGGTTGTGTGTTTATAAGGGAACAGGATAAGAAATAATTTAATTATAATAAATTAATGATTATTTTTTATATATTAATATTTATCTAAATGATATTTAATTGTGTTAATAGTGCTTTTATTTTTTGGGGGTAAAGTTGGATTTATAGGGGTAAAAGTTGGGAAGTAATGTATTTTTAATTAATGATTAATTATTTGTTATTTAATATTAATTAGTTAATTGATAAATAATTTTGGTAATTTTATAATGTATTTAGGTGGTCATTGTGGGGTTTATAGGGGTAAAGTGTGGGAAATAATTAATTTGTAATGAATGTATTATTAGTTGCAAATTAATATTAATTAATTCATTAATAGATACATATTTATGGTAATTGTGTTATGTATTTTAGGTGTGGGTTGTGGGATCAATAGGTATAAAGGGTAGGAACTTATTTATTTTTTAATAGCTATCCCTGAATTTGATAACACATCTTCTAGTAAAGAAGGTTTTTACATTGTGTGTTAAAAATACCACTTTCAGAAAGTGGCTATTTTCTTGGTCAATTATCCTGTGTGCCTCTACATGTTTGTGGATTGACTGCCTGGACATGGAGTGACATGGGCAGGGGAGGTGCAGTGGCTCCAGGAGTCTGGATGAGTCACCACTAGGCTGAATAGGCCTGATCTGCATTTGGAGTGGTGGGCGGAGTAGCACCTGTACCTGAATAGGGCTGTGCCTGCCTTCCACAATTCTGGCTCCACCCCCCTGTGGTGTGTCTGGAGCCAAGGCTCACACTGACAATGGATGTTGGTGTGCACTTGCGGAGTGCCCCCCAGAACTGGTTTGAACAGAGCTCAGAGCACCCTGCACAAAGAGAACAAAGAGACATTTTGGGGTATAAGTATCAGACACAAAACCCCGGACTTTAGATCATTCCTGGAATTTAAGAGGAGCCTTTTTCAAGGAGAAGAGTGGGGGAAACTGTGGAGAAGTACTGCCTTTGCTGTGTGTCTTGGGTTGGCCTTGATTTGCTGTTTCTGCCAAGGAAAGGAGAAGGACTTTGCTGTGTGCTTTGTCCCCTGCTTGAAGGAGATCTCCAAGAGCCTGAAGTGTGCTGGCCTCCTGTTCTGAAGTCTCAGGGACACAAAGACTTCACCTCTAGCTCCCCTGAACTCTGCTGCTGTGAGTTCTGACCTGCCAAGAGGTGCCTGTGCCAGTTTTGGGCCTCTGGAGGTTGTTGCCGCTGTTTGGGAGCTGGAAGAAAGAAGAAACGTGAAGAACTTCTAAAATCAATGCTTTGCTCTTCTTACGGCGGTTTTCCCGACGCATCTCCACGGGCCAAGCAGAATTTCCACGCATCGCCGTGCCGCTGCAAAACCGTTTCAGCACCTGTCGGCGCTGCAAGAATGAACGCATCTAGGGATCACACCGATGTAGCGCTGCTCAACACGGTCGCATCGATCGCCGATGCAGCCCAAATTTCCACCCATCATACCTGTGCGGTACGCTCTCCCAATGCATCACCTGCAAACCAGAACCATCATGAAGAATCGATGCATCACTCCCCATACAGACCGGATTCGACGCAACTCATCCTCTCGTGTCGCAGAACTGTTGCATTGCCTCCCCAAGGTCTCAGGAGTGTCACATCTCTTGGTTTTCCAACTCTGCAGCTGTTTGGCTTTTGGAACTTTGATGCAACTACAGGTACTTTAGTGAAAAGTCACGCATCCATAGTTTTCTATGGTACAAGTTTTTGAAACCTTTTGAAAGTCATATTTTTTAACTGTATATGTTGGATGTTTGTTGTTTTGGTCTTGCTTATTTTAGATAAAGATATTTTATTTTTATAAACTGGTGTGGTGTCCTTTTGTGGTGTTTTCACTGTGTTACTGTGTGTTTTGGTACAAAATACTTTAAACATTGCCTTTGAGGTAAGCCTCTTCGCTCGTGCCAAGCTACCAAGGGGGTGAGCAGGAGTTATCTAAAGTTATGTTATGCACTTTTGTATTGCGCACAGCTGCCCCAGCTAAGGGGCGTCCTGGCGCATGGCAGGCAATGTGCAACAGATAGCAGAAACACAACACAGATAAAAGATCTATTTAAAAAAGAAACGTTTTCAGAGCTTTGCGAAAGGCCAAGAGGTCAGTCAGTAGCCGCAAGTCCACTGGGAGGGAATTCCAGAGTTCAGCCGCCCTCACCCGAAAAGAGCGACCACCAGCCCGACACAACCTGTATCGGGGGACCACCGCGAGCGCTTGGCTTCCCGATCTCAAAGCGCGGGAAGGAACATACCACGACAGGAGGTCAGCAAGAATTGGCGGACCTACTCCCCTCAAGATCTTAAACGCCAAGCACAACACCTTGAACTGGATGCGTGATTTAATGGGGAGCCAATGCAAGGATCTCGAGACACCTGAGACAGAGCTCCTTCGGGGTAAGCCTACAATGGCTCTAGCCGCGGCATTCTGCACTCGTTGAAGGCGGGTAGTCTCCGCCACGTTGGTCCCTACAAAAAGCGAGCTGGCATAGTCCAGGCGAGATAATACCGTGGCCTGGACTATCAGCTGCCTGGTACCACGGTCAAAGAACTTAAGAATGGGCCTCAGCGACCGCAAGATGCCAAAACAGCCGGCCGCGATTTTCTTCGAGTGGCCCTCGTAACTGAGAGCGGGATCCATCCACACTCCCAGATTCCTAAGTTCAGTGACCGGGAGAGGGACCGGCCCCAGTTCAATGGGCCACCACTTGTCCCCCCACAGTTCCGCCTTCCTGCCAACGATCATGATCTCAGTTTTCTTCGCGTTGAGCTGGAGACAGTTGTTCTTCATCCAGCTTGCCACCGCCCTAAGTCCACTCTGAAACCTGGGGGCATCCCGATCCGCATCCCCGCTGATAGTCACCGCTAGCTGAGTATCGTCAGCATACGAGACCATAGTCATGTCCCATTGCTTGACGATCTCAGCCAGCGGTCTCACATACAGATTGAAAAGCGTTGGACTCAGCGAGGAGCCTTGCGGGACCCCCTGTCTCAGAGGAAGGAATTGGGACTGGTACGGTGGCAGCGCAACGCTAAAGAAACGATCGTTCAGGAAAGAGGGAAACCACTGGAGGGCAGAGCCACCCAGCCCGACCTCCTCCAGGCGATGCAACAGGATAGGATGGGACACGGTGTCGAACGCGGCGCTCAGATCTAATAAAACGAGCGCCGCTGTCTGCCCCGCATCCATCACTGTGCGTAGGTGTTCAGCCATGGAGAGAAGGGCAGACTCCGTGCTGTGACCAGCACGGAAGCCATTTTGGGTGGGATCCAAGATGTTAAACTGGATGAGGTGGGCCGAGAGAACTTTGTTGACATGGGCCTCCATTACTTTGGTAGGCCAGGGAAGCAAAGAGATAGGCCGATAGTTACTGTGTGTGTTGGTACAAAACACTTTAAACATTGCCTTTGAGGTAAGCCTCTTCGCTCGTGCCAAGCTACCAAGGGGGTGAGCAGGAGTTATCTAAATTGTGTATCCCCCTTACCCTGACTAGAATCAAGGGTCCTTTTTTGGACAAAGGTACCTACCTCTGACATCTAGAGAACCCCATTTCTAACAGCGAGCTAGCCAGAAGAAAGCCCAGTATGTCCCGATGGTGAGCATGGGGTCAGTCTTGCACAGTTTTGAAGTTATGATGTCCAAACACACAGCTTTACTGTTATAGAGTGAATGGTACAAAACAGGAAGAGTAAAGAACTTACCAATTTCCTTAAAATGTTCCAAGACACATACAATAAAAGAAAGTAGAAGGAAGACGAAGGAGAAAAGATAGAAAAAAGCAGTTATTCCAACCACTGACATAATACAAAGTGATGGCACCCGCCTGCAGAATATATAGCGGAGTCACTGAGTCTTCCATATCTCACAGATATTCAATTGGTTCACAGGTTGGGGGTCGCTGAAAGGTTTAGTGCTCTCCACAAAGCAGGGGCTGCAGGACCTGCATTATGCCCCTGATCCCATCCCACATTTAATTAAATCATCTTCAGCAAGCAGAGACAGAAGAAAAATACCAAAATTCACCCCACATGGTAGAAAAAGAAAAATACCTAACCTTGTTAGTGACATGGATCCAAGAAACATGATGTTTACCAACATCTAAAATTAAACTGAAGCCAAGGATGTCAATATTTCAAATAAAAAAATTGCCATTGGCTGAAAAATGGTCTAGGTGAAGGGGTAATCAGAAGATGAAAATTATTCCTTTGCAAAGCATAAAAACAACAACAACAGTAGAACTGGCTTAGAATGATAAAAAAAGAACAGAACAGCCGGAAAACCTTCACCAATTTACCAATGTAGTGGTCAGTGGACCTGATAAAGGCACTAGAAAACAACATAACCATGGCATACTTCAGAAAGTCCTATCAAAAAGCACAGGCAGCAGGCAACATACAGGTGCACATAACACTGAACCAACATTAATGTTAATGAGGAGGAGATCCATGGATTATATTTAAAAAGACAGGAAAAATATGTAAACAAAGGCGAGCATGAAGAATGATACAGCTCAAAGCCATAGCAACGAACAACATTGACAAAGTATCAAAAACACCAAAACAAGAGTAATCGCTGTCTAAATACCCAAATCAAGCAAGGCAAGAATAAAAGGACCAACGACTTGGAACCATAAAACAAAGAAAAATCTAACCACAATTATACACGAAAATCATCTGAATTCTGACAGCAGTGGATGAGAGAAACAGAACACAATCACATATTTAGAAAGCAAGTAAGCCCTCAAAGATACCCATATGACCCGAAAGGAACACACTCAACAGCAAAATTAATTATGACTAAACATAGCCGGGAAAAAAGTCAAAAACATGCTGTTCGACCTGACAGTCTTAGGGTGGTCTTGCCCCAACGTTTTGCCTGCCACCCTCCATTTCCCTGACCAAACGTTTGCTGGTTTTAGGATTTTTTGCACTTTACCACTGCTGACCAGAGCAAACGTGCTCATGCTAACATTAGCTTATTCTCAATTGGCATATTTAATTTACTTAAAAGTACCTAATAAAGGTCACAACATGTGCCCAGGGACTGTAAATTAAATGCTACTAGTGGGCCTGAAGCACTCATTGGGCATGCCATTTCAGAACCTGTATGTACAGTTTAAACTGACATTTTGACCTGGCAGGGTAACCCTATTGCCAGGCCGAAACCTTCTCTTTTTATACACATATTTCACACCTAAAGTAGGCCCTGTCTAACTCACAGGACAGGGTCCAATGTATTTAAAAGGTAGGGCATGCACTTTTAATTTTTTCCTGTCCTGGTAGTGAAAAACACCCAATTTCTTTTTTCACTGCTGCAAGGCCTTTCTCTCCCATAGGATAACATTAGGATTATCTTATTACATCTTTTCAGTGTAATTCCCAATTATGAAAAGATAGATTTTTGTGTCATTGAATTCACAATTTAAAATTACAACTTATGATGAGATTGGATTTCAAATTCCAGTCTAGCAAACACCACTTTTAGGAAGTTGCCATTTACATGCGTTAGCCATTTGATGCCTTCAGCTTTTCCCTGGAATACACATCTGGCGTGGGTGACAACTGGCTTCCTGCATTCTCTCTAGACAGTCACACACAAAGGAAAGGTAGGAGTGCCCGAGTGGCCATGTACATGGGGCATCCTGAGAAGGATGAGAGAGAAAAGCTGACACTTACACCTGAAATGGATGTGTCCTGTCCCCACACAAAGGACTGATTACCCCCTGAAGTGTGTCCTGCGCCAGGGCAGGAAACAAGAGCCTCTGTGCACTTCACAGCTTTGTTTGAAGCCTCCTCGACTCCAAAGGCACCACTGCATATAAGTACTGGACCTTTGGCACTTCAAAATCAGTACACTTCTTGACCTGTGGCCACTCTACCAGGCAGAAGAGGTTTGCTAAAATGCTCAAGAACTCTAGGTACTTGCGGAGAGGGCACCGGCGTTCTGCAGCTCTTTAGCAGCTACGTTGTCCCCCTGCAGCTCTCGCCCACCAGCTGGCCTTGCAGAGAGGAGCGTTTGTGTCCACCGGGGCCAACAGGATTGTTGGGCTTCTGCCGCCTCTCCAGCAATTGCAGCTGCTGTCAGACACTGGGAGCAGTCCTAGGCTGGCGAGGAGGCGGTCTGGTTAGTTCTGGGTGCGGCCTACACTCACCGAACGGCAAAAAAAAACACTGCCATCGCTGCTGTGCTCCGGCTGTGGTACTCGCCTGTGCTGTGCTCCTCTGAGTGTTCTATGCTAGCCATCTGCTAGCACACCGCCTCTATTGTCTCTCTCAGGTCTCAACCTCTCCAGAGATTGAACTCTCCACTAGGTCAGGTGCCCCTTTCTACAGGGTGAGCTAAGGAAGGGCAAGGAGCGACAAGCCAAGGATCAGGAAAGTACACTTGGACTTCTGGACATTTCATCAGGCTACTTCAGGACACTCCTGGACAGCAAGATCTGGGACCTGGGACTCCCCCAAAACATCGCAGGACACGATGAGGTGGGAGGTAGGAGATCGCAGCGCTATAGAACTGGTCCTAACATTTAACGAGTGCCTATAACAGCGGGACGGACTTAATTAAGTACTGCATATAGCGTGCTCTCTGCACCCTCAATCATCCATTCCAGCTGACCTCCCCCCTTCACCATCTCATTACCACAGCTCCAACAATCCCAGATGGCCCAGTTCAACAGCTCCAAGGGCCCAAGAAAGAATCCACCTGCTCTTGCGGTTATTAGTAGCACAGAAGTATAGTATTTTCCTCCAGGACCTATAGTAGGGTCCAACTCATGGTTAAAAAGAGATGTCCAGCCAGAAGTATGGCCAGATAGGGACAAATAGACCTCCTGCAAGAGAGTTCGGGGGTCCGCAAAGGGGAGAGGGATAGCACCCAGACTGAGTCATTGCGGATCACTCAATCAAAGTTATTAATTAATTCCGCAATGGAAAGTAGAAGCATGTGCCCACTTAAAGAAAGATCACCCATCTCGCTCCCTCCCCACCATCCCCTGGGAAAAATCCAGAACTACTTTCAAAAAGTCATGCAACCAATGCACCCCTGTCTCGACCCCAGAAAAGGCGCAAAGGTAACAACAACAACATGCTCATTATCCCTAATGAAGCCTGCTACATCAAGCTCAGAGCTGCTCAAATCTATGGGAGGCAAGCCTAGGAGAACAAACTCCTATCTCTCACTCCACCAAGTGTCCCACACTCTAGATCTGGTTATGCAAAATAATCAGATTACAAAAGTAGTGCAAATTCATGTACGGCATCCCTCACAGGAATCAGTCATTCATCTAAGCCCCCTAGCCTTCATGGAGTCACGATCCCCACAAACGGAGCTAACTCGACGTAGTACACCAGACCCGGAGTTGGGACCATTATCAGAGGAATTTTTAACAACTTTAGAAGCTCAAATAAATGCTCAAATGAAAGCATCACTGGCCCAAACACCACTGTTCACAAGAGGAACCACTCCCAATTATTTGTTACTGCACCAATCACACACAGGGGGCAGTTGGCAAGTAAGTCCTGCAAGCCCAGACATTTTAAACCAGGAGGATTCCCCCATATATAAACAGGACACAATAGCCAAAGCCTTACTTTGGGAATAAAAAAAAATTGGAGTTACCGATTGACTTAATTCAGTTGATAGCAACAAGTCTTGCGGACTTAGGAAACAGGCTTATGTTGGTTGAACTTAAACTCTGCCAGATAGACGCGGGCCAATTTTGCTCATGTACCCATTTTATGGATAAAGTGTCCTCATTACCGGACATTTTGTGGGCCCTACTAGACAACGTAGAAAAGAACTACTCCCTGAAGAGCTTTCAACTAGATAACTTAACAGTGGCAGCTAGCTCCCTTACAACAACAGCAGAACTAGCCCTCCACTTGGTGATCCCCAGCCGAAGTGGAAAAATTACTGCTAATGACTATGCCGATATAAGCACTGATGTCAATGCAACTTCAAACTCCATAAAAAAAACTTCAGACACAAGCGAGTCCCTCTCAGGACATCCCATACTCTCAAACCTTGGAAGAGCATTCCCTCTCTAGAAGAGCAGAAAAGAAATGTAAAAAACTGTTTAAAAAACAGCGCCTTCAAAAAAGGCACCTGGGGATAATAGGTCTATGCCCCAGTACTGGCCTAGCCAAATAACAAGCAAAGCCAATTACATGTTTTCGAATTTTTTATCAGAGCTCCAAAGCACGTAAATAGCTCATTATAACCAAATCAACAGCAAACGATTTAGGGGCCAGTGATCAGAAAAAGCAACACAGACAGTGGCAACTCACGTGACCTGCCGCTGATTCCCTCCAAACCACGGACACACTACAGCCATCTGGAGAAATGACACTCGAGCAACAGAACAGGACGGGAAAACTGATTTCCATCATAGTACCCATCCCAGTGTTATCTTCCCTTTCGCAGCTTCACTGACTGTATCCAACCAATTTGAACCTCTACAGGGCACTCCTAAGGGTGCTACAAATGACCAAGTGAGACACAAAGAACAGGTGCAGGAAAACTCAATAATGGGGAGCAAGATCTTCAGGGACTCCAAAAAAAACCACTTCTCATTGTATAGTCTCCGTTAACGAAGGGACATAAAATCCATCCCGAATCAGTAATTCTTCAAAGGAGAACAAAGATACATGGGAGATTGGCCGCTGCCCCTTGCAATACAAACAAGGTAGGGTCACTCACATTCAAGCTCCCAGCGTCGCCACATTCAGTGATGTTAATCATACAGGCCCATCAGAAAGAGAAAGTCCAGCACCCCCAGCGCAGCAACAAGGAGAACTAATACATCATAGCACCAAAGGAGCTGGGTGAATGGGGGAAAACAAGTCCACGGCCAGCCTACCCCTTACCCCACTGTACTTCCAAAGGGCCAGTGATGAAGGGTAAATCTACCCCTCTTGGTG
This sequence comes from Triturus cristatus, assembly GCF_964204655.1. Taxonomy (NCBI): domain Eukaryota; kingdom Metazoa; phylum Chordata; class Amphibia; order Caudata; family Salamandridae; genus Triturus; species Triturus cristatus. The sequence continues at coordinate 835,376,583 of NC_140588.1, read as the reverse complement.
TGGTCTACCACAACTTAATCACAGTTTGTCTAAAAATAATGAACACGAGTGTGAGACTAAGACCTTGCATTGGAGTGGCACTTTATTCACTAAGTCATTAAAACAGGAACAGAAATATATTCATCTATTCATTAGCTTAGAGAGAATATTAATATCACAGTTCAATCAGTCAGAAATAGCAACACAAAATACTAATCAATAAACGTGCAGGCGCCTGGAAGGCAATTCTGAAATGAGAAAACTAATCATCCAAGAACTATAATTTAAAAGTACATTAAATGCAATGAATTGGGTGAGGATGAAAAACCTAGTATAAGAGAAGAGGCTAAAAAGGAAAAATGTTATCTAGATTAGGCTCTACCACCTGAGAGAGGGCTTCCTAAGCCCAATGCAGATATACGGCTGGCCGGGAACCCCCAGCGTGCAAGGCACTGCAAAAGAGTTCTGAGCTCCTACTGGTGTGCAGGCCCTATATACCCATTCAATGCAGAATGGTTAAACCGCATTGATGTATGTATTTGAACCACACTGGCGTAGGTGCTCTTGACCGCACGCCTACGGTGGTGTTGCTAAAACCCTGAGATCACAGAAGTGGTGTCCCAGTGGGTCAGGTGTTTGGGCGGGTGGTCAGCAATGCTTGATCGCAACTAATAACCAAAGCACATTTTCAGCGTAAGTTTCTAGTAAAATATATGTGAGAGCAGAATTTTGAAACAGGTGTCATCATTGCAAAGTGCCGTCTTCGGTTTATTTTGAGCAAGCTTGGAAAGTTTCATAATAAAAATGACGCAAACGATATTTGTGAAATGTCGAGAGTGTACCAGCTGGCCCTGTGTGTGGGCGAGATAGGTTTTGCAACTGTGGAAAGTTTCTGCAGTCGCCTGAGCTGCCTCGCAGTGTTGGGCACAAGAGAAATGCAGGTTTAAGAATATTGGGCCTAGTAGAATTTATTATTGAGGAGGATAAGAACTGAGGCACTGGCCTTGGGCCTATGTGGATGTGTCAAGGGAGGTGTGAGCCACTATGGCACTAGTGACTGTGTAAGATAAATATGGTCAAGTTAGCACATTTCCAGGTTGTAGTTGGAGAGGCCTATACAGGGGCCTTCATGCTGCATGGGTCGGAATTTATTAATTTATATGGTAAAACGTGATCCTCCATCACCAGCGGATATCCTGAACAGAGGTAACCTTTTAAGATTATTATCCTGTGCTGAAGGGCGGGAGAGGAGTTGGCCTAACGGCTAGAGCGGTCGACCTCGAATGTGGGGAACTGGGTTTGAGTCTTGGCAATGACGCTGAACATCATGTGATTCTGGTCAAATCACTTAATCTCCCCCTGCCTAACAAAAATGAATGTGTCCTCATGTAAGCAGCTGGTGCTCGTGTAAAGCACTCTGATACCCGATACCTTCGAGTCATGTTTGCGCTATATAAAAATCCGTAAAAAAAAAAAAAGGGCACTCAAATCCAAAATAACCAACTGGGACTCAATAACAACACAAGACACCATCCTCAAAGAGGCTTCCACCTTTGAGGAATGGGGCATTGAGTTAGAGCCCATACAGCCATGGAAATACTCACATGTATTAGCTGAAGCCCACAGATCTCCCCCAAGAGGAAGTATATTGAAAGGAACCTGGCGAGCCACCCATGAATGGCAAGTAGGATCCACGATGGAATCTAATCCCCTAATGGTCCATTGTGGCTCTATGCACCGGACCATCAGGTGGCAATCTGCAGCACAGACCCAGGAGAGGTCATCCCAGCAGCGAATGCTGAGGGCCAGCAACTTTGATCATGTTTCCTAGCACAATGGAATTTTTTTCCTTCATACCACCCCTGCACCCGCAAATAAGCAATAAAGCATCAAAAGACCAACTCTCAATAATCAGTTGGAATGTGGTAGGGCTGGCCTCAACATTACGATCGAAACAGGGATGCAATTTCTTAAACACAAGTAACATTCTGTGCCTTCAGGAGACATGGTCACTGAATCCTACGATAATATATGAATTCCACGAAATCTGTCAACCAGCCACGCAAACAAGTCTTTCCGGGTGGCCCTCGGGGGTCCTCTCAATTTTTTAAAGAAAGGAGATATAGTGTCAACCTCCATACCCACGCAATACCACAGGGACTTACAAGCCCTATCAATAGAATGCCTAAAATGTGACCAGAAGACCCTCTCCTTGCTCCTCATCAATTGCTAATTGAACCCTCGCAAATCTTCTAAAGTATGCACCATGGGGACCCTGTGCTCGAGTATAAAAGAAATGATTGAAAACTACCCAACCCATGAAATCATATTAGCAGGGGGCTTCAACACCAAGTCTCTGACTAAAAGTGCATTGCAGTCTGCCTAGAGTGGAGCTGAAACCGATGATGTAACATACCACATATGTGGGTGAGGCTTTGTGGAAATTACCTCACACTTGGAGGATAAGTAGAGGACAATTGTTAGTCTGTACTCCTGTTGGATTTTAGCTTACTTGTGGAATGTTGCATCTGATTTTTTTTCATAAACCTTTTGTTATTGGTTTCTTTGCAAGGTATACAACAATCATGAAAGAAATGTGTAACCTTTGCATGACATTCATTATTCACATTAACATAACAAATAAATTCCAGTCAATCGAGGCCTAGACTGCCTTGATGCTGATGGTGCGTTGCGATATGTGCCTATCGGCGGATAGTAGGTTACATGTTGAGATGTCTGGTACGCAAGTGTTGTTAATGCACCCTCACTATCTCCATCTGGTGTTCAGGAGGACACTGCATCCTTTTATACAACCGGAGTGGGGAGATGAAGCTCTGGGAAATGGGGCAGGGGTTGGGGCATTAAATGTCACAGGGCTAGTATCTCCCTGGGGTGGTCCCCCATCAGGATAAGTGGGGTGTATCACTAGGGGCAGTAGGGGGATGGTCTCATACAGGCGATGTGTGTGGGCTTCGAAGCTCACCCGGGCATGGCGCTGTCTTGGTGACACCAGGGGTGTCCGTAGGGGTGTCTTGCGCATGTGTGAAGTCATGAAGGAGCATCGACCACTCCATGGAAATGGGATTTCGCAGCATGCCACGTGCTTCCTCCCACTGAATGGCGTCCTCCTCGGCCACACCCCATTTCTTGACCACCCCACCATGCCTCTATTGGGGGACCATTAGATGATCGCCAGTGCAGTGTGATGCTGAGCTTAGCAAGGAGTATGACTAGGATCCCGAATCGGGTCTCCACCTTTCTCTGTTTGTGTTGCTTAAAAATCCCTAGGGCGCAGGCCTCCCACATGTTAAGTCCCGTCAGGCCCGTGACTGTCAGCAGTGTGGCATGTACTCTTGCCCAAAAGGCTTGCAGTGTGGGGCAAGTCCATAGCACATGGATGAATGAGGCGTCGGGTGTGTGGCAGCGAGGGCAGTCAAACTCATCTGTTGTTCAATAAATCAATCAATTAGGGTTTGTGGAGCACACTCACACACCTGTGAGGATCTCAAGGCGCTGGGGGGGGGGGTGAGCAGCTCTGTTAGGGTCATTCAAAGAGCAAGGCCTCTGGTATACTTTTGTACCGAATATTAGGACATTATACTTGAGCTAAAAAAGCCAGTAAAGAGTATAGCCATATTCAGCATGTTTTAGGGATCACCACACTTGCACTGGGGGCTTGCTTAGCAGTGTACCAGTGTACAGAGTCTAGACATCCTTCAGCATCAGTCCAGAACAAGCATTGGTAAATGCAACAGGTTTGCCTCTGTGATTAATAAGAAGCTGCTTTTTGGGGAAACGTCCTTTATGACAAAGCCCCAATCACCCTGTGCCTTCACAGCACCAGCAACAGAACAAAAGTGTCTTAAGCACACATTTGTTCTGCATGCAAGTTGTTACAATGGCTGGCTTCAGGGGGGCACATTGGTGGAATTATGTTGGAATTAAAGTCCAACACCTTCCCTGCTGTTACGCAGATTGGAGTTGGAATAGTAAATTAAACTATTCCAAAATCCAGCAATCCCTAAGGCAAGTCTTTATAACAACTTGCGTGAAGGACGAATGTGAGCTAAATATGCGTTCCTTCTAATGGCATTGTTCCCAAGCCATGAGTTAGAAAAGCGTGCAGAATACAGTCATATATTCATTTTTTGTTGAACGTTGTAGCTTGGTGAGCAATTGTGCAATATAAGTTAAAGTGTTATGACTTGTATATTGAGAAAGGCAATATATTGTGCTGAAACTCACATTGTATCAGGCATTTTATATTTAAACACTAAGATTTACAGACATTTGTACAGATGTTTTACTGTCCTTCCATCATTTAGTACCAAGACAAAAACAGAATTGATACAGTTGTCATATAAACATAATTGCTTATGCAGGAAGTTGATGTGTGATGTTACAATGCAAACTATTACAACGCATACTTGTACATCGCATTTTTTACAACACATCTTCCATTACATGCATGTATTACAACGCAAGCTATTATACCGCATGTTTCACTACAACGAAAATTACTATTCTAATAACCTCTGGGTGCTTACCTCAGGGAAGGTGCTGGTCAGTGAGACAGTGAGATATATGCATTGTATTGGCATGGGTTGTAATGGTACGCGTTCTAATGGGACTTGTGTTGTATTGACTGCGTTGTGAAGACATTGCTTTGTAATGCCTGCAATGTAATGGATGTTTCCCGCAGAATGTATTTATTTTATGGCACAAGCAGGTTAAGGAACTCTGACTGATACTGTGTGAGCATAGTAGCAAGACAGTGACGATACATTTTAACATATCAGTGCACATTTTTTGCATGAACTTGAGATTAATCAACGAGTTTCAAACGTATAACTGAGGTTTGGAAACAGTCCTAATCAGCATGAAAAGACTCTAGGGGACAACTAAATCTCTTCTGTCAGCAAACATAATGAAAGAGGGTTCACCAGAACCTAATATACATGGAATATAAGACCTTTTTACAGCACATACATAATAGGTAGGAATTAGAGTGCTGTACACTGGTGAAAGCAGAAGTTACACAATCAAACAGGCAGGAACAGATATGAAATTGCAAAGAAAAACATTGCTTGTGCAAACAAAACCTTTAACATAGTTAGGAGTTATCCTGAAAAATCGCACTTCCTTGCTAGTGGGAAGCCTGGATAAACATTTCAGTTTGTTTTCCATTCATTGTTTTAGATAGTTTCTTATTGCACTGTGTATGGGGAAGGTCAATACTACTACAATTACTAAGTGGGTCACTGTCTTACTATGAAAGTGTGAATCAAGCACTGATCATCTTGAAAACTAGATTTTTTGGGATATATTCTTTGGTATTTAGTAATGACTCGAACAGTAAATACAAACCCATCCTTCTGCCTTCAGAGTAGACATCGACAATTGTAGAGTGTGCAGCTGAACTTTCTTGCTTTGGCCCCGGGGGCACCGGCGGTGAGTGTGCTGGTCAGTTTACAAACAAAAGGGAGCATTAGAGTGGGTCCGTGCTTCTGCCCTAGGGGGACTGGTGAGTGTGTGTTGCAATCAGAGTGTTGGCTTCCCACAAAAAGAAGTTCCAGCAAAGCAGATGACACGGGACACTGATAAGTAAAACACACAATCTACAATAGGAAACAGTATGCTAAAGCCAAAAGAAACCGAGGAAAAGTAAGTGTCAAGCACACAAACCAATGAAAAGTAAGGTCGGGATGTAAGTCCCTTTTAAGATTTATATTAAATACAATAGATTTCAGAAGCACAGCGAAAGCGCTGTGAGGGCAAAACCTAAACAATTTGTGCGACCATACAATAAGAAGCATTTACTTCCACTATGCATGAATGTCAAGGTAATGGTTACTGGACTTCTAGAATGTTTACATTTATTGTTAAATTAGAGAACAGCAGCATAGAAACACTTAACTACTTGCAGTGTTACAAGCACATTTTTCATTGTAATGGTCACTAAATGTGTACAGTCATACATTTTTACTAATAAAACTACGTAGTATACGAATGATAATTTGTGGAAATCAGGTTTCAGTGAATAGTAGTAAAATTCGTGCAAAAGCAAGCAATGTGTCTTGATTTGTTTTGATTTTATGAAAATCTTTGTTTCAATCACACTTAAGAAATACAGAAAATGTGCTTCATTTTTGCATTCTTAACTGCTGAATGCATACATTTCATTTACATATAACAAAATGTTGCTGTGTTACGCGAAAAACATGACAGTCCGACAGCCCTTCCTTTCAAACTTCATTTACCCCAGCAAGATTGTCACATAATTCACTTTACTTTTCGTCCTCTGACAGCAAAGTGTGAGGGGTTTGTAAACATCAGGCTCTATTATTTTTTTAAAAAGCAGCAGAAGACAAAGCCTGCCTTTTAAGCTCTGTCTGTGAATGTGGCAAGATAAATACAGAATGTAAAGGCATCTTTATTTATTGCTAGGACGTTTGCCTACCAATAATCAGCTCATGACTGAAGCACAATTTGAGAAATACTGCAAGGAGCTAAGAACGCTGCAACTTGTGTGATCAGATGCGTTGCTAACAACTAGGAGAGACACTGCCTACTCTTAAAAATGTAAACATCATAGCTTAATTCTTTTCTTTTTAAACACATTCCGTTTTCCTTTAAGGCTGCAGTTATAAAATAAAAAAAGATTGCTTTATTTAAAAGCATTCACAGGCATAGTGGTCTGCTGACCTCAGCAGGCTACCATTCCTGTGATGGGTGCAATTTTTAATGAGTCGTATAGTGCGACCTACCTCATTAATACTCATGACATCCACTAGGAATTGCTAATTAGCAGTTGTAAGTTATCTAGCATAAGGAATTGGAATTTCCTAACCATGATTCGGAAATAATCGTATTTTGGAAATTGCAATTTCAAATTTGGTACATCAGGCCCTTTGTTTTTTAGGAGACAGAGTGCATATAGCACCCTTTAACTAAGGCGTTAAGGGAAATAAAGAAGCACAAAAAGCTAAATAGATAACAAATGCTGAAAAGGAACCCTAATGGCCCTAACAGTGGCAAAATTACAAAAAGCATGAAGTATTTTTCTTTGCTGTATTTATAAAAGAGTACAAACTGATAGCCTCTTACAAATGGGACACCAAAGGCAGATACATGAGGTCTATTGAAAAGAAACAAATGGGCCTGTAAAGAGAGGCTGACAGAATCATTGAAGAACATCACACTCCTGTGGCCTTTCTACAAAATATGCCAGAAAAATAAAGTACCTCAGTTAGTGAGACATTCTAGTGTTACCAAATGACGTGAGATAATGACTTACCTATTAATAGATCAAAATCCACATATCAGACATGGAGTCTCGTCAAAGAAATGATCCATAGCAGAGAAAACTAAATAACGAACCATTGTAATAAATGAAGATACGTACATTGACAAATAAAGACACAGGGCAGAGAATGGACTGTGACAAACCATCATACCACATACATTTTAGAGAGGAACACCAAACAAAGAGGCGAATAGCATATTATAAGTAAATCACAGTCAGGTTCATTGGGCCTTTCACTTTGAACTTGATAATGACATTTGAGAGTATATTATTGGCCATTTTTTCTTCTTGGTCCCTCCTTTACTTCATTTTTTATTCTTTCTCTTGATTAATTTCAAATTTGCATTCAATCACTTGATCTTAAAGCTCTTAAAGCCACCTGAGGTTTTATTTGGTTTTAGCATTTTATTATTTGTTTTTACCATTTTCTATTTCGTTATTTATTAAATTAGGTTTAGGTTGTGTGAGTATGATAAATTAAATTATGAGAAAGCTCTCCTCCTTCTGCTTGCTTCTAATTGAAAGGTTGCAGTGCTCATGGCCTCGAAGGGCATTCGAGCTCTCTTTATCTTTTTCTGTGTATCACAATACTGTTAGACAAAAGGTTAGGAAGACACCTTTGTCTTCAATTACCTGATGTGATACTTGTTCCAGCCCTACATGAGGATGTAAAGTCATGGTTGAAGTGGAAGGGCATGTGAAGTGAGATGTTTGATGCGAACAGTCTTGCTATGGCAACTGAGTCCAAGATATTTCAAAAGGGGTGGACACTTTTAAGGCCTCTCTACAAAGGAATTAGTAGAAAATTTGACTTCTCTCTGCTCATCTTGTATCCTGAGTCACCTTAAAAATTAAGGACTAGATGTATGAAAATAGGAATAGCAAAAAGCTAATTGCCATTTTTTGCGATTCACAATTAGAAAATCTCTATTCCTTATATAGGAAACAGATTGAGTTTCCTTGAGTGATTCTGAGGGGATCTCAAATAGACCTAACTCATGCAAATTAATGAGGTAGATCACAATTTGTGACCCACTACGATTGGCTGCCATCACTGGGATGGTAGTCTGCTGGGGTCAGCAAACCACCATATCTGTGATTCCTGTTTTCCTTAAATGAAAATTGGATGTGTTAAGAAAAAAAAGATGAAACTTTGAAGTTTCACTTTGTAAGAGTAGGCAGTGGTCCCTTGGTCCACCACCTGCTCTTAAAAAAATATTTATTCAAGCCAGCTCAAAGGGTAAGGGGTCCATTAGGGACCTCTTACCATTTGCAACTGTGTTAATACCAACTTTCAGTTGAGGCGAAATTGCGACTGTTTAGCAACCGCATTCCGGTCTCAAATAATTTGTACATAACACTGTGATTTTGTATTAGGGAGGGAAGTCCGCAATACGCCCCTTTCAAGTACTGAATCGCAAAACTCTAATTTGGCCAGATATACAAAGCATTTTTCTGTTTGCAACCTGAAAAATCCTTTTTTGATCAGTAACTTTTTAATGTGTGCTTTGGATATTCCTTCCAAATACCAAATCGGTATGGTATCTATTACTGTTTTGCAACTGAAGTCCGGGAGCAAATCAATAGTAATTTACCATTTTAAAAGTGGCGGTAATTAATTCCTTTAACAATGTTGAAATGATATTTGTAAGACCAGTCATGCTACAGACTACTACCCACTCTTAAATAATGAAATTTTAACGGAAAACGTGCTGCTTGTTAAAAAAATAAAGGATTGCTTTATTAGAAAGCAATCACAGACATGGAGGTCTGCTGACCTCAGCAGGGTGACACCCCTGTGAAGGCTGCAATTCCTACTGGGTCACAAATTGTGTTAATATTCATGAAGTAGGTTGATCTGCAATTACCCCAATTTATGTTTCTGTCTCCCATAACTTTTCCAATTTTGTTTTAGTTTTCTATTCTGTTTCTCTCCTCCTCAAGAACTTAGGGAATCTTCAAATTCTGCATTGCTGCTGAAAAACAATGAGTTGCCAAGTGCCTGCTGAAGAAAAGCAGGCCCACTACTAGGAAAAATACTTCCTTCAATGTAAGTATTCTGCTTATCTATCGCACGTTTCAAATTGGGTAGGCTTATAAATGGAATGAGCATCAAAATGGCTAAAGTTGTCAGGGCGTGTTTTTTTTCTTGATGTTAGCAGACTTGCTGGCCAAGTTCTTGCAGTTTTTGATCCTACTTAAAGGAAGGTCCTTTTGGCTTCTAAAAATAAACCTTTCTTAGATGTTCTTAATTTTTCTGGTGCGTAGGGGAATAACATTCCTAGATGATTTCTCAGATATCTTATGGGGGAGAACATGTTTCAGTGCTGATCGGCCTACGTGGGTTTCATCATGATATTTTTCAAAATGCATGGTGGTTATGGCGCAGCACTGACAGACATGTATGTTACCACCATCTAATAATAAGGGTATCTATTGCTCCTCCCCTACAATTGATACTCCCATGATCACTGCAGAATTCGGTATAGCCATTGCCAGTTGCTAAATAGCCATCTCAGAGGGAGGAGATATCAGATACCCCAGCGTAGATTTTTTGTTAGTTTTGTCAATGAGGAATATGCCCCGTTTGCTAATACTTTGGTGTTAGGTTGGTAATAACGTGCAATAATCATATTTTTCCCTAGGTCAAATCTTATTGACGAACGTGTTCATACTGTAGAAATTCTTATATTTGCAAAGAAGGGTCAAAAACAAAGCTGACATCAGTCGACCTCAAAAACGTAGCCCAATGAATCTAATGAGTATGCAGAGCTTTACAATTAGAATCACTAGCTGTTATGACTGCCTCTAAGGCTGGCAAAGGATAAACAACAAAAATATGTTTACCTTGAACAAGTGGACATTCTATAAGAATGGGCACCTGTACAGCAGTCAGATTTTTTTTCAGTAGAAGAGAAACGCAATTCCGCAGGAGTATACAGATGTGATTTATATGCAAATGGGACTGTGTCGCCCTCATTAAAATCCACATATGTAAAACCGATTGCACAGTGTAAAATCCAGATGACAAAATTGATTGTATTCAATCTAATCTGTAAGTACTGCAAAGCAAGCAAGTCAGACTGTAAAGTACACAACACAGCAGTGTGTTCAGGAAGCCAGGAGGAAGCATACAGAGGTTTGATACACTGAGCATAGTCAGGAATGTAAGTTCTGCCAACATTTTAAAACCAAGCAGGGACTACAAATTTGTAAGGGTAGATGGGGATTGCAATTGAACACACTACTCCAAGAAATGTGGCGCTAAACCCCTACCCTCACTTGTCAATTCATAACCAAGAAAAAGAACGGGCAAGAAACAATATGCAACTTTGCAAAATTGAACTTGTAGCCAAGAGCAGCAAATCACGTGATGATGTGATCCACTACCACAAGATGGGGACATAATTCATCATCCGAAAGGTATAGGTCATCGACATAAGAGAAAGCGTCAAGATCAATATAATGCAAAAGGGACACAATGCGTTCTTATACCACATAGGTAGTCTCTGGGAACCGAGGGCACTGACCGAACACAAGTCCCGGCTCTCAGGACTGAAAAATCCATTAAAAATATCTAGTATCGTTTTGAACGTTTTACACACACTCACTAACATCCCCTACTTGAACAATATACCACTCCTCGACTTCAGATTCCCATTCCAGATCATTAGAGTTTTCCACAGGGAGCCTAGACAGGGAGTCTGCCCTGGAATTCTTCCCTCCGGGTATATACTTTAACTCTGAATGTGAATTCCATAAACTTTGGTGTTACCCTTGCAATTCTGTGGGACATTTTATTTTTTTCCTGAGATTGACTAAGGGATAATTATGAGTCTTTAGCACAATGATCTTTCCCAAAATATGGCTTAATTTTCTCTACACTCCATACACATCCCAATAGTTCTTTCTCGCTTACAGAATATTTACTTTATGTCTAACGCAATGCCCTGGATGCTAAATCTTGTGTGTATTCATGGTTACCTTCCATTTGAGATAGAACTGTCCCTAGGTTAATATTCATACACATTCACTGTGATATATGTTTTCCTTCCTTCCACAAATGGTTGCAAATCAGGTACTTTGACAATTTCTTCATTGATAACTATAAATGTTAGCTCACATACAGAAGACCAAACAAATTCTGCACCTTTCTTTAACAGCTTTCTAAAGCATTCAGTTAGATTTGCAAAATGTGTTAAAAACTTGGCATAAGACACACCCAAATAAGAAGAGTAGCTTTTGTCTATTCTTGGGACCAGGTGCGTCCACTGTGCTATTTTTTTTTTACAGGGATTGTCATGCGTCCTGGAAAGGCCATTGTCATTTTTCCTCTGTTAACATGAGCACAATGCAGACTTCCACCTGCTTTGCAGACATTACTACATAAAGTTAGGTTGCTTTGTGCCACACTGTACTTTAACACACAACCTGATGCTGTTTTTGCATTCTATGTTTTCCTGGGATTTAGTAAGAACACTGCAGACAAGGTCAATCAACAATACCCCTTGATGTGCAGGTCAGGCCTTAGCACCTTGACAGAGCATGCAAATGCAGCTGTTGTTTGTGAGCACATTCTTTTCTTATATAGGAATGCACGGATAGGTAACAACACACTTGGAGAGGGTTCTTTCCTGAGAAGAGAACCTGGGACAGCAACTGAGATGTAGAACTTTCATCTGTGTATGCTAAGGTACGGGGTCTGCTGCAAACACCCAGAGATCTTCAAATATATATGATCAATTGTTGGGCGATGATAACAGTGGGAACTCTGGTGTTTGTTCATATATATATATATATTCACTGAAAAAACCATAGGTTTCACACATGTTATAGTTAGCGGAAATTTTACTGATAAAAAACCAATGAAATTCCCCCGTTATAGTTAGTGCAGGCAACTATAACTCACGCGACCGCAATCCTCTGCTGATGCTAATACTGTATTTAGACACTTATTTGCCCATGTCTTCTTCCATACATTTTTAGCTATACATATATTACAAATATTTTTTTTTCATAAAGACACATATGTCATCAGCAGAAGATTGCGGTCGCGTGAGTTATAGTTGCCTGCACTAACTATAACGGGGGAATTTCATTGGTTTTTTATCAGTAAAATTTCCGCTAACTATAACATGTGTGAAACCTATGGTTTTTTCAGTGAATTTGCAAGGTTTTTTAAATGCTAATTCCTAACTATAACGTGTGTGAAACCTATGGTTTTTTCAGTGAATTTGTACGGTTTTTTAAATGCTAAGTTACTTTACGCCATTCGTGGCGTGCGCGCCCACTTAACGCAGTTCGTTCCGTGCGCGCACGGTGCGCTTCGCGCACCGTGCGCGCACAGTGAGCACGCGGTGCGCTTTGCGCACCGCGCGCCCACTTTACGCAGTTAGTGCCGTGCACGCACGGTGGGCACTCGGTGCGCTACGCGCACCGCGTGCCCACGTTACGCTAGATGGGCCATGTACGCACGATGCGCTTCGCGCACCGTGCGCACATGGAGGACATATGATGCACTTCGTTTTGAAAGGTAATATTTTAATTTTTCGTATATGTTATAAGCCATGCACAAATGGTGCCCTTCGGGCACCATTTGCACACGGGGTGGAGAGAGTGTGGATAATTTTTTTTTTTATTATTTTTTTTTTAAATATTTTAGTTTAACTCATCTATAATAAGCCATGCACAATTGGGGCCCTTCGGGCACCAATTGCACACGGGGTGGGGAGAGTGTGGATAATTTTTTTTTTTTTATAATTTTTTACCGTAAGCGTAATCGGCGAAATTAGCGAAAAAATTAAAATTCCGTTTTTGGCCTTGGGGGATCTTTGGGGACTCCCTCAACATTGCTATGTGTGTGGGAGCTGTCTAAACAGCCCCTTTACATGTTTTTGTGCTTTATATTTTAAACATCACTCTCAGTGCGAGAGAGAAAATGGCGGCCGCCGCTTCCTGGTTTCGACCGATTCAAATGTTTACTAAGATCTAAGAGCCAATCAGAATCGCGCTCGCGCACGCCACCGTACGCGTACGGTAAGCGTACCGTAAGCGCACCGTAAGCTGGCTCAGATATATATATTGATTTAAAGGCTATTTTCTCAGAATCTACTGAACAGATTTACACCAAACCTACAAAAGGCACTTCCTTGACCTGAGGACTACCTCTCTGCCAAATTTCTAGTAATTCTGTTCAGCCGTTCGGGCTGTAGCCCTGTCTAAAGGTCCTATGGAAAAATGCATGGGAAAAACGCGTTTTGGGACCCCCTTTTATCTCAGCCCCCGCTTGACAAATCCCCCCGAGACTTTCAAGGTAGGAGCGGAGCGTAGCGCCCCACCTATTTTGAAAAATTCACGAGGATTCGTCGACCGGTGCCAAAGTTATTCAAAATAGAATGTTGCGGATTTCCTATGGAAACGTGGTCCTAACTATAACTACAACTGGCGACCGCCAGTAGGTAATATATATATATATATATATATTCACAGAAAAAAACATAGGTTTCAGGGGTGTTATAGTAAGCTGGCCATTTCACTCGTGCAAAACCATAGAAATTCCTCCATTATAGTTAGTTCTGCTAACTATAACTTGCGCGCCCGCAATGCACTGCTGATGATGTCACATAATGCATCATTCATGACATGGTCTGTGACATCACTGATGACATCACTGATGACATCATCCAGTCAATGTGGTTTAGTTTGAAATTTAAACATGTATTATATATATACCAATCTGTATTGAAGATTGAGTGGATATACAACTGTCTGTATAGAGGATTTAGTAGCTGTCTGACTGTCTGTTTAAGTGAGTAATTAAAAGTGTCTCACTTGATACATGGATTAGTAACTACAATATGTAAATGTATGCAGCACTGTCTCTGTTGTTGTATAACATGCTGCATCAATTGGTCACTAACTGCATGAGTGTGTATATTAATTATGGATTAGTTGGGTGAGTATTTGTATAGGACACTGAGTTTGTGTGTGGTTGGATGGGGTGTGTGCAACTCTATGCATAGATGTGTGAATGGTTGATTGACTAGGTGTATAGGTTTAAGAGTGCATGTGGAAACAGTTGTATGGGTGACTGAGTGTATTTATTTGTGTGTTGGTGAGCGAATATATGTTTTAGTTGTACATCTTCAACAAAGTAAAAAAATAAAAGGCATTGTATGTGAGAGTTGGTGTATATAAATAAGTATGTGTAAGAGTCAGTGATTCTGAGAGTAACTATATGAATGAGTGTATAATTGTAATGATGCTTGCTTAACATATTAACTATGAGTTAATATGTGTTTGAATAAATGAGGTGTTGTTGGATAATTGTGTAAGTGAGTAAATGTAAGTGCAATTAATTTTTTTCATGAGTGAGTAGGATGACTGCATAACCAACTAAGATGACTGCTGATGTGTCAATGTCTATATGTGTATAAGTGCATTTGATAGTGTTCTATTAATTAGTGACTGCATGTATAAATGATTCTGTTGTTGAATTGGTAGTGTTGTGTGTAGACTTAGGAATCAGTGACTGAGTATGTAGTAACTGGTATTGGTGTGTCAATGGTTTCAAATATGGTACTCTGTATTTTACAGTGAGTGATGAAAGGTTTTTCTAGTGTATGATGAGGTGTATCAGATTGTCACGTGGATGATGTCATCAGTGATGTCATTTGAGATGTCATCAGTGATGTCACTGACCATGTCATGAATAATGCAATATGTGACATCATCAGCAGTGCATTGCGGGCGCGTGAGTTATAGTTAGCAGAACTAACTATAACGGAGGAATTTCTATGGTTTTTTTACGAGTGAAATGGTCAGCTAACTATAACAACCCTGGAACCTATGGTTTTTTCAGTGAATTTCAAAGCTTTTTTAAATGCTAATTTCTAACTATAACGTCTCTGAAACCTATGTTTTTTTTCAGTGAATTTCAAAGGTTTTTTAAATGCTAATTTTTAAATGTGATAGTAGTTATACCTATTTTTTGTACTGATTTTCTATATTTTTTTAACTATTTATTTATAAATATTTTATTCATTAAATTACATTATATATTTTTCAGAAAATTGCAACAAAAAAAATAAAACAATTAAAACTGAAATATTGAATAATTTTCTTGTTTTCATTTTAAATTTTAATATATTTGTATTATTTTCTTTAAAAAAAATCAATTTTTTTACGGAGTCGCGCACTGAAAACGTACACATCACTGTGGGTGCGCGCATTTTAGAAAAGTCATGAAGGATCCGCATATGGTGTGCGACGACTGCGTGTTTTTCAGTTACATCATATACATTAAATATCACGTGATGTGCATGATTGGTATGCGACCAGTCCGCGACTCCTGTTCCCACGCATTCGCGACACATGCGCATTACGGTACAAGATGTTTGCGTGGTTGCGGGTCCAGCGTGACGTCATATTCGTGCTAGGGTGCGCGACTCCCGGAAAAAAAATGTTTGTTCCAAAATGATATGTATGTGTCATTAATATACATATTAGGGCAAGAGATTATGTAAGATATTCTTAAAAATAATATATTTGTACTTATAATAAACCTATATTATTTTTAAATATATTTTCGCGACGTCGGGTGCATGCATCGTTAGTGCAGAAAACCAGGTCAGCAGAGGTGCTCTAGAGCCTAAGAACTAGGTCAACAGAGCTGCTCTAGAGCCAGAGAACCAGGTCAGCAGAGCTGCTGTAGAGCCAGAGAAACCAGGTCAGCAGAGCTGCTTTAGAGCTAGAGCACCAGGTCAGCAGAGCTGCTCTAGAGCCAGAGAAACAAGTTAGCAGAGCTGCTTTAGAGCCAGAGAACCAGGTCAGCAGAGCTGCTCTAGAGACTAAGAACCAGGTCAGCAGAGTTGCTCTAGAGCCAGAGAACCAGGTCAGCAGAGCTGCTGTAGAGCCAGAGAAACCAGGTCAGTAGAGCTGCTTTAGAGGTAGAGAACCAGGTCAGCAGAGCTGCTCTAGAGGGAGAGAACCAGATCAGCAGAGCTGCTCTAGAGCCAGAGAACCATGTAAGCAGAACTGCTTCAGAGCCATAGAACCGGGTCATCAGAGGTGCTTTAGAGCCAGAGAACCAGGTCAGCAGTGCTGTTGTAGAGCCAGAGAACCAGATCAGCAGAGCTGCTCTGTAGCCTAAGAACTAGGTCAGCAGAGCTGCTCTAGAGCCAGAGAACCAGGTCAGCAGACCTGCTGTAGAGCCAGAGAAACGACTGACTGATAGACACTGACTGACACTGATTGATTGACACTGACTGACACTGACTGAAGTGACACTGATTGACTGACACTGACTGACTACTCTCTACAACTCACTCTCTACTACTACTCTCTCTACTACTCACTCTCTACTACTCTCTACTACTCTCTACCACTCACTGTCTACTACTCTACTACTCACTCTCCACTAATCACTCTCTACTACTTGCTCTCTACTACTCACTCTCTACTACTCGCTCTCTACTGCTCTCTACTACACTCTCTACTACTCACCCTCTACTACTCACTCTACACTACTCACTCTCTACTACTCTACTACTACTCTCCCTACTACTCACTCTGTACTACTCTCTACTACTCACTCTACTACTCTATCCTACTCTCTACCACTCACTCTCTACTACTCTACTACTCACTCTCTATTACTCTCACTCTACTACTCTCTACTACTCACTCTCTACTACTCTCTACTGCTCACTCTCCACTACTCCCTCTCTACTACTCGCTCTCAACTACTCTCTACTACTCACTCTACTACTCTACTACTCTCTCTTACTCTCTCTACTTCTCACTCTCTACTACTCACTCTCTACTACTCTCTACAAATCACTCTCTACTACACACTCTCTACTACTTGCTCTCTACTACTCACTCTCTATTACTCTCTACTACTCACTCTCTACTACTCTCTACTACTCACTCTCTACTACTCCACTACTCTCTTCTACTCACTCTCTACTACTCACTCTCTACTACTCTACTACTCTCTTTTACTCTCTCTCTACTACTCACTCTCTACTACTCACTCTCTACTACTCTCTACTACTCACTCTCTACTACTCTCTCTCTACTACTCGCTACTACTACTACTCTCTACTATTCACTATCTACTACTCTACTACTCAATCTCTACTACTCTCTACTACTCTCTCTCTACAACTCACTCGCTACTACTCTCTACTACTTACTCTCTACTACTCACTCTCTACTACTCTCTACTGCTCTCTACTACTTCTCTCTAGTACTCACTCTCTACTACTCTCTACTACTCTCTACCACTCACTCTCTACTACTCACTCTCTACTACTCTCTACTACTTTCTCTCTACTACTCACTCTCTACTACACTCTCTACTACTAACTTTCTACTATTCACTCTCTACTACTCACTTACTACTCACTCTCTACTACTCGATATCTACTAAATCTCCACTAATCACTCTCTACTACTTGCTCTCTACTACTCACTCTCCACTACTCTCCACTACTTACTCTCTACTACTCACTCTCTACTACTCTACTACTCTCTACTACACTCTCTACTACTCAACCTCTACTGCTCACTACTACTCGCTACTATTCTCTCTACTACTCACTCTCTACTATTCTCTACTACTCCCTCTACTACTCCCTCCTACTCTCTACCACTCACTCTCTACTACTCTAATACTCACTCTCTACTACTCTCTCTCTACTACTCACTCTCTACTGCTCACTCTCTACTGCTCACTCTACTACTCTCTACTACTCACTCTCTACTACTCTACTACTACTCTCCCTACTACTCTCTCTCTACTACTCTCTACTACTCACTCTACTACTCTATCCTACTCTCTACCACTTACTCTCTACTACTCTACTACTCACTCTCTATTACTCTCACTCTACTACTCTCTACTACTCACTCTCTACTACTCTCTACTGCTCACTCTCCACTACTCCCTCTCTACTACTCGCTCTCAACTACTCTCTACTACTCACTCTACTACTCACTCTCTACTACTCTACTCTACTACTCTACTACTCTCTCTTACTCTCTCTACTTCTCACTCTCTACTACTCACTCTCTACTACTCTCTACAACTCACTCTCTACTACACACTCTCTACTACTTGCTCTCTACTACTCACTCTCTATTACTCTCTACTACTCACTCTCTACTACTCTCTACTACTCACTCTCTACTACTCCACTACTCTCTTCTACTCACTCTCTACTACTC
Source organism: Triturus cristatus (assembly GCF_964204655.1). NCBI lineage: Eukaryota > Metazoa > Chordata > Amphibia > Caudata > Salamandridae > Triturus > Triturus cristatus. Next base: position 835,358,066 of record NC_140588.1, on the reverse strand, counting down.
ACTCTCTACTACTCTACTACTCTCTTTTACTCTCTCTCTACTACTCACTCTCTACTACTCTCTACTACTCACTCTCTACTACTCACTCTCTACTACTCTCTCTACTACTCTCTCTCTACTACTCGCTACTACTACTCTCTACTATTCACTCTCTACTACTCTACTACTCAATCTCTACTACTCTCTACTACTCTCTCTCTACAACTCACTCGCTACTACTCTCTACTACTTACTCTCTACTACTCACTCTCTACTACTCTCTACTGCTCTCTACTACTTCTCTCTAGTACTCACTCTCTACTACTCTACTACTCTCTACCACTCACTCTCTACTACTCACTCTCTACTACTCTCTACTACTTTCTCTCTACTACTCACTCTCTACTACACTCTCTACTACTAACTTTCTACTACTCTCTCTCTACTACTCACTTTCTACTATTCACTCTCTACTACTCACTTACTACTCACTCTCTACTACTCGATATCTACTAAATCTCCACTAATCACTCTCTACTACTTGCTCTCTACTACTCACTCTCTACTACTCACTCTCTACTACTCTCCACTACTTACTCTCTACTACTCACTCTCTACTACTCTACTACTCTCTACTACTCAATCTCTACTGCTCACTCTCTACTACTCTACTACTCGCTACTATTCTCTCTACTACTCACTCTCTACTATTCTCTACTACTCCCTCTACTACTCCCTCCTACTCTCTACCACTCACTTTCTACTACTCTAATACTCACTCTCTACTACTCTCTCTCTACTACTCACTCTCTACTGCTCACTCTCTACTGCTCACTCTACTACTCTCTACTACTCACTCTCTACTACTCTCTACTGCTCACTCTCCACTACTCACTCTCTACTACTCGCTCTCAACTACTCTCTACTAACTCTACTACTCACTCTCTACTACTCTCTACAACTCACTCTCTACTACACACTCTCTACTACTTGCTCTCTACTACTCGCTCTCTCTTACTCTCTAGTACTCACTCTACTTCTCTCCACTACTCACTCTCTACTACTCTCTACTACTCACTCTCTACTACTCCACTACTCTCTTCTACTCACTCTCTACTACTTACTCTCTACTACTCTACTACTCTCTTTTACTCTCTCTCTACTACTCACTCTCTACTAATCACTCTACTACCCTCTACTACTCACTCTCTACTACACACTCTCTACTACTTGCTCTCTACTACTCGCTCTCTACTTCTCTCTAGTACTCACTCTACTACTCACTCTCTACTACTCTCTACTACTCACTCTACTACTCACCCTCAACTACTCTCTACTACTCACTCTCTAATACTCCACTACTCTCTACTACTCACTATCTACTACTCACTCTCAACTACTGACTCTCTACTACTATCTCTCTACTACTCTCTACTATTTTCTACTACTCACTCTCTACTACTCTACTATTCATTTTACTACTCACTCTCTACTACTCACTCTCTACTACTCACTCTCTACTACTCACTCTCTACTACTCTTTAATACTCTCTCTGCTACTCACTTTCTACTACTCTTTACTACTCAAACTCTACTACTCACATTCTAATACTCACACTCTACTACTCTCTACTACTCACTCTCTGCTACTCTCTCTACTACTCTCTACTCACTCTCTACTCTCTATTACTCGCTCTCTACTCTCTACTTCTACACCTCTTTTTTTTTTTATCCTCATATGACCTCCATAGATACAACGACCTCTCAACCTGTACCACCCTTGTTGTTTTTTATCTAATGGTTGTAGACTCAGCTGATGGTGTATGTGTGAAACCCAACCACACCACTCATCGGGAGCTGACCGAAAGGTCTAATCATAGGATAGATAGCTAGTTTAATCACTGACTGAGTCATCTAAAAGATTCCAAAACAAACCCACGTCTATCCTACCCTTATTCTGATAGACCTTTTGGTCTAAGTCTCTAAAATAACGTACCCCGTTCCAAAAGGCTCTCCAAGTTGGAGGGAGGACCTGACGCCAAAGCTTACAAATTTCTCTTCTTGCCAAAAGAGCAAGATAGAATACCAATTTACTCTCGGGCCCCGAAAGCACCAACAGACCATCAGGCTTCAACATTATACCAAAAATAATAAAAGAAAGGCTTACCTCAACCTCCATGCCCAGCACATCAGACAAGGTCTTACCCACACTGCCCCAGAACTCTTGAATCTGGGGGCAAGCTGCAAAAATGTGAACGTCATCCGCGTTCGGGGCCCCACATCTCGTACAGTTGGCCTCTCCACCTCCCCTTATTTGGGCGAGCTTCAAGGGCGACCAATATATCCTGTGCAGTGTAAAGAAAGGATTTTTCCTAAGTGCAGCAGATTTAATTAATGGATATAGAATTTCCAAAGATACTTGCCATAACTTTTCCAAATCTTCATTCGGCAAGCACTTCTCCCAGACCAGGTATGGACGTTCCATTTTCTTGTCTGCTGCCGCAAGCAGATGTTGATACCAACAACTGACTTCCTTTTTTTTTTGCAACTCCTCTTCCATGGAAGAATCCTCGGGCATTATCCTGCATAGACCTTTACACCATAAAGAGATTTGATAAAATTTAAATCTGGAGAGAACTCCTCTAGTAAGGTTTCACCAAAATTCCCAAGGATAACAAATGTTCCCATCCGATATATCCTTCCAAAGTAGGATTCCGGCCTCTTTTAGTGGCTGAGATAGTGAATCTTTAAGGCATTCCGGAGTTCCTGGCGAGTCCCACACTGGAGCCCAATTACTATAATAAGGTAATCCTACGCCAGCTCGACACCCAGTCCATAGCTTTGCCGCCATGAATAAAGTCTTAAACCTAATCTTTTAAAAGTATTTGGGGGCTCCAAATTTGTACATAAAGCCTGCCTTGTCCCTCTCTGGAAGCATGGCATTGAACATATTTCCTATCAAGGAGCTGTCTGGTTTTGATAGTAACATCCTACAATTTTTTAGTTGATATGCCCAACAATACAACTGAAGGTCCGGCAAACCCAAGCCTCCCTTATTCAGCTTTCGCCTAAGTTTCTTCCAGGATTGCCTGATCCCTTTACTTGCCCATATAAACGAGGAAATCTTACCCTGCATTTTCGCGAGAGCAGTTTTATCAAATTCCAGAGGTATATTATTAAAAAGATAGGCGATTTTGGAGAGAGCACACATTTTAATCAAGTTGACTCTCCCATAGTGGGTTAACGGTAAGGTTTACCATCTCTTCAATAGAAGCTCCACCTCCTTCAAAACTTTATCCAGGTTAGTTTTGGGAATCTTTCCTATGTCTTGGGTTACTATCACTCCCAAGTTTTTAACTCTTTAGAAAGCCCAACCCCTTGTGCTGAAGTATTCCATGCCATAATTTCGGTTTTATCTCTGTTAACTTGATAGCCTGACACATCCCCGAAGGACTGAACTTCAGCCATTAACTCAGATACAGTAGGAGTAACATTGGAGGAAAATACAATGAGATCATCTGCATACAGTGCAATCTTTCTGAAGAATCCGTTAATTTCAAAAGGAGAGATTTTATCATTCTGTCTTAGACTCTGAGCCAGAGGCTCAATATACAGGTCAAAAAGGATCGGTGATAGAGGGCATCCTTGTCTCGTACCGCGCTGTATCGAGACCGCGTCTGAGAGAGTGCCGTTAACCAGGATCTGTGCCCGGGGACAGTTATATTTTTTTGAGAACTTTCCTGAAGTTGAGTCCAAACCCAAAAGCCTTTAGGGTGTTGTTAAGGTAATGCCAATTAACTTGGTCAAATGCTTTTGCAGCATCAACCGTGATAATAGAAAGGGGGGCTCCTAATGTTGTTGCCATATCAACCGAGCCTATTAAGGAATACACCAGATCCCGCATCTGCCTACCCGGTAAAAACCCCTTTTGGTCTTGATGGATAATTGCCCCCACTATCTTACTAAGCCGAGCATTTAACACACCCGCCAAGAGCTTATAGTCGCAATTTAATAATGAAATGGGGCGGTAAGATTGACATTCCAGTGGGTCCTTGCCCGGTTTCAAGATTAATGTAATAACAGCCTCATTCCAAGGATCTGGCAGAGGTGAATTCCCTCTGAGAATTTTATTAAACAACCTTACCCAGATCGGGATTATTTCATCTAATATTAACGTATAAACTTCTATTGGTATTGCATCGGGACCTGCTGATTTCCCTTTCTTGGTTTTATTTAAAATTACACGTATTTCACCCTCCTCTATATCTTGAGTCAAAGTTGCTTGGGTCACCAAATTTAATTTCGGTAGTTGTTTTTCCGACAGCCACTGATCGATAACCTTATCCTCAACAAATAACTCCTCCCTATATAAACCTTGAAAGAACTCCACAAATGCTTTCTCTATCTCCCTTTTTTCCTCTACCACCTTGGCTCCTATCTTGATGTTATTGATAAAATTGCGGGACCTATCAGCTCTGCTTTTCAAAGCAAGTAGTTTGCCACAGTTCTCCCCCTGATCAAAATCGCTCATACTACTTGCCTCCCACTTTTGAAGCATTATTGCATCAGTTTTAAGCCTAAATTCCATCTGTAGATCCTCTACCTTTGCTTCGAGGGATTTTTTCTCCACAGCGGGCATCTGCCCCCTTTTTAAGGCTGTCTCGGTCAGTGCAAGCTGTTTTTCTAGGTCTTTGATCTCATTTTTTTCCACTCTAGCCCATCCGAGTACCGCTCCCTTTAAGAACCCCCTCAGCCAGCCTTGAAGGCGTCCCAAACTATGTGCAAAGGAGCCAAATCTAGATTATGGTAAAAGAAGGTAGCTGTCTCTTTTTTTAGTAACTCAGGAGTTGAGGGTTGCAAGAGGAATCTTCTGTAAAGGGGTCCACCTCCTAAAAGTAGGTTCCAGAGGGAGAGCCAGCTGTAACATCATGGCACCTTGATCCGAAATATGAATTGGCTGATATCTAATTGATCTCACTGACTCTAGCTCGGAGAGATCAATAAACATATAATCTATTCTTGAACAATGATGGGTTTTTTTGCTATAAAAGGAGTATTCTCTCATCTCTCCCATTTTTTTCCTCCAAATGTCACCAAGATAAAAAAAAATTAACATGGTCAATAAGTATGCTTTTACGCGTGGTGCTGTAATTTGTGTTCTAGGGGAAGATCTATCTAAATTATTGTTAAGCAGGACATTAAAGTCTCCTCCTAAAATTAAAGGTGCTTCATAGTCCACCAAGGCAGAACACAGGCTATTCAAAGGGTCAGTATCATCCTCATTGGGACCATAATAATTGGCTAAGGTATATTTAATACCATAACAACTCACCTCCGCTATTACCCACCTTCCTCTTTTTTCTATTTGTGACTTAATAAGCTTTACCTCAGCGTGGGATTTAATAATTATATCTACTCCCTTTGAGCAACATTGTTGATCGGTGGCAATTACTTTCCCCACCCATCTTAATTTCCCAAATAACGCTCTGCTTTCGGATTGTAGCAGGTGAGTCTCTTGAAGCATAAGAATCTTGGCAGGATTATCTTTAAGATGTTGCAAAACCAATCGCTGTCTCCTCCTGACTCTCAGGCCATTTACATTCCAACTTAAGATTTCAAGGGACTCTACCCTAGATCTATCCCCTATCATAGTCCTCACTCTCCTCCAAGCTAAGTCCACAGATACAAAATAAGTCATATGAGGTCATATTTAGGATATATTTTTTATATGTTTTCCCCAATGCTCCCCACCCACACACGTGTGAAACCCCATCACCCACCCACACCACCCTGGAGAACCCTCCCTGACTATTCCTTGGCAGATCCATTTTGCCAATTCGGGTCTAAGCTCACCAACCTGAAAAAAAGAAAAAAGTAAATAACAAAAATTCTACTGATCTCCCTGCACTAAACCCGTGCTTTCACTGTCATTGTCATTGTCATTTAGCCGCTGATTTTTTAAGCAATAGAAAATTATCCACGTCTTCTGGGGATCTAAAGTTGTACATCTTATTATCAAGCATAACTTTCAGAAAGGCTGGGAATCTTAACTGGACTTGTGCTCCCAAGTCTTTCAGTGAATCGATCCGCTTCCCCAGCTCCCACCTTCTATCCTCTGTGATGCGACAAATGTCTGATCTTATTCTACAAGTTAAACCTTGTAACTGAATACATTTGGACTTCAGCGCAGCCCCAAGTAGTTGCTCCTTCAGGGAATATGATTGAATATACACCAAGATTTTTCTTGGTTTCTTCCGTCCTGGATTGAGCTTAAATGGGTCCCTGGGGACCCGCTGGATCTCAGGCTCCCAGATGGATGTTGATGCAACCTGGGGAAAAGATTTAATGAAAATCCCAATGACAAAAGCCTTAATATTATCCCCCTCCAGGCCTTCTGCTAAATCCAGGATCCTGATGTTGTTCCTTCTGGAGTTATTTTCAAGTCTCTCCAGTCTTTCTGAGAGATCTCTCTCTCTTTCCTTTAACCTTCCTAGTTCTAAGGTGTTCTCTTTTACATCTAGCGTAAGATCTCCCAACTTATTCTCCAGTTCCTCAGTACGGTGTGCTAAAGCAGCAATGCTTTCCTCTAAATTAGAGCATGTATCCTGAATCTTTTTCTGGTTTATTTCGGAGGTAGAAAAACGTTCTTTTATGTCTGAAGACAGCTGTGTCAGCATTTCCTGGATTGAATCTGAGCCAGGTGTTGTAGTCTCCTGGCCCCTGTCAGGAGTGACATTTTCATTCCTCACATCGATACTGCTCAAGTCGATGTCTGCCCTGTCTAAGGGGGTGGGCTCAGAGAGAACTGTGTATCTATTTGCTAGCAGAGTAGCCATTTCTGGTGGCTTAGTGTTCTGAGCCCGGGCTGCTCCTTGCTTCTCTCCCTGCCTTTCCGCTAACTTATTATCCTGCATATTCACTTTAAAGTAAGACCTTAAAGACAGGGTCACCCTTGCTGGGGGTTGATTAGCTTTCTTCTTAACCTTAATAGGGATCAGTTTACCATACTTACTAGCCTTTTCCGGTCACCTCCCAAGTTTTGTCTTATTAGGGCCCTGCCCTGAGGGGGCAGATTGGGACAGCAAGATCTCCTTCCCTAGGAAGGTACTCGATCTTAAATTATATCTTTTCCCCTGGAGAACCTCGTCAGTGAGGCATGAACTGATCTGAGTGCCAGTGGTACACTTCTGTTGCCCAAAGCACCCCCCCTTGGGTGGCTGGTTCCTCTCCTCGCCCTGCGGAACTAACTCCGTGAACCTGACTTCTCTCCTATGAGCCGGGTCATACCTAAGCTCATCCTCCTTAACCTCATGATGGTGGCTGCATTTATATGAGCAGTGATGTTTCCAGATGGCTAGAGGATCAACCCAACTCTCTGTGTGGTGCCAATTTGATCGCCTCGTACTTACTGATAGGCAGGGATCATAATAAAAATGAACTTTTCCTGAAAGTACCAGATAACATGAAGCCGGCTTAGTCGACACAGAGCAGCAAAGATGAGCTCGACGCAGCTCACCAAGCCCCCTAGCAGCCCTAAGACATGCTAAAGCTGGCCCACCACACATCAGGCGAAAAGAAAGCCAAAAAGGAGAAAAAAAAAAAGAATACACAGAGCGGGGGAGTGCAAGTACCCAGGCTTGCTCGATTACATCTAAGATAGAATAAGGAGCTTACGATAAGCTTAAAACATGCTTAGCGCTTAGGGTTTTTTCTTTTTTTCAATAACCAAGATCTTGCCCCCCTGTATAGTACAAACAGTAGCAGTAACGGTAATAGAATCAATAACGGAGACTATAAAAAAAAAAAAATAAAAAAAAAATAAACAGTCACTTGACGTTGCCAATCCAGTACTAGAACTTGGACTTGCACCAAATCATATCCAGTTCTGATATGACGTTTTTTCTTTTTTTTTTTCTTTTCCTCTCTCCCCTTCCCCTTCTCCTTCCCTTTCCCTGTTTACTCTCTCCTTCCCCTTTGCTCTCTTTTCCTCCCTTTTCCTTTCCTCCCTCTTCTTCCTTTGTTAACTAAGTAACCAACCCACCTGATTTCCTAAAAGTCAAACCCCCCTGTTGTGGAATAAGAAAGAAGGAAGGAGACTCGGGTAACAGCAGGCAGCAATCGCTGTTCCACTTCTTCACCCCCTATCACCTAGCCTCGATCTTCGGCCTTCCCCGGAACTCCACTGCTCAGTAGGAGCAAGGAACGAACCAGAACTGTAGCGAGATGCGGGCAGCCAATCCGTACACTGGTGACGAGTAGGGGGCCGTTAGGAGAGCCGAAGAGCAGCCGGCCTGCCGCTCGTAGCTCGCCTCATCCGCCACGCCCCTCCCCGGAGGAGACCGCCATCGAGGAGACCGCCGCCGAAGCCCAAGCCGTCACAATTCTTAACAGTTCAGAGAGGCCAGCAACTCGCCCATCAGCAACGATGTCCCACGAGAGATGCCGACAAAACACCGGCAGAGACCACAACAGACCACAGCGCCGCAGTGCAGGGTGACCAGTACTCAGCCAAGGTTAGTGAGAGCTCGACCCGCGGCCAGCTTCTAGCAGGCCGCCATGTTCCCCCTATGTGCCTCTACTCTCTACTATTCACTCTCTACTACTCTACTACTCAATCTCTACTTCTCTCTACTACTTTCTCTCTACAACTCACTCGCTACTACTCTCTACTACTTACTCTCTACTACTCACTCTCTACTACACTCTACTGCTCTCTACTACTACTCTCTAGTACTCACTCTCTACTACTCTCTACTACTCTCTACCACTCACTCTCTACTACTCTACTACTCACTTTCTACTACTTTCTACTACTTTCTCTCTACTACTCACTCTCTACTACACTCTCTACTACTAACTTTCTACTACTCTCTCTCTACTACTCACTTTCTACTATTCACTCTCTACTACTCACTTACTACTCACTCTCTACTACTCGATATCTACTAAATCTCCACTAATCACTCTCTACTACTTGCTCTCTACTACTCACTCTCTACTACTCGCTCTCTACTACTCTCCACTACTCACTCTCTACTACTCTACTACTCTCTACTACATTCTATACTACTCAATCTCTACAGCTCACTCTCTACTACTCTACTACTCGCTACTATTCTCTCTACTACTCACTCTCTACTATTCTCTACTACTCCCTTCTAATCTCTACCACTCACTCTCTACTACTCTAAGACTCTCTCTCTACTACTCTCTCTCTACTACTCACTCTCTACTGCTCACTCTACTACTCTCTACTACTCACTCTCTACTACTCTCTACTGCTCACTCTCCACTACTCACTCTCTACTACTCGCTCTCAACTACTCTCTACTACTCACTCTACTACTCACTCTCTACTACTCTACTACTCTCTCTACTTCTCACTCTCTACTACTCACTCTCTACTACTCTCTACAACTCACTCTCTACTACACACTCTCTACTACTTGCTCTCTACTACTCGCTGTCTACTACTCTCTAGTACTCACTCTACTACTCTCTACTACTCACTCTCTACTACTCTCTACTACTCACTCTCTACTACTCTACTACTCTCTTTTACTCTCTCTCTACTACTCACTCTCTACTACTCACTCTGCTACTCTCTACTACTCACTCTCTACTACACACTCTCTACTACTTGCTCTCTACTACTCGCTCTCTACTACTCTCTACTACTCACTCTCTACTACTCACTCTCTACTACTCACTCTCTACTACTCTCTCTCTACTACTCTCTACTACTCTCTACTACTCACTCTCTACTACTCTACTATTCACTCTACTACTCACTCTCTACTACTCTACTATTCACTCTACTACTCACTCTCTACTACTCACTCTCTACTACTCACTCTCTACTACTCACTCTCTACTACTCCACTACTCTCTACTACTCACTATCTACTACTCACTCTCTACTACTCACTCTCTACTACTCACTCTCTACTACTCTCTACTACTCACTCTCTACTGCTCTACTATTCACTCTACTACTCACTCTCTACTACTCACTCTACTACTCACTCTCTACTACTCACTCTACTACTCACTCTCTACTACTCTCTCTCTACTACTCTCTCTACTACTCTCTACTACTCACTCTCTACTGCTCTACTATTCACTCTACTACTCACTCTCTACTACTCACTCTACTACTCACTCTCTACTACTCTTTAATACTCTCTCTGCTACTCACTCTCTACTACTCAAACTCTACTACTCACTCTCTAATACTCACATTCTAATTTTCACACTCTACTACTCTCTACTATTCACTCTCTGCTACTCTCTACTCACTCTCTACTCTCTATTACTCGCTCTCTACTCTCTACCTCTACACCTCTACCTCTACACCTCTACCTCTACACCTCTACCTCTCTCTACCTCTCTCTACACGCACACATATGAACATATATATATGCATATATGTGCATATGCATTTATATATATGTATGTGTATATATATATATATTAAATGAAAAAAACAGAGGTTTCACAAGTGTTATAGTTAGCTGGACATTTCACTCGTACAAAACCATTGAAATTTCCCCGTTATAGTTAGTTCAGCTAACTATAACTCGCGCGCCCGCAATCCACTGCTGATGACGTCACATATTACATCACTCATGACATGGTCAGTGACATCACTCATGACATCACTGATGACATCTCAAATGACATCACTGATGACATCACTGATGACATCATCCATTGAGTAGGTGTTCTGAATAATTTTAATATGTTTAATATATATTGGGAAAGGCCTGTTGAAGAATGAATGGGTGTACAAGTGTGTAAATGGATGATTTTCTGTGGTGCGTAACATGATTCTATAAGTGAGTCATTAAATGTATCTTACTACGGACTAGTGACTAAACTGTGTAAATGTCTGTATGTGTCTGTATGTTGGTGTATAAGTGGCTGCATGGTTTTGTGAATAGCTATATGAGTGTCTATATAAGTTATTGATTGCTTGTCTCAGTATCTGTATGGGTTCCTGAGTGTTTGTGTGGGTAGGGTGTGTGTGACTCTATGTATAGATGTGTGAGTGGGTGATTCTATGGGTGCATGGTTTTAAGAGTGCATCTGTGATGGACTGTTTGGTTGAGTGAGTGTATGTATGGGTGTGTTAGGGATTGAATGTATATCTCAGTGGTACATTTGTGACTAACTACATATGTGAAAGGCAGTATATGTGCGTGTAAAAGTATATAAGTGGGTAGATATGATAGTGTGTGATTGTGAAAGTGACTGTTTAGATGAGTGTGTGCTTGTATCAATGATTCTATAAGAGTGTAAGAATGTGATACTATTTTTATGAGTAAGTGAACTTGAGTGTGTATAACCGCATAGGTGAGTAAATGGGAGTGTGATTATTTGCATGACTGAGTAGGTGTAAGAGTAGCTCTATGGATACTTGTTAGTGTGTGAGTCTCTATATAAGTGTATAAATGTATATGATAGTTTTGTATGGAGTGACTGTAAGTATGAGTGACTGTACAGGTGAGTGAGTGGAGGTGTATGAAGACCTAAGAGTTAAGTGGGTATGTAGTTATTGGTATTGCAGTATGTATGGTTTTGAGAATGGAACTCTTCAATTTTGAGTCGGTGTATCATAGGTTATATTAGGGTGTGAGAAGATGTGGTAATTTATCACATGGATGATGTCATCAGTGATGTCATCAGTGATGTCATTTGAGATGTTATCAGTGATGTCATGAGTGATGTCACTGACCATGTCATGAGTGATGTAATATGTGACGTCATCAGCAGTGGATTGCGGGCGCGCGACTTATAGTTAGCTGAACTAACTATAACGGGGAAATTTCAATGGTTTTGTACGAGTGAAATGTCCAGCTAACTATAACATGTGTGAAACCTCTGTTTTTTTCATTGAATTTCAAAGGTTTTTAAAATGCTAATTCCTGACTATAACGTGTGTGAAACCTATGGTTTTTTCAGTGAATTTGCAAGGTTTTTTAAATGCTAATTCCTAACTATAACGTGTGTGAAACCTATGGTTTTTTAAGTAAATTCGTAAGGTTTTTAAATCCTTTTTTTTTCTTTTTCTTTTTTTTTTTAAACAATATGCTACCTATGTATATAATCATTGATTTACTGTATCCTGCAATATAGAAAGGTTCACCGTTTTTAAATAAATGGTTAGATATAGTTGAATAACATAGTTAATATCTTCTACAAACCTTTTTTTTTAGGATTTTTTACCGTGCGCGTACGGTAAGCATACCGTACGCACACGGTACGTTTTATGTACGGTGCACATACGTAATGTTTCTGCTCCGTGTGCGCATGCGTACGCGATTTACGTACGCGTCCGTACTTCCTGTGCGACGCGTAAGCGCTTGCTCCCTACGCACACGCGCTCGCGCACGTTACGCGGAACTGGCATACGTGCGTGCACTGGTGCCTCTAATGTGCATGCGCGCGTGCGTGCGTGCCTCTAATGCGCGTGCACGCATGCGTACTTTTACCGTGCGCGTACGGTAAGCGTATGTAGCGCGCACGGTAGGTCATGTGATCCAGAAACAACACTTTTCATTGGTTTAAACTTGTTTCATTTCCAGAAACTTCCAACACCACACCCATTCCCCTCATTACTGCTTGTGATTCCCTAGGAGAAGGAGCTGAATTGTCTTTGGTATACAATGGCAGAGCAGCAGTCTTCTTCTGAGAGTGAGCAGGGCAGCAGCATCATCAGACAGAGAAGGAGGAAACAGAAGAATTCTTTTGTTTGGGAATATTTCACATTTCCAGAGGGGCAGAAAAAGGTAAATGCTCCATTAGTCACCTGCTCACTTTGTGAGCGTGTCTTATCTAGAGGTAATCCAAGGAAGAAGTATTCCTTTGGTAATTACACTATGTTTAGACACATTAGGGATGTACATCCCAGGACTTTTGCTCGACATACTGAAGCAAACTCTCCAGTAAGTCACCCGAGCACATCCGCAGAAGCTTAGCCGAGTACATCTTCGGCAGCTCAGCTGAGCACTTCCTCTGCGGGGGGAGCATCACCTTCTTCTGCACCTCTGGACATCTACCCTCGGTTTCAGAGAGTACATATAAGGTGCAACACTTGTTACTCTCTTATTGCTATGGGGGAATCTAGTATTCCTCTAATAGATAATAAGATTGAGCAGCACAAGTGCGGTCCCTTCTAATATTCCCATTCTTTCTTTCCTCTGTCCCTGTATTAACACAAGGGCTCTTTTAGGAGCCACCCTACCTCACATTTTTTTTAAAATTTATTTTACCAGTTTTTAAAAAAAAAAAATTTTTACCGTGCGCGTACGGTACGCGCACTTTTTTTTTTTTTCTTTTTTAAATAAAATATTTATTACACCCTTCAATGTACTTGAGGGACCACAAGGGAAATGACAAAAGCAGAGTGAGGAGAAGTGAAAACAAGGGACTACGAAAGTAAATGTGTGATAAATACAGATATTTCAAACTTACCTGACCAACTTAATTTTCATTAAATGGTTTTTTTTAATTGCTAGAAAAAAGGATTAATTTTCCTAAAATTTCTTTCTCAATCTGTAACAAAAGAAAAAAAGTATTAATATTTAACAATACATTTTACAATACAGTACACATATTTTCATATTTATCAAAGACATGTTTTGCCCTTTTTTTGCTGTTTTCAGAATATATTGAATTTCACTGCAAATTGTGAAACCAATTGCATTCATCACTTAACAGCGGGCAAAAAAATTAACAATCTGAAAGATTGTTTAAAAAAAGCCCTGAATCTCTTCTCAGTAATAGAAATATAATATATATAATAAAAATATCATCTAACAACAATAACTATTTGCAATAAATAACGTCTGTAAATCTTGTTGCTTAAGCTCATACACCCAAATAATATCTGTCAAACAAGTCCACAAGAGAAATTTTTACCTTTCCATGAGGCCAAATGGTAATTTTTAAATTCTTTTTTGATGAAATATCCAAAGTTAATCCAATAAAATCGCAAAAAATGATTTGTTCAGATGTTGCAATTTGTATCTAAAATTTTGGTTTTAGCAAAAATAAATAGGAATTTGGTAATTCTGCAGGCAAACGTTGCTTGAAAATCAATTGAGAATCATTACACAGTGTCCAGCCTTTTTCACATTTAAGATAAACTGTGTAATGACCAGAGGTTATCGAAGGTCCATCATGGAAAATTATTGCAACTGCAACAAAAGTTTTTCCTGATATTGATAATTGTTTTCCTACAAACTTCTTTATAGAAGTGTCCAATTTTGTTCCATCAGCTCTACAACGTTGCATCATTAAAATTACATACTGTCCATATTTCTTTAAAAATAACGTTGAAAACATGTCTGATTTACATTTAGAACATTCCATGCTGTGATTGGCATCTTTAACTAATTTACTAAAAGTGACTGATTGACTCTCTGGTAATGTTAAATATATGAACCTTTCAGAATCAACATTAGAGCTGCATGTGTTGAAACAGTTTTCACAACTATGTTCCCATTTATAAGAGAGACCAAACATATTTTCTATTTCTACCCCTTCTTCTTCCAGTACCATAAGAATATACATCAAGAATTCCTGTGCATCTTGCTGGACATTTTGAGTAAACTGTGTACTTCCTGAACATACATCTAAAAGTGTTCTAACATCAGAAGCACTTTCTATTTTAGGTTTATCATTACTCAGCTTCTCAAAAAGAAAACTCAGCAGAGAACAGAATCTTTTTTCATGATTTAGTATTATCTGCTCTTGCAAACTTTCAAGATAAAATACAACATTCAGCAATACATTAGCGTAGCAGTTGACACCAGAGCTATTTTCAAAATGACAACCAACAACCTCTTCAGCATTGTCCTTTTTAGGTCTCGCCTGACCCAGCGCATGCGCTGGTCTGGCAAGACTTATTGAGAGGGCTCCAAAAAGTGCTGCCAGCCTAGAGCTACAGTGCATGTGCATCTGCGCGGGCACGCGCGTCACGCTTTACCGCGATTATTTTCACTTTCGCGGCCGCTTTGATGTTTGATCGCGATCACTTACGCGGCCGCATGGCCGCTTGGTATAGCCAATAGGTCTCGCTTTTGGGACCTTATAAGTATTTAGTTATGCAACTGTTGCATGGCTAAACACTTATAAGGTCCCAAAGGCGAGACCTATTGGCTATGCCAATGCTTGTTCTTTTTACTTGCAATCACATCACTCTCCTTTTGTTTTCTCTTCTGTACATCCTCATTACAGATATTCTCATTTCACCTTTTCCGACAAACAACACTTTTTTCAAACACAGGATACTGACCTAAATGAGGAGAATAGCTTCTTCTTAATATATTATATTCCTTTACATAATTTGCATCAGCACTAACTTTTGAGTCATCAAAGTCTATCATGAATAGACCAGATAATGTTTTCACTCGTGACAAAGCAACATATGCCATACCTTCTTTGAACACAGTTGAACCAATGTTTACAAAAGCACTATCTACAGTTAATCCTTGAGATTTGTGAATAGTTACAGCATATGCTAGAGAAAACGGAAACTGCTTCCTACGTATATATAAGTCTTTCACAAGCAAGAAATGAACGGAACAACGACAAATGTCTTTAACCTCTTCAATCTGATCAAATTTTATTTTTCAAAAATTCAATTCCATCTTTTTTCTGGTATTTCACAAAACCCCCAACTTTACCCATAGCTCCATTCACTAAACCTTTTTCTACATTCAAATTTCTTCTTAAAAATACTCGACAGTTCATACAAACATAAAGATTATTTTCTAATCCAGCTGTTTTCGAAATGTTCTTCTCTAGAGAATCCAATTTATTTTTCAGTTTGCCTGTTAATGTAATAGTAATTCCTTCATGCTGAATTTTGTCCACTGCTTCCATCTTCTGAATCTCTTCCTTTTCCAATTTCAAAAGTTCCTCATTGAATATCGAGCATTCACGTAGTGTTGGCATTAACAGATTACAGTATTTTTTTCTGCAATGTTCTGGTATATTTCTCTGCAACTATTTCTTCATTTGGAAATAAATTATGTAGCATCCGACTCTGTAATGCTTTTCTGCCAACTTCTGTGAGTAGTCCAATTCTGATATCTTTCAGAATGCTTGCATAATCTTCATCGTTTGCTTGCCTCATATTGGTAGTGAGTTCTTTGTACTCAAAGAATGACCAAATATTCGCATTACCAATACTTCCTAATGACTTCTTTGTGTCTTCATGTGCCACAGTATTAAACACTGGTTGTCCTTTAACTGGAGTGAGCTGCAGAAGATCCCCAAAAACTATAACATGTTTTCCTCCAAATAACACGTTATAGTCTCTCTTTAGAATTTGCTGCATTCTTAAATGCACAAAGGCAAGCATTAAGTTTGATGCCATGCTTACCTCATCAATAATGAGAACTTGCATCTTCTTCAACACTCTTGAAACTTCAAAGCATGCTTCTCCTGTTAACTTGTGATATTCTATTTTGTTCTCATGCTCCACTGGTAACATTAGCAAGCGATGTAAGGTAATTCCTTTTATGTTATATGCTGCTAACCCAGTTGGAGCAGTAACAACACAAGACAAAGTTGAATCTGTTTTTTGCTGTAGGTAGCTTCGGATGACTTTAATTAAGAAACTTTTTCCAGTTCCAGCTTGTCCACTCACATAAATCCTGATTGGTTCAAATGATGCACATGAGCACTCTTTCTTTTCATGTAGTAATCCATGATCAATTTTTTTTGTGACTTCTTCATAAATTTGTTTTTGTTCTTCATTCAGTTGCTGTTCCAAATATGTTAAGTGTACTAAATCTTCCTGAGCTTGATTCATAGCTGTTTCTACTTCAGTCATTGCTATTGCATCTTCATTTTCTACGATTGGTTGTCCTAGGGGATCTTGACTGAGTGTTCCAGAACTTTGGCTGTCTTGAGAACTGTCTCTAGCTACTTCAGCTGCAATTGTAGCTTCCTGTTCAATTTCTTCATTTAACATTTGCACATAATTTGTGAAAGTACTGCATTCAATCGTATCTTTACATGCATTAAAGGAATCTTCATAGCTGTGAAAATCTCCAAGTAATTTATCCTCTGAACGCCATGGTTTAAACAGCTGTAAAAGTGCTAAGTAGTAAAATTCCTTTTTGTCAGGAGTGTCGCAACTCAGCTTCCTGTGATTAATCAAGCTTCCTTTTGTGTGCTTCACCAAACATCCTTCCTCACCAATGACTTTATATTTTCCATTGTTGATATCTTCTGTGGCTTTCCGTGTAAAAATGTAGTTCTGCAGCACTTCATAGAGACACATGTTCTCAAGATGACGACTTCTTTTTGGGTAATATGTGTCCAACATGTTTGATTTCAAAATATCTGTACTTTCCGGGTAATTCTCTGCCAAATATTCAATTTCTCCAACAGATTTCAGTACCCGATTTCGCATTCCTGCAAGGCCTACATTTACCCAAATTATTCTTCTGGATTTGGAGTACAGACTTGCAGATGATAACCTATCTGAGCATTCGTAGGATCCAATTTCTCTATGCGATAAACATATTTAAACTGAAACTGTATAGCTTTTTACTGACAGTCTTCTCGTGAGAAATCTCTTCCCACATTTCCTTCAATTCCGTTTTCTCAGATTTAGTGATGTAAGATGTGACATACCGAGCAACAGCAATAAAATTGTCAGCTACATACTGAATATCCATGTTAGCATTCCACATGGATAAAATGACTGGGTTGTAGTCATTTATATATTTTGACTCTTCTTTTCTTCTTAGGTTGTAGGTATTTTTAGGCGATTTTCTTGTAATAGTATGTCGCACAGCTGACATAAAACTGTTGACTCTTCCTTTTGAAAGAACAGGCCGTGGAAATCCAAATCGACATTTTGTGTAGAATTTTTCTTTACTCTTGTACTTTCGTCGACAGTATTTTCCACAGCGATGACTTTGGAAACGTAAAAGTTGCTCTTTTAAGTGTTTCTCTTCTGTGCTTTTAGGTATAGCACATGTTGCATATCCTTTGATGAAACTTAAAACTGCATCATCAGAATCTGTTCCAAATTTTGGGGCATCCTTGATCCACAACAGCATAAGAATATGAGGAGCACCTCTTGCTTGGTACTCTTTTCTCCAAAAGAAATCAACAACTTGACAAGCTTACCAGCGCCTTAGCTGTATCGCTGATTTGCGCATTAAGCTCCGTGTAATGCGCGCTTCATTTGCATAATTTTAAAATATCCCGTTTTGTCTTTTATTTGTTACTTTACATTCTCCCCTGGTTTTAATTTCTGGGCTGCCCTCCTATCGGTCCTCCTACCTGCATCATAATTGTGTTGACCACCGCTGCTAGAGCGGGTCCTGTCACTGGGGTCGGTTCGCTGTGAATATGGTGGCCATCTTGGATTTGGAGCTGTGGGGGAGGACATTGGACGCCATCTTTAGCATCCTAGTGGCGCTTCATAGAAGCTGCCTACCTTATTTAAGCCAGTCCTTTCAGCGCGCAGCGGTGACGCGCAGCGGGAGCGCCTTCCCTGCGCCTGAGTCGTGCCAGAGTCCTGCCCGTCTGCGCTCGTCCGCGCCGAGGCAGGGCCCGCGGCGGCCCATATAGCTATTTGGTGTGGCGATATTGCGACTGTGTGGACTTGGCAATGCTGCTATATACGCGTAAGGAGCTGCTTCGGTTCCGCGATGCTCCGCACTGTACCCAAGCTCAGTTACATCCTCTCTTGGGTCCTTATCAATGCCAGGAGTGCGTATTTAGTTTGCCAACTCCTGTTCCTATCTGTAGTCTTAGGGCAGCTTCTTGTGAATGCCCAGACCGGCCTACCATACCTCGACCAACTCCACAGACCTCTCATGACTTTAAGATCTGTCATCTTAATGTGAGGTCGTTGGTTAAACATCATCTGGACATCCATACTCTACTTATGGAAGAAAGCCCCGATATTCTCTTCATGTCGGAGACATGGCTACATGATGATGCAGTGGCTGTGATCAACCTAGCCCTCCCGGTGGAGTATGTGATGTATACACATAATCGTAACTCACGAGGTGGCGGCATAGCGGCCGTGGTTAAATCATGTTATTCGTGCCTATGGACGGTTTCGGACATAGTCGGCTGCGAAAGTGTTCATTTTCGTATTTCTGTTAGTCCACATTTTACCTTTTCTGGACTACTTATTTACCGCCCACCAGGTCCAGACGCGGCTTTTAGAGCTGCCCTTCCTGAAGCTGTTAGTGCTTTAGCGCTAAAGGCTGCCAATTTTAGCATCTTAGGTGACTTAAATTTGCATCTAGATGCTCTTCACTCTCCTGCGGTATGCAGCGTCATTGCTGATCTGGAAGCTATTCAGCTATTTCAGCTGATTAAGGACAGCTCTCATATTGGTGGGCATATTTTAGATCCTTTCTTCACCAATTTATCTATGGTGAAAGTTTTGCCCCCCAGGCCTATGGCCTGGACTGACCACCATCTAATAGAACTGAATCTTCGGATCGATGACCCTCCTGTTAGATCAGCGGCGCCTGTGTCTTTTAGACGCCCCTGGAACAAACTAAATTTAGCTGATTTCCATCAGCTTCTCAGTCGACATCCTTTGGACTCTTTTACTGACGTTACGGTGGGCTATTATCACTTTTGTAGCTGGCTGACGAGTGCTCTAGACTCCCTGATTCCCACCAGGAAGTGTAAGCGCCGATGTACCGGACCTAGCCCTTGGTATGACGACTCACTTCGGCTCCTAAGGAAATCCTGTAAGCAAGCTGAGAGAGTCTGTCGCAAGTCATATCAGCCTGGTCTAAAATCACTGTACCTCGCCAAGATAAAAATTTATCATAGGGCGATTTGTAAAGCCCGTGCTGCTTATTTTTCACGCGAAATTAGCTCGAGCTCTAATTCCACTAAGCTAATATTCAAGGTACTCAAGGATCTTACCGCTAGTAGAGCTCCAGCTGCTGATATTTGTTCAGCCAGTTATTGTGAAGGCTTGGCAGCCTTTTTTGTGGAAAAGCTGGAAGTTATCTACCGTTCTTTTCCTAGTTCATCCATCTGCCCGGAGAAACGGGTCCCTGACTCAGAAACTACCATGGGTTTGTGTTCTTTTCCTGAACTTTCGCTGCATGAATTTGATAAGATCGCAGACAAAGTCAAATCGGGATCCCCTATGGATCCTCTTCGACCTGCTCAATTCAGGGAATCGGCATCCCTCTGCTTCCCTTTGCTCTGCGAGCTTGTTAACCTATCTTTGAAGTCGGGCTCCGTTCCGGACAGTTGGAAACAGGCACAGGTTATGCCTATATTGAAAAAACCCGCTCTTGATCCTTTAAAGTTCGAGAACTATCGCCCCATTTCTCTTCTTCCGTGGGTGGCGAAATTGACCGAGGCCTATGTTAACACCATCCTTTGTAATCATATCCATTCTGCTAATATTTTAGATTCTTCGCAGAATGGTTTTCGGCCCGGCCATAGTACTGAGACCGCGCTTCTCTCTATGGTTGAATATCTGCGAACTTTGGTCGACTCTGGTCAGACGGCGGCTCTGGTACTTTTAGATCTCAGTGCCGAGTTCGACACCGTCTCCCATTCAATATTATTACGGCGCTTGGTTGAGACTGGTGTCGATCATGTGGCACTTGACTGGTTCCGATCGTTTTTATCTGGTCGGACTTTTAGGGTCGTTACCCCTCCTCACCAGTCTGAGCCCCATTCCATCACTCAGGGTGTTCCACAGGGATCGGCCCTTAGCCCCACACTTTTAAATATCTATGTCCAGCCGCTGGCTGCAGTCATCAAGCATTGTAATTTGACTATGGTGTCTTACGCTGATGACACGCAGCTAGCGGTTGCGATTAGTGGGGCATCTGACCTAGAAGCCACCAAGTTCTGCGAGGGAATTAGGTCTGTGGCCCGCTGGCTGACAGATAACTGCTTGCAATTAAATGCAAAAAAAAACGAGGTGTTGATTGTTGGCAAGCAGAGTCAAGCCTGGGGAGATCGTTGGTGGCCACCGGAGCTTGGCCCTACCCCCCTTCCCGTTACTGAGGTAAAGAATCTCGGCATTTGACTAGATTCCAAACTTAGTTTTGTTTCTTATACCAAGAAAACTGCTGCCACGTGCTTCGGGATCCTGCGTAGACTCAGACCTATCTTTAAATTTTTCAATGCTCCAACCAGACAGCTTATTGTACAAGCTACTATTCTGTCTCGGTTGGATTATGCAAGCTCCCTTTTGCTCAGAGCCAATCAGGCCGAACTCTGCAGATTCCAACGAGTTCAAAATGCTGCTGCTAGAGCCCTGGTCGGCCTGCCTAGATCATGCTCAGCAAAAAGAACTATTTCTGGTCTACATTGGCTCCCGGTCTCTCAGAGAATTAAATTTAAGTCTCTATGTCTCGCGTTTAAGATCTTGAAATATTCTTCCCCTCCGATTCTCGAACAGCTTATTTTACCATATGTACCATCGCGGTCCCTAAGATCTTCAGGCTCGCATCTGGCTATAGTCCCACGCTTTAAAAGGGTTCGGGCCGGCGGCCGCTCTTTTAGTGTATTATCTGCCAAGCTGGGGAACTCACTTCCTGCCCATATCCGCGCCATTAACGAACTTTTGACTTTCAGGAAAGCCGTTAAGACCTATTTGTTCTCATGGGGTGTTTAGGTCTGACTCGGTTCTTTTCTTTGAATCGCTGTATGCAGTTTTTTTTGTTCAAGAAGCACCGGGACGCCCCTTTGCTGGGGCAGCTGAGCGCTATATAAAACCAGGTAACATAACATAACATAACATAACAACTTCTCCAAGAGGTGGATTTTTTTTTATTGCAGATGAAGGACATCATAGCCTCAAATCTATGATTGAAATATCTGCAAACATTAACCTGATCCAATGAGCACAATTCTCCTGCTGTCTTGTATTGGATGTTTTCAATATTTGAATTTGCCTCTCGAAGAAAATCCAGAAGATCATCCCAAGCGTACTCAGCACAGCTTAGGGTGAGAAACCATGTAGGAGTTCCTAAATTCCGTAACATACACTTCAATTCTCCATGGCGTCGGTACTAATATTCATTAGTCCCACGCTGACAAGCCATTAGATTAATCAATTGAGATTCAAATGATCATCTCGCTGTTGCACTTTGTTCATAAAATCCTTTGCAGACACATTACGTAGATGTACTCCAGTTTTCAAAATGTGATTTACTGCATAAGATAGTGCTGACAAGTCACTTTCAAATAAAAGATGGAACAAATAAGGAATACTTTGACGAAATCTGGATCTTCTGCATATAAACTTGTAGTCCGATACTCAGAAGCAGGAATCTGTACTGGACGTTCATCATATCGTCCACCTTTTCCTGTAGGAAACAGCTGGGGCAAACAACGAGCTTCCAAGCTCTCCTCCCATACACTCACGGGAGTTCCTTGTGCTTTCTTCATCTGAAACAGATCAATAGTGTTTGCCATAACTTCTTTTGAATGAAGAGGATGTATGCTGA
The DNA here is from genome assembly GCF_964204655.1 of Triturus cristatus. Classification (NCBI taxonomy): domain Eukaryota; kingdom Metazoa; phylum Chordata; class Amphibia; order Caudata; family Salamandridae; genus Triturus; species Triturus cristatus. The sequence continues at coordinate 835,335,603 of NC_140588.1, read as the reverse complement.
AATGTTCATAAATTTCTTCTTCTTTTGACTTATCCACTTTTTCAATTTGCCCAGCTGGTATTCCTGAGTCTGGTAGTAAAACTTCTTCATCTTCATCCATATAAATTGTTTCATACCATTTATTATTTCTTTTCAAATATAAATTTGCTCTTTGTACTTTTCGTACATCTACCAGCTCCTGCCAAATTTTCTTGTTCTTTGTTGGTACTCCATTAACCAAAATAACTAATGGTTCAGTTTCCAATGTATCTGCATCAATAGTTTCCATATTTTTTTTCAAATCCAATGGCAAATAGACAACTCTTCCTTTTAAACCTCTTTGTAAATCCGAAGGAGGTAATTTGCCTGTTTTGGGCTCCATACGAACTATAGTCTGGAACGGATGAACACATTGTATGATTATAGACTCATACGTATTTAAATCACTAAGTTCTGCAGGAATTTCAACCAATTCTAAAGTATTATGTACAGCTCTTGCTGGCATTTTATTTTCTTCTAACTTGTTATAACAGTATTTACAAATACGGTGATATTCACCCAAATCAAAACAATTTTCCAGAAATAAATATGTAGCAAAATCCAACCACTTAGTATTATTTTCTTTTTCACTTTTTTTATAGAGATCAACATACCTTGTTTGACTTTTATAATGGCTTCTCCGGCAACAAATACAAGAAATATTTGGTCTTTCATTAGAGATGATAGTAAATTTTGTCATTTGATCTTCAAAATTTTTACTAATAGTAGGTTCTACATTGTCTTCCACATTTTCTTCAATTACTGTGTCATTATCTGCACTTTCTTGTTCCGGACCAAAGTAACAAAACTGAATTTCATCAGTAACCTTCTCTACAACTGACACAGATCCATGGAACAGAGCCCTATTCAACTCATTTAACTTTAGTGCTGGACTTTTAGCAAAATACAATCTTCTCACAAACTTTCTCATTTCAGTAGGATGAACTGCCAGCAAAATGGTGAAAAACACTTTGGCAAACTTTCCTAGAAAGACAAGCCAGAGAATGTCCTTGCAACCAGTATTCTCTCTCACTCTACATGGATCTAGTCTTTGAAGCACCTTAATCTTCTGTTTAACACTTTTTTTACTATATTCTCTTAGAAATTCACGTAATTTATCAATAGATTCCTGTCGTACAGTACAAATACTACTACAATTACTTTGAAGATAACTCTCTTCATTAAAAAATCGTTCAGTACTTGATTCTCCTAAAAACACTTTACAAAAGTTATTTCTTTTCACTACTCTTTTCGTTTTGCTTTGTGACTTCATTACATTGACCATTTTATCTAATGTACGGATCGTGTTCAAAATTAAAATGAATAGTTTCCTTTTTAAATCTAAAGCCTTAGCTACAATTGATTCAATATCATTTTTTCGCTTATAAAATTCCGCTTTCTACTTATATTTTTTCACATCCTTTAGCAAATTGGACATCACTCTTCTCTGAAACATTTTTCTACGAATGTGTTTAAATGCTGTTTTTCTTTTTAAGTCAATCTTTATTGCTTCTAATTGTACATTTGCATTTTCTAATTTCTCACTTTTGTCCTGTTGTTTTCTACTTGAAACTCTATTTGCAGTGGGGACATTTTTCAAATTTGTTCTTTTTTTGAAGATATTTTTTAAAAAATCCTTGGTTTGCTTACCAGAAGACTTTTTCTTTTTTCCAACATGAGGATCTTCAACTAATTTGGGTCCTCCAGTTGTCTTCAAATATAAATGTTTTTTCTGTTCTTTTCTCTTCCTTGATTTTATAGGCATCTTTAACTTATTTCACTGTTGTTCAGCAATACCTGAAAGAAACTAAAAAAAAAATACCTTTATGTAATTTAAATTTATTACTATATTTTTTTTGTGCTTTTCAAAACTTATAATACTATCTACCCCTTTCCTACAAGTGAAAAACACAATAAAACCAACACGACTTAAAGCTTCCGACGAATGTAATTCTAAAAGAACCAGAGAACCACGAATTTAATCTCTGACAACAATTCCTGTGTGCGCACAGACTCATGGTGTGATTCTAGGCAGAAAACAAAATTTGATTTGCAATTTGAAAGCACACTTACTACTGTGGTAGAGCAAGTGATAATTACTCTAACAGTCTGACACATTTTCATTATTTTTTTCAGAAGCAGAAAAGAGCACATGCCCAAACTGCTTTTTGAGACCATGAACATGTGCAACCTGAATGACGTACTACACTCTAGCAAAGGAAATGAGCCTTGGTGATGTTCAATGTATTAGCGTTACTCACTGCTATCTGAAACACCACACAGCGCTCAATAGTAAGCATGACTGTACATGAGAAACAGTTTGCTCTCTGCTAAGAGTGTGCTTCTGGAGACTGTCTACTGTCAAGTGCAAAAGAGATCTGCATTGATCCATGCGCAACTGCATAAACATTGGAGACATGTATGTAACACTACATGTGTGGTAAGGGTTAATTGGACTTTTGAACATGTACAAAATACATGACCCATTGCAGGAGTGGAAGGAAAATATACCATGTTGATGTCAAATGTGTTTGCATTGCCTTCTCATTTGTGACATATTAATTTGGGCTCAATGCTAGCCATCACATTTCAATAAAACAAGCTGCCCCTTTCACACGAATGCAATTCTGAAAGAACCAGAGTAACACGAATTGAATCTCTGACAACAATTCCTGTGTGCGCACAGACTCATGGTGTGATTCTAGGCAGAAAACAAAATTTGATTTGCAATTTGAAACCACACTTACGACTGTGGTGGAGCAAGTGATAATTACTGTAATAGTCTGACACATTTTCATTATATTTTTCAGAAACAGAAAACAGCACATGCCTAAACTGCTTTTTGAGACCATGAACATGTGCAACCTGAATGACATACTACACTCTAAAAAAGGAAATGAGCCTTGGTGAGGTTCAATGTATTAGCGTTACTCACTGCTATCTGAAACACCACACAGCACTGAATAGTAAGCTTGACTGTACATGAGAAACAGCTTGCTCTCTGCTAAGAGTGTGCTTCTGGAGACTGTCTACTGTCAAGTGCAAAAGAGATCTGCATTGATCCTTGCGCAACTGCATAAACATTGGAGACATGTATGTAACACTACATGTGTGGTAAGGGTTAATTGGACTCTTGAACATGTACAAACTACATGACCCGTGGAAGGAAAATCTACCATGTTGATGTCAAATGTGTTTGCATAGCCCTCTCATTTGTGACATATTAATTTGGGCTCAATGCTAGCCATCACAGTTCAATAAAACAAGCTGCCCCTTTCCTACAAATGCAATTCTGAAAAAACCAGAGTAACACAAATTGAATCTCTGAGAACAATTCCTGTGTGCGCACAGACTCATGGTGTGATTCTAGGCAGAAAACGAAATTTGATTTGCAATTTGAAACCACACTTACGACTGTGGTAGAGCAAGTGATAATTACTCTAACAGTCTGACACATTTTCATTACATTTTTCAGAAACAGAAAACAGCACATGCCCAAACAGCTTTTTTATGCTGAATACAAACCATCACAGTTCCAAAAACAAGCTGCCCCTTTCCTGCGAGTGCAAGGCTAACAGAGCAAGAGCAACACGAATTAAATCTCTGATAACAATTTCTGTGTACACACTGTCTAATGGTGTGATTCTAGGCAGAAAACAGTATTCCTGGGTGATACCAGTACACCTTAACTTATGGTGAAGACATACTCCATAATATCTAACATGTTCAAGGCACTTAAATATCTTCCTTAACATAAAATGTAAAACACAACTTTTAAAGTGGTAGGAAAATGTACCATGCTATTTTCAAATGTGTTTGCATTTGCCTCTCATTTGTGAGAAAGTGATTTCTACTGAATGCTAACCATCACACTTTAAGAAAACAAACTGCCCCTTTCCTGCGAGTGCAAGGCTAACAGAGCAAGAGCAACACAAATTAAATCTCTGATAACAATTCCTGTGTGCACACAGACTCATGGTGTGATTCTAGGCAGAAAACATTATTCTTGGGTGATACCAGTACACCTTAACTTATGGTGAAGACATGCTCAATAATATCTCACAACTTCAAGACAGTTAAATATCTCCCAAAACACAAAATGTGAAAAACAACTTTAAAAGAAGAATCACATTTCTATTATTTATATCAAAATGCTCCACATACATTCCCTCTCAAATTCATAACTCACCTTTAAAAGTAGTTAGTTCAGAAAGAAATGTGGCACTCAAACAGCAGATTATCAGAGCCAGAATCTCTGAGCTGTATACCTCTCTCCTCTCACCAGAACCAGTTAATGGCAATGTTTCCCTCTCTTTTTCCACACATATACATGTTAACTCCAAATCACAGTGCTTCCCACAATTTTTTCAAATGAAAACACACATTTCTATTGGTTGCAAATTTCAACCCTTTCCAAATGATCCCTACCCCCAACATGACTTCTGCCTGCTACCATAGCAACAGGTCATGGAACACTGGTGTGAGCAGAGAGGTCAGAAGTTCAGCACACAATGTTTCTAATCCAAAGAGCAAGATTGCTTGACATTTCAAACCTAATAGCAAATCCAAAGTAATGTTCTGTGCCAATACAAAACATGCTTGTAAAAATCTAAACATATAGCCTAGTTTTAACTGTAAAATGGTTTGAATCAGCCAATCAGTTCTTTTTTTTTTTTTTAAAAGCATGTTAGTCTCCATTTGGTGTAATTCAGTTCAGCAGTTCGGGCTGTAGCTGCGGCTAAAGGTCCTATGGGAAATTGCATGGGGAAAATATGTTTTGGGACCCCCCTTTTTTCTCAGCCCCCACTACACGAATCATCCCGAGACTTTCAGGATAGGAGCAGACCAGAGCTGACCAAAAGTTTTGGAAATTTCGCGAAGATTCGTCAACGGGCGCCAAAGTTGTTCCAAATAGAATGTTGCAGATTTCCTATGGAGAATAGGTCCTAACTATAACTACCTACTGGCGACCGGCAGTAGGTAATATATATATATATATATATATATATGCAATTATGTATATATTCACTTAAAAAACCATAGGTTTCACAAATGTTATAGTTAGGTGGACATTTCACTCGTAAAAAACCAATGAAATTCCCCCGTTATAGTTAGTTCAGATAACTATATATATATATATATATATATATATATATATATATATATATATATATATATATATATTACCTACTGGCGGTCACCAGTAGGTAGTTATAGTTAGGATCGTGTTTCCATAGGAAATCTCAAAATTCTATTTTGAATAACTTTGACGCCGGTTGACGAATCCTCGTGAAATTTTCAAAACTAATGGGGCGCTCCGCTCAGCTCCTACCCTGAAAGTCTCGGGGTGATTCGTCAAGCAGGGGCCGAGAAAAAAGGGGGGTCCCAAAACGCGTTTTCCCCATGTATTTTTACATAGGGACTTTAGTCGCAGCTACAGCCCGAACGACTGAACAGAATTATGTGAAATTTGGCAGAGAGGTAGCCATAAGGTCCATGAAGTGCCTTTTGCAGGTTTGGTGTAAATCTGTTCAGTATTTCCTGAGAAATTAGCATTTAAATCAATATATATATCTGTAAGCGCGCAGCGTGCGCGCACTGAGCAAGTACTGTGCATGCACCTTGCCGTGCGCGAGCGTAATTCTGATTGGTTGTTAGATGTCAGTAAACATTCGAATCGGTGGAAATCAGGAAGCGGCGGCCGCCATTTTGTCTCTCGCATAAAGAGGGGGTGATAAACACAGGGGGAGAACTTGAAAAGGGGGCAGAGTGGGGAGATATTGACCCACTAGGCATTGTAAGGGGGTCACAGTAGGACCTTGTAGGGCAAAAAAAAAAGATTTATATTTTCCAAAAAAAATATCGCCGAGTGCGCGCACCCAGCGCGCACCCAAAAAAAAACTTTTAAAAAAAATAAATAAAAAATCGCATTTAAGTGTTTAGATATAAGGTGGCTCTAAAAAGAGCCCTTGTGTTTATTGTTTGTTTTTTGGTACCTACAAGTAAGTACCGATGCAGAGTCTAAAGTTCAAGAGGAAGACTCTGTTGCCTTCATCAGTGAAGTGTACACCATCTCCTCTATAAATGTCTTGCATGTTGTAACGCAAGTTGTTGTGGTATATAGAACCCATACCATAGTCTCTGAGGAAAGCAGAAATAGATTTGTTGACATGCTTCCTTGCTTTGTCAATCTGCGGACAAAATTGGTTGGACCAGTTCCACTTTTGCCTTTGGCATATGTTAGAATATACGAAGGCAGTTTGTGGAAAAAGTGACATCAATTGCACAAAGGTGTCCTTAATAAGCATTTCCAGACCTACCCCAGTTAAAGTGCCTAGGTCATTTCCACCACAGTGCACAATAATAAGGTTAGGCTGTGGGAGATGTAGAAAGGTTTTCACCAAAGGCATTAATTGGTGCCACTTTAACCCTCTCTGACCAATCCATTTAATGTCTACATTTGGCAAAGCAAGGTCTCTCACCATACCTCTTTTTTCTGCAAATTTTTCACTCCAGAAGACATAGCTGTGACCTACAATCCACACTGTGAACATCTTCAAAGGAGATCTGGATGCACTCAGGAGGTGTCTTTCAGTAGAAAGGCAAAAAGAAATGAAAGACAGTTGAAAAATGGGGGCACACATACTTTTTTTTTAAAAAAGAACTCATTGGCTGTTTCAAACCATTCTACACTAAAAACTAGGCTGTATGTTTAAATTTTAAAAAGCATGTATTGTATTGGTTCAGAAAAATGTGTGAACAAAGAACACTAGTTTGGATTTGCTGTTAGGTTTGAAAAGTCAAGCACTCTTGGTCTTTGGAAAGTAAACATTGTCTGTTGAACTTCTGACCTCTCTGCTCACACCTGTGTTCCATGACCTGTTGCTATGGTAGCAGGCAGAAGTCAAGTTGGGGGAAGGGTACATTTGGAAAGGGGTTGAAGTTTTCAACCAATAGAAATGTGTGATTTCATTTGAAAAAAATGTGGGAAGCACTGAGATTTGAAATTAACATGTATATGTGTGAAAAAAGAGAGGGAAACTGTGCCATTAACTGGTTCTGCTGAGAGGAGAGAGGTGTTCAGCTCAGAGATTCTGGTCTGATAAACTGCTGTGTGACTGCCACATTTCTATCACAACTAACTAATTTTAATGGTGAGTTATGAGTTTGAGAGGGGGTGTTTGTGGTTAATTTTGATATAAATAAAAGAATTATGATTATTTGTTTAAAGTTGTGATTTACATTTTCTGTTTTGCGAGATATTTAACTGTTTTGAATATGTAAAATATTATGGAGTATGTTTTCACCATAAGTTAATGTGTACTGGTAACAGTGAGGAATACTGTTTTGTGCCTACCATCAAACCATGAGTCTGTGTGCAGAGAAGAATTGTTGACAGAGATTTAATTTGTGTTGCTGTTGAAAAGTAAGACTTGCAGTTGAAAGAAAAGGACAGCTTCTTTTTAATTGTGATGGTTAGCATTTAGCAGAAATCACTTTGAAAGAAAAGAGAGGAAAATGGCAGCACATTTGAAAAAAGCATTAGTTCTGTTAGAATTGATAACCCAGGAAAGGGGCAGCCTGTGTTTTGTGCCTACCAACACAGCATGAGTCTGTGTGTATATAGGAATTGTTGTCTGAGATTTAATTTGTGAAGATGTTGTTCAGTAAGAAATGCAGTCCCTGGAAAGGGGCAGCCTGTATTTTGTGCTTAAAATGATGACATGAGTCTGTGTGCACACAGGAATTGTGGGCAGAGATTTAATTTGTGAAGATGTTGTTCAGTAAGAAATGCAGTCCCAGGAAAGGGGCAGCCTGTGTTATGTGCGTAAAAAGATGGCATGAGTCTGTGTGCACAAAGGAATCGTGGGCAGAGATTTAATTTGTGAAGATGTTGTTCAGTAAGAAATGCAGTCCCTGGAAAGGGGCAGCCTGTTGTGTTTACACAAATTATCCCTTAGCACACATGCACTGTTACATACATCCCTGCAGTCTTCATGCAGTTCTGGAAGTCTCTTTTTTCATCTGTCTTGCACCAGACAATACACAGTGTTCAGAAACACACTCTTGGCACACACGCAGCAGCTTCTCCAACACTCTCATGTGTAGTACTCAGCTCTGTGTGCTGTTTCAGATAGCACTGTGTAATGCAAACACATTCAACGTCAGCAAGGCCTCATTTAAATTGATCTAGTCTAATCACTCACCCTGTAACACATGGTCATTGTCTTAAGGAGCTGTTAGGACATGTGCTGTTTTCTGCTTCTGTAAATGATAAGGGAAATGTATCAGGCTGTAACAGTAATTTGGTACTATTCAGGGACTCTGTTTTGTTCAAAAAAACATAGCATGAGTCTGTGTGCGCACAGGAATTGTGGGCAGAGATTTAATTTGTGAAGATGTTGTTCAGTAAGAAATGCAGTCCCTGGAAAGGGGCAGCCTGTGTTATGTGCGTAAAAAGATGACATGAGTCTGTGTGCACAAAGGAATTGTGGGCAGAGATTTAATTTGTGAAGATGTTGTTCAGTAAGAAATGCAGTCCCTGGAAAGGGGCAGCCTGTTGTGTTTACACAAATTATCCCTTAGCACACATGCACTGTTACATACATCCCTGCAGTCTTGATGCAGTTCTGGAAGTCTCTTTGCTCATCTGTCTTGCACCAGACAATACACAGTGTTCAGAAACACACTCTTGGCACACACGCAGCAGCTTCTCCAACAATCTCATGTGTAGTACTCAGCTCTGTGTGCTGTTTCAAATAGCACTGTGTAATGCAAACACATTCAACGTCAGCAAGGCCTCATTTAAATTGATCTAGTCTAATCACTCACCCGGTAACACATGGTCATTGTCTTAAGGAACTGTTAGGACATGTGCTGTTTTCTGCTTCTGTAAATGATAAGGGAAATGTATCAGGCTGTAACAGTAATTTGGTACTATTCAGGGACTCTGTTTTGTTCCAAAAAACATAGCATGAGTCTGCGTGCGCACAGGAATTGTGGGAAGAGATTTAATTTGTGAAGATGTTGTTCAGTAAGAAATGCAGTTCCTGGAAAGGGGCAGCCTGTTGTGTTTACACAAATTATCCCTTAGCACACATGCACTGTTACGTACATCCCTGTAGTCTTTATGCAGTTCTGGAAATCTCCTTGCTCATCTGTCTTGCACCAGACAATACACAGTGTTCAGAAACACACTCTTGGCACACACGCAGCAGCTTCTCCAACACTCTCATGTGTAGTACTCAGCTCTGTGTGCTGTTTCAGATAGCACTGTGTACCAGAACATTGCAGAAAAAAATACTGTAATCTGCTTAATGCCAACACTACGTGAGTGCTCAATATTCAATGAGGAACTTTTGAAATTGGAAAAGGAAGAGATTAAGAAAATGGAAGCAGAGGACAAAATTCAGCATGAAAGAATTACTTTTACATTAACAGGCAAACTGAAAAATAAATTGGATTCACTAGAGAAGAATATTTCCAAAACAGCTGGATTAGAAAAAAATCTATATGTTTGCATGAATTGTCGAGTGATTTTAAGGAGAAATTTGGATGTAGAAAAAGGTTTAGTGAATGGAGCTATGGGAAGAGTTGTGGGTTTTATTAATTATCAGAAAAAAGAAGGAATTGAATGTTTAAAAATAAAATTTGATCAGATAGAAGAAGTTAAAGACATTTGTCGTTGTTCAGTTCGTTTCATGCTTGTGAAAGACTTATATGTGCGTAGAAAGCAGTTTCCATTTTCTCTAGCATATGCTGTAACTATTCACAAGTCTCAAGGATTGATTGTAGATAGTGCTTTTGTAAACATTGGTTCTACTGTGTTCAAAGAAGGTATGGCATATGTTGCTCTGTCACGAGTGAAAACATTATCTGGTTTATTCATGATAGACTTTGATGACTCAAAAGTTAGTGCTGATACAAACTGTGTAAAGGAGTATAACAGATTAAGAAGAAGCTATGCTCCCCATTTAGGTCAGTATCCTGTGATTGAAAAACATGTTGTTTCTCGGAAAAGGAGATTTGAGAATATTTGTAATGTGGATGAACAGAACAAAAAAAAAAAAGGACAGTGATGTGATAGCAAGGAAAAAGAAAAAGGACAGTGTTGAAGAGGTTGTTGGTTGCCATTTTGAAAATAGCTCTGGTGTCAACTGCTATGCAAATGTAGTGCTGAATGTTGTATTTTATCTTGAAAAGTTGCTAGAACAGATAATAGTAAATCATGGAAAAAGATTGTGTTCTCTGCTGAGTCTCCTTTATGAGAAGCTGAGTAATGATAAAACTGAAATAGAAAGTGTTACTGATGTTAGAAATCTTTTAGATGTATGTTGTGGTTCTACACAGTTTAAAGAAAATGTCCAGCAAGATGCTCAGGAATTCTTAATATATATTTTGAGTGTACTAGAAGATGAAGGAGTAGAAGTAGAAAACTTATTTGGTGTCTCTTACAAATGGGAACATTGCTGTGAAAACTGTATGAACACATGTAGTAGTAATGTTGATTCAGAAAGGTTCATATTTTTACCATTACCACAAAGTAAATCAGTGACTTTTAGTAAATTAGTTAAAGATGCCAATCACAACATGGAATGTTCTGAATGTAAATCAGACATGTTTTCAACGTTATTTTTACAGAAATACGGACAGTATGTAATTTTAATGATGCAACGTTGTAGAGCTGATGGTTCTAAATTGGACACTTTAATAAAGAAGTTTACAGGACAACAATTATCAATTTCTGGAAAAACTTTTGTTACAGTTGCAATAATTTTTCATGAAGGACCTACTGTAACTTCTGGACATTACACAGTTTATCTTAAATGTGAAAAAGGCTGGACACTGTGTAATGATTCCCAATTGATTTTCAAGCAACGTTTGCCTTATGATTTACCCAATTCTTACTTAATTTTTTTGAAACCTAAATTTTGAAAACTGAAAACTGCATCTGAAGGAAGCATTTTTTGTAATTTTAAAGGATTAAAATTGAAGATATCACTTAAAAAGGATTTTGAAATTACTATTTGGCCTAAAGGAAAAGTAATAAAAACAATTGTGGACTCCTTTGACAGAAATTATTTTGGCATGTGTGCTTTTGCGACAAGGTTTAAAGACGGTTTGTCTAGAAATGTTTTATTCATCTAGAGAAGTAGTTGTAATATATATGTAATATTTCTAACAAGGTATATTTAAGTGAAGATTTGGGGCTTTTTTTAAGCAATCTTTCAGATTGTTTTTTTTTTGCCCGCTGTTAAATGATGAATACAATTGTTTTCACTATTTTAAGTGAAAAATAAAAAATTCTGAAAACAGCAAAAAAAGGGCAAAAATTGCTTAGTAAAATATGTAAAAACATGTAATGCTTTTTGTAATGTATGATTGAATATTAATACATTTTTTCTTTTTTTGCAGAACTGGAAAAAAAAAAAATTAAAACATTTCTGTTCCCTTGCAAAATACTTGAAAAAGTTTTTTAGAAAATTTTTATTTTTTTAAAAAAATAAGTGAAAAATATTAGTATTACTCAATCCTCCCTTTTCATGCTTCCATTTCTTCACCTGTTTATGAACATTACATTTAAAAAAAAAAAAAAAAAATCCCTCCCCAAAAAATTTTTGGGGTTTAGTTTATAAGTGGCTCTTAAAAGAGCCCTAGAGTTAATGGAGGGAAACAGGAAAAGAAAAACTAAAAAAAAGAAAAAACATCTATGGCCTACTGCACTCATGGGCATCAAATTTTCTCTGAATGAGATCAAGACTGGTCTCACCCACAGAAATAAGTTTACCGCAATCAATGCAGCGTGTGGACAACCTAGCCAAACAAGGTGGTCCAAAAAGAGGTGTGGAAGAAGGCAAAGGCACCACTGCAGAAGAAGTGCTCGGCTGAGCTGCCGAAGATGTGCTCGGCTGAGCTGCTGCAGATGTCGTCGGTAGAGCAGGTGGAGGGTTTGCTCCAGAAGCTCGACGAAAAGTTACTGGATGCATTTTGTTAACATGTCTCAACATAGTGTGAATGCTAAAAGAATATTTCTTGTTAGGATTCCCACGAGATAAGACTTTATCACAAAGTACACATGTAACTTTAGGTGCATTTACCTTTTTTTGTCCCTCTGGAAAAGTGAAAAACTGCCATATAAAGCTGTCTTTCTGCTTCCTGCTCCTCTGCCTCTCAAGAGTGTCCAGATCACTGTCTGAAGATGGTTGCTGTTCAGCCATTGTCTCTCAACAACAGAATAGCTCCTTCTCCAAAGGAATCAGAACTAATAATGAGGGGAGTAGGTGTGGTTTGGGAAGAATCTGGAACTGAAAGTACTTCTAACCAATCAAAAGAGATGATTCTTGATCACATGACTTGCCATGGGGGGATTGGGTGTGGTATTGAAACAATTAGAAACTGTAAGTAATGATAACCAATAAGAAGTACTGTTTTATTATGCATAAACCCGAGGTGCGCGCACTGCGCAAGCTCCGAGCGCGCACCTCGTGATTACGTATGCGCGAACGCCTAGGAGCGCATGTGCATACGTCATATGCGCGTACCTAGCGCGCATACGTTGAACACGCGTATACACGACCGTTATTGCGCGTAATTTTAGCGTATGCGGAAGTAAACTGCGTGGAGCGCGTAGGACGCACGCACGCATGCGTACGTATGAACGCATACGTACTGGGTGCGCGCTCCCAGCGCGCACTATGACGTATATTTGCGTACGTAAATAACGTACAAAGGAATTCATAAAAAACTTATGAAATTGTACTAGGAGCGCGCCCAGAGCGCGCACCCCAAGAATTTATAAAAAAAAAAAAAGTGGAGAAAAATTAATTGCAAAAATTATAAAAAATAATCAACTTTATCCTAATTGAAATTAAAAAAAAAACAAAAAACAAATAAAAAGATACAGATAATATATAAATGAATACATAGGAATTTTATTTTTATTAAAAATATTTTTTAATAATTAAATAATAAAAAAATTAGCATTTAAAAAACCGTACAAATTCACTGAAAAAACCAAAGGTTTCACACACGTTATAGTTAGGAATTAGCATTTAAAAAACCTTGCAAATTCACTGAAAAAACCATAGGTTTCACACATGTTATAGTTAGCTGGACATTTCACTCGTGAAAAACCAATGAAATTCCCCCGTTATAGTTAGTTCAGCTACCTATAACTCGCGCACCCGCAATCCACTGCTGATGACGTCACATATTACATCACTCATGACATGGTCAGTGACATCACTCATGACATCAATGATGACATCTCAAATGACATCACTGATGACATCACTGATGACATCATCCAGTGAATGTGTGTTTTTGTGAAAATTAAATATGTTTTATACATGTATATCTCAAGGTCGATGGAAGAATAAATGGGTATATAAGTGTCTAAATGGATGATTTTTTTGTGAAAAATTTATTGTGTAACTGACTGATTAAGTGTATCATAGTGAATACATGGCTTAGTGAGTAATGTTTAAATATGTAAATATCTGTATCAGTCTCTCACTTTGTGTATAAGTGGCTGCATGGGTTGGTGAGTAGGTACATGGGTGTCTATATAGGTTATTAGTTGGAATTTTGAGTATCAGTCTGAGTGTCTGCATGGTTCGGTGGGGGGTATTACGTAGTGCATAGGTGCATGAATGAGTGACTCACTGTATGTGTTGAAGACAGCATGTGTGCAGGACTGTATGGGTGGATGAGTATGTGTAAGGGTGTGTTAGTGAGTGAATGACTTTCTCAATAGTGTCTTTATGAGTAACTACTTATGTTTTAAACTAGTATATGTGACTATTGGTGTATATAAGTGAGTATATATGAGAGTGAGAGATTGAAAGAGTTCCTGTATGAATAAGTATGTGTTTCTATAAGTGATTGTTTAAAAGACTAAGTATGTGTAAGTTTCCGTAGAAGTAAGTGTGGTGGTGTGTGTATAAGTGTATATGCAAGTAAATGTATGTTTGATTCTTTATTAGCATGAGTGACTCTGTGTATGAGTAACTCTGTGGATGAGTGGCATTGTGTAACAGGATGTATAGGTGTATGAGTACATATGATGAGTGAGTACATGTATGAGTGACTGTACAGGACTGTTGGTGAATGAGTGGATGTGGATGTGGATCTTAGAATTACTGAAGAGATTGTTGTAACTGGTATTGGTATGTCCAATATTTTGTAAATTTTAGTCTCTATTTTTGAATGTGTGTATCAATTGTTATATTAGGGTGAGAGGAGGTCTGCCACTCTATCACAAGGATGATGTCATCAGTGATGTCATGTGAGATGTCATCAGTGATGTCATGAGTGATGTCACTGACCATGTCATGAGTGATGTAATATGTGACGTCATCAGCAGTGGATTGCGGGGGCGCGAGTTATAGTTAGCTGAACTAACTATAACGGGGGAATTTCATTGGTTTTTCACGAGTGAAATGTCCAGCTAACTATAACATGTGTGAAACCTATGGTTTTTTCAGTGAATATATATATATATATATATATATATATATGAATATATCAAAACCCAATGCCCACTCCATGAAAGAATGAGCCCGACATATGCAGGTACACAATCCAGGATTTATTCTGCCAAAATAAAAGCAAAGTCCAGGAAACACCAGGCAGACGCGTTTCAGCGAGTCTTCATGCTTTCATCAGTGCCGGTTCTGGTTTCCCAATAGAGCCTCACACCTGGGGATGATTTAAAGGTCCTGTGGCGATCTCAGGCCACTCCCTTCCACACGTTGTTACTCCCCGCCTCTGCTATTGGCTGTAATGCCTCCCGTGTTATTCCGAGAACAGGGGCATGCTGGTAAGTCGAGTCCAAAGTGACAGTCCATACAGTGAGGGACTGCCAAACACCAAGTGGCGTGTCTCGGCAACTCGCAAATATCCGTTCTCGACCACAGGGATTATCTTGCAGTACCTGGTGTGTCCCCCGCAGCATCTGCTGCAGCCTCTCTCCCCGTGTGGTACATTACAGCCTGTGCTGTTTAAACCACTTGGGGGGGTGACGCGCTGTAGTTGCATACAAAAATCCAAAGGTGCTGGTCTTTGCGCGTCACACCAGATCGGGAGGGCATGCCGGTCAGCCAGTCTCCAGCATACTGGCATAATATCAAAACCCAATGCCCACTCCATGAAAGAATGAGCCCGACATATGCAGGTACACAATCCAGGATTTATTCTGCCAAAATAAAAGCAAAGTCCAGGAAACACCAGGCAGACGCGTTTCAGCGAGTCTTCATGCTTTCATCAGTGCCGGTTCTGGTTTCCCAATAGAGCCTCACACCTGGGGATGATTTAAAGGTCCTGTGGCGATCTCAGGCCACTCCCTTCCACACGTTGTTACTCCCCGCCTCTGCTATTGTAAATTTTAGTCTCTATTTTTGAATGTGTGTATCAATTGTTATATTAGGGTGAGAGGAGGTCTGCCACTCTATCACAAGGATGATGTCATCAGTGATGTCATTTGAGATGTCATCAGTGATGTCATGAGTGATGTCACTGACCATGTCATGAGTGATGTAATATGTGACGTCATCAGCAGTGGATTGCGGGGGCGCGAGTTATAGTTAGCTGAACTAACTATAACGGGGGAATTTCATTGGTTTTTCACGAGTGAAATGTCCAGCTAACTATAACATGTGTGAAACCTATGGTTTTTTCAGTGAATATATATATATATATATATATATATAAATATATATGTATATATACAGAGAGAGAGAGAGATAGATAGATAGAGATATAGCTATTGATATATAGGTAGATAGATATAGATATATATATATAAATACTTATATATATGTGTGCATTACCTACTGGCGATCGCCAGTAGGTAGATATAGTTATGACCTATTTTCCTTAGGAAATTTGCAACATTCTATTTGAAATAACGTTGGTGCCAATTGATGAATCTTCGCAAAATTTTGCAAACTTTTGGCCAGCTCCGGTCCGCTCCTATCCTGAAAATTTCACAGTGATTCGTTAAGCGGGGGCCGAGAAAAAAGGGGGGTCCCTAAACACGTTTTCCCCATGCATTTTCCCATAGGACATTTTGACGCAGCCACAGCCCAAACTGCTGAACGGAATTACACCAAATTTGGCAAAGAGGTAGTCCTCAGTTCAGACTCGTGTCTTTTGCTTAAATGGTATAAATCCGTTCAGCAGTTCCTGAGAAAAGCATGTTAACTGCTCCCCATGTGGAAAAACTATGCTGGCTCCCGCAGGACGCAGGAAGCCGGCTGGGACCGTGGGGGAATTAGGGACCCCTCCACGGCCCCCAACAGAGGCCAGGACCTGGGGGATGGGTTCCCCGGGGCCATAAGTGGCCTAGGAGGGGGGCCACACAGCCCCCCTCCCAGATAAATAAATAAAATAATAAAATCCAATGACCGGCCCCGAGGGATGGGGTTCCCGGGGCCTTAAAGTGGGCAGAGGAGGGGGGCTGCGTAGCCCCCCACCATATAAAAGTAAAAAAAAAAAAAAAGGGCCATGCCCCAGGGGATGGGGTCCCTGGGGCAAATTATGGCCTCGGGAGGGGGGCCACGCGGCTCACTTCCTGATTTTTTTTTTATAAACAAAAATTGGGGGCAGGCTCTGGGGGATGGGGTCCCCAGGGCCAAAAAAATGGAAAAAGAAGGGGGGCTACACAGCCCCCTTCTAAAAAAAACGAAAAAACAAAAAACGGGATCGGGCCTTACACCACTCTGCAAACGCGCCCCCTGGCGCGTTTGTCGAGGGGGAACTAATATCCATGAAATACTGGGGGTCCCTGGGGCCAACTAGCTCACCAGGAACCTCCAGTATGTGCCAGGGGGCTGCGTTGCAGAGAGATGTAATGAGGCCACGCCCCTTTTTACACCTCTCTGCAACGCAACACAGTGGTGCTTACTGGAGGTACCTGGTGGCCTAGTTGGCCGCCAGGGGACCTCCAGATTCAAAGGGACTTAATCACCCAACTTAAAACGCACCATGGGGCGCGTTTGCACAGTGGTGAAGGTAGGGGGCGGGACCTGAGGTGATACTGCGCAAACACGCCCTGTGGCGCGTTTTAAGTTGGGGAATTCATCCCTCTTCAATCCAGAGGTCCCCTAGGGGTCAACTAGCCCACCAGGTACCTCCAGTAAGCGCCATGGAGCTGCTTTGCAGAGTGTTGTAAAAAGGGGCATGGGCTCTTAACACCTCTCTGCAATGCAGCTCCCTTGCGCATACTGGAGGTACCTGGTGGGCTAGTTGGCCGCCAGGGGACCTCAGGATTCAATGGGACTTAATCCCCCAACTTAAAACACGCCACGGGTGCGTTTGCACAGTGGTGAAGATAGGGGACGGGGCCTGAGGTGATATGTGTGTAAACACGCCCTGTGGTGATTTAAAAGTTGGGGAATTAATTCCTCTTCAATCCAGAGGTCCCCTAGGAGCCAACTAGCCCAACAGGTACCTCCAGTAAGCACCACGGAGCTGCTTTGCAGAGTGTTGTAAAAAGGGGCGTGGCCTCTGAACACCTCTCTGCAGCGCAGCTCCCTGGCACATACTGGAGGTAGCTGGTGGCCTAGTTGGCCCCCAGGGGACCTCTGGATTGAAGAGGAATTAATTCCCCAACTTAAAAAGCGGCACAGAGCGTGTTTGCACACGTCACCTCAGGCCCCGCCCCTTCCTTCACCATTGTACAAATTTTCCTCTAAAATCAGCCGAACTACGAATTCCGATTTACTCACCTGTTATCAGGAGAGAACCCAGTGCTGCATCTTTTAGACCAGCACTGACTCTGAAAAGTAATTCAAAGCATACTTACCAGTAACTTGTATTTCCTTCCATCGGAATCCTTTGTGTGGTTTTCACCAGAAAAGTTTCTTAGTGTCCATTTTTGAAACGTACAAAAATTCCTCTAAAATCAGCCGAACTACGAATTCCGATTTACTCCCGTGTTATCAGGAGAGACCCCAGGGCTGAATCTTTTAACCCAGCACTGATCCTGAAAAGTAATTCTAAGCATACTTACCAGTAACTTGTATTTCCCTCCATATGAATCCATTGTGTGGTTTTCACCAGAAAAGTTTCTAAGTGTCCAATTTTGAAACATACAAATATTCCTCTAAAATCAGTTGAACTACGAATTCCGATTTACTCACCTGTTATCAGGAGAGAACCCAGTGCTGCATCTTTTAGCCCGGCATTGACCCTGAAAAGTAATTCTAAGCGTACTTACCAGTAACTTGTATTTCCTTCCATAGGAATCCATTGTGTGTTTTTCACCAGAAAAGTTTCTAAGTGTCTATTTTCACAAACTAAAAATATTCCTAAAATTCGTCTGTATGACTTAAACACATTCTTTCAACTGTTTACAGGAGATTGGCCAGTGCTGGATCCAGGATCCACCACTGAGTAAGAAAAAGTAACGATAGCACTACTTACCTGCTAAGTGAATTTAAAAATTCAATAATATTCCTTAAAAATCACTACTGTAACCAAAAGGCTTTTACTCAACTGTTTACAGGAGATGTCCAAGGACTGAATCTAGGATCCAGTCCTGTGGTTAGAAAAGTAATCCATAAAGTAACTAATTGCATTTGACAAGAAATTCACATTGAGCTCAATGTTGCATTGTGTTTGAAATTGTGTTGCCCATTGCAACAACTGTAATTACTGTACTTAAAAGTCTATTGCCTACTTGCAAAGTATTTAAACTAAAGTAATTCAAACACAAAGCAACATTGAGCTCAATATGAATGTCTAGTTAAATGCAATTAGTTACTTTATGGATTACTTTTCTAACCACAGGACTGGATCCTAGATTCAGTCCTTGGACATTGCCTGTAAACAGTTAAGTAAAAGCGTTTTGGTTACAGTAGTTATTTTTAAGGAATAATATTGTATTTTAAAAGTTGACACTTGGAAAAATGTTCACATAGTATCACCAATGTTATCCTATGGCAGAAAATTCACGTAGCAGGTAAGTAGTGTTATCGTTACTTTTTCTTACTCAGTGGTGGATCCTGGATCCAGCACTGGCCAACCTCCTGTAAACAGTTGAAAGAATGTGTTTAAGTCATACAGAGGATTTTTTAGGAATATTTTTAGTTTGTGAAAATAGACACTTTTCTGTTGAAAACCACACAATGGATTCCTATGGAAGGAAATACAAGTTACTGGTAAGTACGCTTAGAATTACTTTTCAGAGTCAGTGCTGGGCTAAAAGATGCAGCCCAGGGTTCTCCCCTGATTACAGGTGAGTACATCGGAATTCGTAGTTCAGCTGATTTTAGAGGAATATTTGTACGCTTCAAAATTGGACACTTAGAAAATTTCTGGTGAAAACCACACAATGGATTCCTATGGAAGGAAATGCAAGTTACTGGTAAGTACACTTAGAATTACTTTTCAGGGTCAGTGCTGGGCTAAAAGATGCAGCACTGGGTTCTCTCCTGATAACAGGTGAGTAAATCGGAATTCGTAGTTCGGCTGATTTTAGAGGAATATTTGTACGTTTCAAAAATGGACACTTCGAAAATGTTCTGGTGAAAGCCATACAATGGATTCCTATGGAAGGAAATACAAGTTACTGGCAAGTATGCTTAGAATTACTTTTCAGAGTCAGTGCTGGGCTAAAAGATGCAGCCCTGGGTTCTCTCCTGATAACAGGTGAGTAAATCGGAATTCATAGTTCAGTTGATTTTAGAGGAATGTTTGTACAATGGTGAAGGAAGGGGGAGGGGCCTGAGGTGACGTGTTCAAACACGCCCTGCGGCGTGTTTTAAGTTGGGGAATTAATTCCTCTTCAATCCTGAGGTCCCCTGGGGGCCAACTAGCCCACCAGGTACCTCCAGTATGCGCCAGGGAGCTGCATTGCAGAGAGGTATTCAGAGGCCACACACCTTTTTACAACACTCTGCAACGCAGCTCCGTTGCGCTTAGTGGAGGTACTTGGTGGGCTAGTTGACCCCTAGGGGACCTCTGGATTGAAGAGGAATGAATTCCCCAACTTAAAACGCGCCCCAGGGCGGGTTTGCACAGCATCACCTCAGGCCTCGCCACCACCTTCACCACTGTGCAAACGCGCCCTGTGGCGCATTTTAAGTTGGGAGATTAAGTCCCCATGAATCCTGAGGTCCCCTGGCGGCCAACTAGCCCATCAGGTACCTCCAGTAAGCGCCACGGAGCTGCGTTGCCAAGAGGTGTAAAAAGGGGAGTGGCCTCATTACACCTCTCTGCAACGCAGCACCCTGGTGCATACTGGAGGTTCCTGGTGGGCTAGTTGGCCCCCAGGGACCCCCAGTATTGAAGGGGAATTCGTTCCCCCTCTGTAAACGCGCCAGGGGGGGGCGGTTTGCAGAGTGATGAAAGGAGGGGGCGTGGCCTCCTCCCCATCCAGTTTTTTTTTCATTTTTCTTTTTAAGAAGGGGGGCTGTGGAGACCCCCTTCTTTTTCTTACTTTATGGCCCTGGGGACCCCATTACCCAGGGCCTGCCCCCTATTTTTTTTTTATTTTAAAACTGTGGAGGGGGGCCGCGTGGCCCCCCTCTCGAGGCCTTAATCTGCCCTGGGGACCCCATCCCCCGGGGCATGGGCCTTTTTTTTAACAAAATATATATTTATGGAGGGGGGCTGCGTAGCCCCCCTCCTGTGGCCACTTAAGGCCCCGGGGACCCCATCCCCGGGGGCGTTTTTTAAATTTTTAGGAGGGGGTCTGTGTGGCCCCCCTCCCAGGCCATTACTGGCCCGGGGACCCCATCCCCCACGGCCTGGCCATCTCGTTGGGGACCGTGGGGGGGTCCCAATCCCCCCACAGTCCCAGCCAGGGGCTTCCTGCGGGAGCCGGCATTGCTTTTCTACATGGAGAGCAGCTAACATGCTGCTCCCCATGTGAAAAAGCAATCGTCTTTGCTTCATTGAAGCGAGAGCAGGTTTCCCTACTCTCACTTCAATGAAGCAAAGCAGTTTGCAATAGCAGGGTGGGAGCTGCGAGGCTCCCGCCCTGCCAATACAAACAGCAGTGTCCCGGGGGTGGGCACCCCAGGACACTGCAGGAGCCGGCCCTGGGGGGTGGCGGTCCCTAGGGCCATCTTTGGCTCCAGGAGGGGGGCCGCGTGGCCTCCCTCCCACTTAATTTAAAGCCCCGGGGGTGGGGGTCCCCGGGGCTTGGGGGTCTGTAACGGACCCCCTATTTTAAATAATTAGTGCCCTGGGGAGGTGGCGGTCCCCGGGGCATATGGGGGGCTCAAGCCCCCCACACAGGTTTTAAAAAAAATAAAAATAAACATGAGCCCCCACATACATTAACTTAAAGCCCCGGAGGGTGGCGATCCCCGGGGCTGGGGGGCCCCTCTGGGCCCCCCATTGCTATAAAAAATTTCCCCCTGGACTTGGCCCCCCGGGGGCTAATTGTAAATGAAGCTTGGGAGCCCGCACTTCTTTTTTTTTTCATCAGC
This sequence comes from Triturus cristatus, assembly GCF_964204655.1. Classification (NCBI taxonomy): domain Eukaryota; kingdom Metazoa; phylum Chordata; class Amphibia; order Caudata; family Salamandridae; genus Triturus; species Triturus cristatus. The sequence continues at coordinate 835,314,145 of NC_140588.1, read as the reverse complement.
AGGATGAGCGGACCCTACGCGCATCCCGTGACTTAAAAAAAAAAAAAAAACTATTTGGCCTTGGGGGTCCTTGTGGGACCCCCTGAGCAGGCCTAGGTGGTCAGGGTGTTTCTACCCTGCCCCCTTGTCGCGTTTTGCGCCTTTTTTTTGTCGGTTTTCTTGTGCCTCGAGGCACAAGATGGCTGCCAACACTTCCTGATTGAGAGTGTTGGCAGCCAATTAGCATTCAGCTCGTGCTCGGCAGGGTGCGCGCTGGATGTGGGGAGGGTGCGCGGATCCTCTGAGGCCATAGATATCACTAACTTTTTTACCCTAATTTTCTCAGGAACTACTTAACGGATTTACACCATTTAAGCAAAAGGCACGAGTCTGAACTGAGGACTACCTCTTTGCCAAATTTGGTGTAATTCCATTTAGCAGTTCGGGCTCTAGCAGCGTCAACAAGTCCTATGGGAAAATGCATTGGGAAAATGCGTTTTGGGACCCACCTTTTTTCTCGGCCCCCACTTGACGAATCACCGTGAAATTTTCAGGGTCGGAGCGGACTGGACCTGGCCAAAAATTTGGAAAATTTCGTGAAGATTCGTCAATCGGCGCCAACGTTATTCCAAATAGAATGTTGCAGATTTCCTATGGAAAATAGGTCCTAACTATATCTACCTACTGGCGACCGCCAGTAGGTAATATATATATATATACACACACACACATATATACACACACATATATATACATATACATATAGGCTTAGGCTGCCCTGCCTTATATAATGACAGCTCCTTTTACGATTATTGGACTACTTAATATGCTGACCGTATTTTTGTTCGGCATTTTCTTACTTTTTGTGGCACGTATACTGCATACTAGAGAAAAATAATTAAAACAAACATTTTAAACTTTTATCGTGTCTCTGTCAGATCTTATTGTGGACTAGTATGAGTGTGAGAGTGGAAGGGTATGTCCTGCAACCATGATTCCTGAGAGGGTCGAGAGTGTTGTGTTCTGGGGAGTCTCATCACTTGTTCCTCTGTGAGTGAGTAGCGGGGAAGACAGACACCATAGCTAGTCTGTCCCGGACTCATGGGTACTCAGGTTGAAGGATGACTCAGTCCCAGCCTACCAAGGTTCTTTGATCCCAAGCATAGTTCTGTGACTACGCAGGATCCCTGCAACATAACGTCGCCAATTTTTGGTCTGGTACTTATTCATGGGTCCCCTGAGTAGTACTTGTGCTGCTCCACAATACCCTTGCATCGTTTTCCAGAGAAGCCCGTGGTTGGAGGGCTTTGCCTCCTCAGTTAGTTGGGATCAACTATTACCGTAGGTTTTTCAAGCTTGAATTTTAAAAGGTTTTTGACCTGTTTTAGTGCTGCCATTTTAATCAATTTCTTTTGCTTAATGGCTCAACCGGTTGCAATTCCAGCTTATTGACTCACAGCAGTTACTCAACATTTGTTGCAGGTGATGTTACTGTGTTGTTAAATTTATTTCTGCAACTGTCCCTTCTTATCCATGGTTTTTAAGTCTGTCTGGATTTTGTATTAGTTTAGAGCTTATTTTCCACTGGAGTGATAATTCCTTGAATATGTTTGTGGTCAATAAATAGTATCTCCACTATAGGCTGTTGGTCTATCTTTATTTGATGTACGAGGAAATTTGTATGTTTAATTGTAGACACAGAAGAGTTGTATTATTGTGTATAATTTGGAATTTCTAATGCTTTCCAGAAAAGTTCATTATATACAATTAGAAGGTTGATCTTTCATTGATGTTAATTAAGAAAGAACGCAGGCACATTGATGTGAATAAATCCTAGTATGGTAATCATCCTAGGTTTCAAGTATTTATTGTGTTCTTAACCCCTTCCCCGCTCATGACGGAACCACTCCGTCATGAGCCACGGGTGCCGTGTGCTCATGACGGAGTGGTTCCGTCATGCTGCGGCCGTTGGCCGCCGCTCCGCCCACGCGGCGCTAATTCCCCGCCTGTGCGGGCGATTAGCGCAGTGGGCGGAGTTGTGACGGAACCACTCCGTCATGAGCACAGCTCAACCGTGACTCATGACGGAGTGGCTCGGTCATGAGCACAGCGCCACCGCGCTGCCCCCAAACCCCCCCAGCGCTGCGGCGGAATTCCTGCCGCAGCCATGGGGTTAAAGGAATAGGAACCAGAATTAATTCATCCATAATATTTACTTTCATTTGACAGAATATGCAAAACATGTGGTGATGATATCAGTGGATCTTTTTATATATTCAAGTATGTTTCAGTCTACTGAGAACACCAGAAGATAGAGAAACATTACATCCCCTATATATTATGTTGCCAGCCTTAAAGGTGCAGTTACCATACCTGAGATTGCCGATGCACTAATGTCATGCAGCCATATAGTTCCAAATCTTATACCAACATTTTTGTCTTTCCTAATTGGACAGATGCTCAAATGTGCTATGCTAGACCAGCTATAGTCTGTGAGCAAAACCAATGCAGCACAATGCAGATCCTCACAGCTGCCTCAGAACCGCCACTGCGCAAGGTATCCCCTATGCAGGAATTCGCATTGCAGCTCCAGTATCTTGGGAATCACAGCTGGGCGAGCCTCCTCAATGCAGGACTTCGCTTCGCAAGCCCCTTGCCGATGGCACCCTTAATGACGACGCAGGGCTATGAATCGCAGCAACACAGCTTCTTCGGAACCACTGAAGAATCTTTGGCACAGGACCTTGCATCACAAAACCCTTGTCGACATCATCCTCGATGATGACACAGTAATCTGCATTTGCATGCCTGCAGCTCCTCGAAGCCGCCGATGTCCGACACATCCATGATGAGGGATCTCACAACCCTCCGCAACCAGGATCTAAGGTACTTTTTCAGCTGTTCTAACTTCCCTTAATCTGGCCTGTCCTCCATAATTGATCTACCTGAACTTGAGACTCTGACCAGGTCCGAATTAATAACCACAGTTGGCACTTTGTGCTTCTAAGCACTGTTTTGTTAAAATATTTAAAATTGTATTCCTCTGATTCTACTGATTGGTTTTTATTAATTTTGGTTTCGAATAATTTATTACATTTCAATTTTTTTTTTTTAAATAGGCTTAGGATTTTTCTTGTTGCGTTTTCACTTAATTACTTTTCAAATTCATAAATACTTTACACATTGCATGACTGCTTCCTGGTAAGCTACCAGAAGATTAAGCTAGGTTAATTTGGGGTTTTCTTGTATTTCGCCCTGACAGAGATAGTTGTTGCTGCTTACGTAGGGTTTTGCCCCCCTCAGCCAGCCACCCAATTTGCAACAATTAGAATGTCATAAATTTTAGGATATAGATGTACCTGATTGTGAACATTTAGGGCCAGATCCTGATCTCGCTAGGAAGGCTCTCTGTACGACTCGGATCCGGAGGACTTTCTGAGCGAAACGTGCTCCGGGAGTCCAAACGAGTGAGTAAGGTGCAGCCGTTTGCTTACGGACTCAATTTGCTCAGACTCCCATTGAACTCAATGGGAGCTATGGGAGCCTGTGCAGAGACGTGTGCACAGGCTCCCATAGCAAAAAGGGGTGGGTGGGGAAAAAGGTACGCCCTGTGGGTGCCCGCCACACTGTACTTGGATCGGAGGGAACCGTGGGGGGAACCATGAGCACATCCCTGTGACAGATTCATAGAGCCCCGAGTGCAGGGGGGCCTGCTATGGGCCCCCAAAGTTTGATTCTGACAGCTATTTTGTCTCGCTGAGACCGAGGCGAAGTGGATGTCCGAATCGTGCATCGTACTCACTCAGAATTCGGCTCAATTGCTCGGCACGATTCTGGTACATACAAGTCGTATGGACAGGTTTGAGTCCCGGAAACAAATCGGTCAATGCGTATGCTATCTCCGCATCGTACTTGGTCGTTCGGACCCGTGTACGATTCGGTCGGAAACAAGAACTACGAATCAGATCAGGTAAAGCAAAATCCAATTTGGAGGCCTTCCGAATGACATCGGAATCTGGCTCTAAGACGGGTGCATGCACTTTTCATGTTTTGTATGTATATCTCCTCACGTTATATTTCAGATGTATTGATTAGGCTCACATGAAACTTCAGTTATGTGACCAAATTTGTATAATTTTGATAATTTAATGTTGCTTTTTTCCCAAAATTCCCGAAATTACATTATTACACAACATCTCCTACAATTATGTCATCCACAAAGGATGCAAGGAAACCTTTCATGCTAATGTATAACACTATATGTCAGTTTTTCATTTGTCATAGTTATGTTTATTTTCGCATAATTCTTCTAATATATCTTGTAATTATGCCAAAGAAAATTACGCAAATTTCACACACCCCTAGTAGTATGTGATATTAGTGGACACTCCAAGTATTGGTGAGTCACATATTTGATTATAGGATGGAATAATTGGATGCATCAGTGAGTGCAGTGTTGACTGATATAGATTACATTGAGAATTGCAACTTTGGACATTTCAATAGTAGCGTCTCGGGATCGTATATGTGTGCTCTGTCATAGTTCACCATATGTCACTTTGCTAACGCAAAACTAACGACTAAAGCGCACCAACCAAAACTGCAGCTCAGGTGAAATGTGAGGTCACTAATCACCCTCACAACTGCAAACACGGACCTCTGTTCTATGTCCCACTCTTGGATCCTGGAAGGGGCAAATGGTCTAGGGTAAGTCTTCATGTAAGCCCCATGGCATGTTGGTTTTGTGCAACAAGAAACATGCTATAAAAATGATGCACTCCAAGGGTTCTATTATGAAAGCATCGCCACGGGAAATGGGACTGCCCGCTAAGGGTGCGGCGGCCACACTGGTGGGCGCATCCCGCATTTTTTGCATTGCGGCGACCAGCGGGCTGTGCTCTCAGCAGCACCTGCCACAATGCAAAAAAGGCATGTTGTGCATTTGCATGCCCAATATGACAGGCTCCTCGTGGGGCCTGCCACATTGTGCATGCAAATGCAGGGTGGTACCATAGGTACCCCCCATGTGCACCCCCCACCCCCATCAAACACCCTGGGGGCCCACAGAAGGCCACCAAAGAAAAAACGCATGCTTTTCCATGGCGGAGTCTCCGTCATTGAAAGGCAATTCCACGCCATGATACGAATATGGATGGCGGTGCCTGCAAGGCACCGCCACCAAATTGCTGGGCTTTTCCGCCTGGTAGGCAATCAGGCGAATTGCTTACTGGGGGAAAACTTCCGGCAGACAGGAAGACCGTCTGCTGGGTTCCCCCGCACCATCGTAATGTGGCGGGGGGGAAAAGTCATGCGGGCGGTGACTTTTGGCAGGTGGATCGCCACTGCCATAGGGGTGGTGGCGATCCGCCCGCTATCATAATAGACCCCTAGGTTGGCGAGTTCTAGAGCACACATCCTGTATGATCAACATATAAGAACTTTGACTTTAGGGGTCAACATTTTTCCAGTCAAAGATAATAAAACATGCTGCAGTATTTTCAAATCCTTAATGACCAGCACTCCCATGTACCATGCAGACAAGCTCATCCATAACTGGTGGTTCTTGGCACACCCACAGCCAGGACATCATCAGACTGTAGACTAAGAAGTGCAAAAAAGGAAAACAAGAAGACAGCAGGCCTTTCTCATTTATATGTAACCAGAATTCCTGTATTCTTCAAGACGGCCAAAATGCTGCTCCAGTTTAGGAAATAGTTCAAGACTTACCTCCATAAAGACTATATCACAATGCATTGCCCATGCAAAGCCCAGCTTCCTCTTAGGGAAGGATACTCATTGACTGTATGCCTGCCTTTGAGCATGTAATAGCGCTATGCTGAGCTTTGTCTAGCTTTGTGCTATAGAAATACCATATAAATACAGACATACATACATTATTTTGTAAAAGCTGACACTTTATTTCAAAATGTTTTAAATTCCTATACTGCAACTTCAGTTTACTTTTTACTATAACAAAAAATCAGGCAAATTTAACAAGCATAAGACATAGATTAACTATTTTCCAGCATTAACATTATAACTGATATTAAACATTGCATTTTGCAACATACAGAAACTGCAATCTGCATCTTTCAGGAGAATGCATCTTGCATTTAACAGGAGAGTTAGAGATCAACAACACTGTATTGCAAATTCTTGTTTCCTACCCCTAACTGTATCACATTAAAATCTCACTAATAAACCCAGCCACTGCCTATATATATGTTACGTTTACATATTGTACTAAGTTCCATCAACTGCAATACGGTATTTAGAATGTATTACATGTATGACCTTAACTGTAAAAAGGAACAATTATTAACAATTTATAGTAAACTGTATATGCCACTTTTAAATTACTCTGTACATATTTTCAAATTCAATAATAATGGAAATTCACAAACATGCCATTGGTTCTCTGTAGGCAGTTGCTTAAAGTTCAGAATACAATGCTAGATATGTGGAACAAAATAGTGGGACCCATATTTCATTTGTGAACCACGGTTTCCTTGATTTGTAGACTTGAAAAACTGCATTTACATAATATTATGTGCATATAAAATGGGGAAAGTACAGACGCCATACCAATATTAATCACTGGGAAATAACAGAAAGAGATAAAATGATATGAACTCCGAAATGCATTCAGTATTTTCCTTTTTGTCACATCACTGATTTATTGCATTTCATGCAAGCAAATATAGACACCAATATTGATATAGTTTCCAGCATCCCTTTACTTCCTCTAACTAGTCCTAGCTAAACATTTTGGTTATGTTAATTAAATCGAGCTGGTTTAGCATTTTTCAATTGACCAGATCAGCGTTTCCCAAACTGTGGGCCGCCAGCTGATTTTTGTTGGGTCTTGAAAGTCTAAGCAATAAATAAAGATGCCTTTAAATTATGTATTTATTTTGTCATATTTGTTGCACTTCAAGAGATAGGTGAAATGACAGGCTATGTCTTCTGACAAACTGCTGCTTTGTTAAAACAGGATTACCATTTACAAACTCCTCTCACTTTGCAGTCAGAGAAAAAAGTAAAGTGAATTTTGAGACAAGTCTGGTGGAGTACATGTGTGTCACTTTTTTGTAACACTGAAAATGTAAATGAACACATTCAGCAGTTAGGAAAGCAAAAAGAAGCAAATGTTTGTGTAATTCTAAATGTGAGTTGGAAACAAAGATATTTATATATCACAACAAATGGACACACTTTAATTGGTGCTGCACAAATGAGAAATATGCACTGAAATCCAAATTTACGTTTTATCAGTTAAACTGTATGTCTGTGGAACTTTAGTGGCCATTTCAATGGAAAATTAGCTGTCTGTGAATGACAGTGCACTACCAGACAATGCTCCAGTTACATTAAATAATCGACCCTTAAAGCTAGGTGGGTCATGAAAGTTAAGCATTCATAAAATTGGCCCATGGTACTCAAATGTTTTGAAACCACTGGAATAACCTATGTTCATGCTATGCTTTCATTTCAGCAAAGTGCCTAAACTAGTAAACTGCTTTCATTTTCAAACACTTTTTTGAAGTTCCCCTTTGTTGCATTCCATTTCCAAACATGTAGATATTTTTAATTGGGACTGAAACAGAAACTGCACAATGGCTGCACCAGGATAGCATGAACCTGATTGAGGACAGTGGTGCTCGAACAATTTTCAGAGCTGGGACACTTCCATCAATGATACATCACTTAAGTCATAGGAATTGAGAAAATTCAAACTGTCATTAAAAGAACAAGCATAGAAAATACACCACACCCATTTATCAGGAGATTGGGAAGGGTATGAAATGCGGTCAGTGGTGAAATTTGTAGTATTCTCTCTCTCATATATTACTAAAGCATGGAGTGACAGTACACATCTACAGCCCACACAGGTGTCATTGAAATAACCACAGTATGCATTTTAACTGGTAACAATATGTAATGTCCAAAAATGTGTAAACATTGGGTTTCAGCAAACATCAATCATTTGCACATCACCAAGTAACGTGTTTCAATCCTGTTGAAGTCTTTGTTTCCATCACAATTACAGAAAAGTGTTTCAGTTATGCATTCTTAACTGCTGATATATTTTGAAATATGTGTACAGCTTATATACAGGTATTTTCATTTTGTGTGTTAGAAAAAAAACTGACATCCTACAGCTTTTCCTCTCCCATTCCCTTACTCAAGCAAACTTTTCAGATCGCTTCACTTTACTAAATCTTGTAACTTTTCAGTCAGAGAAAAAAAAAGAAAATCGCCATTTTAGACAAAAAAAGCAGCAATTTGTTACGAGACAAAGCCTAAAACTTGACCTCTGTCTTTAAATGCAGGGTATATGAGACAAGCTAAAATCGCAATTTAAAGTCACTGTTATTGCTCATTCACCTTCTGAACTCAAGCATGGTCAGTTTAGGGGTGCTGGAGTCTTCCCCCCCGCCCCCTGAACATCTACTGCCAGCTTGGAGGAGAAGGATCTTATTTTATGACTTTGGGGCCTGCAAATTAGTTTGATATTGACAACCCTATTTAGTGATGTGAATTTAAATAGCTTAAAAGTCTAATTTCCTGTTACCTTTCAGTAATGATGGTGCAGTATGTTAACCTTTGAGCTGAAAATAAACGTTACTTACAACATTTTCACATTGAAATATAATTTGGTGGGAAACTTTGGGGTTGATTTAAATGTGGCCGGACATCCAGTTTGGCTACAGTGAAGACTACTCTGTCTCCGTCATGGTCAAACTTCTCACTAGGGAGTAAGGGCCATAGGAGAAACCTTCCATGGCAAGGCGAGCATTATATATTTTTCCTTGCAAAAAAAAAAATCCCAGTTGTTGATTTTCTTGCTTTTATACTTTAATCTATGCTTCCATCAGGATTATGGTAAGAAACACAGTTAGGTTTCTTCCTAAAATAACAATTGAATTTTGTGCTCCCAGGTCACATGATATGCCAAATAAAACTTTGTCAGGATCACATCACCTGCAAGAGTCTTTTGAGATGCCATACTTTTAGGTCATGATTGACTAAGGTTAACACAAACGTTTGTGTAAGTTTATGCTTTTTCCGTGCACATAAAAAGATAGACCTGTCCTATCTTTTTATGTGTACATACGAAACACTAGGCAACTTATCCACGCGCATTGACCTCCATTGAGATAATTTATAAAACTAGCGCTAATGTCCCCCCTACCTTAGACCATGTCCGTGAACTTCAAAGTGTCCGTGGCTAACACAATATTGAAGACAATTTGTTGCAAGGTTATCCTACGCTATTCCCCGTCTCTATGAATAGCTCATTTACAAACAATTGTTTGTGTTATTTTTGACTATTTGGTAACCATGGGCCCGATTCACAGCACTAACTTAAGACAAAATCCTAAACTTACTACCATTTTGGTATTCACAGAATGCACTTACTCATTTTGGTATTCACAGAAGGCACTTACTCATTTCGGTATTCACAGAAGTTAGGAGTCCTAAATTTAGGACTCCTAAATGCCTTCTGTGAATACCAAAAGCCTTAAAATTAGGATTTTTCTCAGTTTAGGAGACCTAAAGTTAGCAGTCCTAACTGTACTACTCCTAAACTGAGAAAAATCCTAACTTTAAGACTTTCGGTATTCACAGAAGGCATTTAGGAGTCCTAAAGTTAGGAGTCCTAACTTTACTACTCCTAAACTGAGAAAAATCCTAATTTTAAGACTTTCGGTATTCACAGAAGGCATTTAGGAGTCCTAAAGTTAGGAGTCCTAACTTTACTACTCCTAAACTGAGAAAAATCCTAATTTTAAGACTTTTGGTATTCACAGAAGGCATTTAGGAGTCCTAACGTTAGGAGTCCTAACTTTTCTATTCCTAAACTGTTAAGACTGACACTGATACTCCCTCAACAATCTAAAATTAATGGGGATATCATTGCTTTTAATAAAAACTGAAATTCGCCAATTATTTTTTATTGCTTTTACATTATTAGGTTTATGGCATGCTTCATTATATGAGGCTGTTCATAAATTCTTTCTAAACCTCTTCAATATCCCAAAGTCGGATATAGTCCAAATATTTCATTAACACTGCCAAAATATATTCTATAACATATGTTAAGCAATAGTGCCAACATGAGTAATGCAAACCCACATTCCCCTATGCACACACTAGTTATTACGATTTAGGGACACAACTCGACTGATTCTGTAACATTTCACATTGATTCTGTAACATGTCACATTGATTCTGTAACATGTCACATTGTCCGTTACCCCTATTAGACCTTTTCAGGCATGTCTTGAATTCACAGATTTTTGTATCAATACACCAGCCGAAAACAAGGCTCTGCAGGCCAGTGCACACAACAAAAGGAAACCCACACCACTATCAGGCCTAACCGGTCTATTGGGTAACAACCAGGATGAGTCAGAAGATTATAAATTGATGGGCCCAAGTTTGGGAAAATTGAATGTGTTAACTCATTTGAAATGCACTCCATTATATTTGCAAGAGAACTAATTTTCAAAGAGGAGTTTGCATTTGTTTATTTGCTTTTGTAGTTTTATAAAGCTTGGGCCAGACATAAGTGTGACAAAGCAGTTGGTTGGATGTCCTCGGCTTTCAATTCCGTGCCTTCAAGGCAATATTCTTACAACACCCATCATGCTTATAGTTGTTCTTCATCATGACTTCTAAAGGAGTCTGTCAAATGTGATTGAAATTATAATTACACCTGTAAAGTTTGGTGAAGTTGCTTACTTAACAAAGGTTTCAATGTGTTTGTAAATTCACCTCCATGCATTTATTATTGCAAAACAAATTGCAAACCAATTTTCTGTTGATATTGATGAAAAGAATACCAGTGATTTAATGGTACATTCACATATACAAACAAAATCACATAACTATTATCAAATTCACCTGTCATAAACTCTCCATCAATCCCAACTCCGAGATACGGGATCAGGCAGGGTCTGCAACCTAGGCTCGCGGTAACTAATTGATAGTTCACAGGTGGGGTGACATGTAGCCAGCAGACAAACGTGTGAACAGAAAACTCAACTCCATCCCCCAGATAAATGCAGCACCACCAAAATGGTCCAGGGAAATTGGCCCCAATAAAGCACACATGGCCAGAGAGGTGTGCCTATTCCCAAAACACCATAAAGTGAGATACCACATGGAGTCAGGAACATACAGCCAATCAGGACACACAGTACACACAGTTATCACATACCCCTCATGGTGGAAATCTGGACACATTACCCACTGGCTACACTGTGTCCATCAAGATTGAGGCCCACCTGCATTTATTATCAAGGACCTTTTATTTACACTCCACAAACAATGCCCGCATTCTTTTACCAAACTAGTTTCGCCGGTTGTACTTTTATGACATCAAAAACTATATAGAAATCGCTCAAATTGATTGTACTTTGAGAAAGCCATCAGACCCATTTATGTAAGCTGTACTCTCAGCTGAAGTGTTTGATTAAAAAAACTGTTCTTGTTTTGCCGAATCCCTCTGGTCTTTTGTTTTTTCAAGGTACATTTTTATTCAAGCAATATTTCCACAAAAAGTCATTTCTGAAAAAATCTACTCATTTTTTCTCTTAGTTGAAAAAGCACACCATTTAAAAAATATGCAATATTAGCAAGGTCATGGATAAACAAATTGAAAGGAAATCACTTAGCGCTTTTGCATGCTTCACCCACAATACTAGTCCAGAAAGACATTTAGCAGGAATTTAATGATTATGTTTCCCTCCATGCCAAGGACAGGCCTCAAACAAGGAGACACCTTGCAGCTGTGACCTGTTCTAGAAAGATTAAGGCTGCAGTGAGATGATGAGCAGACCTGGCCCTAGATGGACCTGTGTGACTAGAGGGCAATGAAGTGCAGGTGTGGAGAATTGTATCAAGGATGGACTGAGCGGGCTTTCATAATGTTCATATTTCAGATTGCCCAAGGGAAGAACAATGACATTCAATAGTTATCTTTCTTTGCATTTTGCAAAAAAGAACAAGTAAGTGGCAGGTGCCTCAGTGATATGGTCACATAAGGAAGAGAAAAAAACAGGGCAAGAAACCTCCAGGGTAAATTATTTGGATTTCATAAGCGCTACAACGAAGGACCAAAAACTGAACAGCAGTAGCTACAGCGGAGAAATAGGTCCAGCTTTTCTTTTTCTACTTGTTCTTCTAAAAGAAAAAAATGTTTAGTAGAAAAAATAGGAGAGCTACTAGTTGGTGTAGGTTGGTACCGACAGCTAGTAATAACATACAAATCACAAACGAAGTCCGGTTAAGTCTCGATAAATTAATCCTTGCTCAACTCTTGGTAGCTTGGCTCACACAGAGTCAGGCTTAACTTAGGAGGCAGGTGTGTAAAGCATTTAAAAACACCAATAACAGAAAACAAGTAAGACACAACACACGATAAAAATCCAACACCAATTTATAAACATAGGAAATGTTTTCATATTTACAATGACATCACAACAATAAAAATCAAATGTATGGAACCGGAGATATAATCTTTTAAAGATTAAATGTTCTCTAGTAACTAAAAGTCAAAAGTGCCAACTTAGAACATCTGGTCACACTTGACCGGGTAAAAGTCAACGTTTCAGGCCAACCGCGATGGAGAGTAAGTGGAATACGATGAGCAGTTAGATCCGGTCAAGTTTTTACCTTCTGACTCAGTTACTTTTTTGTAGCTTTTTCTATTGACGTCGAACGAGGCTCCTCGGCAGGCCGGGTTGCCAGTCGATGGCTGTGGCTTGCTTCAGCAGGAACTTCTGGAGGTCTCATTGCTGGTGAAAACTTCTGGAACTTCAGTGGAGCAAACCTGAATCTCAGTTGAAGTCGCGGTTCGATGTCACTGGCTTGACTCACGACGTTGGGTCTGTCAACTTATGTACCATTTTACCCAAAATCCTCCAAATTATCTCAAACCTTTTGATTTTCTTCCAGAAGGTCCTTTGGGGTTCATGATGTGTCACCATACCAATTCAAGTTTCCACACACTGTGACTTGCTCCTTGGGACGTTGGAACTACAAACCCACAATGCACCTGGCCAATCCATCTAGGTCCAGGTAAAGCTGGTGAGCTGGGTTCTTCTTGTTGAGATGATGCAGGTGGAGCTCTTTTAAACGGTTGCTTTCAGGGAGTCCACACCCTAAACTTTCAGAACAAAGACAATGTCCTTCTTTTAGGGAAGCCCAAAGTGCACAAGCCAGGTGTTCCAGCAGGGCAGTCCTTCTTTTTGTTTCTTTCAGGCAAGTGTTTGATTTGCTGGGCAGGTCTCTCATATTTATTTCGGATTCTGGGCTGGCAAGCTAGGGGCCATCCATGATCAATGGGGTACAGGGTGCCTCACTCTGTGATGACCACTTCCCCTGAAATGTGGCATTTTCTTGACCCAGAAAGATTGGGAATTGCGCTTCCCCAGGGGTAGGCGTCCCTTTGATGCACTGCAGAGTTACAAATGGAGGACGGTGTTCAAATTATTCTTGATTTGTAATTACCAACTGTACTCAATTTCAATATTTTATTTTATCTTGAATTTCCTCATTTAAGTATGCATTCAAATACAGATGTGAATCACTTTTCGTAAATACATCTGTAGGAGAGTAGGATCTGCTTCACATGGGTAAAACCACTTTTTGCTGGTGTTTCACCATTTTTCAACCTTAGTCTGGCTGTGGCCCTGCTAATCAGGACCCCAGCCTAGCTGCTTTCTCTCTAAAATGGTTTCCCTGTATATTAGGGACATCTCTATTTGGACTCTGGAATGCCTTATAAGCCCCTAGTATATGGTATACTATGATCCTAGGGCATAGGTACCTCAGAAGCCTACCAGGGGCTGAAGCATGTATTATGACGCCCCTGGGAAGCACTCCAAAATGACACCACAGGTTTGCTACTGCAGCCTGGGTAAGGTGGTGCCTGCACCCCTTACTGTGGTATAGGCTACTTATATTACTACCATTGCACACACATATAAATCCTATAAGTCACTCCTATGGCAGGCCTTAACAATAAGAGTGCTTGGTTTTATGTGAGAGGGTTCCCCTGCATGAGCAGAGCCCCTCTGCAGCATTCGGAGTACCTCCTCTGATGCGGTTTGTGGTGCAGCCTGACCATATAATCTTAAGTGCATTATAACCTCGCGGTAAATGCTAAATTGGACTGGCTGCACGGAAACATGTAGAGTTTGGTGTCAAACACTTTGGAACACTTCCCCCCCGCCAGTTCTGGCAGTGGGGGTAGCATTCCACCCTTCTAGAGGGAGAGACATGTTCACATTTGTCTACCCGGTAAAGACTTTCTAAAGCCCTGACATCACAAAATGGATGCCACTGCCACAGACATGGGTCTGGCCTCCTAGGGGTCAACTAGCCCACCAGGTACCTCCAGTAAGCGCCACGGAGCTGCTTTGCAGAGTGTTGTAAAAAGGGGCGTGGCCTCTGAACACCTCTCTGCAGCGCAGCTCCCTGGCACATACTGGAGGTATCTGGTGGGCTAGTTGGCCCCCAGGGGACCTCTGGATTGAAGAGGAATTAATTCCCCAACTTAAAATGCGGCACAGAGCGTGTTTGCACACGTCACCTCAGGCCCCGCCCCCTTCCTTCACCATTGTACAAATTTTCCTCTAAAATCAGCCGAACTACGAATTCCGATTTACTCACCTGTTATCAGGAGAGAACCCAGTGCTTGCTGCATCTTTTAGACCAGCACTGACTCTGAAAAGTAATTCAAAGCATACTTACCAATAATTTGTATTTCCTTCCATAGGAATCCTTTGTGTGGTTTTCACCAGAAAAGTTTCTTAGTGTCCATTTTTGAAACGTACAAATATTCCTCTAAAATCAGCCGAACTACGAGTTCCGATTTACTCACCTGTTATCAGGAGAGAACCCAGGGTTGCATCTTTTAGCCCAGCACTGACCCTGAAAAGTAATTCTAAGCATACTTACCAGTAACCTGTATTTCCTTCCATAGGAATCCATTGTGTGGTTTTCACCAGAAAAGTTTCTAAGTGTCCATTTTTGAAACGTACAAATATTCCTCTAAAATCAGCCGAGCTACGAATTCCAATTTACTCACCTTTTATCACGAGAGAACCCAAGGCTGCATCTTTTAGACCAGCACTGACTCTGAAAAGTAATTCTAAGTGTACTTACCAGTAACTTGTATTTCCTTCCATAGGAATCCATTGTGTGATTTTCACCAGAAAAGTTTTTAAGTGTCCATTTTTGAAAAGTACAAAAATTCTTCTAAAATCAGCCGAACTACGAATTCCGATTTACTCCCGTGTTATCAGGAGAGACCCCAGGGCTGAATCTTTTAGCCCAGCACTGACCCTGAAAAGTAATTCTAAGCATACTTACCATTAACTTGTATTTCCTTCCATAGGAATCCATTGTGTGGTTTTCAGGAGAAAAGTTTCTAAGTGTCTATTTTCACAAACTAAAAATATTCCTAAAATTCGTCTGTATGACTTAAACACATTCTTTCAACTGTTTACAGGAGATTGACCAGTGCTGGATCCAGGATCCACCACTGAGTAAAAAAAATTGCCCCCGGGGCAAATTGTAAACGAAGCGTGGGAGCCCGCGCTTCTTTTTTTTTTTCATCAGCAGGATGCGCGGACCCTACGCGCATCCCGTGACTTAAAAAAAAAAAAAACTATTTGGCCTTGGGGGTCCTTGTGGGACCCCCTGAGCAGGCCTAGGTGGTCACGGTGTTTCTACCCTGCCCCCTTGTCGCGTTTTGCGCATTTTTTTTGCCGGTTTTCTTGTGCCTTGGTTCTACCGAGGCACAAGATGGCTGCCAACACTTCCTGATTGAGAGTGTTGGCAGCCAATTAGCATTCAGCTCATGCTCGGCAGGGTGCGCGCTGGGTGCGGGGAGGGTGCGCGGATCCTCCGAGGCCATAGATATCACTAACTTTTTTACCCTAACTTTCTCAGGAACTACTGAACGGATTTACACCATTTAAGCAAAAGGCACGAGTCTGAACTGAGGACTACATCTTTGCCAAATTTGGTGTAATTCCGTTCAGCAGTTCGGGCTGTAGCTGCGTCAACATGTCCTATGGGAAAATGCATGGGGAAAATGCGTTTTGGGACCCACCTTTTTTCTCGGCCCCCGCTTGACGAATCACCATGAAATTTTCAGGGTAGGAGCGGACCGGACCTGGCCAAACATTTGGAAAATTTCGTGAAGATTTGTCAATCGGCGCCAATGTTATTCCAAATAGAATGTTGCAGATTTTCTATGGAAAATAGGTCCTAACTATATCTACCAACTGGCGACCGCCAGTAGGTAATATATATATATATATATATATATATATACACACACACATATATACACACACATATATATACATATATATATAGGCTTAGGCTGCCCTGCCTTATATAATGACAGCTCCTTTTACGATTATTGGACTACTTAATATGCTGTCCGTATTTTTGTTCGGCATTTTCTTACTTTTTGTGGCACGTATACTGAATACTAGAGAAAAATAATTAAAACAAACATTTTAAACTTTTATCTTGTCTCTGTCAGATCTTATTGTGGACTAGTATGAGTGTGAGAGTGGAAGGGTATGTCCTGCAACCATGATTCCTGAGAGGGTCGAGAGTGTTGTGTTCTGGGGAGTCTCATCACTTGTTCCTCTGTGAGTGAGTAGCGGGGAAGACAGACACCATAGCTAGTCTGTCCCGGACTCATGGGTACTCAGGTTGAAGGATGACTCAGTCCCAGCCTACCAAGGTTCTTTGATCCCAATCATAGTTCTGTGACTACGCAGGATCCCTGCAACATAACGTCACCAACTTTTGGTCTGGTACTTATTCATGGGTCCCCTGAGTAGTACTTGTGCTGCTCCACAATACCCTTGCCTCGTTTTCCAGAGAAGCCCGTGGTTTGAGGGCTTTGCCTCCTCAGTTAGTTGGGATCAACTATTACCGTAGGTTTTTCAAGCTTGAATTTTAAAAGGTTTTTGACCTGTTTTAGTGCTGCCATTTTAATCACTTTCTTTTGCTTAATGGCTCAACCGGTTGCAATTCCAGCTTATTGACTCACAGCAGTTACTCAACATTTGTTGCAGGTGATGTTACTGTGTTGTTAAATTTATTTCTGCAACTGTCCCTTCTTATCCATGGTTTTTAAGTCTGTCTGGATTTTGTATTAGTTTTGACAACAGCTTATTTTCCACTGGAGTGATAATTCCTTGAATATGTTTGTGGTCAATAAATAGTATCTCCACTATAGGTTGTTGGTCTATCTTTATTTGATGTACGAGGAAATTTGTATATTCAATTGTAGACACAGAAGAGTTGTATTATTGTGTATAATTTGGAATTTCTAATGCTTTCCAGAAACGTTCATTATATACAATTAAAAGGTTGATCTTTCATTGATGTTAATTAAGAAAGAACGCAGGCACATTGATGTGACTAAATCCTAGTATGGTAATCATCCTAGGTTTCAAGTATTTATTGTGTTCTTAAAGGAATAGGAACCAGAATTAATTCATCCATAATATTTACTTTCATTTGACAGAATATGCAAAACATGTGGTGATGATATCAGTGGATCGTTTTATATATTCAAGTATGTTGCAGTCTACTGAGAACACCAGAAGATAGAGAAACATTACATCCCCTATATATTATGTTGCCAGCCTTAAAGGTGCAGTTACCATACCTGAGATTGCCGATGCACTAATGTCATGCAGCCATATAGTTCCAAATCTTATACCAACATTTTTTTCTTTCCTAATTGGACAGATGCTCAAATGTGCTATGCTAGACCAGCTATAGTCTGTGAGCGAAACCAATGCAGCACAATGCAGATCCTCACAGCTGCTTCAGAACCGCCACTGCGCAAGGCATCCCCTATGCAGGAATTCGCACTGCAGCCCCAGTATCTTGGGAATCACAGCTGGGCGAGCCTCCTCAATGCAGGACTTCGCTTCGCAAGTCCCTTGCCGATGGCACCCGTAATGACGACGCAGGGCTATGAATCGCAGCAACACAGCTTCTTCGGAACCACTGAAGCATGAAGAATCTTTGGCACAGGACCTTGCATCACAATACCCTTGTCGACATCATCCTTGATGATGACACAGTAATCTGCATTTGCATGCCTGCAGCTCCTCGAAGCCGCCGATGTCCGACACATCCATGATGAGGGATCTCACAACCCTCCGCAACCAGGATCTAAGGTACTTTTTCAGCTGTTCTAACTTCCCTTATTCTGGCCTGTCCTCCATAATTGATCTACCTGAACTTGAGACTCTGACCAGGTCCGAATCAATAACCACAGTTGGCACTTTGTGCTTCTAAGCACTGTTTTATTAAAATATTTAAAATTGTATTTCTCGGATTCTACTGATTGGTTTTTATTAATTTTGGTTTCGAATAATTTATTACATTTCAATTTTTTTTTTAAATAGGCTTGGGATTTTTCTTGTTGCGTTTTCACTTAATTACTTTTCAAATTCATAAATACTTTACACATTGCATGACTGCTTCCTGGTAAGCTACCAGAGGATTAAGCTAGGTTAATTTGGGGTTTTCTTGTATTTCGCCCTGACAGAGATAGTTGTTGCTGCTTACGTAGGGTTTTGCCCCCCTCAGCCAGCCACCCAACTTGCAACAATTAGAATGTCATAAATTTTAGGATATAGATGTACCTGATTGTGAACATTTAGGACCAGATCCTGATCTCGCTAGGAAGGCTCTCTGTACGACTCGGATCCGGAGGACTTTCTGAGCGAAACGTGCTCCGGGAGTCCAAACGAGTGAGTAAGGTGCAGCCGTTTGCTTATGGACTCAATTTGCTCAGACTCCCATTGAACTCAATGGGAGCTATGGGAGCCTGTGCAGAGACGTGTGCACAGGCTCCCATAGCAAAAAGGGGTGGGTGGGGAAAAACATACGCCCTGTGGGTGCCCGCCACACTGTACTTGGATCGGAGGGAACCATGGGGGGAACCATGAGCACATCCCTGTGACAGATTCATAGAGCCCCGAGTGCAGGGGGGCCTGCTATGGGCCCCCAAAGTGTGATTCTGACAGCTATTTTGTCTCGCTGAGACCGAGGCGAAGTGGATGTCCAAATCGTGCATCGTACTCACTCAGAATTCGGCTCAATTGCTTGGCACGATTCGGGTACATACAAGTCGTATGGACAGGTTTGAGTCCCGGAAACAAATCGGTCAATGCGTACGCTTTCTCCGCATCGTACTTGGTCGTTCGGACCCGTGTACGATTCGGTCGGAAACAAGAACTACAAATCAGATCAGGTAAAGCAAAATCCAATTTGGAGGCCTTCCGAATGACATCGGAATCTGGCTCTAAGACGGGTGCATGCACTTTTCATGTTTTGTATGTATATCTCCTCACGTTATATTTCAGATGTATTGATTAGGCTCAGATGAAACTTCAGTTATGTGACCAAATTTGTATAATTTTGATAATTTAATGTTGCTTTTTTCCCAAAATTCCCCAAATTACATTACACAACATCTCCTACAATTATATCATCCACAAAGGATGCAAGGAAACCTTTCATGCTAATGTATAACACTATATGTCAGTTTTTCATTTGTCATAGTTATGTTTATTTTCGCATAATTCTTCTAATATATCTTGTAACTATGCCAAAGAAAATTACGCAAATTTCAC
Organism: Triturus cristatus; assembly: GCF_964204655.1. Taxonomy (NCBI): domain Eukaryota; kingdom Metazoa; phylum Chordata; class Amphibia; order Caudata; family Salamandridae; genus Triturus; species Triturus cristatus. The sequence continues at coordinate 835,294,466 of NC_140588.1, read as the reverse complement.
ACACCCCTAGTAGTATGTGATATTAGTGGACACTCCAAGTATTGGTGAGTCACATATTTGATTATAGGATGGAATAATTGGATGCATCAGTGAGTGCAGTGTTGACTGATATAGATTATATTGAGAATTGCAACTTTGGACATTGCAATAGTAGCGTCTCGGGATCGTATATGTGTGCTCTGTCATAGTTCACCATATGTCACTTTGCTAACGCAAAACTAACGACTCAAGCGCACCAACCAAAATTGCAGCTCAGGTGAAATGTGAGGTCACTAATCAGCCGCACAACTGCAAACACTGACCTCTGTTCTATGTCCCACTCTTGGATCCTGGAAGGGGCAAATGGTCTAGGGTAAGTCTTCATGTAAGCCCCATGGCATGTTGGTTTTGTGCAACAAGCAACATGCTATAAAAATGATGCACACCAGGGGTTCTATTATGAAAGCATCGCCCCGGGAAATGGGACTGCCCGCTAAGGGTGCGGCGGCCACACTGGTGGGCGCATCCCGCATTTTTTGCATTGCGGCGGCCGGCGGGCTGTGCTGTCAGCAGCACCCGCCACAATGCAAAAAAGGCATGTTGTGCATTTGCATGCCCAATGTGACAGGCTCCTCGTGGGGCCTGCCACATTGTGCATGCAAATGCAGGGTGGTACCATAGGTACCCCCCATGTGCACCCCCCACCCCCATCAAACACCCTGGGGGCTTGCTGAAGGCCCCCAAAGAAAAAAACGCATGCTTTTCCATGGCGGAGTCTCCGTCATTGAAAGGCAATTCCCCGCCATGATACTAATATGGATGGCGGTGCCTGCAAGGCACCGCCACCAAATTGCTGGGCTTTTCCGCAAGGTAGGCAATCAGGCAAATTGCTTACTGGCGGAAAACCGGCAGACGGTCTTCCCGTCTGCCGGGTTCCCCCGCACCATCGTAATGTGGCAGGGGGAAAAGTCATGCGGGCGGTGACTTTTGGCAGGTGGATCGCCACTGCCATAGGGGGGGTGGCGATCCACCCGCTATCATAATAGACCCCTAGGTTGGGGAGTTCTAGAGCACACATCCTGTATGATCAACATATAAGAACTTTGACTTTAGGGGTCAACATTTTTCCAGTCAAAGATAATAAAACATGCTGCAGTATTTTCAAATCCTTAATGACCAGCACTCCCGTGTACCATGCAGACAAGCTCATCCATAACTGGTGGTTCTTGGCACACCCACAGCCAGGACATCATCAGACTGCAGACTAAGAAGTGCAAAAAAGGAAAACAAGAAGACAGCAGGCCTTTCTCATTTATATGTAACCAGAATTCCTGTATTCTTCAAGACGGCCAAAATGCTGCTCCAGTTTAGGAAATAGTTCAAGACTTACCTCCATAAAGACTACATCACAATGCATTGCCCATGCAAAGCCCAGCTTCCTCTTAGGGAAGGATACTCATTGACTGTATGCCTGCCTTTGAGCATGTACAGCGCTATGCTGAGCTTTGTCTAGCTTTGTGCTATAGAAATACCATATAAATACAGACATACATACATTAATAGGTAAAAGCTGACACTTTATTTCAAAATGTTTTAAATTCCAATACTGCAACTTCAGTTTACTTTTTACTATAACAAACAATCAGGCAAATTTAACAAGCATAAGACATAGATTAACTAGTTTCCAGCATTAACATTATAACTGATATTAAACATTGCATTTTGCAACATACAGAAACTGCAATCTGCATCTTTCAGGAGAATGCATCTTGCATTTAACAGGAGAGTTAGAGATCAACAACATTGTATTGCAAATTCTTGTTTCCTACCCCCAACTGTATCACATTAAAATCTCACTAATAAACCCAGCCACTGCCTATATATATGTTACGTTTACATATTGTACTAAGTTCCATCAACTGCAATACGTTATTTAGAATGTATTACATGTATGACCTTAACTGTAAAAAGGAACAATTATTAACAATTTATAGTAAACTGTATATGCCACTTTTAAATTACTCTATACATATTTTCAAATTCAATAATAATGGAAATTCACAAACATGGCATTGGTTCTCTGTAGGCAGTTGCTTAAAGTTCAGAATACAATGTTAGATATGTGGAACAAAATAGTGGGACCCATATTTCATTTGTGAACCACGGTTTCCTTGATTTGTAGACTTGAAAAACTGAATTTACATAATATTATGTGCATATAAAATGGGGAAAGTGCAGACGCCATACCAATATTAATCACTGGGAAATAACAGAAAGAGATAAAATGATATGAACTCCGAAATGCATTCAGTATTTTCCTTTTTGTCACATCACTGATTGATTGCATTTCATGCAAGCAAATATAGACACCAATATTGATATAGTTTCCAGCATCCATTTACTTCCTCTAACTAGTCCTAGCTAAACATTTTGGTTATGTTAATTAAATCGAGCTGGTTTAGCATTTTTCAATTGACCAGATCAGCGTTTCCCAAACTGTGAACCGCCGGCTGATTTTTGTTGGGTCTTGAAAGTCTAAGCAATAAATAAAGATGCCTTTAAATTATGTATTTATTTTGTCATATTTGTTGCACTTCAAGAGATAGGTGAAATGACAGGCTATGTCTTCTGACAAACTGCTGCTTTGTTAAAACAGGATTACCATCTACAAACTCCTCTCACTTTACAGTCAGAGAAAAAAGTAAAGTGAATTTTGAGACAAGTCTGGTGGAGTACATGTGTGTCACATTTTTGTAACACTGAAAATGTAAATGAACACATTCAGCAGTTAGGAAAGCAAAAAGAAGCAAATGTTTGTGTAATTCTAAATGTGAGTTGGAAACAAAGATATTTATATATCACAACAAATGGACACACTTTAATTGGTGCTGCACAAATGAGAAATATGCACTGAAATCCAAATTTACGTTTTATCAGTTAAACTGTATGTCTGTGGAACTTTAGTGGCCATTTCAATGGAAAATTAGCTGTCTGTGAATGACAGTGCACTACCAGACAATGCACCAGTTACATTAAATAATCGACCCTTAAAGCTAGGTGGGTCATGAAAGTTAGGCATTCATAAAATTGGGCCATGGTACTCAAATGTTTTGAAACCACTGGAATTGGCTATGTTCATGCTATGCTTTCATTTCAGCAAAGTGCCTAAACTAGTAAACTGCTTTCATTTTCAAACACTTTTTTGAAGTTCCCCTTTGTTGCATTCCATTTCCAAAGATATAGATAATTTTAATTGGGACTGAAACAGAAACTGCACAATGGCTGCACCAGGATAGCATGAACCTGATTGAGGACAGTGGTGCTCGAACAATTTTCAGAGCTGGGGCACTTCCATCAATGATACATCACTTAAGTCATAGGAATTGAGAAAATTCAAACTGTCATTAAAAGAACAAGCATAGAAAATACACCACACCCATTTATCAGGAGATTGGTAAGGGTATGAAATGCGGTCAGTGGTGAAATTTGTAGTATTACAGAAAAGTCTTTCAGTTATGCATTCTTAACTGCTTATATATTTTGAAATATGTGTACAGCTTATATACAGGTATTTTCATTTTGTGTGTTATAAAAAAAACTGACATCCTACAGCTTTTCCTCTCCCATTCCCTTACTCAAGCAAACTTTTCAGATCGCTTCACTCTACTAAATCTTGTAACTTTGCAGTCAGAGAAAAAAAAAGAAAATCGCCATGTTAGACAAAACAAGCAGCAATTTGTTACGAGACAAAGCCTAAAACTTGACCTCTGTCTTTAAATGCAGGGTATTTGAAATTGACAACCCTATTTAGTGATGTGAATTTAAATAGCTTAAAAGTCTAATTTCCTGTTACCTTTCAGTAATGATGGTGCAGTATGTTAACCTTTAAGCTGAAAATAAACGCTACTTACAACATTTTCACATTGAAATATAATTTGGTGGGAAACTTTGGGGTTGATTTAAATGTGGCCGGACATCCAGTTTGGCTACTGTGAAGACTACTCTGTCTCCGTCATGGTCAAACTTCTCACTAGGGAGTAAGGGCCATAGGAGAAACCTTCCATGGCAAGGCGAGCATTATATATTTTTCCTTGCAAAAAAAAAAAAACATTTGTTGATTTTCTTGCTTTTATACTTTAATCTATGCTTCCATCAGGATTATGGTAAGAAACACAGTTAGGTTTCTTCCTAAAATAACAATTGAATGTTGTGCTCCCAGGTCACATGATATGCCAAATAAAACTTTGTCAGGATCACATCACCTGCAAGAGTCTTTTGAGATGCCATACTTTTAGGTCATGATTGACTAAGGTAAACACAAACGTTTGTGTAAGTTTATGCTTTTTCCGTGCACATAAAAAGATAGACCTATCCTATCTTTTTATGTGTACATACGAAACACTAGGCAACTTATCCACGCGCATTGACCTCCATTGAGATAATTTATAAAACTAGCGCTAATGTCCCCCCTACCTTAGACCAGGTCCGTGAACTTCAAAGTGTCCGTGGCTAACACAATATTGAAGACAATTTGTTGCAAGGTTATCCTACGCTATTCCCCGTCTCTATGAATAGCTCATTTACAAACAATTGTTTGTGTTATTTTTGACTATTTGGTAACCATGGGCCCGATTCACAGCACTAACTTAAGACAAAATCCTAAACTTACTACCATTTTGGTATTCACAGAAGGCACTTACTCATTTTGGTATTCACAGAAGGCACTTACTCATTTCGGTATTCACAGAAGTTAGGAGTCCAAAATTTAGGACTCCTAAATGCCTTCTGTGAATACCGAAAGCCTTAAAATTAGGATTTTTCTCAGTTTAGGAGACCTAAAGTTAGCAGTCCTAACTGTACTACTCCTAAACTGAGAAAAATCCTAACTTTAAGACTTTCGGTATTCACAGAAGGCATTTAGGAGTCCTAAAGTTAGGAGTCCTAACTTTACTACTCCTAAACTGAGAAAAATCCTAATTTTAAGACTTTTGGTATTCACAGAAGGCATTTAGGAGTCCTAACGTTAGGAGTCCTAACTTTTCTATTCCTAAACTGTTAAGACTGACACTGATACTCCCTCAACAATCTAAAATTAAAGGGATATCATTGCTTTTAATAAAAACTGAAATTCGCCAATTATTTTTTATTGCTTTTACATTATTAGGTTTATGGCATGCTTCATTATATGAGGCTGTTCATAAATTCTTTCTAAACCTCTTCAATATCCGAAAGTCGGATATAGTCCAAATATTTCATTAACACTGCCAAAATATATTCTATAACATATGTTAAGCAATAGTGCCAACATGAGTAATGCAAACCCACATTCCCCTATGCACACACTAGTTATTATGATTTAGGGACACAACTCGACTGATTCTGTAACATTTCACATTGATTCTGTAACATGTCACATTGATTCTGTAACATGTCACATTGTCCGTTACCCCTATTAAACCTTTTCAGGCATGTTTTGAATTCACAGATTTTTGTATCAATACACCAGCCGAAAACAAGGCTCTGCAGGCCAGTGCACACAACAAAAGGAAACCCACACCACTATCAGGCCTAACCGGGCTATTGGGTAACAACCAGGATGAGTCAGAAGATTATAAATTGATGGGCCCAAGTTTGGGAAAATTGAATGTGTTAACTCATTTGAAATGCACTCCATTATATTTGCAAGAGAACCAATTTTCAAAGAGGAGTTTGCATTTGTTTATTTGCTTTTGTAGTTTTATAAAGCTTGGGCCAGACATAAGTGTGACAAAGCAGTTGGTTGGATGTCCTCGGCTTTCAATTCCGTGCCTTCAAGGCAATATTCTTACAACACCCATCATGCTTATAGTTGTTCTTCATCATGACTTCTAAAGGAGTCTGTCAAATGTGATTGAAATTATAATTACACCTGTAAAGTTTGGTGAAGTTGCTTACTTAACAAAGGTTTCAATGTGTTTGTAAATTCACCTCCATGCATTTATTATTGCAAAACAAATTGCAAACCAATTTTCTGTTGATATTGATGAAAAGAATACCAGTGATTTAATGGTACATTCACATATACAAACAAAATCACATAACTATTATCAAATTCACCTGTCATAAACTCTCCATCAATCCCAACTCAGAGATACGGGATCAGGCAGGGTCTGCAACCTAGGCTCGCGACAACTAATTGACAGGTCACAGGTGGGGTGACATGTAGCCAGCAGACAAAAGCGTGAACAGAAAACTCAACTCCATCCCCCAGATAAATGCAGCACCACCACAATGGTCCAGGGAAATTGGCCCCAATAAAGCACAAATGGCCAGAGAGGTGTGCCTATTCCCAAAACACCATTAAGTGAGATACCACATGGAGTTAGGAACATACAGCCAATCAGGACACACAGTACACACAGTTATCACATACCCCTCATGGTGGAATTCTGGACACATTACCCACTGGCTACACTGTGTCCATCAAGATTGAGGCCCACCTGCATTTATTATCAAGGACCTTTTATTTACACTCCACAAACAATGCCCGCATTCTTTTACCAAACTAGTTTCGCCGGTTGTACTTTTATGACATCAAAAACTATATAGAAATCGCTCAAATTGATTGTACTTTGAGAAAGCCATCAGACCCATTTATGTAAGCTGTACTCTCAGCTGAAGTGTTTGATTAAAAAAAACTGTTCTTGTTTTGCCGAATCCCTCTGGTCTTTTGTTTCTTCAAGGTACATTTTCATTCAAGCAATATTTCCACAAAAAGTCATTTCTGAATAAATCTACTCATTTTTTCTCTTAGTTTAAAAAGCACACCATTTAAAAAATATGCAATATTAGCAAGGTCATGGATAAACAAATTGAAAGTAAATCACTTAGCGCTTTTCCATGCTTCACCCAGAATACTAGTCCAGAAAGACATTTATCAGGAATTTAATGATTATGTTTTCCCTCCATGCCAAGGACAGGCCTCAAACAAGGAGACACCTTGCAGATGTGACCTGTTCTGGAAAGATTAAGGCTGCGGTGATATGATGAACAGACCTGCGGTCAGGAGGTCAAATACTGGCCCTAGATGGACCTGTGTGACTAGAGGACAATGAAGTGCAGGTGTGGAGAATTGTATCAAGGATGGACTGAGCGGGCTTTCATAATGTTCATATTTCAGATTGCCCAAGGGAAGAACAATGACATTCAATAGTTATCTTTTCTTTGCATTTTGCAAAAAAGAACAAGTAAGTGGCAGGTGCCTCAGTGATATGGTCACATAAGGAAGAGAAAAAAACAGGGCAAGAAACCTCCAGGGTAAATTATTTAGATTTCATAAGCGCTACAACGAAGGACCAAAAACTGAACAGCAGTAGCTACAGCAGAGAAATAGGTCCAGCTTTTCTTTTTCTACTTCTTCTTCCAAAAGAGAAAAATGTTTAGTAGAAAAAATACAAGAGTTACTAGTTGGTGTAGGTTGGTACCGACAGCTAGTAATAACATACAAATCACAAATGAAGTCCGGTTAAGTCTCGATAAATTAATCCTTGCTCAACTCTTGGTAGCTTGGCTCACACAGAGTCAGGCTTAACTTAGGAGGCAGGTGTGTAAAGCATTTAAAAACACCAATAACAGAAAGCAAGTAAGACACAATACACAATAAAAATCCAACACCAATTTATAAACATGGGAAATGTTTTCATATTTACAATGACATCACAACAATAAAAATCAAATGTATGGAACCGGAGATATAATCTTTTAAAGATTAAATGTTCTCTAGTAACTAAAAGTCAAAAGTGCCAACTTAGAACATCTGGTCACACTTGACCGGGTAAAAGTCAACGTTTCAGGCCAACCGCGATGGAGAGCAAGTGGAATACGATGAGCGGTTAGATCCGGTCAAGTTTTTACCTTCTGACTCAGTTACTTTTTTGTAGCTTTTTCTCTTGACGTCGAACGAGGCTCCTCGGCAGGCCGGGTTGCCAGTCGATGGCTGTGGCTTGCTTCAGCAGGAACTTCTGGAGGTCTCATTGCTGGTGAAAAGTTCTGGAACTTCAGTGGAGCAAACCTGAATCTCAGTTGAAGTCGCGGTTCGATGTCACTGGCTTGACTCACGATGTTGGGTCTGTCAACTTATGTACCATTTTACCCAAAATTCTCCAAATTATCTCAAACCTTTTGATTTTCTTCCAGAAGGTCCTTTTGGGGTCGTGATGTGTCACCATACCAATTCAAGATTCCAAACACTGTGACTTGCTCCTTGGGACGTTGGAACTACAAACCCACAATGCACCTGGCCAATCCATCTAGGTCCAGGTAAAGCTGGTGAGCTGGGTTCTTCTTGTTGAGATGATGCAGGTGGAGCTCTTTTAAACGGTTGCTTTCAGGGAGTCCACACCCTAAACTTTCAGAACAAAGACAATGTCCTTCTTTTAGGGAAGCCCAAAGTGCACAAGCCAGGTGTTCAGCAGGGCAGTCCTTCTTTTTGTTTCTCTCAGGCAAGTGTCTGAATTGCTGGGCAGGTCTCTCATATTTATTTTGGATTCTGGGCTGGCAAGCTAGGGGCCACCCATGATCAATGGGGTACAGGGTGCCTCACTCTGTGATGACCACTTCCCCTGAAGTGTGGCATTTTCTTGACCCAGAAAGATTGGGAATTGCGCTTCCCCAGGGGTAGGCGTCCCTTTGATGCACTGCCGAGTTACAAATGGAGGACGGTGTTCAAATTATTCTTGATTTGTAATTACCAACTGTACTCAATTTCAATATTTTATTTTATCTTGAATTTCCTCATTTAAGTATGCATTCGAATACAGATGTGAATCACTTTTTGTAAATACATCTGTAGGAGAGTAGGATCTGCTTCACATGGGTAAAACCACTTTTTGCTGGTGTTTCACCGTTTTTCGACCTTAGTCTGGCTGTGGCCCTGCTAATCAGGACCCCAGCCTAGCTGCTTTCTCTCTAAAATGGTTTCCCTGTATATTAGGGACATCTCTAATTGGATTCTGGAATGCCTTATAAGCCCCTAGTATATGGTATACTATGTTCCTAGGGCATAGGTACCTCAGAGGCCTACCAGGGGCTGAAGCATGTATTATGCCGCCCCTGGGAAGCACTCCAAAATGACACCACAGGTTTGCTACTGCAGCCTGGGTAAGGTGGTGCCTGCACCCCTTACTGTGGTATAGGCTACTTATATTACTACCATTGCACACACATATAAAACCTAAAAGTCACTCCTATGGCAGGCCTTAACAATAAGAGTGCTTGGTTTAATGTGAGAGGGTGCCCCTGCATGAGCAGAGCCCCTCTGCAGCATTCGGAGTACCTCCTCTGATGCGGTTTGTGGTGCAGCCTGACCATATACTCTTAAGTGCTTTATAACCTCGCGGTAAATGCTAAATTGGACTGGCTGCACGGAAACATGTCGAGTTTGGTGTCAAACACTTTGGAACACTACCCCACCCCCCACCAGTTCTAGCAGTGGGGGTAGCATTCCACCCTTCTAGAGGGAGAGACATGTTCACATTGGTCTACCCGGTAAAGACTTTCTAAAGCCCTGGCATCACAAAATGGATGCCACTGCCACAGACATAGGTCTGGCCTCCTGCTGCTGACCAAAACTCTGGCAGGGGAGGCCTGGACAATAGGTTTCCACCTCCCCAGACAGGCAGATGTGTATTGGGGCTGGGCGGGAGCACTCTCTGGTGCTTTGAAGTCCTGCACTGGGGGCACACTTGGTGTCCCTGTGCATAGTCCAGTTTAAACCGGTTGCAGGGGCTACCTGCCCCTGCTCTGGTGTGAAAATGGACAAGGGAAATGGGTGTAACCACCCCTCTTTCCAAACCCTCTCATAGGTGGGTCCCCAGAGTATGTCCAACCCTTTAACTTAGTATAAGTATGGGAACCCAGTCCTTGAGACTTTAGATTACCCTGGACAAAACTCTGCAACATATATCTTGGACTTTCTATTTTCGCTAGAAGACTGAAGAAATCTCCCTTGGAATAAAGGAGTGACTCCCCTGCTTGGCAGGCACCAAAGAAGCAACTGTCCGGTCTGCAACTCTGAAGCTCCCGCCGGACGCCAAAGTCTTTGCATCATCAGAAGTAGATTTCCAGACTTCCACAAGGCTACCCTGATTCCACAGCAAAGCTGAGGCCCGTGGCTATTGTGGGTGATGTGGAACCGTGACCACTGGACACCGTGAACTTTTGCCGGTCCATCATCTTTCTGGTCTTCCTCAAAGTTGTGCTTTGGGCTCTGAGTAGCCCCAGTCTCGGGCATCTACAGCACCGAAGATCTCTGGTCTCCAATCCACGAGTGACCCGTGGGCCAGTTTCCAGTGCGACTGCTCCTTTGCGATCGCTAGCCCGTTGGCTAGTGGGTCCCCATGAAGGCAACTCCTCTTCTGATTGGGCTTTCCTGCTTGCTCCAGATGTGCCCCGACTTACACTTGCTGGGTGAGTCCCCCAGACCTTGCTGGTCTGCACCGACGTCTTTCTTCTGTTTCCCCTTGACTTGCCGTTTCCAAGACTTGTTGGGTCCATCCTGGTCACCAACACCGCAGCACTTGACTTGAATTTGTGGGACAGCTCGAATCCAGCTCCTGGTTGTCATCAGCACCTGGACCTCGTGGCCGAAGAGTCAAGACACCCATCAACTCACCTGAAGCACCCGACATCTGTGGGCATTGGACTATCGCGCCCCTGGTCACTGGCAAGTGACCCAGACTCTGTCCCCTCTGCTTTCAGGTTCCTTCCATACTCGATCCAGGCTTGGATCTCTCCGGACACTTCTCCTCTTCACAGCAGCAGTACTTCTTTGCCAGCTTCCATTGAAAACGACGCCGCTACCCGACACCATTTGACACCTATGCACCCAGCTTCCCAGGGTGAGGTAGCTCGAGTACTCTGGTGCACCTGTGGTTGTTGGCCCTAGACACCTCTAAGTCCAAAAGGGTTTGCTTGTAATCATAATCTAAGTGTCCTTAACCTCTTAATTCCCAACCGTGACTTTCCCCATAGAAGTTAACGGCGATTCGCGGCTGTGTTCTCACACTGCACGCGTCCCCCGTGGGTCCCCTGTGTCACTACCTTGGGTGGTTCCTTGTAGTCCATGCACTTCTACAGGCTCTAGGCCTTGTGTCTAGTTCAGTTGTGCTTCTTATACCACTTTATTGGTATATGGTTTGGTTCGCCCCTAGGGCCCAAATGTGTATTTGTGCTTTTACTGTTGAATACTGACTTGTAACTTAAGTACTTCGAACTCCAGCCTCATAAAGAGACTAGAGGGGTGTGTTTTATCTTAAATACATATATTTTAAATATATACCTGGTGTGGTTGTCCTTTCATTTGGTCATTCAAGAGAATATAGACTGGTAAAACAAGCTGCTTTACATTCCTTCAAGACTTAGCCTAAAGGCTGATCTCCATAGCTACCACTAGGATAGCTTTCAATAAAGGTTGTCTTTAACCTATCACCATATGGGGTTGTTTGGACTGATACAGGGTGCCCACCAAACCAGTGGACAGCACATATCTGGCCAACTTCTCACAACATCCATGAAGAGTATCAATAACATCATTAGTCATCCCACATTGTTACTCATCCCAATACATTTTGGGCTAATTTAGCCCTTTATCAGGGGAAATATTCCTGGAAGGAAAAGTAAAACGAAATGAGAAAACGTCTGCCACTGTGCTTGAATTTACCGTCAGTGTGTGTTCAGTGCTTTGTGATTTTGTGTAGTGTAAATAACGTCAGTTTGTGCGTTCTGTGTATTAATAAAGTTTTTGTTATTATGTCAGAGGTTCGCCCAGTTGATATGTTAGCAGTGGGTGCATAAGTTGATTTGCTGACAATAAAACAATTGAACACCATTAGGTTTGTGAAATAGACGTATGCATAACTGTCCCCGATGAAACCGATGGTGCAAACCATGTCGTATGGTAAATGAGCTGAAGCGACAACAGTAGATGCGCACGATATAACATGAATATATAACCATGATGTAAAACCACTATCTGAAATCATGCTAGTAACCAATAGACACATGCAAAACTGGGAACAGACTGTGACTGTCCCCGATGAGACCGATAATATAAACCAGGTTGTATGGTAAATATACTGGAGTTATAACAGTAGACGCCACGCAGTGTAACACGCTTATGTAACCGCAGTGCAAAACCAAATCTGAAATCATGCTAGTGAGCAATGTCTATAAACATGCACCGGTCCTAATTTATAATAAAATAATAGTCCAACTTACGGGAAGGCGTGTGTTCGAAAACTCACGCCCTGCTGGATAGCCATTAGCCATGGGTGTGTGTTCTCAAAGGTAAAGGCATGCATAAACATAAAGGACGGACAAGTGTATGTATGCGATGTGGAGCTGCCATTTTGGAAATGTGGAAACATTGACTGAATGTCCAATATACATAAATGTAAAAAAAACATGGTTTCATGTAATAAGGAGTGTTCAAGATGTAGAGCCTGAACGTGGTCTACTGTAATACAAAGTGTTCAAAGTCTAGTGGCATAGGATGGCTAATGGTTAGCACATTAAAGAAAACAACTTTGCGGTCATTCAAACCATGTGGCATCAGAGCATTCAATCTTTTGATCCAGTAAATCTTGCATTGCAAAAGGAACTTCCGATCTGTTGTGAAGGAACTGTCCAACCCCAGCTCAGTGCCAACGACATCCCACCATCGCAAGACCTCTGCGACTCACTAGCCTCCTTCTTTCACTACAAGATCGCAGACATCCACAACAGCTTCAACACCCAGACCCTACCAACAGCCGCTAACACCACTGATTCTCCACCCCCCCAGCCTCACAAACCTCCTGGTATCCTGGACCCACGTCAACGATAACGACACCATCAATACCATGAACACCATTCAGTCAGGCTCACCATCCGACCCTTGCCCTCACCACATCTTCAACAAAGCCAACCGCATCATTACTCCCCAACTCTGGAAGATCATCAACAGCTTCTTCGAGACCGCCACATTCCCGGAGAGCTGGAAACACGCTGAGGTCAATGCACTACTCAAGAAACCCACAGCGGACCCAAAGGACCTTAAGAACTTCCAACCTATCTCCCTGCTCCCGTTTCCGGCGAAAGTCATAGAAAAGATCGTCAACAAGCAACTGTCTCACTTCCTCGAGGAGAACAACATCTTGGACCCATCCCAATCAGGATTCTGCAGCAAGCATAGCACCGAAACTTCCCTCATCGCAGCCACTGATGACATCAGGACCATGCTGGACAATAGCGAAACCGCGGCCCTCATCCTACTGGACCTCTTGGCCACCTTCGACACTGTCTGCCACCACACCCTCTGCACACACCTCCACGACGCAGGAATCAGCAACACGGCCCTGGGCTGGATCACCTCCTTCCTCACCGACATAACCCAGAGGGTCTGCCTCCCCCATTCCGCTCGGAAGTCACCAAGCTCATCTGCGGCGTGCCCCAAGGATCATCCCTCAGCCCTACCCTTTTCAGCGTCAACATGGCTCCACTCGCCAACATCGTCCACTCGCACAACCTCAACATCATCTCCTATGCCGACAGCACCCTGCTGATCCTCTCACTCACCAAGGACCCCGCTACTGCCAAAACGAACCTCCACGAAGGACTGAAGGCCATCGTCGACTGGATGGAGAACAGTCGCCTGAAACTGAACTTGGACAAGACGGAGGTGCTCATCCTTGTCCCCTCCCCCTACGCCTGGGACAATTCCTGGTGGCCGGCCACACTGGGAGCCGCACCGACTCCCTCCAAAAACGCAAGCAACCTGGGATTCATCCTGGATTCATCACTCTCAATGACCCAACAAGTCAACGCTGTCTCCTCCACCTGCTTCAACACCCTCTGCATGCCTCACAAGAGCTACAGATGGATCCCCACCGAAACCAGAAAGATGGTCACCCACGCCCTCGTCAGCAGCAGACTGGACTACGTCAACGCCCTCTATGCTGGAACCACGGCCAAACTCCAGAAAAGACTGCAACAGATACAGAACACCTCCGCATGCCTCGTCCTCAGTATCCCCCGCCACTCCCACATCACTGCCCACCTGAAGCACCTGCACTGGCTCCCCGTCAACAAGAGGATCACCTTCAAGCTCCTCACCCACGCTCACAAAGCACTCCACAATGCCGGACCAGCATACCTCAACAAGCGGCTCACCTTCTACATCGCAAATCGCCAGCTTCGCTCCGCCGACCTCACCCTTGCCACCGTCCCACGCATGCACAGAAGCACCACCAATGGCAGATCCTTCTCCTACCTCGCCACCAAGATGTGGAACACCCTCCCCACCCATCTGCACAGACCCAGGACCTGCCGACCTTCAGGAGACACCTCAAGACCTGGCTGTTCGAGCTGTAGCTGCTACCCCCCCCCTCAGCACCTTGAGGCCCTCACGGGTGAGTAGTGCGCTATACAAATTGATTGATTGATTGATTGTCTCTCCCTTCTTTTGGATAAATGGTTTCCTGTATCATGAAATGGGGTTGGCAGATGTTGTGACTGAGGGCGATAAAATGTGTAGCTATGACTGACTTACCATTTTTAGTTCTTAGTCTCTTGTGTTTGTTCAGTCTCACTTTGATTTTTCGTTCTGTCTTCTCAACATTTACTAAACCACGTGGTCATTTCAACAGATATACTACAATCTTAAAATCACTAGTGGCTGCGGTATGTATTTTGATCGTGTTTCCTTTCAAAGGGTAATTGATGGAGTTGCCTTTTACAATGTTATTGCAGTTCAAGCAGGGTATTGTTCCTTTGTGTTACACTTTGTCATTAGGTTTCAATTTCTTTTTTCCTAGCAACTCATTTATGTTCCTACTGTGTTCATATGCAAACAAGGGCAATTCTTCAAAAATTCCTTTAAAATCAGACTCCGTTTGTATCATAGGCCAGCATTTGTGTATGATATTTCTGAATCCTGCACTTCTGGTGGAAAATTGTGATTCTAGGACTACTCTGTTTGATTTGGCTGCCTCTTTGTAGGAAGTTAATAACTTGTTTGGGGTGATGTTAGATGATCTTAACACTGCTTCATTTAATACATCTGAAGGGTACCCTCTGTTTTTTAATCGTTCAGTCATGTCAAGCGTGTTGGCTTCCAGTTTATCTGGGTTGGAAACAATAATGTTTACGGTAAATGTACTTTAAGAGAATTCTGGTGGAAACTATTAAAGTGTAACAGATTGATTTGATCAGTTTCCTTCCTGTGTATGTTGGTTTCAAAATTCTGATTTCCTATGGAAACTGATACATCTAAAAAAAATTATATTTTCACTGCTGATGTCATAGGTGAACCCAATGCAGCCGTTAATGTTATTCAATGCTTTTATGGCTGAAACTAATTAATCTCTGGTGCCATGCCACGGCACAATAATGTTGTTGATGTATCCAAAGACAGTGATAAATGAACTCTTCTATAGGTCATTGGACAGGATATGGTTAATTTAAAATTAATGCATAAAGAGATTCACATAGCTTGGAGCTGCACAATTGCCCATAGAAGTACCCGTGAGTTGTAAGAAGAACTGCTGGTTCCAACAGAAGCAACTGTGATAAAGTGGCAAATTTAGGAGTTCTAATAAAAACACCTTAAAATTTTAATTCATGCTAGAGTTGATTTGAAAAAATTTGACTCATTCCATTAGGTCATGGGGGATTGATGTGTAAAGAGCTTTAACATCCATGCTAGACATGAGGATATCCTGATCCCAATTGAATTCCAATTCTTGGATTTTCTGTACAAACTCAGTGGTGTCTCTGATGTAAATCGTCATACTTTGCACCAATGACTGCAGATTGCAATCCAGGTATTTTCCTATTGGTTCACGAATAGAATCTCGAGTTTATACAATGGGTCTGAAAGGTGGTGTAGGATGTCTTTCAAGAGTGCTTGGCTCAGCCTGTCTAAGGCTGCCCAATCAGAAAAGGCTGCTACAGGACTGAATTTTACACATCAGAAATCCAACCTTGGCAAGTTGTTGAATTCATTCTATTATTTTGACACTTTGAATTATAATTTTGGCTCACTCCTGTCAATAGTTAGACTTTATTAATGCTTATTAAAGCCTCACCATGTGAGCATATATTGTTATTGTACTACAAAGAGAAAAAATGAATTTGCTGTTTTTCTCTCACCAGGGCTTATGAACCATCTTTGTAATGTCCATGCTTATTGTAATATAGTACACTACTCTTGGGGCACCTAGGGTAGACATTAGGGGTGACAAATGTAAAAAATAAGGTAGTTTAAGACTTTGAAAGCACCTTTAATTCCAAAGTCGAATTTGAAAATAGTTTTATTTTGAAAGCACCCTGCTTGTTTCTGGTCCAGGCTTTTAAAATGAAAGCTGGAACCACAGCAGTACTCACTGAGGTGCACTAAATCTATTGGGCCTCTAAATCTAGAGGCCCTACCATATACTAGGACTTACAGGTAGTTTGTCATTACCAATTGTAATGATACCTTATTGACTGATTTGTATATGGCTAGGTCCAAACTGGGGTGGTGTGGTGAGCAAAAGAATGATGGATTAAACCCAGATGTTTGAGACTGGGGTTGAATGTTTGCATTGTCCAGCATTCCGTCCATCAATTGGTTCTTTTGCATATGGCACCCTAAGTGGGAAGGGTATGCCCAGGCATGGGTCCCGTGGTCACTACACCACTGGATTCAAGCTAGCCTGGCTGATGAAGGGTGATGCCCTGAAACCGGTCCCAGGATGCTTGTTTCCAGTCCAGGGAGGACCTGGCTTGGCAGTTCGGGCTGGACATTTCCCACAAGGAACAGGGTCAAGACTGATTTGCATATGGCTGAGTCCAAACTGGGGTGGTGTGGTGAGCAAAATAATGATGGATTAAACCCAGATCTTTGTGACTGGGTGTGAATGTTTGCATTGTTCAGCATTCCGTCCATCAATTGTTTCTTTAGCATGAGTCCAGGGCACAATCAGAGTCATTAAAACAGCATGTAGAAGTCAAAATTATGTTAAAAGAGGGTCGGACACTTCAAAAACTCCTGGTTTGTCACAAACCTATTGAACACCACACACGTCTAACTGTGTTGCAATGCAGTTTTAAAGAGAATTTGCTAAGAGTAGGAATGTGACATCAAGTCAAATGCAGGCCTCACTAACGCATTTCTCCTGGTGCTACGGAAACAAAACCTGTTGCCAGGCCCAAAGGTAAATGGGTACCACAGGACTCTGTGCTGTAAATTGGGTTACAGGTGATGGAGTTGGAACCCCACTCAAGCAGCAACCACAACCTCTGTTAGGGTAAAGCACAATCAAACTTCGAATTAGGTTTCGCTTGACCCTCTGGTAGTTTGGTACGAAACCAAACAGGCGTAACTTGGAGGCAATGTGTAAAGTATTTATGCAACACTTCAAAATAATAAAGTGGAGACAAAACAGAAGGAAAACCCCACACAATTTAAAAAATTGAGTAAACTGAGTTAAATTATTGGATATTAAAAAAAATCCATTCAGTAGAACCAGAGATATGCAATTTTAAAGATTTAATGTAAATAGTGACTAGAAGTAAAAAGCTCCAACTGTGGATATCCGGTCATGCGGGACTAGGGAACATTCACAAGTGCCGTGATGGAACATGGGCCAGATGCAGGGACTAAGTTAGACACGCTAAACAAAGTACCTTAAAAGCTGAAAAGCAGACCATAGGGACATCCATTTTCTAGGATGCTTTGTACAGCAGCATTTCCGAGAAAGCTGTGAGGTTGCAGTGTGGAGTCCTGAATCATCATCAAGGAGGCCATCGGCGAGGGGCTTGTGATGTAAAGTCTCACGGTGATGATCCGATGCACACCAGCGCTTCCAAAGTAGCTTTGGGGCTGCGATGCAAAGTCTTCTGTCTTCTTTGACAATGCCAACAACAAGAGGCTTACAATGCCAAGGTCTACACTCAGGATGAATGGTTTAGCAGTGGTTCGGAAGAGACTGCAGACAGTGTTGTAAGGTCCAGCATCAAGAATGTGTCAGGCTGCGATGGTTCCAAAGCGGAGCTGCGAGGAAGTGCATTGCACTGCATCATTTCTGCCAACAGGACTGCAGCTAGGCAAGCATAGCACCTTCAGACTAACTTCCAAGGGTCCAGGTCTGATGTAGCATCACTTCGAGTCCAGGTATTGCTCTCAAGGTGGTTGTTGCCTTTTCTCTGAGGGTTCATCATATATACTTGGTGCCCACTTTGAAGCAGGAGAAGGATCTGGAGGTTTCCACCCCTCTGCGGTGTTTAGAATTTCCTGCTTCCCTCCCCTGGTCCCAGCTTGTCTGGGAACTTTAAATACTAGTGTCAAAACCCTTGTGAGTGTGCTGGGCAGAGAATTGTGGTAGTTGATAGCTACTCCCTCTCATCAGGTCAGAGATGGCCCACCCAACCAACACCTAGTCCCCCTTTGTCTTACTGTCCAGGAGTAATACACATAGGCTATCTGACAGCTACACCTAGTTATGTGACTCAGGAGACATTCTTCTGACACCATATATTTGGGGCAAAAAAAATCTAACTTTCTAAAAGTGGCTTTTCAGAATTGTGCCCTACAATCCAAGTACATCATTAAAAAAGGATTTACATTCAATTTCCTTAGACACCAAAGTTCTCTCTCCTACCTGTTTCCAATTGAAAGTTATCACTTATTAAATGTAATAAGGTAACTCAATGTTGTCCTATTGAAGACGTAGGACTTGTAGTAGTATAAAACAAATGTAAGGTTTTTCCACTACCACGACATGTAAAAGTTTAAAGTACATTCCCAACTTTTCAATTCTTCTGCACCCTACTCTATGGGTTGTTTAAGACCTACCCTAGGGTTGAGTTATATGTATTAAAAAGAAAGGTTAGGGCCTGCCAAAAGTTGTATTTTGCCACGTTCAAATAGAAGTTTAACACTGCACACACAAGCATTAATCACATGTTGAAAGGGCTACTTGTACGGGTGACACAATCAATACTGCAGGCCTGCTTCTAGCATTTGATTTGTTGCTCTGGGTACATGTAGAACCACTTTACTAGGGACTTACAAGTACATTGAATGTGCTGAATTTGGTGTAAGCATATTTAACTATACCTTAAGGACAGAGCACCAGCACTTTACCAATGGTTAGCAGTGGTAAACTGCGCAGAATCCTAAAAGGCAAACAAAATGGGTTCAGAAGCCAGGAGCGTGAAGGCACAATGTTTGATGATAACCATGCAGAAAGTGCCAAGTTTCTGCATCTGCATAACATACAGGCCATGGTGTCCAACAAAAAAGTATTTTAAGAATTTAAGTTTGTTGTGCAAGCATCTGCCACAATTCATCTTGTACCATCTTTGACATCAGGAAATCCAATAACTGTCCATTACTAGTGCCTGACGATAGCAGTGAATTCTACTGTACTTTCAAGAGTTTAAATAGCACCTGATTAACTGCATCCAGTTGCCATGATGCTGTGAACCGTTGAAATGCCTAATTAGACTTTACTTTTTTCGAATTTAGCATTATGTGAATTTGCTGTTAGTCACTAATTCACTGTTCCAGTTCCCCAGTCCCAACTAGTAAACTAATGGATTTAGTTGTTGTTCCTGGTTACTTGGGTTCACTCATCTACCTAGAGTCCTCAAAGTGAATAGCCAGTAATGAGATGCGGACCGCTGAAATTTAGTTCCCACATGTGCATAATTTGACTCATATTCCATTCCACCCCCCATATTGCTTGGAAACCAGTTGGTCTGTACCTGGACTCTCACGGTAATGTGCCTCATGGGATACAGACTCCTGGGCCCCTGGTACGCCCTGTAACATAGAGCCAAGACTGAGAATTGGCTCATTATAACCTGAAAAATCACTGTCAATATTTAAAACGCTTTTTAGGGAAATACTGGGTTTTAGAGAGCGGGGCATAAACCCACAGAGCTGTCCAGCCATGCACCCCTAATTACTGTTATTCAAAAAGGATTTAGTAAACTGTGGAAATCCGCAGACTTGAGGATTAAGCACAGATCAAGGGTGAAATGTTACGTTTGAGTAAATAGCTTAGAAAACATTTTTTATGGTCCAAAAGGTAAACCACAATTTCATTCCAAAAGAGCAGTGTAATTTAGTGCTCCAGACATTTCTATGTTAATCATACTCTTTGTGCGCTAATGATATTAATGTGTGTGCATTAATTAAAGTGATAGTAGGTGACTACAATTACCTGCAGTGAGAGTCACATATATTCACAATTATAATCATTGTAGTTACTCATGCTAAATGCACCCAGATTCCTGCCAGATTTTCTTCTCATAATGTTGGCATAACTTGTGCCTAGGCACAAAACCCTGGAATTATTTATTTATAAATTGCTTTGTAAGTTTCATGCTCTTCTCTCCTCCACAAGTGCATTATCAAGGAGAACCCATTCGTTTGAATAGATCTTTGTTTACTATTGGGAACTGTTAGATTAGACAGTCTGATTGGAAAGCGGTCATGGGCAGTTAGGGAGTGGGGATAAAAGAGAGCACCCTGTGCCAGGTAGACTGAACTGTTGCTAACTTCATGTTTTCTGATTGGACCTCCCAGAGGGAGGTGATGGGACAAAGTTGCTAGAACCTTCCATTGCTTATTAATTGTGTGTTTATAGAAAGATTTATCAGAATCTTTCCTGACTGTGTCAAATTCGTACCTTTCTCGAACTCTGCTGATTCTCCTTCCCAGGAGTGTTGAGCATTTTGCTTGAGCACCCGTGTGTTTCCCCTGAAACTTAATTTGTTTTTTTTCTGATGCAGGCACCTTTCGCTTTGCATTTCCTCTTGTCACTTTCAAATAGGGAAATTCATTTATGGAACTAATTTTGCATATTTCTCCTTATAATGTACAAATTTAGATTGCATAATCATATTGACATACTAAATGATTTTTGTGTAACCAATATTGAATTTTGCTAATCAACCTTCATGGCTTGGGCACCATTCTCTCTGTTGTTTTTTTTGGAGCCACATTGTTTTCTCTATAATCACAATGTGTTGCTGATGCTAGATCCTTTCACACGCTTCGAGTCGACAACCAAAGGTCCTTACAACCAGTGGAGGGTATTGTAAAATGACTACACTAAAAAATGTAAGTACAGAGAGATCCAATGGACCACAATCAATTGATGCATGCAGTACCATCGACATCCATGCCTATTTGAGTTTGTGCGTTTCCACATCAATTTAATGAATTTCCTCCAAAAGCAGAATATTTGCACAATTATGTTCATGAAAACTTGGCATTTTTTACTTTTATTTTCTGTTTATATTATATGATTTAGTTCTTCACAAACTGGAACTCAATTTAGTTAGAAGCATGCACATTGCACATTCAGTAACTGTACGTTTATAGGGGAAAAGTATTACTCATATCGTACGAAAACTAGGTCACTTTTACCGGGGCTTTAGGAAATGTATTGCCTGGTGCTCTGACTGTAGCACTGGATGTTGTTAAGCCATTAGCAAACTCCGCACCTACCACTTACTTTCAAAGTAGTATGCTTACATAGCTTCCATGGATGTCAATGCGCCAGAATGCTATGTGTAGCAGAAGTGACATCACACACCTTTTGACCTTAATTGCATCACAGAAAGTGACATCATATGACATTTGATCCTGAATATTCCCAGTAAGTGATGTCACATGAGGTTAACCATGATAACACTCTTTAAGTGGTAACAAGTGAAGCAAGTCAGCCGAACCTCTTCCAGGAAGGGATCTGTGGGAGTGGGTTTCTCCCCCAAGAAAATATTGAAAAAAAGGGAGCCAAAAAGAGCATTTTCAATCAATCAATAATATCTTTATTTTGACCTAAAAGGCCATAAAAGAGCAAGATAAATACAGATTATATAAAAGCACATAAAATAAGCATAGAAAAGAGAGAAAAGAGATCCAGCTAGATATATTACAGTAAACCCAGAATAAAATATAAAATGTTTAGTACACAGCAGCATTAAAGGGACACCTTTTTCTGTCCTAACCTCCACATAAACATCAGATACCTTGAGACTGCGAAGACAATGGGCTGACTCGTCTTACGTCTGTGTATTCTAAAGTCAATGCTGTAACTTCTCAGACCCAAATTATGATGAAGTGGCAGAAACCACATTTTCCTTGGATGATAATACACTGGGCAAACTAGAATTGCGTGTTCATTCACTTCAATCACCCAAGGGTACGATTTGTCAGTCATACTCTGTGTTCCCAGGACTCCATGCGGTGGTAAAGGCTCAAATTGGGAGGATCCCTAGATGAAACTAAGTACAGGGTACTGGCATGGGGGGTTCCACCTCATCCAAAAATTGTTCAAAGCAGTAGTTAATTTTGAACTCCAAGAAAGAGGCAGTGAGGGTTCCCACCTAGAAGAACTTCCAGTGTTTTGGTCCACATATTGTCAGTAGACTCTTTTCAATGCCTATTTGGGACCACTGCAACATCAGTTGGTGTTGACCAGAAATTGTCAAAGCCAATCTGTCTCAACTGATCCCTGACCACCCTAAACCAGGAAATCTTACTGGACCCCAACTGCCCCATTACTTCCTCCAAGGCTCCTTTTGAGAAGTATGAGTTTCGCGGCTGACCAAAGTCTTCACCAATATATTAAAGGTTTCAGCCCCACTATGTCAATAATTCTTATTAATCCATGATCTAGTCATAGAGGTTGTAGAGGTGTGCTTGCTTGGAGTTTATTGAAGCTCCACAAAAAACGATTTTCTGCTATTTCATGGGGCTTAGCATCACAAACCCCCCATAATTCAGTGCCATACAGTGCGGTCTCTAGTGATTGACATATATGGATCTCTAAGGCTGGGGTAATTGTTCGGGATGCAGATATGTACCGGACCCTCAAAACACCCCACAGTACTGCTCAAGCTTAAATAGATGCTTCTGAAGATAGAATGACTAGTCAAAGTGATCCAATAAGGTCACCCCAAATAATCAAACACACCAAACGTTTGCCGTTGAGAGTGAGATTCAAGTGGGCTTAGAGGCAGGGATTAAAGACCATGCAATTAGACTTGCTAAGGTTGATATCCAGACCCCTCTGTGTCCACCATCCACTCACTAAGTCTATACAGGATGGTATGAGAAACAATTGTTGGGCACTATCAATAAGGCTTTTAGGTCTGTAATTGGCAGGGATAATATGCAACCTTTTTAAAATTGGGCTGAAGTGCATATTTAAGCACCATAATCATTGCTCAAAAAACAATAGCCTCTTAAAGTCCACTCATTAAATATTTAGAACCTTTATGGTGAACCAGGCCAATGAAACCAGATGATCTCCATGTTTTGACTATATATTATTTCAAAATGTGCTGAAGGTGCCCACATATGTAAAAATTATCTTCATTATGCCAGGGCCAGCAGTTTGCCATGGGTGCCCCTTATATGCCATGACCAAAATTGTTATATGAAATGCCACTGCCAGATTGTTGTCATTAGTGCTGTACATATATCATATTACTAGTATGTAAGTGGCGGCAGTTTGTTATTTGCCTCCCTTCCCTTATGACACTGTTGCACTATTGTCCTTTCCTATGCAATTAGTTACCTCCAGTTTCTCAGTGCTACATTGTGTTATGGGTTCACAAATGCCAAAACCCATCTCAGCACAGCATTTTTCCAATCATGCCTCTATGTAAATATTAACAGTATGACAGCAGCAGCTGGCATACTGATGGCTGTCAAGGGTGTTCCTATCAGTATTATCTTTAGTATGTCAGTGCCTGTATTTTGTCTCAGGGGTCCATTATGCTAAGAATTGCCTCCAGTATGCCAGCATGAGCATTTTGCCATACGTGCCTTCATAAGCCATGAATTACCTTAAATTTGCCCAGACTAACTACAGATTTACATTCTAAAGAACACATTATCACTCACTCAATCTTACTCCCTGAAACTCTTTAACACTACTCACTATTATTCCTATTCATTCTCACTTATACATGATTACTCACTTCCTGTGATTCTTTCCCTCACTTGCTCATTTTCATTCACTCTCACACTCAATTACAGATACTCAGTGTTGCTTGATACCTGTCGATCACAGTAACTCAGTTTCTCTCTCTGACACACATAAGCTTACACATAGACACATGCTTATGCATGCAGGCACTTGTTCTTACTCAAACTCATGTTTGAATAAAACATAAATTTAAAAGCATTTTGTTTTACTTACCTCTGCTGTCAACATATTGTCCGTTCCAACTCCTGGAACTCCGTTTAAATTACAATAATAGTGGATATTATATTATTTGTTATTTATATAATAAAAATGAGCAGAAAAAAGGAGGGTGGAGCCCAAATGCAATTTAATATTTATTAAAGAGTTGGATCTTCAATGAGGTCCACATCAAATATACATACGATTATTACATAATAGATATAAGAAAACATAAGGTCAAGTCATTTCTCGGTCCATTGAAAAATATCGAAACCCTTCATAGCTAATCTTAAATTTTCCCTTAAATAACATAGATGGATATTTTCAATTACCCTAATGAGCGAGATATAAATAAAGGTTCACAGCATTAAGACCAATAAGCAGCAACAAAGTCCTAAATAAAAACCTCTACCAAAACAAATGGCAGAAGTTTAGGTCCATACTAAACAATAGTAGCTTCGTTATAGATTCAGTTTAGAATAATGTACATCACATCAGTTCCTTGTTAAAAGCAAAAAAGTATTCTAAAACAGCCAGCGTATTTGAATAAACAATACATTTTCCTTTAAAAACAAAACCTAAAAATTAAATATATTCTAATTTTGTACAAAAACGCATTAAATAACAGCGACTAATGTGCAAATTTCTAAAACATTGTACAATAACATAAAATAACAGTTTCTTTAGAAAATTATGTTTAAAATAGCAGCAAGAGTGTGGGAGTACAATATATCCCAATTGTGCAAAGAGCAGTTGAATAGCAGCCATAACATGGGCAAAAAAGGAAAGAGTACTGAGACTCTTTTAAACTTAAAAGACACCAAGGCCGAGAGATAAACAGCATAATTGGAGGGAGAGCCATCTGTCTAAGAGGAAAATGGAAAAACCATGTAAAAGAATATGAAAGAGGTTAAAATATATTCCTAAACTCCTTAAAAAAGTTGAATAGTTTTACACAAATGTCTTCGTTATTCAGACGAAAGAGAAATTCACGGGCTGAAGCTACATTTTTGATACAGTTTTGTAAAAACATTGGCTGAAGCCAATGATGATGATACAAAACCAATGCTGGTCAGACAAACTAGACATGATCCAAGTTCTGAATGCCCACCTCTCAAAAAATACAGATTTTTCAATTTTTCATGCAATGAGACCAGTTTGCTGGAGCCCAAATGCACAAAACGCTGAGACGCCCTTTTGTTCTTCACATTGAGGGTGATATTCTCAAGAACATGTGATAACTACCGCAACAGTAGCTTAACGCAACACTTCACATCGCAGTCTATCACGGGAAAATAACACTGTGATAACCTGGTATTCTCAACACGGCGGCAACATGCGATAGACCCACCACAACACGACAAATTAATGTGTTAAAAATATCAATCGACGCCGCAAAAATGAAAACACCAACGTGAAAAAAGTGGTGATGACGCAAATCGCGATACAAAAGTCAGCAATAACCGGAGATAGGCCTACAATTCCCACGCGTCATGCGTGGAAAGGCACCACAAAAGCAGAGTGCAAAAACGATGAGATGACAATGTACGAGCACAACCCCACATCCGTGACGTAGAACAAATGACCATTGTCCCACATCACATAGGCATCTCCTCACGGTCACAATGTATATTGACATGCAGTCTGCATGTACAGTGCGCCAATGCAGACACATAAATGGAACACACAGTGAACCCGCATCTCCCCTTCACATTGCAGAGGGACAAGCAACTCCCCCTGCACACAGACGTGTCATTGCCATGATCAATCAATAATGACAGCGTGGACGAATGTAGGGGCAGCGACTTCCTCTTATGTACATGTTGCCCATGTTGTGGGACTTGAGTCACAGGGGCCATCCCTGCATCATGGTGGTACATTACTGACCCCAAAAGGAGCCCTGTTGTCACCTTTAGGCCACAAATGGCAGCCAAAATGGAATGGTCTTGGACACACGTGAAACGCCGAAGAGTGGAATACCCTACTAACTGTGACACACAGAACTGGCATTTCAAATTCGACACCCCAAACAGGCCCTCTCTACAGAGGTGACACACCCACCATCCATGAACACATCATAAAATCGTCATCAACATATGTCGCACTCACACTTGTCTGAGTGATGTGCTCGAACAGATGAGTAACATGCACTTAGGGAATGTTATTTTGGAATGCATTTATTTGCACATGCCTTGCCTGTGGTTATTTTGTACTGTCCCATGATTGACAAGGACTGTCACAATGTGACGTGCTCATCAGAAGAAATTAGCAATGATGGTGTCCCTGCAGGCTATTCCTGGTGCGGCTGCAGTGGGGTGTGGTCCACCTGCCTCATCTTCATCATCATCGTCCGGGCCTCTGGTCCTGGTATCCATGGTGCCTTTTTGCGTACACATATGTTGTGAAACACACAACATGCAACGATCATCTTGCACACGATGTCAGGGCTGTACAGGAGCCTTCCACCTGTGATGTCCAGGCACCTGAAACATGACTTCAACACGCCAAATGTGCATTCCACGATGCCACTGGTGTGTTTGTGGACCGCATTGTACTGTCTCCGGGCCTGTGTGTTCGGGGCTCGGAGGGGCGTCATCATCCAAGTGCAGAGTGCATATCCTTGGTCACCTGTGACAGAGCAGAGAGATATGAGTCAATAGTTGATCTTGCATGATGTGTTGGCAGGCTCACTGGTTCCTTGGTGTGTGATATGTGTGACTTTGTGATTCCTGTATGACATCTACTTCTTGTTGCAAATGAGTGGCATCAATGTGTATTACGTAGCTTCACTGCTGCACCTCCCTCCCCCCGAGCCTATTCACTAGTAAGCACAGCGCGGTTGCATCACTTGCACCCCTACGGCACACCATTGTCATGCCCGTCTGCGTATGCCCACAAGCCTGACAACGACACAGTGATGTTGTGCGCTGAAGGTGGGCGGCCACGTTTGAGTAGGCCTATGGTAAAGACAGGGCGGACACAGATGTAGAGTTCATGGCTGGCTGAACTCGCCTTGCGGTTGAGGGTAGACCTTTGGCTCATGCTGCAGAAATAGCCTCGGGCGGGCTTGCTCACCCTCATGTACCCCTCGGCCAAAGCTGCACTCCATGGGCATGCTACATGGCAACATTGCACATTGCGTGACGGCTGGCGCAGACACTGTACCAGAGACACATGCATCAGTTACCTCCTTGTCAAGGCCTAAACCCAACCATGCCCAGAGCTGTGTGTCAAATGAACACACCCCTACGCCGTACTGCCGTAGGCTGGTACACTCACTTACGCTCACAGGGGGATCGGGCACAGCTTAATGTACCAGGTCTACCCCACTGCCTGAGGTGACAAGGGATCACACGCTGTACACAGCACAATGTGATGTGGTATGGCCCGGGGCCCTCATGTATACATAATGACCACACGGACACACCGAGGGAATTTTTTTAACTGGCTACGGGCACGTGCACCCGCCACCTTTTATTGCCAGGGTCACATGTCAAGTGACGCCTGTGCTGGATGGGTGTTGGGTAGTGTAAGCAACCCCTCAGGGGTTGGTTGGTGCTGGCAACAACTACAAGATTCATCAGACAATCAGAAGTTCAAAATACAAACGGCAAGAGTCCATGACGTGAGCTGCACGTTAGTGGCCCAGATGCCCTATGTAGGAGAGTAGGATCTGCTTCACATGGTTACCCTCACTTTTTGTTGGTGTTTCACTGTTTTTCGACTTTAGTCTGCCTGGGACCCTGCTATTCAGAGCCCTAGCCAAGCTGCTTCCTCTCTAAATTGATTGCATATACTTTAGGTACACCGCAGATTGGATCCTGAGGTACGCTTGTGAGTCCGTAGTATATGGTATACTATGTACCCAGGGCATAGGTACCCCAGAGGCCTACCAGTGGCTGAAGCATGTATTATGCCACCCCTGGATAGCCACCTAAAATGACACCACAGGTCTGCTACTGCAGCCTGGGTAAGGTGGTGCATGCACCCCTTACTGAGGTGTAGGTTCTCTAAACCTCACCTATCACTGCACATACAAAACTATCAGTCACCCCTATGGCAGACCTTATCAATCCTGAAGGTAGGGTGCTTGGTTATATGTGAGAGGGTGTCCAGGCATGAGCTGAGACCCTCTGCAGCCTTCGTAATCTCTTCTCCGGGGTTGTCAGTGGTGCAGCCTGACCATATACTCTTAAGTGCATTATATCTTAAACGGTTAATGCTAACGTTGGACTGGCTGCACGGAAACATGTTGTGTTTGGTGTCAAACATGTTGGAATCATACCCCCACATCAGTTCTTCATGTGAGGATATGATCCCATCCTTCTAGAAGGAGAGACATGGCAGTACTGGTATACCAGGTAGAAACTTAACAGAGCCCTGGCATCACAAAATGGATGCTGCGGCCACAGGCACGAGTCCGGCCTCCTGCTGCTGACAGAAACTCCAGCAGGGGAGGCCTGGACAATAGGTTTCCTGTCACAGGGAAGTGTAACCACCTCCCAGACAGGATGATATGTATTGGGGTGAGTGGGAGAACTCTCTGAGTGCTTTGAAGTCCTTCACTGGGGGGCACATTTAGTGTCCCTGTGCATAATCCAGCTCAAACCGGTTCAGGGGCTTCTAGACCCTGCTCTGACGTGAAACTGGACAAAGGAAATGGGTGTAGCCACCCCTCTTTCCAAACTCTCCCATAGGCGGGTCCCCAGAGCTAGTCCAACCCCTTCCTGAGGTAGAAGTAAGGAACCTCTGTAACCAGAACTTTCGATATCCCTGGATGAAACTCTAAAGCTGAATCCTGGAACTTCGATGTTCTACTAAAGACTAGAGGACTGAAGAAATCTCCCTTGGGGTCAAGGAGTGACTCCCCTGCTTGGCAGGCGCCAATGAAGCATTTTGCCGGTCTGCATCTCCGAAGCTCCCGCGAGACTCCGAAGTATTTGCAGCCCAGGAAGAGGATTTCCAGACATCTCAGAGGCTGACCCGAGGCCCCAGCACAGCTGAGACCTGCAGCCCTCCTGAGTAGTGTGGAACCGGAACTCCTGGTCACTGTGCACTTTTGCAAGTGCATTGACTTCTCGACATCTCCTGAAGTCGTGCTTGAGGTTACTTGTAGCCCCCTCCTCGAGCAAAATATCCACCAAAGATTGTTGGCCTAGTCACCCCGAGTGACCCATGGGCCGCCATTTTGGGTTTCCTCTCAAGACTCCTTAGTGATCCCTGGTCTGTCAACTGGTGAGTCGCTGAGAAGGCAACTTTGATTTTCCTTGGGCTTCTCTGGTTGCTCCAGACGTGTCCCGACTCTCTACCAAGTTGTGGTAAATAATTTAATTACCGGGACTTAATTTGATACAGAAACATAATAAAATAGCTCAGTAAATAAGAGGCAGAATCCGTGGTATTAGAGGTTCGGAATGAGCTTTATTCCAGTGGTCGATTATAATCGGTTGCCCCAGGTTCCATCACCACGAAGGTTCAGGAAGTGAAGTACATACATTATTGACAAGAAATGACTTTTATAGAACATACATTACAATGAAATAGATGCGGGAGGCGTAACAATTGATAAGGAAGGTGACGATTCACATGCGTAACCGAAAATGGGTGTAATGAGGAGTAAAAAGGAACATAATTGGTTATGATGTCATATATAGGTGGATCTATAAGATTATACTTGGCATAGATGCGCGCGCAGCAGTATGACGTGTGATTGACGTGCAACTAGGGGGTGAGGGGGACTTGACATTTAGCTCTACATGTGGCGACAGAAGTCTGGAGGGTCAAGTCAACCTAATCTCAAATCATATCTAACATCCTATGTTTAAAGAACTAAGTTATCCAAAAGAGAGGTTTCTTCGAGTAGAATCTTATTCTATACTGACTATACTGACTGTTAGTGCGTGTACAAGCGTCTAAGTGTCTACACTAGATGCGAGGGCGGAATCTTCCATAGTAACAGGGCTATGAATTACTTGCATGAAGACAGAGAAGCCGGGCCTTTGCTCGGTAGCTGGCAGAATGTTTACTTAAACTACTAGACAGGAATGCATTGGGCAGGGATCGGAGCAGATAACTTCGAAGGTGAAATACAGCTTTTGGCAGGCAGCAGGCTGATGTCAGGCTTTGTGAGCCGCGCAGAGAATGAGACAAAGTTCATGGTCACAGATGCAGGCTCAGACTGGAGTTTTTCAGAGGCAGAAGGCAAGAAAAGCTTGATGACAGAATCAGGGCCTACTTGCCTGGACTGTAAAATGGCATAAGTGAACCATATAAAGGCGGTGGCCTTTCGTACTTAGGAATGGAATATCCGGCCCATTCATGGCGGATCAACAGAGGACATGTTAACGGTGGACGCACATGTATTTGCGTCTTCATAACTGGAACTGGAGGGAACATACATGTACTTGTAACATGCACATAGAACCGTTGGGGTCCAAGATAGGGGACATAACTGACCAGAAAAATCCATATTTCCACATTCCCTCCTTGTCCCCTACTTGCCCGTCAAGAGATATCAATCTTCATTAATCCATTGATCTGTTCATATAGCATCATTTGTTCTTCTTTCTTCTTCCGGGATCTTGAATGAAAATCTTGATGTGGAATGCACGATGTGGCACACAGACCACAAATCGCTGGTCCACATTGCAGGCATAAGCAGCAACTGAATAATATGAGAAGGCCAATACCTAGGAAGGATAGAACTCTCCATCCCCAGGCTGATATCACGCTCCAAAACCAACCGGACCAAGTCCAGGTGCCTGGATTCTGGTGTATCTGGCTTGCAATCTTATGAAGGCGGGTTATGGCCTTATATACAGATGGTGAATTTTCTGGTATGAATATGCAACAGCTTGATCCGATGACCCTACAAGCTCCGCCCCTATCGGCCAGGATGACGTCAAGGACAAGACGATTTTGAAGCACAACAATCCGCATAGCAGACTGCTCTTCTGTTAAATTGCCTAAGGCGGAAATAGTTTCGTTCACTACTGCTTCAAGGGTTCTAGTTAATCTACGTATCAGCTTACTATTAGTAACGGTACCTATATAGGGAAAGAGACCTTTATTGAAATCTGTGTATTTTTCCCATGCCGTTTCAGTGTAATCGACTATTGGGAGATCTCTCCTTACTCTATTATATACTAAATGAATATTTCTGTGATAATCAGGAGGAGCTAGAAAAACAGGTGGCAAAAGGAATCCAATGTAGCAAGTACCATCCCAATCTAGAGGCAAACGTACATATGCCGTCTGACCACATATAAAATAGGAATGGCGGGAAGCTCTAAATGTAGACTTGCCTTGATCACTAAATTCTACTACAGTGGTGCATCTACTATGGCCCATATGTATGGAACCATTCTTTCTTATACATAATTCACCTTTTACTGGAAATATTGACATAGCGGGCAAAATTGAAGTAGCTTCGGATTCGACATTCAAGATCAGGAGATTAAGCGTAAAATTACCTAATCCATATACTTCATTTTCTAGATCAGTTCCTGTTCTTTTGGGAAGTCCCTCCTTGTTGGGGTGGCAGACCTTAAGTAAAACTAAGTTCAGATTTCCCCATACCCCATTGTCTTGATAAACTGTAAATTTCGAATCTTGGGAATTAATTAAACTAAACCATGCTCCACAGGAGCCGTTGTGTGTGAACGGGTATGGAAAAAGAGGTAGAATTCCTTTATAATTCTGATAGGGAGGGAGTCGGCCACATATCCAACAATTTGTAGCATTGCTAACCTGATGGGAATGATGTAACATACTAATAAAAGTGTTATTGCGCAGCGCAAATCTGTATGACAATTCAAGCGGAGGTAATTCACTAAAAGAATGTTCAGCAGTAACATTGTAAACATGTCTAAAAATAGGATAATATATGTGCAACAATATACTTGCAGTAATTATTAAAAGACTTGAGAAAAACAAGATTAATAATGTCACTATGCAGTGACTACGCAGTGATTTACAGTACGCCTGTCGTTTCAACATTTTCCGGGTGTTTTCTCTATTCAGGTCCAAGGGATACATGTCAGAGACAATTCAACCGCTTCACCTTGGAGAGGACTTAAACAATCAAATTGCTCGACTGATTGGGCCTAAGCTTTAGTTTATAGTGTTCAGAGTCACTTTTTTCCACAAAAGGAAGTTTTGAGTCAATGGGTGAAGACACACAAGGTGAGGTATTCACATCTGATTTTAGTCCATGAAATTTCTTGATATGACTTGAATGAATCCATCCCTTTCTGCCTTCGATCTTCACGGCTGTTCTTGTGGTGAGCAACACCAGCTGAGGTGACCTCCACCTAGGTTCCAGCTGAGTTTTGCGGTCAAAGTTCCTCACGAGGACCAGGTCCCCCGGAACCACGTCATGGGGTTTCACCTCAGTGTTGTCAGGAAAAGCTGCAGCTACCTGTGAACGACAAGATTGTAGTGCAGACATCAAGGAAGCCAAGTAATCTGTCAGCATATTACAGTCAATATCAGTTATTTTGCGTGGTATAGGCGTCCCCCACATATTTGGTGGTCTGCCGAAGATCACTTCATACGGGGATAGCCCTGTTCGAGAGTGTGCTACCATTCTTGTGTAAAAGAGTGCAACTGGTAATGCTACTACCCAGTCGACACCTTTCTCTCTGCATATTTTGGATAATCTTATTTTCAGAGTCTGATTATGTCTTTCTACGAGACCTGCTGCTTCAGGGTGTCGGACACAGTGGAATTTCCACTGATAGCCTAACAAAAGTGAAACGTGTTTCATTAATTCGGATGAGAACGGCTGGCCGTTATCTGAGTGAACAACACGTGGTAAACCATATCGTGGGAAGAATTCTCGAACCAACTGTTTGGCAGTAGTCGGGGCAGTGTAATCTGAAACCGGGTATGCCTCCGTCCAACGGGAAAGAGCACACACAACTACGAGAACATATTTGAATCCTCTGCATCGTTCCATCTGGATATAATCCATCTGGAGGACTTCAAAAGGGTGATCAGGAGGCTGAAATCCACCCTGCTCTACGGGAACGCTTTTTCCTGGGTTGAACTGGCAACAGATCATGCAGGTACGAACTTTTTGTTTCGCTGCTGCTCGTAAATGCTTGTTGAACCAAATATGTTGAATGCTATCTAGCATAGCTTTTTCTCCTAGATGGGCAGGACTATGTACAGTGTTAATTATAACTTGGACCATTGAATCAGGAAGGAACCACACAGATTTTTCCTTCATCATCCATCCTTGGTCCGTTTGTATCCCTCCTAATTCGGTCCATTTCTTTATTTCATCTGGTGTAGCATGTGTCTGTATGTCAATTACGTCAAGAGTAGGATCTTTAACTGTCATACAATGTGTCGGCGTCGGGACTATTGTCTTTGTCATGTCGGATTTTTGAGTTTGAGCGGTCTGTTTAGCTGTTCTGTCCGCTAGATCATTGCCTTGAGAAATGATATCAGTAATTTTCGTATGAGCTTTACATTTCATAATTGATATTGCAGTGGGTAGATGTATCGCATCTAATAAGGCATGAATGAGGGGTCCGTGCTGAATGTGGGCACCGTGAGAAGTTAAATAACCTCTCTCTCGCCACAGCACGCCGAAGTCATGTACGACTCCGAATGCATAACGTGAATCAGTGTATATGTTGACTTTTTTATTTGCGGCTTGAATACAGGCTTGTGTCAGAGCGACGAGCTCTGCTGCTTGGGCGGACAAGGTATTTATGCAATTTGTTTCAATGATTTCAGTGTCTGTTGTGACTGCGTAAGCGGCCACTAGTTCTCCTGTACCTTTTCTCATACATGAACCATCTACATACAACGTCAGGTCTGGGTCTGATAATGGGACATCGGTTAAATCTTGTCTGGGTTTCGTCGTGATTGTAATAACTTCAATACAGTCATGGGCTAGTGGGTCTGTTCCATTTACAGGTAAAAGTGTGGCAGGATTCAATGTGTTACAACGTCTGATTTCTATATGTGGCTGAAACAGTGTTAGTTCATACCCTGTAAGTCTTGCTATAGTCAAATGTTGTGTTTGCGTTCGATTCACAAGAACCTCCACTGCATGTGGTACTTGTACTGTCAATGGATGTCCTAACACTATGGCATCGCTTTGTCTTATTGCTAAAGCTGTCGCTGCCACTGATTTTAGGCATGCAGGCAGAGCCTGAGCTACGGGATCTAATGTACTAGAAAAATAAGCACATGGTTTGTGTGATCCTGCTTGTTCCTGAGTGAGTACTGACAAGGCAGTACCTTCTCGTTCTGTAATAAAGAGTGTAAAATGTTTTCTGTAACATGGTGTTGCTAAAACAGGTGCTTGACATAAAGCTTTCTTTAAGCTTTCAAAAACTTGTGTATGTTCCTGAGTCCAAGGGAGAACAGTCGATGTGGCTGCCTCCTGTGTTGTCAACTGAATGAGTGGTTTTGCTAGAAATGCATACTGAGGGATCCACTGTCTACAATATGAAGTGAGGCCTATAAAAGCCCGCACCTCCTTTTGTGTCCTGGGTATTGGCATGTTAGCTATTAACTGAATGCGGTCTGGTGTAAGCTGCCTTCCCTCCTTGGACAGCGAGTGACCAAGGTAAATAACTCGCTGGACACAGAATTGCAGCTTAGAAGGGGACACCTTGTGCCCCTTTTCGGCTAGAAATTGTAAAACTGTCAGTGATGCTTTTTCACATTTGGGTTCGCTTCGGGCGGTGATCAGCAGATCATCGACATATTGAAGCAAGGCAGTGTTAACTGGCATGTGGATACTGTCAAGTTCTCGTTTCAGTGCTTGGCTATAGATGCTGGGGCTTTCTGTAAATCCTTGAGGTGCGCGTGAGAATTTAAAGCTACGTCCATTTAAACTAAATCCGAACAAATATTGGCTTTCCGGATCTATTGGGACGCTGAAAAAGGCATTTTTGAGATCAATTACAGTAAAGAATGTTGCTTCGGAATCAATAGCTGTCAGTAATGATGAGATATCGGGGACCACAGGGAATTGTGGCACAATACACTTGTTTAATTCGCGCAGATCAATAACCAATCGATATACTGGCGGGGCCTTCGGATCTGTTCGTTTGAGAATCGGAATTATCGGTGAATTACATACATTGGAGTCCGTTTCTACAACTACTCCTTGGGCAATGAGCTCGTCAATGATTTGTAGTAAAGCCACTACAGCATCTGGTGGTAACTTGTATTGTCGCATTCGTGGTAGTACCACTCCTGCCTTTAGTGTGACTCGATATGGTGTAATATTCATACAACCAACATCAGTAGGGCCTTGTGCCCATAAATGTGTAGGTAAAGTCTGCAATCGGGGATCCATGTCTCTAGACACATAATGACCTTTAAAATCACGTAAAAACAATCTTACTCCTTCCGGAGAACAACATATTATAGCTCCTAGAGCTTTCAATGTCTTTATTCCTAACAGGTTTTCTGGACATGATTTAGTAAGCAGTAAATCTGTAGTTCGGGTCAAAGGTCCTATCGTAAGTGGAAGAGGCTGTGACACTTCATTAACAATAGGTTTTCCTGAAAAACCAAGGGAAATATTCTGTGAGCCTGAGAGGGGTGCCCCTGGAACTTCACTACGTTTTATGGTTGTTCGACTTGCCCCTGTATCGAGTAAAAATTTCCTATCTTGGCCTAATAATTCACTATGTACGTAAGGTCCTTCTTGATCTACAGGGATCTCGATAAGGGGTAAGTCAACTTCCCTCTCTAGGCTGGTTCATGCATATCGTTGATAATCAGGATAATCATACTGTGCGGTCTGGTACAGTTGTCGTGTCGTGGTTTGCGTGGCAGCAACAGGCAGTGCTGGTGCAGCTGGCACAAACTGTATAGTCTGTTGTGGAGCTGGCATGGACTGTGCATGCTGCAAGGCTCCTTGTTCATTCTGATCCTGTCTAAGTGGTCGTGGTCTTTCCTTTGTAATGCCCGTGGCGATATTACGCTTCAGGACTGGACAATCGTGTACATGATGACCTAGTTGTTTACAATAGTTGCATGTCCCTTTTACAGGTCCCGCTAAATCGCCAGAATGTGTCGTACCCTTTTTATGTCCTTCAACTGGAACTGTCTGAGAGACTAGCATTTTCATTTTCGTGTCTTTCATGCGTCTTTGTTCATGATCTTGTTCCTCTCTAATTCTATTGTGATGATACTGTAACATTTGTAACATTTGTGATGGAGTGTTACCTTGCCAGGTACTCTCGAATTTTAATACTCTATTCTTCACTTGGGGCAAGGAATTTTCAACTAATTTTGTCACAAACAGATGTGGGTATGATTCGCTACTTGCTTTTATGCCACTATTTATACCAAAACATTTTTCAAATCGTGCATAGAAATCACTAGTGTCTTCATCTTGCTTTTGTTTACAGGCTGAAATTGCACCCCAGTCTTCCTTTTTCGTGGTTAATAAACGTGGCAGTACCTGTACTAGTAGACCTGGTAGTGCTTTAGTTTTGTCCCCAAGCCCCGAACCTGGACCTCGGGCCTTTTCTTCTGCTTCTAATGCTGTCCAATCTATCTTTTGGTCGCCTACCTCCCACTCTTTTTCCTTGAGTTTTTCATAAATGCCAGCAGGCATTAATACCTTTAATATTGTCATAATGTCGGGGTAGGTATACTCTCCCATGAGTAACATGTCTTTAATTTCTCGGTGGAAACCCGCTGGGTCTTTGTCATGACTGGGTACCACTTTCTTCATTTCCAACAATTCTATTTTCGATATGGGCGTATATACATATACACGTTTAAACTCATTGTCCTCGCCCTTTATTGGGTGCACTTCTCGTAAGGGATTCTGTCTGTCCATGTAATACATGGTTCTTTCCTTGATGGGCAGTGAGACATGTTCTGGGCATATAAAAAGAATGTACTGCTTTCTTGATTCTAGTATTTCTTTAATTAGTTTAGTACCTGAACCTCTCCATCTATTCGTGAGTAATTCGGTCAATATATCAGGTAAGGGACCAGGATCTGAATGTTGGCTTTTATATAGTATAAGAAGTTGTTGAATCATATAAATCCCAGCTAAACGCTGTTCATCTGGGGTGAGATTCAAAAATGTGTGTGCTACTGTGTCATCACTATACTTCCCGGGACTGTCAACCCAATGGACAGCTGACCTGGCTAATTCTTGTTCATCCATAGAATCGAGAAAATGATAACCCCTTCGTTCTCGGAGTAATTTATCTGCTGCTTGGAATGAATGCTCATTAGACCTTATATTTATTATTGGTGCTTGAAATTTCCTGTTATTTTCTAGACACATCGGACGTATCGGATCAGTAAGACATCTAGTACTATTACAATATTTTCTTCTACCTACATAGGCTATAGTTTCTGACTGTCCTGTGGGCAGTCCTGATGCTTCTTCCTCGCTTTGTTCGAACTGGTCTACCGCTAATCTTTCTTCGTGTAGGCGTTCTATTTCTTTACGGATCTTTCTGCACATGGCTATTATACAGTTTTGCTTATCATGTCTCCCTTCTGATATATTCTGGCTCCATCTGGTAAGAGTTTGCATTGCTTCCGGGTCTACCCCCGGTCGGTCTTGATTTCTGATCACACAATTTATGAGGAAACGCAACAGTTCCCCCTGTATTTCCACTTTCTGGTATTCCATAGCTCTGTTAATACATTCAGAATCTCGCCCGGTTTGGACAAAATGATATATATTATCTAGATGTGCAGTCATTCCTGGTAATTTCCCTAAATACACTGCGGCTCGTCTGATACGTAATGATGCTAGGGTCATTTCGTCCTCTTTTCCAGGCACAGGGTCATATCTACAATCTATAAGAAGTTCCTTAAGCGTACGGGCATTTATGAGTTTGGGGGTACGTGAATGTGCTGACTCTTGAAAGGTAAGTTTATTTATTCTAGGTGGCGTAGAAAAGATATTGGTAGCACCTCCGGTAGCCCCATCTGGGGTATCGGGTGTGAAAGGATTCGTTGAACGTGATACAGCAACTATAGGCGTGGATACAGCTATAGAAGTAGCTGTAGGAACAGATGCAGAAACAGATGTGCTTGCCGGAACTTGTGTCAGAACTTGATGCTGTAAGGGTACGGGTACTGGATCTTGGCGTTGAACCTCCCTGGCAGGCGGTCTATGTGGGGCGGGATTAGCATACTCGGGAGCTGCGTCATCTAAATATGAGGAAAGAAAAACATCTTCTGCGGTTCTAGGATGCCCCTTAGGATGTACCTTTATTGGAAATAATGGGGTTGGCAAGTCTTTTGGTATCCCTGGAGTAGCCTTAGGTAATCCTTCAGCCAGAAGGGGATACATACCATTCATAAGGGCATTTCTTTGTCTGTCTACTTGTTCTGATTTCACTCGTGCACCTTCTTTAATTAATAGATTTTCTCGGACTTCATTGGAATTCTCTTTACTCTTCTCTTCCTGTCTACGTGCTTTTTCTGTACGTCTATATGATTCTTTACGCCATAATTCAATGGCGTCTTTCTGTGATTGTCTAGCTTTCTTTTTCCATAATTCTTCCTCTACTTTCACGATGCACTCTGCATCCCAGGTCCCCGCTGCGGGCCACCTCTGACTTTCTGGTAATTCCTTAGTGTAGTCTACCCATAGATCAAGAAATAATATGGCGTCTAGGCCATGTTTATGATACATGAAGTACCCTGGAGTGTCCCTAGGAGGAATGGGAACAGCTTCTTCGAGTACCCCTTTTCTAGTTGTGATCTGTCTTAGTTTCGAAAAGAGTGGCATATTGAAAACTGATCTGATACTTGATTTTGAACAAACTTAATACAATAAACACAATAATGAACAGTCATTCATACCACAATATGCAGGACGTTATTAAAACATTTAACATTTAACATTTAACTGAACAACAATAATGATGACGATCTAAGGAAAACTTAATCATTAAACATGATACTCGACTTGAACTGAATTATTCTGAATTTATATACTTGATATACTTGATATACTAGATATACTGCTAAACAGTACAGATACACTGCTAAAACAGTGCAGACCGGATTTGTGTACCCAAACCCGTCTGGGC
This sequence comes from Triturus cristatus, assembly GCF_964204655.1. Classification (NCBI taxonomy): domain Eukaryota; kingdom Metazoa; phylum Chordata; class Amphibia; order Caudata; family Salamandridae; genus Triturus; species Triturus cristatus. The sequence goes on along the minus strand of NC_140588.1, from coordinate 835,255,225 downwards.
CGGCACAACTTATGTGCACGCCAGAACGCCTCCCCAGTAATGGTACTCACCGGGTAGCTCGGAAACGGAAGGCCTCAGAAACTAGACTGAACTTGAACCGGACTGGACTCGACTCGAACGCTTCGGACACTGGACTCGACTTGGGACTTTGGAAACTGGTGGGCCTCTGTATACCTCGGATCTTGCTCTCTCAGCTAGGCTCTGGTCGGGATACTTCGCACTTCTCACCGCCTCGTCTGGGTGTTGATCGCAGCCTCAGTCGCCCCCGCTTGACCGGAGGGAGATACAGGAAATCCTGCTGGTACGCGTTATTGTCCGTCCAGCTGTGGCAGGAGACCGGGCCTGCAACGCACCGCCGGCGCGTGAGATGAGAAAGTGTCCCTGTTCGGGCGCCATTCATGTGGTAAATAATTTAATTACCGGGACTTAATTTGATACAGAAACATAATAAAATAGCTCAGTAAATAAGAGGCAGAATCCGTGGTATTAGAGGTTCGGAATGAGCTTTATTCCAGTGGTCGATTATAATCGGTTGCCCCAGGTTCCATCACCACGAAGGTTCAGGAAGTGAAGTACATACATTATTGACAAGAAATGACTTTTATAGAACATACATTACAATGAAATAGATGCGGGAGGCGTAACAATTGATAAGGAAGGTGACGATTCACATGCGTAACCGAAAATGGGTGTAATGAGGAGTAAAAAGGAACATAATTGGTTATGATGTCATATATAGGTGGATCTATAAGATTATACTTGGCATAGATGCGCGCGCAGCAGTATGACGTGTGATTGACGTGCAACTAGGGGGTGAGGGGGACTTGACATTTAGCTCTACATGTGGCGACAGAAGTCTGGAGGGTCAAGTCAACCTAATCCCAAATCATATCTAACATCCTATGTTTAAAGAACTAAGTTATCCAAAAGAGAGGTTTCTTCGAGTAGAATCTTATTCTATACTGACTATACTGACTGTTAGTGCGTGTACAAGCGTCTAAGTGTCTACACTAGATGCGAGGGCGGAATCTTCCATAGTAACAGGGCTATGAATTACTTGCATGAAGACAGAGAAGCCGGGCCTTTGCTCGGTAGCTGGCAGAATGTTTACTTAAACTACTAGACAGGAATGCATTGGGCAGGGATCGGAGCAGATAACTTCGAAGGTGAAATACAGCTTTTGGCAGGCAGCAGGCTGATGTCAGGCTTTGTGAGCCGCGCAGAGAATGAGACAAAGTTCATGGTCACAGATGCAGGCTCAGACTGGAGTTTTTCAGAGGCAGAAGGCAAGAAAAGCTTGATGACAGAATCAGGGCCTACTTGCCTGGACTGTAAAATGGCATAAGTGAACCATATAAAGGCGGTGGCCTTTCGTACTTAGGAATGGAATATCCGGCCCATTCATGGCGGATCAACAGAGGACATGTTAACGGTGGACGCACATGTATTTGCGTCTTCATAACTGGAACTGGAGGGAACATACATGTACTTGTAACATGCACATAGAACCGTTGGGGTCCAAGATAGGGGACATAACTGACCAGAAAAATCCATATTTCCACAAAGTGGTGAGTCCCTCAGACCTTGCTGGTCTACACCGAAGCATCTTTCTCCTTTCTGCGTGGGTTGCTGTTACCAAGGCTGGTTGTGTCCAATCCAGGCACCAACACTGCAGCACTCGACATCCTTTGTGGGACAGCTCAAATCCAGCTCCTGGTTGTCCTCAATGCCTCCTGGTCCTTGTGGCTGAAGAGTCAAGCTTCACCTTCTTCACCTGAAACACCCGACATTGGTGGGCATTCGTCTATCGTGTCCCTGGTCACTGGCAAGTGACCCAGACTCTGCCCCCTCAGCTTTCAGGTTCTTCTCGAATTTGATCCAGGCTTGGATCTCTTCAGACACTTCTAATCGTCCTGGCAGCAGCACTTCCTTGCCAGCTCCCATTGAAAACAACGACTGGACCTGACACCATTTGAAACCTATGCACCCGGCTTCCATGGGTGAGGTAACACGAGTACTCCAGAGCTCCCATGGGTGTTGACCCTAGAACTTCCTAAGTTCCAAGGGCTTGGTCCTGACTCATTTCTAAGTGTCCCTAATCTTTAAAATCCTAATCGTGACTTTTCCCATAGAAGCTAACGGGAGCTCGCGGCTGTGTTCTCACACTGCACACGGCCCCAGTGTGTCCTCTGTGTCACTACCTTGGGTGGTTCCTTGGGGTCCCAGCGATTCTACAGGCTCTAGGCCTTGTGTCTAGTTCAGTCGTGGTTCTTATACCACTATTTTCGTGTATGGTTTGGCTCGCCCCTAGGGCCTGACGTGCATTTGTGCTATTTTACTGTCATATTTGAAGTGCAATTTATGTGTTTTGACCTCTAGCCTCATAAAAAGACTAGGAGGGTGTATTTAGAAATAAATACATATATGTTATATATATACCTGATGTGGTTGTCTTTCATTTAGCCATTCAAGAGATTATAGACTGGTAAAACAAGCTGCTTAACATTCCTTCAAGACTTAGCCTGCAGGCTGCTCTCCATAGCTACCACTAGGATAGCTTTCAATAAAGGTTTTCTTTAACTTATCATCAATAGGGGGTTGTTTGGACGGGTACAGGGTGCCGACTATAACTAGTGGACAGCATATACCAGGCCAACTTCTCACACCCTGCGGCTGGCACAGGTACACCCGTAAGGGACGGTGACTTGTGGTGCACTGAGATAGGGCCATGAGTGCTGAGCGGGTCCTTGTTGATGTCCATGGTGAATCTTGCTGTGTATTACGGGGGAGAGTGGAAGGTGTCCATCCAGGGCATGATGCAGAGGGCAGAAGCAAGCAGAAACAGGCATTACATTGAGTAGTTAAATGCTACAGCCTCCTTTTTCCCACCATGTCAGTATCAGCTACATGATGAAGACAGCACCCAGGCCATAGACTCAGACACCAACAAATTCAACAAGAGAGTGCCAATGACTCCCGTGGCAGAGAGTCATTGGCACCAGAGCTGTGAGGGGATGCAGTCTGCGATGAGGTCAGTACAATGATATTAACTCTGCAATGACCAAATCAAGACTCAGTTCCAATTGTGTGTCCTACTCGACCGCAGTGTGTGCCGAAGGTAGCGGTCAGCGTGGGGCAACCGCTGTGCAGCCAGCTCCTCCTGGATCTCTAACACACAGCATTGGAATGGCATGTGGAGAAGATTCCTGGTTGACGAAGGTGGGGGCACCAGAGCTGAGCTGGTGTGCACCCTCCGACAATGCCGTGTCCTGCCTGGGACGGACTGGATTGGATTTGTCTGAGGCCTAACGCAGAAGTCCTCAGGGGCCCACAGACATGTGTTGTCGGAATACTACGCACAGAGTTGGTGGCACCACATCGAAGGGAGTATAGAGATTTAAACGATGCCACGATTATGTACTCTGCCATCGTGTAATCAAGACTCAGTTCCAAATGTGTAACCTACTTATCAGCTGTGTATTCCGGTAGGGTGCATCAAAAGAGAAAGGAGTACTGCAGGCCTTGCTCATGGAGTCCCCGATGCTCTGAGGAGGCTGCCAAGGTCAGGGCCTCTGACTTGTAGCTCGCACAGGCACGTGGTGGGCACTCTTGGAGACAAGTCGGTGTCGGCAGGTGAGCAGTGAGGCCTGGAATGCGCTGGGGCAGATGAGACTGGTTCTGGGAGCGGAGCAGTGGCACAGGTTGCGGCAGGCACCCAGGATCACAGGCACGGCCGCACACAGCGTCAACCTCATGGCAGGCTGAGAGGCGCCGCCCTGGCAGACATGTTGGGCATTCCGGAAGAGAACCACGTCCAGAGCTACGTGCTTTTTATTCACACCCCTATGCTAGCCTGGCATAGGCCGGGTTAGCCCTCTCTGCACAGGCTTACAGGGGGGCATAACAAGCTATATTTCCGTGATCTTCCTCACTCGCTGGGGTGCAATGGTTGCGTCCACTGTCCACAACACTACCAACACCAGCATTATATGTTGACATGGATATGTCTGTGGTATGCAAACTGCAGTCTGTCCAGCACATCCACGCCACACTTGGCATTGTGTACATCCTCATTCATGGGTCAGTAACCTCCTTCGCACATGCCTGGTTCCCACCTCTCCTCACATTCTGCTATTGTGTGGCTGAGGTGCCATGCCGTTGATGGCTCATGTACATGGCTAGCCCAGGTTGCCACGGTAAGTTGTGCTGTTTGGTCTGGTGGGTGAGCATGTTGTTTGGCATGTTGGATGTGGGTTTGTAACGTGTGGATTGCCAGAGCGCAGCCAGCAGCTTTGTCTGCGAAGGGATGTTGGTTGTCTGCTGTGTTGGTGCCATCAGCCTGTGGGCAATGATGTTCAGGATGCAGAGGATGGTTGTCCTTTTGAGTCTGTAGTGGGCAATGACATGCTCTGGTGTTAAGCCTGTGAGGCTGATGTGTTTCCTGAAGGTCCACTGTCTTTGTCTGTACTGCCTCTGTAGTGGTCCGGGGGGGGGGCAGATGGTGGTCTGGGGGTGTGGCAGTCCTGGGATTGGTGGTGGTGGGTGTTGTGGCCCTTTTGGGGCTCCGAGCTGCATGATGAGTACCTCCATGGCATCTGTTGTTCTTCAGGTGTGGGTCTGGGCTCCCTTTTCTGGTGCCGGTTGTCATCCGACTTTGCACCAGGTGAGAGCAGGTGTTAATTTCCTGCTGCTAACACTCCTTATTGCATGTTTTGTGATCTTTCACCAATCTGGCTGGTCGTTGAGAATGTTGCGGTGTGGTGTTGTTGCGGTTTTTTGCTCTGGAACGCCTACTCTGCATCTCATTAGCGATAGTTGCCGGGGTCATCAGTGGCGATGTTTTTTGTGGATGCTATCGACGGAAAACTGGTGATATTGGCTGTTAGCACCAGCTTGTGAATGGGGTGATAAGTGTATTGCGACTTTGGCTGCGCTAACGTGCCAATAACTCGGTGATAGATCCTTGAGAATATGCCCTTGAGTTTGGTCACCTGGAGACCTGGGAATGGAAAAGCAGGGCCAGGGTCACAAAGTGCAAAGCCAGGGGTTGCATCTGTGAGCTCTGGTGACTCTTAATTTTTATAAAGGTGTCCATTCCGCCTACTCTCAGTTCCTTATTTCTATTCAGTTTGTCTCTTTATTACACATCTCTCTCACTTGCATTTCTCCTATGTCTCCTTAGCTGTTTCACTCTCTCTGAGCTTTCTCACACCTGACTCAAGTCAAGTCAAGTCAAGAAAGCTTTATTCGACGATTGTCATAAAATTATACAAAATTTATATATATACACAATTTACAAATAGCATATTAAAAATAGTTTAAGACAATAAATAAAGGTATTTGCAGAGGGATTAACATTACAGAATATCGGGATGGTTATCCCGCCAACATTTTATTCCTGAACACCCATGCCCTACCTAAAAACTTGGCAACAGATATGTAAACAAATGGGATTTCAGCAGAACGCATAATACGCACTGCCACCTTAGCATTTCTGGTACCTAGCAGTCGGCACATTGATTTTAGCCAGAACTTGCGGGGAATTACATAGGATGGACATTGGAACAGAAAATGATTGACCGATTCAATAGGTGCAGTACAGCCAGGACAGTTAAGCACATTAGACACGGCCCACCTAGAAGTAAACTCTCTAACTGGGAGACTGCCAACCCTAAATTGAAAGTATAGCTTCCTGTCCAAAGGATTTGTAATGTCATCCCAAAAAGGTGCCAGAGAAATAGTATCCTTAAAATCAAGAAAGATACCAGACAATGAAAGCGGGGCTGTGGAACTAAAAACTCGAGTTGCTACTTTTTCCCAGTATAGAGCCTTCAATACTTGTTTAGACGGGAAGCTAGCATTTAGTGGATCCTCCCACAAGTTTTTTAGGCCCAGGTCTTGGAATGAATCACGCATTCTACAAAGCCACTTGACCTTGTGAAAAGTATCCAGTTTAATAATATCCATCAGGCCAAGAGCAAAAAGCCTGAGTTCAGGAGTCACCCATAGGCGTCTCCAATATAAAACTGGGCGAAACAGGGCAATTAGTGCTATTGGCCTTATACCTAGATCATAGGACAAGGGACAAAGGGGAGTACTCTGTGGAAGTTTAATGAGATTCCTTAAGAATCTATTTTCAGAGGTAGATAGTTTATATACATTATCAAAACCCCACAACTCTACCCCGTAGAGCGCAGCACCAACCACTTTGCCATCATACACCCGAAGAGCAGGGTTAATGGGTTTAGTCAGGGATTTGGCGTGTTCTTTGCTTAACGCGCCAGAGAGCTGGGAATGTTTAAGGGATGCCAAATCTACTTGCTTTTTCCATCCCAAATCATGTTGAATGCAAATACCTAGATAAGTAAAATCTTGGACCTGGTCCAATGGCATGTTATTCATATATATTTTACTTTTAAAAGATTTTGACTGGTTAAAAGACATAAATTTAGATTTTAAAACATTAATTTCAAGGCCGCGGGCATGACAGAAGTCCTCAAAAATACCTAGGGACTTCTGGAGGCCACTCGGCGTTTTAGAAATTATAAGACAATCGTCAGCGAACATTAAAATAGGAATTTTTTTTCCTGCCAAGGAGGGGGCATCTACATTTGCATCTATCAATAATGCAGCCACATCATTAATATACAGGGAGAATAAAGTTGGTGCAAGTACGCATCCCTGTCTGACCCCCTTCTGGATAGGAAACTGTTTAGTCACTTGACCGACACCACCCCATCGGATCTGTGCAAAATTGTCTACATGAAGTCTGGCAATTAGGGAGATTAAGACAGCAGGCATCCCCATCTTGTCTAGGGTGGTCCATAGGGATACCCGGGGGACAAGATCAAAGGCTGCCCTAAGATCTATAAAGGCAGCATATAAGCTGCCCCCCCCCTAAGTGGACTACTTTCCAATAGAGCATAGCAAAATGCAGCACCTGATCAATGGTGCTTATTCTAGCTCTAAAACCAGCCTGTAGATGGGAAAGGATTGTATTCTCTAAAGCCCAGTCCAGCACTTTATTCAGGATCAACCTGCCTAGGATCTTTTGTGTAGTATCGATCAAACTGATTGGACGATAGTTGGCAGGGAGGGACTTATCTCCTTTCTTGAACACCGGGATAATTTCAGCACCTTTCCAAGAAGTGGGAATCGGGGCACCTCTAGCTATCAAGTTGGCTAAAATTAAAATATAATTTCCCCAAGATTTACAATTATTCAGAAAAATATCGGCAGGGACTCCATCCATCCCAGGGGCTTTTCCAGGAACCAGTGTCTTAAGGGCAATGTCAACATCACCTATAGAGAATGCATCTTCCTTATAAAAAATAATTTGATAATTAGAAAAGGGGCACGTATCTTCTTCAGCAGCATACAAAGCCTCAAAATGCTTGACCCAAGCATCTTGCGAGACCCAATTTTGGGGTTTTTCAGGATTACCCCCAGTACCCCATTTGAAAACAGACCAGAAACGTCTCATATCCTTCTGTGCACCAGCTTCCCTAAGTTCCTCCCATCTTTGAAAGTCCCACGCTCTCTTTGCTTTAAAGATAGCTTGCTTATAGTCATATCTGGCGATACGAACTTTCAGACTATCGCCAGATTTCAATGCAATTCCCAGATTCTCATGGGCATCTCTGCACTCAGTAGAATACCATCGTGTTGAGAGATCATGTTTGGGCTTAGGTAGTCTGGTGGGCCTTACAAAAATATTTTTAAGTTCAAGGAAGAAAGAATCGTGGATCGACATTTCGGGTGTGGAATGTGAATCCAAAAGACACTGGTTATATACAACACCTAAATCTTGGGTAGCAAGCTCTAAACTATTTAAAATACGTGTTAAGCATTCTTGACTTTGGACAATCTTAGTCCACTTAACATGGCGCAAATCGGTAGTAATAACTACATCTTGTTGATACTGTGGAGGAGAACCACTATGGGCGGTGGTGGTCACCCAATACGAGATAGACAGGGAGAGAGGATTGTGGTCACTCTCCAATCTGTCTATGACCGTCATGTCCCTCAGGGTCTCCCACAGCTCTAGTGATAATAAGATATAATCAATCCTGCTAGTACGGCAACCACACTTAAAGGTAGCAGTCCCTAGCTTATCATGTGCAGCCCTGCCATTTGTTGCACGAAGCCCCATGTTCAAACAAAGGGCATTAATCTGGATTGCTATTTCAGTCCATCGAATAGCAGGTTCAAGGTCTAGACTAGGGACACCCCATAGGTCATCCTCTACCACTGAAATACTCCGATCAACACCAAGAAGCGGTTCAAAGGTTGTGTTAAAATCACCAGCTAAAATAACATAGGAATGTTGGGAATATAAAAGCATAAGTTCATCCAATCGGCCTATGGTATCAGATTTCTTTCCACCTGTGCTTCTAATGTAAACATTATAGATATCCAGAAGCTTTCCATCTTTAAACTTGAGGTTAAGCAACTGGATATCTGGGTGTGAGGTAGGAAGCTCCTTTACAATGAGACCAAGATCCTGCCTGATCCAAATAGTGAGACCACCAGAAGGGCGACCCTTTTTACCCTTGATCGCCAAAACATTATAATTCAGGAAACCCAACAAAAACTGGGCCTCGAGTGTCCAGGTCTCCTGGAATAAGCAGATATCATAAAGATTAATAAATGTTACCCAATTTGGATCTTCCAATTTAGATTTTAGCCCTGCAATATTCCAGGACAAGAGCATCCCGAACTCTGCTTGTGATGCACTGCCCGTCTTTTGGGTCACCGGAATGGTGCTCAATTGGTTTGCCCTTGCCAGATCTAAGGGAAGGCCTTCTATTTCCACACAGGCCGAAGTGCCTGGCTCAGCATTTGGGATTTTATCAGTCAACAATGAGCAAACAGGATGGACTATTAGGCTGCAATCTTTATGCAGTCAGTCATTTTGTTCTAGGCACGACTCGCCCATGGGCAAACTAGAGGCTCCAACTAGACGAAAGGAGCCAGTGGGAGTAGACCTCATTTGAATAGCAGAGTTGTCCGGGGAACAGCTTCTAAACTCGAGGTTAATTAGGTTGTCTGCTATAGTAGGGTCAGTAAAAGTAACCTCAATAGAATCCCTCCCTCTACCAACCTGGGGGATCCTACTTACTCTTGCTATGTCGGCTCTAATTACAGAACAACAGCCCCTTACATGCCTAATCCAATGGATAACCTTATTGGTCAGGGATTCATTGGTTTCATAATCAGAGCCAGAGGACGGGCTCGGGACATTCACCATATAGATTTTCCGAGGATGCGGAACACGTGTTTGTGACCCAGAATTTTGTGATTGAAGATGGGAGATACTCCTAGGAATGGTGCCTGGTCTTACATCGACACGTGAGAGTCCTCCAGCATACAAAGTATTCTGACACATACCAGGGGGACCAGGGGGGATTCTAGTAGGATAACTAGCAGGAGCTGGAATAGCAGCTTGATGAACATCAGCCCTAGATTGAACTAATGAACGGGACTGATTGCTCGAGGGGCGAGAGACATGAGGCAGAGTCCTACTACATATGTTAGATGACTTATGTAAACCATCTACCACTTCAGGAGGGGCTGTGGGCCGAACCCCTTCAGCGGAGATGGAGTCATGATGGGTGCCTGAGCCCAAGTTAGATTCTTCTAGTTTTTTAACAACAACCGTTAACAACTCGATCTTATTTTGCATGGTTTCAATCAAGGAGCAAAGTTTTTTCACTGTCACCACTAGGGATTTCACATCCTGGTTGCTAGCCTCAGGCCCCAAAAGAACCTCTGTTAAATTCGTGGTAAAACTTTCACCAGATGCAGAGGCACCCGGATTAGGGACCAAGGGTTCAATGGGAGGCGAAGCAAGGATACTAGTATCAATGTCAATTTCACTCAATACAGAAAACCTATTGCTGCAAACAATAACAGATGGTTCAATAGAGGCATGAGGAGGCTTGGGGGAATGGGCTTGTCCTTCAGACAATAATGCTGTAGGAGTAGTAGAAGCCACTACTTTATCCACTTCCAAATTAGATATATCCTCCCCACCCTTTTTCGGGAGAAACATGTCCGGAACCGTAACAACACCTCTGGTAATCTCCCTCCTTCCACCAACGGCAGTTTGAGGGGTAGGATTGAGTAGGTCCTCGAATTCATCAATAATGACATCTATGCGGTCCATCACACAATTACTCCCCGCATGGTGATAAGTTTTCTTCGTTTTAGTCCTCCTCAGCTTAGATTTAGTGGCCAGAGATCTTGATGGCTCGGACCCACCCTCCGGGGTTTTTCTCTTACCCATGACTTAGATTTAGAACATGAGCACATAGACCAGATAGCAATACCTTGAAATGCCGGATACGTGATGTCAGAGACTTGGCCGACCCGACCCTCGTCGACCCCGGACGGCCACAGACGGCCCGCCCTCTGCCCGGGCTCAGCCCGGCGACGCCCGCGCGCGTCCCGCGATGCGGGGGGAGCGTCTGTTGATGTAGCGCCTCCGGGCGCGCTTCTCCGGCGGATGTGGGCGGGACGCAGAGTGGACGCTGGGGGCTGTAGTCCTCCTCGAAGGCGGCCTCGATTGAGCTGGAGGCGGCGTAGCGGACTGTCAGCGACAGTGCAGGGAGGTGAAAGGTGCTCTACCCCTGACCCCAAGAGCCAGGTAAGAGCTGCTGCGTTGAGCTGTGTGGCTCTGAGGGCTGTGGTTTGAAATGCTCTCCCCCCCGCTCCACCGGGGGAGCGTCTGTTGATGTAGCGCCTCCGGGCGCGCTTCTCCGGCGGATGTGGGCGGGACGCAGAGTGGACGCTGGGGGCTGTAGTCCTCCTCGAAGGCGGCCTCGATTGAGCTGGAGGCGGCGTAGCGGACTGTCAGCGACAGTGCAGGGAGGTGAAAGGTGCTCTACCCCTGACCCCAAGAGCCAGGTAAGAGCTGCTGCGTTGAGCTGTGTGGCTCTGAGGGCTGTGGTTTGAAATGCTCTCCCCCCCGCTCCACCGGGGGAGCGTCTGTTGATGTAGCGCCTCCGGGCGCGCTTCTCCGGCGGATGTGGGCGGGATGCAGAGTGGACGCTGGGGGCTGTAGTCCTCCTCGAAGGCGGCCTCGATTGAGCTGGAGGCGGCGTAGCGGACTGTCAGCGACAGTGCAGGGAGGTGAAAGGTGCTCTACCCCTGACCCCAAGAGCCAGGTAAGAGCTGCTGCGTTGAGCTGTGTGGCTCTGAGGGCTGTGGTTTGAAATGCTCTCCCCCCCGCTCCACCGGGGGAGCGTCTGTTGATGTAGCGCCTCCGGGCGCGCTTCTCCGGCGGATGTGGGCGGGACGCAGAGTGGACGCTGGGGGCTGTAGTCCTCCTCGAAGGCGGCCTCGATTGAGCTGGAGCCGGCGTAGCGGACTGTCAGCGACAGTGCAGGGAGGTGAAAGGTGCTCTACCCCTGACCCCAAGAGCCAGGTAAGAGCTGCTGCGTTGAGCTGTGTGGCTCTGAGGGCTGTGGTTTGAAATGCTCTCCCCCCCGCTCCACCGGGGGAGCGTCTGTTGATGTAGCGCCTCCGGGCGCGCTTCTCCGGCGGATGTGGGCGGGACGCAGAGTGGACGCTGGGGGCTGTAGTCCTCCTCGAAGGCGGCCTCGATTGAGCTGGAGGCGGCGTAGCGGACTGTCAGCGACAGTGCAGGGAGGTGAAAGGTGCTCTACCCCTGACCCCAAGAGCCAGGTAAGAGCTGCTGCGTTGAGCTGTGTGGCTCTGAGGGCTGTGGTTTGAAATGCTCTCCCCCCCCGCTCCACCGGGGGAGGGTCTGTTGATGTAGCGCCTCCGGGCGCGCTTCTCCGGCGGATGTGGGCGGGACGCAGAGTGGACGCTGGGGGCTGTAGTCCTCCTCGAAGGCGGCCTCGATTGAGCTGGAGCCGGCGTAGCGGACTGTCAGCGACAGTGCAGGGAGGTGAAAGGTGCTCTACCCCTGACCCCAAGAGCCAGGTAAGAGCTGCTGCGTTGAGCTGTGTGGCTCTGAGGGCTGTGGTTTGAAATGCTCTCCCCCCCACACCTGACTCTCTTTATCACTTCCTGATATCACTATCGCTGACTTCCAAATAAAGGAAAGCAAGGAAAGTGACCACCATCTTCAAACTTTTACACTGACCACACCCCTAATAAGTTCTGGTCAAGCCAAGGCTCTGTCATTATCAATCCAATTCTACAATTTAAAACGCCTTATTTGGAACAAGAGCAACATAATCACCATCATGGGGACATGCTTTATTGCATTGGCATTACCAGAAGCAGAACCGCTGTGCATAGAGGCCTGGGAGTCGTTCATCAACAATTTAAACAAAAAATTCTCCAGCCAAGCTAATGGTCACATAGCCCACAGACCAACTGGGGCAGCTTGGTACACCAACAATCTGAGGATAAAAAAAAAATCTGAAAAAACAATTAGGATTAAGGCAAACCCAGGGCCCAGAACTGTCACAGCAGACCCTCACGTCAATAGCTAGAATGATAAAAAGACCTAAAAAAAGAAATCAAGTTGGCCAAGCAAGCATATAAAGAACAATTTTGGATGACACTTCTCCATGCCAGTAATCAAAGAGATTCCAAGCTCCTCTGGGAAAACATCAATCTCCTATTAAACGCCAAAAACTGACACTTCAACTCGAACATTCCAAAACACACATGGAGAGCCCACATTGCAGCTAAATACAACACGATCTCACTGTTAGGGGAGCTAAACACCCTTAAACCTGCAAAAATGATGGGAATGGATGCCTGGGCGACATCAACTCACACGGCTCAAAAACCAATAGCAATCGAGAAAATAGAGACCAAAATTGGCACACTAAAATCCCAAAATCGAAAAGAGGATAATTCTCAACCAGAAGCCTGGGAGACAACAAGGTTAGAAACATCAGACCCACAGAATACACAAACGCAGGTATTGAACACCATAAAATGTTTTTGATTAGATGGGGCACCAGGGCCAAATGGCCTGCCAAACGCACTATTCAGACAAGATTGATCCTTTTGGCCTCGCCACCTCACTCCCTGTTCATACACATCCTAGAGTCCAGCACGATTTCAGATTCCTGGCGAGGAAGTATTATAGAACCAATTTACAAATCAGGGGGGCACATTCCGATCCATCCAACTATAGATTGATAGCACTCATAGATGTTGAAGCAAAAATCCACACTTCAAACTTGCTGCCAGACCTGGAGGATTGGGTCAGCCGCACAAATCTCATCCCTAACACACAAAGAGGAATTCGGGCAGGTATGGGCATGTTAACGAACAAATCTGCAGTCACCCTTCTAGACAATCAAGCCATTGCAAAATAGAAAATTCTTTACATGTGCTTTGTAGACCTCAAAGCAGCCTTCGATAAAGTGCTGAAAACTAAGCTATGGATAAAAATAAAAGCATGGGGAGCCCCAACCAAACTACTAGTGGCAATCATCAATCTTCACTCACAAACATGGGTTCAAATTAAAAAAAGGAGATGGGCGAAACCTAACAGACAAAATTCCAAATAGCAACAGCTTAAAACAGGCGTGCGTGTTGGCCCCCTGTTTATTCAACAGAAAAATCTTTGCTTATCACAAGACGAGCCCCCAAAATTCGGTAAAATCCCAATAGTATGTCTCCAATATGCAGAAGATATCGTCCTACTTTCTCAAATGCCTCGAAGTCTGCAGCGACTGATTTTGCAATAAGCAGCATACACTACCTCAGCTCAATTAGTAATCAACCTTCAAAAATCGAAGGTTGTGTGCTTTTCCAACTCCTACAAAAAACGCCATAAATTCATCTGGACGCTAAATGATAAATCTTTTTCCCAGGTGGATACATACACATATCTGGGGCTCCATCTAGACTGCCACTTCAATTTTAAGCTACATCAGGACCTAGGGCTAATAAAAGCCAAACAACTGCTATAAGCATTCAAAATCTTGCAGAAAACACTCAGCAGTTGTTCAACAAACCATCTGCTAAAGGTCATTGTTTCAAAATTTCTGCCATCCATCTCGTACGGATCAGAAATGATAAACACAAAGGACATGACAGTTTTAAATACAACTTAATCTAGCCTCTTTAAGAAACTGTTCTCAACTCCTTGTCATATTTCACAAGCACAGATAAGATTAGAATAAGGACTAAAAAAACTGATACCTGAAAGACAAGGAAACTTGGTTAAATACTTTTGGAGGATGAGGGCAGCAGAAAGCAACACCCTAGCCCATTATTGCTGGCAGGAGATTGAAAAACAGACTAAGCCAATCCGTATTCCTAGACTTTAAAGTATTGCTTTCCGCACTAAAGCTAGATGCGGCTTGGCTCACAATAACGACCTACTCTGGGTTCAAACACGCAGCAAACAAAGCCATCAAGCAACAATCGCTGTTAATAGATAAAGCCGCCCTGGCCCACAAAACGCATGCATGGACTATGATGTCATCTCACAAAACGTTGAAACCCCAACCCTATTTGTCAGAACATTTCTCAAATTAAAAAAAAGCAGAACTTGACCCTACTGAGATTGGGATCATTTCCATTGAAAGGCCTCACTTCAAATTGGAAACGGACATGGACGACAAAGGAATGCCACCTCTGCGGACAATGAGATGAGTCACTACTACATCTTTTATATATTTGTCCTTCGCTACAAGACACTGGGAAAACCCTTCTTTGGGAAACACTGTCGGGAGCTGCAGAGCGGCTGTTATTAAATGTCTCGATCTGCAAGGCAATAAAACTTTGGAACTTACCAGCAAAAGAACTAGACGAGAACTAGTGCTGAATTGAACTTGACAACACAGAATCACTTAGCTTATTTATTTTAAATCTTGCTGCTCATATTCTCTCAGCACTTGCAGTTTATTATATCCTGGAGAAGCAAGCAAGTTCGTGTACAGTTTTTTTAATCAATTTATCCAGAGATTTACTATTGGGTTGATGTCTTATGTATCCTGGTGGTTTGCTCCACCCTTTTATGATTTTAAAGAAATCAAATAAAAGTATTTTCCACACTTCTCTTACACCTGTCTCCTACTATCACTCTCAGTCGCATTCTCACCTGCCTCTCACCTATCCCCCTTCTCTCAGATCACTTTTTCCCCAGCCTTTCCCTCTCTGTTGTCTCTATTTCACCAATCTCCCTCCTCTGATGTCTCTTTCAAGGCTGTGTTTTTGTTCACCTCTTTCACTCACGTTTTCTCTTTCATGTCTCTCACCTGTCTTCCCATTAATAGCTCTCTGCAGTTGCTTTTCCACCTTCCTCTATCTTCATTACCTCTCTCATCGACCTTTCCCTCTTTTCCAGCTGTCTTCAAACATTTGATTCCTCATCTATCACAGCTGTTCCACTCTCTTTAACTCTTCCTCTCACACTCATACACATCTTTGCCGCTCTGTGCCTCACATGTCTGCCTGATGCATCTGATAGAGTGGAAATCACATTTTATTTGTAAGGGTGCACAGGGCAGGACTGCCCGTAGCGGGCACCGGGTGTTTCCCCAGTGGGCTGCCAGGGTAGGGGCCGGTTTTATGCCCCGGGGTGCCATATTTGTTACCAGGAGTCTGCAATATAGGCCCCCTGTAAAATAATCTTCCCAAACCGGCCCTAGCAAGCAGATCGGCCGCACCCCTGCTCCCCTCCCAGGGGGACCAGCAGAGCAGTTTGCCAGGGCCGGTTTCCCAGTCTGGCCCAGGGGGTGCATTATAATCATGTATAGACCCCACCCACATAGAATCCTGTGTTGTATTAATGTAAAACGTTAGAATTGTGAAATGTAATAACATGAAAATGTGACATCTTTTTGGCCATTGAAATGTAGCATGGCGAATCAACGTGGAAAGTGAATGTAACTAGCAGAAAACAACGCGAAGAACTCAAATTGTGCAACTGACACCTAATCATGAATTAAATGTGCTTAATAATCATATCTTTCCATATGTAGGTAAATGCTTTAGTTGAAATTACATTATTTACTATGTGAATTTGTAAAGCTTATATGAAGTTTCCTTATATTAGCTGAATCTTGTAGGCCTGAAATGCAGTTCCCTGGAAACTCTTGCTTTAGAATTAATAGTTTGAATTTCAAGTGCTGTGAAATTTGTTCTTTCTCACAATTTGTGTTGCATGTGAAGAAGTGTTCTTGTTAGTTAGAACAATGTTTTGTCTCATTAGTCAGGCAAGGAGAGAAGAAGTTACAATTGCGTTATTTGAGACGATAAAGGAAGGTCGTTGTGCTTCACACAGGAAAAGGCCTGGGAACCAAGGACAAATTGTAGCAAAAAAAGTACCCAGTTTCATGTGGAAAATCATCTCCAGGACTGTATTCAGAGCAGAATGGTGTGACTCTCGCACTGCAACATGAGAATGATACCTGTGAATAACTTTTTGAAGTAGGGAAGGTGCCCCACTTCTTCTTTGCCTTTGGAGAGAGAGAATCTTAGAGCATGCTTGGTCTTAGTAGCTTTATGCTACATGACCCATTAATCATGGAGAGACTTCTTAAGAAGACTTCACATACAGACACCCTTTTATCCCTACATCTGAAAATGCTTAAGTAGGGATGCCATCTTAGTGCTAAAGTACGGATAGATTTAATGCTTTTTACTCACCACCCTCAATGCAGGGGAACTTGGACTCATGTTTCCTGATCTTTTGTATGCTTCTTCTTGAACTAATTGTATTGCTGATGTTGCATTGTCTAAACTGGATACACAGATTTGTTTCATGCTAATTCCTATGTATTTCTTGTAAAGAGGTGTCTATGTTCAGTTATTTTTAGCTTTATAATACATCAAACTAACCGTAAGTAGTTGTCCGTGGTTACTATGGGCCTGATTCACAAAGGCAATCTGAGACAAAAGTCTAACTTTACAACTTTTGGTATTCTCAGAGGTAATTTACGAGTCGTATCTTTACGTCCGCAGTCAGGCCAGAATCTCTGCACCCAGGTCGTACTCTCCGCACACGGGCCGTACTCTCCCGTTTGGGCCGTACTCTCCGGCTTGAGCTGTAATCTCAGGTACATGCAGACATGATTTGCTCTCCCCTCAGTGTTGACTGTAGTGCCACACTACAATCAACACTGAGGGTAGTGCATATCTTGGACTGCTCAAAACTGAGGGGAGTGCAAATCATGGACTGCATGTACCATGATGCAAAGGAGCAAACTTCTCTGGTATATGATGTAGTGTCTGGCCACACCATTTTCCCCGCCCAAACTAATTTTCATGACCTCCTCTACCATTTATCACACTTTCCCAATGTTCCTTTTTGTAAAAAATTGTATTCCGGCCGATTGATTATACTTCATCCGGCCCGAGCCGGAGAGTGCGGCTCGAGCCAGAGAGTACGGTCCAAGCCGGAGAGTACGGCCCGGGTGCAGAGATTTCAGCCTGACTGAGGACGTAAAGATTCGACTTGTAAATGGCTTCTGTGAATATCAAAAATTGTAAAGTTGGACTTTTACCTCAGATTGCCTTTGTGAATCAGGCCCTATGTGTCTAAGAGAATTATTGACTAATTGATAGGCCTCCTAATGACTTTTCTCCACTTTACACTTTCCTGCAGCAACAAATGAACCATTGAATTGTGACTCTAGAACTGGCCTAGAACTTATGGGGCTGGCCCTTTCACATCTTCTTCTCCGTTTCAGGCTTCTCCGATTTCTCTGGATGTCTCTACTCTCTGTCTAATTTCTCTCTCCACTGACAATGCCCAGGGTAAAACCAAGTACACTGAGATGCTTTCTGCTCGGCCCACTCAACCAGCAACAAGAAATTAATTATATTTATTCTATTTTCAGATTGGACACATCAGGCGCTCAACACCCATTGGGCTCAAACGGCTTCAGCCCCTCCCCCCGTGGTGTGTGGCAGCCCAGGCTGAGACAGCTTCCCGGGCACACACACAGCCGCACCTGAGTACTTCACAGGTCTTTAAAAGACCATTTGCTTGTTAATGAGGCTTTGTTCTTTTTCACCCCTTCTTAGCGCCGCTGCATCTCCACTCTGCCAATGTTGCAAGAATTAGCCCCCACACATTTTTTTCTAAGCCCTTCCCCCTCCCAAACTCCCCCCGATATTTGGCTCTAGTTGCGATTCTGGGACACATGGTGCTGCCCTCACAAAATGTTGCAAATGCACTTAGGCCAGGGTCAACAGACAGAATATGATTGGAGCAGCATTGTTTCAGTGCACTATTATTTATAGCATCTTGACAGCCAGTTCGCTGCAGACTTAGGTGAGTTTAAAAATCTCATGAGAACCCTGCTAAACTTCTGGCCCATCACTTCTTTAACAACCTCTTGAGCTAAGGGGTCACAGAAGCACGTCCAGCGGTTGCAAGAAGAAAGCCGGTGGTCACAGTTGCACCCCTGGTGACTCCTAAATGAAGTCCTTTGAATTCCAAACCTAGACATTTGCTAAGTGGATCAAATGTTGAACATGTATGGAACTCAGTTCCTACAATCATTGCCTCCTTGTAATTCTGGCTATTCAAGACACCACAAGATACAAGCTTAAACGCTATTCAGCAAGAAAATAATTGAGCAATAAACAAAGAATGCATAACAAAACTATGGCCTTCTTTTTAAACTGTATAACAGAGATCCATTAAACGCACAGAAAACACTAATTGCAAGTATTGGAGAGGCAATCTCCCTGTGAATTCTAACCAGATGCTCCCTTGCTCCTCATAGAAAATGTAAGGGTAGGACTATAACCCGGACTTATTCTTGTATCCACCTTTATAAATAAGTAGATGTGCGTATGTTAGTGTGAAATAATAAGCATATATATAAGCTACCATTCACACATTCCCATTTGGAGCATCCATCTAGCACTAAGGGAGCTATAACCAGGGTCACTGTAATTATAATTATAGTGTTGCCGCAACAAAAATAGATTCAAGCTCTAAATGGTTCAATGTTGCTGCGCCGTGGAAGGCCCTTTTTAAAGGTTCACTGGTCACCTTTTTGTTGCTTACTGCTGTATTTAGTTGTGAAACTGGTACTAATGAGGTGCAATCAATGCCTAGACAGTGTCAAGATCTCAAAATAATGAAGTAAAACTGTACAAAATGTGCGGCATAATTTGCTCAACCCTGCTACAAAATGTATCCCTCCCCTGAAGCATAATTCCAGTGGACCTGGCTATAACCTAATATCAATGCATTTTTAACCTGCCCCCCACCCCCTCCCCCAGGAAATACCAGATGCTGAATTTCACTGGACTTCAAGATGATCATTGATAGGATTTCCACATTAATGGTCGTTTTTTCACCTCAACCATCTTCTGTGCTGGCATTAGTGTCATGAAGCGACAATGGGGCATATTATCAAGACAGGCGATAATGGGCTTGATAATATGCTCTATGGAATTCCAATTGAAGCCCATGTTAGATGTGAAGGACATCGAACCTGAGCTTCAATTGGAATTGCATAGAGCATATTCTCAAGCCCATTATCGCCATTTTAGCGGCTGTTTTCTGCCGCAAAAGCGGTGGTAATTTTATCGCCTGTCTTGATAATATGCCCCTTTGTTCGTAGTTTTTTAAAATATATCAATGGTCAGTTGTGTCAACACTTTAATCATCCTGACTACACACCGCTGCACAAGGTTACAACACAAACCTTGCAGGGCAGTTCTGAGCATCTGGGCCCACCCATATTACAGATATGTCGCTCTGCACTTTTTCACATTGCAGCATCCTTTAAATTGGGTGCAGATTGGGTAAATGTGCTCTATCACAGTGAGGGTTTTGTTTCTAGTGCAGGAGAAGGCTTGCACCTTCGCTGAGAACTCTACATTAGTGTAAGGCAGACTCTGCCAGTCTGCCCAGGTAGCAACTCAGAGTACATTTTAATGGGGAATGGGGTAGACTCCCCATCAGCCCCCGTAGGTGGGTGCAATGAGTGACAGCACCTGTCTGCAGGGCTCTCTTTCTTCCTTCCAAAGGGCACTTGGAAGAGGGGGCAAACTGTGATAAGTGGTCGTTTCTACATGTGCCTTTCAAATAGAGGGGACATATGGACACGAAGGCAATTCACAAGGCGATCTCTAACTGCAAGACAAAACGTGCCATTTATGGAATTGTCTGCCCCTGAGCCTAGCTTTACATAGGAAATACAAATCAGGAAATGAGAGAGAGGATCTGTTGACCCAAATCCCATATTAGATGCAGGGTGTTAACTGCCCCCTTGGTCAAACAGTTCATTGAGTCCAGCCACAGTAAAGATTAAATAATATTTACTGTACTCGAAATAGTTCAAGGAAATCAAAGAGAAGGAGACCTAGACCAACCACTGATGATTAAGGAAGCCCTCGCTATTCTCAGATTTTGCACCATTAATTGTGGTTTGAACTCTCAGAGCTTGAAAACATTTAAGGCCATTCCAGTCCCCTTCAAAACCAAGCAACACGAGTCCATGAGCGTCAACTCATGAACACCTACCAGCCTATGTTATAAAACTGAGCGACACGACTACTCATTAAAACATTCTCCAGACTGGGTTCATCACATGGACACTACAAAACCCATAACCCGACACAGGGCCTGTTCGAGATGTAATTTTACCACAAATATAGATACAATTTTCTGCACTAGCCAAAATATCGATTTTCAACAGTATCCTTCACTCCTAGATCAGGTGCATCAAAGATTGAATGCATCACTTGTAGACCTATAACATGCATTAAAATACAATATCCATAATTCCACTCATGGCCTGTACTAGATGATACTTTATTACATAACAAGGCACAAACCAAATGCTAAACCAAACAGTACTCAGTGTCTCGAGTCGCTTTGCAATTCAGGGGATGATGCAAAAAGTGTTGGGACTCGGCAGTCACCTTCTAAGAAACTCTAAATGGAATCATCCCACACCAGTGTCCAATGATACGAGAGTGATGAGGGTCATGCATTCATACTCGCTCATAAACATGCTCGCTCCGGCGTCCCTTCGCTTCAGTGGCAGGGAACATTGGGAAAGGCAGTCCCAAGGGAAAAGGTACGCCTAAGGCTACTAGAAAATGTTTCTTTTTCAATGATTATTTTTAAACTCTTTCCAGTCACCTCAAAAACCGCAGAAATAAGCATCAGACGAATCATTTTAGAAAGGTAGTCAAAATATTTTCTCTTCCCGCTTGCCCCTCCTCTCCAAATAATCCTTCTCTTTGAATATTATTATAACCCTTACTATTCACAGGTGTTCATAGAAGTAACCCCACTTAACAAAAGGTATGTCATCACAAGCATACACTCACCATGCAAATCATTCTGTCTTGAAATTGCTGTTCTTCCCTCAACACACAGGTCCATTTTAAACTAAATAAGTAAAACTAGGCGCCATTTCACAATATATAACGGATTCAGGTCCAGTCTCCCCTCCACTTCGCACGGACCTAGCCTCGTTTGATTATCCACACACGAGTGCTTGCCATCAATGCTACATCAGTGAAGTCACAGGGATTTGGAAACATCCAAGCACCACACAAAACTCTGGTGTAGCAAATGAACCGCGCCTATCCAGCAGGAGAGTGGTAAGGGTGTATTGTGGAGGGGTGCATTTTGGAGCACACTGTTGCAAACGCATTTCTAAAGCATGAAATGACCACTAAATCTGCACAAACATGCAGTTATACAGGAAAAACTAATTAGTGCACAAAAAGACAGTGCATGGAAATCAGCTATTAGCAAAGATCTACTTGATTAAAGTGTTTTGATCCTATTAAAACCTTTGTTCCATAACACTTCACAATTACAATACATGAGCTTCATTTCTATTTTCTTAACAGCTACTATATTTTGAAATGTATGTACAGTTCTTTTTGAGATGAATACATTTTGTGGTGTGTTCAAAAGAAAATCCAGAAAGCTTTTTTTTTTTTTTTTTTTTTCTTTTGTCCTCATCTGCCAAGCAAGTTTCAATATGCAATCTTGTAGGTTTACACACATTGTGCTGCCTCAGTAGCCAAGACTGGTTGGGGCAGTAATAGAACGGAAAGCTCACCCCTCAGCAACATGTTTCAACCTACAATGATCACTAATTTGCTACCAGACAGGCAATTGCTAAAGTCCAGCCAAGGTACTAAACTTAGCACCATGAAACAAGTAACCCCCGGAATGAGGTTGATGGCATAATCATTGGACCTGGGGGGAAAAAAAAAAAAAAAAAAAAACCCAGATGTGCAATGAACCCAATTCAGGAGGTGCCAGAAAGATCTTGTATCTGGATTACCAGATCTAGCCAGGTCTAGCTTAGAGACCAGCAAAGTAGAAGCATGCCAGTCATTAATAGAAGGAGATGAAGAATCCTTCCATTTTCTGCATATCTCCCTCCTGGCTAGCAGGATAGCAGAAAAAATAAGCTTTTTTGCCATGGAGGGGACCCCTTGGTAGCAACCAAAAATTACTGATGTTAAATCTAGGGTAATGTTAACTCCAACAGAAAGTGAAAGAGTCTTACTAATGGCATCCCAAAATGGGGACAAATGAAGGGGTGAGTAGTATGCTCGATGAATGGTGAAAAGATGGTTCCTGCGTAACCATGCAGGCTTGACAATATCCCACAACATCTTACAAGACGAATTCGAAAGATGTTGTAAATCGGAATTGATGACGTGTTGAGACCAAAGATCCTCTGGCAGTGAAAAAGTTCCGTCCATTTCCTCCAAGATTAAATTATACCACAGTGAAATTTCCTTCTTGGCAGGTGGCTTATCTGCCAAAAGCGTTATAAGATAACTATATGCGCCCAAGGGATATTTAACACCATGTGGAGGTTGAACAGAGTATGCACGAGACCAGCTCAACATCTGAAGATATTTAAGCCTGGAGAAGTGTGGACCAATTTTTGTACAAAGATAATCCCAGGGTAACAAGTCCCCGTCAACAAATAGGTTACCCCACTCCTCCAGCCCTACCTCTCTCATAGGTGTAGCTAGTGCATCCCCTAACCATGCTGGACCATCAGGAAGGCCCCACAACGGTGTCCTACTTCCATAGTAACCAACTTTAATTGCTTTAGACATCTGGGCCCACATTCTTGCCATACCCCTTAAAATTTTCAATTTAATTTTTTTGAAAAACTTGGGGTTTCCAAATTTAAAAAGAAACCCTGACTGACTTACACCTTCTACATCCAATAACATTGAATAGAGGGAACCCACTCCAACCCCTACTGGTCTTTTTAATAGAATCCTGGCATGTGAAAGCTGGAAAGCCCAGGCATAAGCCTGGAGATCAGGAGCAGCAAGCCCTCCTTTTTCCCTCCGTCTCCTAATTTTTTTCCAGGAGATTCTTGGCAGATGTTTATTCCAAATAAAGGTGCTAATATCCGACTGTAATTTACTGATAGAGGCGGGATCAAAACATAAAGGTATCGCATTAAACAAAAAAGAAACCTTAGGCAAGATGGACATTTTGACAAGGCTGACCCTGCCCAGTAGGGAGAGTGGAAGATGGGCCCAGGACTGGAGCAACCTACGACAATCCTTTGCAATTTAAAAAAAATTAATAATAGTAATCTGATCGAGGTCAGATACAATATCCAAACCTAAGTATCTCATCCGACTCGCCGGCCGGATTTCAGAATCGAAGGTACTTTGATCAATGTTCCAGGTCATCATCTCAGTCTTTAGAGCATTAATCTCATATCCAGAGACCATCCCAAACTCCGATGCCAGCCTGAATATTGCTGGGAGGGCCTCATGTGGGTCAGAGGTAAAAATGAGAATATCGTCGGCGTAAAGTGCCACCTTTCTCTCCCAGCCCCTGTACGCAAATGCCTTGATGTTAACACTATCCCTCAAAATCTGGGCAAAGGGTTCAGCATATAAATCGAACAGGAGTGGGGAGAGAGGACATCCCTGCCTAGTACCCCTCGAGATGTCAAATGAGTCAGAGAGTATACCATTAACCAAGACACGGGCAGTAGGGTTACTATAAAGAAGACTAATCGCCTGACGAAATCTACCCCCCACGCCAAACTTTGCCAAGGCCTCCGACAGATACAACCAATTAACTCTGTCGAAGGCCTTGGTGGCGTCCAGCGTGAGAACCGCCAAGGGCAAAGACTTCAAACATGCCATATCTATTGACCCAATCAAATTAAAGGTTAGTTCAAAAAGCTGTCGCCCCTTAATAAATCCCTTCTGATCGACATGTAAAATGAAAGGAGCGACCAAGGCCAATCTATTTGCAAGAATGGAGGCAAAGATCTTATAGTCTCCATTCAAAACAGAGATTGGCCTATAGGAGCCACAGGCGGTTGGAGACTTCCCTGGTTTCAAAATAACAGTTATGGATGAGTTATCCCATGACACAGGTGGTCGTACTCCATCTAGCAGTATCTGATTGAACAATGTAACCAGGAAAGGAACAAGTTCCTGCACCAAAGATTTATATATTTCAGCAGGCAGCCCATCAGGCCCAGAGGCCTTGCCTTTCCTGGCATCCCGAATGGCTTCCCTTACCTCCTCTTCCGAGATTTTACTATCTAGCATTGCTGACTGATCAACAGAGAGTTTTGGTAGATCTATTTTCCCAAGCCATTCATTAATCATATCAGTATCCAATATCTTATCTTCATGATAAATATCTTGATAGTAATCTTTAAATGCTGCTCTAATATCTGCATCAGAAGAAAGAGGGACATTATTGACATAGATCTGGTTGATGTTGTTACGAACCTGATCAGTTTTTACTTTCCATGCCAATAATTTACCAGCACACTCCCCATACTGAAAATGTGCGATTTTACTGGCCTCCCATCTTTCCTGAAGCCGCCGGTTAAGGATCGAGGTCAGTTGGCCTCTTAGGGTCAATATTTTAACCCGCAAAGGTGCTAAAACAGCTTCTGTGGAAGCCAAGTTGGCATCAATGTCGGCCTGTGCACTAGTCAGGTCCGCCTCAACTGAGGCAATAGCCTCTCTATGTTCCCTCCTTCTATATGACATCTTACTTGTAATAAGACCCCTCAAAGAGGCTTTAAGTGAGTCCCAGACCACACCAGGTCCAGCAGAACCCACATTCATCTCTAAGAAAGACCTCACTTCAGATTTTAAAAAAGTGACATCTTCAGGGTGAGAAAGTAGAGAACGGTCAAAAGACCAAGTCCTTACTACGTCAGAGGTAGGTACCATAAGTTCCAGGAAAACTGCAGAGTGGTCAGATAAATGTGACGGGAAATAACAAATGTCCCTAACTGCATCGGATAAACTATGGTTAATTAATATAAAATCTATCCTGGACTGGTGATTATATTTATAGTTTCTAAAAGAGACACCCCGCTGCTGCCCGGCTCTTAACCTCCAAATATCGATATATCCGTATTGTTTCATCTCATTCAACAAGAAAGATCTTGATTTTGAAGGGACACGGGATCTACTGTTATGAGATTTATCCAGGACTGGATCTAAAACAATATTGAAGTCGCCAGCTAATATAACTGGTTCCGGGAAGGACAAAAGGTGAGAAAAAATCACTTCCAAAGATGTAGGGTCATCAAGATTGGGACCATAGTATCCAACAATAGTAAAACAGGCACCCATAATTACCACAGAAGCTATAACCCATCTTCCCGCAGGGTCGACTTTAAACTCTAATACCCTGGCCCTAAGCTGCTTTCTGAAAATCAGTGACACACCTCGGGAAGTCATAGATTGTGAGGTTGATATCATAAAATCAATCCATTTATTCTTTTTAACCAAGGTATCAATTTCAGACTGGATCAAATGTGTCTCTTGAAGGATGATGACCTGGGCATCAGAGTCCCGGAGATACTGCATCAATATTCTAGCCCTAGGATTAGTACGCAGCCCATTGACATTCCAAGACATATTCTTTAAACTAGCCATCACCACTGAACCAGAGCACAACCAGTCTTGCCTTTATAATGCGACCAGATATATACTGACCCACCTCCACAAGAAAACTCGCAGTACAACATGAGAAACTTTAAAAAACCTACAGAAAATAGAAAAGATGGCTGATGAGGAATTTTTAAATTTTGCCCGTGAACCCCCCCCACCCGCCCTTCACCCTCCCCATGGAGAACCCGTGGTGTATCTAACCGGATCAAGTCCAGTAGATGGCACCCCTACCTCAGGCTCCCGTTACACCCCCCCCGAACTCACAGCTAAAGGTAAAGAAAAAAAAAAAAAAGTGATCCCACTTATAACAGTGTACTCTCTTTTTTTTTTTCTTTTTTTATTTATTTATTTATTTATTTATTTTCTCTTTTCTTTATCTTCTTTTCCCCTTTCTTTTCCCTTCCTCCCCTTTCTCCTACTCCTTTCCTTCCCTGAAAATAAAAGAAGAGAAATAGATTTTTTTTTTTTTTTCTCTCTTCCTCTTTCCTTCTCATTCTTTTTTTTTTCCTAAATATGCTTCAATCCCTGTGAGCGACCATAAGGCAGTAAAAGGACCTAAACTCCAAAAGAAAAAAGCGAGTTAAGTGCTATTACCGGATGACTTATTGCCTATCTCCAAAAGGAATTCATCGGCAGCTTCGATTGACCTAATGTTTACCATTTTATTATTATACATGACCTTCAGAGAGGCCGGGAACACCAATTGAGCAGAAGCGCCCAACTTCCTAAAGGACTCCAGCCGCCTTCCAAACTCCCATTTCTTCTCAAGTGTGACCCTAGAAAGATCAGATCTGATGAGGAAAGTAAACCCCTTACCAGGTAGGGACTTCTGTTTAAGAGCTGCATTCAGTATCTGCTCTTTGAGAGTGTATGTAAGGAAATTAACAAGGATTTTACGCGGCTTTTGCCTTTGTGGGTTCTGTTTGAATGGTTCCCTATGGACCCTCTGAATGTCGGTTGCTAGCTGCTCCAGGGATTGACCCAGACATAAACCTTCCTTCAAAAGGCAAACAATAAACTGCTTAACATCTGCCCCCTCAGACCCCTCCGGAACATTAAGAATACGAATGTTACATCTTCTTGCGTTATTTTCTAAAACCTCCATCCTGTCCAGCAAGGCCTGATCATCTCTTTTAAGTTTAGTAATGTCCTCCTCTGTCTTAACTAGATGTACCGACATTATAGCTAGTTTTTCCTCCAAGACTTCTGTCCTTGTTGACAGCCCATCGATCTTATTATCCAATGATTGACAATAATCGCGAATCTCCTTCTGCATAACTGAGGATTGCTCAAACCCTTTTTTTATGTCCTGAGACAAGGTAGTGAGCATCGCAAATAAAGTGGCTGCCGAGATGTTTTCTGGTGTTGCTTCTTCACAAGGTGGAATGGAAGGTGCAAGAACAGGGACAGATGTTGCCAAAGATAGCTCGAGAGACGGCTCCAATACAGTAGCCCCCCCGGAAACGGAGTGGGTAAGACCACCTTCACTAGCTGCTGCAACGTCGCCCCTCATGTTAGAACTAATAGGTGTTGCCTGGCCTCCCGCCATTTCACAAGACAAAACTCCACTCTTGGATATAATAATAGGTGGGGAAGGTACGGGAACTACAGGAGCAACTGAGACAGCTGGCGCTACATCCCTTACAGTCATCACGGAGTCACCAGGAACCGAAAGGGTTGGCACAACAACTAAAGGGGCGAGGGTTGAGAGAGATGATGGAGTTGAAGTAGGGGAAAACATTTGAGCTGAATCATTTGGTGTGGTCATTGCCTTGGATTCCACAAGGCGCAAGACCTGTGGAACAACTTTGAAGTATGACCGAAGAGATGGTGTAATTTTAGATGTAGCCTCGACTCCAGCAACAGGATTACGTGTTACTTTCCCTCTGGTGCCCCTTGATTTCACCTCCTTGGATAGATAGGAGGAGGTTCTCTTACCTAGTTGGGGTGGAATAACGGCACCAGACGAATTAGAGCCGCTAACAACCCCCCTCGTAGGCACTCTAGCCTGCTCCTTACCTCGTCCTTGACCAGATTTCCCACCTCTCCCCTTACCTCTGGACGTTTGATAGTGTTGGTGCAAACCTTCAGAATCTTTTGATAGCCCACACTGAGGTAAGACTGAGGCTGATTCCTGTGTGCTTGTATCGCTGTAACCATCCGCTGCCGTCGTAACCGCTTCAGTATTCTCAGCTGTTACCTGAGAAGAATCTTCCAAATGGTGAACAAAGCTGTCTCCAACACACACAGCACGCACCAAACTGCGCGCTCTCCTGCCGCGCCGCAGCTCCAGGGCGGCTGAGGACCACGACCACCGGACCAGTGAACAGCCGATGTAAGAGGAAGATCCACGGCAGCCAGGAGTACCAGCTGCACCTCCAAAAGTACCAAAAGCGTCACCAGCCGGGATTTTGCTACCAGAGCAGCAAGGCATAGAGAGAAGAAAGATCCGCACCAAAGGGAGGAATTAGGACCCAGCGGAAATCAGGCGGCAGGCAGTCAGCAGACCGCGGCCACCGCACGTAGCACACAGAGGAAAACCAGCAAGACTCCGAGAAAAAAACTGCCAAAACCGAGGGGACAGACACAGGCACAATACACCGGTAAGAGATTCAAAACACTAAATTAGTGTCCGCCATCGGCAGCCATCGGTAACTCAGGCGGGGAAATCGAGGGAGCCGGGGGAAGCGAGGAAACGGGAGCCCGAACTCACGGAGCACCACGGCAGATCAGCCGTCTGCCGCCATGTTCTCCCGCGGTTGCCAATGGTCCAGAAAGCTTGTTAGATGGTTCAGTCTACAAAAGGTTCTCAATTTGAAGTCAGAGAAAGAAAAGTATAAGCAGTCTCTATGTTAAAAAATAAGCAGCAATTTGTCAGAATACATAGCCTGTCATTTGATCTTGATTTGAAACAAGATAAAAATGCATTTGTACTGCTTATGCACCTTCTGAACCTCAGCATGATTAGTTTGGGAGTGCTGTAGCACATCCAGCACCTCTGCTTTCAGCGCCTATGTATGTCTATGTTAAGCTGCACGTGCAAATAGGAAGGATTGTCTGGTTTCCGTTGGGGTCATACTCCAGTTGTTAAACACAAGTGGGGCTGCTCCTAGTAAGGTGATCTACAGGTGCTTAGAGATGCGTGATTGGTGGGGCCATCTTACAAAAAGTGAAGGACAGGCCTCACACACTGGCAAAAGTCCGAAAAGGGTATTTGACAGTTAGGAAGTGAATGGCGCTCTGCAGGTAAACGTGGATGATATGAACTCAGGTGGATGTTATGGTGCAAACAGGAAGGGGAAACCCCAAAACCCCTCAAACCGTGTAGGAAAACCTACAACCAAACAATAAGGACAATCCTGTGCACACATACAGTTTATCAAATCAATGTTGACAAGGGTAAGTACAGAAATGACAAAGGAGCATCCGCATATAAACAGGTGGTTCTGTTTAATAGGCGTAACCAGCCGACACGTGTTTCGTCATGGAAAGAGTAGACCACGACTCTTCAGGGCTGTAGCCTTAGCCAGAAAAACAATGGATGCCCACAACCGGTGATAATTCCAACCCGGTTGGGTAAACAACACAATAAGTGAGAACAGTAGGTCATTCAAGCCAGACAAATCTGTATAATCTCTTAATATTCGAGCAAAAGTAGTCCTAAAGGTGCCTACCGCCAGTAACGTAAAATCAAGTCTTCAAAGTAAAACGTATTCAAAGTGTATTAGTTCTGACCAGTAAGTATTGGGCAAAAGTTCCAGCACGAGTAAGTCTATGCGACAATAGTCACTGTAGCTGGTGTGTCAAACGTCCTGGCGGCATCAATTTGGTGTACGAATCACTCGTACCCCAAATTGATGCCGCCAGGACGTTTGACACGGATGCTCCTTTGTCATTTCTGTACTTACCATTGTCAACATTGATTTGATAAACTGTATGTGTGCACAGGATTGTCCTTACTGGCCTCACACACTGCCTGGTGTCATGCTTCATCATGTGCCGACCTCGCCCTCTAAAAACTTGGTTTGATAGAGTGCGGGCATACACCTGACAACAGGGATGCACTTCTAAACTAAGTGGGGGCCCGTGGGTAGTTAAAGTGATCTAAAAACCATTACAGCTGTCACAAAGACTAATTTTAATAAATTGTGCAACTGTATGGTGTTAAAAAAGTGTGCATTGACTAAGGGAATGTTTATCCCTTCACTGTAAAACCAAAGAAAATGATAGACGTTCTTTAGCCCGCTCCGCCACCCCAGTTCAGACATGGCCATATGCAAATCAGTCTGACCCTGTGCCTCATGGGAACAGTCCAGACCGAACTGCCAAGCCATGTCTTACCTGGACCGGAAACAAGCTTCCTAGGACTGGTTTCTGGCATTTCAGCCGTCTTCAGCCAGGCTTGCTTGAATCCAGTGGCAAAGTGAGCAAGGGACTCACGTCTGAGCATACGCTGCCAACTTATGGCGAACAAAGCAAAACCAAAGGAAATGATAGACGGAGTGTTGAACATTGCAAGCACTCACCCCCAGTCAACTGATCTGGGTTTAATCCACCACCGTTCTTTAGCCCACTCCGCCACCCCAGTTCAGACATGGCCACATGCAAATCAGTCTGACCCTGTGCCTCATGGGAACACTCCGTACATCATTTCCTTTGGTTTTGCTTTATCCCTTCACTGTGACATATATGGTCAACATGTTTCTGTCTTATGTCTCTTCAGGGTACGCGGCATTCATCAGGTCCTTCTTTCTAATGGGCTTTATCTTTATAATTAAATAATAAAGATCAACTACTCGGTGGGGTGTGAATTATTGCTGGTATGGACTCCAAGTCTAGCCTGTAGAATAAAAAAGACAAACACAAACATAAAATGTAGGTTTTCACTGGTTATTTGATAAGTAACCATTCATCACAACACTGCTTAGCGCGCGTGGTTTTGAAAAGTTCATGACACGTGTCATTCGTTCGTGTGTGCACTCATTTAAAAACTATGAGAGAGAATGTCTCTCATAACTTACCCATGAACTTTAAACTACTTTCTCCATGGGAGGGGTGGGGGAAGGCCCCTCTAGTTACACTCTGAGAAAGTAGGGAAACAAACCAGATGATGTTCCATCAGGTTTAAACATTAGTGCCCTCCTTCGGTGTTTCAAATGCATCCACACACACACCAACATTCATACTCTTACTGTCTCTGGATGCGCCTTCCGCCGAGAAACCTAGCTGTGTCCGTCTCACCTCCCGGTCGATAAGTGGAAGTGGGCCTGGCAGGGTCTTTTATAGTACTCCAGCGTAGGTAATTGGTGCCAATTTGGATTTGATTGGTAGCACCTTGGTAGGATCCGGTGTCCCCCCTGTCAGACATGTTTTCGGTTGCCTGGCTGCCTGACAATGGGTGTGCTTAGTAATCTCCCTAGTTAGATCCGATGTCCCCGTGTCCTATGCTTTCATGTAAGCCTGACCGCCTGACTGTGATCGCCCAAGCGGAAGTATGCGTAGATAACTTCCAAATGCGCTCGCAAAGCGTTTAGCAAATAGGTCTGATGTTGACCTATTCGTGGCCGCTGTTGGAGGCGGAGCCATGGTCGCGCCGTCAGACGTTAAGGAAAATACATCGGAGATGCTTATTGGGGTCAGGCATTGCCTGGTCTCTTGCAATATTGACGGGTCTACAAAGGATCCTCACCTTATGTGGAATCAGTGCAAGGAAGCTCATTGGGGTCATGCATAATCCTATTCTACTCTGTTGTTTACTGCACCGGTGTTGGTAGTCACCGTCAAATACATTATTTTAGAATACAGTACCCTAGAAGTGTAAAAGGGGGGGTACTCGCGCCTTGGTACTGCGCAAGGGTTTATTATGAGGTGTGAGGACGCAGGTTGGGGTAAGGCAACCCTGATCTCCTGTGATGTTTACGGGACTAGTGTCACTAGTCTCCGTAACTTTGCAGATGGTATTTAAAATGCAAACCCCTAATAGAGGAAGGTGCTCGCGCCATGGTAGTGCGTGAGAGTTTTATTCAAAGTCAGGCGGTAACTCTGTGTTGAGAAGACACTAGCTTTCAGATCTATGATTATGTGCTGATGTTTATACATATTTTGGGCACCTCAGTGGTGTAGGGTGCACTGTACGGTGGATTCAATACCCTGATAGAGAGTAAGAGTCTTATTCAAAAGTGGGGCGATGACTCTGGGCCGTGAGGGCACTACCTTTTAGATCTATGATCTATGATAATGTAATGATGTTTATACATATTGTGGGCACCGCAGTGGTGTGGGTTGCACTGTACGGTGGATGTTATCGTGCCATCTGCAGCCATGGGATTTCATCATTCA
The DNA here is from genome assembly GCF_964204655.1 of Triturus cristatus. Classification (NCBI taxonomy): domain Eukaryota; kingdom Metazoa; phylum Chordata; class Amphibia; order Caudata; family Salamandridae; genus Triturus; species Triturus cristatus. Next base: position 835,223,029 of record NC_140588.1, on the reverse strand, counting down.
GGCCAGTGTCCCAGGTGCGTAGGCGGTATACCCAGCGTTGTTCCCTGATATGCAAATTCCTTGTGATGTCCGTTTTTTGTTTTCTCATCACTTCCAGGATGACCCATTTTAGATCAGATTCTTTATGAATGTGGTCTAAGAAATGTTTCGTTAGTTTGGTATTTGATTTTCTGCACCTGATAGTGCTTCGGTGTTCGTTGATCCGTGTCTTCACTTTCCTCGTGGTCATCGCCACGTACCTGAGATTGCTGGGACATATTATTAGGTAAACTACATTCTCAGTATTGCAGTTGCTGAAATCCTTCAGCTTCCACGGGTTGTTTGTACCGATGTCAACTTCTTTAGTGGTGTTGGTCAACGCACAGATTACCCAATTTCTGCATGGGATATGTCTAGTCGGCCTTTGTTGGCTCCAGAGTGTGGTCTGGTCCCCTTCTTCCTGGTGCTCAATTTTAGAATGTACCAGATCATCGCAGAGGTTTCTACTCCTCATGAAAGCGAAGAGGGGGAGTTCCCATTGTCTCTGTCCACTGTTCAAAATTGGCCATTTATTCCTTATAATGTTTTGGACTCTATTTGATACAGGGGTATATGTTGTTACACATACCATCCTCTCAGATTTGTCCTTAGGTGTAGTGTCTAGCAGAGCTTCCCAGTTGTTATTACTAGCCCTTTTCTTGTCTTTCCTAATCATTTTCTTTAGATAGTGTCGTTCCAGAAGTTTAGCTTTGAGCTGTTCTGCCTGTTCCTTGAACACTTCTATATCAGAGCAGTTTCTCAAAACCCTAACAAATTGTCCCACTGACAGGTTTTGGCACAGTGGCCTCGGGTGATAGCTTTCATACATGAGTAAGCTATTTCTATCAGATGGTTTGTTGTGTACTTTTGTGGCGATCCCTTCATTCGTCAGAGTTATATCCAGGTCTAGGAAGAATGCGTGGTTTTTCTCAATAGTATGAGTGAAGTTTAGATGTTCATGTTTACTGTTAATCCACTGGACAAATTATGTTTCTTCTTCTGGACTTCCATGCCATACGATGAAAATGGCATCTATGTAACGCTTCCAGGTCTTCAGTTGTGGTGCATAGGGGTTGTTTAGATTGAAGAAATGTACTTTCTCAAATTGGTGTACATAGAGGCAAGCCATGCTCGGGGCGAAGGTGCTGCCCATGGACGTGCCCTTTACCTGGTGGTACATGACCTCCTCAAACTCGAAAAAGTTTTTGGTTAGTGCCATCTTTGCACAATCCATAATGAAATGCCTTGGGGTCATGAAATCCCAGTCTTGGTTTAAAAGGATCTGTTAAACCACTTCCAGGGTGCGTCTTTGGGGGATGCTCGTATAGAGCGCCTCGATGTCCATGGTTATGAAGAGATCCTCATTGATGTTGACTTCCATGTCTCGTAGGTGGCACAGGACATCCTTTGTGTCTTTGAGATATGATGGTGATTTCTGCAGATTAGTCTCAGGAACCAGTCACAGAATTGCGACAGTGGCTCCAGAACCGATCCGATCCCCAAGACTATCGGTCTCCCTGGCGGGGGCATCTTGTTTTTGTGGATTTTGGGTAAGACGTAGAATCTCGGTGTCCTTGGGTCGGTGTTCATGAGGAATTCTGCCTCATGTTTGGTAATCCAGTCGTTCACCATTCCTTCTGTGACCATGCTTCCTATTTTGTTCATGATCCGTGTGGTGGGATTGCTTCGGTGTACCTCATAGCTGGTTGTGTCCGACAGCAGGCAAAGGCATTCATCTTTGTACATCGTGTAGCTCATGAGGACAATGGTGCTGCCTTTTTCTGCCGGTTTTATGACTAACTCAGGTGTGCTCTTAAGTCTCTGGAGTACTGTTCTTTCTCCCTTCATTAGGTTCTGGAACCCCTTGGTGTTGTTAAAGTCAATTTCCTCGACCTCTTTCAAGAACGCTTGTTCAAAGGCCCACACATTACATGAAATGTTTTGTGTTGTTGGGGAGAATGTAGACTTCTTCCGGAGGCCTGTATTTAAATTTTCATCATGTTCCTTCTGGATGTCGCTGAAGTAATCCCTCAGTTTGATTTTTCTCAAGAACTGTGCCAGTTCTGCATTGAGGGTGAATGGGTCGTTGTTAGGAGTTGGAACAAAACTGGGTCCTTTGGAGAGGACGGATTATTTGCCCTCGCTGGTTGTGTGTTCGCTGAGGTTCACGATGTTTGATGGTCTTTCACGTCTTTTCTCATCGTTGGGCCGCAGCCTCTCCCCATGCTCTGTGTTACTGCTCCCCCACTGGTGGTGGGTTCGTCCTCCCAGTGTACTCTGGTGTTGCGTCTTTGTTTTTGTCTGCCTCTTCCCCTGCCCCTGTCTCTGTATAAAAAAAGGCTGCGGGCCTTGTTGGAATCCAAATCCGGGCGGGTAGTATTGTTGTGGTCAAAAGCCAAACAGGTGCATGGGTGGGGCAAAAATAGGTTGTTGTGGGTTCTGATGTTTTCTTACGTACTGCCCTCCTGTGCTGTCTTCGCTGCTGCTGTCGCTCCTCTCATCCCCTGAGCTGAAGGTCCAGTTTTGAGGGGTAGGCCCTGAAGCATTGTTGTTCCCTGGTCATTTGTGGTTGTGGGGGTCTTGATAATTAACACCAGCCAGTCTTTTGTGCACTTCCAGGCGATGCTTGACCAGTTGATGCGAACTCTTTGTTATTAAGGAAAAGTCTTGGTTTGTTGGTAACCACAAGACCGCGGGGGGCTGTGTTCTTTCTCAGGTATTCCGTCATTAAGGCCCCATGGCTGTCCGGATCTGTTCTTTTTTCTTTGCTGATAGTACCTCCCATTCGTCAGAGTTTTTCACGGTTTGAGCTACCACTGTTTCCGCTAGCAATGACAGAGTTCTAAGTATCTCTGCCTTTGTATTGTCGTCGAACATAAGTTCGGTATCCATATTTTGTTCTTGGGTATGAGATAGTGAGTATTTTTAGTGAAAATGCTCAGTTTATATGGACTGCTATCTTTAGGGGCCAAATTGAGATTAATTGGTCCTCCTGTCACATGTGATTCTTATCGCCCTTAGATTGTTCCCACAGCAAACTGCTGTACAACAAGTAAAACACACTAGCCCTGGTATGTAACTGGGGAAGGGAACTAAAGGCAGTGGGCGCTAGAAGCTAGCCAACCTCCAACATCAAATGTTAAACACAAGTGGGGCTGCTCCTAGTTAGGTGATTTACAGGTGCTTAGAGATGCGTGATTGGTGGGGGCATCTTACAAAAAGTGAAGGATTGGTGGGGGCATCTTACAAAAAGTGAAGGACTGGCCTCACACACCGCCTGGTGTCATGCTTCATCATAGGCCGTCCTAGCGATCTAAAAACTTGGTTCTAACTAGGGCGATTACTAAGCACACCCATAGTCAGACAGCCAGGCAACCGAATACATGTCTGACTGCGGGGACACCGGATCCTACCAAGGTGCTACCAATCAAATCCAAATTGGCACCAATTACCTATGCTGGAGTACTATATAAGACTCTGCCAAGCCCACTTCCACTTATCGATGGGGAGGTGAGATGGACACAGCTAGGTTTCTCGGGGAAAGGCGCACCCAGAGACTGTAAGAGTTTGAATTTTGGTGTGTGTGTGGATGCAGTTGAAACACCAAATCAATCAATCAATCGTAACATTTGTATAGCGCGCTACTCACCCGGAGGGTCTCAAGGCGCTTGGGGTAGGGGGGGTCCGCTACTGCTCTTGTGTTGCTTCCTGAAGGAGAGGTGGTCTGAGGTCAGGCGGAGGTGGATGGGGTGGGAGTTCCAAGTCTTGGCTGCCAGGTAGGAGAAGGATCTTCCTCCCGTGGTGGCTTTTCGGATGCGTGGAACGGAGGCGAGGGCGAGGCTGGTCGATCGTAGCTGGCGAGTGGGAGTGTAGAAGGTCATGCGTTGTTGAGGTACCTGGGTCCCAGGTTGTGGAGGGCTTTGTGTGTGTGGGTGAGGAGTTGGAACGTGATTCTTTTGCTGACGGGGAGCCAGTGCAGGTCTCTCAGGTGTCCGGAGATGTGGCTGTGTCGAGGGATGTCCAGGATAAGTCGTGCTGAGGCGTTCTGGATGTGTTGGAGTCTTTTCTGCAGTTTGGCTGTGGTTCCGGCGTAGAGGGTGTTTCCGTAGTCCAGTCGGCAGTTGACGAGTGCCTGGGTGACCGTCTTCCTGGTTTCGGTGGGGATCCATCGGAAGATCTTTCGAAGCATGCGTAGGATGTTGAAGCATGACGAAGAGACGGCGTTGACTTGTCTGGTCATCGAGAGGGAGGAGTCCAGGATGAAGCCCAGGTTGCGCGCGTGGTCATTTGGTTTGGGTGCGCTGCCCAGGGCCAGGGGCCACCAGGAGTCGTCCCATGCGGAGGTTGATGATCCCAGGATGAGGACTTCCGTCTTGTCTGAATTCAGTTTCAGGCGGCTGTTCTTCATCCACTCGGCTACGTCTTTCATCCCTTCATGTAGGTTAGTTCTGGTGGTGGCGGGGTCATTGGTGAGGGAGGGGATCAGCTGGGTGTCGTCAGCATAGGAGATGATGTTGAGGTTGTGTTGGTGTGCGATGGCTGTTGAAGAGGGTGGGGCTGAGAGATGATCCTTGTGGTACGCCGCAGATGACTTCGGTGGCCTCGGATCTGAACGGGGGGAGGCGGACTCTCTGGGTTCTTCCGGTGAGGAACGAGATGATCCATTCCAGTGCCTTCTCTTGGATTCCAATGTTGTTGAGGCGCTGCACTAGGGTGTGGTGGCAGACAGTGTCAAACGCTGCAGAGAGGTCCAGGAGGATGAGGGCCGCTGTTTCCCCGTTGTCGAGTAGGGCTCGGATGTCGTCAGTGGCTGCGATGAGGGCGGTCTCGGTGCTGTGGTTGGCTCGGAAACCGGATTGCGAGTGGTCGAGGGATCCATTCGTCTCGAGGAAGGCGGCCAGCTGTCTGTTGACGGTCTTCTCGATGACTTTGGCAGGAAAAGAGAGGAGCGAGATGGGGCGGTAGTTTTTGAGGTCGGTGGGGTCCGCTGATGGTTTCTTCAGTAGGGCGCTGAGTTCGGCATGCTTCCAGATCTCCGGGAAGGTGGCGGTGTTGAAGGAGCAGTTGATGATGTCCCGGAGATGGGGTGCGATGACGGAGTCGGCCTTGTTGAAGACATGGTGGGGGCAAGGGTCAGTTGGTGATCCGGAGTGGATGGTGTTCATCATGCGGATGGTGTCTTCGGTGCTGATCGGGGTCCAGGCACGGAGGGTGGTGGTGGGGGGCATTGGTTCGGTGGTAGGGTGCGTGGGCTGTGTGCTGAAGCTGTTGTGTATGTCTGCGATCTTGCTGTGGAAGAACGAGGCGAGGGAGTTGCAGAGGTCGTGCGAGGGAGTGATGTCGTTGTTTCCGGCGCTGGGGTTGGAGAGCTCTTTGACGATGCTGAAGAGTTCCTTGCTGTTGTGGGCATTGTTGTCTAGTCGTTCCTTGAATGCTGTCTTCTTGGTGGTGTGGATCAGCTGGTGGTGTTTGCGGGTGGCGTGCTTGAGGGTCGTCATGTTGTCTGTAGTCGGGTCGTTGCGCCAAGCTTTCTCGAGGGTGCGGAAGTTCCTCTTGGAGCTCTTGAGTTCGTCGGTGAACCAGGGGGCTTTCTTGCTGCCGGGTCTGCTGGGGGGGGTCTTCAGTGGAGCCAGGTCATCTGCGCAGATGGTGATCCACTGTGTGAGGTTGTCGGCTGCTTGGCTGGGGTCCGTTGATCTGGCGGGGGTGATCTGGGTCAGGGATGTGGTGAGCTGGTCGGAGGTGATCTTGTTCCAGCTCCTGCGGGGAACCTGTTGTGGGTGGTGGTGGGTCGTGGTCTTTCGGAAGCTGAAGTGGACGCAGCTGTGGTCTGTCCAGTGAAGTCCGGTGGCGTGGCTGAAGGAGATGTACTTGCTGGATGAGAAGACGGGGTCAAGCGTGTGTCCGGCGTAGTGGGTGGGGGTGGTCACCAGTTGCTTGAGTCCGAGGTTGGCGAGGTTGTCCAGCAGGGTGGTGGTGTTGCTGTCATTGTTGTTCTCCAGGTGGAAGTTGAGGTCCCCTAGGAGGATGTAGTCGGCGGAGGGGAGGGCATGCGGGCTGATGAAGTCTGCGATGTCTTCGCTGAAGTGTGTGCGGGGTCCAGGGGGTCTGTAGATGAGGGTGCCTCTGAGGGTGGTCTTGGGGTCGGTGTGGATCTGGAAGTGCAGGTGTTCGGCGGCTGTGAGGGTGTCGTCTGTGTTGGTCGTGATGCGGATGGTGTTTCTGTGGACGATGGCGATGCCTCCTCCGGTCTGGTTGACGCGGTCCCTCCGGGTGATCTTGTAACCGTCCGGGATGGCGATGGCGATGTCGGGCACTGAGGAGGCGTTCATCCAGGTTTCCGTGAGGAAGGCGACGTCTGGAGATGTGATGTCGAGCAAGTTCCAGAGTTCTATGGCGTGTCTGTGGACGGAGCGGGTGTTGAGCAGGATGCACTTCAGGTGGTTGCTGCTGGGGGTCGGCTTGGCGGGTGCCGCGCAGGTCCGGAGGCAGGTGAACTTGCAGGTTCGACAGGTGAAGGGTCCGTGGGTGCGTCTCGGGGTGGCTTGGTAGCAGCCGGGGCTCCGGCCGGTGTTGAGTGCGTTGAAGGAGGCGGCGTCGTACGTTCGGCGGGTGGGCTGGAATCTGCGGGGGCCAGGGGTCCTGGTGCTGGGCGCGGTCCAGGCGTGGACGGGCACAGATGGGCTTGCCTTTGGTGCGCCTTCGGCGCACAATCGGCTCACCCGCTGCGCGTGAACGCTGCGCGCTCGCGTGGTCTCCATTTAAGGCGAAGTGGGAGGGAGGGGCAGCTGGGAGGCGGGAGCGGGGAGGGCACAGAAGAAAAGGTGGCGGGGCCGTGATGTACGGCAGCAGGAAGCGGGGAGCGGGGGGTCACAGGGAACAGGGGCTAAAATACAACAGAAAAATACACGGAGCTAAAACAGGGGCAATACAGGCAACAAGTGGTGAAGATAAACACAGGGCACAGCACTTAGCGGAACGGCAACGATCAGCAGCGAGCGAGGGAGGGGGCACACAGACACAGCTGGAGGGCCATGCGCCGTGGGGGTGTCCTGAGGACAGGTCACACTCACCTGCGCCGCGCGGTCACCATTTAAGGACAAGTGGGAGGGAGGGGCAGCTGGGAGGCGGGAGCGGGGAGGGCACAGAAGAAAAGGGGGCGGAGCCGCGATGTGCGGCGGCGGGAGGCGGGGAGCGGGGGTCACAGGGAACAGGGGCTAAAATACAACAGAAAAATACACGGAGCAAAAAACAGGGGCAATACAGGCAACAAGTGGTGAAGATAAACACAGGGCACAGCACTTAGCGGAACGGCAACGATCAGCAGCGAGCGAGGGAGGGGGCACACAGACACAGCTGGAGGGCCGTGCGGCACGGGGGTGTCCAAAGGAGGGCACTCCTCGGTTTCTTCAAAATCTTGCTTTTTAAAAACCTGCACTAATGTTTAAATCTGATGGAACATCGTCTGGTTTGTTTCCCTACTTTCCCAGAGTGTAACTAGAGGGGCCTTCCCCGACCACTCCCATTGAAAAAGTAGTTTAAAGTTCTTGGGTAAGTTATGAGAGACATTCTCTCTCATAGTTTTTAAATGAGTGCACACACGAATGAATGACACGTGTCATGCACTTTTCAAAATCACACGCGCTAAGCAGTGTGGTGATGGATAGTTACTTGTCAAATAACCAGTAAAAACCTACATATTAGGTGTGTGTTTGTCTTTTTTATTCTACTGGCTAGACTTGGAGTCCCATACCAGTGTGGGGAGCGATAATTCACACCCCACCGAGTGGTTGATCTTTATTATTTAATTATAAAGACGGAGACCATTAGAAAGAAGGTCCTGATGAATGCCGCGTACCCTGAGGGGCATTAGGCAGAAACATGTGGACCACATATGTCACGGTGAAGGGATCATCATTCCCTAAGTCACCGTACACTTCTTTTAACACTATACAGTTGCACAAAATTAGTCTTTATGACAACTGTAATGGCTTTTAGATCACTTTCACTACCCACGAGCCCCCACTGTCGTCAGGTGTATGCCCGCCCTCTTTCAAACCAAGTTTTTAGATCGCGAGGATGGGCTATGATGAAGCATGACACCAGGCGGTGTGTGAGGCCAGTACTTCACTTTTTGGAAGATGCCCCCACCAATCACGCATCTCTAAGCACCTGTAGATCACCTCACTAGGAGCAGCCCACTTGTGTTTAACATATTGTGTTGGAGGTTGACTAGCGTCTATGCCCACTGCCTCTAGTTCCCTTCCCAGGTTACATACCAGGGCTAGTGTGTTTTACTGGTCATACTCCAGTCACATGTTGGAACAACCCTATTGGATCGTGCAGACACACATTTACTGGTAGTGCGATCAATATTGCACACATAGCTGTGCAATGTCTGCAGGCCTTTGGTTATATCAAACAGTGGCGTAGCAATAGCCCCCGCAGCAATGTAAGATTTGGTAAGGGCGGAACAAACATGAGTCACTTCTGTGAGCATAGCACCAGACAACACTTTCTCTGATCCTATTCTTTGAAAGAATTAAACCGTTACTGTTGGAAGCTGGCTCTGTATATACTATACCAAAGTAAGGTATAGTGTAGTAGTGTGGGCAAGCAGTAAGGCTTTATCAGAGGGTAGTGTTAAGTATGTGTTGTACACACTCAGGCAAGAAGTGATGTCACACACTCAAAGACTGAACTCAGACCAATTTGTTTGTATAAATATATTATTTAGTTGTATTTTATTTTCTAGAACCAAGCCAAAACCTTGTACATGTAATTGTAATTCTACTTTGCAAGATTAATGCAGTTTAATACAGTTTGAATGCAGTTGAATGCAATTGGATTGGTTACAGGTAAGTCATTTATTTATAAACAGTTTGAACTACTTTTCAGTTACTTTTCAGATTACTTTTCAAGTAACTTTTCAGATTACTTTTTAAGTTACCTTTTTTACTCAGTGTGCAATGCCTAGATATCACACTGGGACATTTCCTAGACAAAAGGTAAGTAAATCAGTGTTTGTGTATATGCAGTTTCTCAAGGTTTCATACAAACCAACTCCACACAAAACAATTTTCACAAGAAAGCAGTCAATGTAGTCCTAAGGGAGAAAACAATGTTATCGACTTAACATTAAGTACTTAGGTTTGGGAGTTGGTTTTCTGGGGTTAGAACTAGGGTTCCCCCAGGGTCAAGGATGCACTCTCAAAGCACCCTCAGCAGCACTGGGGCATCCAGGTGCAGAGTGCTGAGGCCCATTGTTGTCCAGTGGGGGATAGAGGGCCTCCAGTTGGTGGCTGCTCACGAGCAGGCAACAAAGTTTAGGGAGAAAATCTCCTGAAAATAAGCTCAGGGCAAAGAGGGAGCAAATTTAGCACACAAGGTGCACCCACAGTGGCACGGGGTGGCTGGGTGCAGGGTTCTGGTTTGGCATCAGGTGCCCTGTTGTTCTCAATGGGGATTCTCTGGTTGCAACAAACACTGCAGGCTCGGGGACAAAGATCTTCAGGAGGCGACCACCAGTTTGGAGAGGTAAGTTGGGATGTCTTGGGATGCCAGGACACCATCGGTTGGGCCACCAACGGCCGTGGGATGGCAGGTTCAGGGGAGCCTTTTGGCATCAGGTTTTACTTACGGGCTCCGGTTGCGGTCGGGGAGATCCTCTAAATAGGGTTGCAGGTGTCGGTTAGAGACTTGAGTAGGTCAGGGATCACCTGATCCCAGGTCAGGCCCACCGGGGAGCCCCTCTTGTGGGGTTGGTCCACTCAAACTCGGGCCATGGGCATCGGGTGCAGAGTGGTGCAGACTTGCAGGTTTGGCCGGAGCCAGAGTCTGTGGGTGAGCAAATCCGGTGTTCACGGGAGGCACAAAGACTGGTTTGGGAAGGCAGGGCAGGTCCTCTGGATTCTTGAGGGCTGCTGGCTGCAGGACACACCAGGTGTTTGATGGAGCAGGTCGGGTTCAGGACAGGCCGGTAGTACTGAGACCAAGTCAGTTGGTGTCCTCCTCTTCTTCTTTCAGCACAGCTTTTTCAGTCCTTCTCCTTCTCCTTGTCTGAGGAGGCAGGGTTCAGGGTTGCCCCTAAATACTAAATTTAGGGGAGTTACAGGTAGGTAAAGGTCGGGACCAATGACTTCCTTCCTTGGGGTGGGTACTCCCCCTTTTATGCCACCCCCCAGTGGGAGGGAGAATAAGCCTCACTGTTTGGCTCCGTCCTCCCACCTTCAAGATGGTGGGGACTGAGAGTTGTGCTTCACCTCGCCTCCCCCACCTGAGGGGTGGGGTTGGCTAAGGTGGGCACACATCTCCTCATAACTTGGTTTTCCCTCCAATTTTCCAGCCCAAAGTGGGGGTCAGAACTGGTGGGGGCCAGTTTCTGGGAGCAGCAAATGACCAGGGCAGCTTACAAAGGTGGCAAGTCTTTGAAGCAACCCCTTTGTGGACCCTGCTCATCCAGGGGGAAGAGGCTTGGAACCTCAACCCAGGATGTGTTTTGTTTCAGGACCCCGAGAGCGGCAGGCTCTCGACCCACGGATCCAGAAACATGTCTGCTGGTGGCAGCTGGTGAGCAGCAACTCAGCCAGGACACTAGAGTTAGATCATTTTTCAGGGAGCATCTCTAATGTGCCTTCTGAGTGCATTTTCCATTAAATCCCACACTGGCATCAGTTTGGGCTTAATGTGCTGAGAAGTTGGATACCCCACTTCCCATTTTTCAGTAAAGCCATTATGGTGTTGTGGAGTTCATAATGATAAACTCCCATACCATAAACTCTTTATGGCATTTATGCACTTACAATGTCTAAGAATTGACTTAGACACTGTAGGGGTACAGGGCTCATGCATCTATACCCTCACCACTGGTATAGTGCAACCAGCTAGAGGGTTGGCTTACCTATGCCAGGGCTTTGGATTGTAGGCATGTCACACAGGAATGTGTGCCATGTCGACTCTTAACTTTGTTGTGCCCCAAAACATGCAGCCTGCAAAGGCAGTGTGCGTGTGTGAAGGTGCAGGGCCTCTAAGGGTGGCACAATAAGTGCTGCAAACCTTAGAGGCTTTCCCTGGTCACAGTGCGCTTAGTACCTGTGGTACATTTTACATGAGACTTACATGTGGCCAGAGAGTTGCCAATTGGATTTTGCAACAGTACAGTTTAGGGAAAGAACATAGGCCCTGGGTTGGCAGGAACCCAGGGGACACTCAGTCAAATACATCAAGATTAGGAAAAAAGTGGGGGGCAACCATGCAAAAAGGGGCACTTTCCTAAAGTTACATCCTGTAGTATAAGAAGTCACACGAGTCTGGGAAACCTTGTCATTTACAATTTAAAAAAATTGGAATTAATGACACTTTTTGCCCAAAATAACATCTTAATACTTCACTGACTGCAGCTACATCGTTTTCGTTGCTGTTATCAGTGCAACTACTCGGTATTATGAAAGGTGCAAAATCAGCAAGAAAGACTTCTAAAAATAATAATAAAAAACATACTAATACTTCTGAATTGAAAGCACACTTAAAGACATCTTGATTCCTAATTCTAACACCAGCAAAACAGAATGCTTCAATGTAAAACAAAAAGAAATCCGAAACAAAAAAGAATTGTGAGTGAGCTATCTTGTAGACCTTATGCCACCACAAAACAACAGAGACATCCAGACACACATACAGACACACACAATGGCACAGGCCCAGAATGGGATTTGAAAGAGTCAAAAGAGCTATTCAGTTATTGGCTTACTTTCATGAAATCATGGGTCCCTGTTGATAAAAAAATGTATTCAGTCGGCGAATACCCTACCCTAGGTTGTATCTCTTGTTTAAGATCTGTCCATCAACTGTTGTTTTTGCATTTGTCCCCCCGAGTGGGATAGGTATGCCCAGACATGCCACTGGAATCAAGCTGTCCTGGCTGAAGAGGGGTGAAACCCCAAAACTGGTCCTAGGATTCTTGTTTCCAGTCCAGGGAGGACCTGGCTTGGCAGTTCGGGCTGGACTGTTCCCATGAGGCACAGGGTCAAGACTGGTTTGCATATGGCTTCGGTTCAAACTGGAATGGTATGGTGAGCAAAAAAACAATGGATTTAGGCACACATCTCTGTACTGGGGTGAATATATGATATTGTTCTTTATTCTGTCCATCAACTGTTGTTTTTACATTTGTCACCCCGAGTGGGAAGGGTATGCCCAGACGTGGGTCTCTCGCTCTCCATGCCACTGGAATCAAGCTATCCTGGCTGAAGAGGGGTGAAATCCTAAAACCGGTCCTAGGATGCTTGTTTCCAGTCCAGGGAGGACCTGGATTGGCAGTTCGGGCTGGACTGTTCCCATGAGGCACAGGGTCAAGACTGATTGGCATATGGCTGGGTTCAAACTGGAATGGCATGATGAGCAAAACAACAATGGATTTAGGCACACATCTCTGTACTGGGGTGAATATATGATATTGTTCTTTATTCTGTCCATCAACTGTTGTTTTTACATTTGTCACCCCGAGTGGGAAGGGTATGCCCAGACATGGGTCTCTCGCTCTCCATGCCACTGGAATCAAGCTATCCTGGCTGAAGAGGGGTGAAATCCTAAAACCGGTCCTAGGATGCTTGTTTCCAGTTCAGGGAGGACCTGGCTTGGCAGTTCGGGCTGGACTGTTCCCATGAGGCACAGGGTCAACACTGATTTGCATATGGCTGGGTTCAATATGGAATGGCATGGTGAGCAAAAAAACAATGGATTTAGTCCCGGATCTCTGTACTGGGGTGAATGTATGACATTGTTCTGCATTCTGTCCATCAACTGTTGTTTTTGCATTTGTCACCCCGAGTGGGACGGGTATGCCCAGACGTGGGTCCCGTGCTCTCCATGCCACTGGAATCAAGCTATCCTGGCTGAAGAGGGGTGAAACCCCGAAACCAGTCCTAGGATGCTTGTTTCCAGTCCAGGGAGGACCTGGCTTGGCAGTGCGGGCTGGACTGTTCCCATGAGGCACAGGGTCAAGACAGATTTGCATATGGCTGGGTTCAAACTGGAATGGCATGATGAGCAAAAAAACGATGGATTTAGGCCCAGATCTCCGTGCTGGGGTGAATGTATGACATTGTTCTGCATTCTGTCCATCAACTGTTGTTTTTGCATTTGTCACCCCTAATGGGATGGGTATGCCCAGCAAATGCTTACATTTTTGGTGTCACGTCCAATTGGTATCCAAATTAATATAAAATTATATAAAGTTCCTTTGCATTATTGCATTATTAAATGCATGCTATTCATATTGGATGCTAAGAAATGTAGTTTCTACTTTGTTGGCAAGATGTGTTGCTGGAAATTATAACAATAAGGGTATTGCCGATTTTCCAGGAGTCAACACACAAAAACGGTAGACAACATTTTGCTTGCTGCTGTTCTAGGCATTGCCAAGACACCATCCGACTGCAAACTAAGAAGTAGTAAATAAAGGTAAGAAAAAGACAACAAACCTTTTCTATCTATGTACCCAGGATCTGAAACAACATCCCTGTTTCCATTGGTACTGCCTAAACGCTGCTCTAATTTAGGAAATAGTTGAAGACCGAGCTCTTTAAAGAACACTATTGTGTCACAATGCATCAACCGTCCACATCTCAGTTTCCTCTCCTATTACCCATTAATTTTAAGGTTGCCTTTAACCATGTACAGAACTTCACTGTCTTTTGGCTTGGTGCACCCGATATAAATACCATAGACATACAAACAAACGGACACATATTCATACATATAAACATAGTAGACTACTTCAAGACAATAATTCTCTCTTCAATGTGGAGCCAGACTTTGGATGTGAAAAGATCCATGTAGTGTTGTGTGAGTTTGTAATAAGGCAACCATTGTGTCTCCTGATGAACTCTGTAGAACTGTGATGTAAGCATTATAATGTCGGGTAGTAAATGCATTTTTAGAATGTTGAGTTTGCAGTTTCACGCAGAAGAATAAAGATGTGTTATACTAAGTTCCGTGTGTGGCATAGTCATTGGCAAGTACTCGGACTGGGAAGAACTCTACTACTGGCGAAGATATAGGGGGTAAGTAACCTGAAGATCGACAGTGCTCTCCCAGAGTATTTGCCCCGGTCCAGCAAATTGCTTGTGTATGCCACATGTGCCTCAGTCGAACTGAGAAATCAACGTCTGACATATGTGGAGTCAAAGCGCAGCCCCAGTTCTGTGTAAAGCAGTTAAAGATAATGAAAGCTTCACTGAAAAGTATACACATCGGTGGCTGAGAACCTGCTGGGGAAGACTGTACAAAAAGGTACTGCATTATTACGCAAATAAAAGACACAAATGTATACGTAGTGATAACGCTGCAAGGCAGAGCACAACCAGGCGTCAAGCAGCCCAAAGAGATGATTCAAGGCAAAGTGATACAAGAAATGGTCATCTGCTTAGCAGTACTGAGTAAAGAGAGTCATCATGCCACAGGGATGGAAGGAGTGATCCCAGAGAAGGCTTCTGGGGTTGTGCTTGCAAAGCCATCCATATCCGTAATGTCACCCCAACAAATCTGCTGAGTGGAGCTCAGCACAACCCAAAGATTTTCAAAGTGCAGAAAGTCAAGAGTAGTGATTGGAATAATTAATATTTGCTTCTCCAATGGAGACCAAGAAAGAGGCACAGTTTCTTATCATCAAAGATGATCCAAGGACCAGCACATCGCAAGGCCACAAAGATGGTTTGCATAAAAAATACCACCAAGCAGGCCCTGAGAGAACTATCCTCTCCATGACAGTAAGTTCCACCAATGATTACAATCGTGCAACCTTCTTAAAACCACCACTGACATTCAATACCACCAAAAGGTTTAATATTGGTAAGAGATGGACTGCTTAGAAATAGACATTTGATGATTTCATTGACGCAATTAAAGAAGCAGACAACAAGAAGAGTATAAAGTACCGTAATAATCTTGCTGGTGAAGGTGTAAAAGAAGTCATAAAAAAATGTGGTGAGGACATAAGTCAAATCAAAGCAGCCTTGGATCTCAAGTTCAATCCAATTTGAGAAAAATCCTAATTTTAAGACTTTCGGTATTCACAGAAGGCATTTAGGAGTCCTAAAGTTAGGAGTCCTAACTATACTACTACTAAACTGAGAAAAATCCTAATTTTAAGACTTTCGGTATTCACAGAAGGCATTTAGGAGTCCTAAAGTTAGGAGTCCTAACTTCTGTGAATACCGAAATGAGTAAGTGCCTTCTGTGAATACCAAAATGAGTAAGTGCCTTCTGTGAATACCAAAATGGTAGTAAGTTTAGGATTTTGTCTTAAGTTAGTTCTGTGAATCGGGCCCATCGTTTTTTCAATACCTTTTATTATCGATGGTATTGCAGCAATAAATATCATGCCAGTGGAGAAATACAATGGACTGTTTCCATTGCCCCAACTTACGCTATCAATACTGAAGTGTGTACATGGGATGCATCAACACCACTAAAAAGTCAAGCTTTATTAGTATCAAAGGTGAAGCCCTCATTCATGTACTTCAAGGAACGGCATCAACCACCTGTTTACTCATCTTCAGCACAGCTGATATGTGACTGAAATCAGTAAAGTATAACATGAATGCTCATCTCAAAACAGTAAGTCAATTCCTGTTGTTGTTTCATGGGTTGGAAAAACTCAAGACTATGAAAGTCTACTTGCACATTCATTAATAAATGAGACCGTGAATCCAATTGCTCAACGACACAGACAAATTGCCTTTCAAATACAGCAAGTTGTTTAAAAAGAACTTACATTTTTATACAAACACAAAATTATTGGGCGTTCCACTGGTTCAACTCTATGAGTTTCTTCCATAGCGGTAGTACCCAAAAAGGACAGTGAAGGAGCTGTACACATCTGTGTGGATATGCGTCAAGCGAACAAGGCAACTGAAAGTGAACAACATCCAGGTCTGCACATTGCTGACATGAAAATAAGTTGTATTTACCAGTCTCTATTCCACGAGAGATTCACTCTGTCAGGAATCTGCCACCGGGACAGCACCAGCACAACGGGGATATCTAAATCGGCTCGTTGGAAAACCCCCAGCCTGACACCAATAGAGCCAGAAAATAATGCACACATCTAAATACGGCAGGCGGGGCCCTGTCAACATGACAGAGTGCTTGAAAACTGCATCACAGAGGGAGGGTGGGAGTAGGGCCAAGATCTAAATCAGCCGTAAGTTTTGGTGTGCCATCAACTGCAGAGCTATTCCAAGATGTCATTCACATGTCATACAGCCTGTCATGAATGCTTTCAATTTTGGAGAAGACATATTGGTTTTTGGAGCTACACAGAAGGAGCATGACAAAGATCTCATGTAAGTGTGTCAGTTTTTCGCTGATACCGGTTTAATTGAGAATGCCGAGAAATGTGAGTCCCACATGACAAAGCTAAAAATCTTTGACCATATCTTTTCTGATGGGGGCATGACACCTGATCCAGCTAAAGTGTGAACACTGTCAACTACCAGTCCCCCACAAGATGTTTACATGTTACGATTATTCCTTAACATGGCCAGATATTGCTCTAGATACATACAAGACTTTGCCATTGTCAGTGCGCCACTAAGAGATTTGATGAAAAAGAATGTTTATTGTCTGTGGTCACATGAATGTGAGCAAAGCGTCCAGAAAACCAAGCAGAATTCTACTGAAATTGCATATTTTGATCCAAAGCTTCATAATGAGGTTGTAGTTGACCCTCGTCCTCTCATCTTGGGACACCCAACGACTCGAAGATATATTGTAGCGAATGCAAGACAAAGTTTGTCCCAAACTGAACGTGCCTATTCACAACTTGAGAAAGAAGCATTAGCAGTGGTTTGGCCTTGTGGACATTTCTATGTAGTTTGTATGGGGAGCCCTTCACGCTTGTGACTAATCATCAAACATTGTTGATTATCTTTGGAAATTGAAAAGCAAAAATGCTTCCTTGCATTGAACGTTGGCGTCTGTGATTGCAATAGTACAACTACATCATTCTGTATCATCCAGGGAAAGATCAGAACCCTGTGTACTACTTCTAATAAATGCCTATACAATTCCCTGATGTAGCTGGTTGGCTAAAATGAGGTACACTATGCATAAAGTCCAGATGACCCTTATTGGTTTACAGAATTGAAGCTAATAATCCCAAGTGCTCTATTTGGTTTTAGTGTGGGTGAGCGGTTTGGGCATATCCGAGGGCAGTGTTGAGCATTTTCTGTACACACAGAGTGAATAATGAGGCACTTGTGACCAATTTAGAACAATTTTAATATCATTTAAGTAGCCAAGATCATTGACATCAGGTAAGTACTTTAGAAATATTAGATTTTGACAGATTAAACAGTAGAACATCACAGCTGTCAGATTTGAGGCATGAGCCTTGAACACAGTAATTTTATCCTAATGGAGACACATTCATTATATAGGTGCACTTACAAACTATTCTCAGGGTTAGTTTCCTGGACTTAAGGTGCTTAGGGGCCAAGGTCAAAAAAACGACCAGCGGTTCGGATTGACCTGCCCTGGTGTGTCTGGGTGCAAAGCTGCTGGTTGCAATGGTAGCCTTGAACTCTACCAGTTAAAGTCTATGGAGAAGTACATGTGGAAAGAAGGGATGCAAGTGAGGACTTGGGGACCAGCCCGGTAGAACCCAGAGGGAGGCTCAGATCTTGAGGGTCAATGGAGCAAGGGACCATGGTTAGTTTGCTTGGACCTAGACTGGGGGCTTAGGTGCAGAGGTGTTTCTCTGGTGGGTTTCTGCTGTTAGAGGCGCTCACTTTGTGTTTAGGACCTGAAGTAGTGAAGGAAACAAGACTGCAGGGCCACTCTTCGTCCTGGGCTTGGAGATCCTGATGTCCCTTGTCATTAGGTCAGTGTTGGCATCAGTTGTGCCCAGACTGGACACGTACAAAACCTTGGTAGTTGCAATGGCTTCCGTACCCCTAGTATTTGTGCAGACATTCCGGGAGGACTCAGCATCTCAATAGTTGGTGAAGCATTGGGGCTGACCTCCTGGACTCTCTGTGACCTCCTCCTGGTGAGTTGCTCCCTCAGTGGACCCAGAGGCCAGCAAAACTGAGAACTGGGCTGTTGCAGTCGATGCCTGTGGATGCAGGGAAGTGCTCTTCCACCCCAAGAGATTCCTTTCTGAATGTTAAGATTCTAGAAAGTCCTCCAAGGGTTTGGCAAGGATGTGCAGCTTTTGTACAAGTCAGTCTGTTTAATGGAGGAGGGGAAAGCAACCCGGCAGGGGTTGGAGCCAATATTTGGTGCAAGTCCTCTGTTCTTGCTCTGTCGGTCCTTCTTTGTCCTTCCTCAATTACCATCAATCGAATCTCAGTTCCTGGTGTCAGGCGGCCACCTAATACTGAATCTAGGGGCATTAAGGGGAGTATTAGGTAGTAGCCAATGGGATACATACCCCTGGGGTGCCTGCACCCCCTATTTGACCACATCCTGTGGAGAGTGGGCATACACCTGACCCAGATTTCCTAGTTCCACTTAAAGTAAGATGGTGGAACCCATTTTTCGTTGTTCACTTCAGGTAGCCCTCCTTAGGGGTGTGACTAGCCTGAGAGTATACAGGCCTTCTGACTAGATACTTTTCCACCTGTCCTGGTGCCAAAAAGGCCTCAGAGCTGAAGGTGGAATCTCCTATGTCTTGGTGAAGCCAGGGTTGCATATCAAAGGCAGCTCAGGCTTTGAAGCCTCTGGCCTTGATATGCTAAATCACTAGCCATCCTGGTGGAGGAGGTTAAACACCTCCTGCCGGAGCAGGAATTGTTTCTGACCTCTGTGAGCAATAGCTCTCCCAAGCAAGGCGTCAGAAACTTGTTTGTGATGGCAGACTGGAAAAGTCCAGCCAGCCAGCACACTGAATGACTGGTAGGTTTCAGGGGGGACCTCTAATGTGCCATCTGGGTGCATGTCATAATAAATCCAACACTGGCATAAGTGTGGATATATTAAGATGAGGAGTTTGGTGCCAAACAACATTATTTTCAGTGAAGCGATTATGTAGCTCGGTAACTTCTAATGACCAGTGCCCAATACATATGCTGAAGATGGCTTCCTGACAACTTGCAATGTTGTGGCAATGGAAACAGCTATCTAAGGGGTATATATGCTCATGCAGATATGTCCTTACATAGAATATAATGCACCCTGCTTTAGGGCTCTATGGCATGCTGTAGAGGTGACTTACAATTAGTATATGCGGTGAGCATGGGCATGGTACACAGGGAATGTGCCATGTCTTTTTTTGAAAATGCTTTGCACCATTTAAGACAGCCTGCAATGGCAGTCTGCATTTCAGTCTGCATGTAATTTGTGTGTGTGTGTCCCTTAGGGTGGCTTAATACATACTGCAGCCCTTATGGACCCTCTTAAGCACCCATGTCAGGGGTGCCATTAACTAGGTACTTACAGGGGTGCTAAAGGCCTTGCCAACTGAGTTACAATTAAGTATTTCATATTAGGGGAAAGAACTGTGGCCCTGGAGCCTGGTTATCGGGCTTAAGCGCACTGTCAGAGCTGAAAACCAGCATCTAGCAGCTGATATCAGCCAGGAGCAGAGCAAAAACTCCCAGAGGTGATATGATCAGTGATTTCTGGATGGTGTCATCTTGATTTGTCCCTGTACGCTGTGACAGAGGGTTGAGACAGGGGTGGAAAGGTGATGTTGCACTCTAGGATTGGCCAGAGTGCCTGGCTTCTAGAACTCCCTCCCTTTTAAAAACTCCTGCACAAGGGAGAGAGTGTATTCTGCTATTGGACTCGGACACTGGGACTGTGATTACAGCAGCAACCATGCATAATTACAAGGCCCCTGATGCCATAAAGAACTAATGACTCTCCATCCAGTTCACCCCAGGTCCAATGGGTCTCTCCAAGGTCAAGTGAGGCCGGCTCCCTTAAGGCCCTGTTAGGGAAAAAGGTGGACTTCTGTGCTCAAGTAGGAGGATAGGAGTACCAGACACAAAGATCAGGAGGAAAGGTGGCACAGAGAACCAGTGGAATCTGCTCCCTGCAAATTACACCACTTTTGAGGCCGGGATGCCTGATGGAACTGCTCATCACCAGGAGTAAAATGAACCCAGGTTTGTTCAAACTGGCTCTTAGGGCTTAAGTTACAGCCTTTCTAAGGTTGATGACCTTTTCTGGGAAACGAGGGGGTGTAGCACACAAGATTAATTCATACAGAGGAGACATGGTGCTAGTGTGATATCCACTCCTTGCAGAATGTTGAAACATTATTTAACTGCGATGATATGTCTATGTAATATGTTGGATGTGAAATATGAATGAGAAATTTAATCTTTGGATGTCAGCCCCAATATCTGGTTGTTTTTCTCGCTGGTGGCATGGGAGATTTGGGGCTGCCTTATCTAGCTGGTAACCATGTTGGGTAGACGCAAGTCCACTCCTATCCCAGAAAACCCCCCATTTATTTAGGGAAAATTAGTAACAAGCTGCTTTGGCCACCCAGTTTGGTGTGTGCTTCTGAGTGGAAGAGCACCAAATGAAGGGAAATATGCGATGACCTTCAGAAACCATGCTGCCTTTGGCAGAGTCTCCATGAGACTAAAGTTTACATTGCCAAGCATTAGTATGATAAAGTGTTGGGGTTCCCGTTTCTCACTGGGGACCCTGTTTCACAATTGACTCCCGCCCTGTTTATGTTTTGTTAAAGATGTCTAGCAATGGGACAATCGCTCACCATTTAATATAGCATTTGAAGCCACAGACTCCTTGCATTGTGTTTTTTTAAATTTAGAAAGGTTTGAGCTAAAAAATGTTATATGGTGCAGCATGAGCACAGAGTCCTTTGTGTACCAAACTGCCTGAGGCTGGCAGTTCTGACGACATTCATGGTGGCAATGAGCCAGGGCTGAAGGTGGCACACGGCTTTTCCTGCAACATGATGCCCTAACCGCACAGTCTGTATTCTGAGAGGTCAGAAGACAACACCCCAGCAATGTGCACAAGAGTTAGGCAGGGGCAAAGCAAAACTTTACATTGTATGTAAATATGGGTGAGTGGAATTCCGCAGAATATCTCTGAGCTTTTATGGAACTCCGCAGAATTCTGCAGAGTAAAACTCTGCAAGTTCTGCCCACCTCTAGTTGGTTGTATGGAGGGTATCCAGGCGCTTGGGCAGGTGTGTATGTAGGTGTGGGGTCTCCAAGATGATTATATAAAGAGCTTGGTCTTCAGCTTCTTGCAGAACTCAAGAAGTGAGGAGAAGTCTCTGACGTGGGAGGTTGTTCAATGTCTTGGGTGCAAAGTAGGAGAATGGGCAATCTCCAGTTTTGATTTTGGGGATAATAGGAGTGTGAGCCAGCGAGAGTGAGGCAGAACATAGTTGTCGGAAAGTATATGTGGCTGTTTAGATATTCTGGTCCTGTGAAGTGTAGGGATTTGTATGTGCATGTGAAAAGTATGAGCTGGCTGTACTTGTGACTAGGGAGACAGGGAAGCTTCCTGAGGTGTGGGGTGATGAGGGGAGGCATTGGAGGTCGAATATGAATATCTTGGATGGTTTGGAGTATGTGACGGAGTTGTTTGGAGATTCCTGTGTAGAGAGTGTTGGCATAGTCCAGCCTGCTGGACATGGCATAACGGTATTTTGCTTTTGTAATCTGTCAGTGTGACAAAATGTTGATACAAAAGTCTGTTTTCTTACTAATCTTCATTACTTTCTTATACCTTTGGGAAACATTTGAGGGGTTGTGAGAAATCAGAATATTAGTTGGCGTGGATGGTAGCCCTCAGCAAGTGCTAATAGCGTCATTCTTGATAGGTTCTGTAAAGCTTTCAGTAATGTTTCCCTGAGTTCAATACCTGATAACTATGGCAGAGAGCAGACAGGCTTAACTTGGGAAAAAGTGTTAAGAATCTAGAAGTGCCAAAGCAGTTAAAAAGTCTAAAACAAAACACAATAAAACCCCCGGTTTATAATAATAGAGAATACTTCAGTGAAAAAAATGTCACCAAAATAATAAAATTCATAAAAGGGGAACAGGAGAAATGGATTTTTAAAGTTTTACACAGAAAAGCACAAAAAATCACAAAGTGCCAACCAGGGGGAACTGGTCACACTAGATGGTTGCACCACAATGAAGTTTGGGTTGGAATAAAGGATCAGGAGTTAAAATTGGACTTAGACATTTTTCTAGACAAAGGTGGTTGTCAACGAGTAAAAAGTGGGGCAAGCCGCAAGCTGGATCTGAGTCAGAGTTTGACAACGGTAGTTTGCTAAAGAACGGGATCCTGACATGGTCATCTGTGAAGGAGGGAAAGCTCCACGTGGGTAATGTCCAGAGTCCGTGCCAGGGAGGTTTCAGCATATATCAGCTTCTGCTCAGCATCGCTCTCAGTGCAGCCCTATAAGTTCAGACTTAAACACTTTAGATGAAATCAGATGTCCTTCAGCAGGGCAGACCAGCAAGTTGGATTCGATGATGTGGTTTCAGCACAAGGGCAGTCACAGTATTCAACAGGTTCTACAGAGGACAAGTTGATAAAAAGTTTCAAAGTCACAGGTTTTGCATTTTGAGCTCTAGTAGTGCACCAGCCAAGTGTTTCAGGATCTCAGGAACAGCCCTTGGGGGTCAGGACTCGCTCCAATAGAAGCCACCAACCAGCAGGGTCCAGGGCAGGTCCAGTTTAAACAGGTCAGCTGGGCTCTTTAGGAAAGTGGTCTTTCTTGCAGATTTTTTGTCCCTCTAGATTAACAGGAGGTCATCCAACTGACCTTTGGAGCCCAATTCTTTGACTTGGTTACAAGTGGGAGCAGGTCCAGCCCTAATGACTCCCATCACTACTCACAACAGCAAGTGCAGTCCTCCTTCTATCCTCTATAGGACAAGCGGTGTTTCAAAGAGAGTGTCCAGAGGTGCCACTTGTATGCCTGGCACTCGTCTGCAGGTAGGGTTGATGCCTGCCCCTTCTTAACTAATAGGGTAAATGTTCTCAGGGGTAACCCTTTCCACTTTTGCTCAGTTCCTGTGTGCCCTAATGCAAACAATCCCACAGTGCCCCACTCTACCTGAAACCAAGATGGCAGAACCATCAGTCCCATGCGCTGCGGCTCTATGTCCATCCTAGATGCATAGCCAGGGAAATGAGCAAACACTCCCCTGTACAAACTCAAATCTGGCTCTGGGGCAGATGCTTTTCCACTGGGGAGTTATTGCCTGGGGTCTAGGTGGACAGTACAGGGGACCCTGGTGTGAGCTATAGGTGTCCTTTACAGGGCAGGCCCCTTTGAGGATAATTAGGTTTCTGATTTCTTTATTTTTTATTTATTTGTATTTTATAGAGTGCAAACATGACCCGTTAGGGTATCAGAGAGCGCTTTACAGGGATAACAAGTTGTATATAATTAAGATATAGGTAGGTGGGTGGAACATTTGGGATTAAAACAAGTGCAAACAATTTTCAAGTCGAAATGTAGAGAAGGTCCAAGATTACAGGTGTGGAGTACCGGGAGGTGCAAGGTGGATAGCAGCCGGTCAGTCCAAGGTGTAGTAGTAACAGAATAAAAACAAGGTCGCTGAACGGTGTGTGCAATGCAAGAATTATGAGAGGAACTTGCGCATTAGGAAGGTTTTGGCTTCCTTTTTAAAACGTGTCAGGGATGGAATTCTTCTGATGATGGGCGGGAGTGAGTTCCAGATTTTTTGTGCGGCCCCAGAAAAAGCACAATACTCCTGCCAGAGGAACAAAACAACTCCTCATGCCCAAGGTCTCTTGTCTCTGGTCTGGAGCCCATTCACACCTAATCAAGAAACAATGATTCCTGGGTAGTAGTTGGAAGTTCTGTCAAATGGGCATCTTGGGGATTTAATCATGCTAAATGTAACTTTAAAAAGTAACTTTTGAAAAATATTTGTTTCAAAACCGACTTTACCAATTATTTGTGTTTGTAATAAATAATTTTAGTGCAAGAACATCTGGTTCTTAAGCGGAGATAACTTCATTTACTTTAATAAGTTATCCAAATGCTTTCCTATGGAACAGCCAACCCTGCTACACTGAAAATAGATTTTAGCCCATTTCTACTGTAAGGACATATCTTCATTCAAGTATCATGCACCCTGCCTTATGGGCACTTAAGGCACATTTGGGGTGACCTATTAAAAGGAAGGTTTAATCCTGTCAAAAGGGGTTATATTGTCAAATTTGCGGTTTAATCCTGCACATCCAAGTTACTGGTGGCAGGCCTGCAGTCATGTTTTGCATTGTCAGTTTAGTAGTGGCCCAGTATATGTTGCAGTCTACTAGTGAAATGTAATTTACAGGCACTTTGTGTCTTATACTAGCTTATACTAGTGACCTATAGGTACATCAAATGCATCAATCAGGAGTATATTACAAAATCCCACCTCAACACTTATGTTAAGTAGGTTCTAAGGAGCTGCAATTGCTAGTGGGGCTGCAACAGAAGAATTACTTCCAAGTTGGAGACTGAAAAAAAGCCTCAACACCATGTGAGGATTCAAAGTACAACACCTTTTTTAGGTACTTACTCGAAACCAGGCCTTGGGGGATGCCAGTACAAATGTTTATTTTAGGGACAGAAAGACAAGGTCCACAGAAGCACGACAGGAGGGGAGATGAATCTGACAGGAGGGGAGATGAATCTGACAGGAGGGGAGATGAATCTGACAGGAGGGGAGATGAGTTTCCATTGCCTGTCTCCTTAACAGCCTGGATTTTGAAGTTAGTATTTTGATCTACTTAAATCACAAAGGGGGCAGCAGTTTGAGGACAGAAATGGAAGTGTGGCACAATTTAGGACACAGAATTGTATTATTTTGTATTATAATGGGTATGATTACGTCTTGTGATGACTTTGCTTTTAGACCATTGTTTCCAGAGCAACACGGATTATTGTGGGTATTGGTACTTCTTCTCCAATTGGGTTTATAGGGCGACTGGCCGTGTATTGAGAGGCTTTGCACTCTGAATGAAAGGCCCGCTACCTTCCTGTGACAGGGATGTTAGTGAGTCATAGAGTCAAGGACTCTGCCTGTGGAGGGCAGCGGTGTGTCCAGTGCAGTATATAGAGTGCCTGACATCTTTCAAAAAACCGTTATTTGATTCCCTGCGTTTCCAAATTAATAATGCATCTAAGAGGAGGATGGAAGGAAAAGAGGAGTTTAATACATTATTCTTTGACTAAAATGTTATAGATAATTATACAAAGTGAAAATAGCTTTTAGTGCATTGTACAAAAAGGCATAATGGTACTTTACTTGTAGCAAACGTTGAATACATTTTTTCTGATGGCTAACCCTTTATTTTGCGACATTGAAACCATCTTTTGAATCAAAAAATGAGGCAGAAATCCATATCAAATCGCGATTTGAAAGAGGGATGTTAAGGACAGTCCTTCAAACTGCGGATTAGTAAGGTATGCATCAATGGTTTGCGACCGTAATTCAAGTCCCAAACTATTGATTTGCTATCAACTCGCAAGCTAAGGTGGGACATGGTCTGCGCAAAGGTGTGCCCTTTTGTCCACTTCCGCTTCGGGAATGAGTGGGGCAGCTTCAGGCGCGATACACAGTGCTCCAAGCACCACTGCCAGCTCTAATTGTTTTCCAAAACAGATTTGTTTTCTTCTGATACTGCTTTAAAAATATGTTTTCCAGTTTGGAAAGCATTTACTGTGGTGGTCGTCTGCGGTCCCTTGCAGGACACCACCATTGTGAGATTAGCTAGTGGCAGGGGGTTGCAAATCGTGACTTGCTTCATTAATATTAATTAGGCAGGTCCTGTGATCCGGTAACTGTGAACTAACCTATTTGTACACAAGTCGAGTCGCAAAATAAGTCAGCATTTTGAAAACACTGCTACAGCTATTCCCTCACTGGCTCTTTCTGTGCTTGGTTCATGATGTTTTTTATGTTGATGTTAACGTCATAAGGTGCATGAAAGGCCGGGGTATGTTACTGTTCCTGTTCCTTATGCTGGCCATGCATTCGTTAAAGAGATAGGACCCTGGGCATTTGTTGAATTTACACAAGATGAATGGCTGGATGAATGCTGTTTATATTTTAGCAATCATTTAATGGAGAAGCTATTTCGTTGCAGCCTAATTTTGCATTTGATGAAGTGCAGTACTAGGGAAACTGATGGCTTTTGTAGTAATGGTGATCATTTCAAATAAAGCCTGCATTAATATATCTTCTTAATGGTACAGCCTGGAAGGATAAAGGACTGCTGTTAGGATGAGGATGTTTCTTACACAGTCAGAGGTTGACTGATTTCAAGTAGTTAGAGCAATGCCCTAATTCTTGCTAGCAGGGTATCTCAGTTTGTTAAACACTGGCTGATGAAATATGCAATGTTCATAAGGTCATTAGATTAAATCCTGACTGGGACTGCTCAGATATTTGTTCTCTTGAGGTTGATAGCACTGTTTCACTGTTGGACTGGCCATTCTGCTACTCTATCTTTTTCCTTGGGAGCTGCTTTCATAGTAGGATGAGTTACCATGGCCCTAAAATGAAGGTCCACATAGCACCTCCGATTTGTGGTCTCCAGGAGTGTGGGAATGGTTTGAATATTTTTACCAGGTCTATTTTTATGTTGCTGTCTGGCCCTGGTTATTGTACTGCATACATTTAAATTGGGTAATTGTAACCTCTGCTATTTACATCGTTTGAAGTGAGTAACATTGTGTATGGTGCTTTTTATTTAAAAATTGTGTTTGTATAATTTTAAATTATATATAACCAATGCGTTTCATATCACTTAGAAATTCTCCTAACGTAGCTTGGCTGGGCCACCTTAGTGGAGCTTGCTAGCCAGTAAGATAGCTATGAGGGGTTTCTGACCCAGCTGCAGAGATGTCTGTTTAACCACTGAGCATTAAGCTAGTGACACCGCTCATCATGGTCCTGGCTCCAAAGATATCAATAATCCACTACATGCAACCTGCAGGTTCTGTCTGTTGCTAGTCGAGCCTGAAATATGAGTCTGATGGGCAATATCTTCTGCTGTCATGTCAATGGTTTACAATCAATCAATCAAACATTTGTAAAGCGCACTACTCACCTGTGAGGGTTTCAAGGCACTGGGGGGAGGGGGTGCTGCTACTGCTCGAACAGCCAGGTCTTGAGAAGTCTCCTGAAGGTCAGTAGGTCCTGGGTCTGCCACAGGTGCATGGGGAGGGTGTTTCATGTCTTGGCGGCAAGGTGGGCGAATGATCTGCCGCTGGCGGTTGTTCTGCGGATGTGTGGGATGGTGGCGAGGGCGAAGTCAGCAGAGCAAATCTGGCAGTTCGGGGTGTAGAAGGTGAGTCGTTTGTTGAGTTCTGCTGGTCCGATGTTGTGGAGTGCCTTGTGAGTGTGGGTGAGGAGCTTGAAGGTGATCCTCTTGTTGACGTGGAGCCAGTGCAGGTCTCTCAGGTTGGCTGTGATGTGGCGGGGGATGTTGAGGATGAGGAGTGCAGAGGAGTGCAGAGGTGTTCTGTATGCGCTGTAGTCGTTTCTGGAGTTTGGCTCTGGTTCCCACGTAGAGGGCGTTGCTGTAGTGCAGTCTGCTGCTGACAAGGGCCTGGATGACCGTCCTTCTGGTTCTGGTGGGGATCCATCTGTAGATCTTGCTGAGCATGCGGAGGGTGTTGAAGCAGGAGGAGGAGACGGCTTTGACTTGCTGGGTCTAGGATGAACTCCAGGTTGCGTGTGTGGTTGGTGGGTGTCGGTGTAGCTCCCAGTGTAGCCTGCCACCAGGAGTCGTCCCAGGCGGAGGGGTTGGAGCCAAGGATGAGGACTTCCGTCTTGTCCGGATTCAGTTTTAGGCTGCTGTTCTTCATCCATTCGGCAACGGCCTTCATTCCTTCGTGGAGGTTGGTTTTGGCGGTGGTGGGGGCCTTGGTGAGGGAGAGGATCCGCAGGGTGTCATCAGCATATGAGATGATGTTGAGGTTGTGCGATCGGGCTATGTTGGCTAGCAGTGCCATGTACACGTTGAAATGTGTTGGGCTGAGGGATGATCCTTGGGGTATGCAGCAGATGATCTTGGTGGCTTCAGATCGGAATGGAGGGAGGCGGACACTCTGGAATCTGCCGGTGAGGAAGGAGGTGGTCCAGTCCAGGGCTTTGTCGCGGATCCCAGCATTGTGGAGGCGTGTGCGTAGGGTGTGGAGGCAGACTGTGTCAAAGGCACCAGACAGTTCTAGGAGGATGAGGCCGGCTGTTTCTCCGTTGTTCAGCAGGGTCCTGATGTTGTCGGTGGTGGCGATGAGGGTAGTTTCGGTGCTGTGGTTGCTGCGGAATCCTGACTGGGACTGGTCCAGGGTGTTTTTCTCCTCAAGGAAGCGGGTCAGTTGCCTGTTGACAATCTTCTCAATGACTTTCACCAGGAACGGGAGTAGGGAGATGGGCCAGAAGTTCTTGAGGTTCTTAGGGTCCGCCTTGGGTTTCTTCAGTAAGGCATTGATCTCGGCATGCTTTCAGCTCTCCGGGAAGGTGGCGGTCTCAAAGGAGTTGTTGATGATCTTCTGGAGATGGGGTGCAAAGGTGGAGCTTGCTTTGTTGAAGATGTGGTGCGGGCAGAGATCAGATGGTGAGCCGGAGTGGATGGTGTTCATGATTTTGATGGTGTCTTTGTCATTGACCTGGGTCCAGGAGAGCAGGAGGTCGGTGTGGCTGGGGGGCAGTGAGTCTGAGGTGTTGGTGGCTGTCAGGGGGCCTGGATGTTGAAGCTGTCATGGATGTCTGCGATCTTGCAGTGAAAGAAGGTGGCTAGGGACTCGCAGAGGTCTTGCGACGGCAGATTTTGAACCCTGTGAGGCTTAGTGCAGTCCTTTTATCTGTCTGAAGAAAGTAATGCTCAAATAACTTATCAGTACATTTCTTATCTGTGTATCAACATGAGAAGGCTGAGATTAAGCGGGCAGTGCTTTGGTGAGCAATAGTTTTACATACAATCCTAGCTATAATGTGGTAGGTAAGTTACACATGTTCTTTCATATTTAGCCATAAATAATCCTTGCAGCAAGTGACAGCCTTAGCCGCAGTTCGTCGCATCCTATTGGTAACTGACCCATCAGCTGCCCAGCTCTAATGCCTAGTGCTCTACCATCAAGTCATCCTACTATTTTATCACTTGCTCAGCTAACTAATAAGCTCCATCCACCCACTAATGAGCGCTCACCAGATACTTTCTTCCACTACTTCTCTTCCAACAACCAATCACTCTGCCATACACCCACCACCTACTTACAACTGCTGACCTCCTAACATTGGCTCACCTCTTTTCTCCGACCTGCTTATGACCATCCTCCTACCACGTGATCAATCACCTCTGCTCTTCTACCGCCAGCTCTATAGGACCCTTGAGACACATGTTCACAACTGCCCTCCTCTCACCAGCTCTCTTTCTTGCTTACCACTGCTACATGGGTTCTATCCTTTGCTCATAAATGCTAACATAGGTTTGCAGAAATGTGTACATATACTTGTGTTTGCGTGAGGAGCATGTCAAAGCCCTACCTGTTGGCACTGCAAATGCATTTGATTGTTTGCACATACACCCGCTAGACATTTCAGGTACTGTTTTCAATTGGGGCTAGTGAGAAGCTGTGCCACAGGTGCTCTAAGCTGCAGCAAACATCTGAGCCTTTAAGACTGTCATGTGTTATCCTGGCTTTCCAGGTGTGTAGGCCCATGGGTTGGTGCAACCATGTAGCCTAATGTAAGGAGGTGTTGCCGTTCCTATATTTGTGTGGATCCCATCCCAAGCAATCCCAAAAATAAAGCCCTTCATTCCTCACACAGATGTGTCTTCCCAGCACTTGAGTGCTAAGTCAGCTCACACCTTCTGCACTCCATCCACATGGTACCAACTCGGGTCAGCCCTTACCAACAATGGCTTGCTTAGCACCTGCTCCTCAGAGGCTTTTTCATGAGCTGGTGAACCACAGGCTGCCATTACCAAGAAGCCAACTGTATGCCTCGGACATGAGGACCCCCTCTTTTCAACCAGGGCCGCTTCTACCTATCACCCAACATCTGGTCTCAGAGTACAGATACAACTTTTCAATACTTTGTTCATGGGAATTTTATTTTACAGTCCAAATTGGTTTATGATTATGAGTGGGCATATAGCCAAGTGCGTAACACAACTGCTGAACCATATGAGGCCCCCTCCTCAATAGCAATAAAGCCTACCTGCCTTCTGCTGTTATCTGTTTCTCATAATCATCCTTTGGCAGCTGCTGCAAAGTGTGTCACTGAAAGAGGACAGCTGTCATTTTACTTTACACAGAGGTGAGGGGTGGACCATTTATTTTTTCTTTCTTTATTGTGCATTTTAAAGTGACATAGCAAGGGTGCCATAGGCCATAATGTAACCAAGAGACTTGGACCCATGATGAAAGATTGCATAATTACATAAAAAAAGTTCATTGGAGGTTTTTTGTGTGTTTAAGAAATCTTCAGATCACGAACCCAATCTACAACATTACAAAAACAATGCAAAAACACGCAGTTTGGGCACCACCTCACACATAGCACATACACTATCCACACATATAAACATGCACACAGGCACCTAGGGACGAGAAAGCATCTCTCATGGATTTTTTCAATGTGGTTTAGATCATTTATTACATTGGTTTAGGTGCTTCTAACACTGAGTAGATACACACAAACCTTTATTACAGATACCATGCCTAGGCCACAAAGAATGTATAAACTGCTGCTTTAAATGTTCAAAGAAAAGTGTAACATGTAATATTGTGTGCGATGCTCATATTGACATACACACACATAACCCATAAATAAAAAATACTGAAAATAGAAAGTGTGTGAGGATATAAAGGGCCCTTTTAAGGTAGAAACAAAAAAACACATTAGTCTCTATTAATATTATTTTTAAAGGGAAGAACCAAATGGCAATTTTCATTATTCCAAAAATATAAACAATATAGAAAAAAAAACCTTACATAGCAGCACAGTAAATATTGGTGCAAGACAAACGTTATTGGTGATACACTCATATATTGTGATCTAGTAGGACAAGAGTAGAATGGCCTGTGAAAGTAAATTCTGTACAATCAAGTAGGATCCATGTTTTAAGGATGACGGTGTTTCAATCTCAATATAAATGGCGGGGTCATCTTCAGGCCTCAGGGAGATACAGAGAGCCGTCGAGAGCTGATATCAATACTAAATTAATCTCAGAGATGAAATAAAGGAAGGTGACCAGTACAAGGCATGAACAGAAGGTGTTACACTATACTCAAATACTGAGAGATATTGGATCCACCAAGGGAAAGAAAAAACGGGCAGTGTGTGACTAACATAGATTTCCAAAAACAACAATTAATGGACAGAATGCAGAACAATGTCATACATTCACCCCAGTACAGAGATCTGGGCTTAAATCCATCGTTTTTTTGCTCAACATGCCATTCCAGTTTGAAGCCAGCCATATGCAAATCAGTCTTGACCCTGTGCCTCATGGGAACAGTCCAGCCCAAACTGCCAAGCCAGGTCCTCCCTGGACTGGAAACAAGCATCCTAGGACCGGTTTCGGGGTTTCACCCCTCTTCAGCCAGGATAGCTTTATTCCAGTGGCATGGAGAGCACGGGACTCACGTCTGAGCATACCCGTCCCACTCGGGGTGACAAATGCAAAAACAACAATTGAAGGAGAGAATGCAGAACAATGTCATACATTCACCCGAGTACAGAGATCTGGGCCTAAATCCATCGTTTTTTTGCTCACCATGCCATTCCAGTTTGGACCCTGCCATATGCAAATCAGTCTTGACCCTGTGCCTTATGGGAACAGTCCAGCCCAAACTGCCAAGCCAGGTCCTCCCTGGACTGGAAACAAGCATCCTAGGACCGGTTTCGGGGTTTCACCCCTCTTCAGCCAGGATAGCTTGATTCCAGTGGCATGGAGAGCACAGGACTCACGTCTGAGCATACCCGTCCCACTCGGGGTGACAAATGCAAAAACAACAATTGATGGACAGAACGCAGAACAATGTCATACATTCACCCCAGTACAGAGATCTGGGCCTAAATCCATTGTTTGTTTGCTCACCATGCCATATCAGTTTGAACCCAGCCATATGCAAATCAGTCTTGACCATGTGCCTTATGGGAACAGTCCAGCCCAAACTGCCAAGCCAGGTCCTCCCTGAAATGGAAACAAGCATCCTAGGACTGGTTTCGGGGTTTCACCCAACTTCAGCCAGGATAGCTTGATTCCAGTGGCATGGAGAGCACGGGACTCACGTCTGATCATACCCATCCCACTCGGGGTGACAAATGCAAAAACAACAATTGATGGACAGAAGGCAGAACAATGACATACATTCACCCCAGTACAGAGATCTGGGTCTAAATCCATCATTTTTGTG
The DNA here is from genome assembly GCF_964204655.1 of Triturus cristatus. Taxonomy (NCBI): domain Eukaryota; kingdom Metazoa; phylum Chordata; class Amphibia; order Caudata; family Salamandridae; genus Triturus; species Triturus cristatus. The sequence goes on along the minus strand of NC_140588.1, from coordinate 835,190,604 downwards.
CACACCATGCCATTCCAGTTTGAACCCAGCCATATGCAAATCAGTCTTGACATAGATTTCCAAACAGGGTCAAGTGTATACCTTGGGAGGTAAGCCAGGAGATAAAGCTTACCTAAAGAAAGATGTGGAAACCCCTGGTACCAAACTTCATAAGAGGGAGGGCTGGGGTTCGCATGAATAAAGAGGGGCTAAGTCAATATTTTGCTGTTGGTTGGCACTAATAATAGGAAAATCCCAGTTTAAACAACGAGGAATTGACCTGTCTTTAGAACAATATAGGGTAACATAGGGAGGTTCAAATCAGCCCATAGATGAAGGCACGTCTGGCATATATCGCTGAAATTCTGCAATGAGTCCTCTCTAGGAACTGGAAATGTCTAGTGTGAAATATCAATGGGAGGCTGAAATCAGCCCTTATAATTAAGCGAGAGTCGTGCTCGGGACAAGGATCATCTGGGAACTGCAGTCAGTTTTCTAGAGGGAATGTTTGGGCAAATGACAAACAGTGTGCTGTTACATATGGGCCCATAAGGTATGGCTATAAAAGTAGAACTTGGAGCTTAGAGTAAATACCTAGGCATAAAGGGAGGACTTAGCCTAAAAGGAATGTGGGCGCTATATTGGTTTGGAGAGAATTAAATTAAAAGAAATAGAAACAGATGAAGGAAGAAGTAAATAGCGTCAGAGCGTTTCCATAGAAATACTCAAGACAACAATAAAAAAGCTTGTATACATTAGGAAAAGACCCAAGAAGGGGTAATAAGGGTTAGAAATACAAACAGTCCCTGTAAAATGGGGAGGCAATTGATTTTATTTTAACTCAAGGATGTCCAATCATCTTCATGGTTTAAACTTGTGTACACAGTGTCCATCCTACTGATCGAGCATAGTTCCACTTTATTCAGTAAGAATGTGATATTTCCTACTCCTTAGTGATGGTGTTCACCACTTGCCATCTCAGGTCATCCTCAGAGTGTCTAAGTTCTAAGAGGTGTAACACTGAAGGAGCAGTGAGGAACTTGCATCTAGTGTTGCTCCTATGCTGGCATATGCCGATTTTTATAATTTGCAAGGTTTCGTCAATGTATGATTGGTTACAATGGCAAAAATAGAGTTTAAACATTAACTGTGTTACAGTTGGAGAAAGATTTGAGAGACAAAGGGGATTTGCAAAATGCTAATTAATTTGTGTGAATATTGAATGGAAAAATGCTGCATTACTTATGTTTGTAGTACCCTTTCAAGGGGGAAAGCACAGTGTTCAGTGAGGGTACATGTAGATCTATGAGATGGTGTAGTTGCACAGACAAGATGGTCTTTTACATTTCATCTCTGAATGTAAGCAAACAAATGCAGGGTCCCCAGCTGCTAAGATATGGCAATGTTTTTTTATTCTTTTGGAAATGAAGATCAAGCTTGCAGAAAATGTGTTTGCACAGAAGAGTCTGTTGGATACTTGTCTTTCATAAGGGGCAAGCAGCGTGTCAATCAGTTATCTCAAGTGTCTGATAAAGCACTTGAGATAACCGTGTTCCAGTATTATAAGGGTTAGAATCTCTGCCTATCTAAGGAAGTCAATTAGGCATTTACATTTACATCTTAATCTGAGAAGTTGACTATATGGGAGGGAATCCCTCAGTGAGTGCAGATGATATCGGCTATAGGACAAAAGGGGTTTACTCTCTGTGGGTTTCCTATACAAGGTAGTGTAGAGGTGCTCATTGTCCACACAGAGAGGTCTAAAAAAGAATTTTCAGATTGATATGATTACATGGTAAATCTACATGCATCTCAGTTTTGTATTTTTTATTTTGTATCTCACTTGTGGGTTCTTTAGTGAGTTTCGTGTAGTGGCCAGTGTTGTTAAATTTGTACCTGTAAATGGCCTGGAAAACAATGCCTTCATCTTTGTCTGAAGTTTTAATGATGATGGTACTTTTCTTTTGTAGGGCTTGGAGAGCTTCTTATTGTTGAAATGAGAAGTTGAATGGAATGAAGGTGTATTTTTTTTAATTTCCTTGAGGTCTCTGAGTATAAGTTTTTCAAAAGTAAGGATCTCAAGTGGTAGGTTGGCTAAAGGTGGGGAAGAAATGGAGGCAGTTTGTTAACCAGTTAACCATAAAGTCTAGAGTAGGAATTGGCAACTCCAAAATATGCTTTCAAGCTAATTTTTCTAAAAAAAACATTATTTAGTGAGGCGAATTGTGTACTTGAAAGTTGCTGTGACAATAGATTGACAATAGGTATTGTTTCAATAGTGTCCATTCTTGAAGTGGGCCCAACTGATAACATTTCTGATGGGTGTATCAATCCCCTGGGGTACTGCTGAGTCACCTCTGAGATTTGCCTCTGCCTTTGCCTCTGAGGTGAGCTAGGCTGTTCTCTCTGTAAAAAACGATTTTCTCAATAGATTGGGCCAGGATCATATTATTCTTCTGAAGTATATGAGAACATGACAACCCTTAGTTTTATTGAACAAACCCCAAGGACAGCAAGAATTAGGGTGTGCATATGTATGATTAGCTCAATATTCATCCGAGAAGAAAGAGTAGGTACATTCAGTTTTGTGATTTTGAATGGCTTTTCTCACTTTGTTTGATTTCTTCTCCTGTTCAATATGATAAAACTCTGATAGGGTTTTTTCAATTTTTCTAAGACTGCCTTTGTGTCTTTCATTATATTTGACTTTCCTTATTTGTTTTTCCAAATCATTAATTTCTTCTAGATGTTTCTTACTGGGTTCAATTGCAGTATCAAATTCAAACACCATCCAGTGCCGGGAACATGTAGTGCCAATGGGGGGTGCTAGAGTGCCGGCTGCAAGATGGCCACCACATAGTGAGGCTCTGCAGGCTGGATTTCCAATCCACCAGTTATCCTGAAGTCTGGGGTCCCATCGTGGCTTGCAAAAGCGTGCCTGTGCTCCTTAATTGAAGTAGCTGCCACTACATACCAGTTTGCTGCATCTTGGTGGCCTCTGAGGTGGATTGGAGGTGCTAACTTGGTGGCTCCCGAGGGGAAGAAAATGGAGGGCCTGGCCTGAGCGGAGTATGCGTCGGAGCGCCGGACCCTGATCCAGCAGAGTGCAGACTACCCGGCGACCCAGCTACAATTTGTGGTGGCTGGATTTGCAGCAGATGCAGCCGGAGCCCCGAGAGTACCCTGGACTTGTGGAGTGCTGCCCGTCGGCAGGCTACACTTCAGGCCTTGGGGGCGCCAGCCTGCGGAGGAACCGCAGAGACGACCGGCCCCTCCGCTGTACGACCTGAGCAGGTGAGGTGTGATTGTCCGGGAGCTCACCCGGCCGAAGGTACCACGGAGACTGCTGGGATGCAACCTATGGGGAGTAGGCGGCCCAAGGGGACTGTGTGGTGGCGACCGGGCCTGTGAGGCCCATTCCTGGTCTGGCCCGGCCAGGCCTGCTTTCTTGTCCCTGACTGGTGGGCGAGCTGCTGTGACCTGCTGTAGGGCCGAGGGCCCTGGTGCGGCGCATTGGAACCGCGAAGTCAGGAAGCTGTGGACGCGGGGACCGGGGAGCCGAGCATTACTTGTGCTTCATGCCGATGGTCAGGTAGGGTGGCGCCGGCCGAAACGAGCGGAGCCCCACACCCTGGATCACCGGGGCCTCGATGTTTCCCAACGTGGCGGCCCTGATGACTTTATTCTTACTCATTGGCTGCCCCCCAGGATCCCCCTCAGTGGCCTGCCTCCTCCCTGGACATAATCACGCCGAGAGTACCCGGATGCGCAACGCCCCCCCGGGCCTAAGCGCTGCACCTGACTGGGTCTGACAGCCACCGGAGACCCACTGACTGCTCACACGGGCACCTTAAGACAGGTGGAGATGGCTCTGCTGCACAGCACTTTTTTCCAGGTGGCTTCTTCCACAACAACCTGGGGACAGAGACCCAGTTGACCCACGTTTTGAGGGACCAAACAGGCAGCACAAGGGCATGCTGAGCACCAGCAGGGGCACTGAAGATGAGTGTAGTGGGCTAGACCAATAGGCCAAGGTTCTTGGGAAGGTACGGGGACTCCCTCCTGAGCGGGAAGTATTGGGGTGTGTCTGCATTGGCGCTTTAATGTGCCTGACCCTGCTGGGACCGGACAGATCCGCCTAGGGGGTAGCCATCTCTGGTTGCCCAACCAGTCAGTTTGCCATGGAAAAGGCGGATGCGAGGCAACCTAAAATCTCATATGAGCAGCGAAAAACTTAGAGGGGAACCACCCCCAAGGTGGAAGAACTAACCAAAGTGACCATGGCTGCCACTTCTGTCCCTGCGTCTAGCATCCGTGAAATGTTTGCCAATCTGAAACACTCTATCCGCCATCGACCTGAAGATCGACTTAATGTTAGACCACCTGGACCGGCTCCGGCACAAGGTGTCGAACCATGATGAGCATCTCACGGAAGTTGAGCAGCAGACATCCGCATTGGAGGATTAGGGAGTGACGCATGAAGAAAGTGCTGGCTCAAAGCGAGGTCCCAGCACAACAATGTGTGCATCCACGGAATCCCGGAAACCACTGGGATTGCCCGAGTAGTGGACTACATCGAGGAAAGTCTGCGGTCCCTCTTTAGAGAAGCTCTAGCTGTGATGTGTATTATGGAGCGTGTCCACAGGTCCCTCGGCCCAAGATCCCCCCTTGGGCCCTGGCTCGCCCAATCATTGCGAGACTTTTAAATTCTAGGGACCGTGATACTGTGCTGCAAAAGGCTCAAGATCAACACAACCTCAGGTACCAGGGCAACTCGATTTCCTTTTTTCCTGATTTCACCCTGTCTGTTTAGGCCACCTGCCGAGAATTTATTTCGGTCAAGAGACTGCTACAGCACCAGGACTGCAAGTATTCCCTGCTCTACCCTGCAAAGCTCTGAATCTTCCACTCCAGCAAGACATCCTTTTCTACAGATCCCAAGCTTGCTGCCAAGTTTGCACGCAGTCTCAAGCATTCGATGCTGGAGGCTCCTGTGAATGGGGATCAAATGGTAAAGAACCCCCTCAGCAATAACGACTGAATTAGTCTGGAAGAGCTCCGTAGTTCAAAGTTGAAAGGGGAGACTCTTGCACCTGGCTGAACTGGTGCACGCCCTGGGCCTTCTGAGTTGGCGAACCTATGAGCACATTAAGGAGCTGGCATTGATCTGGGGTACCTGACTGCCTAGCTATATGGCCTTTGTGGGCGCTCTCTTTCCAGCCACCCAACTCTCTGTTGTTGGGCAATTCTGAGCCCCCTGGCGCCACCCCCTGGGATGAGTCCCATGTTCCATTTTCCTGTTGGCCTCGTCTGGCCTTGTGTGAGCAAGGTAGATGCTCTTCAGCCAAGTTGGGCGGCTGTAGTGGGTAGGTGGTGAGCTGTTTGGGTGGCGGGTGGGTTACCTGGGATGGGTTGTTTTTCTACTTATGTGTCTCTCCTTTCTTCTTCCTTTCCTCCCTTCTCTCTGGTCCGGAGTCCACAATTGCTGGCCTCTGCTGCCCACTTGGTGTGCATGGATGCATTGAAATGTAGTGATGACTGTAACTACTGACGGGGCACACACCCTCAAAGCTGTACCTGGAACGTGAGGGGTCTGAATGATGGCAGAAGTTGTGGCAGCGCTCCTCAATCGATATGGGGTGGACATTTGCTTTTTACAAGAGCTGCATCTTATGGGAACCAGCTGTTCGCGCCTGCGGGTGGGGTAGATGGGTGAAAAGTTCATAGCGGGATACTCCAATTATGCCAGGGGCACAGCTATTCTCCTTAGAAAGGACCTCCCTTGTCATACGCGTACTGCGATATGCAATCCCCCGAGGCATTATGTGATGGTGGCGGGGGTTCTAGAAGGTTAACCAGCTAAACTCACATCATATCAGTATTTGGCCCTAACACTGACGATCCCCAATTTTTCAATGAGGTGTGGTGGCTGCCGGTCTTCTTAGGCCCCGGGGCGGTTCTGTGGGGAGGTGATTTTAATGTAATTCTTAACTCTGATCTTGATAGGTCGAGCGGTTCTCGCCGGCCTCACCCCCGAGCTGCTGCACAACTTCAGACCCTTATGGAAGACCACGATCTGATAGACGTTTGCCGCTGCCAACACCAACATGGCTGGGAGGTGACTTGCATCTCCTCTGTTAGCCCCACTTGGTCTAGAATTGACTACTTGCTCATATCTCGTGATGAGGTCACCTGGGTTAGACATTGTGCTAACCTTGCCCGAACACTCTCAGACCATGCCCCAGTACTATTAGAATTTATTTTACCTGACGTGCCGAATAGAGCTTTCAACTGGAGACTTCCAGCTGGTGCCCTCCGGAACCAGGTGTTCAGAGAGGAAATCGGGTCCACCATGCAGGACTACTTTGACACTAACCCCGGCTTGGTAGATTCACCGTCCACGCTGAAGGAGGCATTTAAGGCATTTAAGGCTGTCATCAGGGGCAAGTGCATCGCCACACAAACTGGCGTTCTGCGCTCGTTAAGGAATGATCTGCAGCTGCTTTAAAAGGAGATACGCTTGCTTGAATCTGCATTTTTTTAGTTCAGTCAACTTGTGATCCTCAGACAGATTAAAGCTAAGATAGCGGAGTTTGAGAAGGCAGCGCTCAGAGAAACGCATTACTTGGAGTGGGAAGCGCGTGACTGCAAGTACTGTGAGGGCAACCTGGCCGGCAAAACCCTTGCAGGTCTACTTAAAAAGCCATGGGCAAATGGCTAAATAAACTAGCTGTGCACGGACGCGGACACAGTCGCGGGCGGGCAGGTATCAGTTCAAGCCAAAATTACCAAATATTATTCTTCACTATATGGCGCACGACAGCTGGAGGTACTTTCCGATCTCTTCCCCTTTTTTGACTCCAATTAACTCGTATGGCTCAGTGATGCACATTGAAAATATCTGGACGAGCCTTACACGGAAGAGGAGGTGATTAGGGTAATCTGGGCCATGCCAGGGGACAAGGTGCCGAGGCTGGACGGATTGACTCCCGCCTTCTACAAGGAGTTTGTGCCGCTTCTTGCACCCCACCTCCTCAACATATATGAGGACTTACTCGAACGGCACATTCGTCCCCATCCCTCTGCAAGGCATTGATAGTGACCATCCTTAAGCTGGAAGAGGACCCGATAGTCTGTGATTCCTACAGGCCACTATCGATGATCAACATGGATAATAAAATCCTTGCTAAGTTGTTGGCTATGTGGCTGCTTCCGCTGCTTCCCATGATACTTAGACCTGACCAATGTGGCTTCGTTCCTGGTAAGAGCACTGCCCATAACCTCTGTACCTTTTTAGAGATGATGCATGAAGTGAATCCCTCCCTCCCCGCCGCTGCTGTATTCCTGGATACAACCAAGGCGTTTGAAACGTTGGAATGGCCCTAATTGTTCTCGCTCCTGGTCCGTATGGGCGTGAGTCCTACCTTCCTCTGAAAGATTGCATTATTATACACTTCCCCAACAGCCAGGCTACGGATCAACAATGTGATCTCCCCTCAGATTGCTGTGGCTCGAGGAACGAGACAGGGGTGTCCACTACCACCCCTTCTCTTTGCCATAGAAATGAAACCACTGGCAGCCAAATTGCAGCAGCATCATCCTTGGAGGGGGCTCAATTTCACGCGGAGAGAAATCCTGGAGTTGATGTATGAGGATGATGTGGCTCTCTATGTCAATCACCTGGAGGCCAATCTTGACCCCCTTATACGTGAAATCACCATATTCGGTGGACTTTCAGGCATTAATGTTAACTGGGGGAAATCTATAATTTTTCCACTCACTGCTGCCGCGGTCATATTTCAGTCCGAATTCCCTCTTAAATGGGTGGACTCCCCATGAAGTACCTCGGCATCTGAATTAGTAGGGATCATGAGGAGCTGTGGAGATGGAAATACGGCAAGCTCACAGAAGGGTTGGAGAGTTGATTACCCGTTGGAGAGTGCTGCCTCTCTTCCTGGCCGGTTGGATCGCCATTGCTAAAATGGTGGTGCTACTAAATTTCTCTATGTGTTTGTGAATCTCCCACTCCCCCTCACCTCCGAAAATCAAGAGGAGGCTATGTTCAAGCCTGATATCCCTTGCATGGGCAGGAGGGCAAACTCGTGCAGCCTGGGAGGCCCTTACGCTTCCATTCGAGCAGGGTGTCTTGGGAGCACCTGATATGGAATTGTACCACAGCTGCACGTAGGCTCAATTCGGGTTCCATTGGATTTACCCAACTCTATTCCTGGCACACACTGCCCCCGAAAGTGACCAAGCGGACCTAGTTCCGCTACACATGGCATTGTTTCGTCCACAGCATCGCCCACGGTCTGGGATTGACACAGTAGGATTCACGGTTTGGGCGTGGCAGCAACTCCACTGCAGAGTATTTCTGGACACTCTGTTCCAACCGTCGGTGCCGCTCACTAAACACCCAGCATTGCCTTTCACGACTGAGGCAGGGGTTTGCCAGTGACTAAGCAAGCTCCAGTTACATACACTGGGGCATGCTTTCCCGGAAAGCATCTTCATTGATCTAGACACCGCATTAGGAGAAGATCACACTGGCCTCCTTGATAGAATGACCTACTTCCAACTTCGGGCGTCGAATCAAGCTCAATATCCCTTGTTTCCGATTGTGCCCCCAACTTTCCCAGTCCTGGGAGCATTTTTAACTAATCTCTTGCCCGCAAACTTATTTCACATATTTATTCTTGCATGCAGCGCAAATCTCCTATCTGCATACAGGCAACACATTCTGTTGACCATGCAAATGCCCCGGCGCCTGAGGTGTAAACGGTCACTATAATGCATGCGTTACTATCGGTGGACCGCTCCACACATTTGTGTGCCCCTCTCCCTAATTTGACAAGGGAGACACCCTTTCCCCCCTCCTCCCTCTCCCCGCTTCCCTCTCTCTTTCCTCTCCCTGTGCTTATCAACGCCTTTGATCCCTTTCTCCATTCTATCTTCTTCTCTCTTCTCTTTTTGTTGACCAGCGATTGCTGCCTTATGGGCTGATCCACAGACTGGCAAGAATATGTGCTGCTACAGATGCATGGCTGGACTACCAACTATCGTAACTTGATAACTTTCGCAGTTGAATGTACACATGTGCAGATTTACTTTTATATGTATCTCCAATATCCCCTCTCCCGGAGAAGTATGTCACCGTTTTGTACTTGCTAAAAATCTATAAATAAAGTTTTTAAAAAACCTGCAGTGCTAATAAAGCTAAAGCCCTTTCTGTATTTTCTATCTTTTTTAAAAACTCCTGGCACATTCCTTAACCTGCATTCCGAGTGGTATAGTATTAGATTTCAGGTATTCAGTTAATATTTGATCATTAATTGCATACATGTATATTTTTTGTGAATTATTGCATATTTTTTCCAACATTTGTTCAAGGTGGTCTGGAAGCATGGCAGTGGGGTTTGCGGATTCATCGGGTTTGTCTAAAAACAGTGAAGGTTCCAGTAGATTTTTCTCTCTATAGTCATTTAAGTATACTTGTATAAAATCTGACATCGTTCAAAAGCCTTGTACCGTGTTACATAAGAGTGAACCACTATAGAGTAAAAACCAAAAAATGAGCACTGCAAGCGGTCCAAGAAAAGACAAAAGAAGGAAAAAGAAGGAACCCCTCCAATGGAGAGATTGCACAATGGTAGTCGAATATCAACAAGGAAGACCTAAGAATCACTCAGGACCTGGATTACATTGATACGCACCACATGCTCCTTCATCTATTGGCTGATTTGTGCCTCCCTATATTTCCCCAGCTTGCTCAAAACACAAGTCAGTTCCTCGCTGTTTGCATTGAGATTCTCTTGTCATAAGTACCCACATCACAGGTTTGAGTTATCCTCTTTCTTTTATGCAGACCAACCCCAGCCACCCCTCTCATGAAGCTTGGTACCAGGAGCTTCCACATCTTTCTTTAGGTAAGCATTACCTCCTGGCTTCCTGACACATATACCTATTTTGCCTGCTTTTTCTTACCCTTTAATGCATTCAACGTCTCTCAGTATGTGAGTATAGTTTAAAACTCATTGTTTATGCCTTGTAGTGGTCACTTTCCTTTCTTTTCTCTTGCTGACATTAATTTATAATTGTTCTGACTGGATGTACCCCCCTACATCCTGATGATGATCCTGCCATTTATATTGGGATCAAAGGTTGTCAAACTTAAGACATGAACCCTACTTGATTGGACACAATTATCTTTGACGGTCCATACTAGTCTTGTCCTTGTTGATACGCTTGTTGATCACGTTTTATCACTTGAGTGTATCACCTCTAAAGAGAGTACCGTACATGTTTGTCCTGCACCAATATTCACCATGCCGCTATGTGTTTCTAAATAGTTTGTTTATATGTTTTGAATAATTTAAATTGTTGTATGATTCTTCCCAATCACTTTACCATTACTAGAGACCACTGTGTTTTTGTGCTACAGGTATTACCCCAGGTTCCCAGTGATCCTTGGGTAAACCTTGTTGAAATACTACTATACAAGTCCTAAAAGAATTAGTGGAGCAATCATTAGCATATTTTATTCACAAGGATGTGACATCACAATAAAATGTCATGCCTTCGTAATATTCTTCATTTACAATTGAAAGAGCCTATTTTACATCTGCTTTCTGAAATTACGCATAAATGTGAAAAGAACATGTTTTAGTTTGATTTACATTTTTATAAATCACTTTTCTACATATAAATGTGCTGTTGAGCTAAGACATGACTGAAAATGGCACTATGTTTATAACGACCTTTGGAACTTGTTCCAAGATATTTACACTGCTTTAGAGAATAAACAAAATGTGCTAATGTTTTTTATAGCAAAACATTGTGTTAAGGCATGTTTGTTTTCCGCTGCTGTTTTTGTGTCAGCTCTAAAGCATAAACGCACTGCACATTTGCAGTTCATTAGGTGATGGAAGATTTAATGGTTTGCAGTTCTCTTTAGCTTCTCAGACAATCTATTCCAAGATAAGCCCCATATTAGCTCTCTTTCTCAAATAAATTGGATGATGCCAGCAAGAAGGAGGGTTGGGTGTTGGGGAGCATGGTCAGGCCCGTTGCCAGAAGTATATTTTTACTGGTGCATGACCCTCAGCTATAACCAAACAATAAATCTGTGCTCTATAGGTGCATTCATTCCCATATACTGGTTGTACTACTAAATAACAACCCCTAGAATCTTGTGGTACAAGACTATTAAGAACAGAATATTGAAAGGTAAGTGCATATATGGAACCATAGATTAACTATTCCTAACTCCACATCTACCTACCTTAAAGATGTATACATTGTGTATGTGCATATATGTGGAGCAAGGTATAGAAAAACTGAACTTTCAAGTCAATATTTTGGATTTGATATTCAGTGCCCTCAATAGTGTGGTTTCTATATTCAGAGTGCTCACAGTGTGACTCTGTGAAACTATATGTGGATTTTTAAGGTACATATTAAAGCACACTCCACAATCTAACTTTAAACCCTGTGAATTAGATGGGATTTACAGAAGAAAGATTTTAAATTATAAAGTAGGCAGACTCACAACTTTTTGTATTTTCTAAACTGTTCAAGAATTGTGCCATGCAAACGTTATCAAGTTCTTTTTTTTTTTTCAAATAAACTAGTCTCAACTCAGAACCTGCCCTCCAACACTCCTTACCTGAAAACTAATGAGAATTTAAATGTCATAGTACAGGGCAAGTTGCAAAGGTCCTGCAATGAATTTCACTGTAAGGCTGTGACATAAGATGGATAATTTAATTACATTTCATATGAATCACCAATCAAAACTACACAGACTTGAAACAGGCTCTGACATTGGCATGCATGCCTCTTAGTCGCAGGCAGGTTGTACGAAAGGTTTTGTACATAAAGACACCTTCGTTAGACATCGACCAACAAAGCAGGTAGGCATGGTAAAGTATTTGTTATTGTGCGCACCTGTGATAGGTCCATTCGAGGCCTGTGGCCTGGCTGATGACACTAGCTGCAGCTCTGCCTATAATGCTATGACTTGCTGCTCTGTGATAACATCTCTCTTTGATGGAGCCTGCATGGCTCATTCCATTTGAATGCCACAGAGACTCCCACTTCCACAATTATTAACATTCTCTGATCTTCCACATGCAGTAGACACCTTGCATAGGACCCTCAATGTGGCAACCTACATGTGACTAACATTGCTTGGTCGAGCATGCACTAGAACTGGAGAAGTCCTTAACGATCATGGAAAAATTAGGTTAATGCAATGTGGCCATCATATCTCTGCAGCTTGTTGTCAATTTTTGTTGGTCAGGACATCAGGCTTCATGATTATGATGGCTTTTAACTGCTATAGGGCAGACAAAGATCCTTTGATGTCCACCACGCTACTTTCACAATCTTCTGGACTTCAACGGGTCATCCACATTACTGGAAAAAAAATGTTTCTAGTAAAAACACCAGAATCATTTCTTTTCCAAAACCAAATTTGGCATGTTAGTTAATAACCCACTTTTGTGAGTGAGCTATCCTCAATGATTGAAAATGCTCCATAAGGCCCCTAAGACACTTCTAGTTATGTTCGTAGCTGTGGTATTTAGGCCAGGGTTCAGTTGGCACCCAGGGAATCCTTTCAGGCCCAGACATTCCTGAAAACTAGTTACCTAGGAAAGTCTGTGGTGGTGTAGTTTGTGTGGATACAATTATTTTTTTCTACCCAGGATGCCCTGCAAACACCAAACCTTGACTAAATCACAGATTTTCCTCATATATCTATGAAGGATAATTCCGGAATATGTGAGGATCAATACAATTACTATCACCCTGAGTTCACACTCGTCTCCCAATAAAAACACTACCCCAAATGTTATGCATTTAATTAATTGATTACACAGGACCTCATAACAGCAATGTATCTGGTATTATCATACATTAAATGAAGCAGAATTTAAAAGGAGTCAATGTGTTTCAAAAAGCAGATTCATACCACACCGATCTTAAGTTTTAATATATAAAAATCACAACTCCTTGACATCCCACAGGGGTCCATCATGTCCACTCTACTAATCATATTCAGCCTAACCTCCTTATCGAACCTGACTAAATCATTCAAACTCACCTGTTGGAACTATGTAGATGACACCAAAATAAATTTTAAAAATGGATGGTCTGAAGACTTCTACAGTTTAATATTTGATGACTGCCTTGGGGCCACAAACAAATGGATGATGAATAATTATCTCAAACTAAATACCTTAAAGAAAGAGCTTATAACTTGCAGACAGTGACACAAAAACAGCCTGCCACCATATGGCCTAAGGAAATTGAGACCACTCTAACAATATCAATAAAGGTCAGAAACCTTTCACTGAAAATGGTGCCTGTTGCGCATGGTTGGTTTTTTCGTTATGCTCTGCAAAAAATGAAAATAAAAGTAAATTTAAAATAAATAAGAAAGGTCAGAAACCTAGCGGTAACTATTGACTCACACCTATGGTTGATATATCATCTTAATAACATAAAACAGATTTCCTTCTACACAATGAAAACCTGAGGTTATATCCTCCCATACATTGGACACCAACAGAAACTACAAGCCATCCTCATAGTTGTAGACTCCAATCTTGTCTATACCAACAGCCTAGACCTTGGTGCAGCATTTATAATACACAACCTACAACTCATCAAAAATACTGCTGCGTGATTTCCTCTCTGCCTTCACCCAAGAGAACACCTGACTTAAATCTTACAATCACTCCTCTGGCTATCTATAGCAAACATATCAATGTCCAGCCACTTTGCTTTGTTCACAGAGCTTCCAAGGAAAAGGACCACTACACCTATAAGTTAAATTCAAGCAATACAAAGAAATCAGGACACTGTGCTCCATGATTGCAACACTTATCATACCACCTTACTGTAAGAAATCCGTAGGAGACACTGCTTTCTCTGTCACACATTGCGGGTCAATTGGAGGACTTTAATCTAGTGCTAGGCTGCAGGTCCCAAATATCTGTACACTATGACAGCTTGTTTGCATCTCACAATGGCTTTCAGATATGAGATGATTGTAAAAATACTCATACCAGCAGATCTCTCCACTTCTCTCTCCCTCCAACAATGCCAGCTCTGGCCCAGAACTATACACTAGGGAGAGTTTTACTAAGATTATGCATCAGGGTTAAATCATTCTTGTAGCGCATTCCCAACGCAAATCATTTTTGTTTATTTACTAAGCCATGCAAAGCCAACGTGCATGGCTGTGCTTAGTTTAGTAAATATAAAGTGTAAGTCGCTGCCTTGCGTTACATTTCATTGGAAAGATGCTCCATGTATGGAGCATGGGCGTTCTCATGCATTTACCCATGGATTTTGGTGTATTCCCAGATTGACTAAAGCTAGTGAACCTGGGAATGAACCAAAATGCTACACCTTTTCCATTGGGGCATAAAAACGAGAATTCTCTTTACTTCTCCTTGTTACTTTCTCATTCTACGACTGCTGCATTGCACGGCACACATAGAAAGGAATATGACACTGTTAATCATGATATCTTGATTCGCAGACTCAGGAGATTGGGAGTGTCAGGGGGTGTTACTTGGATACAATCCTTCTTCGAAAACAGATCCTTTCAGGTCTTCGAAGTTGTGTCTAAACGTATGGCCGTCAGCTGCGGTGTGCCTCAGGGATCCTCCCTGAGTCCCACGTTATTCAATATATACATGAGGCTGCTGGCTGAGATAGTCCAACCATTTGGTATAAAAACTGTCACATACGCCGATGACACAAAACCTGTCATGGCCTTAAACCGCCCAGAACACACATATGCAAACGTAGGCCTTTGCTTAGAGGAGTTTGCCAAATGGATGGAGCTCTCATGTTTAAAATTGAACGGAGACAAGATGGAGTTCATGCTCCTAGGCAACTCCCCAACTTCTAACACAGGGTTACTGTGGCCAAATTGTTTTGGCCCTTCCCCACCACCAAAAAATCAGATCAAAAGTCTGGGCATGTGGCTGGTTCGCTCCCTGACTTTTGGATACCAAACAGCCAAACTGTCTGCGAAATAATATGGCATCATGAGGATGCTTCAGAAAGTTCTCCCTCTCCTCCAGTTTCTGTCAAGAAGGTTACGGTCCAGTCTTTGATTCTCTCAAGAATGGACTACGGAAATGCACTTTATCTAGGCGCTCCTAAGACCACGACAACCAGATGACAGATCATTCAGAATTGTGCAGCCCGTCTGCTCCTGGGTTTCCCTTATCGGCAATCAGTCAAACCTGCTTTGAAAACTCAACACTGGCTACCAATATCAGAAAGAATCAAATTCAAAGCACTCTGTATTACCCATAAGTCTTTCGGGGGAAGGGACCGGTGATCAATCTTGATCTATGATCATCCCCTACCACCCTAACAGAAGCCTCCGCTTGGCGAACATGTTGCTCGCAACAGTGTCAAAAATTAAAGAGAGCAAGAGGCTCCTTCTCCTATAATGCGGCTAGGCTGTGGAATGCCCGCCCCCCCACATATGTCAGGAAACCAACTATCTGTCTTTCAGGAAATTACTTAAAACCTGGCTTTTCAAAATCACTCTTTAGTAGAGGTGTTGTCTCAGTTTGGGTCCGCAAACAGTGCTGGGATGCCTCAGTGTAGCTATGCGCTCTATAAATGTTTATTTCATTTCATTCATTCATATGCCTCTAAGGGTGTTTTTGCACAGGAAGTTGTGCATTCCTGCACAAAAACAATTCTGTCTGTTCCGCAGGCACACAGTGTGCCGGCGGTAGGAAAGTATGTAACTATGGTGCATTTCTTATTTCTGCCTTTCAGACAACACAGTACAGCAAGTTTCCTTGCTATGTTGTGTGAATTGTAAGTAAGTCTGACCCAAAACTTCTTATGGGACAATCCAGGGCAGTAACCAGCTATACAGACTGTATTCATAAGAATCAACATAATGGGTCTTGCAGAGCTGTGCAAAGCTGCTAGCTGACTGAACAATCATAAATTGCTGTCTGTGTCTCTCATACCTCATCATCCACTACACTACACTGCTAAGCACTGCATCCCATAACACAATAACTGCACCTCGGTGGTCATCTCACACATCCTATTACAATCTTTGTTTCCATCGCACATTAGAATTATAAAACAAAATGTGCTTCATGTGTGCTTTCATAACAGCTGGTATATGTTGAAATATTTGTAAAGTTCATTTACAGGTATTTTGTGAATTCAAAACAAATTCAAATCCTACAGTATTTCTTATCTCACTCTCTGTACACAAGGCCACTGGAATTATGTGATTCTGCTGCCACTGCGTTTTCTACATAATTATGAATTTACCATATTTGTTGCAAAATCCATTATCTGCTGCATAATCTGTAGACAAAAACAAATGTAGTTTCTACCTCAAACAGAGTAAAGGTTACTAAAAATACTGCAACATATGCAGTGGAAGGTCGCTGGGGAAGGTTGGATAGTCACCTTTCAGTTACTTACAGCTAACACATGTTTAATAATTACAAAATAATTAAGTGAAGGATTAAAATATGTGCTACATAAAGCTGCATAATTTGTGCTTTTCAGTCAGCATTGCCGCATAATTTAGGCCTCCCTTGCTCCCTAATTCCAGTGGCACTGTGTGTACCACAGAGAGATTGTCATATAGTTTACTTTTCAAAATCCTCTCACTTGCAGACAAACAATGAAAAGTAAACAACATCTCCATAAGCAGCAATTTGTCAAAAGACATAGCCTTACGTGTAACCTGCCGTCGAACACGCAGCAAATGTAACAAGAAAAAATAATAATTTAAATCTATAGTTATTGTTCATTCAACTTCAACACTCCTGCACCTACATGATGTGTTCGATGCTTTGCTTGTTTGGGGGGAGCCAAAAACATGATTATGGGCTGCCCCAGCCCTCAAATGCCCCAGTGACTACGGCCCTGTGAATGGTAACTTCTCTTAGCCTCTTTCGGGCTGGTGTAAGGGACAAATAGCCCAGTCTGTCAAAAATAATGGGGGAGTCCGTCCACCTGTGTTAACCCCTTAAGCTGTGCAATTTTATGGAATGTGAAGAAATTGTAGGCAAACAAAAAAACTTACATATGTATAAAAAAACAAGCATTGGCTAAGCAAATTTTTCTGGTTTACAGCTGAAAATCCAACAACAAAGTATTGGATTTGCCAATGTTTGTTTCCACACTGTTGAGATTGATAAAGACGATAGCAATATACACCCTGCATGTATGCAGACATAGCAGCAGCAGTATCAATTAATGCAACATCGATGTACCCTGTAAGCTATGCAACCCTCATGACATCAAAAGCAGTGAATGCAATGCTAATGTAGGCTGTAACCTATGCATGCACAGCAGTGCTGGACTGGCCTTGGCGTGCACCAGGCGTTTCCCCTGTGGGCTGCCAGTGTGACGGCCGGTTTTGGACCCTGCTCGGCTGTTTTTGTAACCGGGGCCCAGTAATATCGGCCCCCTGAAACAAAACCAGCAGGGGGTCAGCCAAGCAGTTTGCCAGGGCCGGTAATGGTTCCCAGTCCGGCCCTGATACACAGTGATGTCAATACCAGTAATTCCAATGTTGATGTACAATGTAACCTATGGCCACATAATGAAATCAATATCAGTGAATGCAATGTTGAGGTACAATGTAACAACTGTACGTATAATAATAAGGATATTGGTTAATATGATAACAATGACCTCCATGCCACACGTGCTCACACTCATGAACTCATATTTTTTTTGTCGGTTTTATCCGAGAAGACCTCCCCATCAACTACAAGTCTGAGATACGCAGTCAGACGGGCCCTGCGACTCAGACCAAAGCCTACCTATTAACAGGTCCTGATAGATCCCACAGATAGGTGGTCACACCACAAACAGGACAAAGGGGATTGGCCCCAATATAGCACATTTGGCCAATGGCAAAAGTTGCCAAAATATCAAAAAGCTAGATGTAGTTAGGAACACTCAGCCAATCAGGACAAGACTTGCACACCTTCACCAGATGATGACGCACTCAACACACCGGACATCAGGACAGGCATATATTGGCCCACACTTGTTCTCCACAAGTTCAAATCTGTGAGCCCCTTATCGTATGGTTTTTGGGGGTTATTTACAACTATGATGCTTTTCAAAGAATGTCAAAGTGTTTTATTTTACTCACAAATTGTATATATGTGCAGCCAAAACTTCTGTGCTCTGAGACTGTCTTTAGACACGCCTCTGTCAAGACGCCCCCGGCCGCTGCGTTTAATTAAATCAACTTGTTCCTGTTTTGCCATGTGATGTTATGTTATGTTAGCTGCACTTCTATAGCGCACAACTCACCCGGGGGCATCTTGGTGCTTACCTAGCGAAAAGAGAGACAAAGAAGTCGGTATCAGTTAATGGGTATGAGTTGGTACAAAAAAGTTTTTAACTTTTTCCTAAAAACCAGGTAGGAAGTGCATTTACGTAGTGCCATTAGGAGCTGATTCCAGAACACCTGAGACGTATACGGGGGACTTTTAGTAGACCTAGTGAGTTGGATCTGAGATTAAAACCCGAAATATGTTTTGTGATTTTCTTTTGTAAGTAGAGAGGACCCTTACCATTCAACGCATTAAAGGTAAGGCAGCAGATCTTGAAAAAGGATCGTTTTTTCACTGGCAACCAGTGAAGTTGTCTCAGTAAAGGGAGTGAAGGGGAGCCAGGAGGGCGGTTTAATATCATCCTTGCCGCAGTGTTTTGTATCACTTTCAGCTTGGCTAGCTAGCAATGTCTTGTGCGTTTCCGTAGTCAAGACGACTCATCACCATTGCCTGGACCACGGATCTTCGATGTTTCAATGGCAAGTAGGGAGTATCTTGCGTAGAAGACGTAAACTGTGGTAACAGGAACTAATGCTGGTTGTGATGTGATCCTTCATCGTAAGGGTCTGGTCCAATTTTAGTCCAAGATTTTTTACTGAATGAGTTGGGTTGGGGGCCACTCCCAGCTGCTCAGGCCACCAATCAGCTGTCCAGATGGTGGAAGCTTTACCCAAGAGCATAAGCTCGGTTTTTCTGGGGTTTAGCTGGAGGCAATTTTTCGTCATCCAATTTGAGATGGCAAGAATACCAGCTGAGAATCGTGTTTTCTCATCTTCAGGATTCGAACCGATTGGGAACATCAGCGGAGTATCGTCAGCATAAGAGATTATTTCGAACCCAAATGGTTTGACAATTTTGGCCAGAGGGGCTATATAAACATTAAAGAGTGTGGAGCTTAAACAGGAACCCTGAGGCACACCCATGCGCCTCTTGTCTTTTCATTTGTTTAATGTAAAATCATATTCAAGCAACATCACAACAGTCTTTGAAATTCGTACCTGAATATATTTTAATGTTTAATGACAAATCATAACCTGAAGGATGCCTGCACGATGGAGGGGATTGGGGCTTATTCGATGAAATGTAGAACATGAAGAAGCTTTTCATATGGAAAGCCAGCTTTGCTTAAACAGTGGGATTGTACATCTGAGGGAAAGCTAGACTAGTGTCGCAGCCGCACATTGTGTGTGAGCGTTAAAAAAAGACCGGTGAAGGACAACCAATGTACGTCATGGTACTTTGAATAATAATATTGAATTGTTAACAATGTCTTGCAATTTCTTTTGCAAAGGTGCACACATTTAGGAAAAGCCAGCAGTTGTATATTTTAAGTGGTTGGTAATTATTGGCTTTTCACATTGTGTTCTTTGAAAGTGGGTACAGAGCTAATTTTCAGACAAAGAAATTACAAGAACATAATAAAATGCAATTCATTGTAAAAAGATTGCCATTTAAAGCAAAATGTGTCGCTCTTCTTTCTAAATGAACAATTATGTGTTGATTTTTTTTAAGTGGATTTAAGCTTGAAATTTACTTTTATTCCAATGTATATGTTCATATTGTTATCTTACTTTAGTTTTTCATGTTAAACATGAATGATGGTTATTTTTGTACTATGTACAATTTTGCATGTTACAAAACGATGGTCAGCCCACATTTGGCCTTAGATTGTTCTTGTAAATTTGAAGCAAACAAAGTTGTGTATTGCTAAATAAATCTGACTAAAATTTGACATAGATGCCACCCAGTTGATTCTGGGTGTTTGTGCCCTGCACAGATCAAGTACTTCTAATACAATGAGTGATTGATAATATCGGATCTGTCCAAATCCGGAAATCCCGAATTATAGGTGCCACAGTTTGGGTTGTGAAGTTTCCCAGAGCCAAACATTACAGAAAACGCATTGAGGTATTTACCAGGAGTGGTGACTATGTATTATTTTGGCTTGCAACCAGAAACCGGGCATGATGTACTCAATGTGCTGCCTACAGACCGTATTTTGCTTGTCTCCATAATTACCGTATAGTTTTCCTCGGGAAATTTTAGCAGATTTGTCCTGCTGCAATTCACGTGGGGGAAACTGTGGGGGGTGATATTCAACGCACCTGGTAATTACACCATGCAAAGAGCTCCACGGGCTCCACAAATCTGAGCTCTATGCGGCCAAAAGTTTCAGAATGATTCCCACATGCGTAATTTGGGCCTTCGTGATCTAAATAAATCTTAAATGCAAATTTAGCTTCTATCATGATTCTGTGGCTTTACACCCCTACCTACCACAAGAAACTATTTAAGCATGTTTGGTTGATTTCTTTCAAGGGAAGGCCATGGTTGGAGTAATTGCACTTGTTTTCTCTTCTCATTGAGAGTCTCATAGTAAATTTGCAAATAGAGTGAAACTGCTGAAGAAGGACTGTACTGGTGGTTTTTGCAAAAACATATTTTTCTGTGGGTCTGAATGGATTTTACACATCAAAAGCTAAGCATGCCATTTGACAAAGCTATCTTCTGGTGCCTGCAGCCCATAACCAGAGCGTTCAGGAATATTTTGAAAAACACTGTTCCTTTGTTGTATAGCTGTAAATATCTTTCAAGAGCATGAATAAAGTCAAACTTTGATGCATCAAATGTGTCTGATGTACACTATATTGATCACTCTCAGTAAAGTTACCATACTTAGCAATCCATAACATCTACTTGCTCCATTGAAGGGAAGAGAAATTAATGCGATTAGAAACTGCCAATGGCTGTTTGTTACATTTTTGTAAAAGCTGCCATTTTTTTTGCGCTTTGACACTGCCATTCAGTGCCAAAGTGCTGTGCTTTTCATTTATATACTGGTGATTGTTGAACATGTAATTGGCTGATTAGAGTTAGCGTTAGGTCCCTTGCCTACAGCTAAGACATATACCTTGGACATGCAATTCAAATGCTTCTCCTTGGGTCTGCAACACATGTTAAGCCATCCACGGAGAGAGCTATTCAAACTTGCCACAGGTTTGCCTTGGTGGGGCCTGTGTGTGCAGGTTACTGTTACTGGGCTTGGCATTTAAAAAGCTACTTGTCAAGTTCTACAAGTCTCTCGCTACAACTGAGTATTTCCTGAGGACAGGGTGCGTTTTGGGGAAGAGGAAGTGCAAGTGCGCTTGTGCAGTAAATGTAGTGGTAGTGATTGGCATAGGGTGTTGTGTTTGGTACGAATGGGCCTGCTACTCATATTGGATTAGCATGTGAAATCTAGGGAAAGGCTTTTGAGCAGTATTTCCAACGTGCAGAATAGCAGCACTGTAGTGTTTGATATCAATGAGCTTGTAATGGCAAATTATCTCTGGTAGTGCGAGTGGCTTGGACATTACTAATGTGGAAACATCACTTTAGGAAAGTGGGAATTTCAAATGCTTGTGGTAGCCTGTCTCCAATCCACCCTGTGCAGAGAAGTGTGCTTGTAGAGATCAGCCGCCCACCTGGGATGCCAGAATGTGAGGAGTTTGTGGAGTCCTGTGGAAGTTTGTTGAGTCCAATATACACATGCTTGCAACTGGAGACTTGTGCTAGTGGATGGTTTTGAAGGGGTTTTGGGAACGTTTGCTGAGTCCGAGGGACCTGAGATGGGAGCTTAGACTGTCCCCAATCTCCAGATTAGGTTGATGACCATGCCTGAAATTACGGCCTCTGTCCGAGGTCGCTGGTGTTTTTCTCCCCAGACCTAATTCGCAAGGTACTCTGTAGTTGAGAATATCGTGAGGGACCCAAGGGGTCTCGTTTTGCCTCGGCTGGCTGCCAGGAGCAGTTCGCTCCTCTGTGGGAGGGGAAACATTTCTCCAATTTTAAAGTGTACCAGATTCTTGTGTTGCAACCTTTTTACCTGCAGGGGATACTTATCCCCCACTTGTGAAGGTGCCGCTGGATGCCTGGCAGCCTAATCTGGATGAACAAAACTAAGCAACAGTTTGCTTCTGCTTTGGGTAGTCCCAACAACCTAATCAACATGCCACCAGCAGGGGCAACGTTTATCCTTGGCTGGTGCAGTTGAGTGACTGAGGGGCTTGGTGTACGAGACATAGTCAAGGACCTGTGATTTCTTGACAGCTGCAAATGGAGGGGTAGGTGATATCGGGAATGTCATTCTGCTGCTAATGTTAGAGTTCAACAATTGCATCTAACTGTACAGGAAATGTTCAATATAAATATAGCTTTGATTTCAATGTGTGTGTAATACAAAGACCAGTGGTTTATACATACGGTATTGAGTCTTTTGTAGCACATTCAGTGTGTTGCAAGGGTGGTTTTGTGCCAATACTTTACACTTTAACCATGAGATTAAGCTTGACTGCTCTGTCCCAAGCTACCTAAGGGTGAGCACAGGTTATTGGACATCTGTATCATACTCATCCTACGTAGGACGGGGGAATCTGTCTTCGATGCATCCCATCCAGCCAGAAACCACTAGGTATAACAATAGTTGAATATTGTGCACAAATATATGTAAATGTCAAAGGTTTATGCATGGATCATTGCACAATAGGTATCCTTTTTCAGCCAGAAAACTGTAAATAGCACATTCTTCAACGTTTCAGGTCATCATCGGGACACAAACGGGCGCAAAACGAATTGATTGCTGTGTGAGTTACAAAAAGATAGAAAAAAAATAAAGAAAACAGAACAATGGATGCTGAGAGCAGTGGAACATATGTACTTTGACCAACATTTTTGCTAGTTGGAATAATTTAGGCTGGCACTGGGCATAAAAGTGTAACCCTCAAAACCATCTTCAAATCACATCTGGACCTGGTGAAGACAGAACAAGGACTGCACCTGCTATTGAACCTATGGATAGAAACACCAAGGGGTCCTTCTTATACCCAGGGCAGAAAGGAGGACTCATAGGGCTAGTTAGCTAGCCTCTAGTTAAGCTTCAGGATCACAAAAAGTTCAAGAGCCCAGCTGACAAGTTCCAACATGGATGTTGCGTGGACGCTGCTGGAGGCTTCTGGGAAATTGAAGTGTAACCCCCAAGTGGTATCAAAATGGTCCTGGGCCATTGGCTGATGTTATCGTAGACTCTTCCCACTTTCAAAATTGCAAGACTGGATACTTAGAAAGTGAACTTTTCTCAAAAAAAGCCAGAAGCTATCGCTGATCTGCAGCCACAACCATCAAACTGCTGCTCAGACTCAACTTGCTGGTTTGCCCTGTTAAAAGGGCCTTGACTTTCGGAAACGTTTCTACCTTCTACAAGTCATATATCTGGTTCCCTACATCAGAATTGTGCCATTTTGGTGTGTATTTATTCATTAAAACTGACTCTATTTTAATGATTGGAGTGAGATTTTTAATGTGTTGTGTTTTCTAATTTTTTATTGTTTCAGTACTGATGAATACACTACACATTTTTCTCAAGTTAAGTCTATGCAATCTGTGCTACAGGTACAAAGGGTTGAGCTCAAGTTTGAATTAATGAGACCTCATCAGACCTGGTAAAGAATATTGCTATTGTTACTTGAAAAGGATCACCATTCACCATTCACTCCAACCAGTAATCCACTTTCTTACATGTTCTTTACAGATCAAAGGTCAAAAACAGCTTTATTGTGGGACCTGTTGGGATGCTTATCATGAATCTTGAATCATTTTACTCCTGGTGGCAAGCTCTAGCCACCAAGAGCATTTCCAACAGGTCGCCTGGCCTAAAGCAGTGCACACTTGGTGGGAAGTTAGTTTTACTGCACCATTGCACCTGTCTTTGCACCTACTGGCTTCTGGTGTCCCTCTCCTCCTGGCGGAGGGCTTCATGTGCAACTCCTCCCCTACCAGCCAATGGACAACCCCCCTGCCCATTTCCTCAAGCTCCAGAACCTCTTTGCTGTCTTACTGCACACTCGGGGTGGTAGTGGAATCCAGATCTTTCCCCAACTGGTCCTCAGAGGATATAAGGGAGTCAGTGCCACTGGCCTTGGAGTTATCCTTCAGGTCCTCAAGTCAGCTGCAGGCAAAGTCCTCAGTAAATCTTTTCAGTGCCTCAGGTGGCTTTTCTTTTCAGCTATCCAGGAGTCTTCTGTTGTCACCTTCCAGGTCCTGGGTCTTTTTCTCTGTCTCTCCTTTGTGTAGAGGTTTTTAAATTGGGGTGAAAGGTTTTAGAGGATGGGTACCCCTAGCTAATCCTAGGATGCCACATTATCCTGCCACCCCTGTCCCAAACCTCCTGAGCGACATTCTGAAACAATCCAAAATGGTGTTGTCAGGTTTTCTCTTTGACACGCTCCTCTGATTACCTCATCCTCACCCCCAGCAGACATCACTGTCAGATTCCCTTCCCATCAAAGCTTCACAGGGGAGCCCCTCCTCTGTTGGCTTCAGATATGGACTTCCTCCATTGTTCAGTTAGTTGGGTTGATTCAAGCCAGGTGCAGTGTAACAGAAATAGGTGTAGATGTTACCCACTCTCCTTTCTTCTCCCATAAATGGGATCAATCACCATTGTGTGGGGTGGCCTTCATTCCCTTTTCTAGGAGCAGAGTATTTATATTGGCCCAGCAGGTGGGATAGACTTCTGGAATCGGATTATGAGGCCAGCCAGAGAAATATGGCAATTCTTGATGTCCCATCAGATCTTTATATATGTTATTGGAACCTGCTAAATCAAACTTGCAGGCAATGTTTTACCCCACTTTGACATGTTACTGGACTGTGTAAGTCCCAAGCTGAGTGAAACATCAGTCTATTTCAGATTTCATCTCTATTTATATATTTATAATACAGTGAAAGCACTACAGATTTTACAGTAAGCCCTACCTATCATGTAATGCTCACTAATATTAGGAGGCACAATTGCATGGCTGTGCATGATGGTAGTCTCACACATGCAGCTCACACACATGATAATATCCGACAGTGACTGTACACTAACTGTGCTGCAGAGGCCTTATCTTAAAAGGCAGCCACTGGTGGTAAACACCCTCAGTTCTGTGAAATTACTGTGAGTGGGACTCAGGAAGTGAGACTCACCCACAGTAATGGTCCAAAGACCCAGGTGATCAAAAGCGAATCATCCTGGTGGACTAAATGAGTGTAACCCATGTGCAACACTGTAGATTAGAGAGATGTTTCTATGTCAAAGACTAGGGCAAGAACATGCAATAGCCTTTCTTTCTTGATCATTAAACAATTAAGAATGTATGCATTTTGTTATAGAGTGGGACATTGTAGCCTGTTCTTGGACAGTGAATA
The DNA here is from genome assembly GCF_964204655.1 of Triturus cristatus. Classification (NCBI taxonomy): domain Eukaryota; kingdom Metazoa; phylum Chordata; class Amphibia; order Caudata; family Salamandridae; genus Triturus; species Triturus cristatus. The sequence goes on along the minus strand of NC_140588.1, from coordinate 835,165,030 downwards.
AATGTAAGGTGTAAGTTTGTTGTTCACATTTCATTAATCATACTGATCATGATCCTTCTGTTCCTATGTCAAATGGCCATACTAACAACATTTTGTTTACACTATCGACATTGTTTTTTTGGGAATGGACCATGCTACTGGTGTGAGAAATAAGAAAATATTGTAATTATCCAGGGCACAGAATCTTGAATTGTACATCAAAAATGACAAAATCCAGAGCAGACTCTTTCATACACTGACATTGCGTTACTAAATGCTACATGCATCAAGTGTGCATCCCAAATGTTAAATTAACGCTGTCCCATTTGGGGAAATGACAAGGGACAAATGCAACTGTAGTGATGATATTGAATGTGAGAGGGTACTCAACAACATCGAAATGAGGTTATAAAAAAGAGGTTACAGTAGGCAAGTAGATAGTGCTGCTGGGAAGTGGATTACCATGGTTAACAGAGAAAACTCACACTAACAAAGAGACAACAGGGACAGGAGAGATCAAGAAAGGTACGACTAGTAACAGATTTTAGTAGACTATCACTCACGTTTCGTAAGTACCTGAAAAAACACTGGCCCTTACTAACAGCTGATAGACTCCTTAAGGGTCACATGACACTCCTCTCACGAAGACTAACCTGGCCTTCGCAGACCTCTTCTGAGGTAAAGGCGCTTGCTTTTCTTACTCATAGCACGTTGGTGGGGTCGCCCTGGTCGTCCACTGGGGTAAGATTCTGCAGTGTCCCACCCTCTTTGTTGTTCAGGGGGGACACATGCATGGGAAAGGGTTTGCAACCTTGAAGTCAGCCAGGTCTCTTTCAAAGAAAAGTCATCCCGTTGGTCAACTGTTGGGCGCAGAGGAGCAGAGTAGTTGTGGTGTAAGGATTTTTGACGCCTCAGGAAAATTATGTTTTCAATGTAGGCACTCATTTTTTTTGTTTATTTCATAACGTCTGTTTTGAACCCTATGTAACTAAACAAACTGAGGGGCATATTAGCAACACTTTGCGATAACTATCGCAAAGCGTGCTTAGCGCTCCTTTTCTTAATGACCGCTATCGCAGGTTTTTATTGCGGAGATATCGCGTTATTAGCAACGCGTATCTCCAAGGCGATAAAAATTCCTGCGATAGCGGGGAAATCGCCGTTTTGCAGGGAACATCGTTGGTTTTCCAGTGATGTTCCCTGCAAAATGTCGATAACCTTGCTTATACGACCCTGTGGTCGTATCAGCAGAATCCACCCAATATGTTAGGGGTGGCTAAGTCAGGATTTTAGCAGATGTTAGTTTTTGGAGAAAACAGCAGTTTTCTCCAAACACTAACGTCTGCTAAAATGCTAGGGCATCCTTGCTGATAGCGCAAAGCTTCATTATGGATGTTCTGACATGTGAATGTCAGGAACGCCCACTTTGCATCTCATTAGAGATGCAAAGGTAGGCGTAGTGAAAAAGGGTGCTAACAGCACCCTCTTGCTGATAGGGCGATAATTTTATCTCTGCTTTTCTGGCTTTTAAAGCAAAAAAGCGGAGATAAAACCCTTGCTGATATGCCCCTAATTTCAATAAAACAACTACACATTTCAATAATATTCCGCAGTTTATTCGTTATAAAAGGCTGCAGTGGTATTACAACAACACCATTGTTAAAGTTTCAAAAATTTACAAGCGTTAACATTTCCAAGCCTTCCATAAACACTTTCGGAAATCCACAAGCATGAACTTTTCATAGATCATCAGAGGCATCCTAGCAAGAAAAGTAAGCTTGGTTGAAGTGCAAATGGTGGATGCAGAAGAGTTATTCTTGTTAGCTAGGACAGGCTTGCTCACTCTCCTCCCTTCCTCTCGCTTCCATTCTTTCTTGTATTCATTCTTACTCCTGTCCTCCTTTTCTGTCTCCCCTCTTTCTCCTGGTATAGTCCTTTCCTTTCCACCCCTCCCATTGCCCAGTTCCTCGGCCTTGGTGGTTCGTCTGGCTTGGAGCCATGGTTAGCTGCTCTCCATGTCCTGGACCTCTCTCCCTTTCTTCTCTGTGCCTCTAAATGCTGCACGTGGTGACACATCTAATCTGCATATATAGATAGAAAAGGAAAACATTGCCTAATGTAGCCATCACTGCAGCATGATGGGATAACGGGTGACACATCATCCAAGAAAGGTGATAGTGGGGGGATGATAACATTGTGTATGTGGCGAATGTGACCATGCATGATGATGTGTAGTGTATTTGCTAATTTACTTTCCGAGAAATACCTACTTCTTCCACTAGTCTAGAGAGAGGGATGGGTTTGCTGGTCAGAATGGTCTTTTCAAGTTTTATTAAGGTTGGAGGACATGATCACCAAACAAGGTCCTTCTCACGCTTGCAATAACCATGGTTCTAGTTGACAGATCTGCAGGGCCTCTTCCGGCCAATATTGGATCTTGAGGTGAGCAGTTTCTGCAGACCTTGAAATGCTCAGTACTTTAATGGAGGTAGGGAGAGTGTGCACTGCCTGGCATACAGGATAGATTTGCATATAAATGTATTTTGGTAAATTATTGAAGTGTTTGCCACTGGTGTTGCACGCATGCCTGGATTAGTGCATGTCATCAGCAAAGAGTAACACGTCCGTTTGGGGATTCTTGGAAATGCTGCTCAAAGTCTCTGCAGATTAAGTACCACTCCTAGAGCGTAAATGCATCCACAGGGGCTCATCCGTGAGCAACTCCAAGGAGGAGTCAATCCAGAGGGGAGGGGAGGGGAGCACCGGCATGGAGCGCACTAATTTTTTTTTCAGATGCATTATGGTGAATCCAGTGCACAGCAGCAGTCACTTAGGCTACTTGCAATGTTTGAAGTGTTTTCCACTGCTGGCGCAGCCAGCGCTGTGTATCTTTGCATATCTGTTGGTGTGTCAGGCAGTAAGCATCACTCCCACCTTTTGATTGGATCCTACTTGGAGTTACTAGCTGAGGAGATGCACTGGTAACATATGTTGCTGCATTTTAGAACCAGAAGGTGCGTGCACCTTCTGTTTTTTGTATATTTTTTTTGCAACTGAACTATATACATATTTATAAAATAAAGGAGCATCCTTTCCAAAACTAAAAAAACAGATTGAAAATTATTATTGAGGTTTATTTACATTCTGATACTGAATTTGGGGACTTAACATCCTCCGTGACCTGGAGTAAGCCTTGAACGCTTGTCCTTTCTACCCTGAGAACGTCGGGTGCTCAAAAGGAGTAATTTGGTTATCCATGTGCAGTGCTTTAGTATTGTGGCTCTGCAATTAACCAGTCCACCAGTGCTTAGTTTGAGCCAATGGTTGCCAGTGGGAGGCACCAGACAATTTGTTCGCATCCGATCTTTACAGAGTGCAAGAGCTGGAGAAACACAAAGACTGGAAAGAGAGTGGAACAGAAAGGCAGCAAATTTGTAACAAAGCGAGAATGCAGAAACCTGCAAGAGAAGAAGGGACAGGGCATGTCTGGAAGTGGATTAGAGACCACCAGCCTTGGTAGTCGGTGTGCGGGCACTTAATTTGTGTGAGAAAGAATGCTGGTGCTTTAGCTCTGCTCTGAATCTGCGGTGTGTGCAATTAACACTGTCAGTATCCATACAGGATACTGCCCCGCAATCCCAATGAAAGGTCTGCGGGGCATCCCAAACTTTTTAGGTCGAGCCTGGGCAGTGCATGTACTGCTCTGCGAGGCATGCTGTATTCAGGTAGGGGCTTGAAGCTCCGCCCATTCTCCACCGATATTTTCATTGGCTTGTCATTTTGTCCACTGTAAACTGTGCCTGCTCATTGGTCAATAGGCTTAGACAAGGCAGTACTAAGGAGGGACTGCTAATTTTGTAACCTCCCATTGCTACCACCTCTGTTATGTGTGTTGTTACTCGGTAGGCTTTAATTGCACCCTCCGAGCACTATTTTCTCAAATAGAGGACACGCTCTCACCTAACGCTTTTTAAAGATTTTTATAGCGCGGGCGCTGGCATGTGAAATACAATAGGTCTCGCTTACGAGACCTATTTATGTGTAGTTTTTAAAACCGATAAATAAAAGGCATTGTCATTTACAAAGCCAATAGATCAAACTCTCATTAAATGGAAGACCTATTGCATTGCAAATGCTTGTTAAACTTGCTTTGGTGATTTAGGGTATTTGGATATTCGAGGTTACTCCCTCTGACTGTGCAGTGTATTGTCACATCATATGACCCACATAATTTCCAATAAGGTGATAACAGACTATGGGACATTCTCTTCATTCACCAGGTCCTGTGACATGGTGAAACATAATTACTAATCGTAACAACAGTGCCGATACTTATCCGTGCAACAGTCATCAGTTATAAATTCCATTGTATTTGCAGGATTCAGTGGGAAAACAATACAGGTGTGATTGTAGGTAGCGCACGTGTAGTGTGGGGTGTGAAGTAGGAATTCTCTGAAGACTCCGTAAGTAGTTTCAGCAAGAAGGTTTATTTCCAAGATACAAAGTAAGGGAGCCCACGGCAGAGATGCTGGCATAGAAAAGCACCAACAGCAACTGTCGTGGAGGGACAGAACATCGGAGAATAGAATGCAACAAAGAATCACTAAATGGAATTTATGAATTTAAAGGAACAAGAGTAATAAGAATGACATACTACATACCCCCCCCCCATTAACACAAATTAATACAGCACATAATCTTGAAATTTGATGGGTAATTTACAATTACGTTGGTTGCGTACAGCTCCATCATTGGAAGAAGTTTGAGTAGGTAAAACATCCCTTGAGGAACTTGTAAGGGAATTAAGTGTAGGTGTAGCAAAATCATCAGTTTTAAAATTTGTAATGTCAAAACCAGGACCAAAAGTGAAATCAGAATAATTTTCATCTTCTCTGTTAGCATATACTTTGTTCAAAATTTGAGCTTGAGATTTGGTAACCTTTACAACATTGTTCTTACTCCACCACCCTCTGTTTTCTAAAAGAACAGATGGTTTAGTAACTCTAATAACACGAACAGGCAAAGTAAACCTAGATTGACCTTTACACACCTTAAGATTTCTTAATGAGAACCAAATCATTAACTTTAAGATCAATATGGTGAAATTTAGATCCACCATCATAAAATCCCATTTGTAGTAACTGTTTATTAGCAACAGTATTTTTGGTAGTTTGAAGATCTGTTATCACATTTCTTTTCTTTTCCAACGCAGACTCTGCTGCTAAATTGCGGAACCATCTAGGCATAAGTTTAGACTTAGCTTCTCTGCCTCTGAGAGCCTTAAATGGTGTAACATTAGTAGTAGAATGGGGTGTTTTGAGATATGCCCATATTTTACTTTGTAAAAAAACAGCAACATCAACATTAGATGCGAGAGCGATTTGGACACCTTCTTTTATGAAACGGTTTGCTCTCTCAACAAGTCCATTTGAAGAAGGGCTGTACAAAGCAACTTGTTAATGTTGTACTTCATGACTTTGTAAGAAATTGGTAACTTGATTAGAGAGAAAGGGTTGGCCATTGTCAGTGACAACACAATTTGGAGTACCTTCAACTTTAAAAATATTTTGTAGAAAAGATATGACTGTAGCAGAATTCGCTGCTTGCACAAAGGAATAGTAAATCCATTTTAAATGGTAATCAATGGCAACAATACAATATCTTTTGTCTGAAGGCAGCAAGGTGAATGGACCTGAAAAGTCCAAAGCGATTTTATCCCAAGGAAGGTCAGGAAATGGCACAGGAAATAAAGGTTTTTTGTTACTTTTACAGTGTTTATCAGAAACAACACAGGCGGGACAATTCTCTATAAAAAGACTTACTTGCTTGTCTAAGCTTGGCCACCAATAAATACTTTTAAGTTGCAGAAATGCCTAAATGACCCTCATGAGCGATATTGATGATTTTATTTCTTAACACAGTTGGGGGAACAAAAAGTCCATCCCTGACACAAACCCCATTTTCAAATGATAGTTCCTCACTGATTTGGGCAAAAGATTTTAACTCATTACGTAGACTTTTGGTATTAGGCCATTTAGTTTTGATGTAGATTTCTACTTTTTTAAGAGTCATCTAGTGCCATAGCAGATGCCCATTCATCTTGAGAGATGTTGTTAGAACACATAGCTACAGCATCAATTAAACCAACAACACAGTCTTTATGAAAACTGTCTTCGCCTTCACTACAATCTGGAAGTGGAATGCGAGAAAGACAGTCTGCACGTATATTTTTCCCTCCTTGAATGTATTTAATCATAAGGTTGTACTCTTGTAATTTAGAGAGTAGTCTTACTTGTCTTGCAGACACTTTACCTAAACCATTACCTGAAAGTAGAGACACCAATGGTTTGTGGTCAGTGAATACTTCACAAGGAACTCCCCAAATGTATGTTTTGACGTTCTGAACAGCCCAAACAATGGCAAGAGCCTCACGTTCAATTGTACTATAGTTGCATTCGGTGGATGTTAAGGCACGGGATGCGAAGGCAATAGTACTCTCTTTACCATACACCCACTGGCCAAACACTGCACCGAGTCCTTTTTGGCTTGCATCCACTGACATGAAAGGACTGGCTTTTGGAACAAAAGGGTGTAATGCAGGCACATTTATGACTAAAAGTCTCACTTTTTCAAAAATCTCTTGAAGTGTGTCAGACCAAACAAATTTGTAACCTTTGTTTAGTAGACATCTCAATGGTTGTATTAACTGAGCATAACCAGGAACAAACCTGGCGTAATATTCACAAAAACCAAGGAAAGAACGCAAAGCTTCTTTATCACTCGGAGGGGGAGCATTGCGTATAGCTTCAGTATTGCAAAATTTGGATTTGATGCCTTCACTGGAAATTAGATGCCCCAGGTATTCAACTGCATGAATAAGTAATTTAAATTTGTTGACTTTTATGGTCACCCATGCCCTTATTTTGCAAAACTGAACACACTTTATTGAGGATAAGTAAGTGCTCCTCTTTAGTTTCCGTGTGGACTAAAATGTCATCTTGAAATGCCCGTACTTGAGTCAATTCACCGAATAGATTGTCCATGAGCTTTTGGAAAACGCTTGCAGCTGATGCAAGACCAAAAGGTAATCTCAAGTATTTAAAGGCACCAAAGGGCATCACGAAGGCAGTGAGTAGTTGAGAATTAGATGAGAGTTGAATCTGGTGATAGGCAGAATGTAAATCAATGGTGGAGAAAAATTTAGATTTACCAATATTGGCTAACATTTCATGTATGTGTGGTAAGGGGTGACAATCAACAAGGATATTTTGATTGAGAGATCTTAGGTCAACACATAGCCTGAGATCGCCGGTCTTTTTTTTCAGCAAAACTATTGGAGAAATCCATTCAGAGGCATCCACAGGGGCAATGATACCTTCAGATTGGAGATTGGTTAAAATGGCTTTTAGATCATCTCTGACACTGAGGGGAATAGGCCTAACTTTATGTACTATGGGAATGGCATTTTTCTTTAATAAAATAGTAAGTTCAAATCCTTTGACAGTGCCAACTGAATTCTTAAACATCAGGAAAAGATAGTGCAATTTTATCAACAACGGAGTCCTGATCACTAATAGATAATATACTGGAGGGCAGTTCACCCAGTACAATCGGAGGATCTTGTCCAGGATGCAGAATGATGCCTAAAAGTGCAAGGTCCTTCCATCCTTTGATGTTTCTTCCTTTGACCGCTACATATACTTTAGTTTTGATCGATCTGCCTAGGCACGTAAGTATGTCCCAAAAATATCCTACTAAATCAATATCTTGCTCGCCAAAAGCTTTTGGGTTAATGTCGGGAGCAATTAGGGGTACACGGTTAGGCCATAGTTCGTAAAATGTAGTGTCTGCAAGGATAGTGACCGGGGCACCTGAATCTGCCATGGCAGGAATAATATTGTTATCAATAGATATATCAATAAACGGCCCTTTGATAGGCTTGTCAGAACACTCAGGGACATCATTCATGACTACAATATTAGTAAATTGGGAAGTGCAATCTTGAACTTCAGGTGTGTCTATAGAAATATTTGCAATTCTGACTCTGCTAGAGTTGCTATTGAAAACAGTGTAGGTTCTTTTATTTCATACACTTTGAAAATGTCCAAATTTCTGACATCTAACACATTTTTTCCTAACGCAGGACAAGTAGGATTGTTTCCTATATGGTTTCTTGAAGCGCACCAGAAACAAATTATGTGGGTCTTCGTGGGTTGACTTCTAATATATTTCCTTTCAGAATTTTGTTTCGAATTTATAGCACAAATAGAATTTCCTTCAGAAACAAAATTAATAGTTTAAGGGATATCAGGGGTAACATCTGTGTGTTATTTTGAGTAGAAAAAGTAAGGGGTTGATTACTGGATAAAACTTTGGATGTGACAATTGGTCTCTCAATACTTTTAGCTATATCAATTGTTTCAGCCAAAGTCAGATTGCAAGAAGTAAGGAGACGTTCTTGTATTTTCTTGGAGTGACAATAGAACACAAACTGATCCCTTATATAGATGTCAACATTAGTACCAAAATCACATTTCTCTGTTAGAACTCTTAAACTTGCTATATAATCTTCTACAGATTCCTCTGAGGATTGTTTGCACATTGTGAAATTAAATCTCTCTAAAAGAAAACTTGTTGAGTCAGAGTATTGTTTTCCCATGCGTAACTTTGCTTCAATAAAGACGTTCCATGAAGCATCTTCAGACACTAGTGCAGGAAAATCTGGAAGGTTGTCGAAGACCCTACGACCAGCGGCTCCTTAGTGATTAATTAACAGGGCTAACTTCCTTGTGGGAGAGTAGCCATCTGCATCGATCGCAGTTGAGGAACTTCGATTTTCGATCACGATCGAATCGACCCGCCATTTTGTGGCCCGCCGCCATTTTGTGTTGCCATCACTCAGGCAGCACGGCGAACAAAGTCTATTCTGCTTTTTCTGTAGCCTGGTGTCGAAATACGCCTTCTGCCTCTATTTGCAAAGCTGGTGTTAGAACTAGCCGAGTACACTAATCCCTGTCTGGCTTTCCTAATCTCTGTCTCAACTATCTGTTGGCTCATACTATTCTTTCCTCACCTTATCTTATCGACTGGCCTTCACTGTCTCCTGCTAGCATTCCCTCGTTTCACGACTGTCCTCCAACACACACAAACGTATCTCGCCACCTGCAAGTTAGTTATGAATCTGTTAATAAATTAGTTTGAGGGTGGGGTGACAAACTAGTTGAAGGAGAGGTCTCTTCGAGTCATCCGACACTTCTGTTTTCAAACCTTTCTTATTGGTTCCGCCTTGTTTTCCAACTTTCCTTATTGGGTCTTTCTTGTATGCTCTGGAAGTGCATTCAATCAATGAGTATGAACATTGTACGGTATTTAACCCTGTGCGCCACTGAGTGAAGCGGCAGTCTCCTGAGAACCTACTCTGTGTACTTCTAGGATAACTGTACTAGCTGCAGCTAAATAAATCTGATCTTCTAATGCCGACAGAGTGTCCCGTGTCTCTGTGTAGCGAAGCAGGTGAACTCCGGAGACTTTGGGCGTACCCTGTGCCGCCAGACCCAAAAGGTTCTGGTTCTTCAACTGGCACCCAACGTGGGGCGGCTTCAGTGGTACCGGTTCTGCTCGAAGGTCATGAGGAACCCCACAAGAAAATTCCGGAGGGTTCGCGAGCCACACTAAGCGACCCCTGTATGTCGAAAGTGGACCGAAGGTCTTTTGCAGCTCAGTTACTCCTTCTTGACAGCTACTGACGACTGCTGCCCTGACTGCCGCCCTGCTTTGGCCCTTCCTTTGATGATGTATGGTAAGGCGAGATGATAGACGGGCCTCTGTTGGTGGAAGAAGACGTCCTTAGTTAAGTATTTTCGTGGGTCGTGCCCACAAGTTTGGTTCTTTGATTGATTTCTTTGGTTTCTTAGATTTATCTTTTGCAAATAGATAAAGCCGAGGGTAAGGGCATTTGTGCTGCGTAAACTGAGTTTTACTCCCTTGAAGTTTGTGAACAGACAGGAAAAATCTCGAGATGCCTGGTCTGACTAAGTTTGGAAGAATTTGTTGTCTTGGTTGTAATAGGGATTCCCGACTTGAGGACTCTTGTCCGATTCCTTCAGTTGGAACTCCCACATATGAGCTCTATTCAAAACATGGTATCTGCCCCATTGCCTTTAACGAGACATGGACCCGATACACGAAGAAAGATGGTGTTCTCAAATGGCCAGAAAATGGTAGTTTTGATCCTGATGTGCTAGATAATTTGGAAGCAGTTTTATTCAAAAGAAAAGCCCGGCCGGCAATGTTTGACTCTTTCCGCCTTTGGCGTAAGGAAGCCAAACAGAAAGAAATTAAACAAGCAAAACGAGATAGGAAAGCACAGGGTATGACAATTATACAGGCTGCCCAACAGTTCAAAGACGATGAAATTGATAATGCGACTGAAATTTCAGAAAGACAACATCGTATGGCGATAGATAAATGCTATCCGGTGTTGCCTGTTTCTCCTTCTGATAATAAGAAAGATATAGAAGAAGATCCCCTAATGTCCCATTTATTAAGGTTGCCTCCGCCCTATGCGCAAAATGCCAATGTACCTCAGCTGTTACAGCCTGTTCAGCCACCAGTGGTATCTCCGCCTGTTCCGGCTGTTCAGCATTTGCCTCCTCCAGTATTACCGCCCTTGCCGGTTTTACCGTTAGTCTCAACTTCTTTACCCTCATCTCCTGATCTTAGATCTCCTTTGCCTTCTGCTCCTCCTGCAATTACCGGTTCTTCTCCTGTCAGTTCGCCTAATACTCTGTCTTCAATTCTTATGTCTAATTCTCCGTCTGTGCGTAAGCGTCTCACAGACTCTGTCACTAGTATACTATCTCTTTTCTTTGAAGGTTTAAATCTGTCTCCGGCTTTTGTTCGAAGACAATCCCGTAGTCAGTTCCCAGATTTTGAGGAACGAGAGAAGTTAGACTCTCTTGCACGAAGATGGATCAAGAAGGGTCCACAATACAGTGTGCTTGATATTATGCCTACCTTTTTGCAATGGAATGCGCCTACGCAAAGATACGTTTTTAATGTAATGTGTGACACTCTCATTAAAGAATGGGAAGATGTAAGTTCGAGTCCGATCCCACAAGATCATGCTAAATGTTCAGACTGATTTTGAAAAAGGACTTATTGTGGGTTCTAAGGTTGAGGAAGCTGTAAGGACGCTTATCTCTTATAGATCCTTATTGTTTTCTCAGATTTTCCTTGATTCCGATCCGTCGGTTAGACTGACATCGAAAAATTATCCTATGAGAGAGGTTACTCCAGTATGGAAGGAAGAGGTTGCGGCAGTAGGTGCTAATCCTCTTATTCCTGCTCATTTCCAACGTATATGGGTACATGTCCCCTGGAAGAGATCTGAAGTTTTGGCCCTTAAGCAGACTCTACCAAATCCTCGTAAGAACCCTGCAGGTTATTATAAAGAGTTATCGCAGACAGTTGATGCTTGTATTATGAACCTAGCAGATATTGACATGCTAATGGGAAATGTAGTCCCACAGACAATATGGGCTAAAATTCGTAGAGAGTATCACGCGCAGAAACTAGGTGCTACTGGAGAAGTGTGGCTCAATGATGAGAGTGGCAGACCCTGATGCAGAGGTCTAGCCCGGGACCAGGGTTCAATTCCCCGCCTCGGCGGGTATTGGGCTCAAACATTCCACGGACCTGATAATTCTCGCCTCGGTGCTATTCTAATCATGGAGTCCCACTCTGCAACTCTGGGCAATAGCTTGCTTAATCCCCACAACGGCCCCCACAACGCTAAGGATGCCTGGCCTTCACCTTGGGGGTGCCCAGGAGTGGACGCCTCACAGGGAAAAGCCAGGATGGGTTCCACAGCGGTATTCGTACAAGCGCCGAGAGGCCTCCGGGCAGTCGTACTTGGGATGTTATAACTAATACAGATAGAGACCAAGTGGGTGGCACAAAGCCTGACGCTCTGATCTCGGAACTCCCAGGTAGAATCATTACGTTAATGAAAACTATGATGCCTGCATTCTGAGTTAACTGGGATAAACTAGCAGCATGCAAACAAAAGAAAGATGAAAGTGTCTCTGACTTCTTTACTCGTTTCGAGGAGACATTTATCGACCACAGTGGTCAAGATATGGCTACAGAGGGTGGACAGCGATTATTAGTGGACAAATTTGTATTCAATTTGCTTCCCGAGCTGTCACATAAATTAAAAGATTCAGAAAGTTCATGGGCTGTTTCTTCTTCTGCCCAGATATTGGCTACTGCACAATATTACGAGAACAGAGATAAGGAAGAAAAAGAAAAGCAAGAGAAAAAGACGAAAGAATTAAAAACGAAGGTTCTCTTGCAACAAGCCTATCCGCCACGTTATGCTCAGCCTCAAATTCAGCAGCCCCCGCAGTTTCAGAGGTTGTATCAAAAACCTGAGCCATACAATCCGCGACCTTTTTTAGGTCCTAATTAATGTGCCTATTGTAGAGAGAAAGGTCATTTTAAGAATAGTTGTCCGGTTTTATTGCAGCGCAATGGAGCGTTACCTGCTCCACGAGGTCGTGCTGGCCTCCAGTCAGAAAACAGAGGTAGAGGTCGGGGTATGTTGACTCAAGAACAGCATGGCCTACCTTCTCCCAATTCCATGAACTACTTTGATCAGCAAAATGTGAGGTCTGCACAGTATTACAATGAAGACCATTATGTTGAAGGCGAGAATGAGAGTCTTCATGCCAACTAGGACAGCCATGGACAAAGTAAGGGAGTTGTGCCAATCCCAGTAGATCAAAATGGACCTTATGTTAACGTCACTACAATGGGTGTTTCAGAGCCATCTCTTCTGGATACTGGAGCAATGAGAAGTTCTATCATTCATTCTAAACTCCCTGGGGCACCTTTGTCTGGCTTAACGAATGTTTCCGTAGGATTTTCTGGCGCCCCTGTTCGCAATCCAATTTCTTGCCTTTTGCCTATTTCAGTTGGTCCTTATGATTTGGAAGCTCCACTTCTGTTAACGAATGGTTGCGGTGATAATCTGTTGGGTCTAGACCTATTGAAAAGAATGCATGCTACAATATATTGTTCTCCTTCTGGCGTACATCTTACTCTAGGACAGAAATTGGTCTCCCCAATGTATTTGTCCAAAGATCAGTTTCCACCTGAATTACTTTCTCTTCCAGCAGCACTTTGGACCACGGGTCCGAACGATGTGGGTTGTCTTGAGATTCCACCATGTTGTCACTCTCAAGCCCAATGTTGAATTACCACGCATCCCACAGTATAGAATTTCTGCTGAAGGTGAGAAAGCGCTTTTGGGAATCATTCATGACTTGATTCAGAAGGGAGTGGTTGAAGAAACAAGAGGTAACACATGCAATAGTCCTATTCTTCCTGTTCTTAAACGCACTGATCCTTCTCAGCCTCCTGTGTACCGTTTCGTAATTGATCTGCGAGAAGTAAACTAAATTGTGATCCCACAATTTCTTGTTGTTCCAGATATCACTGCTTTGTTGACAATGATAGCTTCCACAGCGACTTGGTTTTCTGTTATCGATCTAAAGAATGCCTTCTTTAGTATTCCCATTGCAGAAGAGAGTAGGGACATTTTTGGTTTCTCTCTTGGAGGCCGAAGCTTCCGTTTTAAGCGCGCACCTCAAGGTTATTGTGAAAGTCCCTCTATTTACAGTCAAGCTTTAAAATGTCATCTTGATACTTTTCATTTGTCGTCTGGTGCTGCTCTTATCCAATATATGGATGACTTGTTAGTCGCCACTGATTCTGCAAAGATGTCACTGTTGCATTGTTACGCCACTTGTTTAAACTGAATCACAAGGTATCACCTTCCAAACTACAATATGTTTGTCGAGAGGTTACCTATTTGCGTCATCTCCTATCAAAGGAGGGACGACGATTGACACCAGAACGAATACAGGCGATTGCGCGAATGTCTGTACCATCCACACAAAGGGAAGTACGTGCCTTTCTGGGTATTACTTCTTATTGTAGACAGTGGATCCCTAACTTCTCTCTAATTGCCAAACCTTTGTTGGCACTCACTTTAAAAGATACGCCTTAGCCCCTTCCATGGACTGATGAGTGCCAAACAGAGTTTCACTGACTTACGTACCGCTCTGTGTTCTGCTCCTGTACTAGGCACCCCAGATTACACTAAGCCTTTTACGCTCTATGTTCTCGAGAGAGAAGGTTGTGCATTGTCAGTTTTAACACAGCAATTTGGAGACAAACAGCGGCCATGTGCCTATTTTTAGGCTACGTTAGATCCTGTAGCTAAAGCATTGCCTAGTTGTCTCAAAGCGACAGCAGCAGCAGCAATTTCTATTCGACAGTCTGCTGGAGTGGTGTTGGATAACACTCTCATTGTCATGGTGCCACATGCAGCAGAAACTTTGCTAAACAGAACGAAAACACAGCATCTTACGAGTGCTCGTTTAACTGGTTACGAGCTGCCACTTTTGGCTAGTCATATACACATCAAGCGATATAGGGGCATATTAACAAGCCAGGTGATAAAATTATCGCCGCTTTAGCGGCAGAAAACTGCCGCTAAAACGGCGATAATGGGCTTGATAATATGCTCTATGGAATTCCAATTGAAGCCCATGTTAGATGTGAAGTACGTCTAACATGGGCTTCAATTGGAATTCCATAGAGCATATTATCAAGCCCATTATCGCCGTTTTAGCGGCAGTTTTCTGCCGCTAAAGCGGCGATAATTTTATTGCCTGGCTTGTTAATATGCCCCTTAATACCTTAAATCCAGCTACTCTGTTGCACCTTCCAAATGAGGAAAGTGTTGAGGATTAGCATGATTGTTTCTTCCGTACTGAGGAAGAGACAAAAGGAAGAATTGACCTGAGAGACACACCGCTAGAGAATCCGGATGGAACTCTATGGGTAGATGGTTCCTGTTTTAGGATGCCTAATGGAGATACAGTTTCAGCCTATGCTGTAACTACCTTACATACGATTGTGGAAACTGCACGCATTAGACACAATTCAGCGCAAGCAGCAGAATTGATAGCACTAACAAGAGCTTGTGTATTATCGAAAGGGAAAAGAGTGAACGTATACACTGACAGCCAATACGCTTTTGGTGTAGCGTTCAACTTCGGGCGTCTCTGGAAGGAAAGGGGTTTTCTCACTTCACATGGCACCAAAATACAACATGGTCAGTTAGTGACTAATCTCCTTGAGTCACTTGCCTTACCCACCCAAATAGCGATAGTGAAATGTAGTGCACACAAAAAGATTACGGATGATGTTGGTCGGGGAAATGCGTTTGCAGACGAAATAGCAAAGAAGACAGCGAGAGATTCAATGAGTCGAATGTATGTGGCAGGACCTGCGAATTGGGTCAGAGAGAGAGGAATGTATGAGAATACAGTGGAAAGTGTAAAAGCGATTCAGAAAGAGGCTTCAGAGAGAGAGATAAGCAAGTAGATGAGATGGGTTGTTGGGTGGAATTATCTGAACATCAATGTTGGCTGTTACCAGATGCCTATGTTCTCTCAGTGGTTACTATGGCACATGGTCCAGCCCACTTAAGGGCAAAAGGCATTTGTAAAATTCTGGATCCAGTGTGGCAGAATGAAAGTATCCCAAAATGTGCAGACAATGTAGTAAAGCACTGTATTGTTTGTTTAATGTACTACCCGGGAAAGGGAACCCCAACTCTAGCAGGTCACTTTGCTCCTCCGACATATCCATTTGAGGTGTTGCAAATCGATTACATTCATATGGAGCGATGCAACAATCTCAAA
Source organism: Triturus cristatus (assembly GCF_964204655.1). NCBI lineage: Eukaryota > Metazoa > Chordata > Amphibia > Caudata > Salamandridae > Triturus > Triturus cristatus. The sequence continues at coordinate 835,149,272 of NC_140588.1, read as the reverse complement.
TATGTTCTGGTGGTAGTATGCGCCTTCTCAAGATGGATAGAAGCATATCCTCTAAAAGATAACACAGCTTTATCCACAGCTAAAATTCGACTAAAAGAATTCTTCCCCAGGTTTGGTTTGCCGCGCATTGTCTGGAGTGACAATAGGAGCGAATTTGTTGGCCAAGTCATGCAGAAAGTTTGTGCAGGTCTTGGTATTAAGCAAAAGTTCCACGCGGCAAATCACCCACAGTCAGCGGGTTTAGTAGAATGTTACAATGGAACCTTGAAGTTAAAATTAGCAAAGGTTCAAGCAAGCACAGGACTCAATTGGCCCGATGCTTTGCCGTTAGCTCTGCTATCCACCAGAACTGCAGTACACTCTCGTTTGGGACTTAGCCCATACGAAGTGGTGTTTGGCCGTCCGGCTAACGTATGGGGAATCCCTCGCCCTAAGAAATACTCAGACTTGCCATATCCAATGTTGATTGACTATCTGCATGACCTTACGACTAAATTGCGTGTTCTCCATCAACAGGTTCAGAGTGCTTTGCCGGAGGCTTCCACAGACCCAGGTCACTCCATCCGACCAGGTGACTGGGTCTGCATAAAGAATTTTCAGAGGTCCAGCAATTTGGAGCCCAGATGGCGGGAGCCCTGGATGGTCTTGTTGACCACGAGAACAGCAGTTAAAGTCGAAGGAAAGAAAATTGGATTCACGGTGTGCATTGCAAGAAAGTGCCTTTGCCTTTGCCTTTTGATCAGTGGGTTTGCAGAGGTGTTGGTGACTGTGAAAGTGAAAGAGTTCCACGATTCGTGCCTTTTAGTGATGCACACCTGAATGGGACACTGTCTGAGAAAGAGGATAACAACATTTTACAGGAAGCAATTCCATCACATCGTCGCTTGGATACGACTGAACCACAAACATTGTTCCAAGACCAGAATGTTCCGGGGAAGGAGCGATATCATTTAAGACCCAGACCAAAGAACATTTAAGACTCTTCTCCCTTGTGTAGTATTCTGTCCCGGTTGCAGGGTCACGGTAGGAGTCTAAGTCACGACCTGAGTAGTGGCAATAGGTCTGCAGGATCTTCAGTGTCATAGGACGGTGGAGCATCGTGACTTTAGTGATTGAGGAAGATTGCCGTGAGCATCCATTAGTAAGATGGAAACTACACTAGGTAATAAAGAAAGGAAAGAAGAAATGAAGAAAGCATCCTGTAAAATAATGTACAGTCGTTTCAGCATAACTTTATGTGCTATTATATCATTATGTATTGTTTTGGCGTTTATTAGTTGGATAATTCATGCTTTGCAGCCAAAAGATGCCTCCCCTTCTTCTTCCTCACTGCCTTCTTCTACTATCTCTCCACACCTCTTTCATACTCTTCCTTCACATGAACTTGTCAGAAGAACCAAATATTATAACAATTCCTTTATCCAGCTATTACATCAGCACCAATTAGTGATTAATACAACTGATTGTTGGGTGTGTGGCCTTATGCCACATACCACAGAGAAAGGAATGCCATATCTAGTTCTTCCTTTTTCTTATGAGGGTTCTGCTTTTGCTTACTTCGTCATCTTCTCCAATGCTTATCAAAGCAAATTCAGACGATCTGTTAGTTCACATATTAATTATCCGGACTTTAGTCATAGTTCTTTGATTAAGGGTATGGTAGCTATGGCTAAAATCATGGAAAACAGTAAAATCTCTGTTGACGAAAGAAATGCATACACTAATTGGAACGTCACCAAATATATGTCTAGTCTTAGTAGTAAAGTTGGAAAAGGAAAGTCCTCGCCGATTTGGACTATACCACATCAGGGTAACTTCTGCTTACAGATAAATGATCGCTCTTTTGACACTACACAAAGGAATAACTGCTCCTATACGTATGTTTATTCCTCTCAGAACTCGACTCCTCTAGCGCCGTCTCAAGGCACCTATTTTATCTGCTATAATAGAGCTTATACTTGGTTACCAACGGGTTTCTCTGGTACTTGTTATATAGCCTTTCTTCTTCCCCCTACTTACACTGCTTCCGCAAATCATCACCGAACCCGATACGGCAGAGGGATTATTGATTCAAAGGACACAGCAGGAAAAGAATGAGGAGATTTCCTTAAAGGTTTTCTTCCCTTCTGGGGTCCAATGACTAACAGCAGAAATATACGGCAATTGGTCCGTGTCGTAGAGACTACAATAGACATCACTGTAGGAGCCTTAAGCAACATCACGGCAGAACTACAGGCGGATCGTCTCATGACATTACAAAATCGAATTGCCTTAGACTTTGTTCTTGCCGATCGTGGTGGAGTATGCAAATTGATCGGGTCAAGTTGCTGTATTTTCATACCTAATGACGCTCCGACAGTATACCAAGCTATCTCCAAGTTGCACATAATCTCTGAGTCTATTCATCAGGACGAAGGAGATTGGTCTTTAACGGAATGGTTTTGGGGACTACTGTCTAAATGGGGTTGGAAAGCATTGACGTTTCTTGGTATAATCTTGACCATTATTTTCTCCTGTTGCCTTTGCATGCACTGTGGTCCCGCTATCTGTGACCTTTGTGCTACTATGTGCATCCCAAAACCCAAGCCACAAGTAACAGAAAACATAAGAATGATGTTACAGCAACAGCACGATGACCTCATGGCCATTGACGTGGACTCAGATTAACATGAGTCTATCTTGCCTGAGTTCTGGCAAAGGGAGGGTCTGAGGAACTTCGATTTTCGATCACGATCGAATCGACCCGCCATTTTGTGGCCCGCCGCCATTTTGTGTTACCATCACTCAGGCAGCACGGCGAACAAAGTCTATTCTGCTTTTTCTGTAGCATGTACGCCTTCTGCCTCTATTTGCAAAGCTGGTGTTAGAACTAACCGAGTACACTAATCCCTGTCTGGCTTTCCTAATCTCTGTCTCAACTATCTGTTGGCTCACACTATTCTTTCCTCACCTTATCTTATCGACTGGCCTTCACTGTCTCCTGCTAGCATTCTCTCGTTTCACGACTGTCCTCCAACACACACAAACATATCTCGCCACCTGCAAGTTAGTTATGAATCTGTTAATAAATTAGTTTGAGGGTGGGGTGACAAACATAGTTGGAGGAGAGGTCTCTTCGAGTCATCCGACACTTCTGTTTTCCAACCTTTCTTATTGGTTCCGCCTTGTTTTCCAACTTTCCTTATTGGCTCTTTCTTGTATGCTCTGGGAGTGCATTCAATCAATGATTATGAACATTGTACGGTATTTAACCCTGTGCGCCACAGAGTGAAGTGGCAGTCTCCTGAGAACCTACTCTGTGTACTTCTAGGATAACTGTACTAGCTGCAGCTAAATAAATCTGATCTTCTAACGCCAACAGAGTGTCCCGTGTCTCTGTGTAGCGAAGCAGGTGCACTCCGGAGACTTTGGGCGTACCCTGCACCGCCAGGCCCAAAAGGTTCTGGTTCTTCACAGTTAAATCATTTTCAAAATCCTTCAACCATTCTTCCCATTTTAGTTCTGGTTTACCTAGTTTCTGTAGAAAAGGTGCAGGCTGGATAACACCTTGATCAGTTGCCATAGTAATAATTGATACAAAGAATGAGAGTTAAACGAAATGCAAAAAAAAGAAATAAAATGAGATGTGCATGGATTGGTAAGGAAACCAAAGTATGAAGAACAAATAAGTCACTCACTCATCAGTAGTTGGAGAAGGTGCTGGAAATATGCAATATTTAGAAGACGCAGAATGAGCCTGAAAATGGCTGCAAAATGAAAGAAAAATGAGAATGCTGTTGGTGTGCGAATCACCGAGGCATCGCACAGATGAGGAAACGTTGAAAACAAACGTTGAAGTCATGAAGAAACATTGTGGTGAAGTCGGATATTCTGCAGATAACTTCACGACTTACCCAAAATGGCCGCTGTGCGTATGACGTCAGCACACTCCCACAATGCTTTGCGCTCTGCACGTGTGATGTCGGCGTAATCCCCGAGTACTCTGCCAGACTTCCTCTATTCCTTCGGAAATGGAACAGAGGGATATTGGAGCTTACGAGTGCTCGGAGTCCAAGATGACGCAATGGGCAGCCAAAAGAATTTTGATCTTTGAGTAGGTCGCGCGAGGCAAACAACGGTGAGTTCAGGAAAAAATCTAATTAATTCCTTTGATGAATTGAATTTCTGACCCACCTTCTGGATAAATTGTAGAAATCCTGATGGGTCGAGATGAACAGCACAAAACCGGTGAGCTCCAGTAGAGTAAAAAATCCTTGACTTAGGCAAATCAACATAAAACAATATGGAAAATATTACCAACTCCTAGTACCAAATTGTGGTGTGGGGCATGAAGTAGGAATGCTTTGAAGACTCCGTAAGTAGTTTCAGCAAGAAGGTTTATTTCCAAGGCACAAAGTAAAGGAGCCCACGGCAGAGATGCTGGCAGAGAAAAGCACCAACAGCAACTGTCGTGGAGGGACAGAACATAGGAGAATAGAATGCAACAAAGATTCTCTAAATGGAATTCATGTATTTAAAGGAACAAGAGTAATAAGAATGACATACTACAGCGAGTTGCCAAATAAGGTTCTGTTGAAGTGATCATGGGGACGTTTTATAGCAATGAGATAATTGTGCGTCGGTCACCCTCTGTTGGACCACATTGCACATTTTAGGGTATTTGGGCTCAGTTTCAAGAGCTAGCCAATGTTCTAATATGAGGTATCCAGATGCACTGCTTTAGATGGAATTACTTCCATGGATGGGTCCGTCTTCACTTTTGCTTTTATATTACAAATGCAATATGGTGCCTGTGTTGCACTCACAGCGGTTTCTACCTTTGCAGGAACTGGTAAACTTCATTTCTTTTTTTTACTTATATATGGTATTCCTGTAAAACTAGTAGTTGAATGGGACGTTTTTATTGATGGAATTGAGTTTACCTCGTACCCTTTTCGGACCTACACGAACCCGGCATAAGTACTACTAGTTAAATCGCAACCATCACATATCTATCACGGGTGATCTTCACAATATTTGTGTAAAGTTATTTGTCTTAACATTTATTCAGGATGTGAATATTACAAGGGAAATCCATCTATAAAACACTAATACGTGGGTTCATTACCGGTTTTCTAATTTTGAACCAACCGCACAGTGAACACTATTCTCTTTATCGTTGTATATCTCCCCTAAATAATAGGGTGACATATAGGATAAGATTACATGCTGAGGTCTAGATCCAGATACACTGGTTTACTGACAGGAAAATTTCCTTTGTCTAGGTGGACCTTTGGCTTGTTTCAAAGATTACACAGCTGATCAGTCAGTTTGTTTCCTACTAGATAATGAGATAAAGGGCTGAAAGACCCTTCTGCTCTTTACCTGCATGTGGGTTCAAGTTTAAGGGCACCCCGACCCTGGGATTTCTATCCAAATAAATGACTTGTGGAGTCTAAGACTTGAGAGCACACATCAACTGAAGAATGTATCGCAATTACGAACTGAATATACAAATTAACCATAAATTGGATTTATATGAATTTATACAGGACCCCTTTCAGGGTTCTAACTTGTAAATGTAGGGTGGACATTCCTCCTTTGTGTGCACCACTTTCATTTCTCTCCATACTTTGATACATTATGTTACTTGTCAGGTGAGCGCTGTGAGAAACACCATGTTTTCATCCTTCCTTATGGTTACAGGTTTAAGATGGAGAACAGATTGGAGAATTGTCAGATAATGAAGATTGTGAATGACAGATGGCTAATGTTGTGTGGATGGATAGAGGATCAGTTATTCAGTTCTAATAGAGACCAGATATTGTCAATGACTGAAATTTCAAAGGTCTGATCAAAAAATTGTTGCCAAAAATATTAATTTGCCGGTGTTAATGCAAATTTACTGGAACATTACAAAAAAGCAAAACTTTCCATTCAGATGTGAAAAGTTGGTGCCTCCAAGAACTACTAGAGGAAGGGTTGTAGAATTAGCACAATAAAGTAATTTAAGCAAGGCTCTTAACAAAAGAGGTTCAATGAAAAGCATAAATGGCTGGACATGGACCAGGATCTTTAGCAATTAGTGGGATTTTGTTTTGTATGTGCACAAAATCATAAAATATTGTACAGACAATTTGGAAGTTGGTTTCCAGAAACTGCATGAAAAAATGCAGGTTTTTACTAATGTTATATGCTTTTCATGTGCCTCATCCGAGTCAAAAGTACAACATTGATTTTGTGTACCATAGGTCCAAAGTACTTTGTAGTAAAGTTTATTAAAAAGTCTGATACTGATTTGAACATAAGTTAATACTGGTAAAATGATGTCTGATAATTAGAACCAAATTGTGTTGGAAACAAGAGAATGTTTACCTGGTATAGAAAGTAAGGATTTTAGAAGAGAGCAAATTGCACCTTAGGCCTTGGTAACTGTTTGTCAGAGATAGTGATTCTGTTAAATTATGCTATGTTATGGTAATTGGATTTACACAGTGCATGGCTACACAGGAAGGGTTTTCCAGCGTGACAGGCCCTCAGACCAGGAGAGAGGGTATTCCATAGTATGGGGCCCAAAAAACAGAAAGCTCAACCTCCTTGCCAAGATCTCCTGATTCTGGAAACCAAAGCAAGGTCAAGATTACTTGACCGCAGAGATCAACTAGGTGTATAAGGTGACACCCAAGATCTAAGATAGGTAGGGCCGGAGTCAGATACACATTTATGCACATCACACAGTGCCTTGAAGAGCAAAAAACACTCAATAGGGAGTCAATGAAGTTCCCAGAATAGATTGGCAGTTGAAGTGCACTGCGGGGGGGGGGGAAATAAAAGCCTAGCCACCGTATTTTGCACAATCTGCAGCCATCTAAGTAAACTCATCTTGCCCCTAGATAGAGAATGTTTCCATAATCTAATATGGGAAAAACTAAGGACTCAATGAGCGTTCTTTGGACAGAGCTGTGGAGACAGCATAACATTTTCTTAAGCCATCTTAGGATGCCAAAACTGTCAGGCCCAGCTTCGCAGGATCCGGTTGCAGCAGAATAATGGTCCACCTCCAGATATGACCCACACCCAACCACTATAGGGAACTGGGTGTGCGAAAGATCAGGCGGGGGAAAGGAAGGGAAGGGACAGCAGTGGAGTAAAAGGATCTGAAACAACAAAACAGACAGGAATAACGTACATATAAATCACTACTCTCAATATAGTCTCACTAGTACACCAGACTTGACCAAAGGTCACAATCCCTGTAGCCCGCCGGCTACCAATGCCCTCTGGGGCCTATTAACCCAAAGAAGAAAAACCGAAAACACGCACTTCCAACAACAGTGCTGACTTAACTATAGCGAGTTTACTCCCTACTCCCCCAGTAGTCCCGCTCCAAAGTCATGAACAGAAGATCCACTGGAGATGATGCTCTCCCTCGCTGTGACCCCTATAGTCTTTCCCTATGCTCTTGCGCCCCGGGTCGGTCCTGACCAGCCAGTACCGGTGACTCTGCTCCAGGCAACCTGTTCCCCCGCGAGCTAATGTCTCGTGAATGGCCCTCCTGGTTTACTCACCGAGGAACTATCCACTTACGGCTCTTGCTCCGGTTTATTTCAGAGTAGACGGCGCCCCGCCGAGGTTCCCTCACCTGTCGGCCGACGCCTCTGCTGAAACGCTCAGTCCTCCGATAGTGCGTGCCACGCTATGAAACTCCCGTGACCTGTACGGTCACGTCTCAGGGGCTGCTCGCACCAACGGCTTGCTCGTCGTCAAGGGCGGTTCGCGTCCTCCGCTCACACCCTCTTCTCTCCGTCCTGCTCAGCGCCGTATCTCCAACGGCGATTCGCGTCCTCTCTCCTCCGCTCGCCGCCGAGGAAGAGTGAATTTCATGTGTCCCCAGAATTACGCGCAGCTTCCTGTGCGCCCGCGCTTCCTTTATCCGGTGAGCTCCCCGAGGCTCCTGGGTAATGTAGTTCTTGGGTGGCGCGGCTCGGTCGGATCCTGACAGTTGGTCCCCCTCCCCTAGCGCCTACCAGGCCCGGGTTTAAGAGGGAATCGGCGGTGAAAGGAGCGTATGGCTCGGGGCGCGTGTACATTGTTCCACGGTTCCCATGAGTCATCTTCTGCAGGATATTCTTTCCAGGAGATGAGGTACCACAACTCTCCTCTTTTTAGCTTGGAATCTTTTATGCTCCGTACCTCGTATTCCAGGCCTTCATCCTGTAGTACCGGAGGTGGAGCTTGTTGGCGGACCCCTCGTGCCGGCTTTAGAAGGCTGCAATGGAATACCGGGTGAATGCGTAGCGTACCCGGTAACTTTAATTTATACGTCACTGGATTGATTTGACGGAGTACCTGGTAGGGCCCTATGTAGCGGGGATGAAAGATGCTTCGCATCTTAAATCGGATGTTCTTTGTTGACAACCAGACTCGATCCCCGATCTGGTACTGCGGTCCCTCTCTTCTGTGCCTGTCTTCCCATCTTTTATAGGTTGCCTTAGCGTGTATTAGGTGTTTTCTCACCTGTCGATGTACTGAAAGAAGTTTCTTGGTTTGTGACAGTACCAAGGGTTGATTTCGTATTTCTTCGGGAATGGAGATGGGCAGAACCTTTGCTTCGAATCCGAACGTGGCATGGAACGGAGAAAGGCCAATGGAACTGTGCCACGCATTATTATATGCCAGTTCCGCCATCCAAAGCATGTCGATCCATGAATCCTGAGCCTCTCGGGCGTAACATCGAAGGTACTTTTTTAGGGTCTGGATCAACCTTTCCGTTTGCCCATCTGTTTGTGGGTGGAAACTGGTTGATAGAGAAGATTCGATGTGCAGGGCCTTACACCATCCTTTCCAAAACCTCGCTACGAATTGCGGGCCTCTGTCCGAAATGATGACTTCGGGTAGGCCGTGCAACCGGACCACATGGTGTAAGAGGAGTTGTGCCGTGGCACTGGCGGTGGGGAGATTAACACAAGGGATGAAATGCCCCATCTTCGTGAGCCCATCCACCACCACCATGATGGCGTTGTTTCCTTTCTCTTGAGGTAAGCCTGTGACAAAATCCATACTAATGTTTTGCCAGGGGCGACGTGGAGTGGGTAAAGGCATGAGTCTTCCTTGTCTTCCCCTTGTGTCCGTCTTCGCTCTCGCGCACACTTCACATTGCGCTACCCAGGAGGTGATGTCCTTGGGAAGAGAGGTCCACCAGAAGTGGCGTTGTACTATTTGCATGGTCTTTTTTCTTCCGGGATGACCTGTTAACGGGGAGACGTGACACCATTCGAATGCCTTTTTCTGTAGTTCTTTGGACGGCAGGAATATTTTGTTTTTATAAAACGGTAACCCGTCTTTCACTGACCGATCGACCTTACCTTGCGCCCAGTTCTCCCAATCCACCCGTGGGTTCTGTTTTCTTATTTCCGACAGAAAATTTTCCGCTCGGATCACGCATAACACCTTCGAGGGATGGATTATGGGTTCCAGCTTATTTTCTGGAGGAACTTGGTCGGAGGTCTTCTGTCTGGACAAGGAGTCCGCTTTCTTGTTATCCGCTCCTGGACGATAGGTCACTATGAAATCGTACCCAGCGAAGAACAGCATCCACCTCATTTGTCTTTGGGAAAGGTGTCTTGCCGATTTCATGTATTGGAGGTTTCGGTGGTCTGAATATACTGTGACGGGATGTTGGGCTCCCCAGAGATAATGCCTCCATTCCTGAAAGGCCTTCTTAATAGCTAAGAGTTCTTTTTCGGCCACAGTATAATTCCTCTCAGCGGGATTTAGTTTTCGGGACATATATGCCACGGGGTGTAGGTGACCTGTGTCTTGATTTCTTTGCGAGAGAATGGCCCCAATTGCCTCGTCTGAGGCATCAGCCTCCACCACGAAGGGGTGTTCTGGTCTTGGGTGCGCTAGCACAGGTGCAGTCGTGAAAGCGTTCTTTAGATATGCGAAAGCCGCTTCCGCTTCGTCAGTCCATTGAAATGGCACTCCCTTTTTCAGCAATCTCGTGATAGGTACTGCTACTTGCGAGAAGTGTTGGATAAATCGGCGATAGTAATTCGCAAAGCCCAAGAAACTTTGGACCTCACGTACGTTCTTGGGAGTGGGCCATTCTTGGACTGCCACCACCTTTCTTTCTGCCATGCGCAACCCAGTCGGACTAAGCATGACTCCTAGGAACTCAACCTGAGTCACTCCAAATTCGCACTTACTTAATTTGCAATAAAGTGCATGTGATCGTAGGGTATGCAAGACTCGACGTACTTGATGAACGTGTTCTTCTGTGGTGTCCAAATATATAAGGATGTCGTCAATATAGACCACGACACAGACATCCACATATTCCTTCAACACATCGTTCAGAAAATACTGGAATGCCGCCGGGGCGTTGCACAACCCGAACGGCATTACAGTATATTCGAACAACCCTTATCTGTTTTTAAACGCCGTTTTCCACTCATCCCCAGCCCGTACGCGTACCAGATGGTACGCTCCACGTAAGTCCAAACGTGTATATATTTTTGCTTCTTTTACTTGGTCCAATAGGACCGGGATGAGTGGTAACGGGTACCGATTGCGAACGGTGTTTTTATGGAGAACGCGATAGTCCACACACGCTCTCAAGTCACCGTTCGCCTTTGGAATAAAAAACAGGGGCGAAGCTGCCGGGGACCGGGATGGTCTTATAAACCCTATGGCGAGGTAATGGTCCAAATATTCTCTCAGGTGTTTCGTTTCTGGCCCTGAAAGGGCATATACCCTACAAGCCGGGAGGGTGACCCCCTCCACTAGGTCTATACGACAATCGTATTCCCTGTGTGGAGGCAGTTGCTCGGTGTCTTTTTCGCTGAATACATCCTGATATTGTGAATATTCGGCGGGCAACGATACGTCCCTTTCGGCTGCAGTGGCTAAATAGTGAGGATGGGCAAGAGACTCGCGCTGTGGGCGGCAAGTGAGGGGAACGAGATGGTCCCGACAAACGTCGGAAACAAACCGCACCGTCTTGTCTTTCCAATCTATCGTGGGATTGTGCAGTCTTAGCCAAGGCATGCCTAGAATCACCTCATATTGAGGGGCATCGATTATATTGAAAGAGATCCTTTCCTGGTGTTTCTCCTCCCCTACTCCCACGCTCATGAGTAGCTCCTCGGTTTGTTCCACAATCAGCCCTGATTTAAGCGGTTTTCCATCCACCGCGTATACTTCCTCCGCGGTTCCCCGCGGTACTCGGAACAATCTTAGGTTCGTGACCAACCCACTATCAATAAAGTTCCCGGTGGCTCCTGAATCCACCATGGCCTTAACCGGATGACAGGAATCCCCCTGCGTGAGAGAACTGAGGAGCACGATATGGGCTTCAGTATCTGGAGCTTCTGTGTTTGCCAGAGAAGGCAGAAGCCATCCGGATTCCTTATCCTGTTCTCTCCCTATCTTGGTTTCGGCTTTACCCATAGGGGCCAAGGTGGATACCGCTACCCTCTTTGGTCTGTTCCACATGTCGTTGGGCTTCGGCTTATTAGGGCATTCCCTGACGTAATGTCCTTTTTTGCCGCAGTACATACATAAGCCCTGTACTCTCTCTCTCTTCTCGGGTTAGTGGGCTCTTTACTACCCCTATCTCCATTGGTTCAGAGGAGGTGTCAGGGCTTACTTCCGGCTTACGTACCGGTCTCTCTCCTCTGTACACTCCCTTGTCCCACCTTTTCTTTTCTCCTCGAGCCATCATCCTCCCATCCAACCGCAAGGTCAAATTAATCATGTCCGTGCAAGTGCGGGGCTGTGGATCTATCTGTGCTAGCACGTCCTTCATTTCCTCACGTAGGCCTTGATAATATAGGGACATACGTTTCTCCTCTGGCCAGGCGGTTTCTGCCACCAACCGCTGGAAGGTGGTTAGATAGGTGATTAAGTCGCCTCTCCCTTGTTTTAGTTCTAGTAAGTCCCTGTCGGCACTAAGCGTGGTAGCTCTCCTGTCGAACACCTTTTCGAACTCACTTCGAAACTCCTCCCAATCTGACAATACCTCGTCATTGTTTCTGACAAGAGGAACCGCCCAATTAGCGGCATCCCCCACCAAGTACGATATGGCGAATGCCACTCGGGAATGGTTAGTGGGGAACGACGCTGGTTTGCAGGAAAAATGAAGCATAATTTGTGCCAAAAAGACTTGCACCTTCAGGGGGTCCCCCGCATATCTCTCAGGACTTGCCAGGGGGATGGGCGGAGGCACAGTGACCTGAATCTGCGACGCCGCCGACGCGGCGTCAAAAGGATTCCTTGACATTCTCTCTACTCGGTCTCTCAAAGCTGCAGTTTCCGCTTTAGAAGCGACCAATTCCTGCTGAACTGCCAGCAGCGCCTGAAGAACCTCGTCCATGGTGGCCATGGCCTACTGCAACCGAGCCGGGCGAAGCTATATTCGTGGGCGCGTAATTCTGTCAGGCCCAGCTTCGCAGGATCCGGTTGCAGCAGAATAATGGTCCACCTCCAGATATGACCCACACCCAACCACTATAGGGAACTGGGTGTGCGAAAGATCAGGCGGGGGAAAGGAAGGGAAGGGACAGCAGTGGAGTAAAAGGATCTGAAACAACAAAACAGACAGGAATAACGTACATATAAATCACTACTCTCAATATAGTCTCACTAGTACACCAGACTTGACCAAAGGTCACAATCCCTGTAGCCCGCCGGCTACCAATGCCCTCTGGGGCTTATTAACCCAAAGAAGAAAAACCGAAAACACGCACTTCCAACAACAGTGCTGACTTAACTATAGCGAGTTTACTCCCTACTCCCCCAGTAGTCCCGCTCCAAAGTCATGAACAGAAGATCCACTGGAGATGATGCTCTCCCTCGCTGTGACCCCTATAGTCTTTCCCTATGCTCTTGCGCCCCGGGTCGGTCCTGACCAGCCAGTACCGGTGACTCTGCTCCAGGCAACCTGTTCCCCCACGAGCTAATGTCTCGTGAATGGCCCTCCTGGTTTACTCACCGAGGAACTATCCACTTACAGCTCTTGCTCCGGTTTATTTCAGAGTAGACGGCGCCCCGCCGAGGTTCCCTCACCTGTCGGCCGATGCCTCTGCTGAAACGCTCAGTCCTCCGATAGTGCGTGCCACGCTATGAAACTCCCGTGACCTGTACGGGCACGTCTCAGGGGCTGCTCGCACCAACGGCTTGCTCGTCGTCAAGGGCGGTTCGCGTCCTCCGCTCACACCCTCTTCTCTCCGTCCTGCTCAGCGCCGTATCTCCAACGGCGATTCGCGTCCTCTCTCCTCCGCTCGCCGCCGAGGAAGAGTGAATTTCATGTGTCCCCAGAATTACGCGCAGCTTCCTGTGCGCCCGCGCTTCCTTTATCCGGTGAGCTCCCCGAGGCTCCTGGGTAATGTAGTTCTTGGGTGGCGCGGCTCGGTCGGATCCTGACAAAAACAGGTGGCAGCCATCTTATAATAATTTGTTATCCAACCAAATTCACACGTTCTTGACCAAAGAGGCGGGCTATGAATGGTACCATCACCTCTGGCCGTAGATGGGAGCCCCAGAGTTGAGAAAAATTACCTACCAGCAGCCCCTCAATCTTATCCCCGTTTAACGTAAGGGAGTTGTAAAAGACAGCTGTTTAAGGCCTCTGTGCTAATATTTTCTTGAGTGGACAAGGACACAACAAATCTGAGTATCATTAGCATATGTCAAGATAGCAAGGTCACACTTTCCCGCAATGTCCTAAGTGGCCTTAAATAGAGGTTGAGCAAGGTAGAACTTAAAGTGGAACCTTGAGGGACTCCAGAAGGTAGAGTGTGTGGCTTGGAGCACTGCTGATGAGAATGGACCAGAAAAACACGGTCCAGCAAAGAAGAAGTCAGCCAAGAAAGGGCTGTGCCCTGCATGCCAATGGCCTCTAGTCTTTGAAGCAATCAAATGCTGCACTGAGGTCCAATAGGATAAGTGCGGCAGTGCTGCCATTATCCAATTGGTGCCTAAAATACTCCTTCACTGCAAAAAGAGCTGACTCTGTACTAAGTCTTGGTCTGAAATCAGATTGAGAGTTGTAGAGCAGGCCATTAGACTCTGTGAACAATGTAAACTGTTTGTGCACATGTTTTTCCAGCTCATTGGATACAGTGGGCAGTAGAGTAATCGGCCTATAATTTGTCAATGTCTTAGCACCTAGATTGGGATTCCTTAATAAGGGCTTGACCATTGCTTGTTTCCATGCCTTTGGAATCGTGCCTTACGAGAGGGAGGTATTTAAGAGCTGGTCGAGTAAATCCAACGGTTGTGAATCCAATTTACAAAACAACAAGGGAGGACAATGATAGAGAAGTAAACCTGACTTAATGGTAGATAGGAGAGATAAGAGAGTTTACTAATCCATAACCTGAAAGGTACTCATTACACATGACTCAACTGGGCAATAATGTTGAGGGACACATTTTGATGTAGGAGAGAAAGAAGCCTGAATAGCTCCCATTTTAAGGTAGCTAACTTCTCAGTTGTGAGAGAGGAACAGCTAGAGTTATGTTTATGGGACCAGAAAGCGTTTTTACAACTTGAAAAAGAGTTTGTTCAGTTTTGGCTGCGTTAAACTTGTTCGAAAAGTAAGATGCTCTGGCAGCTCTACAGTTTTTATAACACTGTTTTAAAGCCAGCTTATAGTTGATTTTGTCCAATGAGCACTAGAATTTATGGCCGTTTCTGTCATCCTAGGAGGATGTTAACATAATTCATCAAAATCCATAGATTTTATAAATGTTGTCAAACAACAGGTAGTGTAACCTAAAAGTTCTATCCAGAAAGCAAAGTCAATAGCTCTGGGCTGCTTGAACATTACAGAAAGAAATATGCAAATTTGCTTTGTAAGTAAACATCCCAATCCGATTGAGCATGTAAAATGCCAAAGTACAAAGTAGTCCCAGTAAACCCTTGGGAAACGTTACTGTTGATAACAGTTTTATCATGGTAAATCATCCTTCAAAATCAACATAGTGCAGAAATGATTACATCCTCTCATTAGAGAGAGTGTTACTGTCACAAAAGGGCACAGTGACTACTACTGATTAAATTTAGCAAAAAGTGGTTCAACAGAGATCATATGTTATATCAATCTGATCACCACTTGTGGATTCAAACAGAAATAATGGAGAGGTGATAATTCCAAAAGGTAAACATTTAAGAGGAACATGTAGCAATGTCCTGAATTCTTTAATTAAAGATGGACAAGCAAATATAATGCGCACATGATTCTGTTTTGTATTTGCGTAGCCTGCATACCTGAGTTCCTGGTCACTCTGCCCATTTGAGAAAAAATTCCAAATTAGAAGGTTTTGAAATAGTAGCTGCATTACCTTAGTTTATACTAAGCTAGACAAGTGACCGCTAGATATTTCTGCAGACAAAGTTGTTTGTTACCTTTGATTACTGACTAAGCATGTTATGCTATGGATTTTGTAAAGCACTTGTTCCAAAATGGGCGTCTTGACACTGGTATCATAGAACCATAGGCATTGTCAACAGTCAAATAACAAAGACAATCCAGACTTTTGAAGAAACAGGACAATTAGGTTGAAAAAAAGGGCCAAGGTTTTTAGATCTTTCCTAAATTACAGAAGGTTGGATTGAGATCATAGTTGATTGGTTTGTAAATTCCACCATTTTGCTGCTGTATAAGCAAAACTTCTCTCACCCCAATAGGCTTTTTTTATTCTGGGGACTTGTACTTTGTTGGCAGTACTAGACCGTTGGGTACGGGGGAGATTTCCTGCAA
This sequence comes from Triturus cristatus, assembly GCF_964204655.1. Classification (NCBI taxonomy): domain Eukaryota; kingdom Metazoa; phylum Chordata; class Amphibia; order Caudata; family Salamandridae; genus Triturus; species Triturus cristatus. The sequence goes on along the minus strand of NC_140588.1, from coordinate 835,133,527 downwards.
GAAAGACGGATCTAGTCCCTTGTGAACCCAAAAAGCGCTTTGAACTGAATACTTTCCCAGAAGGGAAGCAAATTAAGTTCACTTGTAAAGTTGGAAACTGAGCAGAACTTCGGTAAATTCAGCAGGACTCTAGCTGATGTGGTTTGAAGAGTATGATGTTTATTGAGAAGACATACTTGATAGCCTACATATAGAGTGTTGCCATAGTCAAGTTTTGAAATAATTTCAAGAGCTATGATAACTGTTTTCTTATGCTCTAGTTGTAAAAATGATTTTTTAAGGATTTTCAACATAAAGAAGCAGGGAGAGGTCACCCGATTTGAATGTTCTATGAAAGTTAGTCTATTATCAAAGATGACACCTAAATTTATTGTCCTCTTTACTAGAGTCGGTAACAAACGAATATTCGGTGGCCACTAGGTGGAGTTCCAGAAGGTATTGCTGTTACCAAACAGCAGCACCTCAGTTTTTATCAGAGAATAGCTTTAGACAGTGTAGTTGCATCTGCTGAGCGGAAACTGTTCATGCATGTGCTGAACTGCAGAGCTACTCTTTCTGAATTAAATGAAACAGCTACCACTAACTGTGTATCAGTGGGTTATAAGCAGACCAAGAAACCATAGGATCTGATCAACTGAATAAGAGGGGTGATGTAAGCCTTAAAAAGGGTTGGACTTAAAGAGGACCCTAGCGTGACCTCACAGGGAAGCTTGAAAGGAGTGGAGGTATGACCTTCCAGGATCACTACTTGCTCTGTATTGGTAAGAAAGAAGATGATCAAAAAAGAGCTGTTCCTTTTATGTCTATTTTTTCAAGATACTTGATTAATGAGAGATGTTCCACCTTATTAAATTGGACTAAAGCTGCACTCTCTCTTTTGTCAACAATGGATCCAATCTTTTCAATGACAGCCAGAAGGGCAGATTCAGTATTATGTCTTGGCCTAAAACAGTGTTGGGTGAAGTCAAGACAGTTTCTGGAGTAAAGAAAGGAGGTAATCTCTTTGTTCATCGGTTTCTCCAATATGTTTGCCAGTAGTTGTAGGCGAGAGATAGGCCTATAGTTTTTCTCATCAGAGAATTCAACAGATGGTTTCTTAATCAAAGGCAGAATAGAGGATTTTTTCTATGCTGTTGGGAAATACCCCATTTCTAATATGTTATTCATTATTTTGTGGTAAGGTGGGCAGCGATTGTAACTGAGACAGGATTGAGTACCTCCGGAGGTCAAGGATCTGTAGGAAATCCAGACTTAATAGTTTTTAAGAAAGAAGCAGTTTGCTCTACTGAAAGAAGAGAGAACAAGGATAGGACAGGAGAGGAAATAGAACAGGTTTAGCCTGGGATTTCATTTTCCCGGTAATACCTGTAGTGGGACCAGAACTGGTAGGCTGACTTTGGAAGACGTAAAAAATTGTATTCATTTTACAGAAAAAGAAATTGGCTTGTTGGTCACAGAATTCTTGGTTGGGTGTGACCATGAATCTATCTCCAAAAGTTGAAAGGGTTCTGAGGGGCATTTTTTTTATCGTTGTCTGTCGCAGAAACTTATCGCCAACCTAGCTCTGTATTAACAACGCTCAGCGCATTGGTGAGAAGAATTCCAGCGATGGTGGGAAAAAGGGCGAACATTGCTGGAAATCCAGCGATGCTCACCAAAAACGTTGAAAACCTTGCTGATACGACCCTGTGGTCGTAACCCAAGAATCCACCTCCCATGCAAAGTATGCCCAAGTCTGGATTTTAGCAGACGTTAAAATACAGCGTTAATGGGCAGTCAGCACGATTTTGAGTATCGCTACAGTGGCCGGGGCATTGTTGTAAATATCGCGAAGCCCGGTTAGCGATATTCAAGTGTAGTTTTGTCAGGCATGCCTCCTTTGCATATCATTAGCGTTGCGATACTGGGTGTTTATAAAACGGGCGCAGAGGCATGGAATCACGCGGTAGCGTGTCCTTGATGATAATGCAATAAAAGTATTGCTGCTTTTTGCCCGAAAACAGACGCTAAAGCGGCGATAATGTTATCGCGGCCCCTTGATAATATGCCCCTAAGTGTTTTAAATACTCCCTTGAAGAGTTGCTAGCTGATTTTCTTTTGTCTGTAAAGAAACATCCTTTATAAAAATGTATATTTAGATTTTTTTCTCTTGACTATATTGTGTTCTCCATATTTGTTCCTGGTGTCTGCATTTATTCTTTACTTCCATGAGGTCTTGTGTGAGCCATAGTGCAGAAGACGCTTTCCGAAAAGTATTTTTTAGGGGTTGTGCTAGCTATGATACAGCATTGTTAATCCATGAATCATACGTGGCTGCGGCTTGTTCTAGGTCAGCATTAGTTGAGGGTAAGGTTTTATTTAATAGGTTATCTAATTTAGATGTGTATATTTTCTTCCAAGCCCGATTATTACACACCACTGTGGTTTTGGCTTGGTCAATCCTGAAAGTGGGGGAATTAAGTTTAACACAATAGCCTTACGATCCGTCCAAATTAAAGGTAGCAGTTTCTCAATCCTTATGTTTGAGTGGTTAGAAAGATGTCATCCAGTATGTGGCCAGCGGAGTGAGTAGATTGTTGGACTAATTGTTTACAGTAAAAACTTTGGAGATTATCCAGTAGCAGGCCTGTATTTTTGTTCTAAGAGCATTCTAGGTGGAAATTAAAATCATTTAAGATGATATAAGTGGTATAATCAGTACACGGTTCCGTAAATCCCAGTAGAGTTTGCAAAAAGTTATCTTTTGGTCCTGGGAGATGGTAAATGAGCAGACCATTAAAAGTGTAGGTATTGTGAACTTTTAACAAAAAAAGTAAAGCCTCAGAATTGAAAACCGTGGTTGAGAGGAAACAGTGCCACCTGTCCTGTGGATAAGCACAGGGGGGCACAACATATGTGTCCCCTGTGTGCATGCACACCAGTTCCTGCATCAAAAAGACTTTACAGTCCATGCCATGCAGGAATTGTTTTTGTCTTTGCCACTGCAGTGCTAATGTTCAGGACACCGCTGTGGGACATCAAAAGCAAAGCCCAGCAGACAGGAGAAAACTCCTAATTTGGCAGGAAGTCTGACCACGGCTTTGGCAGTGCGGTGGCGGGGTGGACTCAGTGCCACACCACCAAAGTTGCAATCAGGCCCTTAGTATTATGTGGGTATAGGGGAGCAGGCAGGCCATTTGGGGCAGAGTCATTAGCAGATATGTGTTTCCTGATTATGTGCTATACTTGTTGCAGGGTAATCTCAGTTGTACAAGGAGGGAGCCTTTTGATTGCATTAATAGGCAGCTTGTGTTGAGATGAGGAGCCTTCCTGAAGAGCAAAAATGTGAGTTTCCCTTGCATTGTGTGGCACATTCTAATTAGACATCACAACCGTCTTCTTTCCTGTTTATTTGCTGTCAAAACATCCTTTCTATTTTTGAGAGAGGTGTCAAACAATTCTATCTAATCTCTTTCTTACTGGTTCTTTTTTGCCTTCCAATTGAGTTTTTTTTACAACCTAGCCAAAGTATTTTGAACTTCTGCAGTTGTGTAGCATCATTGGAGATTTTATATAATAGCTTTGAATTTCCATTTTATTCTCCCCAGGCTTTCCTGACCTTCACAACATCTTGCTTTTAGCAACTTTTCCATTGTAGTATTTTTGTTGATCACTTTCACATCTTTTCATTATATTGTAACATGTGGAAGTAACAAAAGAGGCACAAACATGTAATCTATTCTGCTGATCATCTAGCTGAAATATGTGTATATGGCATTGATTGGTCATGTTGAAACTAACCATATAACACATGAAGCGCTGCACTGTTAAGAATGGGCACAAATAAGCTGCTAATGAATCATTTCTCTGAGGCTTTTTCATTTGAACCAGCACCCCAGGTGGCATTGTCTGCATAATCGTAATGCCTGGCCATTGTATTGGACTTATGGGTGGAGTTCAAATTGCCTTTGATTTTGCAGCACATATCATTGGAAGATTAGTGATAGTTGTTAGACCTGTCAGTCAGTCAGTCATATTAGCTTTCTTTCGATAAAAACATATCTTAAAAGCTGTGGGACACAAGTTAAAAAGCTATATTATAAAAAGTACAAAACATTTTATCAAGTAATAAATGTACCCTAAGTGACTAAATAACATAATTCATCAAAAAATCCTTGTGATGGAATAATTGACAGTAACATTAAAAATAGTATTTACAAGATAAAATATATAAAAAATACAATTCACATGGTGCAGGTAGCTCATAGCAGCGACAATACTTAGAGATTGGCTTTCAGGGTTCTCGATCTGATGTTCCATGCCCAACTCAGGAATTTGGCCAAACCACACGCATGTAGGGCTCGTGCATCATATCTTAAGATGCGCAACGCCACTAAGTGGCTACAAGTACCCAACTCCCTGCAGAGTGGTTTAAGCCATCGTTCCCTTAGCGCTTTATAGGCTGGGCACATGAACATGACATGAGCTATTGACTCAAGATTGGCTTTGCAATTCGGGCAGGAGGCTGATGTCTGATGGGGAGCCTTCCATCGAGCGGTCATTTCACGGGTGAGGAGCGAACCAACCCTGAACTCAAAAAACAGAACTCTGTCATAAGGTTTTTGTATGACATCTAGGTATGGTTCATAGTAGGCGATATGTTTATGTTGCATGAACTCCTCTGATAATCTGCCTAGTTAAGAATCAAGAAAACCCTTATTGCGGACCCAGGACCAATAAGCTTTCTTAAGTTCTGCCTTTGGTGGAGCAGTTCCGATTATTCACGCCTCTTTAAGGTCAAGGTCATACAGCAATGTTTTTAGGTCCTTAAGCCATTTGATTTTATGCCATCCATCCATGTTCATTATTTCGCTTAACCCCGCTGCATACTTTACTAATTCTGGGGTCCGCCACAAGCGGGCCCACAACGGAAGGGGGCGAAGTCTGGCCAAATCTCTAAATGAGTGGCACCCTAGATCTTGTAATAGGGGCCTAGTGGGGGTCCTCAGGGGCAGCATCATAAGATCTTTTAAAAATGTATTTTCTGACCTCACAATTTGATCTAAGTTAGAAAAACCACAGAGTTCAGCACCGTGAAGGGCTGAACTCACTCCTCTGGCCTTAAATATATCAATTGCGGGAGCAATAGGTTTGCTTGTTGAAGTACGATGCTCTTTGAGTATTGCCCTCACTACCCTTTTGTGGTTCAAAAGCATTTTTTGTATATGGGTCAGAGATGCGGATACCCAGGTAGTCAAACGTGTGACCCTCTCTAACGGGACAGAATTTAATACAGTTGGAGTTCTAAGATTCTTAGGGGGATTCAGCACCAAATACTTGGTTTTCTCAGAGTTAATGATCAACCCTCTATTGGTGCAGAATGACCGGAAGCTGTCCAACAAACTCTGCAAGCCCCTCGGGGTCTTGGAGATAAGAAGGGTGTCGTCAGCGAACAGGAGGGTGGGGATTTTTTTGTCCGCCAGGGCTGGTGCATCAGATGGTATTCGCTGCAGGTGCTCCACCACCCCATTCACGTACAAAGAGAATAGGGTGGGAGCTAAAACACAGCCCTGGCGGACACCCCTGTTCACCGGTATTCTGTCCGTCTTCTGCCCCTGGGAGCCCCATCTGACCTGGGCGTAGTTACCTTCGTGGAGACGCATCAAGAGATTTAAAATATACTTGGGAACCCCCTGGTCAGCTAGGACCTTACACAGGCGCCCTCGAGGGACTAGGTCAAAGGCAGTCTTTAGATCTATAAATGCAAGGTAAAGACTGCCTTTGCCTATCTTGACCACCTTCTAGTAGAGAAGAATTAACCTAAACACCTGCTCAATTGTCCCTGTACCTGCCCTAAACCCTGCTTGGTAGTCAGAGAGGATCCTATTTTCATCTGACCATTCCAAGATTCTCTCCAGCACCACCCTCCCAATAACCTTTTGCACTGAATCAATTAGGCTTATTGGGCGATAATTAGCAGGGTCGTCCCTAACACCCTTTTTATAAAAAGGGACCACCTCTGCTCCTTTCCAGGAATCTGGTATCGGAGAGCCGGTATCAATGGCATTAATAAGGATGGTAATGAATTTCTGCCCGAAGAAGATCTCCGGGAATGCCATCTGGGCCTGCTGCCTTAGCTGGGACTATACGCCGAATGGCGGTTTCCACTTCCAGTTCGGAAAAAGGATAGCTGTTTAAATCCCCCGAACCTATTCTGGGATCTGTTGATGTGTCTTCCAATGAGAGATCCTCAGAATTAGAATAAAGTTTCAGAAAGTGGTCGTACCAGATACGACTTGAGATGTTACAAGTGATTAATTCACTATCAGGCTGTGTCTTGATTCTAATGAGATTCCAAAACCGGCTAGCATCCCTCTCCAGACTGGCTGTTTTTAAATCTTGCCAGTGCTGCTCTTCACACTCTTTTTTGGCACTGGACACTGCCTCCTTATAGTCCCTTTTTGCTAGCTGGATCATAGGGAGCGATTTACTTGTAACTGCCAAAACCAGGGCGTTTTTTTTCCGTCTACAAGTTTTCGTGTACCACGTGTTATTGCTATTGGGCTTCTCGCACATTGGACGGTGACCTGCTCTAGTAGTTGAACAAAAGAAATTCCGAAGAGTACTAATTGTTTTTTCATAAATTTTAGGGATTTTCTCAGTAACATCAGGGTCCGTAGAAACCCCTCACAGTTCATCTAGAGCCTCTGCCACAGTTTCTCTAATACCACATAATTTCTTGTTGTCCAGAAGAACTCTATGCCATTTCAAATACCTATTACAGTTAGAGGGAGTTACTTCCCTTGTTGGCATTGGATATTCTAGACCAAAATAGCCAGAATTAGGCAACCATGAAGATTTTAGAATTAGAGAAAGTGGATTGTGGTCGCTGTCAACTGTCGATGTTATCACCATATCTATTAGGTGCAGCCACAATTTATAATTCAGTAAGATCTCATCAATTCGCGAGGAGGAACCTACCCTGTTATAGGTATGTGCCCCTTTTACATCAGATAGTGACCTGCCATTGGTTGCCCTTAGCCCATGTTCTACGGCTAAAGAATTTAGCTGGACAGACAACTCGGTCCATCTTTTTATCGTCGGGATACTCAGCAAGGGAATTCCCCGCTTTGCATCATCCTCTTCAATGCCTAGCACATCCTCGGCAGCAAGAGGTTCAAAAGTGCAATTGAAGTCTCCCGCTCCCAGGATTTGCGAGTCATGGGGGCAATTGGAGAGCTCAGCTTCCAAAGATGTAATTATGGGAGATTCTGCTCCTCCCTTTGTTCCCCGGACATAGATATTAAAAATTTCCAGAGTTCCACCTCCTTGGTTCTCCCGGATGGTTAATCTTAAGAGATCAGGAGAAATACATTGGATCTGTTTAATTGAGCAATCCAGGGATATGCTGATCCATACCAGTAGCCCACCCGATGGACGCCCCTTCCCTGTTCGTGCCGGTACCGCTGCAACATAGTACGACACAAAGCCTACTTTATGATGAGCAATCTGGCTCCACGTCTCCTGGAATATGCAAATGTTATAGCCTTCAATAAACCTGTTCCAATCTGGGAAAGGTAGTTTCCTAGAAAGGCCGGCTATATTCCAGGAGAGGATCTTCAAGCTTGCGCTATCCACTTTTAGGGGCCCCTGCTCACTAGGTAGTTGGGTATGGGCACAATTAAATTCCAGAGAGGAAGTTATGATACTGGGGATTATTGCTACCTGCCCAGGATCAGGTTTTTTTTGGGGGGTGTAGGATAGTTCGGATTGAGGTAATCTAACCTGGTTATGTATGCTCTGTGGAACGGTATTGATGATAGGGACACTATACATGAGCAGTGGTGCAGGGTCGCATATGTAGGAGATTGATGGTTGGGAAATTCCTGTCAATCGTTATTAAAATGCGACCCTCTAGAAAGCTCAGTGGCTTCATCCCTCATAATTGCATTGCCTGCCAGTGGAGAACATCTAAGTTGAATACCCGAGGTAGCGGGAGGGCAGGTCCTATACTCTAAAGCCAAGAGTCCCTCTGCTAAGTGAGGGCATATCAGGGTAAGCTCAATAGTGTCTAATCGTTGAGCTGGATGTGAATGTCTAGTAGCCTTCACAATATCCTCTCTTATCAGTGAGTAGCAGCCCCTAACATATCTAATCCAGTGTGTAACCTTGTTAATTAATGAATCCCCGTGTTCACGACTCACCGCCTTAGGAACATTAAACATAAAAACTGTCCGCTTTGAAGGTATAGGGCAGGGAAAGCGTCCAGCAGAGGGTACACCTGGCGCTAATCTGTTATATGTGTTTACCTGGGGTGTAGGAAGAACTAAAGCAGGTAGAGCGCTAGTTTGCTTCCTACACTGTGTTATCACCATAGACTCGCTGGGCGGCCCTACCTTATGGTTTGGAATGATGCACGCTGGTTGATTAGATGCGGAGCTTGTCCTGCCAATTTGTTTGGGGTTTTTCGGTAATAAATTTGGGGACTGAAGGGCGGCTAAATGTTTTTGTGAAGTATGGTGCGATGCTAATATTTCCAGAGAGGCTTTTAAATCTATGACGAAGGCTTTTAGATCCCTCACATCTGATGTTAAAGAGTTAATGGTCGATATCAAAGCCGAAGTCCCGCTACTTATATCAAATCCACCCTCTATTCGGACACCATTAGAGGCTTCCACTTGGCCATAAGTTGTCAAATTGTCTAGGGGAGCTAATTCCTCGGCCAAGGCCGCAAACCTATTGGAGCACACTAAAACAGTAGGCTCCAAGTGGCTCGGCCTATGCTGTACCAAAGACTGAGCTGGTGTCTGGCGAAGGAATATTCTGTTTACTGCTTGAACCAGGGAGTTTGCGAAACATCTCCGGTATATGTTTGAGTTTGAGTTTGAGTTTAAAATTACTTGTAGAGCGCACGTCTACCAGCGGTTTCTTGGCGCTATAGTTAACAAGGTCCTGGGCTAGAAGACTAGGGAAGCTGCTGGCGTATTATTTAAAGGACTTCATGAACAGGAAGGTCTTGAGGTGTTTACGGAATTGCGGGTACAGGGTAATGGAGCGAAGTTCAAGGGGAAAGGAGTTCCAGAGGGTCGGGGCAAGGGTGGCAAATTTTGAACCTCCCCACTTCTTTCTCCGGTAGCGTGGGATGGAGAGGAGGGACTGGGAGGACGAGCGTAGTTCCCTGGTGGGAACGTATGGAATGATCACGGAAGAGATGAACGCCGGTGTCAGACCAAGTCGGGCCAAGAAGGTGATAGAAGCGAGCTTGAATTGGACCCTAGCTCGCACCGGGAGCCAATGTAAAGATTTCAGAAGAGGGGTAGAGTGGTGAAATTTAGGGAGATTGAAGGCCAGGCGGGCCGCCTGGTTTTGTATCTGCTGTAGGCGTCGCAGGCTATATGCGGGAATGCCGGCATATAGGGCGTTGCCATAATCCAGGCGGGACACCACCATGGCCAGGATAATGAGCTTAAGGGCGGGGAAAGTGAAGAAATGGGACACCCTGCGTATAGTGCGCAGTGAAAGGAAAGAAGAAGATACCACAGAGCTAACCTGGGAGTGAAGGGTGAGTTGAGAATTGATTTTTATGCCTAGTGTTTTGACAGAGGAAGAGGGTACAGGAGAGGGGCCAAGGGAAGGGGGCCAGAAAAGAGGAGACCAGGGGCTGGATGAACCACCCGTCAATACCAGTTCGGTCTTGTCGGGATTAAGTTTGAGGTGATTGTGGTTCATCCAGTCCCTGATATGGAGCATGACAGATTGAAAGTTTAGAACAGAAGAGGGGGAAGAGGATAGATTGAAAACAAGCTGGAGGTCATCCGCATAGTTGAATACGGCGACCTCCATCTGTTGGAGGGAAAAGATAAGAGGGGCGACATACAGATTGAACAAAAGGGGGGAAAGGGAAGAGCCTTGGGGAACCCCGCACTGAACTTTCCGGGCGTCCGCTGTGAAGTCACCCAGGCGAACAGCCTGGGTGCGGTCCCTCAGGAAGGAGGAGAGCCAGACCAGAGCGGTCCCCCCGATCCCCGCCGCCCTGACACGGGAAAGCAAGATGGTGTGATCCACCGTATCAAAGGCGGCTGAGAGATCGAGGAGCACTAGGGCCTGGCGCTGATTGGTATCCATACCCTCCCTGAGGTTGCCCAGGACCGAGATGACAACGGACTCCGTGGAGTGTGCGGGGCGGAAGCCAGCCTGGCGGGAGGCGAGAGCTCCATGCATCTCCACAAAGGAGCTCAGAGCGCAGGTGACATGGCGCTCAAGCACCTTAGCCAAAAATGGCAAGAGGGAGATGGGGCGGAAATTGGCAGGGACAGAAGGGTCTGCCCCAGGTTTTTTCAGAATAGGCACAATAACCGCGGACTTCAAGGGGTTTGGAACTACACCTTGAGCAAGAGAGCTGTTGAGGAGATGAAGGGGGGGGTCTGGGCAGGTAACAAAGATATGGCGGAGAATATGGGCAGGACAGGGGTCAAGCGGAGAACCAGATTTGACCAGGGGAACTAGGGAGGTCAGAGATTTCCTAGTGATGGGGGGAAGGGTGGTAAGTTCACCCTTGGGAGGGGGACATTGGGGGTCAACAAAGGAGGGAGAGGGGGGAGGGATGTTGGCCTTAATGGTAGCGATTTTATGAATAAAGTAGTTATTGAGGGAGTGGCAGAGTTCTTCGGACGGGGCAGGCTTAAGAGTGGTTCTGTCCGAGAACGCCAGGTTGTGGATGATCGTGAATATCTCCTTAGACTGGTTTTCCGCGGCTAGGATTTTGGAGGAAAAATATGATGTTTTGGCCTCCAGGATGTCTTTTTTATACTGGGTAAGGATGTCGGTATACTCCAGTTTTAGAGTGGTGCAATAGTTTCTCCTCCATGCCCGCTCCGCGCGGCATACTTTTAGTTTGGTGGCCTTAAGCTCTACATTGAACCACCGATTGGCGTCCTTCTCACGCTTAGAGGAGATGCGCTTCAGCGGGGCGACGGAATCGCGGCCAAAGGAGAGCCACTGGTCTATGGCCTTAACCTGGGAGAGAGTGGAAAGGCTCTGCAGGGAAGGGAGGGAGGAGGTAAGAAGGGAGGAGAGATTTTCCGGATTGACTCGGCCCCATGATCGGACCCAGGTGTTTTTAGGGTGGGGGGGCTTAGCTGGGGGGTGAATAGGAAGGGAGAATGAAATCAGGTGGTGGTCAGACCAGGAGCAGGGCGAGATGGAGAGAGATTCCACAGGGCAGTTCAGGGACCAGATCTGGTCAAGCGTATGACCTTTGATGTGGGTGGGGGAGTGAACATAGGATGTGAAATTGAGGGATTGGAGGGTATCAGAAAATTCCTTAGAGGAGGGACATTCAGCAGGATCAGAGGGCCAGAAATTGAAGTCGCCAAGAAGCAGAATAGAGGAATTGTTGACTGTGATAGTGGCCAAAACATCCAAGAAGTCAGGCAGAAACTGTAGAGGGGATTGAGGAGGATGGTAAGTGAGAAAACAGGTCAGAGGGGGAGAGGTGGAAATGGTGCGAATCACCAGATATTCGGTGGTCGCGATATCAGGCAGGGATAGAATTTGAAAGGGAAGATCGGCACGTGCGATGACCGCTACACCACCCCCTGCTCTGCCAGTAGGGCGGGCAGCCCTAAGGGCATAGTAAGTGGCCGGTAAGGAGGATAGTAGGGCGGGGAGGGAGTCATCGCAGAACCAGGTCTCCGTTAGGAAAAGAAGATCCGGAGCATGAAGATCCAGCAGGACCGAGAGTTCATGCGCATGGGCGACTGCAGACCGGGTGTTAAGATAAAACACCGTGAGGGCTTTAGGGGCTGCAGGAGGAACAATGCTACAAGGCGAGAGAGAGGGGCCGACAGTAGGAAGGGGGATGTGAGGGGGAGGGGCGGGGGAGAGACCAAGGGAGGAAATGTGAGAACAAGTAGAGACTGTGATAGGCCAGGGTCCCTGGAGACTGCGTAGTAGGTCCGGGGTATAGGTGATAAGCGGGGCAGAGTGGTGTGCCCCTCGCCCCGGACAGTCGCGGACGGGCGCAGGCGGGCTTGCCTTAGGCGCGCCTTCGGCGCGCAAACGGCGTGCCCGCTGCGCACGTCCGCTGCGCGTTCTGGGGATGCACATTTAAATAGTAGACCGTTGGGGCGGGAAGGGGGCGTGGCCAAGAGGTGGGCGTGGCCAGCGGCGATGGGAGCCGGTAGAGGGTGTCACGTGACAGCGCTAGGTCCGCTGCACGTCGCCCTACGGTGCTAGAGTGCAAAGTAAGCAATACACAGTTTAAAACACAAGTTTAAAACAGATCAGCAACTCCCGGCTTTTCGCCTCAGGAGACAGGAACCAGGTGAGCGCTCGTGAATCAGCGCTATAAGTAGGGCGGGAAGGGGGCGTGGCCAAGAGGTGGGCGTGGCCAGCGGCGATGGGAGCCGGTAGAGGGTGTCACGTGACAGCGCTAGGTCCGCTGCACGTCGCCCTACGGTGCTAGAGTGCAAAGTAAGCAATACACAGTTTAAAACACAAGTTTAAAACAGATCAGCAACTCCCGGCTTTTCGCCTCAGGAGACAGGAACCATCTGTATACGGGCTAACTTGGAGGATTTACACTGTTCGTCCCTCTGTGATATATTTGTTTCCAAATCTACAGCTGAATCTCCTAGCAGTATACTTTCACAATCCTCAACAAGAGTTTCTATACGGTCCATCACATCAGTTTTAGGCATCTTCTTACTACTTTTCTTTACTTTCTTTGCTTTCCTAGGGCCCTGCTTTATATTCGTTCCTGGGCCCCCCTTGCCCTCTCCATGGCTTTCCTTATACTCATAGAGATACAACCGGAGAGACAATGTAGCAGATCCGAAGTACTTCTCACTTTACGAAAAAGTACCTTTAAACAGGGAGAGGGGAGGGGCTGCCGGTCCTCTCACGGCCCCCGCTGGCTCCTGAGGCTTTGAGTCCTGCCCCCAACTGCTTGGTGTGTGGCCGCCGCAGAACGCCGTGTCTTCCGCGAAGCGGGAGGCGCAAGGAGTTGAAATAGCCCCCGGTAGTGAGAGGGGAGGGGCTGCCGGTCCTGTCACAGCCCCCGCTGGCTCCTGGGGCTTCGAGTCCTGCCCCCAACTGCTTGGTGTGTGGGGCCGCCGCAGAACGCCGCGTTAGACCTGTCATCCTTAGGGTGGTGTTCCCCCCAACCTTTTGCCTCCCTTTTTAGTTCAAACCTATAGTGGCGGCGTGCATGCGCTGCTTGTCAGGCGCTGAGCATGGGCGCCTACCAGCAATTGTGGCAAGACCCGGGACTACAACGCCCAGAACACCCGGTGGTAGGAAGGCATGGCCAATGCCTTAAATCACGGGGACACGAGCCGAGAGGTGCGCGTTATCCTGCCAATTTCATCCGCAAGTGAGGAGAACTCACAGTTGTCGGAAGATGTTGGATAATAAAGGAAGTCTTTGGCAGTTCGCGAGGCAAGGGAGACCGCAGCGGAGCGCTGAAGGAAGCGCCATCGCGTCAACCCAGGACGTCAGCAACGGAAGCCGCCCGTGGTACGTTCGGCTTTCACAACTCTAAGTTCGTGGTTCCCGCAAGGAGGGAGACCACCGCGGGGCACTGAGGTAAGCGCCACCGCCTCTTCCGGATATGCTCTTGAGGTCATTCATGGATAAAGGGCATTCCTAACGGGATTTGGTGCATGCTCGGTGAATGTAGAGTCACACTTATTGCACACATCTAGTGAGACCTAACGAGAGTAGCGCTTTGTTGTGCTGTTCTTTAAAGAGACACATATATTTACACACATCTAGTGAGTTTTTGTGCTATTGTTTAACTGTTATTATTTATGTAATCTTTTGTTGCAGGTATCCCTCTTCCCGCTGTTCCCTTCCTAATTCCTTTCCCTCACCTGATAGCCCTAGTGCTCTGTGTTGGTTTAAATCCTGAGTCGGGGACATCTGGGGGTGGAACCCTTTGTGCATCGTTCAGGACCGGAGGAGTCGCAGTGGAACATGACACTGCTCGCTTTGCGAGGCATGCAGAATTCAGTATGGTGTGGAAGCTCTGTGGAGGATCAGCCCACTCTCCGCCCATCTTTTTCATTGGCTTAGGTCCTAAATGCTGCCTTCTGATTGGTTTTAGGCTTGTTGGTCCCTCCTCATGACGGCCATGTCATCATTTCTATCCTTCCATGGCTTTTGGCCCCTTTACTTCTAAGACTATTTTCTTCCCCTGCTTCCCTCCCCCCCGCAGTCTGTGACTTCTCGGCCCCCCACTCCCCACCCCGCACTCCCGTTCGTGCCTTCTCACCTGCCCACACTCCTGTTTCCAATGCAATAGGTCTCACGTAAAAGTGAGTCCTATTGCATTGCAAATACTTGTTATACAAATGTAGGTTGCTTAGAGCTCACTATTTTACTCGTGTGTCAGAACGGCACCAGCTGCAGGGACGCCGCACTTCTTGTTTCCATCTGCATTACAATGAAAAACAAAGCTGTGTGAGTGCTGGCCACAGCTGTGTGAGCTCTGGTCCCACAATGAAAACAAAGCTGTGTGAGCGCTGGCCCCAGCTTGAAACCAAGCCTGTAAAGCTTTTTTTGTTTACCAAATTTTCACCCTCTGCCGCCCCATCCCATCCCTTTCTTCACTGGCTTTTATTTTTCTGTGCTTCAGCGCCCGTTGCTGTCACTTAAGTTTCCTGTGTCATCCCCACCACCACTACCTCCCACATATTGTTGCCTGTTAATTTTAGTAGTTTGGCGCCATTGCCGCTGTCTCCCGCTTTATTTTGAAAACATGCTCCATTGGCAGTACGGATTGGCACTTGCAATGTTGTTTTCTGTTTTGGAGCGACCCTTACCGAATATCCGCAGCAGTTGCTTCCATGAACCAGCAGTGGCTTCATTTTCATTTTTGGGTTTGCCAGAGCAGTAATCTGTTTGAAATGTGTTGCAAATATAATTTCCTGAGTGGCTGCAGCTGCGAGCTTACATTTTCGTTGTGCAATTGCAGAGGAAGAGTTTTTGACTCCACCGCCTAATGGTGTCATGCTGCTGGGAGTTGTCAGGCTCAGCTTGCTGTGTCTGTCGCATTAGTGGGTGGGTGACAGATGTAAAGTAGTAGTAAAATGCTGCAGCTAAGCTGCATTTACCAGTGCTTTTCTCATAGGATCCTATCTGATGACCATTGTGCTATTCTGTACGGGTCGGAGTCCATAAAATTTGAAAATCCTCGCATGCATGTGTGGATTCGAGATTTCCGATCCCCACCCTCAATCTCATGCACCAATAAAAACAATCATTTTATATCTTCCCTCCCGTAGTTGTAACCCCGAAGTGTTGCATTGTCTGAATTGCTTACAGTGCACAGGTGCATGGATGTGACTGCTGTGCGATCCCTGCTAAATGAACAATGTTTCATGTTATGTTCTCCCTGAAAAACAGATCTTGTTGCAAGAGCACTACAGAAAATTGCCTCTTCAGCCTAATTTAAATATATCAGACTCCTGCAGAAGGACTGGCAGTGCCCATGAAAAGCACATCAGCCAAGAAAGAAGGGGGCATATTCACAAGGAACTATCGCCGAGTCAACGGCACATTATCGCAGCCAAAAATGCGATAAATCTATCGCCCCATTCACAAGCTGGTGTTAACAGCCCACAGCACCAGTATACCCGCAATAGCAGTCGCAAAAAACATCGCCACCAAGGCCCCCCGCAACTATCACTAATGAGATGCAGAGTGGGCATTCCCATACCAAAAGCCGCAACAACATCACACCTCAACATTCACAACGGCCAGACAGAACTGCGATAAAAACACAAAACAGGCAATACGGCGCGTTAGCACCAGGAAATATGCACCTACTCTGACCTGGTGTAAAGTCGGTCGGTAGCCTGCACAACAAAAAGGAGCACAGCCCAGGGCCACATCAGAAGAGCAACAGATGAGGGCAACAGATGCAGTGGCGCCACCCATCATGCGGCCCGGACACCCAAGAGAGCCACAACACCCACCAACACCACCCCCAAGACCACCCCTCCCTGGCACCCCCCTGACCAAAGACATGTCACATCAGCTGCACCTAAACATGCACAAATTAATCTGCCTGACGTTGCACAATAACAACTGGTGACATGCATGTGTCGACACAGAAATGAGCAGCAACACATTCACTTTCGAAGCAGCAAATGAAACCTTATTTAAATGAACACTGAAATGAAATGAAAACGCATGGCCACTCCCCTCGGGACAATCCATAGGTCCCAGCCTGCAAGACAAAAAACATGATGAGAAGGTGTGTCCTCCGCACATCAAAGGACAGAGAGAGAGCAAAGGGGAGAGAGAAGAAGAGAGTGGGAGAGAGAGAAGAATAGAGGGAGAGAGAGAGAGAGAAGAAGAAGAAGAGAGGGGGAGAGAGAGAGAGAGAAGAAGAGAGGGGGAGAGAGAGAGAGAGAGAGAGAAGAAGAGAGGGAGAGAAAGAGAAGAAGAGAGCAGGAGAGAGAGAGAGAAGAAGAGAGTGGGAGAGAGAGAGAGAGAGGGAGAGAGAGAGAGAGAGAAGAAGAGAGGGGAAGAGAGAAAAGAAGAGAGGGGGAGAGAGACACCGGTGTGTCTCCAACCACGTGCTGGTATGTATTGCAGTTCAAAAACCAAAGGAAATGATGGACGGAGTGTTGAACATTGCAAGCACTCACCCCCAGTCAACTGATCTGGGTTTAATCCATCACCGTTCTTTAGCCCACTCTGCCACCCCAGTTCAGACATGGCCATATGCAAATCAGTCTGACCCTGTGCCTCATGGGAACAGTACAGCCCGAACTGCCAAGCCATGTCTTCCCTGGACCGGAAACAAGCTTCCTAGGACCGGTTTCTGGCATTTCAGCCGTCTTCAGCCAGGCTTGCTTGGCAGTTCGGGCTGGACTGTTCCCATGAGGCACAGGGTCAGACTGATTTGCATATGGCCATGTCTGAACTGGGGTGGCAGAGTGGGCTAAATAACGGTGATGGATTAAACCCAGATCAGTTGACTGGGGGTGAGTGCTTGCAATGTTTAACACTCCGTCCATCATTTCCTTTGGTTTTTGCTTTGTTCGCCATAAGTTGGCAGGGTATGCTCAGACGTGAGTCCCTTGCTCACTTTGCCACTAGATTCAAGCAAGCCTGGCTGAAGACGTCTGAAGTGCCAGAAACTGGTCCTAGGAAGCTTGTTTCCGGTCCAGGGAAGACATGGCTTGGCAGTTCGGGCTGGACTGTTCCCATGAGGCACAGGGTCAGACTGATTTGCATATGGCCATGTCTGAACTGGGGTGGCAGAGTGGGCTAAATAACAGTGATGGATTAAACCCAGATCAGTTGACTGGGGGTGAGTGTTTGCAATGTTTAACACTCCGTCCATCATTTCTTTTGGTTTTTGCTTTGTTCGCCATAAGTTGGCAGGGTATGCACAGACATGAGTCCCTTGCTCACTTTGCCACTGGATTCAAGCAAGCCTGGCTGAAGACGGCTGAAATGCCAGAAACCGGTCCTAGGAAGCTTGTTTCCGGTCCAGGGAAGACATGGCTTGGCAGTTCGGGCTGGACTGTTCCCATGAGGCACAGGGTCAGACTGATTTGCATATCGCCATGTCTGAACTGGGGTGGCAGAGTGGGCTAAATAACGGTGATGGATTAAACCCAGATCAGTTGACTGGGGGTGAGTGCTTGCAATGTTTAACACTCCGTCCATCATTTCCTTTGGTTTTTGCGATGTATTGCAGTTCACCAGGTCACACATCTGAGTCAGAGCCATCAGCTGAAACAGAGTCCAGGTACATGACTGGCACAGTACACACACCTGCACAAGACAACATCGCCTGCCCGCCCATGCACACCCAGGCAGTGGCACCCCAACCCCTCCTGCCGCCCATCAGAGCATACCTGCCCATGCACACCCAGGCCTCACTGCCCACTTTCCGCAACTGGCGTGTAGACGGGAGGTTCCACCACCTGCCGCTGCAAGCCAGAAGCCCGGGGCCCACAGACATGGCACCCTCAACACCATGCAGCCACGCTCCATAGGCCAACAGGTCTCACTTTTGGTGCTGGGTCTTGATTACTCCATGGCAGAGGACATACCAGTGCACCCGGCCTCAACACAGGCTGCACACCCGCTCAGCCCAATGGGTGCCACTAACTCTGGGATCCCGGAAGCGACGCTATGTGGTGGTAGGCTCGCGCTGGCCTACACTGTGGTCCAGCAAGGCACAATAAAACAGAGCTGTTCGGACCGCCGGGATGGGGCATCATCACAGGCTGCACACCCGCTCAGCAGCTTAAGGTGCCACTGACTCAGTGCACCCACAGTCACCGTCCCGTGGCTGTGTGCCTGTGCTGGCCGCAATGCTCCGAGTGCCACTAATGCTGTGCAACCCCAGTCAGCGCTACGTGGCGGTAGGCCTGTGTCGTGCGCCAGACCTCAGATGCCACCAACCCTGTGCGCAACAACTCATGGGCCCTTTATGAATGAGAAGTGTGGAGCGGCCATCTTCCAGTCACCACCGGAAGAGGGGAATGTGACGTCGTCGGCCCTTATGTTGGCGGAGTCACATGGCCAGTGACGCCTGTGACGGATGGGTGTGGTGTGTGTGAAAACCTGCCCTCAGAGAGTGGCTGTGACATGCTGATGACTAGACCAGTGGCCTGCACACCACCAGCGAGTACGCCTACGACGGGTAGCAATGATGGCCCCCCCTCTGTGCTTCATTGGAGGGGTCTGGCCTGCCGTACGCTGGACCAGCACAGGGCTTCCCACAATGACTTGTGGGCTCCGGTGTGGTCCAGTTCATGTCCGGACAAGGAAGTGACTGATGCATGTGTCCCTGTTGTAGTGTTCACGGGACCCGGTACACAATATGCAATGTGGCAACCTCTGACTGGCATCCCACAGGATGAGCATCATTGACGCAGAGGAAATCACTGTCCCTACATTAATCCACACATTCATACATGAATGATGAAAGGCATGACAAAGCAGTGCGTCACTGGATGTTTATTTGCACATCCAGTGCACTTATGCAGCTGGAGCGGTACAGAGCAATGCCGAGCACACTACACAATATGGGTCCATGGAGGGCCAGCCAGAGTCCATCCGGGGATGACATGTACTGCTGAAGAGGAAGGGTACAGTATGCAGTCTGTCCACTATGTCATTGGCCGTCTAACAGGATGTGGCAGTCCATGTCGATGTCCAAGGTGAGTGCATCGGAGTGTATTGGGGGTCAGTGGAAGGTCATGATGCCTTGTGCGGCACCAAGCAGAAACAAGCCAGGTGGCGGAAATGAATGATAGTGCCTCCTGATCTCAAACACATCCATGTCCTCATCCCCGGATGTGTGCCCTGCCCCCCCCCGTGGGTGTTGCAGTACCGGCTGCGGCACTGTGTGCCACTGACACATCAGGGGCCTGAGTGGATACTTCTGCCGCACTGTGAGGCACTGACACACCAGGGTGCAGGGGTGTGGATGGTGTGGGGACAGCAGCATTCATGAGCGCCACACCTTGTGGCGGCAATACCATGATGGAGGCCTGCAGGGCATGATAGATCCCAGCTACATTTCGATGATGTGTAGCAGTGACTGCCATCCTTTCAACACCCATACGCACCATGTCCTCCATGAGCCTCCGAATGTGTGCCATCTCACAGCTGGTATCGCTGGAGCCACTCTGAGCGGACAGCTGTTCTACTCTTCGCATCATGACTCCAGAAATGTCAGTTAGGGCTCGTTGGAGATAATGGGGCGGACATAGACATCCAAGGATGGCGTCCAGTTTGGAAGCCATGAGTTTGAACCCCACCCGCACCTGCTCAGCCGTCTCCCTCTGGCCCTGCAGCACATGGCGTTGGAAGGCCATTTGTTGTTCCTGTGGGACTTGGGAGGGTGCCAGGGCTGTGGGTGCCTCCTGCTGGGTGGTTTGGGTGGTGGGTGGGGTTTCCTCGATGTAGCTGGGCTACCCTGATCCTGGAGGTGAGTCGCGGATGAGGTCAATGATGTCTAGGAGGGCTTGTGCGTCGATGCTGGTGCTGTCCTCCTCGTCATCAGTGAAGAGTGACGATGCCCCTGCGATGTGAAGGGGAGATGGTGTAATGGTGTATTACAATGTGTCCACATGTATGAAGCCACATGGTACAGGTTGACATTCTGTCAGCATGGCATTGTACATTGTGACAGTCTGTGGGTCTGTGCGAGGAGCCAGGGTCATTGTGGGTGTATACTGTGCTCTGCTTGATTGTGCATGTGTGCCATCATAAATAAATGAATACATTTGATACTTGTATAGCGCACTACTCACCCGCAAGGGTCTCAAGGCGCTTGTACGAATACCGCTGTGAAACCCATCCTGGCTTTCCCTGTGAGGCGTCCACTCCTGGGCACCCCCAAGGTGGAGGCCAGGCATCCTTAGCGTTGTGGGGGCCGTTGTGGAGATTAAGCAAGCTATTGCCCAGAGTTGCAGAGTGGGACTCCATGATTGGAGTAGGCACCGAGGCGAGAATTATCAGGTCCGTGGAATTTTTTAGCCCAAGACCCGCCGAGGCGGGGAATTGAACCCTGGTCCCGGGCTAGACCTCTGCATCAGGGTCTGCCGCTCTAATCATTGAGCCACACTTTTCCACTCATTGAGCCACACTTCTCCCATGCCCATCTCCACCCATCCCCCCATTACCTGATGGTCACTCACCCTGTTGCGGTTGTGTTGTGCCCTGTCGAGCAGTGTCCGGTCCCACGACTCGGGCCACAGTCTCCACACTGATGACTGTCGACACCAGCTCCTCCATGTCATCCAGCACGAGCGGTGGCGCTGGGCCCCCACCTCCGGTCTGCATTGCTGACTTCTGGTTGGCGGAGAGTTTCTCCTTGGTCTTTCGCTTGATGTCATTCCATCGCCTCTTGACCTTGTCCATTGTCTGCTTGTGCTCTCCTACGGCATTCACCTTGTCGATGATGTCCCGCCATATTCCAGTTTTGGTGCCCAATGACACGTTGGAGGTGACGAAGAGTTGTTGATGGAGTTCCATCACCTTCGTGACTATGATCCTGTTTGCCTTCAGACTGAACTTCTTCTACTTGTCCTTGGCCTTCCCTGTCCCCCGATATCCCGGGCTTGTCATCCGGGGTGCTTGTGGGGTTGCGCTCATCCTCTGCGCCTGCTCCGGTTGCCTCCATGGTGCTTGGGTGTAGGTCAGTTTGGGTGTGGGTGTTTTTTCTACTTTTATGGTGATTTTTCCAGCCTGCCAGGTGTTTGTTGCAGGCCTGGCACTGACACTGATTTCCTCATCGTGCTTTGGCTCATCGCGTGTTTTTTGGTGTTGTGGTTTGTGGTTTTATCTCCGTCGTGGTGGTTGTATCGCGGATATCGTCCGCGTTGTCGGCGGACTATCGCAAGGTACCGCCTTGTTGTGAATTCCACGTTGACACAGGGTTATTTTCCCGCGATGGGCTGCGATATTGGAAGTTGCGGTAGTTATCACACGTTCTTGTGAATATACCCCAAGATATTCTTACTCTGGCCCATTATATTTAGAGCAGCGCTGATCAGCGTTAACCCAACGAGCATTGCATAGAAGTGCTGGTACTGTGCTATAGAAACATACCAGCCACGCCAAGAGGTGCTTCAACACGGCCATAAACCTATCATCCCAGTCAGCTCCAGCTTGTTTGCACATGAGGTTTGTAAAGAATATTTACACATCTCTGAGTTTCTTTGGGGTTATGCATGCACTTTAGAATGAACAAGCCACAAACAATGAGCAGAGATTCCCACTCTCTCTCACTTGCTTTGTCCAAAATTCTTGCATTAACAAGGAGAAATTCGGAGTTACACGTTTATATTCAGATACATAAATGTAACAAAACAGGTGTTCTGCTCTGCGAGCGCGGTTCATGATACGGACCCTAGTGCTGTAAATCATCTCAGCTAAGAAGTACAGCTGCCAAATTGCCGTACTACCTATCCAAAGTGCAGCAGTCTTGTCGTACTTTAATATTCGGGACCGCGTAGGGGACAGGGCCCTACCCCTGTCTATCTTGGTATTAGCGAACCGCAAATGGTAAATGCGGCATGTACGAGTGCTTTATATACCGTTCTAGCTATGAATGCACTGTGTACACGTCATTCTGCTTCATTACGCGGGTTCCATTTTGGAAGCAGTGGCCATCTTGTCATTGCCCTCACATAGGCTATAATGGAGCAAACACGGGCCTCACAGTACATGTGCTTTCCCGTGACTTCTCTGTGACCTGGGCAGCTGGCTCTGCTGCCCTGGGTCAAACCGGTCTCACGAGCTCCCCTTCCTCCGTCCACCTGTGATTAGCATCAGGGCTTGACCCATCATAAAACCCTTTCATTCTACACAAACCTCCGGCTAATCTCTTCCACACCTGCTTGTTCCTGCTTTATGACTTGTTTTCCCAAAACAGGAGATGCTCATGTTTATTGGGGGGTCTGCCAACATCAAATGTGGGATCTGAACCTTAATGTGTAAATCATTGTGGGCTGGCCGAACTGGAATGTGGGATGGTCATCATGACTCTGCCTTTTCTTTGTAATATATACTTGTATATGGCCGTATCATAAAACCTAGGAATGTATGCTTGAGGCCACAAAAGGCCTATTTAAAGTGAAGTCCGTTTCTATGATTTGCAGCAGTCTCCTGAGAACATACACGCTGTTGTACTTCTAGGATACCTGTCATTGGTCTGCAGCCAATAAACGATTCTTTGACTTCACCCAGAAGACTCTGTGTTTCTGTAGGTCCGGAACAGGGTGAAACCCAGAAGTCATAGGGTGTGTGCCCCTGCACCGCTGGGACTAAAATACCCAGTACTTCAGTTTGGCGCCCAACTCGGGACGATTTCAGCGGTACCAGTCCAAGCCAGAGGTTCGTGAGGAGCTTCGTGGGGAAATTCCGGAGGAAGGCCGCCACTTCATCGACCCCTGCATGTCGACGTGGTCCAAAAGTCTTTTCTGCGAGGTTCTCCGCGTCCCGACGGCTACGAAGGACTGCTGCCCTGATTAATCGACCTGTTTTGGACCCTTGACGAGTTTGAGAGAGCGAAACAATCGAGAGAGTCTTCTGGTGACGCCATTGATCAGCAATATTCAGTTAAGTATAAGTGGAGCGTCTCCCATTTGTTTTGGTATCCTTCGGGATCATTTGAAATTAGTGATTTGGAGTTTGCAAACGCCAAAACCAGAGGACTCGTGTATTCACGAGACTATCGTAATCGATAATCCTTTGACGTTTGGATCTAGACTAGTGAGCGAAGATGCCTGGTTCTGGAATATTTGGTAGATTATTCTGTTTGGGTTGTGGAAAAGATTTCCAGCTGGAGGAATCATGTCCGGTTCCTCCGGTTGGAACCCCAACTTATGAGCTCTATGTGAAACATGGCGTAGGCCCCATTGCATATAACGAAGTATGGATCCACTACACCAGGAAAGATGGTGTTTTAAAATGGCCCCAAAATGGTAGTTTCGATACTGATATTTTAGATAATTTGGAAATTAAATTGTTCAAGAAGAAAGCCCGGCCGGCGATGTTTGACTCTTTCCGCTTATGGCGAAAGGAAGCCAAACAAAAGGAAATTAAGCTAGCGAAAAAGAATAAAAGAGAGAGAGGTATGACAGTAATGCAAGCAGCTGTACAATTTAAAGACAATGAGGAGGAGCAAATGAGTGAGCAATTGCACAGGCAGCGCAAGTTAGGTATCGACAAATGTTACCCAGTTTTACCACACTCTAAGCAGAATGAGTCCAAAGAAAAGGAGAAAGATCCCCTGATGTCACATTTGTTGAGTTTGCCACCCCCGTATGCTCAAAATGCCACGGCGCCTCCCCAGCTTGTAAATATGCCACCTCCAGTGAATATACTGCAAGCCTTGCCGCAGCCGTCAGCGGTGTTCCCGACTGCCCCCGCGCTCCCTGCGACTTTGCCTAATTCAGCAGCTGCCTCTTCTGACACTTTTCCTTGCACTACTTCAGTACCTGTTTCTACATCCTCTTTTCTTCCCTCTGTTTTTCCCCCTGTTTTCGCCTCGAATTCTCCTTCGAAGCGACAACGTTTAGCTAATGTGGTTACTACGTTAATGTCGCCTCTCTTTGATGCGTCTGGTGCGACTCCTGGCTTACAGCGTAAGCAATTGCGTAGTCAGTTGCCTAACCCCGATGAGAAAAAGGTAATAGATCGCATGGCGCGCAGATGGATTGTTTTCCCTTCACTGTATGATGTGGAGTCAGTGGTTAATGTCTTCCATCAGTGGGATGCCCCGAAACAGAGATATGTGTTTGAGAAAATGTGTGAGATTCTCTGTGAAGAATTGGAGGATAGTGGTAAAAACCCGAGCCCGCAGGAATTGTGTAGAGTGAGGTCTGATTTTGAAACTGGTATAATTGTGGATCGCGAAGTAGATAAAGCAGTCGCGGTTGTATTGTCCTTCAGGAATGGTGATTGTCAACAGTCGTTGTTTGAACCTGATGTCCTTGTGGGGAAAAAGGTAAAAGCGCGACAATACCCTATGAGAGAAGTTCCCCCGGTATGGAAGGAAGCGGTTGCAGCTGCCGGTGGTAACCCCGCTGTGGCAGCACATTTCCAGCGTGTTTGGGTGCATGTTCCATGGAAGCGCTCTGAGGTGTTAGCGCTTAAGCAGTCCTTGCCTGATCCCCGTAAAAACCCAGCGGGTTATTATAAAGAGTTGTCACAGACGGCAGGGTCATGTGTTATGAATCTGGCCGACATAGACATGTTGTTTGGTAATGTTGTTCCACAGCCTCTATGGGGATCAATTCGTAATGCAGATCACGATGCAGAACTAGGTGCTACATGGGCTGACATTGTTGCCGCTGACGCTAGACAAACTGGTGGCGCAAAACCTGAGCCATTAATAGCAGAACTCCCTGGTAGAATCATTACGTATATGAAGACAATAATGCCTGCGATGCGCGTAAATTGGGACAAGCTATCTGCCTGCAAGCAGAAGAAAGATGAGATAGTGTCAGACTTCTTTACCAGGTTTGAAGAAACGTTTATTGATCACAGTGGGCAGGATATGAGTACTGAGGGTGGCCAACGGTTATTTGTGGATAAATTTGTGCAGAATTTACTTCCTGATCTGTGTAAAAAGTTGAAAGATTCAGAGAGTTCTTGGGCTGTTTATTCTTCAGCGCAAATACTGGCAACTGCACAGTATTACGAAAATCGGGATAAAGACGAGAAAGATAGGACAGAAAAGAAAACGAAGGAATTGAAGACAAAGGTCCTTTTACAGCAGGCCTATCCACCACGTGGAGGTCAGAATAATTATAGGCAACCCCAAGGTGTCTATCACCAACCCCAACAGCTTCAGAACAATCAGCAAATGAACGGGTATTATCAACCACGTGTCCCTGTAGGTCCCAACCAATGTTCATACTGTAAAGAGGAAGGTAATTTTAAATATAGTTGCCCTAAATTACTACAGCGGAACGGTAATATGTATGGCGCAAGAGGTAGAGGTGGTCAGCAAGCTCCTAGTAGTAGAGGGCGTGGAAATGTTCCTCAGAACGCGCGTCCTCTGCCGCCTCAAAATACCATTAATAGCTTCGATCAGCAACCTAATGCGACTAGTAATACGGCCCAGTATTATAATAATGATTATTATGCAGAGGATGGTGATGCAGAAAATAATGATTATTAGGACAGCCACAGACAAAGAGAGGGAGTTGTTTCAGTGCCAGTGGATCAGAGTGGACCGTACGTTGAGGTGACTACAGCAAATGTAACGGAGCCTTTTCTGCTAGACACTGGTGCTGCAAAGAGTTCAATTTTGCATTCCAAACTCCCTGGCGCACCTTTGTCTGGCAATATAAATGTTTCAGTAGGTTTTTCTGGCGCCCCTGTTAGGAACCCGATTTCCAGTCCCATGTCACTTTCTGTTGGACCTTGCGAGCTGAAAGCACCCCTGATTCTGACAACAGGTTGTGGAGAGAATTTGTTGGGATTAGATTTGTTGAAAAGATTGCATGCTACACTGTATTGTTCTCCTTCAGGAGTACAACTTACATTAGGCAAGAAAGTG
The DNA here is from genome assembly GCF_964204655.1 of Triturus cristatus. Lineage (NCBI taxonomy): Eukaryota > Metazoa > Chordata > Amphibia > Caudata > Salamandridae > Triturus > Triturus cristatus. Next base: position 835,107,495 of record NC_140588.1, on the reverse strand, counting down.
ATTTCCCCGATGTACTTGTCCAAAAATACAATGCCGCCTGAACTGTCATCCCTTCCGGATGCCCTCTGGGCTACTGGTCCCAATGATGTGGGCCTCTTGGAGATACCGCCATATGTGGTGACTTTAAAGGCTAATGTCAGACTGCCACGTATTCCCCAGTACAAGATCTCTAAGGAAGGGCAGAAAGCATTGTTAGACATTGTCAGCGACTTGATTAATAAGGGTGTGATTGAAGAGACAAGAGGCAACGTTTGCAATAGTCCGATTTTACCTGTCTTAAAACGAACGGACCCTTCACAGCCACCTGTTTACAGATTTGTGATTGATCTTGGAGAGGTTAATAAGATTGTTGTACCACAGTTCCCGGTTGTCCCTGATATAACTGCCTTGTTAACGATGATTCCAGCCTCTGCTGCATGGTTTTCAGTGATTGATTTAAAGAATGCTTTCTTTAGCATCCCAATTGCGGAAGAGAGCAGAGACATTTTTGGTTTTAGTCTGGGAGGCCGAAGCTTCCGCTTCAAACGCGCCCCCCAGGGCTACTGTGAGAGTCCATCCATATACAGTCAAGCTTTGAAAGCACAACTTGATGCACTTGTTTTACCCAGTGGCGCTATCCTGATTCAGTACGTGGACGATTTACTAATCGCCGCGGATACTGAACAAATCTGCAAAGAAGCCACATTGTCATTGTTGCGCCATTTATCTGCTTTCCATCACAAGGTGTCTCTCTCTATACTGCAATATTGTCGACAAGAGGTGACCCACTTAGGTCATCTCTTATCGAAGGAGGGAAGGAAACTGACCCCAGAAAGAATTCAAGCTATTGCACAGTTGAGTGTGCCGAAAACACAGAGAGAAGTGCGTGCTTTCTTAGGAATCACCTCATACTGTAGGCATTGGATCCCTAGTTTTTCTTTGTTGGCAAAACCTTTGTTAGCATTAACATGTAAAGACACACCAAATCCTATCCCATGGTCTGAAGAGTGTCAGAAAAGTTTTGTGGAATTGCGAAATGCATTGTGTTCGGCTCCTGTGTTGGGCACTCCTGACTATAGCAAACCTTTTACGTTGTATGTTCACGAGAAAGATGGATGTGCGTTGTCAGTGTTAACACAGCCTTTTGGCGACAGACCGCGCCCATGCGCATACTTTTCATCCACCTTGGACCCTGTAGCGAGGGCATTGCCAAGCTGTCTGAGGGCGACAGCTGCTGCAGCAATGTCTATCCGACAATCTGCTGGTTTGGTAATGGACAACACATTGATTGTTATGGTTCCACATGCTGTAGATACATTATTAAATAGGACCAAGACACAGCACTTGACTAGTGCGCGATTATCAGGCTATGAGCTCACACTGTTAGCCAATCACATACACATAAAGAGATGCAATACGCTGAATCCAGCTACATTGTTGCCAATACCAGCAGATTCAGATGAGATTGAGCAACATGATTGTCTGTTCAGAACGGAAGAAGAGACGAAAGGGAGAGTGGATCTCAAAGATACTCCCCTGACTGAATGTGATGGCACTTTATGGGTGGATGGTTCCTGTTTCAAGCTCCCTAATGGTGACACGACTGCTGCATATGCTATCACGACTTTGCACACGGTTGTGGAAACTGCACGAGTGCCACATAATTCGGCCCAAGCAGCGGAATTAATCGCCCTCACGAGAGCGTGTGTGTTGTCTGAAGGAATGAGAGTGAATATATACACCGATAGCCAGTACGCCTTTGGCGTGGCTCATAATTTTGGGCGACTGTGGAAAGAGCGTGGGTTCCTGACGTCACATGGAGCTAAAATTCAGAATGGCAAGCTGGTGAATGATCTCCTTGAGTCACTGACCCTACCGTTGCAAGTTGCGATCATGAAATGCAGTGCGCACAGGAAAGTTACAGATGATGTTGGACGTGGGAATGCGTTCGCTGATGAGACCGCGAAAGAAACGGCACAGAATGTGAAGACTAGAATGTATGTTGCAGGCCCCGCAAGATGGGTTAATGATGTTGGGATGTGTGAAAACACAATAGAGAGTGTGAAGTCGCTTCAAGCTGAAGCCACAGAGAAAGAGTTAAGCAAGTGGAGAGAAAGTATGGGTAAGTTGGATGAGAATGGTTGCTGGATTGATCTGACAGAACATAAGCGATGGTTGTTGCCTGATGCATATGTACTTCCAGTGGTTACTATGGCACATGGAATGGCACATATTAGTACGAAAGGTATTTGTAAGTTGTTGGCTCCAGTATGGCAGAATGCTGGGATTCCTAAGTGTGCAGAGAATGTGGTCAAGAATTGCATGGTATGCTTGAAGTACAACCCTGGTAGGGGAACCCCAACTCCAGCCGGTCACTTTGCACCCCCATCATGTCCATTTGAAGTTTTGCAGCTGGACTTTATTCACATGGAAAGATGTAACAACCTGAAATATGTACTGGTGGTTGTTTGTGCTTTCTCGAAATGGATAGAGGCTTATCCTCTGAAAGATAACACTGCCCTATCTACAGCTAAAGCCCTTGTGAAAGAGTTTTTCCCTAGGTTTGGGATGCCAAGAATGGTGTGGTTTGATAATGGAAGTGAGTTCGTGGGTAAAGTGATGAAGAATGTATGTGAAGGTTTAGGCATCCAGCAGAAATTCCATGCTGCAAATCACCCCCAATCAGCTGGATTAGTAGAGCGCTACAATGGAGCCTTAAAGCTCAAGCTGGCCAAAATTCAGGCGAGCACCGGTCTTAAATGGCCTGACGCTCTGCCTCTAGCACTCCTGTCCACCAGAATGACCGTACACTCACGAGTGGGACTTAGTCCTTATGAGGTAGTTTTTGGCCGTCCGGCCAACATATGGGGTGTACCGAGGCCTACGAAGTTCAGTGAGATAGAGCATCCAGTACTGCTCGATTACCTGTATGATTTGACTGTTAAATTGCGTGTTTTGCACCAACAGGTACATGATACTCTCCCTCAAGCTTCTGAAACTCCTGGACACCCTATCAACCCTGGTACGTGGGTGCTAGTCCGAAATTTCCAGCGCAAGAGCAACGACGAGCCTCGCTGGATCAGCCCTCATCTTGTTCTACTGTCGACAAGATCAGCAGTGCGAGTGAAAGGGAAGAAGCACTGGATCCATGGCACCCACTGCAAAGTAGTCCCATTGCCTCTGCCCTATGACCAGTGGGTCAAGGAGGGTATCGCCGACTCTGAGACAGACACTGTACCTCGTTTTATACCATCCAGTGACGCACGCATAAGAGGCACAGTTTCAGATCAAGAAAGTGACAATATTCTGCAGGAAGCTGTGCCACCATCAAATCGACTGGACACCACTGAGCCTGAACTTTTGTTCCAAGACCAAACAGCACCTGGCCGTCTCCGCTATAATTTGAGACCAAGGCCTATGGACAAATAAAGATTTCCTTACTATTTCCTTTTTTGACATTTTTTGCTCTCCCATCTGAAAGACTTTCTTGATTTTTTGTTTTTCGAACCACCATCCGGGTTCTGCCGCAGGGTCGCGGTGCCAAGACTTTGGGGTACAGGCCGAAGACGCTAGGTCGACGGTTCTGGTTGGTCTAGGGCGTTTCCCTGGACTGACAGGCGTACTCCTTAGCAGAAGAAACTCATCCGCCGCGAGCGGCCCGAGTAGAGGATGGAGTTTTTTAAGATGGAGAGACCCATTGAGGAAATGAACTTTAAAGCAAGGATATGTAAAATTATGAAAAGTAAATGTTTTGTCTTTTTGTGCCTTTTTACACTGTGTAGTACAGTAATGTTTATTGTTGGATTTGTGTTTTTCTCCGCTCAAAAGCCCATTGCACCCACTCAACAGCCTATATCTCCTTCTACCGCCTCCTCTCACTCTTTTCACCCTTTGCCTGAGCACGAGCAGACCAGACGATCGGAGTTTGTAAATAACTCGTTTATCCAGCTCTTGCACCAGAACCAACTGGTAATGAATACGACCAATTGCTGGGTGTGTGGGTTAATGCCACATACCATTAACAAGGGTATTCCCTACCTGGTGCTGCCGTATAGTTACAATGGATCGTCATGGGCATTCCAGACCATGTTTCTCTATGCTCTAGATACGTACTCCCCTCGCCAACCGCGTTCCATCAGACCCATCACCAATAATAAGGCTTTAATGAAAGGAGTTGCCGATATGAGTAGAGATATCGACGCATACTCGTCCATTCCCAAAGAAGAGTTGAGACCTTATGTAGGATGGAACGCGACGGGGTATATTATTAGTCTGGGTGAAAGACAGCGAAAAATCTCATCTCCAATCTGGGTCGTACCCCACATGGGACGGTTCTGCTTACAGGGTAATGGTCAGAATCCTAGAGCTCAACTGGGAAGAAGTGACTGTACTGAAACGTACACTTTCCCGTCACAGTTCTCCCCTGCGTTTCTGGCTGCCAAGGGCACATATTTCATCTGTAATGATCGAGCATATACATGGTTGCCCCCTGATTTCTCGGGCACATGTTATATTGCGAACTTGCTACCGCCAACATTTACTGCCGCCTCCGACTATCACAAGACCAGAGTTGTGAGAGGTGTGATTAGTAAGGAGGATACTGCCGGTCAGGAAGCAGGAGACTTCTTCTTGGGTTTCCTGCCGTTTTGGGGACCTATGGTGAATAGTAGAAACCTGCGACAACTGACACGTGTGGTTGAATCCACTATAAATGTAACGGCTGGTGCCCTTAGTAATCTGACAGCTGAGCTCCAAGCGGATCGCCTTATGACTCTGCAGAACCGCATGGTTCTAGACGTTATCCTTGCAGACCGCGGTGGAGTATGCAAGGTTATTCAATCCAGTTGCTGCATTTTCATACCAGATAACGCTCCAACAGTGTATCAAGCCATCTCCAAGCTCCATAAAATATCTGAAGCCATACACGTGGATAAGGGAGACTGGTCACTGATGGGGTGGTTCTGGGAACTGATATCTGCCTGGGGTTGGAAAGTTCTGATGGTCATTGGAATGATCTTAGCCATTCTTTTCCTGTTCTGTCTGTGCATACAGTGTGCTCCTGCGATATGTGGCCTCTGTGCTACCTTATGTGTAAGGAAACCTGTATCGAGGGACGAGCTAAGTAATAGGATGATGCTACAGCAACATCTCCATGACTTTGCAAACATTGACCTAGACTCGGATTGAGATAAGTATAGTGATTGCCTATGTAAGGGCAAAAGGAGGGTCTGTCGTACTTTAATATTCGGGACCGCGTAGGGGACAGGGCCCTACCCCTGTCTATCTTGGTATTAGCGAACCGCAAATGGTAAATGCGGCATGTACGAGTGCTTTATATACCGTTCTAGCTATGAATGCACTGTGTACACGTCATTCTGCTTCACTACGCGGGTTCCATTTTGGAAGCAGTGGCCATCTTGTCATTGCCCTCACATAGGCTATAATGGAGCAAACACGGGCCTCACAGTACATGTGCTTTCCCGTGACTTCTCTGTGACCTGGGCAGCCGGCTCTGCTGCCCTGGGTCAAACCGGTCTCACGAGCTCCCCTTCCTCCGTCCACCTGTGATTAGCATCAGGGCTTGACCCATCATAAAACCCTTTCATTCTACACAAACCTCCGGCTAATCTCTTCCACACCTGCTTGTTCCGGCTTTATGACTTGTTTTCCCAAAACAGGAGATGCTCATGTTTATTGGGGGGTCTGCCAACATCAAATGTGGGATCTGAACCTTAATGTGTAAATCATTGTGGGCTGGCCGAACTGGAATGTGGGATGGTCATCATGACTCTGCCTTTTCTTTGTAATATATACTTGTATATGGCCGTATCATAAAACCTAGGAATGTATGCTTGAGGCCACAAAAGGCCTATTTAAAGTGAAGTCCGTTTCTATGATTTGCAGCAGTCTCCTGAGAACATACACGCTGTTGTACTTCTAGGATACCTGTCATTGGTCTGCAGCCAATAAACGATTCTTTGACTTCACCCAGAAGACTCTGTGTTTCTGTAGGTCCGGAACAGGGTGAAACCCAGAAGTCATAGGGTGTGTGCCCCTGCACCGCTGGGACTAAAATACCCAGTACTTCAGTTTGAGAAGCCCTTGTTCTACCCATCACCTTAGCAGCTCTGGCACTGTCCCATTACTGATCAGTCTGCATTCCGTTCGCTCTACAGATGCCAACGCTTTGTGTTTAAGCATCAGTCACTGGACAGGCTTCATCCTGTTTGAACAGCGCCTTAGGTGCCTCTAAGCTCTAGGGGTTACAGTAGTAACAGTCACATTAGACATCAGAAACCTGAAACGTGGGATCTTTAAAATCCGTTATAAGATCATATTTAGACTTCAACTCCTCAGAATACAGGATTAGTTTTGAGAGGGAAATTGAAAAAAGATGTACACAGGAAATGAATGACTGCAGTCTGGCTCATCACAGTCACATAACTGTGGCCGAGCATCCAGTTCCATCTGCTCTTCATGTATCCCCACAGCACGAGATAGTGCTTTCACACAGCACAAGTGCAAATCAGAAGACAAAAAACTGAAATACTCCACAAAATACCTTGGTCTGAAAATCTACACTTCTATAGTTACAAAAGCGTTGACACCCTTTGTAAATGTTTTCTTTGTGGTCATTGATGTAGAATACATTTTAAGAGGGTGAGAAATTGAGGAAAATACAAAGAATCGGTCAATTATAGATGTTACAAAGTACTTTAGAGGAACAGTATAAGTACGGGACTGGACACACAGAACACCCCCTGTAGCAAAATGTATCCTAATTTCAGTGACACTGCTCTATACAAGACTTCCTAGTACACCAGTAACCACTGTACCGAGTGCCCTTCCACAAAATGCAGCACAGGTAGGACACAGAGCTGCATTGACTTGAAACAAACTGCACATTGAATTAAAAGTCCCCGCTTTATTTAATATGGCTACCACCCAATTACCTCTTAATCAAGAAACTGAGTTTCAGGTGCAAAAACACATTTATGGAAGACTCACTTTAAGGGGCGTAATGGCACCCAGTGCAACAGCAACAGGCGGGTGGCAACACCTTTGGAAGCAATAATCACATTTAGCTACAACAATCACATTTAGGTGCACAAACATATTTAGGTGCAAAATAACTCTTGGTGCAGGGTTATCAGGGTGTTGTCCGCGGTGTTGTGCCACATTTCGGTGCAAAATTACTCCATACATAAAGAAAATGTTATACTAAGATTCTCAATTACGTTGAAAAGTTGTGCATCGCTGTGACACAACATTATATTAAGACTACGCTGACTTACAAAATTCCTTTTGGTTCAACATTACTATTAGTGTAAAAGCCATTTAGAAGCACAGATCACATTTATGTCGAAAATCAAATCAAGGGGTAAAATTAAATCAAGTTGCAAAATCATCATTGGTGCAATTATCACCAGAAGTGTCTTGATAGTTTTTGGAGCACACATACACATTAATTATAATGTTTCATGCTTTCCTTCACCCCAAAGCACTGCAATTCTAAGCCACTTTTTTACAATCTGTTCCACTCCACTATAATATATGCAGCACCACTCTATGCCAAGATGCTCTACACAACTTTACTCTACACCACTGCTCTCTACATCACATAATTACTATAAACATAATTCCACTGCACACCATTACACTACCCAAATCCACTCCATACAACACAATTCCATGCCACACAACTAACAATTTCAATCCAAGCCACATAATTCCACTCAAACCACATACATCCACTCCATAACACAAGGGTAAAAGACATTGTTATTTACAATGCCAATAGCTCTAACTCATAAAAATGAGAGACCTATTGCATTTCTAATGCTTGTTTTACTGATTCCTTTTGTTAGCCTTAGGACTCTGACCACTTTACCTCTGCTAACCAGTGCTAAAGTGCATGTCCATCGCTCCTCAACATTATGACATTTGGTGTATACCAGATTGGCATATTTGTTGTACTACTATGTCCCTTGTGAAGTGGTATACCATATCCCCAGGGTACAAGTCCCTTCAAATGATGCAGCACTGATTGTGCCACCCACAGGAGTGGCCTTTTAAACCTGTCTCAAGCCTGCCACTTCACTATACTGTAACTGTTGTGCATGACCCTTCCCCGCTCATAGGCCAGCATTGGGAATTCCTTAATACACTATCAAACTGTAAATACTTATTGGATAGGAGTAGCCTTTTAATGTTTGATATGTTTGGAATCCTTACTGGTGAAGTTGGATTTAACATTACTGTTTTACAAATGCCACTTTAAGCGGTGTACTGTTCTTTGTGCCTGACAGCATGTCTTCAATATACTTCTGGGCTGGGTGACAGCTACACTTTGTACATTCCCTCTTGACAGACACAAACACAGAAAACACAGGAAGGTGAGGCTCGTTAGTGTTTTGAGCACTCATCAGCATTTATCTGCATTCTGATAGGTCTTCTTGGGCAGGGAATAATGGTAGGGGCTGACACGTACACTTTAATAGGAAGTGTCCTGTCCACATACAAAGCACTGAATTACCCCTTTCAAGTTGCCTAGCAGACAGGACTGGGTTGAAAGAGATCATTGTGTACTTCAGAGAGTTACTTTATAGTCACCCCCTACATTAAAGGAAGCTTGGGGTATAAGTACTGAGTCTCTGACCCCCTGAAATCAGACACTACTGGACTTGTACCGTAAGCTCTGGCAGAAGAACTGCTGTGCTGCTTAAAAGTCTCAATCAGAATGTTGTAAATTGAAACAACGATGTGATTAAGCATTTACTAAAGACATTAGTTCCTTTTCGTTAGAGCATGTTTTTTCTGTTATGTTGACCGAAGTTCGGACTCCATTTTGTATTGTTATGCTTCCACGTGTTCACCACGAGAAGAGTCCAACCTCTGTGTTAGTTGCTCCTGTAATCTGCCTAGTAACAGTCTATAAATAGCTCCTTTGACCATCTGCTACATGCCCAGACTTGACCACATCTGTTATCGGTTAGCCTTGCTTGACCATGTTTTCGCGGGCTCAAGGAGTGTGTTAGCTCCGCCCACATATTGATCTTGTATTGAAAATGTCCATAAAAGGTAACATTCCTTGCCTCGTGTTGTATCCACCCACTTATGAGCCCCACTGTTGTGTATAAAAGGGGACCGTGTACGCAAGTTCTTTGTGCTACTCTATGCAATACTGAAGAGTGTTGTGTAGATTGTAGGACCACCCTTAAGGGTTAATAAATGCTGTCTTTGTACTTTGCAGTTTCCGTGCCAACTTCCTTATAGATTCCATTACAGGAGAGCGAACCCTTGTGTCCTGCGGGCCTAGCTGGGGCCTGTATTCATCAATTGGCGCCCGTCATGTGGGGCTCATCGGCGACTCGGATGCTCGAAGGACTGGTCGCGACGAAGGTGAGGAACTTGGCCGGGGACGTGATCACTGCCAGCGGCGTCTTAGCCCTGGCATCCCGAGGTTTTTCTTCCTTCCCTTCCGAGCTGACCGTCTGGGTGGCGCCGGTCCTCGACTGAGACCTCTTCTGTCGGTCCTGCCGTGAAAGCCGTTTGGGCGATTGTGGAGCTTGGCAGTTGGAATCTGGACTCTTGATTGGTAAGAACCGGTGTACGGTACTTGCTCCGAGTTTTTGAAGCCTGGTCCGGCTATTTGAGTTTGATTTGTGGTGACTAGTCATATTTTGTATTTGTCTTTGTGAAAATATATGCGTTGCAACACATATAGGCAGGTAATGTGGAGAGATTTCTCCGGAGCTGTGTAACTTTGAACGGCGCAACGATTAAGTGCCATTTTTCTATAATATTGCATATTTTGCATTATTTCTGAGCATGCCTGCTTTCAGCGCACTCCGTAAGTGGTGTTGCTGTTTCGGAAACCGGTTGAACCTCGAGGAATCTGCTCCAGCTCCCCCAGAGGGGACTCCTAATAGGGATATGTATGTGAAGCATGGTCTTTCTTCCATAATGTACAGCACAGTATGGAGGAAATATACAAAAAAAGATCCTGAGTTACGATGGCCTTTGTATGGATCGTTTGATATACGTAAGATTGAGTATGTGGAACAGTGTATGTGCAAGCGGCGTGCTCGTCAGGATATGTTTGAGTGTGTGCGGTTGTGGGTGAAGGAGGTGCGTGAGCGAGAGAAGCGTGAGAAAGCGCTGTTTGATAAAGAACAACGGAAGAATGATCATGTGCGAGCACAGGAAGCGAGGCGTCGGGAGGACAAAGAACAAACGGAGAGACAAGAGAAAGAGCGTAGGCTGCAAGTTTCGGGTCAATATGCTGTTCGGCAGCCACTTTATCCTGTCCTTAATAATCTTGATGATGATTTTTATTTACTAGATCGCTCTCCGCCCCCTTATGTTGGCGCATCTGCTCCGAGGCCACAAGATTCTGTCCCGGGTCCGGGTAAGGTAGATACGCGGTCCATGTTATCGGCTGAGCATATGGCTGAGCTTCGGCAAATTTCCTTCCGTGCACTTAAGGGTAAGGTGTCCGTGGATGAATTGTTCCATACTTGGGGGTCGTGGCAGGATAGAGAGAGATTGTATTTTTTGAACCATTTCGCTGAGGAAGTGATTGCTGCTTTTCGGAAATATTCTAGTGTCTTTGAGCCTGAAGAAGTGACATCGGATGCTAAAGCATTGCATGATGGTGTTTTTTCTCCCTCTAAGGCTCCTGATACGGCTCGGCGGTTATTCGCCTTGCGGGACGCGGTGCTGGCCCATAGAGAAAAAGCGCGCCAACGAGCAGGGGAGGAGACGCAGTCGGATTCGTGTACCGCAGAAGGCCACTCATCCACCTCTCAATCAGATAAGAGCGATCTAGTGCATGCTAAGCCAATGCGCGAGGCGGCGCCTTTGTATGTTCCTCCTAAAGGAGCGGGGACTAGCTCGGACATTACCTCCGCCGATGCTAAGGGATATTTTGTGTATAATTGGGTTTATACTCCGTGGCATAGAGCTGATGTCATGGCATTAAAGAATGCGCTGCCTGACCCCCGCAAGAATCCAGCGGCCTTCTACGAAGAAGTCGAGGGGGCCTTGAATTCTTGCGTTATGACTTTAGCAGATATCGATTTGTTCTTTGGCCTTATTCTACCACCGGATATGTGGCGATCTGTCCGAAAAGTAGATGATACAGTTGCCTTTAAGGCCCGGTGGTCTGACCTTGAGGATGAGGATAGGGAACGGAAGCCCGCGCAGAAACCGCCCCAGAGTATTTTAGATCTCCCTGCTGCTATTGTGGCTAAGTTGAAGACAATTATCCCCCCTAAAAAGATTGACTGGAATATGTTAGCTGCATGTAAACAGAAAACTGACGAGTCAGTTGCGGACTTCTTTACGCGCTTTGAGGAGACGTTTCATGATTTTAGTGGCCAGTCGCTTACTGACGATACGGGCCGCCACCTTTTTGCGGATAAATATGTGGCTAATCTGCTGCCGGCAGTTGCGGCCCGTTTAAAAGCGAGTGAAAGTTCTTGGTCCTCCGCTACACCGACGGCCCTCCTGACTATCGCCCAGTATTATGAGCGTCAGGAGCAAAAAGCAAAGGGCCAGGAGGAAAAGAAATCGAAAGATTTGAAAACAAAGGTGATGTTGGCACAAGTCTATGGCCCGCCCCGGCGGGGTAGTAATAGAGGTAGGGGAGGATCTTATGGTCCTCCCTAGGGCCGATCTGACTTAAATAGGAACCAATGTGCGTATTGTAAGCAATCGGGTCATTGGGCTAGGGACTGCCCGGTGTTGCATGCATCGCGTCAGGGGCATACCTATGGTGGCCCGCGAGGTAGAGGGGGTTTCTCGAACTTTCGAGGGAATTCTAACGAACAGGCTCGTTTTGACTCTGCTGGGCAGCACCGCGATAGATCAAACGTTTTTGATCGCCAGCATCAGTACCAAGCGTCGGGGATTGACCGGTCGGGGTACCATGACTCTCAGCATGCATAGGGATGCGTTGGATGGGGGTTAGAATCAGTTGAGGTGCCGGTTGATCAGAAGGGTCCTTATGTATCGGCTGAGGTTTTGGGCTCTACTGATCAGTTCCTAGTGGATACAGGAGCGACACGTAGTGCACTGTCTAAGCAATTGGTTCCGGGGGCTCCCCCATCCGGCTTAATGGTCACATCGGTAGGGTTTGACGGAACACTCTCCCGAAGCCCTCTTTCGCAGCCCCTCATGTTTAAGGTTGATTCTTTTTCTGCACCCTGTCCGTTTCTGCTTGCCCAGTACACACCGGACAACATTATGGGTCTTGATATGTTAAAGCATTTTAGGGCTACGATCCGTTGCTCCCCTGCTGGTGTACGGGTAATATTGAATGACAATCACCCCCGATCAGAACGAATGTGTACGATGTCAGAGGATGCGCTGTTAGCTACCCTCCCTCGTGCTTTGTGGGCAACTTCGGATACTGATGTGGGACAAATGGTGATTCCACCGGTCCACATTAGCGTCCAGGAGGGGGCGGTGTTGCCGCGCCTCCCACAGTACCGTATTTCCCAGGAGGGGGAGGAGGCTCTCATACAGATAGTGCAGGATTTGATGGCGGTAGGGGTAGTGGAGGAAGTCCCCTACAACATTTGTAACAGTCCGATCCTTCCCATACTGAAAAAGGATACGGATGCCAGAGTTTATCGGTTTATAATTGATTTGAGAGAAGTGAACAAGATCGTGATACCTCAGTACCCAGTGGTTTCCGATATCACGACGTTGCTTACTTTGGTCCCACCTACGGCGACTATGTTCTCTGTGATCGATTTGAAGAATGCCTTCTTTTCCATTCCCATTCACCCTGATAGCCGATATCTTTTTGGGTTTACATTAAATAATAGATCTTATCGTTTTTGTAGGATTCCCCAGGGCTACACAGAAAGCCCTAGCATTTACAGTCAGGCTTTGAAACGACAATTGGATTCCTTTGCTCTGCTCGAGGGTGTCGCCCTCATTCAATATGTCGATGACATCTTGCTGGCGGCTGACACCCTGGAGTTGTGTGAAAAAAGTACGTTATCCTTACTTTCCTTTTTAGCATCCCACAATCATAAGGTATCTAGGAAGAAATTGCAATTCTGCAGACCAAAGGTGACTTATTTGGGTCACCTTTTGTCTAAGGAGGGACGTGCACTCACACCGGATCGTATCCAAGTAATTCTGGATACACCGAGACCGTCCACACAGAAGGATGTGCGTGCATTTCTGGGTCTTGTTTCTTTTTGTAGACAGTGGATATTGGGGTTTTCGCACATAGCTAAGCCATTATTAGCCCTCTTGACAAAGGACACGCCTATCCCAATCCCTTGGTCAGATGAGTGTGATACTGCTTTTCAGCAACTACGACAGGCCCTTTGTTCAGCACCAGTGTTAGGGACCCCTGATTATGCAAAACCCTTTTCGTTGTATGTGCATGAGAAAGATGGATGTGCATTGTCAGTTTTAGTGCAGATGCACGGCGATAAGCAGCGCCCTTGTGCATATTTTTCGGCTGTACTTGATCCTGTCGCCCGAGCATTACCGGGGTGTTTTCGCTCGGTTGCGGCGACAGCTGTGTCAATACGCCAAAGCGAGGGAATTGTGTTATCTCATAAGTTGTTGGTATTAGTCCCCCATGCTGTCGATGCCCTGCTCAATCAAACGAAGACGCAGCATTTGACCAGCGCCCGTTTAACGGGATATGAGTTGACGCTTTTGGCTCCTCATATTACGTTAAAAAGGTGCGTAACGTTAAACCCGGCAACATTGTTGCCATACCCCGAAACCCAGCCTGAGGCGCGGAAAGCGCATGATTGTATTCTCGTGACTGAGGAACAAACAAAGGGTCGTATTGATCTCCAGGATACGCCCTTTCCAGACGTAGATGGAGAACTGTGGGTGGACGGATCATGTCTGAAGCTACCAGATGGTACGACTTCAGCAGCGTATGCGATTACCACATTGCAAACGATAGTGGAGACAGCACGCATACCACAGAAATCAGCTCAAGCAGCGGAACTGATAGCATTAACACGAGCATGTGAGCTCAGTACAGGACTATGTGTGAATGTTTATACAGATAGCCGCTATGCCTTCGGAGTAGCGCATGACTTCGGCCTACTCTGGAAGGAGAGAGGGTTTCTAACGTCACATGGAGTACAGATAATGCATGGAGAGTTAGTTCATAATCTTTTAACCGCATTGACATACCCAAAGAAAATTGCCATCGTTAAGTGTAGCGCCCATAGGAAAGTAGTTGATAAAGTTGGAGAAGGGAATGCGTTGGCAGATCGAGTAGCACGGGAGACTGCGATGCAGCCCGGTACTACTGCCGTGTATGTAGTAAAGTCGCAGGTGGAAAGATGGCATGATGCGAAGGAGGAAGTGCGAGAAATGCAAAGGACCGCTTCTGACAAAGAGCGGGAACAATGGGCTAGCGAGGGAGAACTGGATGACGAGGGTTGCTGGAGAAATAAGCAGATGGATAGATGGAAATTACCCACGGCTTTTGTACAGCCTATGGTTCAGATGGCACATGGGCTAGCACATGTTGGAGCTTCCGCAATTGTGAAATTGCTTACCCAAGTCTGGGAGCATCCAGAGATTGCTAGCACAGCGAAGAGGGTGGTGCAGACCTGTATGATCTGCCTGAGGTATAACCCAGGAAAGGGTACTCGAACTCCAGCAGGAGGGTTTGTGACACCTACTGCGCCCTTCGAGGTTTTGCAGATGGATTACATCCAGCTTGAGCGCTGTAACAATCTGAAGTATGTTCTAGTAGTGGTCTGCGCTTTCAGCAAATGGGTTGAAGCGTACCCCACGAAAGACAATACTGCAATGACTACTGCGAAGCTGCTGCTGAAAGAGTTCTTCCCTCGATATGGCGTCTGCAGACTTCTGTGGAGTGATAATGGGCCTCACTTTGTAGCGGATGTTATAAAGTATGTCTTGAAGGGCCTAGGCATCACTCAGAAGTTCCACGCCGTGTTTCACCCTCAGTCTGCAGGCCTAGTTGAGAAGTATAATGGTACACTGAAGCTTAAGATCGCTAAAATTCAAGCTTCAACGTCTTTGACTTGGCCAGACGCTCTGCCACTGGCGTTATTGTCAATTAGATCGGTACCACACTCTCGAACTGGCCTTACACCTTATGAAATTGTTTTCGGACGCCCAATGAATATTTGGGGTCCACCAAGACCTAAGGCTATGTATGATGTACCTTGTGTAATGATGAGCGATTATCTGGCACAGTTAACGGATAACTTGGTTTCTATCCATCAACAGGTCCGAGAGGCGCTCCCTGATCGGTCTACCGGTGAAGGACATGGTCTCCGGCCTGGGGACCACGTGATGGTGAAAGTTTTCGACAGGACAAACAGCTTGGAACCGAGATGGGTGGGTCCTGAGCAGGTCCTCCTCGCAACGAGGACGGCTGTGCGAGTCTCCAACAGAAAGAATTGGATCCATTCCCTGCACTGTAGGAAGGTGCCGCCCGGATTGGTGAAACCTGCCGTGCTGACCGATCAACGAGAAATCTTGGCTGCAGAGACAGGCCGTGCTGTGGAGCCAAACGCCACTGAGGAGCTCTTTCCGGACCACGCGACTCCTGGAGGAAGGCGATATCATCTTCGACCAAGGAAGTGAGTTTTCCAGTACCGGGACATACTGTCAGAATGGCCCTTGGGTTAGTGAAACGGAGAGCCGATGAGGCAACGGGGGGGGATCAGCCCTGCATTAGTGTAGCGACACCCGTCTTGGCCCGCTGGTGAAGAAATCAACCGCTGCCCAAGGGGAAGAGTTCTGACAGACTTTTAGTTTCAGGAAGATATTGGGTTTTATTTTTGCTTTGATATGGAGAAAAAGAAAATCCTTTGTGCATTAGGGTTCATGTTGACAGTAGCCATTGTTGGGATAACCACATGGTTCGTGGAGGATGTAACTCCCGCTCGGAAGATTCTTGTGTTGACAACTCCGGTGCCTGAGGAGCACTACTTTTATACATTACCGTATCAAGAGTTGAAGCATCGACAGTCTTACTTGAATAACACTTTCATCCAGATGCTGCATCATACCCACGTTGCTACGAATGCTACGAACTGTTGGATATGTGGGATGATGCCAGCTCATCAGAAGAAAGGAGGAACGCCATTTATACCACTTCCTTTCTCTCATAATGGCTCTTGTAGAGCGTGGTATACTTTGCTTTTTGCTACTCGGAAACCAACAGTGGGACGATTGCTCTTCAGACTCAATAAAGAATGCCATCAAGACAAAAATGGGTATCCACAAGCGAATGGGACAATTTGGGAGTGGGAAGAGTACCGACCAGACAATGAATCCATTCCCTACATCTTCACGAACACAAGAGACATTGTGGGAAAGGACAAATTCGTGATTCAAGTAGCACAAGCTCAAGCGGACCTGTGTGTCCAGAGTGTGGGTTTTATCCCTGTTGGTGTTAGTGATTGTATTACTGTTCTGAATATTGATGGGTTGAACAATAGTACCTTCTTAGCCTCCCATAATACGTACTTTGTGTGTGGAAATAAAGGTTATTACCGTCTGCCGGCTGGGTGGTCTGGGGTATGCTATGTATCATTTCTATTACCTCCTGTATTCCTAGCTCCCGCATCTTATCATAAGGATCTGAAATTATTGAATAATGTGACTGTAAATAGGTATAAACGTACTTTATCACTTGACGATGTAGATCAGACTGATACCAGTCTGCAACAGTATATTGATTTTAACTTAGGATTGTTTTTCTTTGTTGGAGCTGCCCTGAACAGTAGGAAGATCCGAAGATTAACAAGAGTGGTAGAAGCTGTAACAAATCAGACTGCTGCTGCACTTGGGAATCTTACGGAGGAATTGCAAATTACTAGAATTGTTGCATTGCAGAATCGTATGGTATTAGACGTTATGCTAGCTGACAGAGGAGGAGCATGTAAAATTATTGGAAGTAGCTGTTGTGTGTTCATCCCTGATCATACGCCATCAGTTTATAATGCCATCAATAAACTGCATAAAATTGCAGCTGAGATCCATACAGAAAACGGCACTTGGTCCTTTTCTGGATGGTTTTGGGCGTTAATTACTGCCTGGGGATGGAAGGTTCTAACTGGTCTCTGCATTATTGTAGCGGTTCTGTTTTCATGCTGTATCTGCGTTCAGTGTGGTCCTTTACTCTGCTCATTATGTGTATCAATCTGTATCCCTGATAAGAAAGCTATTGCCGATGTTGCTCACCAGAAACGTTTAGCTAAAGAAGTTGAAGAAATGATGACGATTGACATATATGACGATTATCCTAGCAAGCCGGATGTCTTCAGTAAATGCTGAAAGGGTCGTCTGTTGTAAATTGAAACAACGATGTGATTAAGCATTTACTAAAGACATTAGTTCCTTTTCGTTAGAGCATGTTTTTTCTGTTATGTTGACCGAAGTTCGGACTCCATTTTGTATTGTTATGCTTCCACGTGTTCACCACGAGAAGAGTCCAACCTCTGTGTTAGTTGCTCCTGTAATCTGCCTAGTAACAGTCTATAAATAGCTCCTTTGTCCATCTGCTACATGCCCAGACTTGACCACATCTGTTATCGGTTAGCCTTGCTTGACCATGTTTTCGCGGGCTCAAGGAGTGTGTTAGCTCCGCCCACATATTGATCTTGTATTGAAAATGTCCATAAAAGGTAACATTCCTTGCCTCGTGTTGTATCCACCCACTTATGAGCCCCACTGTTGTGTATAAAAGGGGACCGTGTACGCAAGTTCTTTGTGCTACTCTATGCAATACTGAAGAGTGTTGTGTAGATTGTAGGACCACCCTTAAGGGTTAATAAATGCTGTCTTTGTACTTTGCAGTTTCCGTGCCAACTTCCTTATAGATTCCATTACAGGAGAGCGAACCCTTGTGTCCTGCGGGCCTAGCTGGGGCCTGTATTCATCAAGAATGAAGAACCTGGAAGGCCTACTTTTATATTTGTTGCCCCTCTTTGACTCTGCATAAGGAGAATTGAACTCTGTATTCACTCCAAGTGATCTCAAAGGGCTTGTTGGCTTGCCTCCTGTTGCTTATGACTCAGGAATATCAAAGTCTCTAACCCGGCTCCTGTGTCTGGCTCACTGGAAGTGGCCCAGATATGTACAACATGGATTTTGATGTATTTCCTGTCTGCGTATAGACACATCACCCTGAAGCCAGCTCTCCGCCTCCAGAGATCAACATGTTAGACAGCATATCATCACTGCTGATGCTTGGAGAGATCTATGCCCCCCCTCGACTGTGTGGCAGAATACGGGCTATTGCTTGACGCCTTTGGAACTGATGAAGTGCCTTCAGTGGGTGGAGAGGATAGGCTCCTTCTGGGCTGTGGGACTTGACATTGACGCATTTCGCTTTTTGCGACCAGGAAAAAGGTATGTTGTTTACCACGACCTGCATGGGTCCTGCAGTCTGCTGGCGCTCCATCATGGTAGGCCCGAAATATGTCTGTGCCCCGGTGAATCAAGACCTAAAGTAACCTTTTTAGCGATACTTGCTTCAAAGCGCATTACTGCTTTATTCCTGTAAAATGTAATATCTCAATTACTATACATAGTTTTTTTGTCATTTTGGTCTTGTTATATCTACAATATAACAATCTATTTTTATAAACATCTGAGAAGTCTTTTGTGTTGTATTCATTGTGTTACTGTGTGTGTGTGTGTGTGTGGCATGAATACTTTATACATTGCCTCTTTAGATAAGCCTAACTGAGTTTAACAGACACAGTGCCTTTCAACGCCAACTCAGTGTCAATCCGAAGACATGACTGCATGGGTCGACGACAACTCAGTATCCTACTTTGAGGTTTACCAATTATGCAGAGCCTGCATCATAAGGGCTCGATGCCCGTGCAGGACACACTGTGAGAAGCAACAGCGACTCTTCAACCCAACACGTTGAGTCCTTGACACCGACGTGTGCTCCATCCAAGGTACTTTTTCAGTGGGCCCTGTGTGGGTCCTGCAGCTGGCCTGTCTTCTATCGTGGATGGCCTGAACTTTGGATTTGTCCTAGTCCAGTGGGAAGTCAAGAACCCCCATAAAGCTATTGACTTCTAAACACTACTTTTTGGTTTATTCTTTATTGGAGTTTTATCATTTTTGTCTTGTTTTACTCATAAGAATATCCTCTATTATTCTAAACCTGTGTTGAGTATTTTTTTGGTGTTTTAATTGTGTTACTGTGCCTAGCTACCAGAGCATAAGTACAGGTTACCTTCTTTTGTGCACCTATATTACCTTGACTAGAGTGGTGGTTCATGCCTGGCCTGGGTGCATACCTCAGTCAACCAGGAATCCCATTCCTAACAATGGTGTACTAACTGTCCTTCATGATTTAATATTTACCATTTTAATTTGGATTGATATGGACATTGATTAACAAAAGGGGACTAATGTGCACGCAAAGTCCCAGTTTTTGTTAATTTATCACCTTCTTGACAGCTATTTTATATATTCCTAAAAACAAAGTTAAGCCTGCCCGCTCTGTGCTAAGCTACCATAGGGTGAGCCAGGTTGATTAATGATGTGTACCTGACTTACCCTGACTAGGCTTGCAGCTCCTGCTTGGACAAGGCGCATACCTCTGCCAACTAGAAGCCCAATTTCTAATAAATGAGTACACTTTTTAGGAGTATTGGGATAATAAAATCCTCATGAGCATATACATATTGTTTTGAGCAAAGCAACAAAAGGCAGATCCAACCACAGAAGTCTACCTATTCTGACTGGGTTTTATGAGTTTATTATGGGTTCTTGTTCTATTTATTCTTTCCTCTCACTAAAAGCCCCATCACAATTTCCACTGAAAGAAAACAATTCTGAAAGGAGAAGAAAGAAAAGAAGAAAAGTAAATCTTAACAACCTAATGTTGCTTTTTTCTTTATCCCGATCATATTAAAAACATCATCATTAAAAAATACATCTAGAATCCTCATCTATTTGACCAGCCTGCCCTTCCGCACATAGTTAATTTACTCGTAAGGCCCTAGTAAAGTGGCACTACCTGTGCCCAGGGCCTGTAAATTAAATACTAATACTACTAGTGGGCTTGCAGCACTTTAAAGCATTTAATTGCATGAACTAGAAAAGCTGGCAACATAACTCCTCCTGCCTCTAGAGGTACCATTTACAATTTAACAATAACACATAATGAAGGGCCTTTCCTTTTACACGGCAACCTAAACAATGAGAAGTTAATCAAAATGTCATCTACAGCAAATAAATTACTAAACTAAGCCATGGTTAAACCTGGATGATGGACAGGATCTTCAAAATGTGTCCCAGACCATTCACTCAGATACCACCATGCATGGTGAATATCAAAACACAAATATCCCTTTTATGTATGCCATACTACTAGAAAAATAATTCAGCACTTACTACAAAATGTTAAAGACACACTAAACTTAAAACAAATAACTATTACCTTAAAAAATAATCATAGACGTTCAGCAAGCCACGATTCCAACACATTTTTTAATGTACCCCCACAAAGCCATACAATGCTGTTACTATCATTTTAGAGAGACACCAGCAACAATCTACACTAAGGGCCTTATTACATGTATGTCTGTCCTAGGACCACCATCAATGCAGGTCTCCCCGCCGTATTTCGGTTGTGGCAGTCAGACCGTCGCTGTCAGAAATATCCATTCCTCTCATCACTCAATAATCACCACAACAAAGGAGTGTGTGAAGAGAGATGTTAAATTAATCCTCTAATGTCGCAAGTCAACGTAAAACTGGTCACCCCGCCACAACCCGTTAACCACCCGCCAAGAACCCCGCTTGAACATAAACAACTTCACAATAGCGGGACAGCCACGAGCAGATAGAAGAACACGCTTGTAACTGCCATGTACATATGCAACACATCTTCCCTCTTTATTTTTTTTTCAAATTCTCAACCCATAACATAATCCTTGAACTTCTCTGGTAAATGATGTTCACGCATCCTCCTGGTGGGATTACTCCTATTGCCAAAATGACAAAGGTCCTGCTTGCTAGAATCACCACCATACTCAACATCTGAGGATACATTCCTGCTTATATCTTTAAATGATTGGACACTTCCCTTGAAAATAGAAATCCTGTTAAAGTTCCAAACACTTCCACCCTCAATTCTCACAGCATTATTGAAAACTTCTATGACTTTCTTGGGATCTGACCAGCATTGAGAACCCTTGGAGACACATTCTTTTTTTTTTAAGCGGACCAAATCACCAACTACAATTCTTTGTTTGCTCGCAGTACCGCTTTTCATATCCATGACAAGTTTCATCTTCTCTTTATACTCATTAACTCTGTGTTTAACTAATTCATAGTCAATCACTGTTGTGTTTTTATCCTCACCCACATTTTTTTTAACCACCAATGAACTAACCTAGTACCTGGCTTACGTCCCCTTAGAAGTTCAAATGGACTAACCAGGGTGACTGAATTAGGAGAGGTCCTATATGCTAACAACATAGACTGCAAAGCATTGCGCCAATTAAGACCTCCCTTAGTAGATAATTGGATAGCTTCCTTCACCACGCAATTAAAATGCTCAACTTGACCATTAGCCCCGGGATGGAACACAACTATTCTTCCATGAGTTATTCCACATTTCTCCATAAAGGATTCCATTTCCCTACTGATAAATTGAGGACCGTTTTCTGTGACAATTTCTTGTGGAATGCCTTCTCTACAAAAATATTATCAAGAAATTCAATTACACTCTGTGAAGTAACCTTGTTAACCATTTGACCCCTGGCCAGTTTGAATAATAGTCTATGAGGACAATACCAAAACTTTCTCTTTTCGGTAAGACATGAAATGGGTCAATCATGCCCAACCCTAATTTCCTCCATGGACCCACAGGTAATTCCACAGGATGCGATTCAGCACGTAAAACAACAGCTGACTTGTCACTGTTTGAATATTTGGGACACAAACACACAAAATGCTCAATGGAAACATCTATTCCAGGCCACCAAAACGATTTCCTGATCCGTCTTCTAGTGAAAGAAATACCCAAGTGTCCCTCGTGAGAAATTTCCATAATAGCGTCCCTCAAGGTAAACGGAGGGATAATTTTATCATCTCTCATGACTAATCCATTTTCAATACCCAATTTATTCTGAATCTTTGAGAAACTCATCATGTCTCCTGACAACTTCCTTTGTTCAGGCCAACCTTGCAGAATGTACTTTTTTAATGGTATTTAACTCAACATCCTTTTCCATTTCCGACAACCACACTTCCTCGCAGAAATTGGGTCTTTCACCATGAATTAAATTTACGTCACGAGAGGAGAAAGCCACTTCACAATCATCCTCCTGACATATTTCGTCACAAACAATAGGTAACCTGGACATGCAATCAGCGTGCATATTCACCTTACCTGGGACATATTCAATCCGGAAACGGAAACATTGTAATCTTGAAGATAGCCTAGCTAACCGTGCAGACATGGATTGACCTCCACCAGGAGACATTAAAAAAACAAGTGGCTTATGATCGGTTTTGATGATAAATTCAGTACCCCATAGAAAACTTTTAAAATGTTCAGCCCCCCCACACACAGGAAAGTAATTCCCTTTCTATTACAGAATAGTTTTTTCTCAGTTTCTCTTAGTGCTCTGGAAACATAAGCTACAATCCATTCATTTTCATTGTCCTTCTGAATTAACACACCGCCCAACCCCAAATGACTTGCATAAACCATAACAATGCATTTTTTCCCACAAACATAGGATTTTAAACATGGTGCATTTACAGTAAAGTTTTTCAAATTTTCAAATGCATCAAACATGTCACTAGACCAAAAGAATTTTGCGTTATTCTTCAGTAGGCATCTAAAAGGATCAACCTTGGCTGAGTAATTAGGAATACATTTTGCATAATATTGCATTAAGCCTAAGAACGCAACTGATTGTTCTTTTGAGGAAGGAACAGGTGCATTGATTATACTGTCGATGTGTTTGTGTTTAATGCCTTTTGCACTGATGGTATGTCCTAGATATTCTACTTCTTTTGCTTTAATCCTGCATTTGTCTAGACGGAGAGTGAGACCTTTCTTAGATAAAGCGGCTATCAATCAATCAATCAATCAATCATGGCATTTATAGAGCGCACTACATACCTGTGAGGGTCTCAAGGCGCTGGGGGCGGATGCTGCTACTGTTCGAAGAGCCAGGTCTTGAGGAGTCTCCTGAAGGTTAGGAGGTCTTCTGTCAGCCACAGGCAGATGGGGAGGGTGTTCCATTTCTTGGCGGCGAGGTGGGAGAATGATCTGGCGCTGGCGGTCACTCTTTGGATGTGGGGGATGGTGGCGAGGGCACGGTCTGCAGAGCGGACCTGGCGGGTGGGGATGTAGAAGCTGAGTTGGCTGTTGAGGTACGCTTGTCCGGTGTCATGGAGTGCCTTGTGTGCGTGGGTGAGGAGCTTGAAGATAAACCTACTGTTGATGGGGAGCCAGTGCAGGTCTCTCAGGTGGGGTGTGAT
This sequence comes from Triturus cristatus, assembly GCF_964204655.1. Lineage (NCBI taxonomy): Eukaryota > Metazoa > Chordata > Amphibia > Caudata > Salamandridae > Triturus > Triturus cristatus. Next base: position 835,084,005 of record NC_140588.1, on the reverse strand, counting down.
GTGGCTGCGGTGAGGGATATCGAGGATCTGGCGTGCAGAGGTGTTCTGGATGCGTTGGAGCCATTTCAGGAGTTTGGCCGTGCTCCTGAGTAGAGTGCGTTGCCATAGTCCAGTCTACTGCTGACGAGGGCTTGGGTGACCGTCCTTCTAGTTTCAGTGGGGATCCACTTGAAGATCCTGCGAATCATGCGGATGGTGTTGAAGCAGGAGGAGGAGACGGCGTTGACTTGTTTCGTCATGGAGAGTATGGAGTCGAGGATGACCCCAAGGTTGTGTGCGTGATCGGTGGGTGTGGGGGGTGCTTCTAGTGCACTCAGCCACCAGGAGTCGTCCCAGGCTTAGGGGGTGGATCCAAGGATGAGGACCTCCGTCTTGTCCGAATTCAGTTTCAGTCGGCTGTTTCTCATCCAGTCGGCGACAGCCTTCATTCCCTCATGAAGGTTGGTTTTGGCGGTGTGGGGGTCTTTGGTGAGGGAGAGGATCAGCTGGGTGTCGTCGGCATAGGAGATGATGTTGAGGTCGTGCCTTTGTGTGACGTGGGTGAGTGGTGCCATGTAGACGTTGAACAACATTGGGCTGAGGGATGAGTCTTGGGGTACGCCGCAGATGATCTCGGTGGCTTCGGAGTTGAAGGGGGAGGCGGACGGTCTGAGTTCTGCCGGAGAGGAAGGAGGTGGTCCAGTCCTGGGCCTTCCCTTGGATTCCGGCGTCGTGGAGGCATGTTCATAGTGTGCGGTGGCAGACCGTGTCGAAGGCGGCTGACAGGTCCAGGAGGATGAGGGCCGCGGTTTCTCCGTTGTCCAGCAGGGTCCTGATGTCATCGGTGGCGGCGATGAGGGTGGTTTCAGTGTTGTGGTTGCTGTGGAACCTGGACTGGGACGGGTCCAGGATGCTGTTCTCCTTGAGGAAGCTGGTCAGTTGTTTGTTGATGGCCTTTTGATGACCTTCGCTGGGAATGGGAGACGAGAGATGGGTCGGAAGTTCTTGAGGTCCTTGGGGTTCGCCTTGGGTTTCTTGAGTAAGGTGTTGATCTCTGTGTGCTTCCAGCTCTCGAAGGTCGCTGTCTCGAAGGAGATGTTGATGGTTTTCCGGAGATGGGGTGCGATGGTGCTGCTGGCTTTGTTGAAGATGTGGTGTGGGCAGGGGTCTTCCGGGGATCCGGAGTGAATGGTGTTCATGACCTTGATGGTGTCGTTGTGGTTGATGCTGGTCCAGGCGAGCAGGTGGTTGGTGCGGGTGGTGGTCGTGGGGGCGGTGGTCTCGGTGGTTGCCGGGGTGGTGATGGTGTCGAAGCTGTCATGGATGTCAGTGATCTTGCGATGGAAGAAGGTGGCCAGCGAGTCGCACAGGTCTTGTGACAGTGGGATGTCGTTGGTGTTTGAGCTGGGGTTGGAGAGTTCCTTCCTGATGCTGAAGAACTCTTTGCTGTTGTGTGCATTGTTGTCTAGGCGGTCTTTGAAGGAGGTCCTTTTTGCAGATATGATGATTTGATGGTGTCTGCGGGTGGCGTTCTTGTGGGCTGTGTAGCTTTCCGGTGTTCGTTTGCGGATCCAGTTTTTTTCGAGTTTTCGGCAGGTTCGCTTGGATGCCTGGAGGTCTTCGGTGTACCAGCTGGCTCTCTTGCTGGTGTGGGTGTTGTGGGGCTTCTTGAGTGGGGCGAGGGTGTTGGTGCAGTCGTCGATCCATTGTATGAGGCTACGGCATCGGGGTCGGTTGGGTTTGTGGGTGGGCTCTGTGCGAGGGCAGTGGTTAGCTGGTCCTCGGTGACCTTGCTAGAGCGGCGGCGAGGCATCTGCTGGGTGCGGTGTTGTGTGTGGTGGGTTTCCAGAAGGTGAAGTGGATGCAGCGGTGGTTGGTGCAGTGGAGTTCGGTGGTGCGGTTGAAGAAGACGTGGGTGCTTGCTGAGAAGATGGGGTCAAGCATGTGGCTGGCGGAGTGGGTGGGTGTTGTGACGAGTTGTCTGAGTCCGAGGTTGGCAAGGTTGTCAATCAGGGTGGAAGAGTTGGGGTCGTTGTTGTTCTCGAGGTGGAAGTTCAGGTCCCCGAGGAGGATGTAGTCCATGGAGGCTAGGGCGTGTGTGCTGATGAAGTCGGCGATGGAGTCGCTGAACTGCGGTGGGGGTCCGGGGGGTCTGTAGATGAGGGTTTCTCTGAGGGTGGTGTTGGGGTCGGTGTGGGTCTGGAAGTGCAGGTGTTCGGCGGTGCTGAGGGTGTCATCGGTGTCTGTTGAGATTTTGAGAGTGTTTTTGTGGACGATGGCAATTCCTCCTCCTACTCCGTGGGTGTGGTCCTTGCGGGTGATCTTGTAGCCTTCCAGGATGGCTATGGCGATGTCGGGTGCCGAGGAGGGGGTCAGCCAGGTCTCCGTCAGAAAGGTGACATCTGGGGCGTTGGTGTCGAGTAGGTCCCAGAGTTCGACGGCGTGTTGAGCAGGATGCATCTGAGGAAGTTGGGTTCTTCGATAGGTGCGTTGGCAGGCCGAATGCTGGTGAAGCTGCAGTTCCGGCAAGTGAAGGGTCCTTGTGTGCGCTTCGGGGCGGCCAGGGAACAGGTGCGTGATCGTCCGGCATCGAGTGCGTGGAGGGTGCTGGAGTCGTAGCGGAGGCGGGCGTTGTGGTGTTTGCAGGGGCCAGGGGTCCTGGCGCTGGGAGCGGTCCAGGCTCGGGTGGGCGCAGACGGGCTTGCCATAGGTGCGCCTTCGGCACACCAGCGGCACGCCTACTGCGCACATCTGCTGCGTGGCCCCCATATAAGGGGAGGTGGGAGGGAGCAGCAGCTGGGAGGCAGGACCGGGGTGGCGAATGGGCGAGCAGGGGGGCAGGGCCGCAGGGACGCAGCGGCGGGAAAAAAATGGGTGGAGGACAGCGGGGGTACAGAATGCAAGCGGGACACAGAAAATGGCGAGAGGGGGGAACAGAAGTAAACAGAGGGAGATGCGGTCAGGGGGGATAAAAGAAACAGGCAATAACAATGACAATCAGAGGAAGAAAAAAAAGTTAGGGAAGCGCAATCAGGGAGAAACAAGCAGGCAGTGACAAACAGAGAACGAAGTAAGTGGGGGAAGCGCAATCAGGCAAATACAGTTAGGGGACAAATACCACCAGGGCAGTGCAGCAGCGTGGGGAGCGACCTGCCTGCAACCAGGGTAAAAGGCTATAACAATATGTAAATTGCAATCATGGTCCTCATCGTACATTCCATAAACTAAAATATCATCTTGAAATGCAGTAGCACCAGGTAATCCCTGTAGAGTTTCTTTCATCTATCTCTAGAATACAGAAGCAGCAATTGCAAGACCGAAAGGCATGCGACAGTACCTAAAGGGGAGACTATGGCTCTCATTTTATCAGATCTGAGCGTGGCATTCGACACTGTGTCTCATTCCATCTTGTTAAAATCTCTCAAGTCAGCAGGAGTCGAAGGGCCCGCCCTTTCGTGGTTGGCCTGTTTTCTCAGTGACTGTAAATTTCAGGTTTTCTCTTCCGATTTTCTTCATCTACTATTCGACCATCTGCGTATGGAGTTCCCCAGGGGTCCACTCTGAGTCCATTGCTCTTCAACATCTATGTGAGACCTCTCACGACCATCGTAGAGGACGCTGGTCTTTCCCTCTACTCCTACGCCGACGATACTCAAATCATTTTCTCTCTATCTTCCACTAAAGAAGCACCTGCATCCTCTTTGCAGAGTGGCTTACGTCGAGTGTCGGATTGGATGAGTGCCAATTTTTTTTAATTAAACGGTGACAAAACTGAGGTTATCATCTTGGGCAAACATAAACATCTTTGGAGCCCTCATCATTGGCCCCAGGAAATGGGTCCTTTCCCCCAGCCTGTTGCTCAGGTTCGCAATCTCGGGTTTGTCATTGACAACCAACTTTCTATGTGTCAACAGGCGGTCAGCATTGCCGCCACCTGTTTTACCATCCTTAGATGGCTGAGGAAGATCATCTGGATGCTTCCTGACTCCACACAAAAAATGGTGGTCCAGGCACTTGTTATTTCTCGCCTGGATTACGGGAATATACTTTACCTGGGGGGCAGTCAGGAACTTTTGAATAAGCTCCAGGTGGTTCAGAATTCTGCTGCTCGCCTTCTATGCCACGTCCCTAGGAAAACATCCATCTCTCCTTTTCTTCAGAATTTGCACTGGCTCCGCATTGAAAGCCACATCAAATTCAAGACTTACAGGAGCTTATTCGTCCATATGTTCCTTCCCGGTCCCTACGGTCTTCCACTCTAGGCAATCTAGTACTACCCAGATTCAAACTAACTAGAATGGGTGGCCGATCTTTCGCATATCTTGGGCCTAAACTCTGGAATTCTCTCCCAAACCTCATGAAACAGGAATCCTCTTATCTCAGGTTCCGCCAAGATCTTAAAACCTGGCTCTTCTCTCAGTAATTAGCTCAGTTTACTTAGTCTACAGTAGTGGACATGCCTGCGCCAGGAAACCCTGTCAAGGTAGCTGTGCGCAATATACATTTTATTTATTAATAATAATAATAATAATAATAATAATAATAAATAGACCTTCAGGTGTAATAAAAGCAGTAAAATGTTTCAAATCCTCAGCAAGGACAACTTGGTGATATGCACTTGCTAAATCAATGCATGAAAACACTTGCGCACCAGCCAAAGTAGATACCATTTCATGCAAATTGGGAAGAGGATGAGCATCTACCCAAAAGGTAAGGTTTAAGCTGCATAAATCAATACATAGCCTGAGTTCGCCTGAAGGTTTGACCAAAATCACAATGGGAGAAACCCATGGGGAAGACTCTATAGGTTTAATGATACCCTCCTCGCATACATTTTTGAGCATATCTTTCAACTTGCCCCTATAGGAAAGGGGAACATTTCTCACCTTATGACGTATGGGTATAGAATTTTCATGTAATTTGATAACATGCTCAAAACCCTGATATTTCCCCAGTTTTCCACTGAATACATTGGGAAACTCTAAGATCAAATTATTAATGAGATTTGAATTGGATTCATTAAAAGAGTCAACCACGTACACATGTGGATTAGCTCTGGGATCAAGTTTGATTCCCAATTGCTCTTGGTGAGGCCATCCTAAAAGAGATTTCCCAGATTTTGCAACATAAACTTTACTGAAGGTGTGACGATCTGAAAAACATAAATTGGCTGAGAAAAACCCGATCAAATCAATTTTGTGTCCTGTATAACCCCCAGGGGAAACATCAGGAGGAAAAAGAGGTCTATTCAACTAAAAATCTCAAATCTACACCATCTACTTTGATGAAACAAGAAGGAAATTTTGAGCAACTATCATCGTCACAGATATTGATAACTGTGTTGATCTCATTTTCACTGTAATCACCAGAAATGTCATCACTTTCTGAACATTGTATGTAATTCACATTCCTTGGTACAGTCTTACAAAATCTACTGAAATGACCTTTCTTATTACATTTAGAACACACGTTATCAAATGCAGGACACCCTTTATAATTCAATAAATATGACCATTACTCCCACATCTGAGACAAAGAAGTTGTAAGTTCCTTTTTTCAATTTTTGTATTTGTGTTCTTATTTTTGCTTTCAAATTTATTTGAGTTGTCATTCCTTTGAGTATACGCTTTTGTGTGTCTCTGTATCTTTAGATTCCTTATTGACACTAAATACATCCCCTTTGTCATTGCCTCAAATTTCTTTTACAAACTTCTCTGAGTGTCCAATGGACTTCGCAATGTCAATAGCAGCATTTAACGATAAATCAGATGTAGACCATAGTTTTTCTTCAACTTTCTTACTGTTTGTTCTCATTAGTATTTGGTCTCTTAAGACTTGTTCGTATGATATATGTTCAAAATCGCAAGAAACTGCCAAAGATCTTAGTGCTGACACGTAGTCCTCAATCGATTCATCTGGTTGTTGTTAGCGCGAATAGAAAATTAATCTTTCCAGGACTATGTTATTTTTTTTTCCAAAACGAATGTTGAGTTGAGAAGAAGCGTACTGGTAAACATTAATTCTCCCGGGCTTGACTAATGCAGGTAAGGTTTTAAATTCTTTAAAACCAAAACCCCCTAAGCAGTGTTTCAACAATGACAATTGCCTTTCAGGTTCACAATCATCTCCTTCTAAACCTTACACATACGCTAGGAAAACAGGTTCCCAAACTTCCCATGCCATTGGAGGCTCCCCAGAAGATGAGAGAAGGGAAGGTGGAGGAACAATACCAGACATTGTAATTGATAAATAGTATAATATAAGTAACGAGATATCCTTATTAAATGAACTTGAAAATATCTAAAAAAAATAACTAAGTGATGAAAGATGAGCTTATTGCGAGATAATGCATTTAAAATGAAACACACTATAAATTCTTTAAACCAGAGAAATAGATTTGTTGACTGAATTTGTATCACAGTGACATTGTGAATGTCACTACAAATTTTCTTCCAAAATATGCCACTTTATAAATAAAAGTACCTTGTAGACACACAGTGTGTGTGTCACTGATGGTTTCCTTATAGAAGAACGATGAGAAATGCTTCCCTGAGTAACAGTGTGACTATCGCCGATAGATATTCAAATTTACATTTCAAGATGGAGGCACGTAGGGTTAGAGGTGAAACACTCAACGTGATGATGTCACGACATGTACGCTCTGAAGATGGGCTTGCGTAATACCCTTGGAGCGGGAGCAGAGACAGAACAGTACTCAGGTTGCCAAGGAGTTCCGAGGATTCTATGTGGACGGTGGGTGGAATACGAAACTTTTGAAAGATGCAATGCAAAGCAGCAACCTACACTTGTGAACACAACAGATCCTCTACTCACTTGACTCTCGACATTTGCACCCCTGAGCTCACAGCACCGCTTCTACTGTTCCGCAAAACAAACTTCCTTCATGGCAGCTCCGATGTACAATACGAGAGGTAAATATCCTTTTTTTTTTAATTAAATGTCGAAACAGCAATGCTTTAAAACTGTGCCAAGTTGTCTTCAATAACGTTCCAACGATGTATCCAATAAGCGTAAGAAGGAAAAACAAAATCCTCAAAGATGAATAAAATAGTTTTAAAAAGATTCTTCAAATCAGCAAGGGCAATGGATCTGTGCCTGTTCGTCACCAGTATAAGAAATGTCCATTCCTCTCATCACTCAATAATCACCACAACAAAGGAGTGTGTGAAGAGAGATGTTTAATTCATCCTCTAAGTCGCAAGTCAACGTAAAACTGATCTCTCCCCCACAACCCGTTAACCACCCGCCAAGAACCCCGCTTTAACATAAACAACTTCACAATAGCGTGACAGCCACGAGCAGATAGAAGAACACGCTAACATATGCAACAGTCACAAAACCGCCACATCGGCCAGGATCCAGCATATTTTGAGTTGCATTTCTACCACACATTTCAGGTGGAATAGTCAACAAATTTGCCTTTGAAATTAAAAACATTATAGCACTAGCCTATAAATCTGTCACAGAGGTAGCTGGATGATGGATGGGCCCCTCAAAATGTGCCCCAAACCATTCCCTCAGATACACTTCACATACATATCATAACACTTAATCATCAAGTTATAACTTCAATATATAGGTTTAGCTCCGTAGCCCATGGCAATGCATTGTGGTCATCACAGTATATCGAAAAATACTAAGCAAAGTGTTGTGACATTAGATTCCATTATGCTGATAAGATTTCTATGTCTGAAACCAATGAGACGTAGTATGAATTCTGGCAGAATTTACTTCATCTTCACAACAATGATTAATGAGATAACCAAATGTTAGCTCAGCTTAGATGGATGGAAAGCACAGTATGGATATAGGCTGCAGAAACCTTTCAAAAATGCTAAACTAACATGCTGTGGAAGCTACAAATTTCAAGCTCAAAGCGAATGAACCCTTTAGATATTTTTGTCTATTTCAGGATCCATTTCTCCTGTTACCTAGCACAAGTTTGATTATGGCAACACCTTCTTCTTTATGTTAGTCTATGGAACAGCTTGCAGCACATGAACTGACTGGCTGTACTAGACATCGGGCCTTTTCCTGGGAGGCTGGAAGGTGGGATGCCGGGTTTGTTACGTGGGGGTGGGGTTGTAGCAGTGCAGCAGTTTCTTGTATATCCAGTAGTTTTCAGGCAACAATAAAAGTGTCAAGATAACTCTGGTGATTAATGTACCAACTGGAGATAGACTGGAGTTGTATCTAGTGGCAGTTTTGACTCTAAGGTAGCCATGCAGTTCACTAAACAGTATTTAATGTGCATAGCTTAGTGGTTTGCTGCTTTTGTCAAAGAGACCCTTTTGTTAATCTGCAGTTCATAAATTGAAATCATAATCTGGCACAGTGCGCTATTAAGTGTCATCAAAGAGCTGCACAATGCAAACTTCATCAGGTTAGAAAGTTATGTTTTTTCTGAGTCTTTTATTATCTTAATGCTGTTAAAAGGGCTGTGTTTAGGTAGAAATACATTCTTATTAGTAAAGCCAACCCTAACTACTGTGTCACGTTCCGAATCCTGCGTTTGTGCTTCTCCTGACCAACCACTGGATGACATGAATCATTCGCCTTGTATTCCCCTTTATTTTATGCAACATTTTCTATACACTGATTTACACTCATATGAAAACTTAAGCCAGGGATGTGGATAATGTGCCAATATGTCCCTACACTTTTTTCAACATTGAGACATTTCCACTAGCTGGTCATCACTGCCTGAGTCTAAATTATCCTACGGTCGATTGAGTCACGTGCCCTAATAGCACTGCTCTGTTCTCGAACTAGAAAATGTTTAGGACCTATGTGCCAGCTAGACCAACTCACTCTGCCTCTGCTAAGACTCTGACTCCAAAATTAAGTTCTAGATAGTTGTATTGGACAATGTACTTGACGGTACAGTTCGTTTTATGAAACACGGACTTAAAAGCAAGAAAACGATGTTTGACTTTCATGAAAACCTGAAGAAAATCCGTATAAACTAATAAATTCGGCTTTTCTGTGACCACTCTCTACGGAATTTAGAGTTCATAACATAATAAAAATGAAGTTAAATTATGGAAATAGTTTTTAAAATTTCCAGTGCCAGTCTGTGCAAATGAAAAAAGAGAGGGACAAGGATATAATCAGATATTACGTGTAGCATATTAAGCCAACTGAAACATCTGTAACAATTAATAGAAGATGCTATTGACTAGTCAGCGTAAGAACTTCAATGTAATCACTTTCAGTGAAATGAGAGTTTGAGGTTTCCCTGAAAAGATTCAAGCGTTGACTTATTGATGAGATAGAGACATTAGCAGCAGGGACGTGCGTCAGAAAGCTAGTGATCAGGATAGTCACTTGACTTGAAGGTTACAAATGTATCTGTATAAAAAACGAACTAACATGGCAAATATGTTAAAAATGCAGGGGAAAGTTTCAGGCAAGGCCAGAACACAAAAGGCACACAAATACAGAACCACAGCAAGGCCGAGATTTAGAAATAAATCATGCAGTGCAACACAGCAAGTGAAGTTGCTGCACTGTATTGAATGAACGGAAAAGAGAAGCACAGTGCCATATCTACGAAGAAGTGGCTGTGTTCTACTCTCCCTCTCCCCCTGCGGTGGTGCTCTTTATGCTGCCATGCACCCATGCAGACACCATTGCACTAAGGGGTTGCTTCATCCTTGCAAGTCTGCTCACTAAGGGGTTGCTTCCTCCTTGTATGTCTGCTTCAGAATGCACCAGACACAAAAAGAGAAAAAACAAGGAGAAATAAAAAATATTTCTCCTTGTTCTTCCAACCTCAGGGGGATATATGATTTTGGAGCTTATTCATGCCATAAGTCTTTGAAGGTATGGATTTACGTCACAATTCATAGGTGGATGCACAGGAACACCCATCAACCAGCCGTGGAATGGCTCCTTCGCACAAAGTAACGCAATACTGTGCATTAGGCTGCGTTGTGTTACTGTGGGTTACAATCCAGCACAAATTTTGATTTGCTTTGGATTGTAAAAACCAAACCGACACTTTGGGCCCAATTGCGGCTGTGGGTCGAATTAAGATTTCAATGTAAAGTTAATGTTTATTAAATTATAATTAAATCATTTTTACTTCTATACATCACTTTTAGCTCTTATTAATTTACAATAAAACAATTAGCGCCTGATTAGGATGTCAGTCAAAGTTGCCTCCGACTGACGTACCTGCAGTTTCAGAACCGACCGACCTCGGGTTGTCGGTCCGAAATCGCAATTATGTTGCAATCACACATGCTGCAGTCATAGACTCTCATTTTTCCTAAGGGAACTTGTGCAGTGGTCAAAAGCATCATAGTGCCTGCCACGCGGCACAGGGATATACAGGGGGACCAAACAGAGGCCACAGAAGAAGGGGGGACCTGCTAGGGGCCCCTAAAGTCGCTTTCTGACAGTCTTTTCATTTTGGAAAGCCCAACATGGAAAGCTTGTCGCAAACTGACATCATAATCCCGACAACGGAAACGCCCTCTGTATGTGAATATGTGGCGGTACTGACTGGCCGACAGGCTCCTTGAGCCCGTCGGACTGACCGGCTGGTTTCAAATTCGACCGCCATCATTGTAATATGGCGGTCGGATTTGAAACCTAGGATGTCAGTCGGAAAGCCTCTGACCTGTGGTCGGAGGCTTCACGACCAACATCCAAAATAGGCCCTTACTGTTTTAATTTAGGTGGAAATTTATTTTTAAATTTAAACTTATGAAAAATATTTATTTAATGTATTATTTTCAGATGAATTAAATATATATTTCAGGTAAGAGTGATGTAGCATTTTTTATTTTGTTCTACATTTAAAATGAAGATATAACATCATTTCACATTAATATTTAATATACATATGTTTTTACAAATTTATTAAACATTTTATAAAACTATTTTTATTTTACCTTTACTTCACCGTAGGGCGATTTACACACCAACTGGGTCTATAGGGAGATGGCTCTACCGCTGCAAAGAAGAGGAGATTTTGGCTCTGTTGCTGGCAAGCCAGAGAATCTTTCCATTCATCATAGTTGCATTATGGATGTGTTAACATGTCAATGCTGCAGGGCATTTATAAGACAACAACTTTTGTGTTGTGGTGTGCTGATTCTAGAGTCATATCATTACGGTGGTGAGGACACTCACTTTCAAGAAACCTTCAGTTCATTAAATGAGAAAAACTAGGATTTTGGGAGCACTGGAAAGTGCATGCATGGTAGCTTTAAAACGCAATTAAAGTGCACTTAACATTAACTTTAAAATGTATGGCAATATAAAAACTGTACCTAGAAAGTAAGTGGAAGATCATAATGAATGTGGATACATAACCTTCCATCTATCCATTTTTGTTTATTTATTTATTTGCAGAATTTTATATAGCGCTGGATAGACCTGGAGGTATCCGAGCGCTTTACATGAGGATCAGCAAGTTACAGGTTACAAAATAGCATCAGTTACAGGAGCCAAGAATAAACATAGGAGAAAAACAGTGATTACACGATAACGAGATATTAACGCATAAGCTGGAAAGGGGAGGTAGCCACAGGATCACGGAAGGAGAAGGTGGGGGAGGGAAGGAAACACAAACGGGTAGACTAGGAAAAGCTATGTCCGATGTCCAGCTGGGTAGGTGACGGCCGAGGGGGTGACCCAGAGCCAAACTCCTCTATAGCTGCCTAAACAGCCCCACCGGGCATCGGCCATGTTGCTCGGTCTCCGCGGTGAGTACAACATTCATGGTTTCCGCCTGGAGAGCATTCTCATATTTCCATCTGCCACACAAGTCCCAGTGTTACTGGGAAACCCTGAGCGTAGCTCAAACACTAAGGTAGTACTTTCTCCGTGGCGCTTGTCAAGCTGGTTCCTCAGAACGTGCTGCAGCATGTTCCGTGCCTCCTTCAGTAGTTCTTGTACTCCAGTGCGGTCCAACAATGAGGTGATGAGATGTTTGGCAGGCTTTGGCACTATCAGATCTGAAGTGCATGGCTGCGGAGTGTTCCCTAAAATGGCCGCTTCATTGGCTGGTGGCCCCCAGGCTAATTCACGTATTTCATTGTGCAACAGGGCAGCCCATCTCTGGGAAGCTTGTCTGGTGTCCGTCCAGGTGCCCCTGCAGGTTCCCTTCACCACACACAACTTGGCAGGGAGGGGGCAGGAGGGAGGGCTCACCTCTTCATAGTTTGTCTCCTCCACGTGGGAAGTAGTGCATGTGCTTTAAGAGGGGGGTCGCCGCCGTCAGATGCAATCCTGTGATTTGCTGTCCAATGCACCTTTTTCTTAACTGCCAGGCGACCACCACACGGTTCCAGAGCCATAGGCACAATTTGCAACCCACCTTATCTCCAATGGCCTTCAATTACCTCGGTGGAGCTTGGTACACATAAAGAGAACGGTTCAGACCGGGCCGAGGTAGTCCTACTCGTGCTCTGGGCCACTGGGGGGGAACGTACTGCAGAGCACCAGACACATACGTGGTCTCTCCTGACACTGAACAAATCCCGCAGCCTGCTTGTGTCCAAATCAATCACATATATAGTGAATCAGGCTGATGAGTAACAATATATTCCATGGCCAAGGCTCCATTCTCCAGAGGGGGCCAGGTCACGGGAGGGCAGCAGACTCAATTTGTGGGGCCCTCTAAAAGAGAGCCTCATCAAAATTTCAACTGCGCCGGAGAAATGTGAATAATTTAAGTAATTGTGCTTTACTTTTAGGCAGAAAATTACGGAAAATTATTCATTTATTTGCATACATGTCATTCTGAATAATTTGGCAGAAAAATCCTACTGCAGGAACACAGGATCAAGGAACCTAGAGAGCACAAGCGGTGCAGCCTGCTGCTGTTTGTTTTCTGCTTAGAAGCTTGCTCATGCCACAGTAATGAGAGCATCATGGGATCAGTGGAAGTGTCTGAACCCAAATAAACAGCCGTGATTTGAAAAATGGTGGCCTAATGTTCTATGTATTTATTTAGAGAAAAATGTAAGTTCACATATATACTTACACATGCAATAGTTATATTAATATATGTTAACACACATTAAAAAAAATAGAAAAACATGTACAATCTGTGACAAATAGTAATAGGGTTTGCCCTGTACCAAGAGTTAGATAAGCCTGAGATATGCTTAAACTATCAACACATTTCCTCCTGTGCCGGCATAATATATCTCTCTGCCAATAAAACACTTCTGCTATGCATGCAATCATTGAAAAAGTTATAAACAAAGGTGAAATATAACATTTGAAACTATATTTTGAAAGTGCTCAGTTTCAAAATGTTAGTCTGCGCATTGTGCCTTATCTCTAGTGTAGTCTACCAGTTGCAAATAGCTAGGTATTCCATGAGTACATTGCAGTGTACCCACATCAAAGATGGATACATGGAAAACAACTGCTTATGTTGGAACAGCGGTTTTCTGGTCAAATCACGTATGTATCATGGCATCATACATCATTCCAGCAATCCACCATCATCCACAGTACTCACTGCCAATTTGTTTTATATAGAGGATTGTTTCAGTTATGAAAACCGTAAAAATTGATACTATCACAAAATTAATACATTTAGTTAAAGATCAACAGTTTATATAAAGTTCCATAATAATATTATTGCAAACATTACAGTAATCAATGAAGACCTCTATCGGGACTCTAGTCTTAGGGTATGTAATATTGTGCAAAGGTTATGGAAATTCAGTGTAGTTCAGTTTTGACAGAAACTCAAACATGCTCATTTATACTTTAAGAATTAGCTATGCCTATGGAACCAATATGAGGGAAATTGTGGCTGTCTGTCAGATGTGTTCTTCCAATTATACCCTTGTCCTCAAGGTGAGTAGAAAGCAGAGGTGCTTGTGTAAAAATCTCCAACACTTAGAGGAGAAGTACAGGCAATGTACAGAGACATTGCAAATGTTTACATGACAGTGGCTCTACAAATGTTCCTAAAAACTTCTACTTTTAGAACCAGGAAGGGCATTGCATACGTTTGAACTCAGCATTTTACTACTACATGCTTTGAGGTGGTGGTCCCTTTTATTAAAGATTATTGTACAAAAGGTGTGCTGGAATGAAAAACACCTTGAATAGCTTACATATTTTTAACTCAATAATGTAATAAATGCTCTCAATTTAATTTAAAACAATGGTGCTCTAGAAACAATCTACACTCTGGCTCATAAAGATGTGTTCTTTCAAAAGGAAAATGAAGGCTAAGTCACGTGTAGCACATTCTATCTGATGCTCCAGATGTGGAAAATAAACGCTGATTGTGTCATTAATCAAACTGCCAGAAAACTGCATCTGGCGGAATAAAATGTGGTTTTGAATAAACAATATGAGCACACCAAGAAAGGATTGCTCAATTTCTAAATGTGTTGGGTGCAATAGACTATACTGACGTCCACATAGTACCATGAGCTGCAACCATATACAGGAACAGGAAGGACATTTTTTCAGTTTATATGGACATTTTCTCAGTTTATGTGTGAACTACTGTGGACTCTAAAGACTTTCAAACCAATTGTAGAAAATATGCTGAAAGTGCCCATGATTTATGCATTTCTAGACAGTTTGCAATTAATTATTGCTAACACATTAGTTAGCATTAATAATATGTTAATTAATTCCATTTACTTTTAAGGAAAAATACAATGTAAATATTAAATAAAAAATGTATGATAAAAAGAAAATGCCATATCAATATTTCTATGATGTGATGTATATACGCAATATGTAAAACCAGGAATTAAGAGAGATAAAATAACAAATAAACACACCACTGTAAAAACTATCATGAACTGTAAAGGCCATTATTTTTTAATTTCATCAAACCAATTCGTACAAAGTTTTTTTAAGAACTTGACGACTGTTTGTTCAATGGCTGCATAGCAGATGCTGGATGTCCACCTAGCTCGTTATGCCTTCAGCGGAACTGCTGTGCTGGTGGTTCCTCAAAAAGCAAAAGGAACAGCACTTGCCCAGCAGCGATATGTTAAGTCAGGGAGTTGGAGGTAACGGCTCCCGCCACACTGACTGACCCATTATACCCCTCTAACCATAAATCAGGGCCTACATTTTAAAGATGTACAATATGACCATTCAATAATTACAATATAATTACCGTATACAACTATCTAACAAGAATGATTCATATCATTTGCTGCTGCTATTTGCAATGTGTTTACATGAATGTTATTCTTATACAGGCACGGTTGACCATGAGGGATATACCCAAAACCTATTAAAAAAAACAAGTTGAAGTATATAAAATATACTGCATTATTTAAATTTTCCATTATAAATCAACAATGTTTTATCAGTAGCGATAAAACATTGTTGATTTATAATGGGAAATTTAAATGATGCAGTATATTTGCTAGACTTTCACATTTAATTTAACTGAAATGCCTGCGAATAATATTTTGGCAAGAAATTGAAACAATTGAAGCATTAGAGAACAAGAAGCTCCTGTGTTGCGTTGTAATAAAGTGAGAGAGCCAAATAGTACCATACCTTCTATAGTGTGATGCTGTTTCTCTATAGTTCTGCAGTAATGCAATTTAGGCTGCCTTGCGCAAATGGAAATAGCGTTGCACCTTATTGAAAGGGTATACATTCAATATGAAACATTTTTGTTTTTTTTAGAAAGCGTACCCTTCGAACAATAAATAATAGGCTTTGACATGAGTAAAGTGTAATAAGTCTTTTTTATATGTATAGTACAGTGCAACACACATCAGTAATGAAAATCATTTTGAAGAACATACACATATCAATCATTCATCCTGTCTAGACAAGCCATTAATTTTGAGTACCAACATAAAGTTTCTTTTTTGAGCATATAGTGATTACTGTGGGAAGACATGGGTGGTGGTATGTGAAATACCACAGACCACCCACTTTATTGACTCCAGATATTATTTTTAAGTCATATGGCACATTGTCATCTTTTTGGTAGATTACATATTACAGGCTTATTTAGACTGTGGAAGATCGTTTTAATATGCATCAATTTCTGCATGCCTTATTAAAAATAAATAACAATTTAATGCACTTGTACTTAAGTGAACAAAACACTTTCCACAGTTAGGGTTCCCATCCACCAATCCCTACGAAAGATCAAACATGATTTGAAGGACTTTAAGAAATTAAAAGGTTTAATCCCAGTAACCCTGCTTAGTTTCTAGGAGCACTTGAAAGAAGTTACATGTTCACAATAATTAAAAAATAATTTAAAGAACACTTACCAACACTAGGTGTATCACTTAGGTAGCAACTTCACTTTTTTCAAAGAGAGGAGGGCCACCTAAAAATTAATTTTAAATAACATCAGTGTGGGAATTCTTCCTTCCTGATATGGTCACCCTGGATTTTCGGCTTTTTTGTAGAACACTATTATTGCTGCCTATAGAAATCTGCATCATTTACCTCTGATAACTAATGCATCATTGCCTGTGTTCCTCATTTCAACAAGATGAAATGAATTTACACTTAATTGTTATATTTAGTTTAGCAATAAGTCCCTGTTATATGGTGCATAGTGCACCCAGGTCCTGCAAGTTAAATGTCACTAGTGGACTGCAAAACCCATTGTGCCATCCACTGTAGTGAAACATGGCTTAAGGCCAACACTGTAGCCTAACTAAAGCATATTTTGAACTGCAATTCGACCTGTCGAAACCCTGCTGACATGCCAAAGTCTTCCTTTCAAATACTAAAAAATCACCCCTAAGTATGTTATACTGCCCATAGGGCACAGTGCATGGAATTTAAAAGTAAGACATGTAGAAACATAATGTGACACATGTCCTCACAGTAGTAAGGATGGCTGTTCCATAGGACAGCATAGGAATGCAATATTACATTAATTTAATAATGTCATCGCTTGCTACAAAACATATGGAAATGTTATTTTTGGACTCTTTGAAATTTTTAATGAACACCCGGTTCACTGGTGCAATAAGATTTGTATTCTATATTGTGCAAAAAGGTGTAGATTTGCTACTTACCTGAACCTTGTCTAGTGTTGATTGTTCATCCTGAAAACCAAGACTGTAAGTTGTTTGTCACTCATAGGTTAACATGTCTGAACTGAAAAGTCCACTTTTTCAGGTGAAAAGTTTTTTTGTAGGAAAACCTACTTACCATTTTACGTATTGCTTGGTCTTAAAATATAAAAGCTGATTTTTCAAAAGTTGGGTTGTATCTACTTTTTGATTTGTGTTGCATTTATTAATTACTGTTTGCATTATACATGCCTTACACTCCTCTGTATTAGGCCTAAGGCGGATCATCCTCACTACCACAAGGAGAGCACTTTGGCTTTGCATTAGGCCCTGTACACTTCTGGGGGGAATCTCTAGTCTGTTTGCACGATATAACCACTTAGGGGCTGATTACAATGTCGGTTGGAAGAGCCTCCGTGTGCCTGTCGGGGGCCATCGCACTGGCCGATCTCGATTCGAGGGAGGTCACTCTGACCGCAGTATTATGATGCCCAAAAAGAAATTGCTTACTGACCAAGGCGGTTCCTCCAACTCCGACTGGAAAATCTGACCGCGTTTCTCTTAGAAAGCCCAAATGGACCCGATTGAAGCAAGTTCCGACCCCAGAACTGCCTGCCCTATTAAAATGCGTATTTCCGACGTGCTGTCTCTGTCGGTTCAAGTACCAGGTCACAGCAGGCAGAAGCAAAGTATTTTCAGTCCAAAAATCTGCACAACATGCTTCACACGAAATATGCTGCGCAGCTATGGAGCCTGTCACACCTGTCATCCCTCTTCTATACATCATCGATGAATATGAGAATCCAAACCAACGGGAACGTCGTAAGTAATACACCTACCCATACACATTAACGTAACTGTAAAGTGAAAGTCAATAGAGGGTAAAGTGTTCCGTAGCACGTTGAGCATGGCAAATGAGGGAATGTCATCATTAGGTATCCACAGTCTGACCGGGAAATACTTAGAGAATCACAAATTTAAGATTTGATCAGAAATGGCTATAGCTACATATAAGTATATACACCTAAATGCATGGATGAGTACACCACTACACAAATAGCAACATTTCATGGCAACAAAACATCAATGAACAAACAAAAGTATGTCCACAGAAACATATGCACTGGGACCAGGCCACTCCTAGATCCATTAATTCCCTGGGCAGAACCAGATTACATTATCCACATATAAATACCATAGGATGTCATGTGACAGAAAGTCACATCACAGGACTTTACTTCAAACTACCATAAATTCCCTGCTATTGTTGCACCAGCTTTGTAACAAGCACTTTATCTAGTGTATATATCTGTAAATTGGCCAACAACATATATATATATATATTTATAAACACCACATTAAAATGATGTCAAAAGATAGGGCAGACCTATCATCTGTCCATACAATACATCCACCCAATTGGATGGAAATGCTAGGCGTAGGCCATTTCTAATCTGACAACTTTCTTAATCTGATGCACTAATTGTTGACAGATCAATACATGAACCAAAACACGTAACTGACTAATATTGTTCTGCCTGGCCTGCCACTCCCCCATCAGCCCAATCGTGCAGTCTCAGATCCTGTATCCTGATGAGTTTAGCTGTGTTGGAGCAGCCATCCACAAGTGCCTCCACTCTTCATAATCTCAGCCTCACTGCAGGGCAGGCAGCTAGGTCACTATAGGGAGTCACAACGAGAATGGGATGGGTATATGTCAGTTTTTAAAAACATTTGAAGGATCCAGCACATAAACAAAGCAAGAGTAAGACATATGAATCCCTTCCATATAATCCCTATAATGCACCCACGTCTGCACGCACGCCTCACTCCAATAAATTGGGCCACAACTATCTTGGGGCCCAGTATGCTTTTTCAGGTCAGTTTCCATGTCCCTGGTGGACCTGTGGTATTCTCTCACCACTGTTTACTGAGGCCAGCCAGCAGGGCATGTGCTAGGATTTTTATCTGTACAGTCAGTACATGGACTCAAAATATCCCACATGGAGCTAAATGTCTCAAAAATGTCTAGAGTAATAAGAGTCCACAGAGAGCAGCCTTGAATTCTGCAGGCACATTAAAGATGGTTTATGATCCAAAACCTTGAGAAAGGAAGACACACATCTCACAAATCAGACAATTTCACATATACAAGATAGAGAGAAAGGGAGCTGCACATGAGTTACAAGACATTTCAACTTCAAAACCAGTCTCTCATCTCATGATCATGTTTTGGGAACAAATTGGCATGGATTTAAATCATCTTTCGTTAAGCAGGCAATGCAGATGTGGTCAACTGTGTATAACAAACATTCATCACTAAGTCAAATGTACCACAACAGGAGCATATGGTTCAATATTGAACTAATTCAAAAACAACATAACCATAACACGATACACAAGCACAGAGGGATCCTGGCCATTCAGAAGGTCAGCATCCCACATACTGTGGCCTCTAGTACAACAGCCATTGTTAACAGTTGACATTTTTGCATATGTGGATTCTAAAAGCTCCCCGCGATCGAAGGAGGAGATGTCAGGCATCCAATCTGCCTCAAATGACAGAGCAGCTGTCTTGTCAACCATATCAGGACCACCTCTGATAGGTCCTTGACCACGTGTCCATGAGCCTGGCCCTTCAAAGTCCTTCACCCATCCTACCTGGCAAAAGCATCTTTTACTCGCTCTGGGAACCTGCTGAGTGCAAGCAGCGCCTCCCAAACGCCGACATAGGCCCCCTGATCGCCGCCATTGACGGCGTGCAGCGGGGCCACGCCCCCTCTCTGGCCACACCCCCCCGCCCAGTTCAAACAGCGCTGACTGAGAGCACGATTTGATTGATCCTTCACTCCTGAGGCGGAAAGCCGGGAGCATAGATCGTAAATTGCCGCATTTTTTAAAAATTTTAATAATTGAGTGTTATTCTACTACTGTGTTAATATTATTCGCCTACCTGGCAAAAGCATCTTTTACTCGCTCTGGGAACCTGCTGAGTGCAAGCAGCGCCTCCCAAACGCCGACATACGCCCCCTGATCGCCGCCATTGACGGCGTGCAGCGAGGCCACGCCCCCTCTCTGGCCACGACCCCCCGCCTCTCCCTCACTATAAAATGCACTACAGGAGGAAGCGCAGTGGACGAGCGCAGCGGGAGCGCCGTTTGCGCGCCGAAGGCGCGCCTAAGGCAAGCTCGTCTGCGCTCGTCCGCGACGAGGACGCGACTAGCGCAGACATCTCTGCACAAATTTGCTCGCAGCACCCACGCTATACGCGGGAAACCCTGATTAACCTGCGAGAATTCGCTCACGAAGGTAAACTCATCTTTGATGACACCGCCTTTCCACTGCTTGACTTTACTCATAAGGGTCTGCTCCTGGGAGGCCTTCTGAACGTCAGATCACTGCCAAAGCATGCTAACGAAATTCATCTCCTCATAGATCCCACCACCTGGATGTCCTCTTCTTAACCGAAATGTGGACTCACGCAGACTGCGACATTGAATTAGCATGGGCTTGCCCTCAAGACTTCTAAATTTTGCACCTTCCTAGACCCAAAGGCCGTGGTGGCGGTGTAGGCATGATATATATAGCCTCCTGGCACATTAATACCATAGACATGGACTCAGTTGCCGGGACTGAGCTCTTCGGCCTTTCCATAAACTGCCACTCTGGAGGCATCTTCACGGCAATTATTTGCTACCGACCTCCAGGGTCTTTCACCTTCCAACAACAGCAAGCGCTACTGACCACCTTCACGAACATGGCAACCTCCCATAATAAATTAATCATTCTAGGGGACTTCAACCTCTGGCCAAACGGGAGCCTAGACACCGGTCTAGAAAACCTCCTGCTCTCCTGCGAAAGCGTGGGACTCTACCAACTGGTTAAGCATCCTACCCACTCAGCAGGCCACCGACTTGACCTCATCTTCTCCAGTCATGGTTTAACACATTTGAACGACATTCTGCCCATGAGCTGGACAGATCATGCTCTTATCAAATTCTACATTACCACCACAAAAACTAGAAAGCTGAATAATAGCGCACCATCCGAATTTAATTACAGGGACTGGAAAGCTCTGCAAAAACTGAGCTCCACCACCACCGTCTTCAACGTAGAAGATAGCTTCTCCCCAATCAACCCGGTTGAAGACAACTACAGAGCCTTCTGCACGAGGATAGTATCCACCACGGACTCTATTGCTCCACTAAAAAGATGCAAACCTAAAAGCAGAGCACCAGCCCCATGGTATAACGACACCCTGAGAACCCTCAAATCAGCCTGCAAACAGGCCGAGAGGAAGTGGAGACTAGGCTACTGCGAATCAAACAAAATTAGCTGGAAAAACAAGCTCCTTGAATACAAATCAGCCATCGCAGAGAGCAAATCCACCTATTACTGCTCCACTATAGTCAACGCAGCAAATAGCTCCAAAAGCATCTTCCAGATCCTTGATAACCTTATCCACCCCGACTGTGCCAAGAAAACTATCCCCCCTTCTCAGACCCTCTGCGATAATCTCGCACAGTTCTTCACGAACAAAATTGAGACAATTATTCAGAATCTTGCAATTCCCCCTTTTCAAGATAATCTAAACTCCCCCGGAGACGCCATTACCAACCTTGAGCCGCCGAGCCCAAGTCACCTACCAAGGGAATGCCTACAGGCTCTCCCCCTTATCCCCGAAGCAGATTTCGAGAGACTGGCACACGGAATCACCTCTGGGTCCCCCCTCGACCCACTGCCCCCTAAAACCTGGAAAGCGTGCGGAACTGAACTATTCCACACCCTCCGCAGGATCTGTAACCAATCTCTGGGCTGTGGATTTGTCCCCACCCCCTGGAAGCAAGCACTCATCACCCGCTGCTAAAAAAACCCTCCTTGAACCCCGAGTGTCTATCCAATTTTCGACCTATATCGCTCCTACCCTTTCCAGCGAAAGTGGTGGAACGCTGGGTTAGCTCCTGTCTTTCGACACATCTTGAGCAGAATCACATCTTGGACGACTTCCAATTCGGTTTTCGCCCAGCCCATGGCACCGAAACGGCGGTGCTTACAGCCATGGAAGAACTTCGGATGCGTGCAGACAGGGGCCACGCAGTAGCCTTGATCTTATTGGACCTGTCTGCCGCATTCGATACGGTTAACCATATGATTCTGCTGAAGAGGCTCAGAGAGGCAGGGGTCGACGGCACCGCCCTGCTATGGTTCCACTCATACTTGAGAGATAGGAAACAGGCTGTGTCCCTTCCCCCTTTTCAATCCGCTTTTTCCCCAGTATCTCACGGTGTACCCCAGGGCTCGTCCATTAGTCCGATCTTTTTTAACGTTTATCTAAAACCACTGATCACGTTAATCAAATCCCACAGATTGAAAACGGTAAACTACGCGGACGACACCCAGCTCATCCTCTCCTGGGAGGGGGAGGATTCAATCCCCATGGAATCGTTCCACGATTGCTTAAGAGACACAGCCGGCTGGCTGCACATGAATTCCCTGCAATTCAATTCCTCCAAGACCGAGGTCCTGTTCTGCTCTGGGAGCCGGATTCCTCGCCTATTTCCTATAGAATTCTGGGCCCCGGAAAACCCAGAAAAACCACAGCCGGTCAATAGTGTCCGCAATCTGGGTGTTATACTAAACAACAACCTCAGCATGGAAACGCATGTAACTAAAACAGTCTCTACTTGCTCGGCCCTACTGCGTTCTTTACGTAAAATCATGCCACTACTCCCCGCCCAGGCCCGAGCACTAATAGTCAGGTGCACTATCCTTAGTCGCCTTGACTATTGTAATGCTCTTTTGCTCGAGTCCCCAGCTGTTCTACTGGACAGACTCCAAAGAGTCCAGTCGGCTGCAGCCAAACTGGCCCTTGGTTGGACCAGAAGATCCTCGGCCACAGCAGCCTTAGCCGAGCTACATTGGCTCCCTTTGAAGCAGCGAATTGCTTTTAAAGCACTCTGCCTTGTCTTCAAGGCACTACACGGAACGGGCCCCAGATCCCTACAAAAATTGTTTTCCTGGTACACCCCCACCAGAACTCTCCGATCCACCTCAGCCCGCCTTGTGTTGGTACCCAGATTTAACAAAGTAAGGACCGGGGGAAGATCGTTCAAAGTGGCCGCCGCCAAACTTTGGAACAGTTTGCCGGTCGACATTCGCCAAATTCCAAAACTCCTGCCTTTCAGAAAGCGAATCAAAACCTGGCTCTTCCCCAATCCCGTTCACTGCTAACTCCTTAATTAGCCTCCCGTCTCTTTCCTTCCTAATGGAGTGAGCTTCAGCGCCAGGATACCTGTCAGGTGACAGTTGCGCTCTACAAGTGTTTTAAATAAATAAATAATAATATTGACAATTCCTTTGTATCCTGTAAATCCTGTAACAAGTGTCCCACAGGTTAGCTATTGCAATCTTGTAGAAGCACACAACTTCTTCACTGGGCAGCCCAGTTGCCTCAGCCCTACCCCATTAAAGAGTCACTGCGTCCAAGTGTTGCAATGTTGAAGTGAAATGGCCTTACAATGCATGCAAATGGCCTGGCGTGCTCTGAGCATTTACAAATCTATCCTTTCATTGGATACCTTTAAGGCCCTCATCTACCTGAACCTCCCTAGCAACGTTCCCTCCAATGGAAGGAGGCTGACCCAACCTGTCACTGTGTCAAGTAAATCTGTGATCTATAGACGACAGGTTTGCTGCATCAAGCCATGACCATACCATATGGTTCAAATCCTAAATAGGAGAATGAAATTGTGGGCACTGAGGGGAGGACCCAAACTTTTGGGGTAGGACAGCTGGGGTGAGATATGCCCTGTGATAGATGATGAATTGAATGTACAAGAGTTTTGCATTATCAGATACTGTACATCGGTAGTGCCTAGTATTCCTAGGTAAAATGCTTCTGTCAATGCCAGTAGACTGCGTGACATTTGTAAGTCTGAGGAATTAATACACTGTAGATTCCTAAAAGTACTTTCAGCAGTGTTGGTGTCACCGGGTTTGATAGTTCACAGTACCTTCGACCTGCGGAAAGTGTTGCCATATTAAACTGCAACAGAAAGCCTCACTTGCGAATACACAGTTTGTGATTGACACTAGAGTTATATATGAAAAACGCGCTATGCAAACTGCGCGGAAGCTTGTGGGAGGGGGCCGCCATTGGACGTGAGTTTGCAGCGGCTCACATATGATACAAAACTTTGCCAAAAGGCACGGGTCATTGTCAGAAAACTTGCTTTATCATATTTCTGCAGGCTGAGTATGCTTATTAGACTGGATTGTGAAACATTTGTGATTTATGGGAGGATTGTATATAAGAAACGCTCTACAAACTGCACAAACACTTATGGGAGAAGGCAGCAATTAAACGTGCCGTAAACATGGCTTTCATTAAGTGGGTTTGAATGGCTCACAAACATTACGAAACTCCGCCAAAAGGCAGGGGCTATTGTCGGTAAGTAAACTTACATTATCGTCCTGCTGCAATCTGAGTCTCAAGCTGTGGCGTCCATGATTTCCGGGTTGCAATTTGCGAGCAGTAAACTGCTTGCCCGGAACTGGTTCAATCCCACTCTGATTATTTTGACTTCTGGGTCAAAGCAATGTTTAAGGTCTAATCCCCAAGATCTTTTTGAGAAGGTGAATATTATAAAATGTGTAGTTTTGAGGTACCAATGCAATTTGCTAAGTCTTGAAACCCTGATGAATTCAACTCACTCATAGCTGGAAAGCCGGCAAAGGGACTGCTGGGAGTTGCAGTAGCATCACTAAAAGGTCAAAGCTCGCGTTCTTATACAGATTATTTGCATTCCTGCTAGTGGGATGTGACATACTGCCGGGGAACTTGTTTGGTAATCAATACCCCTGACGGTTGAAATAAAGCGCGGGCATTTATCCATTTAATTATTGACAAGTGCAGAATGGCTATTAGTTTAACTTGTTATAAATAGGAATTCAGCACAGTGGCCACTGGAGGCAAAAGAGAATAGTTTGTAGTGATTCAATCACAGTGAGTTTGCTAATGATACGTGACGGTATAACGTATTGGTTATATTACCATCTCAAGGCACAGGAAACTGTCCAGTTTAAGTTCTCGTGTCAGAAATATCGTCCGCCATAATAGATGTTAGAACTTTGAAAGTCAATCTGTAAATACGTTTGGTGGTTTCGTGGAAAAACGGGGCACCCATAGGGGACCAACTAATTATAGATTTGGTCCATGGATCGATGCTACATTTGCACCTATGCATCACAAAATATAGGGCACTTCTAACACAGGCCAAGTCTGTGTTCCAATCTTTATAAAAAAATCTTCATTGACTTTAACAAAACTGTGACAGTGCCTTCATTTTATTTTAAAAAACAGGAAACCATGCCAAAGCTAATTGAAAAACAGTGTCATTGCACACCGGTGCACCGTCTTTCCACGATGTAAATAAATTGGGCTGTGTTACAATGGCTTGAGAGCAATAAATGTGAGTGATAATAATTATTGGGTTTTAATTTCAGCTCCTTCTTTAATTTTCAGCTCTACAAGCATTCTGTGTCCTGAGGAGAACCCTTTAAGAAACTGAATGGGGTTCAAAACGCGTCAACAGTTTTTTTTAATTGGCCAAATAAGTGTTCAAAATTAGGTACTACCACTTTGGCTCGGAACCAAGTTCCTCTTTTGTGTGACGAATACAGTAAGCTCAGTAGGGTCACTATTTGGCCACTGCCTCTGCGAACATTCAAAAACATTATCTAGTAAGATAGCAGTCAGAGGTATTAAGTTTGGATTAAGAATGAATATTGTAGAGAACCTGAGCTACAATTGTCTTGTATATCATTTTTGTTTCTAGTGTTTCTATTGTATTTTGTAGTGTTTTGTACGTCATTTATTAGTTATTTTGTGGTTCCAGTGTATGTTCAAATATCTTTAAAACTTTCCATGCATCAAAATGTTAAAAATTAGTTTCTAAATATTTGCATTTAAACAAACCAAAAGATTGAAATCAAGTAATTAAATAAAAATATTGGAGGATCATAATAATTAGATTGTGTGATCTCTGAAAGAAGTTATGTATGAATGATCATCAGTATTGGCATTTCTTGCGGTGTTTACATGTAAACACAGGTCAGCACACTGCCAAGTCCAATCTTCCTAATGACTCATGTGGATCACTATACCACTGGACCATCTGGATGCATTGTCTGTACAAACTATTAGTCCTGAACATCTTACTTGAAAATGTGTATTCAACAGTTCTTACCATTGTGTCGCACAGCATATGTCCACATTTTTAAAGGTCAAGTCTGAATGTCCCTCGCTTATTGCTTGCATCGTGCACACAATGTACTGTTTAAATGCTATTGCTTTTCATCTCAAGATTTTTCAAGTACTTCAGAATGATGCTCATGTGATATCTCTGACTCTACCAGTAAGGCAACAAAACCATGATCTACAAAGCATCATGTATGGACAGTTAAGAGCATTTACACACATAAGAACTGTTGTGAATGCGTTTTTAACATCATCCCTTTCAATTAAAACCCTGTTTTCAACAGAGAGCTACTTTGCTAGACATTCAATTGCATGTGTTGTCACTATTACAGAGTCAGAAACATGGTCTCAGCTTTGGAATAGTGATGTGAATGGTCAGTGTGACAGGTGACATGAG
Source organism: Triturus cristatus (assembly GCF_964204655.1). Taxonomy (NCBI): domain Eukaryota; kingdom Metazoa; phylum Chordata; class Amphibia; order Caudata; family Salamandridae; genus Triturus; species Triturus cristatus. Next base: position 835,057,343 of record NC_140588.1, on the reverse strand, counting down.
TTATCAAATCTGTAATTTGCCAATCAGATATATCGGAGTACACTGAGCACCAGTGCTGGGACTTAACATTGGCACACTGACCAATCACTACTCACCAAACCCTCAACAATGACATTACCTGCTACTTGGATGTATAGCATGGGATTTCACACTTAAGTGATCCAATATCAATATAGTTTACAGAGTTGGTATGGCCACACAGAGAACTATTGTAGGTACTCAACATGTGTCAATGTGATGACACATGTTGATACTTACAATAGTTCTGAAGGTTGTCTCCGTGCACATGTTGTTCCCATGCATTCAGATTACTATAGCATGGCACTACTGTCAATACCCTGACTATTTTACCCTCACATGCCCCAGATGAAAGGGGCATAACCATGCATCTACTAATTCTGGTGCATATGCAGCTTCTAGCACTATTCAGGGGTTTGTTGCATCTCCCAAACTAAAAAGGGAAAACCAGGCTTGAATACATGCACATGCATGGGTTTATATGTTGTGAAACAAGGCACATACTCACCCTCTCCTTGCTGCTGCCTGGCTCTCAACTGTCCATCTAGGTCAGGAAAGACCACTGCAAGGACGTGTTGCATCAGGGTGAAGTACTGGGTATTTTAGACCCAGCGGTGCAGGGGCACACACCCTATGACTTCTGGGTTCACCCTGTTCAGGACCTACAGAAACACCGAGTCTTCTGGGTGAAGTCAAAGATTCGTTTATTGGCTGCAGACCAATGACAGGTATCCTAGAAGTACAACAGCGTGTATGTTCTCAGGAGACTGCTGAAAATCATAGGAACGGACTTCATCTTAAATACGCTTTTCCCTGCCTCAAGCATACATTCCTAGGTTTCATGATACGGCAATATACAAGTGTACATTACAAAGAAAAGGCAGAGTCATGATGACCATCCCACATTCCAGTTCGGCCAGCCCACAATGATTTACACAGTAAGATTCAGATCCCATGTTTGATGTAAAGAGACCCCCCAATAAACATGAGCATCTCCTGTTTTGGCAAACAAGTCATAAAGCAGGAACAAGCAGGTGTGGAAGAGATTAGCCGGGGGATTGTATAGAATGAAAGGGTTTTATGACGGGTCAAACCCTGATGCTAATCACAGGTGGATGGAGGAAGGGGAGCTCGTGAGACCGGTTTGACCCGGGGCAGCAGAGCCAGCTGCCCAGGTCACAGAGAAGTCAGAGGGAAAGCCCATGTACTGTGAGGCCCGTATTAACTCCATCATAGCCTATGTGAGGGCAATGACAAGATGGCCACTGCTTCCAAAATGGAACCCGCGTAGTGAAGCAGAATAACGTGTACACAGTGCATTCATAGCTAGAACGATATATAAAGCACTCGTACATGCCACATTTACCATTTGCGGTTCGCTAATACCAAGATAGACAGGGGTAGGGCCCTGTCCCCTACGCGGTCCCGAATATTAAAGTACGACAGACCCTCCTTTTGCCCTTACATAGGCAATTACTATACTCATCTTAATCCGAGTCTAGGTCAATGTTCACGAAGTCATGGAGATGTTGCTGTAGCATCATCCTATTACTTAGCTCGTCCCTCGATACAGATTTCCTTACACATAAGGTAGTACAGAGACCACATATCGCAGGAGCACACTGTATACACAGGCAGAACAGGAAAAGAATGGCTAAGATCATTCCAATGACCATCAGAACCTTCCATCCCCAGGCAGATATCAACTCCCAGAACCACCCCACCAGTGACCAATCTCCCTTATCCACGTGTATGGCTTCAGATATTTTATGGAGTTTGGAGATGGCTTGATACACTGTTGGAGCATTATCTGGTATGAAAATGCAGCAACTGGATTGGATGACCTTGCATACCCCACCGCGGTCTGCAAGAATAACGTCTAGAACCATGCGGTTCTGCAGAGTCATAAGGCGATCCGCTTGGAGCTCAGCTGTCAGATTACTAAGGGCACCAGCCGTTACATTGACAGTGGATTCAACCACACGAGTCAGCTGTCTCAGGTTCCTACTATTGACCATAGGTCCCCAAAACGGCAGGAAACCCAAAAAGAAGTCTCCCGCTTCCTGACCGGCAGTATCCTCCTTACTAATCACACCTCTCACAACTCTGGTCTTGTGATAGTCAGAGGCAGCAGTAAATGTCGGCGGTAGCAAGTTCGCAATATAACATGTGCCCGAGAAATCAGGGGGCAGCCATGTATATGCTCGGTCATGACAGATGAAATATGTGCCCTTGGCAGCCAAAAACGCAGGGGAAAACTGTGACGGGAAAGTGTACGTTTCAGTACAGTCACTTCTTCCCAGTTGAGCTCTAGGATTCTGACCATTACCCTGTAAGCAGAACCGACCCGTGTGGGGTACGACCCAGATTGGAGATGAGATTTTTCACTGTCTTTCACCCAGACTAATACTATACCCCGTCGCGTTCCATCCTACATAAGGTCTCAACTCTTCTTTGGGAATAGATGAGTATGCATTAATATCCCTACTCATATCGGCAACTCCTTTCATCAAAGCCTTATTATTGGTGATAGGTCTGATGGAACGCGGTTGGCGAGGGGAGTATGTATCTAGAGCATAAAGAAACATGGTTTGGAATGCCCATGACGATCCATTGTAACTGTACGGCAGAACCAGGTAGGGAATACCTTTGTTAATGGTATGTGGCATTAACCCACACACCCAGCAATTGGTCGTATTCATTACCAGTTGGTGCTGGTGCAAGAGCTGGATAAACGAGTTATTTACGAACTCTGATCGTCTGGTCTGTTCGTGCTCAGGCAAAGGGTGAAAAGAGTGAGAGGAGGCAGTAGAAAGAAGTATAGGCTGTTGAGTGGGTGCAATGGGCTTTTGAGCGGAGAAGAATACAAATCCTACAATAAACATTATTATACTACACAGCGTAAAAAGGCACAAAAAGACAAAACATTTACTTTTTACAATTCTACACATCCTTGCGTTAAAGTTCATTTCCTCAATTGGTCTCTCCATCTTAAAAAACTCCATCCTCTACTCGGGCCGCTCGCGGTGGATGAGTTTCTTCTGCTAAAGAGTACGCCTGTCAGTCCAGGGAAACGCCCTAGACCAACCAGAACCGTCGACCTAGCATCTTCGGCCTGTACCCCAAAGTCTTGGCACCGCGACCCTGCGGCAGAACCCGGATGGTGGTTCGAAAAACAAAAATCAAGAAAGTCCTTCAGATGGGAGAGCAAAAATGTCAAAAAGGAAATAATAAGGAAATCTTTATTTGTCCATGGGCCTTGGTCTCAAATTACAACGGAGACGGCCAGGTGCTGTTTGGTCTCGGAACAAAAGTTCAGGCTCAGTGGTGTCCAATCGACTTGATGGTGGCACAGCTTCCTGCAGAATATTGTCACCCTCTTGGTCTGAAACTGTGCCTCTTATGCGTGCGTCACTGAATGGTACGGAGCGAGGTACAATGTCTGTCTCTGAGTCAGCGATACCCTCCTTTACCCACTGGTCATATGGCAGAGGCAAAGGGACTACCTTGCAGTGGGTACCATGAATCCAGTGCTTCTTCCCTTTCACTCGCACTGCTGATCTTGTTGAAAGAAGAACAAGATGAGGGCCGATCCAGCGAGGCTCGTCGTTGCTCTTGCGCTGGAAATTTCGGACTAGCACCCACGTACCAGGGTTGATAGGGTGTCCAGGAGGTTCAGAGGCTTGGGGAAGAGTATCATGTACCTGTTGGTGCAAAACACGCAGTTTAACAGTCAAATCATACAGGTAATCGAGCAGTACTGGATGTTCTATTTCGCTAAATTTCGCCGGTCTTGGCACGCCCCATACATTAGCCGGGCGGCCAAAGACGACTTCATAAGGGCTAAGTCCCACTCGTGAGTGTATGGTCATTCTGGTGGACAGGAGTGCTAGAGGTAGAGCGTCAGGCCATTTAAGACCAGTGCTCGCCTGGATTTTGGCCAGCTTGAGCTTTAAGGCTCCATTGTAGCGTTCTACTAATCCAGCTGATTGGGGGTGATTTGCAGCGTGGAACTTCTGCTTTATCCCTAGCCCTTCACATACATTCTTCATCACTTTACCCACAAACTCACTTCCGTTATCACACCACACCATTCTTGGCATCCCAAACCTAGGGAAAAACTCCTTCACAAGGGCTTTGGCTGTGGATAGGGCAGTGTTATCTTTCAGAGGATAAGCCTCAATCCATTTTGAGAAAGCACAAACAACCACCAATACATATTTCAGGTTGTTGCATCTTTCCATATGAATAAAGTCCAGCTGCAAAACTTCAAATGGACATGATGGGGGTGCAAAGTGACCAGCCGGAGTTGGGGTTCCCCTACCAGGGTTGTACTTCAAGCATACTATGCAACTCTTGACCACGTTCTCTGCACACTTGGGAATCCCAGCATTCTGCCATACTGGAGCCAACAACTTGCATATGCCTTTCGTACTGATATGTGCCATTCCATGTGCCATAGTAACCACTGGAAGCACATATGCATCAGGCAACAACCATCGCCTATGTTCTGTCAGATCAATCCAACAACCATTCTCATCTAACTTACCCATACTTTCTCTCCACTTGCTTAACTCTTCCTCTGTGGCTTCAGCTTGAAGCAACTTCACACTCTCTATTGTGTTCTCACACATTCCCACATCATTAACCCATCTTGCGGGACCTGCAACATACATTCTAGTCTTCACATTCTGTGCTGTTTCTCTCGCGGTCTCGTCAGCAAACGCATTCCCACGTCCAACATCATCTGTGACTTTCCTGTGCGCACTACATTTCATGATCGCAACTTGCAACGGTAGGGTCAGTGACTCAAGGAGATCATTCACCAACTTGCCATTCTGAATTTTAGCTCCATGTGACGTCAGGAACCCACGCTCCTTCCACAGTCGCCCAAAATTATGAGCCACGCCAAAGGCGTACTGGCTATCTGTGTATATGTTCACTCTCATTCCTTCAGACAACACACATGCTCTCGTGAGGGCGATTAATTCTGCTGCTTGGGCCGAATTATGTGGCACTCGTGCAGTTTCCACGACTGTGTGCAAAGTCGTGATAGCATATGCAGCAGTCGTGTCACCATTAGGGAGCTTGAAACAGGACCTATCTACCCATAAAGTGCCATCACACTCAGTCAGGGGAGTATCTTTGAGATCTACTCTCCCTTTCGTTTCTTCTTCTGTTCTGAACAGACAGTCATGTTGCTCAATCTCATCTGAGTCTGTTGGAGTTGGCAACAATGTGGCTGGATTCAGCGTATTACATCTCTTTATGTGTATGTGATTAGCTAACAGTGTAAGTTCGTAGCCTGATAATCATGCACTAGTCAAGTGTTGTGTCTTGGTCCTATTTAATAATGTGTCTACAGCGTGTGGAACCATGACAATCAATGTGTTGCCCATTACCAAACCAGCCGATTGTCGGATAGACATCGCTGCAGCAGCTGTCGCTCTCAGACAGCTTGGCAATGCCCTCGCTACAGGGTCCAAGGTAGATGAAAAATATGCGCATGGGCGCGGTCTGTCGCCAAAAGGCTGTGTTAACACTGACAACGCACATCCATCTTTCTCGTGAACATACAATGTAAAAGGCTTACTGTAGTCGGGAGTACCCAACACAGGTGCTGAACATAATGCATTACGCAATTCCACAAAACTTTTCTGGCACTCTTCAGACCATGGGATAGGATTCGGTGTGTCTTTGCATGTTAAGGCTAACAAAGGTTTTGCCAGCAAGGAAAAACTAGGGATCCAATGCCTACAGTATGAGGTAATGCCCAAAAAAGCACGCACTTCTCTCTGTGTCTTTGGCACACTCAACTGTGCAATAGCTTGAATTCTTTCTGGGGTCAGTTTCCTTCCCTCCTTCGATAAGAGATGACCTAAGTAGGTCACTTCTTGTCGACAATATTGCAGCTTAGAGAGAGACACTTTGTGATGGAAAGCGGATAAATGGCGCAACAGTGACAATGTGGCTTCTTTACAGATCTTCTCAGTATCCGCGGCGATCAATAAATCGTCCACGTACTGAATCAGGATAGCGCCACTAGGTAAAACAAGTGCATCAAGCTGCGCTTTCAAAGCCTGACTATATATGGATGGGCTCTCACAGTAGCCCTGTGGAGCGCGTTTGAAACGGAAGCTTCGGCCTCCCAGACTAAAACCAAAAATATCTCTGCTCTCTTCTGCAATTGGGATACTAAAGAAAGCATTCTTTAAATCGATCACTGAAAACCATGCAGCAGAGGCTGGAATCATCGTTAACAAGGCAGTTATATCAGGGACAACCGGAAACTGTGGCACAACAATCTTATTAACCTCTCTGAGATCGATCACAAATCTGTAAACAGGTGGCTGTGAAGGATCCGTTCGTTTTAAGACAGGTAAAATCGGACTATTGCAAACGTTGCCTCTTGTCTCTTCAATCACACCCTTATTAATCAAGTCGCTGACAATATCTAACAATGCTTTCTGCCCTTCATTAGAGATCTTGTATTGGGGAATACGTGGCAGTCTGACATTAGCCTTTAAAGTCACCACATATGGCGGTATTTCCAAGAGGCCCACATCATTGGGACCAGTAGCCCAAAGGGCATCCGGAAGGGACGACAATTCAGGTGGCATCGTGTTTTTAGACAAATACATTGGGGAAATCACTTTCTTGCCTAATGTAAGTTGTACTCCCGAAGGAGAACAATACAATGTAGCGTGCAATCTTTTCAACAAATCTAATCCCAGCAAATTCTCACCACAACCTGTTGTCAGGATCAGGGGCGCTTTCAGTTCGCAAGGTCCAACAGAAAGTGACATGGGACTGGAAATCGGGTTCCTAACTGGGGCGCCAGAAAAACCTACTGAAACATTTATATCGCCAGACAAAGGTGCGCCAGGGAGTTTTGAATGCATGATTGAACTCTTTGCAGCACCAGTGTCTAGCAGAAAAGGCTCCGTTACATTTGCTGTAGTCACCTCAACATACGGTCCACTCTGATCCACTGGCACTGAAACAACTCCCTCTCTCTGTCTATGGCTGTCCTAGTAATCATTATTCTCTGCATCACCGTCTTCTGCATAATAATCATTATTATAATACTGTGCCGTATTACTAGTCGCCTTAGCTTGCTGATCAAAGCTATTGATGGTACTTTGAGGCGGCAGAGGACGCGCGTTCTGGGGAACACTTCCACGCCCTCGGCCTCTAGGAGCTTGCTGACCACCCCTACCTCTTGCGCCATACATATTACCGTTCCGCTGCATTAATTTAGGGCAACTGTATTTAAAATGACCTTCCTCTTTACAGTATGAACATTGGTTGGGACCTACAGGGACACGTGGTTGGTAATACCCATTCATTTGCTGATTTGTCTGAAACTGTTGGGGTTGGTGATAAACACCTTGGGGTTGCCTATAATTATTACCACCTCCACGTGGCGGATAGGCCTGCTGTAAAAGGACCTTTGTCTTTAGTTCCTTCGTTTTCTTCTCCGTTCTATCTTTCTCGTCTTTATCTCGATTTTCATAATACTGCGCAGTAGCCAGTATTTGCGCTGAAGAAGAAACAGCCCAAGAACTTTCTGAATCTTTTAACTTTTTACACAGGTCAGGAAGTAAATTCTGCACAAACTTATCCACAAACAGCCGCTGTCCACCCTCAGTACTCATATCCTGCCCACTGTGGTCAATAAACGTTTCTTCAAACCTAGTAAAGAAGTTTGACACTGTCTCATCTTTCTTCTGCTTGCATGCAGATAACTTGTCCCAATTTACGCGCATCGCAGGCATTATTGTCTTCATATACGTGATGATTCTACCAGGCAATTCAGCTACTAAAGGTTCTGGTTTCGCACCACCAGTTTGTCTAGCGTCAGCAGCAACAATGTTAGTCCATGTATCCCCTAGTTCTGCATTGTGATCTACATTACGAATTGATCCCCATAGAGGCTGTGGAACAACATTACCAAACAACATGTCTATATCGGCCAGATTCATAATGCATGACCCTGCCGTCTGTGACAACTCTTTATAATAACCTGCTGGGTTTTTACGGGGATCAGGCAAGGACTGCTTAAGCGCTAACACCTCAGAGCACTTCCATGGAACATGCACCCAGACACGCTGGAAATGCGCTGCCACAGCGGGGTTACCACCGGCAGCTGCAACCGCTTCCTTCCATACCGGGGGAACTTCTCTCATAGGGTATTGTCGCGCTTTTGCCTTTTTCCCCACAAGGACCTCTTGTTCAAACAATGACTGTTGGCAATCGTCATTCCTTAAGGACAATACAATCGCAACTGCTTTATCTACTTCGCGGTCCACAATTATACCAGTTCCAAAATCGAACCTCACTCTACACAATTCCTGCGGGTTCGGATTTTTACCACTATCCTCCAATTCTTCACAGAGAATTTCGCACATTTTCTCGAACACATATCTCTGTTTCGGGGCATCCCATTGATGGAAAGTGTTGACAACTGATTCCACATCATACAGTGAAGGGAAAACGATCCATCTACGCGCCATGTGATCTATTACCTTTTTCTCATCGGGGTTAGGCAATTGGCTGCGCAACTGCTTACGCTGTACACCAGGAGTTGTACCAGATGACCCAAAGAGAGGAGACATTAATGTAGTAACCACATTAGCTAAGCGCTGTCGCGCTGAAGGAGAAGCTGAGGCGAGAACAGGGGGAAAAACAGAGGGAAGAAAAGAGGATGTAGAGACAGGTACTGGAGTGGTGGAAGGAAGAGTGTCAGGGGAGGCAGTTACTGGATTAGGCAAAGTCACAGGAAGTGCGGGGGCAGTTGGAAGCACAACTGGCGGCGCTTGAGAGGGCTGCGCTACTGGAATAGGAACTGGCTGCAAAGCAACCGGCGGTTGCGGCAAAGCTTGCAGTACATGCACTGGAGGCGGCATATTTACAAGCTGGGGAGGCGCCGTGGCAGTTTGAGCATACGGGGGTGGCGAACTCAACAAATGTGACATCAGGGGATCTTTCTCCTTTTCTTCTGACTCATCCTGCTTAGAATGCGGTAAAGCTGGGTAACATTTGTCAATCCCTAACTTACGCTGCCTGTGCAATCGCTCATTCATTTGCTCCTCTTCATTGTCTTTAAATTGTACAGCTGCTTGCATTACTGACATACCTCTCTCTCTCTTATTCTTTTTCGCTAACTTGATTTCCTTCTGTTTGGCTTCCTTTCGCCATAAGCGGAAAGAGTCAAACATCGCCGGCCGGGCTTTCTTCTTAAACAATTTAATTTCCAAATTATCTAAAATATCGGTATCAAAACTACCATTTTGGGGCCATTTTAAAACACCATCTTTCCTGGTGTAGTGGATCCACACTTTGTTATATGCAATGGGGCCTACGCCATGTTTTACATAGAGCTCATAAGTTGGAGTTCCAACCGGAGGAACCGGACATGATTCCTCTAGCTGGAAATCTTTTCCACAACCCAAACAGAATAATCTACCAAATAGTCCAGAACCAGGCATCTTCGCTCACTAGTCTAGATCCAAACGTCAAAGGATTATCGATTACGATAGCCTCGTGAATACACGAGTCCTCTGGTTTTGGCGTTTGCAAACTCCAAAGTACCAATTCAAATGATCCCGAAGGATACCAAAACAAATGGGAGACGCTCCACTTATACTTAACTGAATATTGCTGATCGATGGCGTCACCAGAAGACTCTCTCGATTGTTTCGCTCTCTCAAACTCGTCAAGGGTCCAAAACAGGTCGATTAATCAGGGCAGCAGTCCTTCGTAGCCGTCGGGACGCGGAGAACCTCGCAGAAAAGACTTTCGGACCACGTCGACATGCAGGGGTCGATGAAGTGGCGGCCTTCCTCTGGAATTTCCACACGAAGCTCCTCACGAACCTCTGGCTTGGACTGGTACCGCTGAAATCGCCCCGAGTTGGGCGCCAAACTGAAGTACTGGGTATTTTAGACCCAGCGGTGCAGGGGCACACACCCATGACTTCTGGGTTCACCCTGTTCCGGACCTACAGAAACACAGAGTCTTCTGGGTGAAGTCAAAGATTCGTTTATTGGCTGCAGACCAATGACAGGTATCCTAGAAGTACAACAGCGTGTATGTTCTCAGGAGACTGCTGAAAATCATAGGAACGGACTTCATCTTAAATACGCTTTTCCCTGCCTCAAGCATACATTCCTAGGTTTCATGATACGGCAATATACAAGTGTACATTACAAAGAAAAGGCAGAGTCATGATGACCATCCCACATTCCAGTTCGGCCAGCCCACAATGATTTACACAGTAAGATTCAGATCCCATGTTTGATGTAAAGAGACCCCCCAATAAACATGAGCATCTCCTGTTTTGGGAAACAAGTCATAAAGCAGGAACAAGCAGGTGTGGAAGAGATTAGCCGGGGGATTGTATAGAATGAAAGGGTTTTATGACGGGTCAAACCCTGATGCTAATCACAGGTGGACGGAGGAAGGGGAGCTCGTGAGACCGGTTTGACCCGGGGCAGCAGAGCCAGCTGCCCAGGTCACAGAGAAGTCAGAGGGAAAGCCCATGTACTGTGAGGCCCGTATTAACTCCATCATAGCCTATGTGAGGGCAATGACAAGATGGCCACTGCTTCCAAAATGGAACCCGCGTAGTGAAGCAGAATAACGTGTACACAGTGCATTCATAGCTAGAACGATATATAAAGCACTCGTACATGCCGCATTTACCATTTGCGGTTCGCTAATACCAAGATAGACAGGGGTAGGGCCCTGTCCCCTACGCGGTCCCGAATATTAAAGTACGACAAGGGTGGTCAGGGTCTGGTGTGCACCACTCCTGCCTGGAGGTGTCAGGCCCAGCTGGACTATTGTGATATTCCTGGTCCAGCCTCTCAAGTCCTATCACCATTTCCTGCAGTGGGCACTGCGATGATGTGTGACCCCCACGGAGCTCACCTTCTAGGCAATGATCCTCCACTGGTAGACCTTCTGACGGGAGTTGACCTGTAAGGATGACATGGTGACTGGCCCTTATTTCGCATGCAACATGTACATATACGCATACTTGTACATATAGGACATGAACAGCTTAGCCAAACTATTTAAAAGTTAGCATAGGGGTATTATCTGTACTTCACCTCTGTTCAACGATGACTCTTTCCCATTAGAACAGTGATATCATGTTAACACCAGTACATACACATCTACAGAAGTGTACTTGCCCAGAACAGTTACATACATACTCTGAAAGGTTAAACACACATTTAAATGGCTGTCTCTATGATTACTAATATCAGAAGTGCATGGTTATTAAACCTGTAAACTAACAATGCTGTCTGACATCACTCTCCTGCTCCTCTGGTGTGCGATAGAGCTGCCTGTACAAGGGCAGTATCTTGTTTACCAGCACCTTTATTCCTCAGATGTGAAGCCTGGGTCCCTGCACCCTGTACAGGGAGACATTGTAGCTCCCAGAGGATGTGGACAGCAGCAGAGAGATGGGGAGATCCTGGAATAATGCTGTTAGGGCAGGCAAGTGAACTCTCTAGGGAACTGCCAGGCATATACCTAGACCTCATAGGAGATCTTCAGTCCAGGCGGCCAAAGTGATAGGTTTGTGTTGGTTGCATTTTCCAAACCCATTTAATGCATTCCATTGCATTCTGACACCACGCTTACAGCGTTGTTATATTTCATATTGGTACACCAATATAGGCTCAGGTAGCAAACAAACCTTTCACCTATATTTCCCCTGCCATTACACTACATAACTGTTCTTGGGACTGACCTCTTACCTAGTTAAGGTACTGCTTGCAGGATGTGGGATTTTTCCTGAAAACTAGCCTCATTCATTATTCATGAGGATTCTTGGAAACTAAGCAGTGCTACTATATTCTGCATATTAACTATGTCTGCCTTAGCCCGCTCTGCGCACGGCCCCTCGCCTGCAGCCTTCATTCGTTGCCACTGTTTTTCCCCTACTCCGTAATTTATACAGCTTATTTCTGCTCCGCCACTTTTTTCACTTTGGTGCTTGCCTCAGTTTTCCTGCTGCTGCGGCCCCTCCCCCTGGACAGCCCCCGCTCCCGCCTCCCAGCCTCTTGTCCCTCCCCCTCCACTATTTCATGGGGGATGCACGCAGCGGACGTGGCACTGGGGTGCTGAAGGCAAGCCCATCTGCGCACATCCGCGACCCGACCTCGACAAGCGCCAGGGACCCTAGATCTCGAACTATCAACCACTACAACATAGCCACCCTCCTCGCACTCAACCCCGGAAGAAACAGCAACTGCCAACATGCCACACCAAACATGACCCACGGCCAGTTATCCTGTCACCACAGCCGTCAGACCTTCACCACCACCCCGGGCCGCCAATACCGCCGACGCCAACACCGACAGCACCCTAAGATGCATACTCCTCAACGTGCGCTCTGTACACAGACACGCCATGGAGATCTGGAACCTACTCGACTATCTCTCACCCGACATTGCTTTTTTCACAGAAACCTGGACCAACGCCTCCTTCCCCCTGACATCATCACCGCCCTCCCGTACGGATACAAGATCCAGAGGAAGGACCACCCCAACCACCCCGGAGGGGGCCTCACCATCGTTCACAAGAACACCCTCTGCCTCAACACCTCTTGCAAAACCTTCCCCTTCCCTGAACACATGCACTTCCAGATCCAGACCACCCCCATCTCCACACTCCACGGGACCCTTGCCTAGAGACCCCCCAGGACCGGACCCCTTTTGCTGCCACCATCACTGACCTCATTGCACCCCACGCTATCGCCTCGATGAACTACTTACTAATCGGAGACCTGAACTTCCACCTCAACAACCCCAATGACCCCAACTCCACCACACTCTATGAGAACCTCACCAACATCGAACTTAAACAACTAGTCACCACACCAACTCACAGGGCAGGACACACCCTCGACCCTATCTTCGCAGAAGGAAACAACATCCACTTCAGCCACACCACACAACCCCCATGGACCGACCACCACTGCATACACTTCATCGTCGACAAACCCAAGGCACCAAAACCAACTCCACACCCACCACGGAGGAACTGGAGCAAAGTCACCGATGAGCAACTCAACTCCATCCTCACCCAAGACAACCACACCACGGCACCAGATGCCAACCTTGCAGACAGGGAATTCCACACTTGGATCTCCAACTGGCAGACAAGCTCGCCCTGCTACGTAACCCCAAAAGTAGCACCCCAGCAAAGCCGCCTGGTTCACCACTGAGCTCCAAGAACCCAGACGCACATGCAGATGCCTGGAGAAAAACTGGAGAAACAGTAAGACACCTGGAAACTACTCCACCTACATGGACGCCATGGCAGACTACCACCAACGAATCAAAACCCCCAAGAGAACCTTCATCCAAAACAAAATCCATATATTCACCAGCCTCCGCAGCAAAGCCACAGACATCACCCCATCCCAAGACCTTAGTGACAAGCTTGGATCCTACTTCCACCTGTAGATCAAAAACCTCTATGACAATTTTGTCGATCATATGCCCGACTCCACAGCCGGCCCGCCCTCCAGCCCCACCAGCCAGCCCACCATCTTCTCCTGGACACAGATCACGACCGATGTGACTGCCTCGACCATGAAAGGCATACATTCAGGTGCCCCCAGCGACCCCTGCTATCTACACATCTACCACAAAGCTGCCACCGCCATGGCCCCTCAACTACAGGGCACCATCAACCCCAGCTTTAAAAGTGGCACCTTCCCAGATGACTGGAAATGCGCAGAGGTCAGGGCCCTGCTCAAGAAGCCCTCAGCAGATCCCACAGACCTAACGAACTACAGGCCCATCTCGCTTCTCCCCTTTGCTGCCAAAGTCACAGAGAAAGCAGTCAACAGAGAACTGATGAGATTTATCAAAGACAACAACGTCCTCGAACCATCTCAATCCAGTTTCCGAAGCAACCACAGCACCAAGACCTCCTTACTCGCCGCCACAGATGACATCCGCACCCTCCTCGGCCTAGGCCACACCGCAGCCCTAATTCTACTTGACCTATCAATAGTGTTCAACACTGTCTCACATCGCACACTCGTAGCCAGACTTCACGATTCCGGCATACAAGGAACTGCCCTTGACTGGATCCGATCTTTCCTCACCGGAAGAAGCCAAAGGATCAGACTGCCGTCTTTCCTCTCTGAGCCCAAAGAAATCACCTGTGGAGTCCAACAGGGGTCTTCACTCAGCTCGACCCTCTTCAACATCTACATGGCCCCCCTCGCTGCCATCGTCCGACAACACGGCCTCAAAATTGTATCCAATGCCGATGACACCCAGCTCATCCTCTCCCTCACCAAGTACCCAACCATCACCAGACTCAAATTCCAGAAGGGAATGCAGGACGTCACAGCCTGGATGGCCAACAGCTGCTTCAAACTCAACTCCAAAAAGACAGAAGTCCTCATCCTTGGAACACCCCTTCTGTATGGGATGGCACCTGGTGGCCCACTGCTCTCGGCAGCCCATCCATCCCCACGGACCATGCCAGAAGCATCAGCATCATACTCGACTCATCCCTCTCCATGAACTGACAGGTCAATGCTGTCGCATCCAGCTGCTTCAACACCCTCAGCATCCTCCGTAAGATGTTCAAATGGATCCCCCTGAGTCAAGGAAGACAGTCACCCACACACTCATCACCAGCAGGCTGGACTTTGGAAACGCACTCTACGCCGGCATAAAAAAGTCCCTACTCCGCAAACTCCAGACTATACAGAACATCACCTCCAGACTCGTCCTTGGCATCCCCTGACAAGAGCACATCAGCCAACACCTACAAAAGCCCCACTAGCTCACCGTGGAGAAAAGAGTCACTTTCAAGATCCTCACCCACACCTACAAATGCCTACACAACACCGGACCCAAATACCTCAACGACAAAGTCACCCTCCATGTACCCAAAAGAAACCTCCGATCAGCCAACCTCTTCCTGGCCAAAACCCCACACATCCACAGAGCCAAAGCAGGAGGAAAATCCTTCTCCTACACTGCGGCCAAGACCTGGAATGAGCTCCTGACAGACATCAGTTGTGCCCCCTCCCTGAATACCTTCAGGAAGACTCTTAGGACCTGGCTATTTGGCTGAACAGCAATGCTGAAACCCCCAGCTCCTTGAGACCCTTACAGGTGAGTAGCACGCTTACAATTCCCTGATTGATTGATTGATATAAGGATCATTCCTTCTGTCATCCTAAGTCCGACATGACACAGCAAGGTAGATCCCCTGAGGGTACCACTTTGGGTATATAAACCCCATGTCTTTGCTGAGGCAGGGAGAGGAGAAAAGGACTTCCATGCTGACACACTACTGCAAGACGCTGACATTCGGGCACGCAGACACTCCAGCTCGCAGTGGTCTGACATCCCTTGCGGGGTGTCCATCTCGAGACCAAGACAGGGTCCCACAGTCTCTCACTTCAGGTAACGGGGTTGACTTTACCCCAGAGAGATTCTTGGGTCCACACCTGCATACATGTTAGGTACACTTAAGTACATCTAGTTAGCATTGCATCTTAGGAGTACGCATTATTTCTGTCATGTATTTTTATACCTGCCTTTATTCTTTGTTTTAGCACTATGGTAGAGATCTTTCATCCATTTACTCTGTTGGTGCTTATACTCATTTACATCTGTTTCTGTCTTATGGTTATCTCAGCCCACCTATTTTACACTAGAATGACGCTGGATTAATAAATGCTTATTGAAAACATTCTGTGTATCTCTCTGAGACAAAGTGAGCACAAGTGACTAAGCAAAAAGTACTGCACTATTTCCACGATCCCTGATGGGACAGAGTTGTCATGTCCAAAAGTTGTCAAGAACTATTCGCTCCTTGGTAAGATGGGTTTCTAGTGGCACTGTGAGCTAGCTGGTATGCAGGCAAACATACCCGGTGGGGGTGTCTAGAATCAGGCTGATCACCGATCCTACAGTCTATGTTGTCTAAACGCGCAGATCCTATATAGGGTTATAGGAACTACACGACATTGCGCCGCCAACATTGGTTTGGTATTTATTTAACAGTCAAATCTGAGAAGTTCAGTCGTGCTATTCTCAAAGACTCCTACTGACATTTTTACGGAAATGTCTGGAGTGGGAAGGGAACTATGTATTGGCTGTAGGTTTATCAAGCTTGAAGGCCAAATAGTTCCTATTGTGCATAAAACCTTACCTCAGCAAGGGAGGAAGAAGATTAAATAAACATTTCGGAAAATGTCAGAACTGCCCTTACTTTAAAAATAGCAGACCATGGAATCACAGCTAGGGGTGGGACAATAACATTCGCGATTAAGGCACACACATCATACAGAATAGAGCTATTCTTTTCATGGGTTAATTTCCCACAAGCAGATGCACAAACACATACATTTAATTCTTATACTACTGATGAAACACCAGATGAATACTGTCCGTATGAAGACATTGAAATCCCACTCACCTACCAGGAGCATATAAGCTTGTTTAAAGGTGCCCTCCCACACACAAAAGAAAAAGTGAGACTCGGTCCACTTGGAGGAGATGAAGAAACTTGGCCAGTCCTAGTGGCTTAAACAACGCATGCAGGCATTGACACAATGCCAGTAGCAGACTTACTTCCACTTCATAGAGAAATTATAAAACTTTACAGAAACCTGACACAGGTCTTGATGAGAACACTCGCACTTCAGCCAGCCAGGGCTACACCAGCATGACAAATTAAGGGATCTACAACGAAAATAACTCCACAAACTCTCCACGTAGGTATGGTTAAAATGCCAACTAGATGTGAACAAATTCCATTACGGATAGCTCAAAAAATAACATAGCTAGAGGCAGTATTTCCACACACGAACCCTCAAGAAAAACACAGAATGCTAACAATATGCTTGCCAATGGGGATGGCTCCCCAGATAGAGGATTGTACCTCTCGGGGTAAAGTTTTTGCTGCTATATATACCAGAACTCATGGTATCCCTTCAATAGCAGTAATACCAGATGTATTAAGACAAATACAGAATGAGTATGGAGCAGAACCTGCTCTGAACTTAGGGATGAAATTGTTGAATTGGGCTGAATTGCTAAGCTAGCAATAACTAACTTGTTATCGTGCATTCATCTCTCCTGGCTTTCTGACCTTGCAGTGTCTGTCCATTAGAGCGGACCCGCCATCTTGAGGTTAGTGTTTCAGTCTTTTTCACAACTACCCATTTAAAAAAGGTGCACCAAAGGCAACCCCGTCTGAGCCCGTCCGCGCACCGGCCACGCACTGCGCCAGCCATGCTGACTGGTTGGGGTTGCATGTGGAAAATAATGAAGGATACCGTCAATTAACTACACATTTGATTATGGAATATAGGTGAGAGTGGAGGGGGGATGGGAGAGTTCAAATTTGAGGAGACTGCGGACCTTAAGTTGGACTTTGAGAGATGAGATACGCTTATATGTGGTCTGATAAATGTTAGACCTCTGTCTAAACACTGTGTGGAGACCCAATTGTTATTGGAAACCCATGATTTGGATGCTGTATTCATGATGGTGATATGGACATACCTGGGCTCTGAGCCAGGGTTGGCATGCCTGCTGGGATATAAAGTATTTCATAAACCACAAACCAGTGGTAGGAGAGGTGGAGTGGGGGTCATTTTCAAAGAGATATGGGACTTTGCCCCTCTAGATATCGATGTGATGGAGGGTATTGAACTATTGGGATTCTCACTAAAGCACCCTAAGGGACATGTGCTGATGGGCATAGTATGCTTTAGGCCTCCTGAGGCTGTTAGTTTGCAACAACAGCAGACGCTGATTGAGGTCTTTAGCAATATGACAATTGCACACTCCAGACTGCTAATTCTGGGAGACTTTAACCTATGGCTAAATGGAACCTTGGACTCAGGATATTATAATCTCCTCCAATCTTGTGAAAGCTTAAAACCACAACAATGAATCACTGAGCCAGCACACAAGGAAGGACATATTTTAGATGTAATCTTTTCTGAAAAACAGGTAATAGGAAACTTGGACATTCTGGGCCCGATTCACAGAACTAACTTAAGACAAAATCCTAAACTTACTACCATTTTGGTATTCACAAAAGGCACTTACTCATTTTGGTACTCACAGAAGGAACTTACTCATTTTGGTATTTACAGAAGTTAGGAGTCCTAACTTTAGGACTCCTAAATGCCTTCTGTGAATACCGAAAGTCTTAAAATTAGAATTTTTCTCAGTTTAGTAGTAGTATAGTTAGGACTCCTAACTTTAGGACTCCTAAATGCCTTCTGTGAATACTGAAAGTATTAAAATTAGGATTTTTCTCAATTTAGTAGTAGTAAAGTTAGGACTCCTAACTTTAGGACTCCTAAATGCCTTCTGTGAATACCGAAAGTCTTAAAATTAGGATTTTTCTCAATTTAGTAGTAGTAAAGTTAGGACTCCTAACTTTAGGACTCCAAAATGCCTTCTGTGAATACCGAAAGCCTTAAAATAAGGATTTTTCTCAGTTTAGTAGTAGTAAAGTTAGGAGTCCTAACTTTAGGACTCCTAAACTGAGAAAAATCCTAATTTTAAGACTTTCGTTATTCACAGAAGGCATTTAGGAGTCCTAAAGTTAGGACTCCTAACTTCTGTGAATACCGAAGTGAGTAAGTGTCTTCTGTGAATACCAAAATGAGTAAGTGCCTTCTGTGAATACGAAAATGGTAGTAAGTTTAGGATTTTGTCTTAAGTTAGTTCTGTGAATCGGGCCCTCTGCCCGTGGGTTGGTCCGATCATCACCGGATCAAATTCTGGGTACACAATCCGAGAATGAGTGTCCCGGTTACTAGCGAAGTGAGGAATTTTGTTAGCAGGGACTGGAAGCTGCTTTAAAAAAAGGTGAGAATATCTCCTGTGTTCTCCCTTAATGGATGTTTTGAGGTAGATATGCAGGTGGAAGAAAACTATGCTGCCTTCTGTGCACAGATAACATCTAGGCTGGACCAGATTGCCCCTTTAAAAAATCATTAAAAAGTGGGCAGATCCTCGGCCCCTTGGTTCGATGAGAAATAAAAAAAAATTTAAACTGGGATGTAAGCAGGCAAAGAGGAAGTGGAGAAAGGCTTACAAGGATGAGGATAAAACTATCTTGAAGGCAGCAATTACCAACTATAAAAAAGAAATAATTATTATGAAGGCTGAGTACTTCGCCAATACTATTCTGAAAGCACCGAATAGTACAAGAAGTATTTTTAAAATAATGAATGATATGATTAACCCAGATTGCTCCAAGAATAAGATTCATCCCACTCAGGACCTCTGTGGCAGTCTTGCGACCTTTTTCAAGGATAAAATTAGAATTATCATTGATGGACTTAAAAGGGGTAATCTGCCTGGGGGGGGGGGTAGAAGACCACAGTGATAATAATAATAGAGGTTTACTAGATATAACAAAGCTGAGAACGGCAGGGGTGGAGAATACGAGTTTCATAAACCACCTTGAGATACCATTGGTGGAGGATTTTAACAGAATGACCTTAGGTGTCTCCTCAGGCTCAACGATGGACCCTTTACCACACACAATTTGGAAGGAATCGGGAACAGAATTGTTCCCAATACTTCGGCATATCTGTAATCAATCTCTATCTAGTGGATCAGTGCTGGCTTGTTGGAAACAAGCACTGGTGACACCTCTTTTGAAAAAAGCAACGTTTGATCCGACTAGCCCAAAAAACTATAGACCTATCTCTCTGCTATCTTACCCAGTAAAGATCGTAGAACAATTGGTCAGTAGGACATTTTCTAAGCATCTGGAAACCAATAACATTCTGGAGGATGCGCAATTTGGCTTCCATCATGGACACAGAACGGAGACCGCCCTGGTGACCATGATGGACGATCTTCGAATGCGAGCAGACAGAGGTCAATCAACTACGCTGATTTTGCTTGACCTGTCTGCCACATTTGACACAGTCAACCATGAGGTCCTTCTGGCCAGACTCGAAGAGGTGGGGGTAGTGAACACAGCTCTGAAGTGGCTTCAATCTTACCTATCGAATAGGAGACAGGCAGTGGCCCTCCCCCCATCAATCTGAATTTACAAACATCCTGCATGGTGTCCCTCAGGGATCTGTGATTAGTCCAATATTGTTTAATATCTATATGAGCCCTTTGCTTTATAAGGGCTCATAATGTCAATATTGTAAACTACGCAGATGATACCCAACTCATTCGATCCTTAGAGGGGGACCAGTCTATATTCTTGAAAGACTTTCATACTTGTATGCAGGATACGGCACACTGGTTGAGAGAGAACTCGCTACATTTCAATGCTGATAAGACTGAGGTTCTTTACTGTGCAGCAGGGAAGTCTCCCCCGCCTCTTCCCATCAACTTTTGGCCACTACCCACAGCCACTCCACCGGCCCCCTCTGAGAAATTGCGTAATTTAGGAGTTATGTTCAATAACACATTGACCCTTGAAAAACAAGAAAACGAAACAGTGGGGAGGTGCTTCTCCATTATTAGAGCCCTTCGCAAGGTTCTTCTGGTTCAGCCAGCCCAAGCCTAGGAACTGGTAGTAAGAAGTACCATTTTAAGCAGGCTGGATTATTGTAATGCCTTGCTGCTGGAGTCTACAAGATATTTGATTGAGAGACTCCAGAAGATTCAAACAATAGCAGCTGAGTTCGCCTTGAGAAGGCTGAGATGCTCATCTGTCTCCTTGACTCTGTCGGAGTTGCACTGGCTTCCTATATTGCAAAGAGTTCAATTTGAGTCCCTTTGCATAGTATTCAAGGCTCTGCATGGATCTGGACCTAAACCAATGTAGAATGAATTCACCTGGTATGCTCCTGCTAGGAGTCTTTGCTCCTCCTCCGCCAAGTTGGTACCAAGATACAAAAAAACAAAATCAGGAGGTAGGGCTTTCAGCACCTCTGCTGCAGGGCTTTGGAATAATCTTCCACCCGAGATGAGACAGCTGGAAGATCTTTTTCAATTTAGGAAGAGCCTGAAGTCATGGCTCTATCCTAGGGCATACCTCCGCTTAATCGGCTAGACCCACCACGTACCATGAGGTCAGTTGGGCACAGGTATGATAGCCCCAGGATGCCCATAGGGTGATAGTGCACTTTATAAGTGATGATAACAATAACAATATATTAGCAAACATAAAAGTGGAGGTAGCAGCAATGGAAATACACCAACGCTTGAGGGATTTCACTCCTTTACAGCAGGAACTTGAATTACCTACAATTATTGAAGACACCTATCCTGAATTAGGTAGAGATATCAGGACTTCTTAAGGAGTGACACCTCCTAGGAAACTTCTTGGCATATTGTTAAGGGCTCTCTGGCCCCCATAGAGGTGATTGACTCAACTACCACCCACACCTATTACCCTTGCTGTTAAAGATTGATTTAAGTCCTCTCTATGACTTACATAGAATGGTACAGAGAGGAGCACTACAGTACAACACTCAAACTTCCCATGGCTTCCTTGTAAGCTAGAGATAAACATGGGGCCACGGTCAGAATGTACTGTGCCAACTGCGTATGTCCCTATGAAGACACGCAAATCTTGTATAATAGTTCGAGCGTCAGCCGAGCGCTGAGGCCAATCTCACAGGAATCTTGAGCATGAATCCACTGCCACCAAGATATACTTATAAGCCCCGTCGAATTGTAAGAAGCCACAGTGGTCCAAATAGACACAAGTGAGTGGTCTGTCTGATATAAGTAATGGTGTCTGTCCTGGACGTGTCATGGTGGAACTCTTCATCTGCTGACAGATGTTGCATTTTAAGACAAAATTCTTTGTTTGTTTAGTTAGTCCTGGCCAGCAATAGCATTGTTTCAGTAAAGAAACCGTTGCGGCACCTCCTGCATGTGCAGAACCTAGACCCTCGTGTGCAGCTTGAATTAAACCTAATCTGTGATGCTTGTTTGGTATTACTCTATACCCCACTCCTGGAATTTGAGCATACAGAATATTTTTTGCATCTACCTTATAGGAGTACTTGAGTGGAAAACCTTTTGGTAAGGCTGTGCTGTTTTTGCGTGAAGCAATGACAGCTGCCATTATCTGTCCGTCTATTCTCATACTAGAATGAGTGATTGCAGCTAAGGCAGCAGTTGGTACTGCCCTTTTGCGGATTCATCAGCCAATGAAATCCCTTCACCGTGAACCCCATCATGTTGATGACTCAGCGTGTGTATCACGTGAGCTCTCTTTAGTTCTTTTTCCAACTCAGCTACCTGATCCTATAGCAATTTATGCTTAATTGTGCCCCCTTGGAGTCATAAAACCCATTTTGACCCCAGTAAAGAAGATATTCATTGCATGAGTGGACACAGTAAAAAGAATCACACACTATCAGTGTGGGGAATTCTCGATCTGTATTTATAAGTGGCAGTAACAGGGCTTTTAGTTCTGCCAGCTGAGCCGTGCAGTCTCCTAGAGACTGTCTTCATACTGCTAGGATGGAACTTGCCTTCCTGCATACAACCCTTCACAATCATACATGCGGCGCTGTATTGTTGTTTACTTCCTAAGGTTGGCTGAGCAGAACCGTCAGTGGAAATAATGGAAATAATTCCTACTGATCTAGAGGCATTATTTCATTTGGGAGGGGACATTCTTGTTCATATTGCAGGAATGCTTGTGTCTTAAGTGTAGAGTCAAATTTGCAATCAACATATGTTGCAGTGAGAGAATTAGCCCATTGTATTCATCTTGGATGTAATCTCTAAAGGTCGGGACTGGGGTTATGACAATTATTTGTTTCCCCTGAGCCACTTCTCTTTCTCTCACTACAGCAGTCTGTACTGCTGTCAGATTTGTTCTGTAGAAGCAAAATGCATTTCAGCATTTGTGTACAAGTGTGATTTGTATGCTATGGGTACTGTTTCTCCTTCATTGAAGGTTAGGTAAGTATGCCCTGATTGACCCGCTATAACATGGATACAAGTTCCTCTCGTTCTTTTCGGGGTTCATCAAAAAACTCTGAGAGGGAAGGATGATCAGAACGTCGACAAGAAGAGGATACAAAGTCCAGAGACATGCAAGGTGCTTCAGACTATACTTCCAAAAAAGAAGGAAAACCAAAAATCAAAACCTCAATTTAAAAGTAAGACGGCAGCAGGTCTAAAAGTTAGACATGCCCAGAATTCTGAGGACACAACTTCTGAATGGGGAATGGGTTCTGACAAAGCTAGACAGCGCAGCCGATGTAACAATAGCTTGCCAAAACCCGATGGAATTTCTGGTGATAGCGGAGTTGAATGAACATATCACAGTGGGGGAACCTGATACGAGGGTAACTGTCCCGCATAAGTTACGAGAAATAACACACCAAATGGAGGGGGACACACCCAGAAAAATTAAAGGTCGCTTTTGGGCAAACCTGACTTATGGATATGACATCCTTTTGGCTGAAAAAGATTGGCCTCCTGAAAATATTATGGATTGCCCAGTGGGGGAAATGGTATTTTTACCTGCTTTTTCCGACCTTGTTCCAATATACTTATAACACGGATCACCAAACTTTTGGTGTTCACACGTGTATTTAGGTGTTTTGTTTTTTAAGATATAATGCCAGCTTGTATGGAACACAGGATATCTGTGTGTTCCTGTGTCCAATGGCTAACTGAAAAAGCAGGTCTTATTATGTCGTTGAAAGGTTTCACTTTTTCTGCGTAATCTAAAATGTATGTTCTGCCAAAATCTGAGAATCCCAATATGGATTGTAGGTTTTTCAAAGATTTAGGTGATTGGGGCAGATGGAAAACCATTTAACATCAATCAACATGTGGCTGTTTTACGTCATCTCAATGAATTCTGGGCACTACCAAGCAACGTGCAAGTAAAACGCATCGCCACTGGGGTAGTCAAATCAGTCATGGCAAGACCTGTCTGGATTCCAAAAGTTTGGGCTCTGGTCGGAGAAAAGATTGTGGACAAGAAAGTATTTGGGCCATCATACAGAAAGCCTGTACCTGTCCTGGCTGTCGAAGGAACAAGATAAGTACTTCTTCTGCCTCTTGCCGGAAAAAAAAGAAAAAAGATTTGTCTCCATCGATCTGATCAAACCACACTATGTGTCAGAACAGAGATATAGGTTAACACTAACCTGGTCAGCCGGATACAGCGGGAGCGATGTAACATGCTAGGTTTCCTTTTCCCCCTATATGGAACCACCTGCGAGTACTAGAAACACTCACCAGATAGGACCACAATCGGGGAAGGGGAAAACAGGGACAAACAAAACAATAAAGTTGCAGCAGTCAATATACTCAAACAAGCACTGACGTGGAGTAGTGCAGATCTCACTCCTATGGTAGTTTTTCCTGTATAAGAGACACAACATAGCACACATAAGTTTCCACACAATTCCTTCATACTCTATCAATGTAAACTGTGTGCTGAAGTACACTTACTCTTAAAAGTTGATGCACACATTTCATAACAAAAAGGCACAAAAGGTAAAAATAAAACAAAGGAAATAAGTAGTGTTCATATCACTTCTATCTTCAGTGATAGTTATTTCATAATGCAAAGGCATAGAAGCGTTTCTGCAACCAGATAATGCAAGTGCTTATCTGTTACCAGGCAGACCTCTGGTAATCTCGTGTCTGTGTCTTTAAATCTTCAAAGGAAAGATTCTTCTCTTCTACACAACAAAAAAGGGGTGAGTAGAATTGTTTATACACTGGAAACTATTCCGAGCCTCTCAACAGCGGAAAGGACTGAAAGGATATTTTTACCGGAATCCATATTCCTTGAAGCGCAACCAAACGCTTCAATAAAGGTTATGCACCCCAGCGCGAAGATGTGAAGACCCATAGTGCAATCCTGCACTTCCACAGTAAGGCGAGAGCTCCTCCTATAGCCTCAGGAAATGCTGCATGTGCCTCCCGTATTCCGTTTCACACATGAAACTGGCAGGAATGATTAATGGTTGAAAGCGTTGCCGTGCATTTTCCTGAATGAAAGTTATGTGCCCCAGCGTGAAGGAACTGGCCTGTGAAAGCGCTGCCGTGCGCTTTCCTGCATGAAAGTTATGTGCCCCAAGTGCGAAGGAAATGGCAAGTGAAAGCGCTGCCGTGCACTTTACATATGCATCTGTTTGTCCCCCTATGGCGTGGCAGGAGTGAAGGTCGCGCTCCAAAAGGAACGAGGAGCGCCTTCTTTCTTGGCATGATTCAAGAGTTTACCGGTATATCTGCTACCAAAGCTGGTCGGGATGTCGGACAACGCTACCTCGGATATCAGGTGACAAGCACCGGTAGCAAGGCAGGAGGGGCTTATGTAGGAGAAGGAAGACAGATGTGGAGACAGGACTACAGCCTCCTTAGGCATTCTGGGAGACGTAGTTCGGTCATTCATTCCCCATTCATACCTACAAGAACTTTCCTGGACTTGCTCCCAATGTACCCATGTTTGAACATGACACTATGTAGCCTACACTGAATAGTAGGCCTCGTAGGCTCCTGGGTAGCTGACACTCTCCTCTCACTTCCATACAGGAAGCTCAAACAGAATGACTCGTAACATTTGAAGAGTCACCAATACAATATATTAGACATTCTAACAATGAAATGGAACTTGTTTCTGTTGAAACGGAACATCAAAACACAAATGAAAGACAACTATCAATTCGGCCTACCACTGACATATGCATCATTAAGCCTCTAAAAGAGACGTCTGCCAGTTCAACTAAACCTGCTGAGTTAGCAAAAATAAATCAAACTGAATCTGGCTACTTCATTGATTT
Source organism: Triturus cristatus (assembly GCF_964204655.1). Taxonomy (NCBI): domain Eukaryota; kingdom Metazoa; phylum Chordata; class Amphibia; order Caudata; family Salamandridae; genus Triturus; species Triturus cristatus. Next base: position 835,031,557 of record NC_140588.1, on the reverse strand, counting down.
TGACATCTTCTCTCTGGATCCCAGTGAACCTGAAATAATGCCAGCTCAAGTTTTCCGTAAACACGTCATCTCATCGTGAACAAAGACACCTGTCCTTCGTGAACATTACAGTTGTTCCAATTCCTGATGGTATACTTTGGGATAGAGTTTCATATGATGTATTTGGTCATATGGAATTTTTGAAAATACCACATATATTCAAAATTTTAGATTAATCCGCTGCATTTTTAATCATTGAAATGTTAGAGGACACAACTGATTATGACACAATGTATTGTTACCAACATTATGGTCATCATTTGTTACATAAATCCAGTATCCCATAAAATGTTTTTACATTCCACCAATGGGAACATTGTCCAACACCACCGAAAAGTAGTTGGAGAACGTTTGCATGGAAAGTCTCTTATTTTTCAGGGTTTATCACTTCTGACCCAATATCATATTACTACAAGGTTGCACCTACAACTGCACAGACAAATATGCTAACTATCACCAAACAAATATATTCTGCATCCTTTATTTCCCAACTGTCTGAACAGGGTTTCAACTTATGGAAGGACACTATAGACATAAAATCAGTCTGGGGTTCAAAGAAATGGCAATTTCAGGGAACAAAAGTACTATTTCGAGCGTGCATCATTCTAAAGCAGATAATATTTATGAACAACACTGTGCAATAAACCTTATGTCTTGGACTAGCCAAGAACAAAGACTTGAACACACCTCGGATTCCCTCACCATCACACATAGAGGGGTGGCAAAACTTTACAACACATGGTGGGGGATACAGTAGATAATAGCATACATTCTAAATCATCAAACCCCAATTGGAAGGGATGGTTCGTTTGGCCTACAGACACAAATAGATGTCATACAAGATTCAGAGGTACCACTGAAGGGTTTAGAATCCCAAAGGCTGGACCAATGCTATGTACAGCAAGAACATCCGGGGGTGGTGACTTCATACAGTGTTGGCTAAAATCCTCGACACTGTCCCAGTAGAAATAACACTTAACCTTACTATCAGATGACGTGGATTTAAGGGACATTTTATTGGGCCTCCGAAAGCCACATCAGGAACGTTTCTTATATGCTGTTTATAATAAAATCTGGAAACTCTCAACAAGAAGCTGTGGAGGGACTCCATGAAATTGATAGAATTAACCTAGAAGAGGCTTTAACGGTGGTTAACAATGGTATGACCTCATTAACATCCAGGATTTATTCACTGGGCAACATTGTATCTTCTGGTATAGATATACTAGAACAGGATTTGTCCATACTACATCACGAACAGTCTCATCTATGTTCGATTATGTTGTTCAGCTGGACGCTACAATCATTGCGTTCAGGTTATGAGCCTTGGCTATTTATTAACAGTGCGTCCTTGTTCTCTGCATACAATCTAACTAAAAAAACAGATAACAATGGCAAAAAGGGGAGCAAAATATACAATTCTATGTATTGAAAAACAGGACAAATTACCTTTCACTGTGACAGAGTCACCATCCACAGAATGGTTAATCCATGGCCATATAACATTACCGATCACAACTTTCCAGTTTCAGTACTGCCTAGAACAACATGCAGGCAGATATGAAGCTATGGGTAGGAATTTATCAAGGAATCTTGGGGATTGCTTATAGAATTCGATGCAGGAGTGGGGACATGGAAGTGTTTTAAGTGGCACAAACTGCGAAACTCTTTAAGTGGATCTCTCATATGCCAGGATATCATGCTTCATGGGGCCTGTAATGGTTCAGTTGCAAACTTATCCTGTCATTTGAAAGGGTGCCCCGCTGCCATGATTAATCTGGTGTTCAAGTTGCTCCCAAATGGGAGTTACTTGATGCTGAATGATCAAGGCTGTTGTGGGATGCTTTTAGGCATTGCATATGTTGTCACTGTAAACTCCAGGGTTACTTGTTGTATGCAAGTATTGATTCCACCAACCTGCACAGTCAGTGAGGCATCGTTATGGCCTTCATTGAATGTTTCCTTTATATAGTTTGATAATCTGAGCCAAATGAAAGCCATGCTTTTACAGAAAACTGCCCTTATCCTCCCCCCGAAAAACTTTTGATCTTCAGGTCGCAAGGTCCTCAGCTGGGATACAGGCACTTGTACGAACAAACTGCCCTTTCCATTTCACAGAAATGGTACAACGTATCTTTAACATGTCTGATACGACGGGTATTGTACACATATTTAAGACCATAGGTTCTGGACTGGAAAGCTCCTTTCAGACAGTCTTCAGAGTGATTCCAGCCTTCATACACTCTGTATTTGGAAGCATTTTTGGAGAACTTCCACTGATCCTGTTACTAATAGAAGGAATCCTGATTGCAATTTTTCTTCTACACAATGGACTTACCAGTCACCAAGAGGATGGAAAAAACGCTCCTGGAGCGCCAATACCATGATCACAAGGTACTCCATCTGGGCACACCTTGCCTTGGCGAACTGAGCGAGTCTAAGTTACTGTCATTTAGACCAGTCTAGATCGACTGTATTTTGCCTGTCCTCCAATGCCTGTTCTGCGGACAAGAATGCATGTTAGATCTCTGTCTTGCACTTCCATCGGTTGTGTCACTGGATGTGGAGGCTTTACTGGACCCAATAATTACTCATGTACTGCTGTATCCTCAGAGTATTCCCATGTTGATGTCTGCATTCTTAGATCCACCATAGGATGCTTCAGCTCCTGTTGGAACTGATACCGGCTCCTCTACAAACACTCAGGCCTTGGATGCCATACAGGCTTCCCCCTCATCAGCTGTAGGCGATACAGAAGATTATCTGTGCTTGATTGACCTGATCTGTGAGGTGTTGCAGGGACTGTTGCAGCGATGGCAAGCAGCAGTGATGTTGTGTCTCCCAGCAAGGACACATAAACATTTGGCTTATTGTATACTGGGAAAAAAGTGGCTTTCTTCAAAACAACCAAACTTGGAATTTTCAGCAACTAGCCCTATTCTTTTTACTGAAAAGCTTGGCTTTCAGACACTCATAGTTGTTCGAACTACATATATGAACATCATTTAGTAAGACTTCTATCGCTTGAAAAAACTACAATTGTATATTATTTTTTTGATTACATTTTTTTTACTCACTAATTTATGGACTAATTAGTTGTTTGGGTACAATGCCTAGAAGTGCACAAAAAGTTTTGTATTTTGTCCTATCGGATGAGGAGCGGGTGTTATGTTTCATATAGGTACCCCAATATAGGCTCAGGTAGCAACTAAACCTTTCACCTATATTTCCCCTGCCATTACACTACATAACAGTTCTTGGGATGACCTTTTACCTAGTTATGGTATTGCTTGCAGGACGTGGGATTTTCCCCAAAAACTAGCCTCATTCATTATGCATGAGGATTCATGAAAACTCAGCAGGGCTACCATCTCCTGCATAATAACTATGTATAAGGGTCATTCCTTCCGTCATCCTAAGTTTTACATGACACAGCTAGATAGACCCCCTGAGGGTACCACTTTGGGAATATAAATGCCATGGGGCCGATTCACAGAACTAATCTGAGACAAAATCCTTAACTTACTACTTTTGATATTCACAGAAGGCATTTACTAGTAGTAAAGTTAGGATCTTGCCTTAAGTTAGAATTTTGTCTTAAGTTAGGATTTTGTCTTAAGTTAGGATTTTGTCTTAAGTTAAACTTAAGTTTGCCTTAAGTTTTGGTCTTAAGACAAAATCCTAACTTAAGACAAAATCCTAATTTAAGACAAAATCCTAACTTTACTCCTACTAAATGCCTTCTGTGAATACCAAGAGTAGTAAGTTTAGGATTTTGTCTCAGATTAGTTCTGTGAATCGGCCCCTATATCTTTGCTGAGGCAGGGAGAGGAGAAAAAAGACTTCCATGCTGACACAAGATGCTGAGGTTCCTGCACGCAGACGCTCCAGCTCAAAGTGGTCTGACATCCCTCAGGGGTGTCCATCTTGAGACAGTGATGGGGTCCCACAGTCTCTCACTTCAGGTAACAGGGTTGACTTTATCCTATAGGGATTCTTGACTCCACACCTACATACATGGTGGATATACTTAGGTACATCTAATTAGGGCTGCATCATTGGAGTACACATTATTACTGTCATGTATTATTATACCTGCCTGTATTCATTGTTTCAACACCATGGTAGAGATCTATCATCCTATTACTCTGTTGATGCTTATAATCATTTAAATCTGTTTCTGTCTTATGGTTGTCTCAGCCCATGTACTGTAATGATCCCTGATGGGACAGCGCTGTCGTGTTTGCTGCACAGGCCGCGGCTGCATTATGGATGCCTTTTTTGTGAGGAATGACCAATATAGCAGAAATCAAAACATCAAAAAGGGAGTTAGAGGAAAAATATAGACGACTCATCCTCCAAATGCATAGGCAAATAATCAAGAGGAGTCCCTCTTTTGTAAAGAGAATGTAGTGTCAACCTCATAATGGAAAAGAAAAAGTTTATTACCGCCAGGGTTACTCTTTGGGGTATACTTCATGATAGGGTTCATCTCTAACCTGCTATAGAAAGGGGCGTCCTGCCACCAACGGATACATGGGAGCACTGGTAGTGTCTTTGCCAATACACCTACACAGAATCCATAAATATCTGAGTGGGAGTTTGTTTATATACAAAGACTAAGTTAAAAATATCTGGCTAGTGGGAAAAAAATGGGGACGGTAAGAAACATCTGGGATATTGTCCCTACATTTCTGAAACGTAGACTGCCACTCTACAATGCTTTCTTGTTTGTACATGCTGAACTATGTCAAGGCATGCAGATCTGTATTAGCATAGTTAAGTTCTCATCAAGACCTGTTGTCAACCTCTCAAGCAGAGATACTGTGGAACCCAGAACCCTTTGCAGTGCATTCAGGTTGTCCATCATTATAATTCACTCTCCTTCTTGAGTACCTTTTGTGCTTATAGGTACATTTAAGAAAATGTGATCTACATATCAACAATATGGACAGCTAGCAAGACTGGCCATCTTGTTATTTAGAGAAACTTTGTTAACGCAGCTCTCAGGAGAGGATTTTTTCTTAAACACCACTAGAAAATCAGGGAGTATAGAGTGTATACTCAAATATAAATGATGAGCTTGCTACTGGGACCAGGTTATATTTCCTCATAATTTCATTGCTATTGGATTCTTTTGTGTCAGTTTTGGCAAATTTAGCCTCCTCCTCCAAGATGATATTTATTGATTAAATTAGGACTGCCATAGCAGATTTACCATCTCTCAATGATTCCTCGGTGTAGGCATAATCCATTGTCTTGTTATAGAGTAGTTCACTCTTGTGAAGTCTAAGATTAACCCAATTCAGGAATCCGTGCTATCATTCTGCACACACTCTTTCAGTCTGATCCTTCAGGAAATAATCTGTGACAAGCTCAGGTTCACACTTATAATAGTTGTCAATACTCAAGGACGACATAACAAATGTGAATACATTGGAAGTATCTGCACAGCTAATTGCTATATACACTGCCTGGTGAGCAACGTTTGATCTTCAGGTGATTACCATAGATTTTAGGTAGGATGCTACCATTCAATTGAAACACGTAGTGATCTCTTAGGTATCAGGGTCCATGATCGTAGCTTATGTACAGTCATTCTTAAATTAATTGTTAAATTACTTAATCAACCTTTTAGTTTTTTAGGCACACACAGTTGTTTGCAGAATAGGAGTGGCTTAAAAAAAATCAAAAACTCATGAGGCCACCCAAATCAACAGATGGCTAAAATGATGCTTTGTAGGTTAATCAGTTACCAGATTAAATGCTATTGTGGCGTCTTATCTGTTTTGGCTCAACTCTACTCAACTTTAGTGTGAGTTACAAGCTGCACTGGTCACTTCTATGCATCTATGACAAATGCCCATGCCCATGTCACGGGTCTCAATCCACAAACCAAAGTCGCCACCCACCGCTCAGGTGAAAGAGCCTGTTACCGAGAATGAAACCAGATTTAGGACAGATGGTCAGTCAAGAGGACAACCAGTTCCAGTGTTTCTGGCTTTCACCTCCCTGCTGTGCCCAATTCGCAGACTAAACCCTGCTCCATCCTGCCCCATACCACCATGGCCGTCAGGACCTATGTCTCAGTTTCTGCAGAAGGGTTGGGATAATCCTTCCCCCGGCTGCCCAGGCCACCAACATTCAGGAGCTCTCTGGCGTGAGGTGTTAATGCCCCAAAACAAGGGTCAGTGGTGCTTGGTATAATGAGCTGTAACCAGAAATCAGGATAGGCCCATCTAGCCACCTCCTTATGGTAAGGTGCACAAAAAGCTGCTCAAATGAAAGGGCCGACTGAGCCAAACCAGAAAGCTTCACAAATGAATAAGAAGGAACAAAGGCTTTTCCCAGTTGTCACCACGGGTGCCAAAGGGTAGGAAGCTATGTAGGAGTGCAGAGTATTATGGAGCTGCTTAAGCACAAAATGGTCCAAGTACGAAGCGTTTTGAAAGTTGGCATCATCAGCATGTGTAAAGACATGCCCATCCAGGAAAACTTCTCCCTGGGCATGGGGGTCGTGATGCCAAAGGGTGTGTTGCCCTATTCTTTTGTGTGTATGGGGGAGCCAGGGTTTTTTAGCCAGAGGTAAGGCAGGGGAATAGGGGAGACCACCACCCATTGTCTGGCTAAGTCTCCCCATTCCCATCATGTTGTGGAGATTGTTTGGATATATGAAATGTCAATAAGCATATCCTTTGGTAGTATGGATGAGTAGGGAAGGCCCCCTAATTGATCCCTTTCAGGTCTAAGAAAGGGGATACGAGCATCTGGGTGGTACCAGTGATGTGTGTAGTGACATTGACCCGTAAGGTAGTAGAGGTGGAGGTTCAGCACTCCAAAGCCGCCATGTTTGCAAGAAAGAGTTAGAGTTTCCAGCGTGCATAGGCTGTGCAGACTGCCCACATAAGACGCTTTAATAGACTACGGAGGGTAGTACAAAACTGTTATGTAAGTGATATAGGGATGCTTGCGAAAAAATAAAGGAAATGAGAGAGGACACCATTTTGATTATGCCACTGGTCCTGACATGGAGGGAGGGAGTTTCATCCAACGCTCTATCTGGGTCGTAAGCTTATCCACAGCAGTTCCATAGCTAAGCAGATCTATCTGGTCTTTGCCCCTGTGTAGATGGATACCAAGGTATGTAGGGCTGGCTGCAATTCAAATTAAGGGTTACTCAATAGTGACAGGGTGTGAGCTGTCTGTGAGGGGAAAGAGTTCAGACTTGGCCAGGTTGATATGGAGACCCCAGAGGTTGCAGAATCATATTTCTTGGATTGGGGGAGTGGGAGGGATTATCAGAGTGGCAACGTATAAAGAATAAAATGCCATCTGCATATAGTGAGAGCAAAAGGGGGCCATGAGTGAGTTGGAGGCCTTGATGAAGATGGTGTTCCAGGAGATAATGGACAAGGGGATCCAATGCAATAATAAATAAAAAGGGGGACAGAGGGCAACCCTGTCAGGTCTCTCTTATGATAGGAAAAACATCTGTGAGGGTGCCGTTGACTCTCAAGCATGAGGAGCATGGGTAAGGAGATGAAGCCCCTGGAGAGGCCTAGCTTTGTTAGAGTTGCCCTCCCTCAAAAAAGCTGTTTAAGTGAGTTAAATGCTTTCCCAGCATCCAATAGGGCAACCACTGTGGAGGTCATGGGGGATATCTAGTTTAGCACCGCAAAGACAGTCTGTAGGTTTAGGGAGGTGGACCTGTGGGGGATCAAACCAGACTGTCAGTAGGTAAACTCAGGTAGCAAGAACTTTGGCAAAGATCGTATTGTCCAGATTGAGAAGGAATAATGTGCCCTAGGACGCACATAAATGGGGGTATTTGCCGGTTTACAAAAGTAGTGCTAGTACAGCTTCTCGCAGAGTGGGTGGTAAGGAGTCTATGTCCAAGGATTCAGTGTCCATTGCCAGGAGATACAGAGGTTTGTTCACTGAGGAAGCAGTGGTGGCCATCCGTGAGCCGTACCATGGCAATTTCTGCCAAGCAAGGCGTGATCTCCCTTTCAGTGTTAGACATGCGTGATGTGTATAGGTGTGTATAATAGCAACAGAGTTACGTCAAAATGCTCTCATTGTCAGATATAGAGTTCCCAGAGTCTGGACGCAACTTGGTGATATAGCCAATAAGATGGTTGGGGCATAGTAGCCGCACCAGCATGTGGCCTGGGCCTTCCCCATCACTGTAACCTCTTGCCACTTCATGCTTCCCCATCTATGTGACCTCCCTGTCAGCCAAGTCACAAAGCTTAGTCAGTAAGAGAGAGCGTTGATGGAGCTGGGGCTGCCACTTGGATGAGAGGTGGCTCAGTCAGTGTTGCATAGGTCAGCCTCTAGCCGCTGTAATTGGGATTGTACATTGCGCAGGATGCCCAAACCTTTAGATATGTACACTCCACAAATGTACACCCGTAAGGCCTCTCAAAGAGTAGCCTGGGTGGGGACTGTACTGAAATTCAAGGCAACGTTCTCAACTATTGAGTCGTGGAGTTCAGTGCCGAAGACCTGATCATGTAGGGCATCACCAGGAACTCTCCAGAAGCGGTCCGAGTCACCAAAGTAAGGGATCTGTAGGTTGAGGACTGGGCTGTGGTCCAATAAGGTTTGAGGTAGAGGTTTAACCACAGTAGTCCAAAGCAAGATATTGGCAGAAATTAGCCAATAGTCAATTCTTGTTCATACCATTCAATTCAATTCAATTTTTATTTAAGTGATCGGTCTTTAAAGACAAAAACCATTACACCAAATGACATTTGTAAAATAGTACTGCTACATACTTGAATAAACAGATTAAATTATTAGTGACATTTTTGCCTGGTTATCTACAAACTACTTCTGTACAGCAATTTATTTCAAATTCATTTAAAATAGGGATTTGGGAAGTCCATGTCTTTTTAGCAGCCCATATATACAACAGCATTTTGCTTTTCGGAGATTTGTATGCTTATCCAATAATTTTTGGTTTCATCCAATTTCTTTTAAATACAAATTTAAAAGTTTTACCCCCCTGCATACTAGTGGGATTGAGGACCCGCCGAGCCAGTTGATTACTGCTTTTCTACACGTTCTTATGTTCATACTGTTCAGTAATGCTTTTAGTAGTGACTTCCGTTCTTTTGATAACTTTGGACACACACAAAAAACATGTTGAATAGATTCATATTTGTATCGGCATAATCTACGGTCTCAGTTTTCCCTTTGATCCTTCCATGGGGGGATTAGGTATTTTGTTTCCCACATGCCAAGACGCAGTCTCTTAAATTGATGTTTTAGGGTAAGTGAGAAATAAGCTGATAAATATTCCTGAGGCTTCCTTATCTCATATGAGCTGATCACCGTCCAGGCATGCCATCTTTGAAGTGAGGTGTTCTCATCCGTTGAGTGAGACAGAAGTTTTATTGTAGAGTTGATTAGTTTATTAAATGCCTTCTTTCCTATGTTGAGGTTCCAAATATCTTGGGCAGACAGGTCCTCTATCACCTGGTTTAAATAACTACCCTGGGATCCTTGCGTTTTCTTTTATTTTTGTCTGTCTATTTCTTTCCAGCATAGTTGGTCTATAGTCCCGCTTTCAGAAGCACGCAACTTCCAGTATAGTTTAATGAAGGCGCCTTTGCTCCGAAACACCTGATTTAGGAGGCCAAACTCTAGCCGCACCTGAGCTGGTGATGCGCTTTGTTGGATGTGGAAAACATTTTTATAGACTTTTGTTTGCAGTTTGTTTAAGGCAGGGATTTCATGACCTTTCATTATTTTCTGTGCCATAGGTTACTGTTGGCATTAACTGTGCTTGCATGACTGTTAATAGGTTACCGTATGATGTACAGCTTAATTTATTTTTTAATACGTTAAAACCGTATATAAGGTTTTGGGCTATTAGCCTCATTGTGGTGAGATGTGATTTATAGCTCAGTTTTTGTTCTACCTTGAATCCAAAATTTTTGTAGGATGCAACTGCCTCGACTTTTTTCCCCTCAATATGCCATGTGCATTTCTTGTATTTGGCATCCACTAGCCGTACAACCTTTGTTTTTTAATAAATTCAATTCTAGCCCTTGTGCTGTCAAATATTTAGCTAAGGCACTCATTCCTCATTGTAAGCCGATTGGAGTTTGACATAGTAGCACTAGATCGTCGGCGTACTGAAGGCACCTAATTTCCTCATTAACTATTGATGGGGGGTGACTGTGGATTTCCAGGAGAGCCTCTTCAAGGTCAGATATATACAGTTTAAAAAGAGTTGGAGCTAACACGCACCCCTGTTTCAGACCATTTTGGGTGTAGATTTTCTTTGTTCTCCACTGGCCATCCCCTAAGTTTACCCGACTCCATGTGCACCAGTATAATTCTCTGTTGGCATTTAATAACTTTGTAGGGATGCCCCAGCTGTCCAATTTTTCCCATAGTCATTTAGTTGTAGTCATCTGACCATTTTTTCAATTGGGTTAGCAAGCAGCTCACATATAGCTTAGCTTCAACATCAATTAAGGAGATTAATCTATAGTTTATCGGCTTTGTTGAATTTCCCCCTTAAAAAATTGGATGGATGATGCTTCCCCTCCATGATTCTGGAATTCCGTTTGCCATGAAAAGCTCGTTGAAAAGTGGAGTAAAATAATGGGCCCAATATGGAACTTCTCCCTTGAAAAGGGCATTGGGGATATCGTTTGGGCCTGGTGCGCCATCAAGGTTTAGTTTCTTTATAATTTTTGTCAATTGATTTACTTCCGTTAATTTGTCGGAGTTTTTACATTGTGAGATGATATGTTTGTTATTCGAATTGATGATCTGGTAGGGAGTCTGCATTTTTTGCGCTGCGCTCCTCCTACTGTCCTTTTTTGATATTTTACTAACTGATGTTGATTTGAGCTTTGGTTCTTTATACATACTCATTATGTGAGCTTCCCATGTATCCTCATTTATCCCTGCGTTTTGATGTCTTTTATACCCGAGTGTCAGTGAATTTATCTGATACTATATTTAGCTGAGAGCCTGGACTGAGTAGAGAAGCGGAAGGCAAGAAGGCTGCTGCTCACTGCCAGCTGCGACCTGCTGCGATATCGCAGACGGCCAAAACAACAGCGGGGGGCTCAGAAGCACCTCCAGATTCCAGTCCTGGTCTTGCGAGGGACCGAAAGTGAGCGCGGGAGAGCAGGAGAGCGGGAGAGCAGCGGTTACCGGTAGCGAAGCAGAGTCACGGGGGCTAAGAGCCAGGCGAACCAGGAGCTGAACTGTGAAAGCCGCATTAGGAGCCACAGGGGGCTGCTGGAAACCTCCGGTGAGTCCCGGTGAGCCGGTGCCGCGCGGTGCCGCGGTGCCGTGGGGGGGTCAGGGCACCTCGAGCATCAGGAGCATCAGGAGCTGGAGTGAGAGCTTGGGAGAGGGGCGGAGCAGGAGAGGAGCAGGCCAGATAGACCCAACATCACCTCACACAGCCTTCCTGCCTGCTGAACTCCCGTAGGAGGCAGAGTACCTTGCTGGGGACTCAGAGTCCCAGCGGCACTTGGGCTGCCACCGGTCACACGGAGCCCAAAGGAGTCTGGAGTCTCCCTCTATCATCCGCATATTCCAAAGGTATCCCGCTTTTCCTTTGGCTTTTCTTTTGGCCTCTTCTTGCTTCTCCGCTTCTCCGCTTGGATACCTTCTGTACTGCCATAAGTGGATTCTTCTGGGGCTTATTCCACGTATCGAAATATGAGTAAATGAAAGGGTGGCGTTGTGGGCACGCCAGATGCTTTCCTCATTAGAGCAGATCGGTCTTAACCCATGAAATCCAATTAACAGAAAAACATCTCTCACTGGACCCCTCCTGTACTATGCAGAAACGTTCCTCCCTTGGGGCTATTGGGTCCGCCCTTTCACCCGCGGGGTCTTCAGTACAGCTTGACCCAAGCCCAGATCCAGTTATAATGCCTGTTCTACCCCCTCCTACCAGTGCAACACAGCCCAGCAATAGAGTGACGCGGGAAAAGGCTGTGTTTGTGCCTGCTCCCAGTACTAGTGGACGTGCTTGGTTGCCAGCTAAAAGAAGAAGGGGGGCTGGATCTGCTAAAATCAACGCGACTAGAGGAGTACGAGCTGGGAAACGTGTTAGGACAGACGAAGTGGAAGTGGTCCATGTGAAACCAATTATCTGTAAGGAATCAGAGACTAGTACTTTACCATCTTACCTGGGTGATGAGATTTTTCGGAAAAGGGTAGAAACTATGTTTTCCATTTTGCTTGACCCTGTCCTCTATAAACTATCTAGAATTGAGGAGAGGCTGACACTGTTAGAGGCTGGCTGCAAAGTAACTCATTCCTGTGCAAAAAATTCTGAGCTGAATGGTGTAGAGGGATAGTCTCAGGTGATACCTGCGGGAATAGAGAATGAAACAGCTAGACTTCCCACCCTCCAGGTTCACAGGCATGAGGTTTCTCGGGGGTAGCACCACCCGCAAACAACGGGGGGAGCTAGAATGCACCAGCACCAGTTTCAGACCTTGGGTGGTCCCCATCAGGGTCCTTCCCTTAACAATGATAGTATTAATCTCAAGCATGCTGACCGTCAGGAAATTTGTGGGGACCCAACTTCCTTCCGGTTCGTCCACCTCTAACAGTGTTCAAACAACCCAAGGGGGGCATGAAGGCAAGACGGTTAACCAAAGTCAATTTCTAAATAAATTGCATTCCTCCCTTTATCTTCCCCCGGCAGCAATACCGTTAGTACTGGTTTTAAAAAATGTTCCCATTTTGAGGGAGGGCCAAATGAAAACTACTGTTCAGCTGAAGGATAAGGCACTTCATTGGCTGAATCGACATGTAATGAGCTCTGGTTGGCGGGGCCACATCTAGCAAACCAAATGATTATGGCTAGAAGGGTAGGATGGCTGGGTGCATCCTTGAAAGGGTCACAGGGTGATTGTATTGTGATCAATTTTAGCAATCCATATGCTGCCAAAACCATTCTTGACTACCTGTATAGATTTCCTCCTGTAGGTGCGAAGACCACAGCACTACCCCTGAGTCATTTCTTTAGGCCTCTACCATTACTGAGTTCAGAAATGCCATCTTATCCAGGTAAAACCCTGGATAATTACAATCAAGCACCTAGCCAGGGAATCCCTTTGGAGAACCGGTTTGCACCTCTTTCGGGGTTAGAGACCTGTGATTGACTACCCAGGAATGAGCAACTGGGGAGAATTGGAGCTGCCCCTTTCTCCCATAGCTTGGGCAATAACCCAATAATCCCTCCTGAAGCTGATACCGTCGCTGTCTCTGGAATAAGTCAGAGGGTTGTACAGGGAATTACTAAAGACAGTATTTGTTGCTTCTTGTTTTGCAATATTGCTGGCCTAAGGTCAAAGATTGTGAATCCTCAGTGGGCAGAGTTTGTACCTGGGTTTGACATACTATGTTTAAAGGAGACTTGGGTGGAAGAACCGATCCATATTAATGGTTTTAAAACCTTTCACGTACCCGCAGTTGCATCATCGCATGGGAGAGCAATGGGGGGGGGCTGTGCATCTATATTACTTAAACCTAGGGAATATTGTAACACTGACAGCTGATCGTTGCTTTCAAATATTAGGGGCGGATGTGGACAGAACAATTGGTATAGTTGTAGTGAATTTTTATAATAATGCCCCACGTGAAGAGCTGGCAGGAGTGTTGGGGGCCATATCCTATCATATTACAAAGATCCAGGCGGCCTCCACTAAAGACTTGTTTATAATTTGGGGTGGAGACTTTAACATCAATTTATGCCACTACTGGGACACTGGTGTCTGTGGTCTGGGCTATACCAAAGAAATTAGCTGCCCGCACTTTAATCACTCGGGACCTGGGGATATTATAAATGATATTATGTTCACTGGAGACATGGGTTTTGCAAATAATTTATGCAGCACCCCGGTCTCCTTCAGCCCAACGTTTAATGGACGAGGGCTGTCTTCTACCATAGACTTTATCCTAATTTCATCCAGACATGCCTCCAGAGTCACACATTTCCAAATTCATGACATTTCCCTTAGCGATGATGTCCCGCAGAGTATTGGAGTCAACATTGATTGTAGATTAGTTAAAGGGAAGGTTTCGTCCACTCACCTTGCTAAAGATGTTACATTGGTTAGACAAATTGGCTATGTGCTGAGTTGCAAAAAAATTGATCCGGAGTTGTTTATGAGAAAGGTGACTTCTAACTGTAGTGATGCCATTAAAAATGTTTAGGAGATGACCATCCTCCGTCGGAAATAGTGGAGGATTTTTCTGAAATAGCAGACTTCATTGGTAAAACCCTTCATGTAAACTCAAGCAAGATAACCCTTCAAAATAAAGGATCGTTTGATTCTAGTTGTTCTAAAGCCCACTCCAAACTCAAACTTGCACTGCATAGAAAGGTTAAAAATTACGAAGATATAAAAGAAGCAAGAAGGGCTTATAGATGTCCCTTAAAAGCAAGGAAACATTTTTTAAAGGAGGAGGGATGGAATGCCCTGAGAGCTGCGTCAAAATTGAAAGATTCTTCAGCGTTTTGGAAAGCGGTCAATGCTCCCTTTTTAGCTGATGCAGGGAGGGCAACTATAGAGATAGCGGTTTCTAAGGGCAAATGGGTTGATCACTTTTCTAAAATATATTCTGCACCCTGTCCTGAAACAAGTAGTAATGACTTGGTTGGGGATAGGGTAGATTACCATACTGTAAATTACCATTCACATCTCCAACATCTTAATAAAATTGAGGAGGCAATCGCAACGATCCCAGGCCCTGATGGCATTCCTGTGGACCTATTCAAACATAATTTTACTTTCTGGGGACCCATTTTAACAAAAGTCATTAATGCCTGTATCTCGGCAAGCCTTATTCCTACCTGGAGTGAATCGATTCTGGTTCCGATTTTTAAAAAGGGGGATAGGCACAACCAAGTGTGATATCGGCCTATATCGCTTTTAGACTCCATGGTCAAAATAATTGGAAGAGTACTCCTTTTTAGATTGCAGGACTAGGCAGATAATTATTCTATTATCAGTAATATACAATATGGGTTCCGTAAGGGCCTGGGTACTAAAGATCAGTGCCTAAATTTAGAATTAACCCCTTCGCTGCCATGCCTTTTCCCCCTCCTGTGCCACGACCTTTTTTGGCTATTTGGGGTAGTGCGCGCTGAGGCCCCTGTAACTTTTTGTCCACATAAGGTATCCACGCCAAATTTACGTCCTTTTCTTCCAACATCATGGGGATTCTGAAGGTACTCAGGGTTTGTGGATTCCCCTGGAGGGGTCACAGAAATGAGCCAAAATACAGCAAAATTTAGTTTTTGGGGGGAAAAACGGGCTGCACATGAAAGCATCTGGGTTTTTCCCTGCAAATGTTATCAAAAAAGGGTTTGTCGGGCTGAAATCACAATTTTCCCAGCTTTTAGGGAATACCAGACTTTTGTCAGAAACCCAATATTCTTTACACAGTTTTGGCATTTTTCTGGAACATAGCCTATTTTTGCTATTTTTGGTGCTTTCGACCTCCTTCCAGTTAATGGTAGAAATGGGTACAAAAGCAATAATGGATCCTGGAAAGCTATACATTTTAGAGAAGTAGAAAAAATTCTGAATTCAGCAAGGTGTCATTTGTGTAGATCCATCAAGGTTTCTTTATAGAAAAAACAGTTAAATATAGGATAAATTGAAAATGTGTTGAAAAAAAAAGCCTTTTGTGTCAACGTTCTCACCTGTAACTTCTTCTAATTATGATAGCTCTTTGAAAGCAATATACCGTTACATCCGCTGGACATTACTGGTTGTGGGGATATATAGGACTTGTAGGTTCACCAAGAACCCGACGAGCCCAAAGCCAAAAACTGAGCAGCAACTTGCAATGGGTTTTTAGTATGTACCGGGTATATAGTAATTATTCTGTAAAAATGTGTACATGGAAAAATCGGTATAAAAGACACCTATGTATTCCTGAAATGAGAACAAAATATAGAGTTTATAAACAGTAGATATTTGCACATTTCCGAAATTGGGAATACTCATACTAGCATGAGAATTATCAGTCATTTTTTAGAATGACTTCTTTTTTACACAATGTCTTTCATTTGGAAGGCAGAAATGCATTGAAAGCCAATAGGTAATAACAGTTCCTTTACAAATGTGAATTACCCTAAGTCTCCCGATAAAAATGGTACCTCACTTGTATGGGTAGGCATAGTGCCCACGACAGGAAATGGTTCAAAACCCACCGTGAACACACAGCATTTTCACAATGCAAAATTACCCTTTTTTAGCAAAGTGCCTAGCTGTAGTTTTTTAACCCTAGCTTTGCCGGTACCTGGTGAAACCTAGCAAACCTATACATTTTTTTAAACTAGACACCCAGGGGAATCCAGGATGGGGTGACTTGACTGCTTCCCACCAGGATCTGTTACCCAGAATCCCTTGCAAACCTAAAAAATTGACCAAGAAAAACACATCCCACATTTCTCTGGTGGAAAATTCTGGAATCTGCGTGGATCCACGAATTTCCACCCACCCTGCGTTCCCCAAAGTCTTCCGAGACAAATGGTACCTCACTCGTGTGGGTCAGCTTAGAGCCCGTGACAGGAAACGGCGCAAAACATAACGTGGACACACCTCAATTTCGTAGCGAAAAATTACCCTTTTTTGGCAAAGTGCCTAGCTGTAGTTTTTGAACCATAG
The DNA here is from genome assembly GCF_964204655.1 of Triturus cristatus. NCBI lineage: Eukaryota > Metazoa > Chordata > Amphibia > Caudata > Salamandridae > Triturus > Triturus cristatus. Next base: position 835,014,842 of record NC_140588.1, on the reverse strand, counting down.
CTCTGCCGGCACCTAGGGAAACCTAGCAAACCTATACATGTTTGAAAACTAGACATCCAGGGAAATCCAGGATGGGGTGACTTGACTGCCTCCCACCAGGTTCTGTTACCCAGAATCCCTTGCAAACCTAAAAAATTGCCAAAAAAACACATTTTCACCATATTTCTGGGGGGAAAGTTCTGTAATCTGCGTGGATCCACAAATTTCCACCCACCCAGTGTTCCCCAAGGTCTTCTGAGAAAAATGATACCTCACTTGTGTGGGTCGGCCTAGTGCCCGTGACAGGAAACGGCGCAAAACGCAACGTGGACACACCTCAATTTCGCTGTGAAAAATGACCCTTTTTTGGCAAAGTGCCTAGCTGTAGTTTTTGAACCATAGCTCTGCCGGCAACTAGGGAAACCTAGCAAACCTATACATTTTTGAAAACTATACACTCAGGGGAATACAGGATTGGGTGACTTGACTGCATCCCACCAGGTTGTGTTACCCAGAATCCCTTGCAAACCTAAAAAATTGCCCAAAAAAACATGTTTTCCCTACATTTCTGTGGTGGAAAGTTCTGGAATCTGCGTGGATCCACAAATTTCCACCCACCCCGCATTCCCCAAAGTCTTCCAAGAAAAATGGTACCTCACTTGTGTGGTTCGGCCTAGTGCCCGCGACAGGTAACGGCGCAAAACGCATCGTGGACACACCTCAATTTCGCAGTGAAAAATGAATTTTTTTGGGCAAAGTGCCTAGCTGTAGTTTTTGAACCCTAGCTCTGCCGGCACCAAGGGAAACCTACTAAACCCACACATTTCTGAAAACTAGACACCCGGGGGATTCCAGGGAGGTATGGCTTGCATGGGTCCCCCAACGTTTCCTTACCCAGAATGCCCTGCAAACCTAAAATTTAGCTGAAAAAATCACCTTTTTCACACATTTTTATGTGGGAAAGTTGTGGCATCACCGGGCTGACACAAATTTCCTACCACCCAGTGTTCCCCCGGGCCTCCCGATAAAAATGGTGCCTCACTCGTGTGGGAGGCCCAAGTACCCGCGACAGGCAAGGGCCCACAACGTAGTGAGGCGACATGAAAATTGCCTATCTCAAAACGATCTGGTTTTTCAAGGGGGGTCACTTGGGTTATTGGCCCGGGGCTCGGCGGCCACCTAGGGAAACCTACCAAACCCACACATTTCTGGAAACTAGACACCGTGGGGATTCCAGGGAGGTATGGCTTGCGTTGATCCCCCAACGTTTCCTTACCCAGAATGCCCTGCAAACCTCAAATTTAGCTGAAAAAATCCCCTTTTTCACACATTTTTATGTGGGAAAGTTGTGGCATCACCGGGCTGACACAAATTTCCTACCACCCAGTGTTCCCCTGGGCCTCCCGATAAAAATGGTGCCTCACTCGTGTGGGAGGCCCAAGTACCCGCGACAGGCAAGGGCCCACAATGTAGTGAGGCGACATGAAAATTGCCTATCTCAAAACGATCTGGTTTTTCAAGGGAGGTCACTTGGGTTTTTGGCCCGGTGCTCGGCGGCCACCTAGGGAAACCTACCAAACCCACACATTTCTAAAAACTAGACACCCGGGGGATTACAGGGAGGTATGGCTTGCATGGATCCCCCAACGTTTCCTTACCCAGAATGCCCTGCAAACCTCAAATTTAGCTGAAAAAATCACCTTTTTCACACATTTTTGTGTGGGAAAGTTGTGGCATCACCGGGCTGACACAAATTTCCTACCACCCAGCGTTCCCCCGGGTCTCCCGATAAAAACGGTGCCTCACTCGTGTGGGAGGCCCAAGTACCCGCGACAGGCAAGGGCCCACAACGTAGTGAGGCGACATGAAAATTGCCTTAATCAAAACGACCTGGTTTTGCAAGTGGGGTCACTTGGGTTTTTGGCCCGGTGCTCGGAGGCCACCTAGGGAAACCTACCAAACCCACACATTTCTGAAAAATAGACACCCGGGGTATTCCAGGAAGGTATGGCTTGCATGGATCCCCCAACGTTTCCTTACCCAGAATGCCCTGCAAACCTCAAATTTAGCTGAAAAAATCACCTTTTTCACACATTTTTGTGTGGGAAAGTTGTGGCATCACCGGACTGACACAAATTTCCTACCACCCAGCGTTCCCCCGGGTCTCCTGATAAAAACGGTGTCTCACTCGTGTGGGAGGCCCAAGTACCCACGACAGGCAAGGGCCCACAACGTAGTGAGGCGACATGAAAATTGCCTATCTCAAAACGACCTGGTCTTGCAAGGGGGGGTCACTTGGGTTTTTGGCCCGGTGCTCGGCGGCCACCTAGAGAAACCTACCAAACCCACACATTTCTGAAAACTAGACACCCGGGGGATTCCAGGGAGGTATGGCTTGCGTGGATCCCCCAACGTTTCCTTACCCAGAATGTCCTGCAAACCTCAAATTTAGCTGAAAAAATCCCCTTTTTCACACATTTTTGTGTGGGAAAGTTGTGGCATCACCGGGCTGCCACAAATTTCCTACCACCCAGCATTCCCCTGGGTCTCCCGATGAAAACGGTGGCTCACTCGTGTGGGAGGCCCAAGTACCCCCGACAGGCAAGGGCACACAAAGCTTTATGTGGGCTTTATGCCCCTCGGGAGGGGCAGATTGGGGGCTACTGCCCCATCTGCCCCCCATGGGGGGGCAGAAAGGCTGTAATGGTGGTGGGGTGTGGGGGCATTGGCGTGCCAGTTTCGGGCAGCCTCCACCCTAGATAAAATCCATCACCCTAAAAAAAATTGAGCGAAAAAAATCCCTGGCGTCAAGTGGGCTTCCTGCCCCCCCGTAGGGGCAGATTAGGGGCCAATGCCCCATCTGCCCCTGGGGGGGCAGAAAGGCTGTAATGGTGGCGGGTGGGTGGGGGCATTGGCCTGCCCATTTCGGGCAGCCTCCACCCTAAAAAAAACCTTCTAAAAACAAATACCTGGTGTTTAGTGGGCTTTCTGCCCCCCCGAAGAGGTAGATTAGGGGCCAATGCCCCATCTAGCCCTCAAAGGGAGCAGAAAGACTAATAATTGCGGGGGGTGGGGGCATGGGCATGCCTGTTTTGGGTGGCCCCCACCCTTATTTTTACTTTCTAAAAAAATCCCTGGTGTCTAGTGGGCTTTCCGCCCCCGAAGGGGCAGATTAGGGGCCAATGCCCCATGTGCCCCCCAGGGGGGGTAGAAAGGCTGTAATGATGGCGGCTGGAAATGGGCACGCCAAAGCCCCCACCCTAAAAAAAATCTAAAAATAAATCCCTGGTGTTTAGTGGGCTTTCTGCCCTCCCGAAGGGGCAGATTAGGGGCCAATGCCCCATCTTCCCCACGGGGGGGCAGAAAGACTGTAATAATTGGGGGGTGGGGTGGGGGCATGGGCCTGCCCGTTTTGGGCAGCCCCCACCCCTATTTGTTTTTTTTTGTTAAATTCCCTGGTGTCTAGTGGGCTTTTTGCCCCCCGGGGGGCAGATTGGGGGCCAATGCCCCATCTGCCACCCAGGGGGGGCAGAAAGGCTGTAATGGTGGTGGGTGGGTGAAAAAAAACTAAAAACGAATCCCTGGTATTTAGTGGGCTTTCTGCCCCCCTGAAGGGGTAGATTAGGGGCCAATGCCCCATCTGCCCCCGGGGGGGCAGAAAGATTGTAGTAATTGGGGGGTGGGGTGGGGGCATGGGCCTGCCCGTTTTGGGCAGCCCCACCCCTATTTTTTTTTTTTTAAGTCCCTGGTTTCTAGTGGGCTTTTTGCCCCCCCGGGGGGGCAGATTGGGGGCTACTGCCCCCATCTGCCCCCCAGGGGGGCCATAAAGACTCAGTGGTGCCAATTTCATATAGGGGGAGCAAAGGCCCTTGCCCAAGGGGCCGCTGCCCCTCCCTGGTGTCTAGTGGGTGGATCCCTGCTTGGGGATCGCCCTCCTGTGGCGATCCCCAAGCAGGGATCCACTGGGGAGATTCTCCCCTTTCCAACGATACCTCTCCTGTCTTTCTACTTGCTCAGAGGGCTGAGATAGCCCCCTGAGCACGTAGAAAGTGAAACTGAAATGAGCCTCTCGGCTCATTTCAGTTTCAGTGTAATGACGTCAGCGCGACGTGCGTGCCGATCGTCATTACACGGAAAGCAGGGGGGGGGGGCTCGGGGGCTGGGGAAGATCTTCCCAAGCTCCCGAGGCTATTTTTAATTAGCACCAGAGGGATTCCCCAGGGAATGCGTCATGACGAGCTGGACTCGTCATGGGCACACGAGAACTGTGTGCCATGATGAGTCCAGCTCGTCATGGGCATTCAAGGGGTTAACAATTGCCTAATATACTAAGGCGAAAAGGGGCCCTCTTTGCCTGGCCTTTGTGGATTAGTCCATGGCCTTCGACTGTCATCCATAAAAAGCTATGGCCCATTTTGGAGAGGTTGGGCATGGAACCATCCCTAGTCTCATTAATGAGACAATTTTATATCGGGGCTAGGGCCAGGGTTTGATTCGGGACAGGGGGTGAGTGCACTGATTCCTTTACTGTCAGAAGAGGTGTAAGGCAGGGCTGTGTCCTGGCACCCTTTCTTTTTACCTTGTAAATTAATAATTTAGATCGGGTTTTGAGAGATGAATGCCAGGACCTCCCGGCGGTAGGAAAGCGCTCACTTCCTGTGCTCATGTATGCGGATGATGCGGTGCTTATGGCCCACACTCCGATAGTCTCCAGAAGGTATTATCTAGTTTTGTGAACTTTATGTCCCACTTGAGCCTTAAAGTAAACGCCTCCAAAATATTCATTTTAAAATGTGGACAGGAGAGTAAAAAGTGTTGCCCGTTCTTCTTAGAGAAGAATCATCTTCACTGTGCCAATACTTTTTCATACTTGGGGGCCTTATTTGATCGTACTGGCACGTGGACACAGGCTGTTTATCTAAGGAGACTGTTATTCTCAAAGTCACTGGCAGCCCTGGTTAATTTTAGCAAGGAATTGGGCAGACCCTCTCACTCAGAACTACTTCAAATTTACAAGGCTAAATGTGTCGCAATAGCGACCTATGGAGCGGGTATTTGGGGACATGCAGATGTGACATCTTTACAGAGGGCCGAAAACAGATTTCTTAGATACCTGCTTGCTGTCCCGGTTAGTGTCTCTACTTTCAAATGCCACTCGGAGCGAGGTATATCTTATATAGTGGATGTCATTGCCATTCAACCAATTCTCCTCTGGCATCATATTTGGACTTCAGAGAAGACCATTTTAAATCGTCAAATGATTACTGATTGCTGTGGGTTAGATAGGGCGTCACATATAAGTTGGCTCAGGTATATCAAGGAATTCTTTTGTAAATTAGGACATCAAGAATATTTTGATAACCCCAATACCTTGACTAAAGTAAATAGGAAAGTTTTTTAACTTAGCTGTTTGCAGTATCTAGAAAATATTAGATTAAATACAGAAATATAAAAAATCTCTGTTCTGGCTCACCAAAACATTCTGACCACTCTTAAGATGCAGTCGTATTTAACTTTTGTATCTTCGGACTTCGAAAGATTTTTATTAACACGTTTCAGGATGGGCATTGTCCATACGTCGCTTAGTTTTCCAGCAATTAACGATTGGTCTAGGCAGCTGTCTAATTGCCCATGCGATGATTTGTCAGTACAATCCACCATGCATGTTCTATTCTTTTGTAAATTTTACACAGTCCAGAGGAAAATGTGGATTCTTCCGATGCTTAGAACACTAGGCCTGCGACAATGCCGTCCTGCATTCAGAGTCATGCAATCCCTTGGGGAAGAGTTTGTAATTTTATCTGTTTCGTTGTTTTTAAAGTCTGTTTTTAAGTGTAGAAAAATTATCTTGATGTCAGATTTTTCACTGTATAACTTATCCCATAATTTTGGGGTTTTCCATCTTTCTGTAACATGCGATTTTATCGTTTTATAAATATGCTTTTATGATTATTTTATAATCGAATAAAGCTTAACTGACTGACTGATACCAGAAATGTTTTCCATTCCGTTGTTTACTTGCCAGGAGAATTTTATTCCATATTGTAACACAGTGTCTAGTTTTGGCTGCTCGACAGTTTTTCTTATATTGTGGTCTTAGTTTTTTAAGCTCACTTCTGTCAGGTTATTCTCCCATTTTTAATTGGTTTGAGACCGATCTTATTTTGCGCACTATTAGGCTTTTCTGCTTGCGTAGGTCATTACTGAACCAGGGATGGTTAGTGCTTGTCATGTTCGGCTTCCTATAATACTTTGAAGGATATTGCCTCTTGTTGTCTGTGAAGTTTCTATTAGGGCTTCCGTTAGATTTTCCCAAGCTCTTAATCTCTCGCCCTTCCCGGCTTGAGGTGACTCTAAACTTCCGGTTTCCTCTGAACTTCCTTCGCTCATTCCCGCTAGGAGATATACTTTAGCCATTACCTTCTCAATCCCAGTTCCTCGCCATTTCAATCTTTTTAAATTATAAGCACATGGCGTGGAGATTAAATCTTTAGTTGCTGTCAGCCTGGCTGTATTTTGGTCCAATTGCAATGATTGAGGCATGTGATCGCTCTCTCTGCGCGACACAATTTGGAATTTTTGCGTCTGATGCGCTGCAGTTTCTCTCACTAAGGTATGGTCGATGATTGAACTTTTGGTCCCGCTTAAAAAGGTCATTGCTGCTGGTGAATCCTCTTTTGTGTTTCCGTTGAAATGTATCAGTCCTAGTGTTTCAAATTGTTGTCTGAAGGTATTTCCCTTTTTGTGCAGGTTCCCAGGGATATTACATAAATTAATGTTGAAGTCACCTGAGATTATGAATTGTGCCTGATAATAAAGACTTTGCAATGATTTTATTATTCCAAACAACATGTTCATATGCTCGTCTTTTGTCTCCTCACTTGGGTGAATGTAGACATTGAGTAGTATTAGTATTGTTAAAGTCCCATCATTCTTGTGCTGTTCCAACTTGGATGCAAGAACCCAATTCGTCCCAATTGGGAGTTTTTCTAATGACCAATCTATTTTGGTTGAAAAATACGAGTACAAACCTCCCTTTGGGTGACCACATTTTTCTGGTTTTATTGCTGGTTCGTCATGACCAGTAAAGCCTATAATATGGTTGGGCATTGTGCTCCAAGTTTCTTGGGCTAAGATGATGTCATAAGCTTGCAAGAATTCCAAGACAGCAGGGTTTCCTATGAGATTTTCTAGTCCGTGAGTGTTCCAAGAGCAAATGTTAGAAAAATGTTGAGTTTCTTGTGAGCCTTTGGCTCATCTGGAGTGCCAGTTGGCGTGCTGTTTCGAAATCCCCGTCCTGTTTTCTTTAGACACCAATTTAGTCCCGTTAAATTCCTCTATGCTCTCTACAAGTGGGGCGATTGTCAGAGGCCTTGTGATTATTAAGTTCTCAAAAGTGTTCTGATTTATTGCGGCATTGATAGCACCTCTCAGTAGGGATTCCTCTCTTTCCTTTTTGGCAGGAGCGGACCGGGGTAACGTGGGGCCTCAATCCTTTGTAATTCAATGCCCCAAGCGTTAAACTGTTGCTGATGAATCGGTTTGAATTCTATTGATAACAAATTGGAAGAATTGATATAGGCTATTTCCTGTACTTCCTTTACCAGTTTTATTATTGTGCCTCTATTTAAAGTGTCGAAAATACCTCTTGAGATGTAATTTGGGAGTAACACTATTTTGTTTGATTCATTGTCCCTTATCGTATTTGTTCCCTGCTGCTGAGTCAGTGGTGTATCCTCGCCTTTCAACCTAGGGGGACATCTCAGTCTCATCTCCTCTGTTATAATTACCTGATTCCCTGATCTCCTTTGGACATAACCCTCTGATTCAACGTTGCCCTCCTTTCGATTGTTGGAGGGTTCCAGACAAGTTTGAGTCATGAGAATTTGTCTATTGGGTAATATTTCTTGTTCTACTGCTGCTGACTTCAATCAATTTTCGGTATCACTTTTGGAGAGTAAGCTGGTTATTATCTAATTTCCTGTATGATCGGTTCCTTTGGTACTAACTTGTGGGATTATAGCTTCTGATTCTGCTTTTATTTCTTATTTTAATGTTGGTGACCTGACATTCTTATGTTGCGAGAATAATTGCCATATTTAGTTTTTAGTTTTTTCCCTTTCTTCCGTGCTTTTCTTTGCATCTTTTTTTCTTTTCTTGAAAGCACGGGCTTGACCTCCGCTGTTTCTGTTTTTCTGTTATCATTGATTCTGTCCGTGTTGGGGTTGATGTATTTTCCCTTGAGATTACATCATGAGGGGTGGAATAAAAAGTGTAACTAGGAGTTGAAGGCTGTCGGGAATGCCAGATGTCATGAATGGCATATGTGTCAATGATATGGCGGAGTACTCCCCATGTGTTGTACTCCCTGTGTGTGGGGTTTGGTACTCGGGTGAGGGCTGGTAGAGTTGGTCGCAGGGTGTAGCATCATGTTAAATTTACCCCAGAGAGTCCCAAATTTCACATCTGGCAGTCCTATATGAGCATGAGATTGAGGAAAAAGTCAGGGGTATTGACGGTAGGGGCGTATATATTAATTAGGAGCATGTTCTTGTCAGCACGGGTGTTGGAGAGAATCAGGTATCTACAAGGCTAGCATGCAGTAAAAAGGGTACGCTGTTATGTATGAGAATACAGACTCCACTGGAATAGGAGCTATAACCGGAAAAGTAGTGATGCATGACCCAAGTAGCCACAAAAGTGTGGGAGTCCTGAGGCGGGATATGAGTTTCTTGAAGGAAGGCAATCTTCACTCCATTACGAGACAAATATGAGAGGACTTGTTTGCCGTTACGGGGATTATTAATACCATGAATATAGAGCAATATCCCGTTCCTTTGGGAGGTCTATCTTTTGCATATATTCAGCAGAGGCAAAAATCACAGGGCCACCTCTCGCTTCTTAGACTTGTGCATGTCAGTGGCGAAGCGGCTTATAACTAAGAGACGGAAATCTCCAGTAGCCCCTCTCGCTGTGGCATTGTACCACTTATTACTGAGCTGGGCAAAAGCGAAGAGCATTGCCCTACAGAGAGAGGACTTGGTAGGTCTTCGCAAACTCCCTTTAGCTGTCAATTGGGGTGCTGTTCTGGCCGACCAACAGAGATGAGACATAATTGCAGCTGAAAAGGGTGATCAGATTAAGGCGAAGTTAAATGCGGGACCATCCCTTTAACCCTGCTTACCAGAAGTACACGTCAGTAGACCTTTCCTTTATGCAAACAGAGAGTTCATAGCTGCACACACATCACTCAGATGTTTTATAATTAATGCTGAGGGGCACAGAGTGGGAGTCTTTACAACAACACATCTCTAGGGGTTACTTTCCCTCCCTTCATTTAATTAATTTGTCCACCGTTTGTTGGACCGTACTCCCCTGTTCGACATCAGTTCCACACTACCCTTGCATTGCATATGCTCTCAGGGGTTCAGGGATGGCACCTCATCCATGGTTGCTGGCAACATTGGGGTCACATATAGGACTACACTATCTATTCTACAGACCGTGCTGTATGTCCTTGTAGTTCGAGATCACATCTTTTTGCTGGGGTCCATTGTGTGGTTCCAATGGGCACGCATAGAGTAGACCTTGGCTCTCCCCGGTGAAATATGATGCGCAGTTCTCTGTGGATTATCATAGCCCTTAACACAGTTCCTGTATGATGAGGTATGCCATTTGTTATTCATTGTAATATCATTACATTTTGATCCTAACAGTGTACATATGACATGTGCTCCGCAAATGTCTTTTTATCCTGTTTATTTGCGTCTACTTAACTGGCATGTGTTACAGTCTGATTAATGCATTAAGACAACTAATCAGTGCTGTAACATAACAGCTGAAGTAATGCATTATATACAGTCTATTGATAAAATGCTAATAAACAGATTTAAACAAAGATAAACACTACAAATATTCCATGTTAGGAAGGTGATGTCTACTGCCTTCACCAGGCCACAAGGAGATGCCATTTTAAATGGGGGTGTAAGGGAGATACTGTCATGTCCATGAAGAGCACATAGTGTGCCTGATATATAGAGTGAAAAAAACATAATACAAACAACAAAAAGCACAACCACTTTCCCCCACCCACTTAAGACAGTCAACAAATCCATGAAAAATAAAAACACAAACCTAAACAATCCCATTAAAAGCAATTTGGTATACACCACTGGGGAGTGGCAACATCCAGGCTGGATGTGGTCGGTTTCATAAAAGGATAGCTAAAACATTAAAGAAGAATTAACCACACACTTACAGCATTGTTAAGCATCAAGGAGGAGGAATAATGACAACTAACAGGAAGCACAGACCTCAAGCCAAGAGAGGACATGCGGAAGGGGCCCATAATCAGGAGGGGTAGATATGCAGTGGTATCTGTGTCAGCCAGTAGAGGACTGTGTAGCAGGAGCGAGCAAGCCAGAGCGATCAGGCGTGCTCCACCAGGAAGTTGAGGATTTTGAGGTAAACTATTTGCAAAAGACAACTACCTCTGCCAAGGTGTCAAAGGGGCAGTGTTTTCCATTGACTTCAACCAGCAGACAGACCGGGGAGAGCATGGCATATTTGAGGCCCAATTTTCGAAGCGAGTTTTTGGTGTTACTGAATTTAGAGCCGGCCTCTTGAACCATGATGGTAAAGTCAGGAAAGAGAGAAATGGAAGAACCCTGACATTGGAGGATGTTGTGGGCCAGTCTGAGAGCAGTGTCTGTATCCCTGTAGTTTAGGAGGCACTCTATGATAAACGGGGGGGGGGGGACACAGCAAAGGTGGAGGTGAAGTTGTTGCAACTAAAGAGATCCATGAGTAGCTGCTCAAAAAAAGTTACAGGTCATCCCATATTTGTCATTTTTGCTATGCCAGAAATGCTGATATTGTTGGATATTATTCATGCGGGACCTCGCCTTCAAGTCCTCATTTTTGAGGGCTACAGTTTTTATGATGCATTCCAACCTTTCAAGACGTTTCAATGCAGTTGTAGTGCCAACTGCTAGCCCTGAGATGTGCTCCTTGGTGCCATCCTATCCTGGTGTTCTAATGATCTAGGCGCTCCCTCATCTGACCAATGTGATTTACAAGTGTGTAAAAGTGGACAACTATGGAGTGAAACCCTAGCTCTGAGCTCTGCCATGATGATGGCTATGCCGCTGACTGCGTCAGTGCCATACTCTCTATCTGGAGGCTTGTCGGTGTCGGAGTGTGAGCCTTGATGTCTTATTGGCTGGACTGCTCAAAGAACAGCTTCCATTGTTTGGGGTCAGTGTGGCCCATTGTTAATGAGGTTCATCAGAAGCGCAGTGTAGGCGAGAGAGCAACATGCCAGGGTGGAGCTCATATGAGCAGGATATGGCAGAGGGACCCCTTGACATGGCATTCGGTCCCAGGGCTGATTCCCTCTTATGCCTTCCAGTAGGGGGGTGGTGAGGGGCAGCAATGAGGATTGGCAGGATGAGGTCGTTGTCAGCAGGAGATTCAAGGCAATGCACTGTGAGTGGATTGGAGATGATGTGGCAGGATCGCTGAGGATGGGCTTCCGCAGGTATGGAGGATTGAAGGCGGCCACCAATGGAGAGAGAGTAAATGGTGTACAAGGTGAGGCACTGACATCGCAGCAGTATGCACACATTACCTCCGTCCCCTGTCGTCACTAGGCCAGGTTATTCAGGGCTTGAGGAATCCAAAAGCCAGCCTTGAATTTGTGCATGGGCAATGAGAGAGAGCCAGGTGGCATAGTGAGGGCCCACAATGCCCAGCATGAGAAGTGAGTTTGACTCTGTTGCATTATATTGGGGGATGTAGGAGGTGCACCCCCATGTGACAAGCCTCATCTAGGTATATCGCCACTATTGATGGTTGTGCAGCAGCAGTAACCCGCTCCACGCACATCAAGGACAGGTAGCACGGGCATGCACACCAGCTTGCTCATGGCCCCTGTTGCTGCGAGCCTCCAAGGCTGTGCATGGCCAAGCGGACTGTCCAATGCTTCAAAGATAATCAGTAAGCAGCCCCAGCCGAGGTGAAGACCCTCATTCAGCATCTCCGCATTGGCAGTCGCATCATCAGACAGGGAGGATGGGGGTATATGAAAGGATGGTGGAGATTCTTGTGAGATACGTGCCACAGATTTACAAGACCAACGCCATCTTGGTTGCTGCTGTGGCCACAACCCCCAGGCCCATTTGTTTGACAGTATTGTAAGCCTCCACATATCTATTATGCACTGATCTTGTTTTAAAGCATATTTTAAAATGTTTGTATGTAAAGGTTGATGTGGCCGTACAAAATGAAAACACGAAAATTCCTGAAGAAAGTACTTATCTCTCCTTACATTTGGACTGTGCGAGCAAAAGCCCCCTCGCTCTCAAGTCTCTGTATTTGCTACTATTGATGAAGCATGATGAGTTTAACACGATGAGAGGTGTACATCAGGTATAAACACTGGTAACCACATTTCTAAAATCTGGGGGCATATTATCAAGAAACGGCATTAATATTATCACCACTTTAGCGGCAGAAAACTGCCACTAAAGCGGCGATAATGGGCTTGATAATATGTCCTTGAGCATTCCCATAGAAGCCCATGTTCTGTTGTCAACATGGGCTTCTATTGGAATTCTCTGCGGCATATTATCAAGCCCATTATCGCCGCTTTAGTGGCAGTTTTCTGCCGCTAAAGTGGCGATAATTTTAACGCCTTGCTTGATAATATGCCCCATGGATTCTAACACTGTTATTAAGGCTGCACTTCAGGTGATTTGGACCGTTGCTCCTCATGATGAAAACAAAAAACAAAATTGGGAGGCTCCTTTTCATAAAACATTGTGACTTGCGTTCAGTTGTGTTTATTTTAAACTGCTCAGTGTCTATAGAAAAAATCACAATAATCTATAAGCATGGCCACTGGAATTAAGCGATTTGGCAGCCACAACGTTTTTCGGATATTATGGATTTGCTGCACTGGCCACATAATCCGTCATCTGCTGCATAACCTGAAGATTTTAACAAAAAATGCATATTTCTAGCTCACATAGGATCAAATGTTACTAAAAACATTGAACATGTGTTCCTGCGCACTGAAAGCCCTTCGCAAAGGTGGACTGCTTTTTTTTCAGTTGCTAATTGCTGTATGTGGGTGTTAAATCGATACTAATAAGGTGAAATATTTTCCTAGACATTATTGCCATCTATAAAAAATTACAAAATAAATAAGTAATACTATCACAAAATGTGCCATATCACCCTGAATGATTTGCCTTTTCTTGCAGCATAATTTAATTAACCATACCTCAAAATTCCGTTCCCTTCTGCCTCATAACGAGATATAACATAACATAACACAGGGGCATATCAACAAGGGCTTTATCTCTGCTTTTTTGGCTTTAAAAGCCAAAAAAGCAGAGATAAAACTAGCGCCCTATCAGCAACAGGGTGCTAACACGCAAATTCGCATGTTAGCACCCTTTTACTCTACGCTTCCCCTTGCATCTCTAATGGGGCGTTCCAGAATAAAATAATAGGAGAAATGTCGCTAAGCAACATTTCTCCTATTATCAAGGATATCGCTAACCCTGTTAGAGATTAAAAAAAGCAGCGCTAACCGCGGTTAACGCTGCTTTTTTACGTCTGGTATTTTTCTGACTTAGCCATGATATCCTATGTAAGGTGGATATCATGGCTAAGTATGTCTATCCCTATCAGCAAGCTCTTGCCAAACCTTGGGGGATTATCGCTGTATTTGCAGCGATAATCTCACAATTGGCAGCTTGCGCTCTGAATTTTTTTGCTTTGGAGATAAGCGTTGCTGATAGCACGCTATCTCCGCGATAAAATTCAGAGTTGGCCGGTGATAATTATCCTCACGCTAAGAGCGCTGAGCGATAATTATCACCGGCCCTTGCTGATATGTCCCACAGTTCGGATAAAATAAGGCTGCAGTAAAAGCACTTTCGGGCATATTAACAAGCAACAGGGAAAATTAACGCTAAGGGCGCTTAGCGTTAATTTCTTTAACGGCTGCTATCGCTGGATAATATCGCCTGGTTATCACGTTATTAACAATGCTAACCACCTAGGCGATAAAAAATCCAGCGATAGCGGCATTTTGGGAGGTTATCGCTGGTAATGCAGTGAGAAAACTACAAGGATAGGGATATCCTTGTTGATAGCCCATGGTGGATTTAGCCATGTAATCCACCTCCCATTGGATTACATGGCTAAGTCTGAAAATTAGCAGACGTAAAAAAGCAGTGTTAACCGTAGTTAGCGCTTCTTTTTTTGTCTCTAACAGGGTTAGCGTGAAGCTTGATAATAGGAGAAATGTCGCTTAGCGACATTTCTCCTATTATTTTGCTCTGGAACGCCCACTTTGCATCTCATTAGAGATGCAAAGGGAAGCGTAGTGAAAAAGGGTTGTTGATAAGGCGATATTTTTATCTCCGCTTTTTTGGCTTTTAACGCCAAAAAAGAGGAGATAAAGCCCTTGTTAATATGCCCCGTAAAGCTTTTGTTTTCGACCAAAAGCACGTTAAGCTAATGAACACAGTTTAAAATAAGTAGATAGACGTTGAGTCTTTGTAAACCAGCAACAATATGTTATTGCACAAACAAACAAGGACAATAGGCAGAGACATGAAAACAACTAATTATAACCCTGACATTTAAGGTAGAAAAGGAACAGAGCTTATTTCGGAACCATTAACCATAATATGCACAATATATGATTGGCAGAAAAGCTCATGATGTGCTGTTGTCACACACAACAATAAAGTTGCTCAATGTTTATTGCTGTTGGTTAGCATTTGAAGATTATTTTGGCTTGCCTGATATTGTAGGTATGTGCAGACCTCAGCTCCAATGTTAAGCTGTCTGTAACATACAGCTGAAATGCAAGGTTCAGTATGCCATTCGCAGCAGCAATTTCCGCAATACATTAAACAACTAAACTCTATGAGCCATAACCAATAGATCACACCCCCCTGTAGTAACCTGGGGGCAGGGCACTAGGACCCTGCATTGCACCAGATGGACACAGAGGGAACCGGACACCACATCCGGTCAAGGGGTGTGGGCAGGGTATTGCAGGGTGAGGGGACGACGTGGGCAAACGTGCAGGGGCACGAGGAGAATACCCTGTAACCAAATAAAGCGTTATCGATCCTTACCTGTCTCCGTGAGTCTGTTCTGGAGTAGACACAACAACTGGCGAATGAAGGCGGGATCTTGTCAGACAGAAGTGGATCAAAACATCTGTCTCCTGGAGAAGAAGTGCACCGGAACCAGGAGCCCACTCTGGTCCGCTGGCCAACTCAGAAAACGCTTGTGCGGAGTTGTGCGACGGGAAAAGACAAGCGGAGCCAGGAGCCCACCCTGGTCCGAGCAGTGCAGCCAGAGAACAGCGCGACGCGGGAGCCCACCCCAACCGACACATCGGTAAGCGCGCTGATAGCGAGGAAACAAAGAAACAAAGAGGGCACCGCCGGCGAGCAGAAAAACACATAGACGCCAGCACCCAAGAGCGCTCCTATTAAAATAACGCTGAGCATAGAGGAAAGCGCGCGTTAGTTTGAACAATCTATCGGGAGACTACGGCGGCCATCTTAGAGTCAGGCATCCCGAGCCAATCAAAAGCACGAAAAGAACGGCGGCCATTTTAAAAGGTCAGGCGAAGAGAGAGAGGGCAAAAGAAACCTTGCGAGACTACGGCGGCCATCTTGGAATCAGGCAACTGAGCCAATCAGAAGCCAGGAATCAGAGGCGGCCGTTTTAAAGTCAGGCGCCCATTGAAATACATTGGAAAACAAGAAAAAGTGCAATAAAGGCACACATAATAGAAAAAAAAGGGAAATAAAGCAAAAAGGAAGGAAAAAGAAAAAGGAGCAAACAAAGGAATAAAGGAATAAAGAAATAAAGTGAAAAAAATCTTCAGCAGGTCGTTACCGTTCAGCCTATCGGAGCCACAAGCGGACATCAGGTGGGAAAGATGGGTCAGGAAATTTGAGTGCTACATGAGCGCCACGGACGTCCCGGATAGCAAACAACTGCACCTACTACTGAATCTTGCAGGGGATGAAATAGAAGATCTTTTATTAACATTCCCCACTGACCAGACCACGAATTACAAAGGAGTGATGCAGTGTCTAACACAATAATTCGACCCCCAACGAAATGTCGATTTTGAAAGGCATACATTCAACACGGCATGTCAGCTGGGAGAAGAGAGCCTGGACGACTTTGCAACGAGACTAAGGTAACTGGTCATATATTGCGAGTTTGATAAGTTTGACAATGAGCAAGCAATAAGACTGCGCATCATCGAAGGGTATAAATCATTGGAGTTCCGAGCACGCGTTCTGAAGGAACCAACGACGTTGGAGAAGATCCTGACAATGGCTCGCACAGAAGCACGGGCCACGGAGCAAGCGAAGCAGATGGAGATGGGAAAAGAGAAGAAAGTGGAGCTAGCACATCGCGTCACTGGGAACTTCAAGAAAAAAGAATTCCAGGCGCAGATCCCACAGAAGAAAGGCGAACAAATGTGGTATCGTTGTGGCCTCGAGTTCCCGCACGTCGGTGCCTGGCCAGCAATGGGTCAGAAGTGCAGGAAGTGCAACAGGGACAATCACTTCTCAAGCACGTGCATGACAAGACAGTTCAGAAGTGAAAGAGGCAGAACAATGAGACCAGGGATGACCAGTAACAGATACGCATGACACATGGAAACGGCAAATCGCAGATCCTCCGACGAGTCCGAAGAGACGGCAGCACAGGTGAGGGAGGCGAGACTATATCTGATGTCAGACGCACCAAGACAGGACAAAGAGACAGAGCACGTGCATCTCGTGGAAAAACAACAAATAAAGAAAACGGCCACTGTGGACATCAGTGTAGGAAACCACCAAGCAAAGTTTGTGCTTGACAGTGGAGCAACCTGCAACATCATGTGCATGTCAGAATACAAAAAAATGATAGTGAAACCACAGCTGTCACCGTCAACGGGGGACGTGTTCACGTGGGGTTCCAAACGGCCAGTAGAAAACATGGGAACATTTACAGAAACTCTGACGTACAAAGGCAAATCATACCAAGACGAAATACACGTGCTTAAGGGTGACATCCCAGCTCCAAGCCTGCTCAGCAACGTGACGGCCCAGGTAATGGGGCTACTGGCAATGACATACCACATGACGGAAACGGAAAACATCCTACTAGAATACCCAGCCATACTGAAGGGTCTTGGCAGGCTAAAAGGAAAACAGATAACATTACATATCAATGAAGCAATCAAGCCAGTGGCCCAGCATCACAGACGAGTACCAATCCTCTTACAACCACAAGTTGAGGAGGAGATAACAAGCTTACTGGCACAGGAGATAATTGAACCTGCTGAAGGACCAACGCCGTGGGTGTCCCCGATCGTGGCAGTCCCTAAGAAGAACACCTCAAAGATCCGCATATGTGTGGACATGAGGATCCCGAATACCGCAATAGCAAGAGAATGTCACCCGGGGCCATACCTGAATGACATGATCAGCTGCCTCACTGGGTCCTGCCGGTTCTCGAAGCTGGATCGTGCAAAGGGTACCATCAGTTAGAACTGGACCACCAGTCCAGGTACATAACGACATTTTCCACGCACATGGGTCTGTTCAGATACAAGCGACTGAGTTTTGGAATATCGTCCGCAGCGGAGATATTCCAGAAGACAAGAAGACAAGTGATAAGACCGGTACGGAACAGCCTGAACTACAGCGATGACATTTTGGTATTTGGAAAAACAGACAAAGAACATGATGCAGCTCTGCGTCAAGTGTGCACACAACTGGAGCAAGCAGGCCTCACGTTAAATGGAGAGAAATGCGAGCTGGGAAGGGGGAAGCTAGTGTTCTTCAGGCACATCTTCTCCAAACGAGGGATGAGGCCAGACCCAAGCAAAGTTGAAACATTAAAAAACGCAAACCACCCGACGGATGTTGGAGAAGTACGGTCGTTTCTTGGTCTCGCCAGCTATTGCACGAGGTCTCAGGAATGCGACAGAGCATTCGAGGAAATAAGAAAAGCGGTGGTAACTGTGGAACATCTGGCCTACTTTGACCCCCTACTGTGCACTGAACTGACCGTTGATGCCAGCCCAGTAGGACTAGGAGCAATACTAGTGCAGCATCTGCCAGGGAGAGATTCACAAAGGAAGATTGTTGCATATGCGAGTAAGAGTTGAACAGACATTGAAAGAGCATATTCGCAACCAGAAAAAGAGAGCCTAGCAGTGGTGTGGGTGTGTGAACACTACCACATGTTTATCTATGGGAAGTCATTCACCATCATAACTGACCACCAGGCGCTAGTGACGATCTATGGTAGCCCGTCAGTCAAAATGCCACCCAGGATTGAACGCTGGGGCATAAGTTTGATGGATTATGATTTCACGATTGTACACAAGCCAGGGAAAGAACACAACCCGGCGGATTACATGTCGAGACACGCACTACCGCAAGCCCACGAGAAGACATCGATGGCAGAGGAGTACCTCAATTTCGTACTGAAACAATACACCCTGGCGCCAATAACATTAACAGAACTGGCGATTGAGACGAAGAAAGACGCCACGATGCAAACGGCCTTAGAGATAACAAGAAGACAGAGATGGAGGCATGTCAACAATAACTGCATCTGGGGAACAGGCGTATGCAAGGAAGAAGTGTTAGCTCTCAAGAAGATTAATGAAGAACTGTCAGAGACAGATACCGGGATAATGATGAGAGGGACAAGAATACCAAGCTCACTCAGGAGGCAACTGCTAAACCTGGCTCATGAGTCACACCGAGGCATAGTAGCAACGAAGAAGCTGGTAAGAGAGAAAGTATGGTTCCCTGGCCTAGACCACATGGTAGAAGACACCATAACGACCTGCCACCTCTGTCAAATAACAGGATCACCGGCCCGAAACGAACCACTACAAATGTCAGAACTTCCGAGGGCGGTGTGGACAACACTAGCGGCAGATTTCTTTGGGCCTCTAGACACAGGCAACTACCTGCTGGTGGTCATCGACGAATGCTCACGGTTTCCAATAGTACGGCACGTCCCGTCAACATCAGCAACAGCAACACTACCGATTCTAGATGACATCTTTGCAGCATGGGGCTCACCGGAAACACTAAAAACAGATAATGGTCCTCCATTCTACGGGGAAAACTTCCGCAGATTCACTGCCTACCTAGGGATAAACCACAGGAAAATAACTCCTCTGTGGCCTCAAGCGAATGGAATGGTGGAGAGGTTCATGGGAAACATCAAAAAGGCAGTTCAAAGAGCAAAATTGGCGCAAATCTCACTTGGCCAAGCTCTGTGCCAAGTTCTGCGTGATTACAGAAACACACCACACAACTCCACAGGAAGATGCCCAGCAGAGCTAGTACTGGGACGAACAAGCAGAACAAGGCTACCGCAAATAGAGACAACAATGGCACCGGATCACAGCAGCATTGCAGAAAGAGATAAAGAGGAGAAGATAAAAATGAAAAGATATGCAGACGCCAAGAGACATGTCGGCGTGTCAGACCTAAAGGAAGGAGACAGGGTGGTAGTACGTCAGCGGCAACAAAGGAAATCAGACAGCACGTTCTCCAAAGACCCTCTAACAATAACGAAAGTAAAGGGACCAATGATCATGGCGGAGTCAGCACATCAACGGATAACACAAAACAGTTCACATTTCAAAGAACTAAAAGAGGAAAAAGTAGAAGATCAGGATCAGGACGCAGCAGAACAAGAAGAGCAGGAGCATAACAGCGGTGAGGGGCCAGCAGAAGAGCAACAGACGGAAGCAAACCAGAGAAGGGTATGCAAACATCCCAAAAAACTAATAGAAGAAATGTGATGATGGAAGGCACACCGACCTGTGCCCGGGCAGACTTTGCATCTATCTCTAGCTACACATCTCTGTGTTTAATTTTCTTGTCACTTCTTCGTGACAAAAGGGGGAGATGTTGTGACCTGGGGGCAGGGCACTAGGACCCTGCATTGCACCAGATGGACACAGAGGGAACCGGACAACATTTCCGGTCAAGGGGTGTGGGCAGGGCATTGCAGGGTGAGGGGACGACGTGGGCAGACATGCTGGGGCACGAGGCGAATACCCTGTAACCAAATAAAGCGTTATCAATCCTTACCTGTCTCCGTGAGTCTGTTCTAGAGTAGACACGACACCCCCCTGCAGCAAAAAACTATTGGAGATCCTAAATTAATTCTCAGGTATCAGAGCGAGGTGTGTGATACTTCCTGCTCCAATTTCTAGAGTGTTGTAAATGGTAATATTTCAATTAAAGCGTTTTCCTTTACTGAGCTTAGACTCCGCGTCCGTGGATCTCATCTTAATCATTAGACCTACCCTAATGACCCGCTTCATATCCGGTGACTGCTACCTGGCCCTAAATGACCCTATTCCTTATGGCTATGCTCTGATCATTCTGCCCGATACCCCTTTTATAGGATATTAGACTGGAGCAGAGGTTTCTGTGTACTGTACCTACAGAGAGCCATTTTCCTCTGTCAGCTTTTTTAGCCATTTACAATTAAATATATGAAGCATTTGCAGAGCTATGGTTTGGGAGACCACTTGTTACTTATTTTTAGACAGATTTTCTTTCGCTCCCACCATTTCTGCTGTCTCAGGTAGAGTTTAACAAGACCTTGTTACATTGGTCTCATTGGAGCCTAACTGTAAGTCTATGTGTTAGGTTCTTGCTTGCAGTGAAATTAACCTTCCTCCACACATTAAATATTTTGGTACTCCATTTTTACAAATCAAACTCCTAACAAAGACGTTCTGAGCATCTGTTCGCATTAAAGGCCTTTTTAGGGTGCACTGTAGGGAAAGCATACTGTCACCCAACCAAATAGTACTTATGGAGAATTTTAATATACATTTGTGTACTGAATCCTCTCACATTTATGATATTGGGGATAAAATGGATACAGAATATTTTCCGCATATCAAACACACATTACAAGGGGAAATGCTTAATTCTATCATATTTTATTTTAACTGTATTTTTAATGCGAACTTAGGAAAGGATGGTAATCGTCTGCTTGGAATTCCAACTTTTACTGGAAGAGAGTATGCAACAAGTATAGACTTTACATTTGTTTCAGCCCCTCTTACAAAGTTAATAAAGCACTTTAAAGTTATACCGAGCTAACAGAGCTATCATAAGCCACAAAATCTCACATTGTCATGGGACTATAGCAATGGTGGCATCTGTTATGGACAGCCTGTCAGGAATTTAGTGAAGGCTTCTGATCAAGGTTGTAGACTAAACCCGAATAGGGCGGTCCAGAAATTATTTTTATCCAATCTGCTAGAGACATATTTGCAGGATTTTTAAATATATCCGGATTTGGCCTCAAAACACGATGCAAACTTACCCTCTTTTCAGAAGATTTGTACCCAGCGTTTTACTGATTTTAATACACCCTAGCCCACATACTCAGAAGACTTAATGTAGATGATTTGGTTGGAAGTGTTTGAGGCACATTGGGACTTGAAGAAAGCCTTAAAATACGCACCCAGATCAAGAAATTAAATACCGGCTAATCACCAAACAAAGCAAGGATCAATCAAGCAGGATTTGTAAAGTGCCCATGAGAGTGTCAAGGCACTATAGTTGAATCAAAGAGTGGAAAAAATAATCTTAAGTGTCTTAAGTGGTAGGCCTGTAACAACATTTCACAATCAAGTACCCTTAAATGGAGAAACAGCCTTTATCACGCAGTCTTACTCTTTACGTCATTCAGTGAAAGGTGGCACTATGAAAACTAAGTCAGTCAGGCAGTTGCTGCTGTTCATCTCAGTGCTTAATGACACACTGATTACAAAATGGTGGACACTGGTATATATACTATTTTGAGATGAATCCTTATTTTAAAATATACATCATAAAGCATGTTTTTTTACTTTAAGCATATACCTAAACCTGATTTCTGGTTTTAAACAGGCCCTTCCTATTTATACTGGTCCACCACCTTAGTAGGGACAATTTTAATTAATCTAAAAACAAAAAGTGATTTTGCTTATTTAGTAAAAAATGTAATTTGGGCTCATGATTTAAAATGTCTATTATTAAAATAATTTAAAAAAATGTAAGTTTAGGAAAATAAATTTTGGGGAAAAGACTTGCATGTTAATGGTATCATGGTAAAGATAGTTTTAATAATAGTGACTGAAAATGTGTGTTATATTCAGTCATGCATGGTTAAGACATGCATTCTAAAGGTATGTGTGGTAAAGACTGCATACATCCCTATAAATATAAAGCTCTTATCTTGGAACTGAGAAATTATCCTAATGCTGCTCATGACAAAGGATCTGTTTGTTCCCATATATCTCGGGAGTGTTAGATCAAATACTTCGAAGGGATCTATGGGATTTCAGGCAGTGAGTCTCTTGACTATAAGTATGTGATTAATCAGGGCCTGCCAAATCTGTATTTTCAGCTAGAGGAAGTCATAGAAGCTATTTCTTGCTTAACCAAGGACATCGCACTTGATACTGATGGGGCTCCTTGTGATTCATATAAATGAGAACTCTCTAGGTGGACCCACTCTTCATCTACACTGTTAATGCTGCATTTAAAGAAGGTATTCCTACATTCTTGACTGAGTCCATAATTAAACTAGTCTTCAAGAAAGGGGGGAAGGAGGATCCCTGTTATTGCTGGTCTTTTTTCTGGGAAACATCCTTTACCACGCAACCATTACAACGCGGTATGGTTACATCGTGGTTTTTACAACGAAAGTCATTACACCGACTTGCACTGGAGGGCGCTCTAGACTAAGGAATAGTGTGAATTACTATTCCAACACCTTCCCTACTGTACGTCCTCCAACGCAAGTCGATGTAACGACTTGCGTTGTCAAAACCGCGATGTAACATACCGCGTTGTGATGGTACGTGTTGTACCATCATACATCCCTTTTTTCTCTAATTGACTCTGTCATAAAGTAGTGGGATTGGTGGTGCTATCAAGGTGTCTCTCCTGGGTGGAAGACCAGAATATATTGTCTGGCATTCAATATGGTTTCAGGCCAGGGCAAAGCACACTTGACCACTGGTTACATTTATATTTGATTGTGAACACATATACATTGGCAAGAAGAGGTTGGCCTGGGGGTTGACAAGAATATATTTCCTTTTTTACATGATTTGAATTAAGATAGCAGCTGCATTGAATTTCTTAAGGTTAAGCGTTGGGTGAGGAAAGGGTGTATCCTTGCCCTCTTTTTATTCACCCTGTACATTAATCACTTTGATGACATATTGTGCAGAGAAGGGCAGGTCATGCAAAGCGTGGATTCAAGATCAAATCCAGCTCTTTGATATGCTGAAAAAGCAGAGGTTTTAGCCAGAACTGTACCTGGCCTTAAATTTTTACTTGATTCTTTTGAAGATTTAATGAATTATTTATACTTGTATACCAATTACAGTATAATCCCATATCATGATTGTAAGTCCCAGATCAACTAAATCAAGAAGGTATTTTAGGAAGGGATGCAAGATCACCAGGGTTGAGACATTTTCATATCGTAAAGTGCTGTGTTATTTTAGCAGTACTGGGGTGCCGCTCCTAGTAACTGAAATAATTCTTGATGGCCAGGACTGTCTCAGCAGTTTTTGATTTTGTCTGTAGACGGGAGATTAAGCCAATTAAAACCCATATTAAATTTCTATCATGCTAAAAATGTCTCAGTCTCTTGTTACTCAACACCTCTGAACTGGTACTCCAACACCTCTGACTGCAAGTGGCAGAAGGTGATTTTTATCCTTACCCAGGATCATGTCCTCTTTTGTTGTCCATAAAAAGAGCTAAGTCTGGGATATATCTCAGATATACTTGTGCTATGCCACTTAATGAGATGAACTTCAAATTGGTTCCAGCGGGAGGCATAGTTAAATTGTATGATTTTAAGGCATAAGGCTTGAGGGTCGACACAGTGTTTCCTAGTGAAGATATATAAAATCTGTATTCACTGATTTGGGTCAACCTGAAATAATTGACACCCTTGATTTGAGCTGGACCAAAATAAACTTTTTGTCCCATGTATGTTGGAATTCCAACCTTGCGGCTGCTGCTTCCCTGCAGCATTGGTGTGCCACATCATCATTGTAGTGGCCCATCTCTACCTGAAGACCCAGGGTGCGCTTGGTATGTGGGGTAGTTGCCTGCACTAGCCTCCCGATTCCCTGGTCTTAGTATCCATCCTGTGTCCCCGGCTGCACTCCATTAGTCTTTGTTGCTCTCTCTCCTCCGACAATTCTTTGCACAGATCTCCAATAGCCCCTGTAAGGGCATCACATTTTTGCTCAATGCGGCCCTTGTTCTCATCCATCTGTTGGGTTATATTAGTGAATCCCTGGCTCAGCTTGATGTTCATCAGCCTAATGTGTTTCTGTTGCAGGTGCTGAATCCTAAACATCACCTGTTCCAGGCTGCCAAACACTACCTGAGTGGCTGCTCCAGCATGGGGGGAGTGTGGAGACTTGCTTGCATCTGCCTTCCTGACTGCTGTGTTGGATGCACCAGCTGGACCCTTGTGATGGGAGTGCGCTCTGATGGTGCTGACTGCTGTGAGGCTCGTGTTTCAGAAGCGGGAGCCTGTGTTGAGATGGATGCAGCAGTAGCCGGGACTTCTGAATAACTTGGCCCACTTGATGGTCCCCAATCCTTCCCTTCGTCCACCTGGACCTGATCCAGGATTTCTTCTATGTCATCTGCACTTTGCTTTCCTTGCAGAGGTGTATGTATGTGGTAAATATGTAAATAGAATACAAAATATTTGAGTTACTATCTCAGTGGTGTTGCAATCTTTTTCAGCTCATGTCAGTCCGTAACTACACTGTTTATGTCACTGACTACATTTCCCCTAATGCACCACTTGTATGTTTTGTTTCGTGTACATAGACTATTTGGATAGGGATGTGTTCCATGCATGCAGAGAGCAGGCTTTGGGGAAAACTGCAAATACCATACACAATTTCGCACTTACCAGGGTTTGGGGGAGGCTAAGATGTATTGAGGGTCCCAAACCCTACCAATGCCTCTATCTCTAGTGTACTCTCCACCATAGCCTCTGCTGTAGATGGGATCGATACTCTAGATGGTCCTCCTCCTGTCCCTTGAACTTCTCGCAGATGTGCTGCCACCTTCTCCTTGACCATGCAGGGCAGGTCATATCACCTTTTTTAATATCGTCCAGGGACCTTTGTGCCACACCCAGGGCATTTATGCACCGCTGCATCTCTTGCCATAGACGCATAAATTGCCATAGATGCCCTCCCAAACATTCGCTTGTGATTGTTGCAACATTCCTCAATTATGATGTTAATTTCCTTCTCAGAAATGTTTTGCTTCTGCATGTTGGTTTTTTCAGGGAGCCTGCCTACAGTGTTGATCTGTGCTGTTGCACCTTACCAAGTGCTTACAATTTTGATCAGGAATCCCCAGGGAGGGGGGCGTGGCTAGGCGCCCGAGAGAGATGGCGGTGCCGGCGTAGGGGCTCTGTCCGCGCCAGAGGTTCTCGGCGGTTCGCGCTCTTTAGGCGAACAATGGAAGGCAGCGCTGTTTGTCGGAACGTGTCAGGCATGCCCTGAATCCTCTCCTCATGCCGCGGTGGACCTCCTTTGACTTTGTTGCCTGCTTTCGTCCCCGGTCGCGGCTCTGCATCGGCCGCGACCGCCATTTTGTGTATCTTTGCCAGAATTCCTTCAGCAGCGCGTTTTATCGCGCTTTGTGCTTCCGGCTGCCACATGGATCCTGTAATATTCTCAACACCACCAACAACATGGATCTACATTGCTAGGTGACTTTTTCTTTCTTTTTTCATTACATACACGGCTGTTCACAGGCTTAAAACATATTTTTGCTTACCTCAACTTTGGCAGCCATTTTGTGCATTCACCTCCTTCGCCTGGCTCTGTGGTATTCAAACTCCTCTGGCATTTGTTTTTTCTTTTTGTTATTCTTTTTTCTTTTTCTTCTTATCAACTCTTTTTATTGCTCCTTTTTAATCTCCACGTTCATTGGAACCAGCAAATTGTTTGTTTTTGCCCTTAGTCTGGCAGGGTCACCCTGCACTTTACTAGTACGTTGATGGCTGATAGTTCTGGCAAGACTCAAAGGCGCAACTACATTAAAAATTCCAAGCTTTTCACGGAGCTGGCTCACTTAGAAGCGTCCCAGCCTTCTTTTGCCAGCGAGGCATCGCCGAATATGGAAACCTCTTCACAAGCTTCAGCAAAAATGACGCCTAAGAGGTTAAAAAAGGACCCACCTTCGCCTCCTAAATCTTCTTCGACCATTTCAATGGAGCTAATTCTCGAAGAGATACGGGCCTTGCGCCCTTTCGTGGAGGAAACAAATGTTAAGCTGCAGGTTCTTACGGACAATTGGGCTTCAATGGATGAAAGAGTGTCCTCGGTGGAACGTGATGTCTCTTCTCTTCAAGACTCTGCAGCCAAGGTCACCCACTTGCACACGCAGATCTCCTCTCTCCAGAAACAGGTGGAGGACTTGGAAAATCGAAACAGACGCAACAATCTTCGCCTTTATGGCCTGGTGGAAGGCTGTGAGGGAAATGATCCTATCGCTTTCTTCAAGTCTTTTCTTCCCAAGCTTCTACACTTGCCTGAGGACATCTCGCTCAATATCCAACGTGCCCACAGACTTGGCCGAGCCTCCTTCTCTTCCTCCACACCAGCGAAGCCTAGAGGTGTAATAATGTACTTTTTGGAATACACTGACCTGCTGAAAGTTCTCTCTGCGGCCAGAGCCTCTCCTCGTCTCACATGGTCGGGTTCCACCTTGTTCTTTGCGCAGGATTATGCCAGAGCTACTGCGAATCGTCGTAAGGCCTTCTTGGACATGAGACCTGATCTCCGCTCAATTGGTGCTAGATATGGTCTTTTCCATCCTTGCTTATTCAAAGTCACCTACAATAATAAGACTACGACATATGAGGAGCCTACGCGACTTCGGAGTTTCCTGAATTCCTGCGGTCAAGCTGAGATGGAGCTCTCTGGCCCTTCCTCTTCTCGTCCACCATGACTCTTTTTGAAAGTTTTATTATGATGCTCTAGTTGCTTATGTCTGTTGTTTTCTCTAATTTAATCGGTCTTAAACGTACATGTTCTCATGTTGAGTGCTTGTTTCCATTGTAGTATTTGTTACTGACGTTGAAATTCCTTGGTTTGTTCTATTCCATACGTGTTTTTTGCCTTTGTCGTCCGCCGTCGCCTAACTTTGTTACCTTTCTGCCCTTACAGATCATTGTTGTGCGTTCCGTCCTGTTTCTCTGGTTGGACGTCCCATTGACCCCGAGTGTCCTGCCTTCTTCAGTTGGCCCTACCTCCCTCCCCCTACTTCCACGCACGTCCTTGCTTGTCCTTGTTCCTGATCGTACCCTTGTTGAGCTACCCCTTGTAAGATCCCCTTATCCCTTCTTTCACAGGTATGTTCTTATTTTGTCTCTCCCTACTTTGTTCTTTCTCTTCATTTTTTCAGGTTTATTGGTGTCAATATTCTCTATGTGCTCACTCTCCTCTTCCTTCTTTCTCTTCTTTACTTTTGTCGCTTACTGGTTCCCTTGGTCATGCTTCTCTCTCTTTTTACATTTTATCACCCTGCTATATCATTTCTCCCATGACTCATACTTGCGTTCCTTTCCCTCTGATCTTCTTCTTCTGTGTTCTATCTACTCAATGGTCTTTGTGCGCATTTTCTTTTTGCTGTTTGACTTAACCTTACTTATTAACATCTCTGAATTTCATTTTACCTCTTTATCGCTCTCAGCAACACCTTGGCTTTTTTCTATCTTTATGATACCCCTTGCTTCCCCTTTATTCTTCTCTCATTTGTTCATTCCATCTCTTCTCTACTCTTACTTTTTCCCTCTTCTTCCTATGTTCTCTTTTTTCTGCGAGGCAGTTTTTCAATGGTTTAATTTGTCTTTACATCACTCCTTTACTAATTTCTAATGTCTGTGCGTATTGTTTCTTGGAACGTTAAAGGTCTTCACTCTCCTATTAAGAGGCAAAAAATTATTTCTCATTTAGCTAAGTTAAATGTTGACATTGCCTTCTTGCAAGAAACCCATTTGTCTGATATTGAAGCTGCTAAGCTCAGGAGGGGTTGGGTAGGCGATGTGTTTTCTGCTCCTGGTGATGGTAAGAGAAATGGTGTGGCTGTGTTAATTCGCAAATCCTTATCTCACTTGCTCTTGTCTTCTGAGTCGGATCCTGAAGGTAGATGGTTGTACGTCAAACTTTCCTCGAATGGTATCCCCATCTCCCTTTTCAACATTTACGCACCTACTGGTGGTGATCCTGCCTTCTGGTGCACAATGGCTTCTCGTATTTCTGAATTCGTCGATGACAATTTTATTATGGCAGGAGATTGCAACCTACCCCTCGATCCTTTTTTAGATCGGCAATCCAAAGCATCTTACATTCCTAATAAGTCTCATAAATTGTTTGCTCAAGCAATTTCCCAGCACAAACTCATTGACGCCTGGCGTTTATGTAATCCTACTACTAAAGAGTTTACCTTTTACTCCCCATCCCGCCATTCACAATCCCGCATTGATTACATCTTCCTTTCTCATCACATTTCCCAATCCCTCACCTGTGCCGATATTGGTCCCATATTATTCTCTGATCATGCCCCTGTTCTGGTTAACATCGATATCCTACCCAAATCCACTGGGCCAAAACGTTTGCGCTTCAACAATGCTCTATTGCTCGATCCCAAATTCACCACTTCTTTTGTTGAGTTTACTGAAGAATTTTTCTCCATCAATGATACACCCACTTTGCCTAAGCATGCTATTTGGGACGCTTTTAAGGCTGCAGCCAGGGGGTTCATCATTGAGTATGTAGCCAGAAAGCGCAAAGCTGCTCGCACGCATGCAAGCGATCTCCTCCTCACGATTAAAAAATTGGAACACTCCTTCTACACTTCTCATTCGCAGGAAAGTTTGACTACTCTTATTAAGGCTAAGATGCAATTTAACAAACAATCTACTGATGATGCATCGCTATACTTGCTGAAATCTAGTTCAAAATTTTATAGGGGAAAGAACAGAGCGGGGAAGATTTTAGCCAATTATTTAAAAGTTAAGCAACACAAATTGAATATTGAGTCTATCTATGATGTTAATTCTGTTTTAAAGCACACAGATGCCGATATTTTAGAGGAATTTTCCCGCTTTTACTCCACGTTATACTCCTCTGAAACTCACCCTACTGCCCAATCTCTTGCCACTTTCTTCTCTACAATTAAGGCACCTTCTAATTTTCCTGTTGACTTGTCCTCTCTTGAATTGCCTATCTCTAGCTCCGAACTACATATTGCACTTCAGTCACTCAAGAAAGATAAGGCCCCGGGTCCGGACGGATTTACCGTCGAATTTTATCTGCACTTTTCCAAATTACTATTACCCAGATTACACTCTCTTATTGATTCTTTTATACTCAGTGGCACTTCCTCTGGTACTTTTTCAGACGCTCATATATGCATTATGCCCAAAGAAGGTAAAGACGCCCAATATTGCAAGAACTATAGACCAATCTCCTTGGTCAATATTGATTACAAGTTGTATGCTAAGTCTCTTGCCATAAGATTAGACCCTTTTCTTCCTGACTTGTTAGGTCCGGAACAATCTGGATTTGTTAAAGGCCGTTTCATCACAGACAATATGAGGCTGTTGTTTAATGTCTTGTCCAGATCCTCACGATTCGAGGACTCACTAGCGGCAATTGCTTTGGACGCCGAAAAAGCGTTTGATAGGGTAGAGTGGACTTTCCTTTTTTCTGCTCTCAGATGGTTTGGGTTCGGTCCTAATTTTATCTCTTTTGTCTCTTTTCTGTATTCCAGTCCCAGAGTGGCGGTTTGTGCTAATGGTTTAGTATCATCTTTTTTCAGCTTAGGTAGAGGTGTCCATCAAGGTTGTCCCCTCTCCCCTTTCCTTTTTAACCTGGCCTTAGAACCCTTTCTTTCAAAACTTCGCCAAAATCCTCATTTGCATGGTTTCCAATTCTCACAGACCAACATCAAACTTGCTGCTTATGCGGATGATATCCTGCTCTTTATGTCCAACCCTGCCATTTCTATTCCCACATTTCTATCTGAAGTTCATGAATATTCCCAAATTTCTGGCTATAAGTTGAATAATGACAAGTGTGAAATCCTGCCCCTTACTAAATTTACCTTTAAACCTGACTTCGCTGCGTCCAATTTCACCTGGAGTCCCTCACATATTAAATACCTTGGTTTGTATATTACCCCTTCTCTCCCTGACACTGTCTCGTTATGTCTTAATAAATGTACCCAGAAATTGTCCAATCTCACCTCCAGATGGCACCCACTTTACCTTTCCTGGTGGGGTCGTCTTGACACGATTAAAATGATGCTCTCCCCAATAGTTCTGTATACTATCTCCAATATTCCGGTGCCTATTCCAGCTAAGTTTTTTAGGAAAATCAATACTGTTCTCTCTTCCTTCCTCTGGTCCGGCAAAAAAGCGCACATGTCCTTGTGCAGGCTACGACTTCCCAAGTCAGAGGGTGGGGTCGACTTTCCTGATTTCCCCACTTACCACAAAGCGTTCCTTCTGCGTCAAGCCTCCCTTTGGTTGCGGGATCCTGCTGAATCCTCCCCCTTATGGCTTGCTATTGAGCGCCTTTTGTTATCCCCCTTCACTTTTGCTGAATATCTCTTGTTTTCTCGTAAGCCCCAGGTCATTTCCACTCCCATACATAAATTTACTACCAAACTTCTTCTTTCCGCTTCCCCAAGCTCCCCTTCTTCTGTCGCTGAATTTCTCAATACCACCATTTGGTATAATAATAGTTTCCTCATTAACCACAAATCCTTTTATTGGAAATCCTGGAGGCAGAAGGGCTTAATTTGGGTGTCCCATCTCTTTGCTGGCTCCGATTTCTTACCCTTCCCCGTTCTTAGCCAAAAGTTTGGTCTTCCTCATTCCTCCCTCCGTAAGTATCTCGCACTCAGGATCGCAGTTATGTCCGCCTATACCCAATTTTCTAGCTCTCCCACTCAATCTGACCCTTCCAGCCCTACTCTGTGCCTACACTCCTTGTTACGTACATATCCCACTGCCTCCTCAATTTACCACTCGTTCCACAAAACTCCCGCACCTAGATCAAAATCAAAGGTAGAGGAACCGTGGGAGTCTGATTTTGACGTCTCCTGGCCCACTTCTCTTTGGGATAAAGTATGGACCAAGCTTCGGAAGTCGTCTAGGGCTGCTTCTCTCACACAAATCCTCTTTTTTATCTATACCAGACTCCTCTTTTCTCCCCAAATGTTGAATAAGAGGTTTCCTCTAACACCTGACCTTTGCTGGTCTTGTTCGGTACCTAAGGCTTCTCTCTTTCACATGCTCTTTTCCTGTACTGCTACGCACAACTTTTGGAAACAAGTTTGGGTCCAAATTAATGCCATATTTCATACTGCATTTCCCTTCTCCTTTGCTAATATCTTTTTAGGCAGTCTCTCTTCCTGTTGGGCTGACACTGATTTTAATATGCAAATTGTTGACCTATTGCTAGCTGTTGCGTTCCAGCAAATTACTGTTAATTGGAAAAATGTTGCTAATATTTCTTTTAGAGCATGGTGGTACAATGTATGTCATAATCACAGACTAGATACTGTCTTTGTTTACCCCCTGAATTTGGCCAAAAAGAGACAGGACCTTTGGCTTCCTGTAACCCTGTACCTTGATGTTTGTGCCAAACGCTCGTCTCATTTGCCTCCCTTTCTGCAGGAGGTCTCTAAGCCTCCTTGATTGACCTGCTTGTTCCTTTACATTTTTTTTATAATTCATTTATTACGCATTATCTCCAATATTGCTTTTTGTTATTTAGCCTCAATTATCTGCTGCTTCTCAATCTCATGTTTATTTTCATAGTCATGTTCTACTGTGTAGCTCATATTGCTGTTATGCTTTAGGTTTTCTTCTGCATTGACACCTTTATTTTGTCTAATAAAATTCTTTTGAACTTAAAAAGGAATCCCCAGGGACACCAGTTCCTGTTTTGGGGTCCTTCTGCTCTCCCAGAAATTTGCGTATGCTAAAGAGCCTTTTCACCCGCGGATTCTATTTGTGAGTGCTTATTTTATTTTTTATTTTAACATTTATATAGTGTAACGAATCATCCCCAGGGGGATCTCTCGGCGCTTGGCAGCACACTAGCAGGACCCTCGCCCACGCAGACCCCCTAAAACATCCAGGTCCCAAAGAGGTGCAGTGGCGGATCTCTTCCGGTAACCTGTTCCAATGAAAGGCGGCAAAATAGGAGAATGCACGCCCTCCCATTCGTGATTTATTAATCTTGCAAGGAACTAATAGGTTCTGATTACTTGACCTAAGCTGGCGACCCGGGACATAAGGCATTACCTTCTTACATAGGTATACTGGCCCCAGGCCTAGCCTTGCCTTAAACACCAGTGTAAGAAGTTTAAACACTGCTCTCTTTCTGATGGGCAGCCAGTGTAAGGCTTGCAGCAAGGGATGAGACGGATAACGTCTAGGCTTGTTCAAAGTCATTCGTGCTGCAGTGTTTTGCAGCACTAGGAGCCTGGAGGAGAGCTCTTCCCTGGCTCCTATCAGTAGTGCGTTGCCATAATCCAGCCTGCTCACAATAAGTGCCTGGATAAGGGTCTTTCTTACGTCCAGAGGGATCCACGGGAATACTTTTCTTAGCATTCACAGAGTCCCAAAACAAGTGCTCGAGAGTGCCTTCACATGATCTTCAGATGATAATTTACTGTCCAGCAGGAGTCCCACGTTCCTAACCTGCTTTGTGGGGGAGGGAGGCTCCCCCAATTCAGAGGGCCACCAGTCTGTCGTCCACAATTCCTCCGCCTTCCTGAACAGGAGAATCTCCGTTTTGTTGGAATTAAGCTGGAGGAAATTATCCCCTATCCAGACAGCTTACCGACTGGCAAATAGCCGCAATGATAAATTGTGATATGAGTCATTAGCGACTCGTAATCTTGGTACTAGTTTGGTATGTAGTTTTCATTTTGCGAGTCGCAGTTTGCGACCCACAATTTAACGCAAATTGTGAGTCACAATTACTTGCGGTCGTACATCTGGCCCTTTATTTTTTCTTTTGTGGGTTTTATACAAATTTGCTTTACAGGTACATGTTACCTTTGTTGAGAGGCACAAATGTTTTTCAAGCCAGGTCAGCACTGGCTTATTCGCAAGTGTTACCAAATTAATTTGTATGGTTTGTTGCTTGTGTTACAGGAAGTGATATGTTCTGGGTTTTTAATTCAATGGCGATTTTATATTTTGTATGTCCTTTATAGTTTTATTGCAAAAATGAAATAAAGATTACGATATTGATAATGAAAGCAATTTTAAATTCTCCTGGTGTGAGCATTTATTTTCTGTATACCCATGATGATGCTTTTCTTCTGTATCTTTTCACATAAGTTATAATTTTGATGCCATGAATAACTGCTGAAAAATCTATGCCAGTAGGTCCAGTGATCAAAAACAATGCCATTGGTAGAAAAGGAGCCACACAGTTTTAGTTTAAACTGATGTTTTTTCTCTTTCCAATTATGCTTTCGCAGGTCTCAAACTAGCACAATCCTTGAAGATGTGAAACTAACAATATGTAGTAGAAAGTTGAACCGAGCAAAGGGGAATGGGGCAATAGAGATAAATAAAGACAGATGTAGTCACATTAACCTGCCTGCTCAGCTGTACGTCATAATGCACTGCAGGACAGATGTTGTCTAAATACGAGAGAATGCTTTTCATGAGACAATGGTTTTGACCTGGCATCTACCTTCTAACATTGCATATGACACAGATGCTGAGACTATATTTTTCGCTCTCTATTTTGGAAAGAAGCTTGATATTTTTCCTGAGGTGAAATACAATGAAGTTCTATATGATAATAGTGAACAACATGCTAAACAACTGTACATTGTTTGCCAATAAAGGTTACCTTCAATAATTTGTTAACACTCCTTGGCTTTACATGCAATGTAATCTGTTGATTGATGTATTAAAAAAAAGATTCTAATATCATGTAATTCACCTTCACAATCAACAATTATATACCTGCTCTAAGTAATAGATTATGGATATACTTGTTTTCTAAGAACAATAAGTCTGTGTAAGATGTGATTTGTTGGAGCGATGCAAATTCTATTGAGTTCCTAATTCAAATGGAAAACTTGTGAAAATAAATAAAGTATAAATAGAATTTGTAATCCTAATGGAATACTCCTAATGAAATTGAGCAAGTAGAAATTATGAGTCTGTAATCCTAATTAAAGAATGCTAGACTATGAAAAAATGAAAGTCTTTGTCTTTATCATTGTATGATTATGGTATGAGAATAATTATTTGATTCCAAGGATGTCTTTCAGTGATTTATGAGAAAAAAGTCTGCAAGTATGCAGCACGGCGATTGCCTTCTTTGCATCATAAATGATGCCTTCTTGAACATAGATGAAGATTATCCCTGCCTTCTGCCTCTCTGCTGGTTTGACACAGTTGACCATTCAACCCTAATACAGACCTGAAAGGTGCGAATGGGATTCAATAGCAATATTATTCACTAATTCTCTTCCTACCTTTCCAACTAACTCCAGTCTGTTTACCAGGGCACCTCATGGGTTCCACACTGTCTTCTGTCATCTTCAACCTTTGCATTAGACTGCTTGGTGCTCTACTCACATATAACAGCACTAAAATGCCAATGATGCACAACTCTACTTGAAAGCCTCCTCTGCTCCAGACATCCAATGCCTCAAACATTGTTTGCACATCATCCAGACTTGGATGTTCACTGTCCATCTGAAGCTCAATCCAACAAGTCAGAATTCCTCATATTTTGCCAAGATCAACAAACATATCGGTTCACCATGGACAATAGCCACTCACTCGGAACACATTAACATAAAAACAAAGATGACCTGGTACTAGTTCTCTCTTTTAAGAAATATCAAACCATTTCTTCCTGAAAGTGACTTCAGAACTGTGGTTCTAGTCCTCATATTCTCACATCTGGATAGTGGTAATGCTGTACTAGATGGCTTCCTAGAGTCTACACCGCAAGCAATTGAGGGCTTTATTCACAACGCAGCATGTGTTTTATTCAGAGCCTGAAGAAGTATATCACTTTCATCCTGATGGAACTCCATTGGCTCCTCCTGCCAGCCTGGAGCATCTTCAAAAACAGTTGAATCATTTACAAAGTAACCACAACCAGCAACTTGCTTTTTCTAAATGCAAGATCAACATCTCTGCTGGTTCTCAGCACACCCACAGCCAGGACATCATAAAACTGAAGACTAAGAAATGTAAAAAAAAGAGAAAAACAGGACAATAGGCCTTTTTCAACTATGCACCCAGGATCTGTAACAACATACATGTACCCACCAGAACCTCTTAAACACTGCTACAATTTAGGAAAGAGCTGCAGACTCACTTTTTTAATAAATACTTCATCATAATGCATTACCAGCACCTAATTCAACTTTTTCTCCTAATAATCGCTGACTTCAAGATTGCATTTGAGTAAGTACAGCACTCTGCTGCCTTTTGGCTATGATTGTACTATATAAATATTTTACATGCATTACCTACTGGCGGTCACCAGTAGGTAGTTATAGTTAGGACCTTATTTCTATAGGAAAGCTTTGGGGTGATTCATCAAGCAGAGAGGTGAGAAAAAGGGGTGTCCAAAACTTTTTTCTCCATGTTAAGTTCCATAGGAAACTGTTGACGCAGCTACAACCTGAACTGCTCAACAGAATCACACCAAATTTGGTTGAAAGATAGCTCTTGGCCAGTGTGCACTTTTTGTGTTGAATGATGCAAATCCGTTCAGTAGTTCCTGGGAAATGTAAAGATTTCTCAGATATACAGGCCGAAGAGGAACCGCAAACCATCCCGGTCTCGAGCCGGCAATCGGATTTGCTGCCAACAGTTCAAACCAGGAAGTGTTGGCAGCCATCTTGTGACTCGGTTGAACTGAGTCACAAGCAAAAACTTTAAAATACACGTAGAAACACCCTGATCACAAAGGCCTGCTCAGGGGGTCCCTGCCCCAAAATTATTTAATTTTTTTTTTCGGTGGGGTTCATAGTGGATCCAGGAATCCGGCTGAACATTTTTAAAAAATGAAGCGTGGGCTTCTGCGCTTCATTTCCTTTAGGTCCCTGGGTGAGCCAGGTCCCAGGGGCAATGATAAATTGGGAAGCAGGGGCCTGCAAGGGCCCCCACAGCCTAGGAGACTGCCACCTCCCCAGTGTTTATACATTGAAGTGCAGGGGGCCACGCGGCCCCCCACAGCCTCGGGAATCGCGACCTCCCCCAGGCTATATTGAGAAAAATATGCTGAGGGGTTCCTGCCCCCATGCAGCCCCGTGGACTGCCAGCTCCCCAGGGCTATGTATTTGATATGCAGGGGGCCACACAGCCCCCCCACAGTCCCATAGAATGCCACCTCCCTGTGGCTATGTAGATAATAATACATGGGAGGGATTCTGCCACCTCACACAGCACAGGGGACCACCACCTCTGCAGGGCTATGTTCAAAATATTGTGTGGGGGGCTCCAGCCCCCACCAGACAGCCACTACCTGCCCGGGGCTACTTTCTGAATGGGTTGGCTCCAGCTATGTCACACCTGGGACACTGCAGTTTGCTATGGGATGGGAGTGCACTGCTCCCTCTATCCCATTGCAAACAGTGTGCTCACTTTGAATAAGCCAGAAGACTTTGCTGTTGCTTGTTCAAAGCAAGCACACTTTGCTTTTTACCCCCGGGAAGCTGCATGTCAGCAGCTCCTTGGGAGTAAAAAGCCATGCGGGCTTCCACAGGGGACAGGAGCTGTACGGGACAGCGGGGCCTTCAGGGTCCCCCAAGGTCCCCAACCAGCAGGCCATGCCCCAAGGAACGGGGGCTCCGGGGCCAAATCTGGCCCGGGAGGGGGGCTGCTGGGCCCTCCTCTCTTTTTTCATAAAAAAATAGCCTAGCTCTGGGGGATGAGGTCCCCGGGCTGAAATCGACCTGGGGAGTGGGACCACTCTGCACCCTCCCTTGAAACTCCCCCAAAAATGGCCATGCCCTGAGAGATGGGCATTTTGCTCTTGCTTGTTCAATGTGGAGCACTTTGCTTTTTACACCCAGAGAGCTTCATCTTAGCAGCTGCCTGGAGGGTTAAAAGCAATGCTGGTTCCCACAGGAGGCAGGAGCTGGCAGGGACTATGGGGGCCTTCAGGACCCTCTGCAGTCCCCATGGAGATTGCCATGCCCCAGGGGATGGGGTACCCGGGCCGTAATCGGCTTGGGAATGAGGCCTGTACGGACCCCATCCTTTAAAACAAATAATAAAACACAAAAAATGCCTGGGCCCCAGGGGATGGGGCCCCCGGGGCTGAAATTGGCCTGAGTAGAGGGGCCGCACCTCCCTCCCTTTTTATTTTTATTTAAAAAAAATGGGTTAGGCCCTGGTTGATGGGGTTCCCAGGGCCCGAAAGAATCAAGGGAAGGGGGGCCACACAGCCCCCCTTCCTAAAATAAAAATAAAAAATGAATTCAGCAACTCCCCGGGGGCCCCGCCTGTTACCAATTATGTTAGAAAAACCCACACTCCCACACCGGAAGGGTGGTGGTGGTGGGTCTTCCCAGACATACACTGTGGTAGCTTGGCTCGAGTGGTCAGGGGTCAGGCACCGTGCTAAGCATACGTCATACCCACACAATAACCATGCGTGCATCCGTTCCAAAAACGACACTACACCTTAAAAATTATACTGAAAATATACCTCTTTATCTTCTTTTCTCTTAGTTGCTGATTAAATAAATAATAATACAATCACAGTACACAAGGCTTTTCCTTAAAAAGTGCAGGTCAAATAAAGAATAACACTTTACAGGTGCAATAAATAGGATCAGGTCAAATAAATACTGTGAGGCAATAAATACTGTGCAGGAATAAGTTAGCTCAGGACAATAAATACATCACAGGAATAACTTAGATAAATACAATAAATACAGTACCCTCAATAAATAATATCAGCCAACAATGACATTTGTAAAATCAGATCACATTTAAAATACTATGGGCTGATTTGGCCCAGTCACAGCTTGTGGTTAGGTGGATGGCCTGAGGGGTATCCTCCCTGGCTTGGACAAGGATGAGGCCTAAACTGAGGTAGGTCAAGGGGGAATCTAGAGATCTGGCTCACCCACACTACACAACCCCTCTGTATTAGTCTCAGCTCACCCCTGGCACAATCAAGCTGGTTCCAGCACCTCTCTAGCCCCTAGGATGGTCTCTTAGGGCTTCACAGGGCCTTAGGCGCCCTCTCTTCCACTTACTGCCCTTTCTATGAAGTTCCGACGCCGCTGGAGTCGTGTCGACGCCGTGAGGCGATTCCGGTTCGATGTCGGCGGCCTCGGCTCAATGACAATTCTTGTCGACGCCGGGATGTGGTTCCGGTTCGATGTCGGCGGCCTCAGTTCGATGTCGACCTCCGGTTCGATGATGTCGGGCAGTCTGGGCTTGATGTCGACTTCGGGCGGCTCCGGTTCGATGTCGGCGGCCTCAGCTCGATGTCGACCTCCGGTTCGATGACGTCGGGCAGTCTTGGCTCGATGTCGACTTCCGACGGCTCCGGAGTGCGATCTCCACTCCCGACCTCCGGCACGATTCTCCTCAGGTTCCGGCGACTCCGGAGTGCGACCTCCACTCCCGACCTCCGGCACACTTCTCTTCAGGTTCCGGCGACTCCGGAGTGCGATCTCCACTCCCGACCTCCGGCACGCTTCACCTCGGTCTCCGGCGACTCCGGAGGGCGGACTTCACTCCCCCGTCGACGCCGCTCACTCGACCTCGGGTGATTCCTCCTCGACCACTGGTACTCTCCACGACCTCCGTCGGCGCCCTCTCTCGACCTCTGGCGGCTCCGGGCACGACGTCTGCTTTCCAGTCAGCGCCGCTTCTCCACCTCGGGCTCCAGGTCTCTAGGCTTCTCGACGTCGGACTTCAGGTAATTACCAGTAACCAGGTCAGGTACTCGCTGTTCTTTACTTTTAAGGCCTGTTCCTGCTGTCCAGGTCCTTAAGATGGTTTTTCTTGCTTTCTCCCACACAGGGCTCCAGGCTGGGCTCAGTCAGTAGGGACTAGTATCAAGGGTGGGTTTATGGACCCCACTCCAGGCACAAGTTTCCACCCCTGCTGCCTCACTCCTTCCTCCTTCAGGTTTCTGCTCCTCTCTCTTCACCAGTCAGGTGCCAACTGCCAGCTCCAACTGTCAACTCTGGCTTAGCTTCCCAACATTCCAAACCGCCTCCAACTGTCACAGGGTTCTGGAATGTTCTGGAAGGTGCTGGTAGGTTCCAGTGGGTTCTGATGATGTCACAGGTGGCCACCATTTTGTGCTCCAGGCCCTCAGACAGAAGTTCCAGGGGTAGATAAAATGGCTCCCTGAATCTGCATCAATACTAAAAAGTCTGGTGGTTCCCAAAAAGGAAAAAATACTAACAGGGTTTGAGGCAAAAGTGGGACAAAATAAATAATGATGAGGAGGGACCACCCAAAGGGCTGACAGGTCTAACACGCGTCCCTCCCAGCTGAAAGTGGGGAGAGCTACCCAACCCCTTGGGAGTTCTCATCACTAAGGCGGAAATACCTTGAGAGACCGTCTGCATTGGCGTGGTCCACTCCAGGCCGATGTTCCACCTGAAAGTCCATTCCCTGTAGGGAGATAGACCACCTCAACAACTTGGGATTCTCCCCCTTCATCTGCATCAGCCAAGGAAGGGGTCTGTGGTCGGTCTGAACCAGGAAGTGCGAGCCAAACAGGTATGGCCGCAACTTCTTCAGAGCCCATACCACTGCAAAGGCTTCTCGCTCTATTGCACTCCACTTCTGTTCCCTGGGAAGTAGTCTCCGGGATAGGAAGACCACGGGTTGATCCAGACCCTCTTCATTGAGTTGCGATAACACTGCCCCAATGCCATGTTCTGATGCATCCGTCTGGACAATGAACTCCTTGGAAAAGTCTGGGGCCCTTAAGACCGGGGCCTCGCACATGGCTTGCTTCAGCTTCACGAAGGCCTGCTGACAAGCCTCCGTCCAGACTACCCGTCGAGGTTGTTTCTTGGACGTGAGCTCTGTGAGGGGGGCTACAATGGTTCCGTACCCAATCACGAAGCGGCGGTAGTATCCCGTGAGGCCCAGAAAAGCTCGGACCTCAGTCTGAGTCTTGGGGGGTTCCCAGGCCATGATGGCCTCGATCTTCGCCTGGAGGG
The DNA here is from genome assembly GCF_964204655.1 of Triturus cristatus. Classification (NCBI taxonomy): domain Eukaryota; kingdom Metazoa; phylum Chordata; class Amphibia; order Caudata; family Salamandridae; genus Triturus; species Triturus cristatus. Next base: position 834,974,499 of record NC_140588.1, on the reverse strand, counting down.
GTTGCACCGCTCCCCTACCCACCAAGTGTCCAAGGTACACTACCGACCCCTGCCCGATCTGGCACTTGCTGGCCTTGATCGTCAATCCAGCTTGTCTCAGGGCCTGGAGAACAGCTTGCAGGTGACGCAAGTGATCCTCCCAGCTGTTACTGAAGACGGCTATGTCATCCAGATAAGCAGCAGAGAAACTCTCCATTCCGGTGAGGATCTGGTTTACCAGGCGCTGAAACGTGGCAGGTGCGTTCTTGAGCCCAAAGGGCATCACACAGAACTGGTAGTGGCCATTGGGCGTGGAGAAGGCTGACCTTTCCCTTGCTCCATCAGTCAAAGAGATCTGCCAGTACCCAGAAGTAAGGTCAAAGGTACTTAGATATTGGGCAGCTCCCAGCCGGTCAATCAATTCATCCGCCCTAGGGATCGGATGAGCATCAGTTTTGGTTACTGAATTCAGTCCCCGGTAGTCCACACAGAACCTCAGTTCCGGTTGGGCACCCGGTGGTGCAGCTTTTGGTACTAGTACCACCGGACTGGACCAGGGGCTGCTAGAAGGTTCGATCACTCCTAGCTCCAGCATCTTAGTGACTTCACTATGAATGCTGGCCTTCACCTTGTCTGACATCCGGTAGATCTTGGACTTCACAGGTGGGCTGTCTCCTGTGTCCACGTCATGGACGCACAGGTGAGTCCTACCCGGGACAAGGGAGAACAACGAAGAGTACTGCCCCAGGACCTGGCGGCAGTCCTCCTGCTGTTCAGGAGTTAGAGATGGGGAGAGAATCACTCCCTCCACCGACCCATCCTTCTCTTGAGACGCAAACAAATCGGGGAGAGGCTCGCTTTCCACGTCCTCTCCTCCGTCAGTCACCATCATCAAGATGACTTCGGGCCTCACGTGGTGGGGTTTGAGGCGGTTAGCATGCAGCACCCGTAGGGGCTGACGAGGGGTCTTAAGATCCACCAAGTAGGTAGCCTTACCCTTCTTCTCCAATACCTCAAAGGGTCCTGACCAGCGATCCTGGAGGGCGCTGAGCTCTCCTGGTTCGATCACCCACACCTTCTGGCCAGGCTCCAACTCCACCGGGTGAGCGTTGTGGTCATACCATGCCTTCATTACTGCTTGGCTGGCCTCCAAGTTGTCAGAAGCTTGCTTCCACAACTTAGCCATTTGGCTTCGGAAGGCCAGCATGTAGCTCACCACGTCCTGGGGAAGCTTCCTGGGAGTTCTTTCCCATCCGTCTCTCACCAGGTTGAGAGGTCCACGTACAGGGTGCCCATACAAAAGCTCGAAGGGGCTGAAGCCCACTCCCTTCTGTGGCACTTCCCTGTAAGAAAAGAGTAGACAGGGTAGGAGGACGTCCCATTTCCTCCGCAGGCTTTCAGGCAGACTTCTGATCATGCCTTTCAAGGTTTTGTTAAACCTCTCCACCAGACCATTGGTCTGGGGGTGGTAAGGAGTTGTGAACCGGTAGGTCACTCCACACTCCTTCCACATGGCCCGCATGTACGCTGACATGAAGTTGGTCCCCCTGTCGGACACAAATTCCTTGGGAAAACCCACTCGGGTAAAGATTCCCATCAGGGCCCTAGCCACAACAGGTTGCTGTTATGGTCCTCAGAGGTATTGATTCTGGGTACCGTGTGGCATGATCCACCAGAACCAGGATAAACCTGTGACCAGCTGTAGAAGGTGGATCTAACGGACCCACAATGTCGATGCCCACCCTTTCAAAGGGGGTGCTAACGACAGGAAGTGGTTCCAGGGGAGCTTTCAGCTTCACCCCTGTTTTCCCACTGGCTTGGCAAGACACATATGTCCGGCAGTAGGTATCGGACGACACTTTCATTTGAGGCCAATAAAAGTGTGGGACAAGACGGGCGAAGGTCTTGTCTTGCCCCAGGTGTCCTGCCAAGGGGATCTCGTGAGCCAACTCCAGAAGGAAGGCTCGATAACGTTGAGGGACTACCAAGGCTCATGACGATCCATGTAGGGGTGCCTTGGGTTCACTGTAGAGGAGGCCATCCTCCCAGTAAACACTGTAGTTCCCTTCAACGTTCCCTGCTGCCTGGGCTTCGGCCTGTCGCCTCAGTCCCTCAAGGGTAGGGCACTCCTTCTGGCCCTGGCAGAATTCCTCCCTGGACGGGCCTCCCTCCACGTGCCACTCGGCCGGGATGGGTAGGTCCTCCAGTTCGGTGACATCCCCCACCGCAGACTCCTGGTCCACCACCTCCGGTGGCCTATCCGTCCTACGGGGTGCGGACGCCGAGGCAGGCTCCTCCTGTCCTCGGTTCTTCCCTTGACTGGCAGCTGGCTGGGCCTTTGTTCCAGGCTCCAGCCTGAACGAACTCCCTCTCCGGGTAGTCGCGGACCTTGTGCTCACACAGGCCCAGTCAGGTGTACCCAGCATCTCAGTATGAGTCCGGTATTCCACCTCCTTCCAAGCATTGTGCTCCATGTCATTCCCCAGCAGACAATCAGCTGGCACGGCAGGGCTTACGGCAACTCGAAGTGAACCTGCAACCCCCTCCCATTCAAAGGGAACCTCGGCCACCGGATAGTGGCCTGTTCTGCCGTCAGCCATCGCGGCTGGGTGGAGTACATCAGGAATTACCTGCTCTGGAGACACCAGTTGGCTACGTACCATAGTCATACTGGCTCCTGTGTCTCTCAGAGCCTCCCCTCTTTGGCCGTTGATGGTGACCCACTGCCCATACTTTACGGTATTTGCGGGCACCTGGATCTTAGGAACCATCTCCCGTTCTCCCAGGGACACTAAAGTGACACCCGCCCACTCCCTTCCCTTAATTAAGGGCATCTCCTCCCCGAGCACTGCACTAGCTACTCCGGTGGTCTTTCCTGCAATGGGAGGGGGTGGTCGTTTCGGGCACTTCGCATCTCCCTTATAGTGTCCAACGCCACCGCATTCGAAGCAATGGACAACCCTTGGCTGCTGACTCTGGCCAGGATTAGGGTTTCTGGGTGTGTTAGCCCTAGGGGTGAATCCTGTTCCCTTCCCTTGGAAGTTATTTTGGGGGCCTTTGGAGAACTCCTTTTTCTTTTCCCCTCCCTCTTTCTTCTGGGGGGCGCCCTGTCCGGCCTTTTGAGTATCCCCTCCAGTCCCCCTTGTGGACACCCGGGTACTAGCCCCAATGTCCGCCTCCTCAGCAAGCTTCCGGGGATTGGTCAGCTGGCTATCCACCAGGTGTTGACGCAGTTCAGGGAAACATTTTTCGAGCAGGTGTTCCTTCAGTACTAAATCAAACAACCCCTCGTAGTTCCTCACTTCACTGCCCTGAATCCAACCCTCTAGTGCCTTCTTTGCATAGTCCAGGAAGTCCACCCAATTCTGTGTGCCCAGTTTGTGACTACCCCGGAACTTCTGTCTGTACTTTTCGGGTGTTAGTCCAAACTTTCTTATGAGCGGCACTTTCATGGTGGGGTAGTGGGTCTGCTCATCCTCCTCTAAGGCCAATAAAGCATCCCTACCAGCTGGAGGCATGTACCTGTACAATCCCCCTCCCCAATACTTCTCTGGAACCCCATGGGCCCTTAACGAGACCTCATAGGCCGCTAGCCACTTGGCAATATCGTCGCCCACCCCATAGCTAGCCACTATGTCCTTTGGCAGGTAGGGTTTGGGTTCCCTGGTGATTTCTTGGTCTTTGCTGCCACCATTAGGAACAGTGTGTGCCCCGACTCTTAGGATCTGAAGATCTATCTCTTTCAGCCTTAGCTCATGAGCCAACCTCTGTTCCTCCTTCTCTTTCTCCAGCCTTGCTAAGTCCCATGTGAGCTGTCTTTTCTCCCTCCGGTCTGTTAACTCCACTTCAGATAAGCCACCGCTAGAGACAGTGCTGCCCTTCCTGGAAATGGTTCTGGGCCCCGCTACTAGGTTCCCCACCTCAGGTTGGTACAACCCAGCCCCCTCGCTGTCGGGCTCTCTATCCCTGTCCTCCTCCTCAGCCTTGCTTTCTCATCGTGCCTCCCCCCAAGCCCTTAAGCTGGTTTGGAGTGCACCCTTCTTTGCTTCTGGGGGACAATACACCCCCTCCCGCTGACAAAACTCCCTGAGTTGAGCCACAGTATAGGTTTCCAGGTCTTCTAGCACAAACTCCATTTTGCCCACCCAGGTCAGAGGACAGTTATTTGCAGAAGCTATGCAGGGGGGTACCTTATATAATACCTCCTCCCACCACCAGAGTAAATTTGGAAAAAACAAAAACTCACAATTAGGAAGGCCGCTTGGAGAAAACTCCCGGTGTAGGCCTATGGACTACCCACAGTTATTGTCGAGTATACGTAGGCACAGCTCGATCCCACCACTGAACACCAATTATGTTAGAAAAACCCACACTCCCACACCGGAAGGGTGGTGGTGGTGGGTCTTCCCAGACATACACTGTGGTAGCTTGGCTCGAGTGGTCAGGGGTCAGGCACCGTGCTAAGCATACGTCATACCCACACAATAACCATGCGTGCATCCGTTCCAAAAACGACACTACACCTTAAAAATTATACTGAAAATATACCTCTTTATCTTCTTTTCTCTTAGTTGCTGATTAAATAAATAATAATACAATCACAGTACACAAGGCTTTTCCTTAAAAAGTGCAGGTCAAATAAATAATAACACTTTACAGGTGCAATAAATAGGATCAGGTCAAATAAATACTGTGAGGCAATAAATACTGTGCAGGAATAAGTTAGCTCAGGACAATAAATACATCACAGGAATAACTTAGATAAATACAATAAATACAGTACCCTCAATAAATAATATCAGCCAACAATGACATTTGTAAAATCAGATCACATTTAAAATACTATGGGCTGATTTGGCCCAGTCACAGCTTGTGGTTAGGTGGATGGCCTGAGGGGTATCCTCCCTGGCTTGGACAAGGCTGAGGCCTAAACTGAGGTAGGTCAAGGGGGAATAAATAATATCCGCCCTTGAGGCAGTCTACATATATGTGCATCTACAGAACGCGCAGCGGACGAGCGCAGCGGGAGCGCCGTCTGCGCGCCGAAGTCGCGCATAAGTCAAGCCCGTCTGCGCCCGTCCGCGACCGGACGGGGCCAGGGGCACGACACTATGCCAAAAATCTGTCCTATTCCTCTAAGGACCTCATCGCCCTCCAGGGCCTCTGGCCACTCCCGGAGCCCGTCCGTAGACTCGTCTCTTCATTGGGCATTGCTCCCACCCTCCCCACTCCCCTTCTCTCCCCGCCACGTGTTCCCCTGTCACCCTGCTCCCCCCTCCCCGACCCTCACCCCACGACTCCACCACTCTCTGTTATCCTACTCAACACCAGGTCAGCGGTCAAGCACCACCATGAACTCTCCGTCCTACTCGACTCAGAGAAACCGGACTTACTGCTCTTGACCGAAACCTGGTACTGTGACACCTCCCTTCCTGTTCTCTTGGCTACCCTACCTCCCTCCTACGTGGCCCTACGCGCCGACCGTCCGGCGGGAAGGGCTGGTGGTGGGGTCGCCTTAATCGCCAGGTCTGATTTGCATTTTCAATCACTTCCCTTCCCCTCCATGCTCCCGGCTGACTTTTTGGTAGCCCGTTCCCTTCTATCCTCCCCTCCCATCACTTGCCTACTCACGTACCGTCCCCCCCAGCCCTCACCCTCATTCCTACCAGCTTTTCAAGACCTACTGGCCAATCTGGTGGTCAATTATGCCTCGGTTCTGGTGCTGGGGGATTTCAACTACTGGCCCTCAGACCCATACGAGTGCCCAGCTTCTAAAGAATTTACAGAATCCTTATTATCCCTCAACTTTGTGCCACACATAACTGTCCCCACTCATTCTCGCGGGCACACACTCGACCAGGTCTGGTCTCTCAACCTTCCAGTGGCCTCGTTGGCGGTCTCTCCATGCCCTTGGTCCGACCATGCCCTCATCTCTTTCTCCATTCCCCATAACCCAATATCCAAAACCCCGCACGCTAAAAACACCTGGTCGCGGAATTGGAACAGGCTGGATCTCCCCTCCCTGACCTCCCTGCTCCGCAACTCCATCCCCACCCTTACCGGCCTTCCATCGGCTTCTCAAGCCAGGGCCATTAACACCTGGCTGGCGGGAGGTTGCGACTCAGTGGCTCCCCTACGTCGCATTTCCATCCGTCGTCTCAAGGACTCCAATAGATGGTTTAACGACCACCTAAAAGATCTTAAACTGAGCGCCCGACGGGCGGAGAGGCAGTGGAGGAAAGATTACAGCCCCTCATCAAAAACCCTCTTCCTCATGTCACTGGCTGAATATAAATCAGCAATCTTGGTCGCAAAAACCAATTACTTCTCTACCAAAATCACGTCTGCTGACAACAAACCCAGGGTAATCTTTGGCATTGTGAATGACCTGGCATTCTCAGATCGTACCTCGCCCCAGGTCCCTCCTTCCCAGCTTCTTTGTGACCAACTTAATAACTACTTCCTGGACAAAATTACAACTATCAAGACTAATATCCCACTTCCCTCGCCTGCTTTTGTTGATCCCTCCCCCCCTACCGTCCAAAGTCCTCTCACTTTCATCCCTCCTCTCACTCAGGAATCGTTTCTGGCGATACTTCCCAAAGTGAAGTCGGGGTCTCCGGCGGACGTCTGCCCCGCACGCATTTTGCAGCAAATCTACTCTAGCTGCCCGGATCCCCCTATTGCTTTCCTCAACGGTTCCTTGGCACAGGGTGTTGTGACCCCTGCACTAAAAGCGGCCACCATTGTGCCCCTTCTGAAGAAACCTGGCGCGGACCCCTCCATCTCGGCCAACTTTCGCCCCATCTCCCTGCTGCCCTTCCTGGGCAAGGTGATGGAACGCCATGTCACCGCGGTACTGAGCGCTCATGTCGAGGCGAATGGGGGGTTGGCCTCCCGCCAGGCAGGATTCCGCCCTAGGCACTCGACCGAATCGGTCGTAGTCTCAGTCCTAGACAACCTCAGGAAGGGTATGGATGACAACCACCACCAGGCACTGGTCCTCCTTGATCTCTCCGCCGCCTTTGACACGGTGGACCATACCATCTTACTTTCCCGTGTCAAGGCGGCCGGCATCCGGGGATCAGCTTTGATCTGGCTCTCCTCCTTTCTGAGGGACCGCACCCAGGCGGTTCGACTAGGCGATTTCACTTCCACCCCTCTCCCTGTCACCTGCGGTGTTCCCCAGGGCTCTTCTCTCTCTCCTTTACTTTTCAATCTTTATATCTTCCCTCTTATCTTTGCACTCCAGCAGCTGGAGGTCACCGTCTACAATTACGCGGATGACCTCCAGCTCATCTTTGATCTATCCCCTTCTTCTCTCTCGGTCTCTAATTTCCAGTCAACTATGACATTTATCAGGGACTGGATGAACCACAACCATCTTAAACTGAACCCGGACAAAACCGAGCTGGTTCTCACTGGTGGTTCATCCAGCCCCTGGAACTCTCGTTTCTGGCCCCCCGCTCTTGGCCCGGCACCATCCCTCTCTACCACTGTCAAAACACTGGGTGTCAAAATCAATAATCAGCTCACTCTTCACTCACAAATCAGCTCTGTGGTTTCCTCCTGTTTCCTCACTCTCCGAACTATCCGCTCTGTCTCCCGTTTCTTCTCCCCCCAGGCACTAAAGATCATCATAGCCGCCCTGGTAATTTCGCGTTTGGACTACGCCAACGCCCTCTATCATGGCATTCCAGCGTACAGCCTGCGCAGACTCCAAACCATCCAGAACCAGGCGGCTCGGTTGGTATACGGTCTTCCACGCTACCACCACTCCACTCCCCTTCTAAAGGAGCTTCATTGGCTCCCCGTGAAACAACGCTCCCTCTTTAAGATCGGATGCATGGTCTTTCAGGCCCGTCAGGGCACTGCCCCCGCTTTCATCTCCTCACTAGTCAAACCTTATGTCCCCGCAAGAGATCTCCGGTCTTCCTCCAAGTCTCTTCTCCAGATTCCCCGCTTCTCACGCAAAAAGTGGGGCGGGTCTAACTTCTCATTTCTGGCCCCCACTCTCTGGAACTCACTTCCAGACCATCTCCGCTCCGCATCCCACTACCTCTCCTTCCGTAGAGATCTGAAAACCTTCCTCTTCTGCCAGGCTTTCCCCGCCTAAACTTATCTCATTCTTTTCCTGGTCTTTCTCCCTCAGTTACTCAACCCCCAGCGCCAAGAAACCGCAAGGTGTACGCCGCGCTCTACAAATGTTTTAAATTAGAAATTAAATTTGGAATCTAGAGATCTGGCTCACCCACACTACACAACCCCTCTGTATTAGTCTCAGCCTACCCCTGGCACAATCAAGCTGGTTCCAGCACCTCTCTAGCCCCTAGGATGGTCTCTTAGGGCTTCACAGGGCCTTAGGCGCCCTCTCTTCCACTTACTGCCCTTTCTATGAAGTTCCGACGCCGCTGGAGTCGTGTCGACGCCGTGAGGCGATTCCGGTTCGATGTCGGCGGCCTCGGCTCAATGACAGTTCTTGTCGACGCCGGGATGCGGTTCCGGTTCGATGTCGGCGGCCTCAGTTCGATGTCGACCTCCGGTTCGATGATGTCGGGCAGTCTGGGCTTGATGTCCACTTCGGGCGGCTCCGGTTCGATGTCGGCGGCCTCAGCTCGATGTCGACCTCCGGTTCGATGACGTCGGGCAGTCTTGGCTCGATGTCGACTTCCGACGGCTCCGGAGTGCGATCTCCACTCCCGACCTCCGGCACGATTCTCCTCAGGTTCCGGCGACTCCGGAGTGCGACCTCCACTCCCGACCTCCGGCACACTTCTCTTCAGGTTCCGGCGACTCCGGAGTGCGATCTCCACTCCCGACCTCCGGCACGCTTCACCTCGGTCTCCGGCGACTCCGGAGGGCGGACTTCACTCCCCCGTCGACGCCGCTCACTCGACCTCGGGTGACTTCCTCCTCGACCTCTGGTACTCTCCATGACCTCCGTCGGCGCCCTCTCTCGACCTCTGGCGGCTCCGGGCACGACGTCTGCTTTCCAGTCAGCGCCGCTTCTCCACCTCGGGCTCCAGGTCTCTAGGCTTCTCGACGTCGGACTTCAGGTAATTACCAGTAACCAGGTCAGGTACTCGCTGTTCTTTACTTTTAAGGCCTGTTCCTGCTGTCCAGGTCCTTAAGATGGTTTTTCTTGCTTTCTCCCACACAGGGCTCCAGGCTGGGCTCAGTCAGTAGGGACTAGTATCAAGGGTGGGTTTATGGACCCCACTCCAGGCACAAGTTTCCACCCCTGCTGCCTCACTCCTTCCTCCTTCAGGTTTCTGCTCCTCTCTCTTCACCAGTCAGGTGCCAACTGCCAGCTCCAACTGTCAACTCTGGCTTAGCTTCCCAACATTCCAAACCTCCTCCAACTGTCACAGGGTTCTGGAATGTTCTGGAAGGTGCTGGTAGGTTCCAGTGGGTTCTGATGATGTCACAGGTGGCCACCATTTTGTGCTCCAGGCCCTCAGACAGAAGTTCCAGGGGTAGATAAAATGGCTCCCTGAATCTGCATCAATACTAAAAAGTCTGGTGGTTCCCAAAAAGGAAAAAATACTAACAGGGTTTGAGGCAAAAGTGGGACAAAATAAATAATGATGAGGAGGGACCACCCAAAGGGCTGACAGGTCTAACACCCCCTTCCTAAAATAAAAATAAAAAATGAATTCAGCAACTCCCCGGGGGCCCCGCCTGTTACCTCCAGTAAGCCCCACACAATTGGATTGCTGAGAGGTGGACGGAGGCCATGCCCCTTTTTTCACAAATTAGCCTTTCAGCTCAGTGCTGGTGGGGCGATGAAGTCCCCTTGCCTCCTGAGGGCCTCAGGACTAAAGTGGACTTCATCCCCCAAGCAGTAGTGCACCATGAGGTGCGTTGGAATAGTGGTGGAGGAAGAGGGTGTGGCTTTGACCACCTCTCAGCAATCCAGCTATGTGGGGCTTACTGGTGGTAACAGGAGGGCTAGTTGGCCCCCCAGGGACTCTCAGCAGCGAAGGGGATGACATCCTCAGACCAAGAGCATCCCAGGAGGCACGTTTGCAGAGTGGTGGAGAAGGGGGCATGGCCTACTATCAGAACTTAGCAATCCTGATGTGTGGGACTTACTGGAGGTGAAAGGAGGGCTAGTTGGTCCCCAAGCACCTCCTTGGGGGCCAACTACTCCTCCTGTTACCTCCAGTAAGTTGCACACAGCAGGATTGCTGAGATGTTGTCAGAGGCCTTGCCTCTTTTCTCCACCACTCTGCAAACGTGCCTCCTGGCTCACTACTAATTGAGGGATAGAGTCCCCTTGGCTCCAGTGTGACCTTGGGGGCCAAGAAGTCCTCCTTGTATCTCCTGTAATCCCAATGCAGCGGAATTTCTGAGAGGTGGTCAGAGGCCCAGCCCCTCCCCCCACTCTGCAAACTCAACTGCTAGTTAAAAAACCTTAGAAATTCAATAAAAAAAAGGTTCCACGGATGTTATAGTTAGGAATTAGCATTTGAAAAACCTTAGAAATTTACTGAAAAAACAAAGGTTACAAGGATGTTATAGTTATTCAAATTGACTTAAAAAACTTTCATTTGTGCACAGAACTGTTACAATGCTCAATCATTTATTTCCACTATGGTCTCATTTCGTGTTTTTGCCCCATTGTATAACCAGGAAATACAAAAATGAATAACATTTTTTTAGTTATAAACTTTATGAGTGTTCTTCAAAAAGTTCATTTTTCTAAATTTTTTAGGCAAATCTCTATAGCCATAACAGTCTTTTGTATACATTTATGCTTTGTTCATGCTAAAAATATAATTCCTTTCTCTTTTTGGCCCTCTAGTGATCCGAGTTCTTCTCATTCCTCATTAAATCATTTGATCTCTTCTTTTTTTCCAAACTTCATCATTGTTTGAATTTAAATATTAGATGTTATGGTTGTTGCAGTCATTTGTTCAATTTTTTTCCGCGTTTTGTTCTTAGCACATTATCACTTTGGCACTTTACACTGATGGTTAAGCACTTTTGAGAACCAGCACACAGTCACTTTAAATATTTCCGAACTACATGTTCCAAAATGCAATGGGGCACAAACAGGAAATGAGAGCGGTAGTGGAAATAAATGATGCCTGATGCTATGTGTTGTTTATCCTGTGATCAAGGTCTGAGGAGAGGACCGAAACGCGTTGGGCGTTGTAACAGTTCTGTCCATAAATAAAAAATAAAAAAGTCCGGTCAGGGTAGGGGCCGTCAAACAGGGCGGTCCGAGTACAGGGTACCGGTTCCCCTGCAATATATTATCCACCAGCTTCTCAGTTCAAGAAGTTCCACGGCCGCGTTGGATTGTTGCAGCAACAAGTTTTATTAGGCTGCACAGCCTAATATAACTTGTTGCTGCAACAATCCAAGGCATCCGTGGAACTTCTTGAACTGAGAAGCTGGTGGATAATTTATAAATATATATATTACCTACTGGCGGTCGCCAGTAGGTAGTTATAGTTAGGACCCCTTTTCCATAGGAAATCCGCAACATTCTATTTTGAATAACTTTGGCGCCGGTCGACGAATCCTCGCGAATTTCTCAAAATAGGTGGGGCGCTACGCTCCGCTCCTACCCTGAAAGTCTCGGGGGGATTCGTCAAGCGGGGGCTGAGATAAAAGGGGGGTCCCAAAACGCGTTTTTCCCATGCATTTTTCCATAGGACCTTTAGACAGGGCTACAGCCCGAACGGCTGAACAGAATTACTAGAAATTTGGCAGAGAGGTAGTCCTCAGGTCAAGGAAGTGCCTTTTGTAGGTTTGGTGTAAATCTGTTCAGTAGATTCTGAGAAAATAGCCTTTAAATCAATATATATATCTGAGCCAGCTTACGGTACGCTTACCGTAAGCTTACCGTACGCGTACGGTGGCGTGCGCGAGCGCGATTCTGATTGGCTCTTAGATCTTAGTAAACATTCGAAACAGCCGAAACCAGGAAGCGGCGGCCGCCATTTTCTCTCTCGCACTGAGAGCTAGGTTGTTAAATAAAACCAATAAACATATAAAGGGGCTGTTTAGACAGCTCCCACACACATAGCCATGTTGAGGGAGTCCCCAAAGACCCCCCAAGGCCAAAAATGCAATTTTTATTTTTTCGCTAATTTCGCCGATTACGCTTACCGTACGCGTACGGTAAAAAATGTAAAAAAAAAAAACACTATCCACACTCTCTCCCCACCCCCTGTGATTTTGGTGGCCGCAGGCCACCTAATGTGCAGGGCTTATTGGAGGTGTGAAAAACCACAATATTTTAAACAAAAATAATAAAAGAAAAAATTAACAACACTCTCTCTACCCCGTGTGCAAATGGTGCCCGAAGGGCACCATTTGTGCATGGCTTATAAAAATTACGAAAAATTAAAATATTACCTTTCAAAACGAAGTGCATCATATGTCCTCCATGTGCGCACGGTGCGCGAAGTGCATCGTGCGTACATGGCCCATCTAGCGTAACGTGGGCACGCGGTGCGCGTAGCGCACCGCGTGCCCACCGTGCGTGCACGGCACTAACTGCGTAAAGTGGGCGCGCGGTGCGCGAAGCACACCGCGTGCTTACTGTGCACACACGGTGCGCGAAGCGCACCGTGCGCGCACGGAATGAACTGCGTTAAGTGGGCGCGCACGCCACGAATGGCGTAAAGTAACTTAGCATTTAAAAAACCGTACAAATTCACTGAAAAAACCATAGGTTTCACACACATTATAGTTAGGAATTAGCATTTAAAAAACCTTGCAAATTCACTGAAAAAACCATAGGTTTCACACATGTTATAGTTAGCGGAAATTTTACTGATAAAAAACCAGTGAAATTCCCCCGTTATAGTTAGTGTAGGCAACTATAACTCACGCGACCGCAATCTTCTGCTGATGACATATGTGTCTTTATGAAAAAAAAATATTTGAAATATATGTATAGCTAAAAATGTATGGAAGAAGACATGGGCAAATAAGTGTCTAAATACAGTATTAGCATCAGCAGAGGATTGCGGTCGCGTGAGTTATAGTTGCCTACACTAACTATAACGGGGGAATTTCACTGGTTTTTTATCAGTAAAATTTCCGCTAACTATAACATGTGTGAAACCTATGGTTTTTTCAGTGAATAAATATATATATATAACCTACTGGCGGTCGCCAGTAGGTAGTTATAGTTAGGACCTAATTTCCATAGGAAATCCGCAACCTTCTATTCCCAATAAGTCTGGCGCCGGTTGACGAATCTTCGCAAAATTTTCCAAACTTTTGGCCAGCTCCGTTCCGCTCCGATCCTGAAAGTTTCGTGGTGATTCGTCAAGCGGGGGATGAGAAAAAAGGGGGGTCTCAAAACGCGTTTTCCCCATGCAATTTCCCATAGGACCTTTTGACGCAGCTACAGCCCGAACTGCTGAACGGAATTACACCAAATTTGGCAGAAAGGTAGACCTTGGTTCAGAGTCATGCCTTTTGCTTAAATGGTGTAAATCCGTTCAGTAGTTCCTGAGAAAATCAAAAGTAAAATCACATATATATCTGGGCGGAGCCTAACCACACATCTCATCGTGAGATCTGATTGGCTGTCAGCACTTCCTCCAAAAAGTGTTGGCAGCCATCTTGGGACCAATATACATGATAGCACCTCATTAAAAAGCATTGCAGTTAATAGAAGGTTTTAAGACTTTAGTTACATTATACATCATTTGTTGATGGTACCATACTCATTTTAGGAATTGTGGTATGTTCTAAGGTGATTTTACCATGTGAAAAAGCTTTCTGCTGGGATATATTATGAATCATGTTTGAGAGAAAACTATTTTCACATGCTTTTCCCACAGAGGTTTGGAAGGTGATCTATAAGCTAAACTGAGAGCATATTTTCTGCAAATTCACATTATCTTTCTTAGTCATGTGAGAATGAAGTCTGACATTCTCAGTAAAACATGTACATCCAACAAGGGCAGAGACTGTCAGTTGATTCCTTTGTGTTCTACTGCAGCTTCCCAGAGTGTTCCAAAGAACAACTAGAGCACCTACACTCCTACTTATGATAAACGTATGGCACACCTGAAGCCATCTTGATTGGAATAAAGTGGTAACTCTTAAAACATTTAATTTAAAAAGGAACAAAATGAGGGGGTTCATTTTGCCATAGAATGTATGATTAGTGCTGCAGAAAGAGAAATTAGGGCACATTTTGAGTGACTTCTCAAATCCTCTTCTATTTCATTAAAGAATACTGACATGCAGACTGAAACATGCACTTTCAATACCAGCAGCAGACTTCCCTGGTGAGCATTAGCTTTACTACATTGATCTAATGAGCACCTAGAGTGCTAACATTCTGAATTTATGGCAAATGTGTGCCACATCTGAATGCCTTCTTGATGGAATCAAAGTAAACAAGCATTGAAAATGCAATAGGTCTCGCCCTCGTTTAAGTTAAAGCAATTCTGTTCGTAATTAGGTGGCTTTTTAGCTTTGCTTGTATTAGAGTTTTTCAAACTTTCATGTACATACCATGCATATGTATGCATATATGTATATGGATATGTTTGCATGCATTTATATTTATATAGATATGCAAATTATATTTATATGTTTATATATTCACTGCAAAAAAAACATAGGTTTCAGAGACGTTATAGTTAGAAATTAGCATTTAAAAAACCTTGGAAATTCGCAGAAAAAACCATAGGTTTCAGGGGTGTTATAGTTAGCTGCCCATTTCACTCATACAAAACCATAGAAATTCCTCCGTTATAGTTAGTTCTGCTAACTATAACTCATGCACCCGCAATGCACTGCTGATGATGTCACATATTGCATCATTCATGACATGGTCAGTGACATCACTGATGAAATCACTGAGCACTGGAGGGAGCTTGAAAAGCTCAAGTATGACATGGAGAACCAGAAACTTGCAGAGGAGAATGCTTGTGCCTTGGAGGAAAATAAATTGATCTTGACACATGAATTGACCATGAGGGAGATGGACATCAAGGCCAGACAGGCAGAGTTCAGTACAAATGGTGGCAGCATACAACAGGTGCAAGGGTGTAAGATATATATTACCAAA
This sequence comes from Triturus cristatus, assembly GCF_964204655.1. NCBI lineage: Eukaryota > Metazoa > Chordata > Amphibia > Caudata > Salamandridae > Triturus > Triturus cristatus. The sequence continues at coordinate 834,959,465 of NC_140588.1, read as the reverse complement.
GACCTAGTGGAGAATTCCAGAAGGAGGGCGACATTTATGCTTGGTTAGCATCTTATAAGGGAGCACTGCTTATTAATAAGGTCCCTGAAGAGCAGTGGGGGAGGGCCTATGGAACCACTTTGAGGCCAATGGGAGGAACACCCTGACACATTTGGAGGAGACGGGTGTTCTGGCCTCCCTCAATATGAAGGAGGCTATATGCCTCAGGTATGGGCTCACACCTGAGCAGTACGGGTAAACGTTTAGGTCTTTCAAGATGCTTGAATCTAAAACATGGGTGAATGTGTAAATCTGTTTTTTACGAAGCACTGGATGGTTGTATAAAGGGCAGCAAGGTAACTGATTACCAGAGGTTGTGCAATCTGATTGGTTGGGAGCACTTGAGTAGTCCTGGTGTTCCAGAGCTGTGCCAGCATCTGATGGATAGTAAGCTGACTGACCCCAGGAAGCTTGCTCAGGAAGGCAGACCACTGGACTAGTACCAGGGTCCACAATGGGTATATGGGAAACACAGCCAAGGGTGGGCAGGGTACCCAGCAGAAGAGTGGGAGGGAGGAGCTAACCTAAAGGAGTCCTCTAAAGGGCCCCAAAATAGTTCCCAGGGTAAATATTCCCAGCCCCCAGTGGTAAGAAGCCATGACCTCATAGGGGTAGGCCAGACAACAGGGGTTCCTGCAAATGTTATGCATGTGGTCAGTAGGGTCACATGCAGAATGTTTCCAAGTGCCCCAAGATACCACTAGCACCCACTGGTGCACTGTCACTGGGGTTAGTTAGTGTAGTGCTGGGGGAGATGGTCTAGGAAACTTGCCGGCTGGATAACACTAAAAAGTACCTGCAGTGGGTGACCATCAATGGGAGGAGGGAGGAAGCTCTGAGAGACACAGGAGCCAATGTGACATTTGTCAGGTATCAATGGGTGTCTGAGGAGCAGGTTAACCCCAATGTACTATACCATGTAGATGCTGCAGACAACTCAGAGTGCCTTTGTAGGGTGGCACAGGTTCCCTTTGAGTGGCGGGGTCTCAGATCCTTTGAAGGTTGTGGTGAGTCCATCTATGCCTGTAGACTCTCGCTGGGCAATGACCTGGAGAGTTCCCATTGGAAGGAGGTAGAAAGCCAGGCTCATTTGTAGATGCTGGGTCTGCCTGAGTGGGCGTGTGTGACCACTCTGTCAATGGCAGTCAGTAAGGGAGATCAAGAGGAGCTGAAGCCTTAAACAGTGGCCAAGGTGTCTGCCATAAAGAGGAGGGAGAGGGGGAATGGGAAACCCACACCAGAAGATTCCCATGGTCCTGGAACAGGCAGACCGTAAGGGGGTGCCCTAGAACTTACAGGGGAGCAACTGGCCAAACTGGGAGACCTACCTGCGCTGACCCATTGGCAGCAGGAAGCGGTCCCTCCTGGTAGGAGTTCTGCAAGGCACAGATGGAGTGCCCTACTCTTGTTAGTTTGCGACAACAAGTGGCAGACCATACAGCAGGTGATCAGTCTGGATCACATTGGATTTATTGGGCGAACAGTCTCCTTTATAGTGAGCTTAAGATTTCTGAACCTGGGTCAGCCCGTGAACTGGTGGTACCCCAGTGCTTCAAGACCTTTCTACTGGGCCTAGCTCATCATGTGCCTTTGGCAGGAAATCTGTGGTGCAACAAGACCTTTAACATGCTTGCCATCCACTTCTTTTGGCCCCAAATGTGAAAGCCCACTGACACTCATTGTAGGACTTGCCAGACTTGCCAGGCAAGGGTCAAGAGTGGATGGAAGTATAAGGCTACCCCCAAACCTTCCCTGTGGTGAGCACCCCTTTTGAGTGGGTGGGCATTGATATTGCTGGCCACTGGAACCGAAGACAGCCTTAGGCAACAAGTATATCTTGGTCTTGGTGGAAATGACACCCTGCACCCAGAAACTGTCCCTCTCAGGACAATCATGGCCCCTGTGGTGAGGCGTGCATTGATGGGGATCTTTCCTAAAGTGGGGTTCCCCAGAGTGGTGGTCTCTGACCATGTTACAAACCTCATATCTAGGTATATGACATCATTGTGGGACAAGTGCAGAGTGATGTTCAAATTCACCACTCCTTACCATCCCCAAGAAAATGAGTTGATTGAGAGATTCAACCGAACCCTAAAAGAGTGTTATAGATCCCATGAGACAGAAGTGGATGTCTTCATGCCATGCATGTTGTTTGGCTACAGGTAGGTAACACAAAATCATTAGGGTTCAGTCCCTTTGAATTGCTTTATTGGCACACTGTGAGAGGGCATCTCAGTCTGGTGAAGGAGGGCTTGGAGAAAACTCCTGGTAAGACCCCCTAAGATATATTCAGGTATATGCTGGCCAGACTCAGCACTTTAGAAAACTTGCTCAGGCAAACCTGGAAGCCAGCCAGGAGGAGATGAACTTATGGTAAAACCAGAATGCCACTCTGGTTGAGATTCAGCCCGGCCAAAAAGCATGGGTGAAGGCACCAGTGGAGCCGTGTGCACTCCAAGACAAGCAGACTGGGCCATTTGAAGTGATGAGTGCAAGCATGAAGTAAGCTACTTGGTGAACTTGCAGACTCCTAGGCACCCTTTGAGGGTCTTGCATGTGAATGTCCTCAAACCTCACATTTAGAGGTCTGAAGTGACAATGCTTCTGGCTACAGATGATGGAATTGAAGAGGAGAGTGAGCCTCTTCCTGCACTCTTGTCTGCCATGGAACATGATAGTTACAAGTAAACAGTGGTCCTCAAATGATTTAAGGAATAATGGTGAATAAATATAGTACAGAATCGAAAGTATATTAAGGAAGTCCAGCCGGACAACCAATTTAATTCTTCAAAGAAGTGCAAACAATATTCAACAGCAAAACATATGTGGGACACAGTCCTGCATCCGTTGGGAAAGAAAGACATTTACATGACAAACAGACATTTCAGGCAAGGCAGAGGAGCTTATTTATAAAATCCGATGTTATAAGCTTATTCCGAGCAAACAGTGCACTTTTTTACACATGGGTTATGTGCAAGCTGTTTGGACTAGAGTCGACGACATTTCGATCCTATTTCGAGGATACAAGGATCATCATCAGGACGTTAGTATGTACGAGCCTGGTAAAGATAAGAAATTGCCTGTAGGGAAATGGGAGATGAAGTGAGAATAGAGAAAAGGGAGAAAGAGGAAAAAATTAGATCTCGAATAAGGCAGCTACGGTAATTTCGCCATAAGAGTGCACAGTACACATGCCGATGTGAGTGCATGCGTATTAAAAAATGGCAGTGGTTTGAACCACAACGGGTGAAACGGGCGAGCAGCGTGTTTGAAACCGGGGGGGGTTTCCAGGACGTTTAGGGTGAAGGAGGCAAGCATTAGAATTGCGCCGAAGGAGGGGTGCTGTGAACGGTGAAGTGGACACTGATGAGCCAATCACTGCATGACGGTGTGTTTTGAGTACAAATACTGCATACATTGCCTTTGGGATAAGCCTCTCTGCTCGTGCCAAGCTCACAAGGGGCTGAGCAGGGGTTATATAAAGTGTGTATCCCCCTTATCCTGACTAGAAACAAGGGTCCCTATTTGGACAAAGGTACATAACTCTGCCAACTAGAGACCCCCAGTTCCTACAAGGATATATAGGGAAACTTGTACTTAATAAGGGAGGATATATTCCTCTTCACCATTCATGAGGGCAAATGGATCACGCTTCAATGCAGACTTTTCTGCAGCGGGATTATACCAGTTGAAATTTTCATCCAGAAAAATCAGGCCAAGTGTTCCAACGCTTGTGGGAACGTGCACACTTGTAACCAGCCTGAAAGTGGGAAAAAAGATTCATCACAACACCTTTACCGCCCTTGATACACTGGCACTAGCTAGGACTGAAGCAAGAGAAGCAAGGTATCGTTCACAAAAACAAATCTGTCGGACCAGAGATAAACTAATAAGCATTGCTACATTGAAATCAGTGGGGAAGAGTGAAGTAATTTCCAACACAGGTTCATCAAAGAAAAGTAGGTTTATTTGGAGAAGACAGCTTAGACATCCACAGCTGACAGTAACATTCCTTAACTCCCAACCGCTTGTATGGAATCTCCATGGAATGGAATGCAAATGACATTCTGATACCATGGATATTCTTAGGTTGGAACACCACACACCTTCCCCCCATTAAAAAAAAAACGACAATACAATACAGAAAGGAAAACAGGTAATAAACAATTAATATTGAACAAAATCTTTCATTTTGACAGGAGTATGCTTAATGCAAGAGCTTTTCCTTAATTAAATCACACGAATCTCAGATTCAGGAATATTATCACAGGGTTCAGTTGTATTGTCATGAAAAATTTGAACTTGGCATAGAAATATCATATGTGTCTAAATAACTAGAACCATCATCATTCTCTTCACTAAATTTAGAGACAATAGGTTGATAAACCACTTGTCAGCTTACAAATCTACATAAGGATATGCGTCGAAAATTACTAATTTTTCCCCATCTACTCTTACTGCTTTGCTTAAAACTCCCAGTACTTTAACAGGATCAGACCACCTGGCCCACTTCTTGCCAGAAAGCCCACCAAACTTGACACGTACAAAATCTCCCACTTTAATCTTGGAACCAGAAAACTGATGCCCATGAGAAATTGTCATTCATCTTCTCTTGGTATTTCTGGACACGCTCCCTAACTTGAGAAAGATCCAAAGTGGAATCATAAGAATTTTTCACCTTCAACCACCAAGGCAAGAGCTTGGAACCAGGTTTTCTTCCTCGTAACATCTCAAACGGAGATAGACCAGTAACAGAATTGGGATGCGATACTCCAATACGGTAGCACGTAAAGCCTTTTTCCATTCAAAACCACTTTTTATAGCAAGCTGGATAGATTCTTTAACAACTCTATAAAAGCCGTTCTACCTGGCCATTGGCTTGTGGGTTATAACTGACACTCTTTTGTGCAAAATGCCACATCTTTCAAGGAATAAATCAAACTCCTTGCTAATAAATTGTGGACCAGTGTCAGAAATTAGCTCTGCAGGCAACCCCTCATGGCAAAAACTTCATCTAAAAATTCAATGTTTTGAGTTGCAGTAAACTTATCTACAATCTTCAACTCAGGCCATTTTGAAAAATAATCTATTAAAACTAAAGCATAAACATCCTTATTGAGAGACAAACTAAGAGGACCAATAATATCAATACCCAGCTTCCTCCAAGGACCTTGAACATACTCAATAGTAGTGACATCCACAGACAGTGGTTTGACTGATTTGTCACTTTTAGAACAAGGAAGACACTGTCTGACCCATTAGTCTACCATACTATCAACAATAGGCCACCAGTATAATTCTCTAATGCGTCTTTTGGTGCTGGACATACCCATGTGGCCTTCATGAGCCATGGTCAAAATTCTTTCTCTAAGTTTACAAGGAGGAACAGTTTTATTCCCTCTTGTTATAATACCTTGAGAAAACATGAGCTCATCCTTGATTTTGCAAAATGAAACAAGTTTGCCACTTTGAAGAACCAGAACCTTTTGGACCTGGCGGCGCAGGGTACGCCCTCTGTCTCCGGAGTTCACCTGCTTCGCTACACAGAGACACGGGACATTCTGTCGGCATTGGAAGATTGGATTTATTTAGCTGCAGCTAGTACAGTTATCCTAGAAGTACACAAAGTAGGTTCTCAGGAGACTGCCACTTCACTCTGTGGTGCATCAGATTAAATACTATACAATACATAATCATTTACGAGACACACTCCCCAAGCATAGAAGGAAAGAGCCAATAGGGTAAGTGGAAAAACAAAGTGGAACCAATAAGAAAGGTTCGAAAACAGAAATATCAGATGACTCGAAGAGACCTCATCTCCAACTGTGTTTGTCATCCCACCCCCGAACTAATTCATTAACAGATTATAACTAACTTGCAGGTGGTGAGATACGCTTGTGTGTATTGGAGGACAGTCATGACACAAGAGAATGCTAGCAGGAGACAGTGAAGGCCAGTCGATAGGATATGATCAGGAAAAATTAGTGTGAGCCTACAGATAGTTGAAACAGGGATTAGGAAAGCCAGACAAGGATTAGTGTACTAGGCTAGTCCAAACACCAGCTTCGCAAATAAGGCCGAGGACGTATTTCGACACCAAGCTACGGGAAAAGCAGAATAGACATCGTTCGCCGTGCTGCCTGAGTGATGGCAACACAAAATGGTGGCGGGCCACAAAATGGCGGGTCGATTCGATCGTGATCGAAAATCGAAGTTCCTCAGACCCTCCTTTTGCCAGAACTCAGGCAAGATAGACTCATGTTAATCTGAGTCCACGTCAATAGCCATGAGATCATCGAGCTGTTGCTGTAACATCATTCTTATGTTTTCGGTTACCGGTGGTTTGGGTTTTGGGATGCACAGAGTAGCACAGAGATCACAGATAGCGGGACCACAGTGCATACAGAGGCAGCAAGAAAATACAATGGTCAAGATTATTCCAAGGAATGTCAATGCTTTCCAACCCCATTTGGACAGTAGTCCCCACAACCATTCCGTTAAAGACCAATCTCCTTCGTCCTGATGAATAGACTCGGAGATTATGTGCAACTTGGAGATAGCTTGGTATACTGTCGGAGCGTCATTAGGAATGAAAATACAGCAGCTTGACCCGATCAATTTACATACTCCACCACGGTCGGCAAGAATAAAATCTAAGGCAACTCGATTTTGTAAGGTCATAAGACGATCCGCCTGTAGTTCCGCCGTGATATTACTCAAGGCTCCTACAGTGATGTCTATTGTAGTCTCTACGACACGGACCAGCTGCCTCATATTTCTGCTGTTGGCCATTGGACCCCAGAAGGGAAGGAAACCTTTAAGGAAATCTCCTCCCTCTTGTCCCGCGGTGTCTTTTGAGTCAATAATTCCTCGGCTGAAACGGGTTCGGTGATAATTGGCAGAAGCAGTGTAAGTAGGAGGAAGAAGGAAGGCTATGTAGCAAGTACCAGAGAAACCCGTTGGTAACCAAGTATAAGCTCTATCATAGCAAATGAAATAGGTGCCTTGAGACGGTACTAGAGGAGGCGAGTTTTGAGAGGAATAAATGTACGTGTAGGAACAGTTACTCTTTTGTGCAGCGTCAGAAGAACGATCGTTTATCTGTAAACAGAAGTTACCTTGATGCGGTATAGTCCAGATTGGCGAGGGTTTTCCCTTTCCCACTTTATTATTAAGACTCGACATGTATTGGGTGACGTTCCAATTGGTGTATGCTTTCCTTTCGTCAATGGAAATTTTGCTGTTCTCCATGATTTTAGCCATAACTACCATACCCTTAATCAAGGAACTATGACTAAAATCCGGATAATTAATTTGTGAAGTAACGGACAGTCTGAATTTGCTTTGATATGCATTGGAGAAAATAACGAAGAATGCCCAAGCAGAACCCTCATAGGAAAAAGGAAGAACTAGATATGGGATTCCTTTCTCGGTGGTATGTGGCATAAGACCACCTACCCAACAATCAGTTGTGTTGACCACTAATTGATTATGGTGTAATAGTTGGACAAAGGAATTGTTGTAATACTCGGTTCTTCTGACAAGTTCATGTGAAGGAAAAGTATGAAAGAGATGTGGAGAGATAGTAGAAGCAGGCAAAGAGGAAGAAGGGGAGGTATTTCTCGGCTGCAAAACATAAACTATCCAACCAATATTCGCCAAAGCAATACATAATGATATTAAAACACATAGAGTTATACTAAAATGACTGTACATTACTTTACAATATGTTTTCTTCATTTCATTTCTTCTTTCTTTATTATTTGGTGTAGTTTCCATTTTTACTAGTGGATGCTCACGGCAATCTTCCTCAATCACTGAAGTCACGATGCTCTACCGTCCTATGACACTGAGGATCCTGCAGACCTATTGTCACTACTCAGGTCGTGACTGTTGGACTTGGCCCTTCTGGCAGGTTCACCCCTGAACTTTTTTTTGCTTTTTACTGATGACTTGGCGTGGTGATTTTTTGGTTTCCTGCGCACTTTCCCTGTGTCCCAGGGTAAAGTGCGTGCGTGCTCTGAGTGCATGTGGTGAGATAGGCCTGCCCTCCCATAGGAATGCATGGGGAATGTATGTGTCCCTAGTAGTTCCTGATGCGTGGGGTGTGCAGGCCCGAGTTTGGTATGTGCGGACTCGTGGGAGTGAATGCTGCGCGATGATGTGTGCGGCGTGCAGGTACCTAGTGTGGAAGTGCCACTTCTAGAAGTGGGCACTTCTGTGTGCAGTGTGTCTGTCGCGTGATTGGCTGGTCATGTCATGTGACGGGCTAGGGATTCCCCAGAGTCAGGATGAGTCACCCAGTGGTGAATGGGGAGATCAGCAGCTAGATGGGTGGGAGGAGTACACCTGGGTCCTGAATAGGACAGGGTTTTCCACACACAATGCTGGCCCCGCCCCCTGCGGTGCGACTGACGACCCTAGCCCTGCCAATGAATAGAGTGAGGGGCTGAGCACATCAAGGGTGCTCCCCAACCAGCTGCGACTGGTTTTCCCCCTCACCCTGAACCCAGAACAAAGGGGTTTGCTGTATAAAAATGGGGCTGTGTCCCCACAGAAACTGTTCTCTGCTGATCCTAACTGAGGGGGCCTGCTGCTGCTGCTGGGCGCCAGGAGAGACCGCCACTGGGGACTGCCTCCCTGCCTGGAGGGCCCTGTGAGCTGGCCCCTGGGCCCAGCCCTCGCCCCCTGCCTACCTAGGACTTTTCCTGGACTTTTCACCTGCAGCGTCTGGGAAGCGCTGTATTTCTCATCCTACGGAGCGCTGTGTTGTGCCCCAGGAGGCCTGCTGGGGGCCTGCAGCGCGAAGCTGCACAGTGTGTGGACCCCCCTGATCGGGATTGCTTTAAAGCGGGTGCCCATCCCGCGTTTTCACCCCATCGCGAATTTTATTAATAGCGGGTGCCCACCCCGCATTGTTGTGCTCGTTGGCGGGTGCCCACCCCGCTTATTCCTGTATTTTAATTACGGGAGCCTACCCCGTATTCCTGCCACCGAGAACACAGGGCCGCCACGCTGCCTGCGGCGACCCGGAAGCAGTCAGGGAAACCCTGATCGTGGGCGGGGCTTTTCGACGCGCCCCCGGAAGTAGCCGGGCCTCCCGTGAGCCGGGGGAGACCCGGGTCACTGCTACAAGAGAGGCGGGAGCCCACCCCGCTCTCACGACCGGAGAAGAATCCAGGCGAGGCTCCTGTGAGAAAGGTGGAGCCCCGCGTGGTCAAGTGCCGCATCGGAGGAGTACGGGAGCCCACCCCTTCTCCCACAGCAGGAACGAGGAAGTCCCGGGTCCCAGGAGGGGGCCCAGGCGAAGTGAAGTGCGTGCGGTGACTGCCCCACCGCCTTAGAGGAGAGCCCACGTGCAGCTGCAGGAGTCCGGTGAGTGGGGCTCCACTCTGACCTTGTTGGGGGCATTGGTAGTGAAGAGTCTCCTGAGCGGCCCCCCGCCTGATAGGGGGGGGGTGCTCCAACGAAGGGGCAGTATTGGGTTAGAGCGCCTGTGGCGCTCCATCGTGGGGGCATATCATTTTAGAGCGCTCGTGGGGCTCCAACACCCCGCATTGTTTGATTCCGAGCGCTAGTGCGCTCCAACGAGGCATAATTGGAAGATCCCTGACAGGCTCTACCGGGGCACATTTGTTCACGAGCCGTGAAGGCTCCAACTCGGCATTTTTGTGTTCAGAGCCCCGTGGCTCCAACGTCGGGGGCCATATTTTAATAGAGCCTTGAAAGGCTCTAGGGGGCAGTTCATTTGTTGTTTTAAACCCACGAGGCGCCCCCATTGTCGTGACCCTAGAGGGCTCCAAAGGCACAGTGGTGCCCACGCTCATTTTCTCCAGCTGCCCAGCACTTAGTGGGCAGCTGCAACGTTTAGGTTGTACATTGTGCGCCTGGCTTGCGCAGCCTGCGCAGTCCAGCCCTGACTTTGTGGACGACGGGCGTTTGAGCCCCTGAAAGGCCAGGTCGGCCTGGAGACAGTTTTGCTGTGTCGTGCCCTCACCTAGGGTACCTGTTGATGTTTACATATGTATTTTTGCGCCTGCGCAATGCCTTTATGCTATGTTGATTGCTAGCTGTACCTATGCGTAGGGGAAGGTCTTTCCTAGTGTAGGTTGTGCTTTTATGCGTCATGTGCCTTGTGTTTGCACCTCTGAATATGTTTATGCGTCATGTGCTTTGCTTTACACCTCTGAATGTATTTTACGCATCATGTGTTTATGTGCTTAGACCCCTACAGGTAGAGTGATACTTAGGTGGTTGTTTTTCTCCTAGTACAGGTGGTACTGGTGAGGTCCTGATTCCCTGCGCAGTACTTTCCTAAGGTGGTTAGGGTTGCGTAGGTGGTGCTTTCTGGTTATCAGGAGTTACTGATTGTGTGTTATATATGTTATTGTGTGCTATGTTCTAAAATATTATTCCTACGTTCTAAGTGCTATTTCTACAAAGTGCTAATTCCTGACAGTGGTCCATGTGGCCCTGTCCCCTGTATATATAATCCCTTGTAAATTCTGCCCGTGCCTGTTGGCACATTGTAAAGTGTGTTTTCATCTAATGTGTTGTGTATAATACAAAGGTTAATTTTATATAATACCTTGTGTGGAGTTTCCTTTGTGGTGGGCCTTGGGTGTTGTTGCTGGGTGCGCGCGCAAACGCTTTACACATCGCCTCAGAGATAAGCCTGACTGCTCGTGCCAAGCTACCAAGGGGGTGAGCAGGGGTTATCTTTGGCGTGTAACTCCCCAGCCCTGACTAGAGTGGTGGTTTCTGCCTGGCTTTGGCGCAAGCCTCAGCCAACCAGAAATCCCATTTCTAACAGTGACCTAGACTCCTACCGTGACCCTGCAACCTAAACAGAACACTACACAAGGGAGAAGAAAGTCTCAATTGTTCTTTTGCCTGGGCCTGAGGTTGTAGCGTTCCTTCCCCAGAACACTCTGATCTTGAAACAATGTTCTTGGTTCAGTTGTATTCAAGCGATGATGCGTTGGAATTGCTTTTTGTAAAATGTCGTCGTCCTCTTTCTCAGACAATGTCCCATTCAGGTGTGCATCGCTAAAGGGTACAAATCGTGGAACTGTTTCGCCTTCACAGTCACCAATCCCTCTACGAACCCACTGATCAAAAGGCAAAGGCAAAGGTACTTTCTTGCAATGCACACCGTGAATTCAATTTTTCTTTCCTTCAACTTTAACTGCTGTCCTTGTTGTTAAAAGGACCATCCGAGGCTCCCGCCACCTGGGCTGCAGATTGCTGGACCTCTGAAAATTCTTCACACAGACCCATTCACCTGGTCGGATAGAATGACCTGGGTCTGCGGAAGCCTCTGGCAGAGCACTCTGAACCTGTTGATGGAGAACACGCAATTTAGTTGTAAGGTCATGCAGAAAATCAATCAACATTGGATAGGGCAAGTCGGAGAATTTTTTAGGGCGAGGTATTCCCCATAAGATTGGCCGGACGGCCAAATACCACTTCATAAGGGCTAAGTCCCAAACAAGAGTGTACTGCAGTTCTGGTGGATAGCAGAGCTAACGGCAAAGCATTTGAGTCCCGTACTTGCTTGAATCTTTGCTAATTTCAACTTCAAAGTTCCATTGTAACACTCTACTAAACCCGCTGATTGTGGATGATTTGCTGCGTGGAACTTTTGTTAGATTCCAAGACCTGCACAAACTTTCTGCATGACTTGGCCAACAAATTCGCTCCCATTGTCACTCCAAACAATGCGCGGCAAACCAAACCTGGGAAAGAACTCTTTTAGTAGAAACTTAGCTGTGGACAAAGCTGTATTATCTTTCAAAGGATATGCTTCTATCCACCTCGAAAAAGCACATACTACCACCAGAACATATTTGAGGTTGTTGCATCGATCCATATGAATGTAATCGATTTGCAACACTTCAAATGGGTATGTCGGAGGAGCAAAGTGACCTGCTGGAGTTGGGGTTCCCTTTCCTGGATTATCATTAGACAAATAATACAATGCTTTACTACATTGTCTGCACATTTTGGGATATTCTCGTTTTGCCACACTGGGGCCAAAAGTTTACAAATGCCTTTTGCACTAAGGTGAGCTGGACCATGAGCCATAGTAACCACTGGAAGTACATAAGCATCCGGTAACAACCAACGTTGATGTTCGGATAATTCTATCCAACAACCCATCTCATCCAACATTCCCATACTTTCTCTCCACTTGCTCAACTCTCTTTCTGAAGCCTCTTTCTGAATCGCTTTCACGCTTTCCACTGTATTCTCACACATTCCTCTCTCTCTGACCCAATTTGCAGGACCTGCCATATACATTCAACTCGTTGAATCTCTTGCTGTTTTCTTTGCTGTTTCATCAGCAAATGCATTTCCTCGTCCAACATCAATCTTCTTGTGTGCACTACACTTCACTATCACTATTTGGATGGGTAAAGCAAGTGACTCAAAGAGATCAGTCACTAACTGACCATGCTGTATTTTGGTGCCATGTGAAGTTAGGAATCCCCTTTCCTTCCAGAGACGCCCAAAACTGAACGCGTCACCAAAGGCGTACTGACTGTCAGTGTACACGTTCACTCTTTTCCCTTTCGATAATACACAAGCTCTCGTCAGTGCTATCAACTCTGCTGCTTGCGCTGAATTGTGTCTAATGCGTGCAGTTTCCACAATCGTATGTAAGGTAGTTACAGCATAGGCTGAAACCGTATCTCCATTAGGCATTTTGAAACAAGAACCATCTACCCATAGAGTCCCATCTGGATTCTCTAACGGTGTGTCTCTCAGGTCAATTATTGCTTTTGTCTCTTGCTCAGTACGGAAGAAACAATCATGCTGATCCTCAACACTCTCCTCATTTGGAAGGGGCAACAAAGTAGCTGGATTCAGGGTATTACATCGTTTGATGTGTACGTGACTAGCCAAAAGCGTCAGCTCGTAACCAGTTAAACGTGCACTCGTAAGATGCTGTGTTTTCGTTCTGTTTAGCAAAGTATCTACTGCATGTGGCACCATGACAATGAGAGTGTTATCTAACACCATTCCAGCAGACTGTCGGATAGAAATTGCAGCGGCTGCTGTGGCTTTGAAACAACTGGGTAATGCTTTAGCTACGGGATCTAATGTAGCCGAAAAATAAGCACATGGCCGCTGTCTGTCTCCAAATTGCTGTGTCAAGACCGACAACGCACAACCTTCTCTCTCGTGAACATACAGCGTAAAAGGCTTAGTGTAATCTGGAGTGCCTAGTGCAGGAGCAGAACAGAGAGCAGTGCGTAAATCAGTGAAACTCTTTTGGCACTCATCGGTCCAAAGAAGGGGCTGAGGCGTATCTTTTAAAGTGAGTGCTAACATAGGTTTGGCGATCAAAGAGAAGTTAGGGATCCACTGTCTACAATATGAATTGATACCCAGAAAAGCACGTACTTTCCTTTGTGTGGATGGTACGGACATTCGTGCAATCGCTTGAATTCGTTCTGGCGTTAGTCGCCGTCCCTCCTTTGATAGGAGATGACCCAAGTAGGTAACCTCTCGACAAACATACTGTAGTTTGGAAGGTGATACCTTGTGATTCAGCTTAAACAAATGGCGTAACAGTGCAACAGTGACATCTTTACAAATCTCTTCTGAATCAGCGGCTACTAACAAGTCATCCATATACTGGATGAGAGCAGCACCAGACGGCAAATGAAAACTATCAAGATGACATTTCAAAGCTTGGCTATAAATGGAGGGACTTTCACAATAGCCTTGGGGTGCGTGCTTAAATCGGAAGCTTCGGCCTCCAAGAGAAAAAACAAAAATGTCCCTACTCTCTTCTGCAATGGGAATACTGAAGAAAGCATTCTTTAGATCGATAACAGAAAAACAAGTCGCTGTGGACGGTATCATAGTCAACAAGGCAGTGATATCTGGAACAACAGGGAATTGTGGAATCACAATTTTGTTTACTTCTCGCAGATCAATCACAAACCGGTACACAGGAGGTTGAGAAGGATCAGTACGTTTAAGAACAGGAAGGATAGGACTATTGCATGTGTTACCTCTCGTTTCTTCAACCACATCCTTCCGAATTAGGTCATGAATGATTTCCAAAACGCTTTTTCACCTTCAGCAGAAATTCTATACTGTGGGATACGTAGTAATTCAACATTGGGCTTGAGAGTAACAAAATAAGGCGGTATCTCAATACAACCCACATCATTCGGACCTGTGGCCCAAAGTGCTGTTGGAAGAGAAAGCAACTCAGGAGGAAACTGATCTTTGGACAGATACATTGGGAGATCAACTTCTGACCTAGAGTGAGATGTACACCAGAAGGAGAACAATATATTGTAGCATGCATTCTTTTCAATCGGTCTAGACCCAACAAATTCTCACCACAACCATTCGTCAACAAAAGTGGAGCTTCCAAATCGTAAGGACCAACTGAAATAGGCAAAGGGCAAGAAACCAGATTGCGAACAGGGGCGCCAGAGAATCCTACAGAAACATTTGTTAAGCCAGACAAAGGAGCCCCAGGGAGTTTGGAATGAATGATAGAACTTCTCATTGCTCCAGTATCCAGAAGAAATGGCTCTGATGCACCCATTGTAGTGACGTTAACATAAGGACCATTTTGATCTACTGGGATTGGCACAACTCCTCTACTTTGTCCATGGCTGTCCTAGTTGGCATGAAGACTCTCATTCTCGCTTTCAATATAATGGTCTTCATTATAATACTGAGTAGATCGCACATTCTGCTGATCAAAGTAGTTCATGGAATTGGGAGAAGGAAGGGCACACTATTCTTGAGTTAACACACCTCGACCTCTACCTCTGTTTGCTGACTGGAGGCCAGCACGACCTCGTGGAGCAGATAACGCTCCATTGTGCTGCAATAAAACCGGACAACTACTCTTAAAATTACCTTCATCTCTACAATAGGCACATTGATTAGGACCTAACAAAGGTCGCGGAATGTATGGCTCAGTTTTCTGATACAACCTCTGAAGCTGCGGTGGCTGTTGAGTCTGAGGCTGAACATAACGTGGAGGATAAGCTTGCTGCAAGAGAATCTTCGTCTTTAAATCTTTCGTCTTTTTCTCTTGTTTTTCTTTTTCTTCTTTATCCCTATTCTCATAATATTGTGCAGTAGCCAATATCTGAGCAGAAGATGAAACAGCCCAAGAACTCTCTGAATCTTTTAATTTGTGTGACAGCTCGGGAAGCAAATTGAATACAAATGTATCCACAAATTATCACTGTCCACCCTCGGTAGCCATGTCCTGACCACTGTGATCGATAAATGTCTCCTCAAAATGAGTAAATAAGTCAGAGACGCTTTCATCTTTCTTTTGCTTACATGCTGCTAACTTATCCCAATTAACTCTCAGTGCAGGCATCATAGTTTTCATTAACGTAATGATTCTACCAGGAAGTTCCGAGATCAAAGCGTCAGGCTTTGCGCCACCCACTTGGTCTCTATCTGTATCAGCTATAACATTCCAAGTAGCACCTAGTTCCTGTGCGTGATCCTCTCTACGAATCTTAGCCCATATTGTCTGTGGGACGACATTACCCATCAAGATATCTATGTCTGCTAAATTCATAACACAAGCACCGATTGTCTGCGATAATTCTTTGTAATAACCTGCAGGGTTCTTACGAGGATCTGGTAGAGTCTGCTTAAGAGCCAAAACTTCAGATCTCTTCGATGGCACATGTACCCATATACGCTGGAAATGAGCAGGAATAGCTGGATTAGCACCTACTCCCGCAACCTCTTCCTTCCATACTGGAGGAACCTCTCTCATAGGGTAATTTTTCGACGTCAGTTTAACCAACGGATCGGAATCAAGAAAAATCTGAGAAAACAATAAGGATCTATGAGAGATAAGTGTCCTTACTGCTTCCTCGACTTTGGAACCTACAATAAGTCCTTTCTCAAAATCAGCTTGAACATCTAACAGATCTTGTGAGATCGGACTCGAACTCACATCTTCCCATTCTTTAATGAGAATGTCGCACATTACATTAAAAACATATCTCTGCGTAGCCGCATTCCATTGCAAAAAGGTAGGCAAAATATCAAGCACACTATATTGTGGACCCTTCTTGATCCATCTTCGTGCAAGAGAGTCTAGCTTCTCTCGTTCCTCAAAATCTGGAAACTGACTACGAGATTGTCTTCGAGCAAAAGCCGGAGACACATTAAAAGCTCCAAAAAAAGGAGATAGAATACTAGTGACAGAATCTGTGAGACGCTTACGCACAGATGGTGAATTAGACATTAGAACTGGAGACAGAGTATTAGGAGAACAAACAGGGGAAGAACTAGAGATTGCAGGAGGAGCAGAAGGCAAGGGAGAGCTAAGATCAGGAGATGAAGGTAAAGAAGTTGAGACTAATGGTACAACCGGCAAGGGTGGTAGTACTGGAGGAGGCAAATGCTGAAGAGCCGGAACAGGCGGAGGTATTACCAGCAGCTGAGCAGGCTGTAACGGCTGAGGCACATTGGCATTTTGCGCATAAGGTGGAGGCAACCTTAATAAATGAGACATTAGGGGATTCTCTTCTATATCTTTCTTATTATCAGAAGGAGAAACAGGCAACACCGGATAGCATTCATCTACAGCCATACGATGTTGTCTTTCTGAAATTTCAGTCGCTTTGTCAATTTCATCATTTTTGAACTGTTGGGCAGCCTGTATAATTGTCATACCCTGTGCTTTCCTATCTCGTTTTGCTTGTTTAATTTCTTTCTGTTTGGCTTCCTTACGCCAAAGGCGGAAAGAGTCAAACATTGCCGGCCGGGCTTTTCTTTTAAATAATACTGCTTCCAAATTGTCTAGCACATCAGGGTCAAAACTACCGTTCTCTGGCCATTTGAGAAAACTATCTTTCTCCGTGTATCGAGTCCATGTCTCGTTAAAGGCAATGGGGCTGATACCATGTTTCGAATAGAGCTCATATGTGGGAGTTCCAACCGAAGGAATCGGACAAGAGTCCTCAAGTCGGGAGTCCCTATTACAACCAAGACAACAAATTCTTCCAAACTTAGTCAGACCAGGCATTTTGAAATGCCTCTGGACTGTTCACAAGCTTCAAGGGAGTAAAACTCAGTTTACGCAGTACAAATGCACTTACCCTCGGTTTTAGTTTTTGCCAAAGCTAAATCTAAGAAACCTAAGGACATAAAACAAAGAACCAAATTGTGGGCGCGACCCACGAAAATACTTAACTAAGGACGTCTTCTTCCACCAAAAGAGGCCCGTCTATCGTCTCGCCTTACCATACATCATCAAAGGAATGGGCCAAAGCAGGGCGGCAGTCAGGGCAGTGGTCGTCAGTAGCCGTCAGGAAGGAGTAACCGCGCTGCAGAAGACCTTCGGACCACTTTCGACATACAGGGGTCGCTTAGTGTGGCTCACGAACCCTCCGGAATTTTCTTGCGGGGTTCCTCACGACCTTCGAGCAGAACCGGTACCACTGAAGCCGCCCCACGAGGGGCGCCAATTGAAGAACCAGAACCTTTTGGACCTGGCGGCGCAGGGTACGCCCTCTGTCTCTGGAGTTCACCTGCTTCGCTACACAGAGACACGGGACGCTCTGTTGGCGTTAGAAGATTGGATTTATTTAGCTGCAGCTAGTACAGTTATCCTAGAAGTACACAAAGTAGGTTCTCAGGAGACTGCCACTTCACTCTGTGGCGCATCAGATTAAATACTATACAATACATAATCATTTACGAGACACACTCCCCAAGCATAGAAGGAAAGAGCCAATAGGGTAAGTGGAAAAACAAAGTGGAACCAATAAGAAAGGTTCGAAAACAGAAATATCAGATGACTCGAAGAGACCTCTCCTCAACTGTGTTTGTCATCCCACCCCCGAACTAATTCATTAACAGATTATAACTAACTTTCAGGTGGTGAGATACGCTTGTGTGTATTGGAGGACAGTCATGACACGAGAGAATGCTAGCAGGAGACAGTGAAGGCCAGTCGATAAGATATGATCTGGAAAGAATAGTGTGAGCCTACAGATAGTTGAAACAGGGATTAGGAAAGCCAGACAAGGATTAGTGTACTCGGCTAGTCCAAACACCAGCTTCGCAAATAAGGCCGAGGACGTATTTCGACACCAAGCTACGGGAAAAGCAGAATAGACTTCGTTCGCCGTGCTGCCTGAGTGATGGCAACACAAAATGGCGGAGGGCCACAAAATGGCGGGTCGATTCGATCGTAATCGAAAATCGAAGTTCCTCAACTTAATTTCCTTTCTTCTGGCCAACCCATTTGTAAAAATTTCACAACATTAGTTAAGATACTGTCCTCACACATTGCATTCTTCCAATCAGTTTCAGAAATAGCTTCCGATGACAATGCATTAATACTCCCGCTATTAACATCATCAATGGTGCATGCCACATCAAAATCAACACCATTGTTGTCAGTGTTATGTGCGTCCGACAAAGGTAATCGTGACATGCAATCTGCATGCACATTTAAACGATATTCTTGCAATTTGCTAAGCGAGCTGTTAATGTTCTACCACCACCAGTAGCTAACATATTGATCAAAGGCTTATGGTCTGTTCTTAAGCGAAATTTGGTGCCCCACAAGAATTGACGAAAATGTTGCACAGCCCATGTACATGCTAACAGTTGTTTTTCAATGGTGGAATAATTATATTCAGCGCCATGTAAAATTCTAGATGCATAAGAGACAACATATTCATCGCCCTTGTTCCTTTGCATTAACACAGAACCCAAACCTACATTGCTGGCGTCTACAGCTACGATACATTCTTTTCCAATTTCGAAAGGTCTCAAAAATGGTGTATCAACAATCTCTTTTTTTAAATGCTCGAAAGCTAATTGTTGATCCTTGTCCCATGTAAACTTCACATTCTTTTTTAACAATATTCTTAAAGAATGTACTTTTGAAGAATAGTCTTGTTCAAATTTGCTATAAAATTTTGTCAAGCCTAAGAAAGAAGACAATTGTTCTTTCGTAGTGGGAGCAGGAGCATTAGAAATACTTTGAACATGATTACATTTAGGCTTTATACCATCACTAGAGATCTCATGTCCTAAATATTCCACTTTACTTTGCCTAAATTTGCACTTAGAAAATTTCAAAGTCAAACCAAACCAAAGTTGTACACATCTTAGCACTTTTTCCAAATTCTTGTCATGTTCCTTGTAGTCCTTTCCAAAAATTAAAACGTCGTCCTGGAAAGCAATTGCACCAGAACATCCTTCTAAGACCTCTTTCATAAGTCTTTGAAAAATGGAAGCAGCGCTGGCTAAGCCAAACGGCATGCGTGAAAATTGAAACATGCCCTCAGGCGTTACAAATGCTGTCAAAAATTTAGATTCCTTATGTAGAACTATCTGATGATAGGAGCTGGCTAAGTCTACTGTGGAGAAAACGCAGGCACCTGAAAGCGTGGAAATCAGCTCATGTATGTGAGGTAAAGGATGTCTATCAATCCAAATTTCTTTATTAAGACTACGAAGGTCAACACACAAGCGAAGGTCGCCATTGCTTTTAAGGGATAAAATGACCGGAGAAACCCATGGAGAAGATTCTATGGGTTCAATGATGTTCTTAGAAACCAAATCAGTTAATATTTCCTTAAGTTTATCATGATATGCCAATGGTACATTTCTTACTCAATGTCTAACAGGAATTGCGCCCTCCCTGAGAATAATTTTGTGTTTAAAATTTACGAATTTCCCTAGAGAATCATTAAAGAGTGTAGGAAACCTATCTTTTATTTCAGTCGCAAGTTCCTCATTGTTGGATGCCACGACATAGAAGGGTGGCGAGGCATTGGGATCTAACTTTATACCCATCTCTTGTTGATGAGACAAACCAAGTATAGATACAACTTTGGTGGCCACATACACTTTTCCTCTGGTTCTTCTGCCTTTAAATTCTAAATCCACCCACATGAACCCGTCAAGATCAATCTTGTGACCAGAGTAACCACCCGGTTGAATATCAGGTGGAAGTAACTTTTTTGTCTTCCAAAATTCGTCAAAAACGTTTCTGCCAATAATACTGTACCAAGCACATGAATCCATTAACATAGAAACTTCTATGCCATCAATTGACACTTTGCCGGTTGGAAAACCCTTGCAATTAGTATTGCCAACACACAGTAAATAATTGATCTCTGGAGGAGGTTCACTCGCTTTGTGTGTCATGAAATTGATTTTCTGAGTTGACTTGCAAACTTTACTGAAATGAGCACTTTTCTTACATTTAATACAAATCTTGTTCCATGCAGGACACCCTTTGTAACTTCCAACGTGGTCAAGACTACCACACCTGTAACAAACTATCTGGGTTTTTTTTCCAACAAATTTGTTATCCCTTCCCGCAGTGTCTTTCTTAGGGAGGAAAGAGGAAAAATTTTTGGAAGTTACTTGATCCTTTACTACAGAAACTTCGGGAACAGCCTCATTAACTTTAACAACTTGTCCCCTAATTTCACTAACAAATTTTTCAGATTGTTCAATACCATTAGCGATATTTACTACAGCACTTAGGGACGATTTGGTACCCATCCATAATCTTTCTTGAATTTTCTTGCTTTTGGTTTTCATCATAATTTGATCCCTTAAAACTTGTTGAAAGTTAATAGTTTCAAAAGCACAAGAACCCACTAAAGTGAATAAAGCAGCCACATAGTCCTCAATAGACTCATCCTCCTTTTGTGTATGAGAATAACATTTAAACCTTTCCATGACTGTGTTAATTTTCCTACCAAATCTAATACTCATTTGTTTAATAGCAACATCGAAAACATTGGTATCTCCAGAACCTTCAATGGGTGGCAAATTCGCAAATTCTTTCAAACCTGCCCCTCCTAAACAGTGCCTTAAAAGTGCAAGTTTTCTCTTAAGAAAACAACCATCCTCTCCTAGAATGTCAACATAAGCCAAAAACATTGGATACCACAACTCCCATTCCATTTTAGCTTCACCAGCCACTGGCAGGAAATGTGGGGTGCTACAATATAAGACATGACTAGAGTACAGTACAAGAAAATAGAAAATCAATAAACACTAAACTGTACTTATAAGCAGTAGGTCTCATAAAAAAGGTCCAAGCTTACGCAAAATAATAATTACAAAGAGTCAATTTGTAGAAACCTGAAAATGAAATGGGTTACTAAAATAAATAAACTAAAATAATAAAAGTAGTCACCGAAATCTGTGTAGTTGCAAATTTCAGCAAAATCTGTAAATCTTCAACTGTAGTGCTCGATTGGCAAGGTCTATGGCATGACACGAAGAATCAGTTGAAAGCACATTCATTTATGCAAGAAGTGTTGAAAAGCACATTAAAAAATAAAAGTTCCACTTCACAAGTAAAGGTGATGCGCTACTATGGTAACGGACGCTAAGAAATGTTGACATAGGCGCGTAGCACGTCACAACGTGATTGGATTCCCAGAGTGCAACACGCTGTGACGTATGATGGAAGCTGAGGTTTCTCCAAGACTCACGCGAAAGAGAACGGCTCGTGCACGAACCAGTGAATAGTTTCAAACCTTAACAATGTCACTGTTACGGTCTTGAGAATGAATTTTGAAGGGGTACGAAATCCAAAATAACAAGAACACTCTGGTCAGATTGTAAATGTGATTCCTCTAGATCGCGATGTCCGACCAACAGCAAAGGGCCCAGTGAATCAGATTCCACCGCCGAGAAATTTTGACACACACAACACGTGTATCACATTGAAATACTGTCAAAGCAGAGCCAGTACCATGAAACGCTTCCAACTGCCGCAGTATGAATAATTACAAAACCGCTGCAGGTGCAATCAATACACTTGTAGGATATGGTATGGCTCAATTTTCCAAACGAAATTCCATACAGTTCCAGAAACACCCGCTGGTGCTGTCAGAGCACAATTAAATACTAAACGGCCGCTGGTGTAATCAAAACACAGAATTAACAGAAAACAAAATAGCTGTTGAAAAACTTTACTCGTTAACATGTGGGCGCTGTCTTTCCTTAGTTCCCGATCATCGCTAAATTGGGAGGTAATTTCCAACACAGGTTCATCAAAGAAAAGTAGGTTTATTTGGAGAAGACAGCTTAGACATCCACAGCTGGCAGTAACATTCCTTAACTCCCAACCACTTGTATGGAATCTCCATGGAATGGAATGCAAATGACATTCTGATACCATGGATATTCTTAGGTTGGAACACCACAAAGGGCTGCTCGGCATAGATTCCGTGCGATGGTATTCCACAGAAGCCTGCCATTCTTTGTCACTTCTTGTTCACCCATTGAACACTTGCCTTCTGTCTTGCACTTTGCACTTTAACTCAGGGGACAAGCTGGTCTCATGCCATCCCACTTTTTTGAACATGAGACGGACAACACTGGCTGCATCCATGGGCTGAGATTTATTTTGTACTATTGCCTGTGGAGCACTCCTGTATAGTCGAATGTTCTGGTTGTATTATATTTGATACATTATTCATCCTTTTGTATTGCCTGCTTTATGTATAGGGCCTGT
Source organism: Triturus cristatus (assembly GCF_964204655.1). Lineage (NCBI taxonomy): Eukaryota > Metazoa > Chordata > Amphibia > Caudata > Salamandridae > Triturus > Triturus cristatus. The sequence goes on along the minus strand of NC_140588.1, from coordinate 834,936,907 downwards.
TTGCTTTTTCAATGGGCTTTTGTATTAAGACTAATTAATTTGAGGTGGTTACAACTAGCCACTATGGTAATGGAATTCGTATTTCAAGCTCTTTTAGTTTATTGCAAAAGTTGTAAATAACTATGAAATTAATAAATAAAATCTAAATGACTTGTAATCAGCCAGAGCAGACATATATATGGTACTTCTGGTCCAACCAAAAAGTAATCAGGCTCTGAGAGTAGAAAATTCTGTCCAAGTGCGCACACTATCCAAGCAGCTCTCCAACCTCTTCTGCTCCTAAGGACACACATTTTCTGCAAATTGAGTGTAGTGCATTCCATGTGACAGGTTTGATGATCACTCATCTGGGCCAAACCCTTTTCAATCAACTAAATATTGCAATTGCATCCTAACAATTTGTGCTGCCAAAATAGTATGGGGCAGATTTATGAGCCCCTTGCGCCTCATTTACGCCGCCGTTGCGTCACTTTTTTGACGCAGCGGCGGCACAAATCCTGCGCCATGCTGCGGAGTATTTACAACGTGACGCATCTGGGAGATGCGTCACGTTGTAAAGCCCTGCGCCTGAAGGCAAGATTTCACTCAGTCACTTTTGAGCCAATGCTGCATCAAAACCCTGGGCCTGCTTGAAGCAGGCGTAAGGATTGACGCAGCATTGTAATGCTAGGGCACCCCCGAGCCTTGCTGGAGCTGCATCGCGCTTGCGACGCAACTCCAGCAATGCACCACCCTTCCGCCATCAGATGCGTCACGCATCTGTATATCCTTGCGCCACGATGCGCTGCATTATAAATGCGGCGCATTTATTGTGGCGCAAGGAGGCGTACCTGTGCAGGGGGGGGGGGCGTTCCGTCGCAGGAACGCCTCCCAAAAGTGGCTGAGGGAAATCTACAAGATTTCACTCAGTTACTTTTAAACCAATGCTGCGTCAAAACCCTGCGCCTGCTTGAAGCAGGCGTAAGGATTGACGCAGCATTGTAATGATAGGGCACCCCCGAGCCTTGCTGGAGCTGCGTCGCGCTTGCGACGCAACTCCAGCAATGCGCCACCCTTCCGCCATCAGATGCATCACGCATCTGTATATCCTTGCGCCACGATGCGCTGCATTGTAAATGCGGCGCATTTATTGTGGCGCAAGGGTAAACTTTTGTGACGCATCTTTCCTGGCGCATCCCTGCTGATTTGCAGGGATGCGCCAGGAAACATAAATCTGCCCCTAGGTTCTTAATATTTCTTCTAGATATTACACGAATTGGTGCAGGATTTGGATCAAGTTGTTATTTTCCCAGAGACAATGTCGCTTCAGTCCAAGTTAGGGCACATCTTTTAAGTGTATAGTGTGTTACATTTTATACGCCTTGCGGGCTTACTAGGCACACTTTAGGTTGTGACCTATAAATACATAACAATAGGTTTTGCTACATGGCAAAGGCACTCTTCATTGCCTGGAGTTACTACACTATCTTGAAACTGCAGACATACGGGAGGACAGAGGTGCTTCTGGTAGTCATATATTTCTGTCACATGTGAGGGTGGCGTAAATGCACATTGCAGCACACATGTGACTTTACCTCTCATGACTAAACAAGTTGTGTGAAACTCATTTTACTACACTCATTTTAAAGCAAGAGCACTGGCACCGTGGCACTAAGTAGCAATGTCAAAGTTCCAATGTTAGTAAAAATAGGGTCCAGAAAAAAGGGAAACAGTATGGGATTACCTTGCAGAAAAGGCGAATTTGGGAAAAGTATCTTCTATCAAAGTGTTCAGGTCCAAGACACATCATCTCCAACTGAATATGTGGTCTGTAAATCTAATAAAACAGCATAAAATAAGAGAATATAAGGCAAAATACGTTCATATCTTATTTCTACACAGACAATAAAAAAACAATCATAAGAAAACATAAGATAACTTGACAAGATACGGCATTCCATGGCTAAACATAAATAAACCTTACATAACGTAGGGCCTCAGCAACAAAACACTTCTGTTGGTGCAATTTTTGAGATTCTCAAAATCACAAGGATTGCCTCCGCAAAACGAATGTTCTACAGGATGCAAAACTCCTTCTGTGAATAGAAAATTCTATTCTACTTGCAAACGGTTTACTGCAACCCACTCCAAATCACAATAAGAGTACCCTATATATTGGGATTCATAAGAAAATGTATCAATGGTCTTTAACCTGAGTTGCATTGCACACCATTAAAAAAGTTACTGACTTTAAAGTTGGGGTAGTAACTGATGTGCAAATAGGAACTGTCCCTTTGGGGAATCTTACTGCCACTGCGAGAGAAGGCAGTTGACACAGGGACCAGCGCCTACTCTCCAGTTGTTTTCCTGAATGCCCAAAGCACTATCCCTCCAATGAGCATGGGCTGCTTTGAAAAATGCTTCCTGTTGCCTGAGTCCTGCTGTCTCCTGCATGCCACCATCCCTGGATTTGCAGGCGACTGCACAGCCGACGTATTAATATTTATTCGATAAGTCATTTTGAACCCTTGGTGACTGGGCACTTTCGCGAGTGAACCAATAGTGCACAGGCTGTTTCGCATCAAAAATGACTGCATAGTTTGCATCCAATATTTGCACCCTGCCTGACGGTACATGTAGTTCTGTATTGAAAACACAAGGGCATTAAGTTATGCTAAGGAACAGAATGTATATATATATGGCTGTTGATTGTGTATGAACCAGTTATAATAATGTTAAAACTAAGGTGAACTAGGGCGAATGAACACGGACATGAGAAAGCCATGATAAACATCCTTGGTTTTTAACATTGCAGTTAGAATATGAAAAAGGATTTTTAGAAACCATTATTAATCTTGACACGCACAGTACATTATTGGAAGAATAGGTCACAATGCTCTTTTGTTAATAATGAACAACAGATATTTTGCTTATCATTTATTGCTGTTTACTGGCATTTTAAGAACCTTATGTCTTTATCTTGTTTTGTGGGTAAATTCAGACCTTGGCTCGATGTTAAAATTCATGAACTACATTGCAATAATGGGAAGTGCGCTACTATAATGAAAGACAGAGATTTATGTCACATTTAAGCTCTCACCAGTGTTTATGAGGAGAAAGCATTACTTACTTTAGCCACTACCAGAGACCCCCCTTGTGACAGCAGCGGGGGCACACAGGCATTTCCATATTTTAATACACCAGAGTGGGGGAAACGATAGTAAACAAATTACAAGACATTGCTCCCTAACGTGAGCTTGAAAAACTGTTTGCATCGGTTGTGTTAGCTTGTAGACTTCTCCTAATCTCCCCCTTGTCCATACAACTCATCATTGCGCACCTCCGATTACTCCCCAGCCAGTCTGGTAATAATTATTTCAGAAGCTATGACACCGCAGCTTCTATGGCTTCTATCGGCACTTTTCTCAAAGGTAATGTAGGTCTTAAATTTAAGTGAAAACAGGGTATGTTAGCAGGCGTAATCCATGTATGTGTGCGGAGATCTCCATCGCCAGTGGCAGCTGGTCCATTAGGGGCGTTGGGGCAGCGCCCCACAAAAGAATCGGCCAGTGAACACTACAGGATGGAATGTAAACAGACGAATTGACAGGCTCAGCTTACAATTCGTCTGTTTACATTTCCGGGCCGCCTGTGCGCTTCAATGCCAGTGAAAGTGCGCTGTGCGCATGTCACGCACAGCGCACGCAGGCAGAGACGAGCAGGAGTTAATAAGATGGTCTGCGCATGTGAGCGAGGAGCAAAGCCCCTCGCTCACATTCACAAACCATTAGGTTTGCTGCGCATGCCCTGTGTAGAGCAGGCGTTTGTAGATAGGCTCCTGCTCGGGCGGTGATGCGTTTTACGCAAAGTTGCCCCATGCCCAATTAAATTCCAGGAAATTAAAGAAGGTTCAGCCGCCCGGCCCCCCAGTCTCCTGATTGGCAAATGAAAAGAGCGGGGAGAAGTTACTTCCACCACGTTGCAGAGACGTGATGCGACCGTCGGGAATAGAGGAGAATCAGGAGATGCCTGCCTGGTAAGTTCTTTAATTCATTAAATTACCCCCCCCCTCCCAGCGCGTACCCCCCTGCCCCCGCGTGTACCCCCCTCCTTCCCCCTCTCATGCCGGCCGCGCCTGTCTATAATTATAAAGTGACTGGTGGGGTTTATTTCCGGTAATTCGGAGAATGCAGCGCGGTAATGACTCTCTCTGTTTGTTCTCTCTAATTGTAAGGTGCTATGCAGACACGCGTGATTACTCGGGGGGGGCTCGAGGGACAGCTGTGCGCCCTTCACAGGCCCTCCCCGCTCAGATACCCCGTGCGCCCTGGAACAGAGTGCAAACGGCGAATCAATTTTCCACCAAACCTAATTTCACTCCTGCATATTCAATATGACTAACTCGGATATTACTGTACATTATTAGATCAGAGTTGTTCAAGGAGCCCCACAAGGTACTCCCTGCAAGATAACGCAGGGTCAGGGGGTTACGTAACCCCTAGCGTCATATACCAGCACAACAAAGAACCCAGAGCATCGGAAGCACAAGTTCATTTAAATTTAAGTGATATCGTTTGTCACCGAGGGGCCTGTGTGGTCTTTCGTGCTGGAAACGTGTGCTGTCCCCAGCTGCTGTTGCAGGATTCATTTTGCAAGATTAAACTATGCAATTTTAAACACACGAGTGAAGGGTGTGATGCTTTTTTTTATTATGGTCATGGTGTCTCTTCACTTCTGGAGTTCGGTATGTGGGATAATACAATGCGCTTTTGTAAAGCGCACTTTTCCCCGGGTGCCTCTCGGCGCTATTGACTCCAGATATTTACTGTAATCCAATCCAACTCAGTAGTTTAATTTATCGACCCGGAGAGGATGAAAGTTGCCACAGAGGGATTCACATTTGTGTTCATGCATGCGGGTTTAAGCCCAAATCTGCTCAGGCAATGCATTAGTCCACTGAAGGCTTGGCTCACAACAGAATACTCTTACTCATAAAATATTATTAAATAGAAAAGATAGCCTGAGTTTGGATTCTTGACCAGTGCTGATTATTTCGAACATTCTGTAAAGCAAATAAAGAGAGGTCTGTGTAATAATTGTTAATCTGTGTGCTCCAGAATATATGCTTGTTTAAATGTGAATAGAGGAATTTTGAGACAGTTATGTCATTCCGAGTGAATAGCATATTTCTGCGGCTGTTCCAAAATTAGAACCATTTATTATATCCATAGGTATCCTTCGAACATTTACATGCCACATGGCGAGGATATTAGCGCAGTCGTTTAAAGGCTCCCGCAGTTTCTAGTAGAAGGTATTAACATTTTTGTAGCTGTATAAAGTTGCTTCTTATGGAAATCTGTGTGATACTTTTAGTATAAACTGCAGTCTGTAGATACCATTACGCCATCATTCTGAGTCGCCACTACCACTATAAAAATCACCATGGGATATTCCACGTGCTGTGTTTGCGCTGGTGTCTGAATTTTCCTGCTTAGATGAACGATAGCCTGGCTTGGTCTTGTCAATATAGTGAAAGTTTATATTTGACATTTTTTTTGCATGGCACAGTCTTGACAAGTGACTGGGCTTCTAGGCGCTGTTCAGAGGCTGGCCAGTTCGAGCCGTTTGTGTGTTGTGGATCATTCCAGAAGAAAGTGCAGAAGGTGTTGGGGAGTAGGAAGGAAAGAGGAGGGAAGGAGATAATAAAAGCGATGACGAGAGCACGAAAAAAACTGGAGAGAGTTTGCGAGTCCTGAAACTAGAGCATCATGAAGATACATTCTAGTTTTTGTTAAGTTTGTGATTGGACGTTCCACTTGACACACCAAAGGAAGCATGTAGTTCATGAAAACACACTGTTCATGTCAAACACAGACGTAATGTGTGTTTCCATTTCCCAGTAAGTTGCATTTAAGTTTACAGATCTCTTTCAGTTTGGGAAACAATGCATCATCAAAGATGGGAAAAGGGAAGAGGTCAAAATCAATTTGTTTTCTACAGTAGTTGATTCCGTGCTTTATTCGTTTTGACATTTCTTAGCTATGAAGCAAATGTTAGCTTTGAAAAGCCATTATCTCCAGCTCTTTCCTCAGCTTTTCGGCCATCCCCCTGACGTGTCGCTTTGGTTGTCTGCCTCAGCTCAGCATGCAGTAGCATTTGGCAAGTGAGTGGGCACTGTTTGCAGCTCAGTTTGACTGTATAATTCAATAGTGCTCCTGTTGCAGGCTTCACTATGGCATATTTCATTACCTATTCGTGTGTGCCTGAAGCTGGGCTGTCGCACCCTGGGCCTGGCTCTCCCAGGAAGGCCTCTCTGCAACGAGCGGCATAGGACGCCATTGAACCCCGTCCCCATTGAACCCTGAAGAGTACACCGTCTGGCCACGCCACCCATGGGCGCACAAGCCCGGCTGCAGCTCTGCACACGTCCAATAAATAAGGAGAATTAATATGTGCGGAGGTGCTGCTGTCAAAGCGGGCAGCCTTTCAGATGGCGCTTCCCAATGTCAGGAAACAGGGAACATTTATTTATTTGTTAATATGGCGGTTGTGCAAGGGGGAGTGAGTTGCTGGCTACTCTACTTTCTATTACCTTCTGTGTGGGGCCAAAGCTTGACTTCCTGATCACAATGGCTTTGCTTTACCTTTGTCACTTTATTTTGCACTTTTTACAAAGAGAGGAACAGAGAGAGATGGAGCTAAGCAGAGCCAGAATGAGAGAGTGTGGCAGAAAGAGAGAGGGGCATAACGGGTATGTTGAGCTAGAGAGAGAAAAAGAGGGACATAGGAAGTAAGACAGATATAGGTATGAGCATACGTACACAGTTATCTCTACTATAATCAGACACTGAAACAGACCATTGAATGTTGGAATGTAAAATCTTGTCCCGCTTTGGGGTAACTTAAAATTTTGTCTGCTACAGGAATTTTTAAATATGAGAGAATGTTACTTTGCTTTGGCAAGTCATGCATTGTAGACTGCACTTAACACACATGAAATGACACATGGGAGGCCTGCTTTGGCAGTGAATTGGATCTGGAATTTCTGAGTTTGAGTTGCATGGTCAATATTTGTGTGTCACTTTCATAGTTATTTAGACTGTGTTTCTGTTTTATACTGTTTCTGCCTACATATTGAGCCACAGTTTTGGTTGATTTTGATTGCAGTGGCTCAGTTTATTTGGTGATTCACAATTCCAATCATGGGTAAAACATGGCTTGTTGAACATAGATGAGATGTACTTGAAAATAATTGTTGGATTGCGTATTGCAGTTCAGGTTTTCAATTTGACAAATCTTTTTACTTCTTACCACCGAAATATGAGTGTCTTCCTGGTCGAGGACCACACTGCTTTTTCTCTTATCTGTCTTGTATCAAGACCCTGCTGGACTATGGGGTGAAAGAAAGCTTGAATAAGCAGCTACCTATGTTATTTGACATCTCTTTATTAATGTAATAACTGCACTTTCACAATTGCTTTATTAACCTTCCTGCTTTCTCAAATTTGCTTGAAAATGCACCATTTATCCACTCGTTTTTCAAAATTTTCCCGGGGGGGGGGGTAATCCCCCCGAACCACCCTTAGGTTGTTCGGGCTCGCTCGCTATGCTCGCTCGCTGCGGTGCAGTATGCCAATACTTTTACGCCTCACCACTTTCAAATGTCACCAGCCGCCACTGTCCATCGCAAGTGCACAGTTCTCTGCACGTCTAAATCCCACCCAAGGTGTGTGAACATGAACATTAAAATGCACCAGTTTGTGAGTGGGCATTCACCAACTTCTCTCATTCCCCTTTCTGGAAGAAAACGAAGAAGGATTTATAAAGTGCACAGCTCCTCGGAAGGGACTGGGTTTTTACTGCAGCCAAAAACTGGCATGAATGAATACCTTCCAGCATGGCAAGGGGAATATATCGCCAATACCTGCAGCCAAAAACTGGCATGAATACCTTCCAGCATGGCAAGGGGAATATATCACCAATACATGTGTCGGGGGTGCAGATGTACAGATTCTCAATGAAGAAAAATAATTTCCCACAGTGAAAAAAAAATTGCATAGGTACAGGGCAGTCTCTTCCCTCTGGGAATGTTTGCAGCTATTGAGAAAAATGCACAAGTGAACCAGTGTCTTGCTGGGAATATCAAATGACCTTCTGATGAGTACAACTGGAATCCTGTGCTAGGTGAAGATATCCAAATGTGCTCCTGGGAATGTTTGTGAATTTCAATGGGGGGAAAATTATGCCAAGGTGGAGGAATGTTTTTGTTTTATGAATATGGTCCATGATTTAGTCTGCATTACATCTGCAAATGCCGGCTGGCTATTTACATGATGACAGCTATTTAAAATACATATTTTCAGGCTTTACAAGGCCAAGTCTTGGGTGGTGGGTGAAGCTGGATCTGAGTCGTATTCCACCTCTGAAGTTTGTTTTTTTAAGTTTTGTGACAGATGTAATCATTTTGTGGTAGTGGCTTACCATAAAAAAATGTACCTTTAGCCAGCGATAAAATTATCATCATTCTTTGGGAAGAAATATGTGATAGAGAAGGAGGAACCAGAATGTATCTTTTTGACCCACTTACATCATCCTTGTTGATGTGGTATTTCTCCATCGCCTCAACTTTCTCAGGTCACAAAAAACAATTTATAGTGGTTGTGAGAGACCAATCACATCTCAGTTTGCTTTTGCTGCTATTAGTTCACAAAATATTCTTTAGGTGCCAACAACACAATAGCATAGCAATGTTCCTCTCACAGTGGCGGCTGGTGACATTTGAAAGTGGTGACGTGTAAAATGATTGTCATACTGCACTGTAGCGAGCGAGCGTAGCGAGCTAGTCCGAACAACCTAACGGGAATTCGGAGGGGTTCTCCCCTGAGAAAAGTTTGAAAAAAGAGTGGACAAATGGTGCATTTTCAAGCAAATTTGAGAAAGCAGGAAGGTTAATAAAGCATTTGTGAAAGTGCAGTTATTACATTAGTCAAGAGATGTCATATAACATAGGTAGCAGCTTATTCAGGATAACCACAGAGCTTCAAAACAGACTTCGAGATACAATGCAATTCTAAGTACCTCACAGATGTTTTTTTTTAACAAACCACTAAACAGGTCGCAGACTTGCAGCACTCAACATATTGTTCACTTTTTGGGGTCGATTCCGATCCGGGTCGGACAGCTCTCTGAGAGCTGTTTGCAGCCTTACCTTGCGACCGACCCTTACACAGAGCCGGTCTGTCCTGTTGATGAAGTACTACCGACACGTAGGCTGTGATTCAAGCTTCATTCTCTGTCCGAGACGTAACTCCGAACGCCGAACCGAGTCGCCCGGAAGCAGTATCCATAGCAGTTTCCGGCCGTACAAGTATGATGCGTACTTCCTACGTGCCGGATGGGTCGCCACGTACGGTACGGCACGTCACAGCATCCGGAAAAGTAGCATATCAGGTACGATTCGCGCCAGAACTCAATCCACGGCTACGAGACAGACCAGCTAGCAACGTGTACGAGACGGAGCAACAAACAGCGTGTACGAGACAAACACATCATGAATCCCAACACGCGGGTCATACCATCTATGACCGGATCAGGAACAGGCACAGACGGCGCAGATGGTAAGTCAGATACCCACCACACAAACAAACGACACATACCTGCAAAATGTCACACACACACAGGGGATCCATATCCTCGCCACTAGCAGCAGGCCACCATAGGGGTTGCATGGCCAGCACCACTACCACCCACACCCATAGGGATTATGTTGCCCATCACTCCTGCCACCCCCACCCATAGGGACTATGTTGCCCATCACTACTGCCACCCCCACCCATAGGGGTTATGTTGCCCATCACTCCTGCCACCCCCACTCATAGGGACTATGTTTCCCATCACTACTGCCACCCCCACCCATAGGGGACCTGTTGCCCATCACTACTGCCACTCCCACCCATAGGGATAATGTTGCACATCACTACTGCCATGCCTACTCATAGGGCTTATGTTGCCCATCACTACTGCCACCCCCACTCATTGGAGACCTGTTGCCCATCACTCCAGCCACCCTCACCCACAGGGGACTTGTTGCCCATCACTCCTGCCACCCCCACTCATAGGGCTCATGTTGCCCAGAACTACTGCCACCCCCACCCATAGGGGACCTGTTGCCCATCACTACTGCCACCCCCACCCATAGGGACTATGTTGCCCATCACTTCTGTCACCCCCACCCATAGGGACATTGTTGCCCATCACTACTGCCAACCCCACACATAGTGCTTATGTTGCCCATCACTACTGCCACCCCCACCCATAGAGGACCTGTTGCCCATCACTCCTGCCACCCCCACCCATAGGGGACCTGTTGCCGATCACTCTTGCCACCCCCACTCATAGGGCTTATGTTGCCCATCACTCCTGCCACCCCCACCCATAGGGACTATGTTGCCCATCACTACTGCCACCCCCACTCATAGGGCTTATGGTGCCCATCACTACTGCCACCCCCACCCATAGGGGACCTGTTGCCTATCACTACTGCCACCCTCACTCATAGGGCTTATTTTGCCCATCACTACTGCCACCTCACCCATAGGGGACCTGTTGCCCATCACTCCTGCCACCCCAACCCATAGGGGACCTATTGCCCATCACTCCTGCCACCCCCACCCATAGGGGACTTGTTGCCCATCACTCCTGCCACCCCCACTCATAGGGCTCATGTTGCCCAGCACTATGGCCACCCCCACCCATAAGGGACCTGTTGCCCATCACTACTGCCACCCCCACCCATAGGGACTATGTTGCCCATCACTTCTGTCACCCCCACCCATAGGGACTATGTTGCCCATCACTACTGCCAACCCCACACATAGTGCTTATGTTGCCCATCACTACTGCCACCCCCACCCATAGAGGACCTGTTGCCCATCACTCCTGCCACCCCCACCCATAGGGGACCTGTTGCCCATCACTCTTGCCACCCCCACTCATAGGGCTTATGTTGCCCATCACTCCTGCCACCCCCACCCATAGGGACAATGTTGCCCATCACTACTGCCACCCCCACTCATAGGGCTTATGGTGCCCATCACTACTGCCACCCCCACCCATAGGGGACCTGTTGCCTATCACTACTGCCACCCCCACTCATAGGACTTATTTTGCCCATCACTACTGCCACCCCACCCATAGGGGACCTGTTGCCCATCACTCCCGCCACCCCAACCCATAGGGGACCTATTGCCCATCACTCCTGCCACCCCCACCCATAGGGGACCTGTTGCCCATCACTTCTGCCACCCCCACCCATAGGGGACCTGTTGCCCATCACTACTGCCACTCCCACCCATAGGGGACCTGTTGCCCATCACTACTGCCACCCCCACTCATAGGGCTTATGTTGCCCATCACTACTGCCACCCCCACCCATAGGGGACCTGTTGCCCATCACTACTGCCACCCCCACTCATAGGGCTTATGTTGCCCATCACTCCTGCGACCCCCACCCATAGGGGACCTGTTGCCCATCACTACTGCCAGCCCCACCCATAGGGGACCTGTTGCCCATCACTACTGCCACTCCCACCCATAGGGGACCTGTTGCCCATCACAACTGCCACCCCCACTCATAGGGCTTATGTTGCCCATCACTACTGCCACCCCCACCCATAGGGGTTATGTTGCCCATCACTACTGCCACCCCCACCCATAGGGAACCTGTTGCCAATCACTACTGCCACCCCCACTCATAGGATGGGTGATGTGCCACACATCCATCATACAGCAACATTAGGTATGTCAGCAAAATACATCCCCCAAACATCATGACAACAGTGTGTAGTCTGTGAAAAGTGCCCACAACAGTGATTATGACTTCGAACATACAATGTAACTACCATCACATGTGTGACCAAAAACTGAGTGTGGCCTACACAAGGCAAGCATCACTATAGCACTGTGTCAATGTAAAACTAACACCCCCTCACTGTGTAGAACAAAAGTTAAGTGTGTGGTTCCAAACTGCAGCAAACGTTGAGCATTGTGGTGATGGGGTCTAAAACCCTCCTCATCACAGTGACCAAAAGGTAAGTGTCATCATGGTCAAAGCTGCAAATGCCAAACAGCATGTATGATTCCTGCTCCCAACACATTAAACACTTTTGGGGCAAAGTAGTGGTTGAGTCCTATACCCAGAGAGATGTGGTGAGGCTAACAGTGCTGTGAAACCCTAACATACTCCCGGCCATGTGCAGACAAGCACCACCCATGGGGCTGAAAATGCATACAGTGCACAATGACACAAAAACAGAAGTGACCATCACAAAGCACACACACATCTCGAAAATAGACACACAAATCAAAACAACCTGTGTAGACTGTAGGAGTCCGGTCACAAACTCCCATTTCATGCCAGCCATGGAACCTAACAACCAGGATGAACGTGCCGGATGGGTCGCCACGTACGGCACGTCACAGCATCCGGAAAAGAAGCATATCAGGTACGATTCGCGCCAGAACTCAGTTCACAGCTACGAGACGGACCAGATAGCAACAGGTACGAGACGGAGCAACAAGCAGCGTGTACGAGATGAACACATCATGAATCCCATCGCGCAGGTCATACCAGTACTGTACATCTATGACCGGATAAGGAACAGACGCGGACGGCGCAGACGGTAAGTTAGACACTCACCACACAAACAAACGACAGGTACCCGCAAAATGTCACACACACACAGGGGATCCATATCCTGGCCACTAGCAACAGGCCACCATAGGGGTTGCATGGCCAGCACCACTACCACCCCCACCCATAGGGCTTATGTTGTCCATCACTCCTGCCACCCCCACCCTTAGGGACTATGTTGCCCATCACTACTGCCACCCCCACCCATAGGGGTTATGTTGCCCATCACTCCTGCCAACCCCACCCATAGGGATTATGTTGCCCATCACTCCTGCCACCCCCACCCATAGGGGACCTGTTGCCCATCACTACTGCCACCCCCACTCATAGGGCTTATGTTGGCCTTCAGTACTGCCTCCTCCACCCATAGGGGACCTGTTGCCCATCACTACTGCCACTCCCACCCATAGGGGACGTGTTGCCCATCACTCCTGCCACCCCCACTCATAGGGCTTATGTTGCCCAGCACTACTGCCATCCCCATCCATAGGGGACCTGTTGCCCATCACTTCTGCCACCCCCACCCATAGGGACTATGTTGCCCATCACTACTCCCACCCCCACTCATAGGGGACCTACTGCCCATCATTCCTGCCACCCCCACTCATAGGGGACCTGTTGCCCATCACTCCTGCCACTCCCAGTCATAGGGCTTATGTTGCCCAGCACTACTGCCACCCCCACACATAGAGGACCTGTTGCCCATCACTACTGCCACCCCCACTCATAGGGGACCTGTTGCCCATCACTACTGCCACCCCCATCCATAGGGGACCTGTTGCCCATCACTACACCCACCCCCACCCATAGGGGTTATGTTGCCCATCACTCCTGCCACCCCCACCCATAGGGACTATGTTGCCCATCAGTACTGCCACCCCCACTCATAGGGCTTATGTTGCCCATCACTACACCCACCCCCCATTGGGTTTATGTTGCCCATCACTCCTGCCACCCCCACCCATAGGGACTATGTTGCCCATCACTACTGCCACCCCCACTCATAGGGCTTATGTTGCCCATCACTCCTGCCACCCCCACCCATAGGGGACCTGTTGCCCATCACTACTGCCTCCCCTACCCATGGGGGACCTGTTGCCCATCACTACTGCTATGCCCACTCATAGGGTTTATGTTGCCCATCACTACTGCCACCCCCACCCATAGGGGACGTGTTGCCCATCACTCCTGCCAACCCCACCAATAGAGGACCTGTTGCCCATCACTCCTTCCCCCCCCACCCATAGGGGACCTGTTGCCCATCACTGCTGCCACCCCCACCAATAGGGGTTATGTTGCCCATCAGTCCTGCCACCCTCACCCATAGGGACTATGTTGCCCATCACTACTGCCACTCCCACTCATAGGGCTTATGTTGCCCATCCCTACTGCCACCCCCACCCATAGGGGTTATGTTGCCCATCACTACTGCCTCACCCACCCATAGGGAACTTGTTGCCCATCACTACTGCCACCCCCCTCATAGGATGGGTGATGCGCCACACATCCATCATACGCCAACATTAAGTATGTCAGCAAAATACATCCCCCCCTAACATCATGACAACAGTGTGTAGTCTGTGACAAATGCCCAAAACAGTGACTATGACTTCGAACATGCACTGTAACTACCATCTCATGTGTGACCAAAAATTGAGTGTGGCCTACACAAGGCAAGCATCACTAGCACTGTGTCAATGTAAAAAAAACACCCACTCACCACACTACACATACACCACTGCACTTCCCTCAACCCTAAAACACTTCCTGCAGCACGACCCCTACACTACACAAACACCACTGCTCTGCCCTAAACCCTAAAACATTACCCCCTGCACGACCCCCTACACTACCCAAACACCACTGCACAGCCCTAAATCCTAAAACACTACCCCCAGCATGAACCAAACACTACACAAACAACACTGCACTGCCCTAATCCCTAAAACACTACCTGCAGTACGACCCCCTACACTACCCAAACACCACTGCATTAAACTAAACCTTAAATCTACCACCAGCATGAACACCTTCACTACAAAATCACCACGGCGCTAGCCTGAACCCGAAAACACTACCCCCAGCAAGACCCCCTATACTACACAAACACCACTGCACTGCCCCAAACCCTAAAACACTTCCCCCAGCATGACCCCCTACACTACACATACACCACTGAACTTCCCTCAACTCTAAAACACTACCTGCAGCACAACCCCCTACACTACACAAACACCACTGCTCTGCCCTAAACCCTAAAACATTACCCCCTGCACGACCCCCTACACTACCCAAACACGACTGCACAGCCCTAAATCCTAAAACACTACCCCCAGCATGAACCCCTATACTACACAAACACCACTGCACTGCCCCAATCCCTAAAACACTACCTGCAGCACGACCCCCTACACTACCCAAACACCACTGCATTAAACTAAACCTTAAAGCTACCCCCAGCATGAACCCCTTCACTACAAAAACACCACGGCACTACCCTGAACCCTAAAACACTACCCCCAGCTTGACCCCCTGCACTACACAAACACCACTGCACTACCCTAAACCCTAAACCACTACCCCCAGCATGACCCTCTACACTACCAAAACACCACTGCACTACCCTAAACCCTAAAACACTACCCCAGCATGAACCCCTATACTACACAAACACCACTGCACTACCCTAAACCCTAAAACACTATCCCCAGCATGACCCCCTGCAATACACAAACACCACAGCACTGCCCTAAACCCTAAATCTACCCCCAGCATGACCCCCTACACTACAAAAACATAACAGCACTAACCTAAACCCTAAAACACTAACCCCAGCACGACCCTCTACATTACCAAAACACCACTGCACTACCCAAAACCCTAAAACACTACCCCAGCATGAACCCCTACACTATACAAACACCACGGCACAACCCTGAACCCTAAAACACTACCCCCAGCTTGACCACCTACACTACACAAACACCACTGCACTAACCTAAACCCTAAAACACTACCCCCAGCACGACACAAACACCACTACACTACCCTAAACCCTAAAACACTACCCTCAGCATGGCCCCCTACACTACACAAAAACCACTACACTACCCTAAACCCTTATACATTACCCCAACACAATCCCCTAAACTACCCAAACATCACTGCACTACCATAAACCCTAAAACACTACCCCCAGCATGACTCCATACACTACACAAACACCACTGCACTACCCTAAACCCCAAAACAATACCCATAGCATGACCCCTTACACTACCCAAACACCGCTGCACTACCCTAAACACTAAAACTCTTAGCCCATCATGACCCCCTTCACCACACATACACCACTGCACTACCCTACACACTAAAACACTACCCCCAGCATGAACCCCTATACAAACCAAGCAACACTGCACTACCCTAAACCCTAAAACTCTTACCCCAGCAAGACACACTACACCACACAAACACCACTGCACTACCCTAATCCCTAAAACACTACCCCCAGCATTAACCCCTCCACTACACAAACACCACTGCACTACCCTACACCCTAAAACACTATGCCAGCACGTCTCCCTACACTACACAAACATCACTGCACTACACTAAACCCAAAAACACTACCCCATTACGACTACCTTCACTTCCCAAACACCACTGAACTACCATAATCCCTCTGCACTACCTTAAACCCCAAAACACTACCCCAGCACTACCCCCTACTCTACCCAAACACTACTGCACTACTCTAAACCCTAAAACACTATCCCCAGCATGACCCCCTACACTACCCAAACACCACTGCACTACCCTAAACCATAAAACACTACCCCAAGCATGAACCCCTACACTACCCAAACACCACTGCACTACCCTAAACCCTAAAACACTATCCCCAGCACGACTCCCTACACTACACAAACACCACTGCACTACCCTAAACCCTAAAACACTACCCCAGCATGACTCCCTAAACCACCCAAGCACCACTGCACTACACTAAACCCTAAATCTACCTCCAGCATGACCCCCCACACTACACAAACATCACTGCACTTCCCTAAACTCTAAAACACTACCCCAAGCACGAACCCCTACACAACCCAAACACCACTGCAGTACCCTAAACCCTAAAACACTAACCCCAGCATGACCACCTACACTATACAAGCACAAAGATGAGGGTAGAGGCTAATTGAATCCGCACCCAGCAAATATCAGTGGTTCTCGTAATCAGTGAATAGTGGTGCACAAAACCAGAGAGTACTCCCCTCTTTACTCCCAAAAGTGTAGGATAAGATCCTACATCAACATATATAGACACAAGTGGTTCAGCACTATACACTATACACTTCTCATGTAATCAGAGCATGTGACACAAATTGTAGAGATTTTCTTCTTTATTTATCTTGGTCGCAGATTTCTTGTAATTCATATATCCACATAACCGTAGCCAACGCGTTTCGTCTCACACGAGACTTCTTCAGGGCTACCAAGAAAACATATATAAAAACAATCTCAAATCTCTCATTTTATAATAATTCTTCCAAACATATTATAAAAATATATATACTATTTCATTAAAAATCCAAAGTCAAAGCACCACTAACAGTTCAATTCATTTGCTGACAATCAGACAAAAAGGCCTAGGTATACTACGATAGAAAAAACCTTATTCTCAATGCATCATATTTATCTTGCATCATATATTCGTCACAATATTCAATTCACAGTTATATGTATGGCTTTCCATAGGCATCTGTACATTACATCATACCAACAAAGTTCAGCACAACTATTTAGTCAATTTTATTGAACCATCAAGGACATAGTCATGAGAAGCATGCATATTGTTTTGATTGTATCAGGTCTATTCTAGTTTATCGCGTAGTGTAGGATAAGTACCAAAGAGGAAGTCCCATTTTATATAAACATTGTCAATTAAACGTTTTCCATTATAACCGTTTCATATTTCTACAGTTTTACCAACTACACGAGTCATCACTATATATTGATTCATGTACAGAACATTTATATATCTTGCATACCTCAAGTATATCATGAATATGATCCTTATGTGATGACGATTTCCTATGATATGGATTCCGCGATGAATGCTTCTCAAAGCCACATGTTATTCTAAAAGAAAGATTTTCTTACATGTATATACATGCAGTCATAATATGTACCATAATATTTCTAATAACCAAATGTCATAACTGAACTAGAATATAATCGCGCAGTCCGCCTACTGTTCCTTCAATTATTCAAAAGTTGGTTGTCATTTTCACTTTATGTACTATATAATGTATTACAGATCAATATTATTTATGTAATTTCACCTCTATTTAACTCCTACGAGCTCTAACATCATGACATCAACACAAATACGATATGATATATAATCTGGACAAGTTACATAGAGCACATTCATTCATTTTTCTTCAGAAAACTACTCAGTTCTGACAATATCCATTAATATTCCCTATTTTATTCTAAATGAGTAATTCTGAATATAATAATTAGGGATAACGACATATGTTACTCAAAGGACCTCCCTTTATCCATTTATGCACCGTAGATGCAAATGCATGGATTACCGATTTCAATGTAATCCTACGGAAAACCTCTGGAATATCGTTGAGGTTTTTTATGATAGAAAATTGCTAGACTTTGCTTCACAATTATTAATACAGTCCAACTAGGGGTAATGACATTTATGGCTCATAGTGTCACTCTTTACCTATCTTACGCCGTCCAAATGAATGTAAAAGTTTTCGGATTTTGTAATGATCTTACGGCAAAGCAGTGAAATAACAGTTAGATTGTTTTTGATCCAATATTGCTGGACCTAACTTCACAGTAATTGATATAGGCCAGTTGCTAGTCTCTTGATCATTTGAGTTAATCAACCCATTTACTACCTGCTCTGTAATCACCCCAAACCCATCTTAAACACAATTACGGGTGACAGTGTACTTCTCCCTTCCGTACGTTCGCATTCAAAACCTTTATGGTATGCGAATTCCTACAGCTATTTCTTTAGATCACTTACTTCTAGTCGACTGATAGCCAGCGTGTTCACATTGTAGTAGCGGCGAAACCGTACGAGCATATTTCGCGGTTTCTTATAGTCCGCCCCCGGAAGTGCCAAAATCATGTGTCTAATTGGATGCACCGGTATAGTCAGCAGATATCGTAACGGGATAGCGTGGCGGCCATCTTTGAGTGACCAAGTGTTCCTATATATCAATATCTATCTGTGTCATATTCTATGGGCAACGAGAAATGATAACATTATTATATTAATGTGATACCAGATGTTCAATGAATTCTTTCGCAATCAGATTACTAGCGAAGATGGTTACTCATACCTTGTGCCGCGATTTAAATTTTGTAACCTAAAAGTATGCGATCAAAGACTCATCATTCTTTGTAGTTTGAGGTAATTACACACCTCGGAGTGATATATGCAATATTAGCTGTTCGAGTTAGATATATATTGTGCAAAGTTGTGCCCATCAATTACAGCATGCTAACATTATCGCGACACTTGCAAATTAGACGGCCATCTTTGAGTGGCCGAAAAAGCTTTCCATGTCACTACTTTCTATTGGTAATGATTCCCAGACTGAAAATGACAACAATACGATTTGAGCCGAAATTGTCTTGTATAATTCAAAATATATTTCACATGATTATATCCATATAATGTACTATGCATAGACTAGGCCAAATTTGACAGCTGTGTCGGCCACCATTGAATGGCCCATCAGCTTTTCATGACATTACCAATTGTGCAATGATCACACAAAAATTACAGTTGTGTGGCAACTAACCTAGCTCATCGTTAGTTATGCTGACATTACAATTGTACCAAGGCTAGAAACGGAAACCATATCATGATTTCCACATGATCTGTCTGTGTGTAATCTTTGTATATGTCCAATATCATATGTTCCCAAATTATTATGTAGTTTCTGAGCCTTGTCCAATTGTATAATAGTCAACTTAAAAATTCGACTATGTGACTATTTGCCAAGTCCATCCTTGACTACATTGACATTTTAACTAGATTATCAGCTATATGGACAAGATTATAAACATGTCCACAGCTCCTCTATGGTTAAAGATCATTCCTAAGTTGTTACAGGAAATAATGCATTTCATCATTGGCATTAAGACCAAACTGTACGGTCCTGAGACGGCATATCCATGACGCCTCCCGCTGTCTCAAAATCAGCTCTCTATTGCCCCCTCGTTCTGGCATTTTAACATGATCGATGCCATAAAATTTAAAATTCTTTTCACTAGGATGTTCACTTTGTATGTGCACAGCGACAGGATATTTGTCATTCCCATTTTTTATGGCTCTGGCATGTTCTTGTATGCGCAGCTTTAAGCTGCGTATACTGCTACCAATGTATTTCTTTTGACAGGCACATACAATCATGTATATCGTGAATTCCGTGTTACAATAAAACAATTTGTGGTATATTCCCTAGAACCATTACTGAATTTTTTGTTTTTATTAATACCGAATTGGCATATACAGCAGTTACCACAGGAGTAAAATCCGGGTGGTTTGTCTGGTAACCATGTGGGCCTCAAAATCGGGGAGTCCCTGATATAACTCGGGCTCAGTACCTCCTTAAATGTCTTACTTCTACGGTATATTACTTTGGGTTTTTTAGATGTTAGCATGCTTATCGAGCCATCCTTTGAGAGATAATGCCAATTTTTCTTTAAGATGTTATATACATGGTTATTAAGGGTATTGTGTTCTGTGATAAAGTATATCCCAAATTCACCATTTTCTTTGTCAGTTTTTTTCTTTCTTTTAGTAACTAGTAGCTCTTGCCTCTTGAGGGACATGGCCCTTTTCTCGGCCTTGTTCAGACATGCTTGATTGTAGCCTCTCTGTGTGAATCTACTTTTGATTTTCTTAATGTTAGTTTTAAAGTCAGATTCTAGACTGCAATTTCGTCTAGCGCGAACCATTTCTCCAAATGGAATCGCTTCTATGGTAGAGCGTGGGTGTGCACTAGTGGCATGCAGATAACTGTTACAGGCAGTCTTTTTCCTATACATGTCACTATGTATGTTGCCATTTAAAGTAAACAATTTCAAATCCAGAAACTCTATGTTGGTTTCAGAGTACTGTATAGTGAGTTTTACATTGAAATTGTTGGTATTCAAGTAACAGTGGTATTCATTGAGTTGTTTAGTTGTGCCATGCCATATCATGATGATATCATCTATGTACCGTGCATAGAAGATCACGTTGTTAATCCAAGCTTGTGCTCCTGGACCCCAGACATGCTCCACCTCATACAGGCCCATAAAAAGGTTTGCATAAGATGGAGCAAATCTGGAGCCCATCGCAGTACCGCGTCGCTGTAAGAACCACTCACCATTATGCAGAAAAGCATTTTGTGTTAGAATAATCTCAGCCATATTAAGTAGCATGTCCGTGTGTTCCAAGTGTTGCGCCCCCCTTCTAAAGAGAAAATGTTTTAAAGCTCTCATTCCTTCCTTCATGTGAATACAGGTGTAGAGACTTTCCACATCCATAGTAACAAAAAATAGATTTTCTTGATCCCATTTAAAGTCCTCAAGTTTGCATAAGAGGTCAGAGCTATCCCTAAGATAGGACGGAAGATTCTTTACAATAGGCTGAAGGAAGCTGTCAACATATTTGGCGATGTTTTCCGTTGGCCCACCATTGCCACTGATGATGGGGCGCCCAGGTGGAAACGGGCCCCCTTTGTGGATTTTAGGTAAAACATAAATACATGGTGACCGAGAATGATGTGCCTGTAAAAATTTATATTCTTTGTCCGTCAAAAGGCTTGATTCATGCCAGTCCCATAGATGTGCATTAATATTTCCTTCTATTCTAGATAGAGGATTCGTTCTGAGCTTGTCATAGCAGTTGACGTCATTCAACTGTCTCTCTATTTCTTGAAGATAATCCGTTCGATTCATAAGGACGATGTTACCGCCTTTGTCTGCCTCTTTTATGACCAATTCCTGATCATTTTTTAAGGATTGTAATGTCTCACGCTCGGTTTTACTGAGATTGTTGGGATGGAGACATCTACGTTTAGTGTAATATGAATCTTCCAATTCATAGAGATCTTTTGTTACACACTTGTAAAAATCATCAATGGCCGAGTTCCTCATCTGTGGAGGTATAAATTTTGAGCTGCAATGTAAGCCACTATCCGTGGAATAATCCTGTACAATGTTGAGGTGATCGGCTAGCTGTCTAACATCTCCAACCTCCTCCTCATCATACAGAGTAGCAAGTATATGTGTGGTATGTAAATCTGCTATAGATGGTATAAATGGTGCAGACATATCATTAGTTGCTGCTAAAGGAGTACAAGGGACAACTGGGTGATCTTCAAAATACTTTTTAATTTTTACTTTGCGCAAGAATTTAAATAGATCAGTGTGTAAGTTTACAAAATCACATTTACTAGTGGGACAGTAGTTTAGTCCTTTACTCAAGACAAGTTCTTCTTGAGACGACAGTGTTCTTGAGGATAAATTAACAATTTACAATGTATCTGATTCAGTGTATATTTCATTCAGAGTATTCATACAATTTATGTCAATTTCTATTTCTTGTTGCCCACATTTTGTTCTCTGGCTTTCACCCCTGATCTTGTGTTTCTTGCCACCCCTCCGCCTGCCTCTTCGTTTGGTGTTCTCGCTCGGTTTCCCAATCTGTACCTCCTTACTTCTTGTAAAAAAAACGAAGGGGTATCTGTGTTGGATGTATTGCTAGTTCCTTCCCCTGGGTCAGTTTCAATGGAAGAGATAGATGTGCTGCTGGAAAAAGCACTATTAGGCTTCTCACCTACATTGCCTTCAGTCTGTTGAGATTTTTGGGGCAAGTCATCATATTTTCGTGCATACGTGAAAATACGTCCCCTTCTGTAATCCCCCTCATCTCTTAGGATCTTACTATGTTTCTTTTCCTTTAGGTACATTTGGTAATTACTTATCTCTTTTTTCAGAATTATCATATTTTTCTGTATTACCTCCTTTAGATTGCTCTCATTGATCTCTAGTTCTAATATCTTGATTTCATCTTTAATTTTAGAGACCTTTCTTTCGGCATTCGTTATTAATGTCCCCATCATTCTATAGGATGCTTCATATAACCCTTCTTCCCAATCTTTAAGGAGATCGGGATCCAGATCCTCAAAATTGGGGAAAATAAGAATTCTGAGTCCCCTGGGGATGCGCTTATTCTCAATATATTTTTTGAGGGTGGCGCCGTCCCACCATTTAGCTAATTCTGCTTTTTTTAATTTCTCCAATCGCATGAATTTACTCTTTAGGCCTTCATTTTTGTCTGTACTACTTCCTTTTTGTGGTGCATTACTCGATGGTCTATCGCTAAACAGATCTTCTAAAAGTTCCTCACGTTTATCATCATAATCCATAGTGAAGTATCACAACCTTAGATGCTGGTGCTGGCAGCCCAGAAACACAATACAAGCACAAAGATGAGAGTAGAGGCTAATTGAATCCGCACCCAGCAAATATCAGTGGTTCTCGTAATCAGTGAATAGTGGTGCACAAAACCAGAGAGTACTCCCCTCTTTACTCCCAAAAGTGTAGGATAAGATCCTACATCAACATATATAGACACAAGTGGTTCAGCACTATACACTATACACTTCTCATGTAATCAGAGCATGTGACACAAATTGTAGAGATTTTCTTCTTTATTTATCTTGGTCGCAGATTTCTTGTAATTCATATATCCACATAACCGTAGCCAACACGTTTCGTCTCACACGAGACTTCTTCAGGGCTACCAAGAAAACATATATAAAAACAATCTCAAATCTCTCATTTTATAATAATTCTTCCAAACATATTATAAAAATATATATACTATTTCATTAAAAATCCAAAGTCAAAGCACCACTAACAGTTCAATTCATTTGCTGACAATCAGACAAAAAGGCCTAGGTATACTACGATAGAAAAAACCTTATTCTCAATGCATCATATTTATCTTGCATCATATATTCGTCACAATATTCAATTCACAGTTATATGTATGGCTTTCCATAGGCATCTGTACATTACATCATACCAACAAAGTTCAGCACAACTATTTAGTCAATTTTATTGAACCATCAAGGACATAGTCATGAGAAGCATGCATATTGTTTTGATTGTATCAGGACTATTCTAGTTTATCGCGTAGTGTAGGATAAGTACCAAAGAGGAAGTCCCATTTTATATAAACATTGTCAATTAAACGTTTTCCATTATAACCGTTTCATATTTCTACAGTTTTACCAACTACACGAGTCATCACTATATATTGATTCATGTACAGAACATTTATATATCTTGCATACCTCAAGTATATCATGAATATGATCCTTATGTGATGACGATTTCCTATGATATGGATTCCGCGATGAATGCTTCTCAAAGCCACATGTTATTCTAAAAGAAAGATTTTCTTACATGTATATACATGCAGTCATAATATGTACCATAATATTTCTAATAACCAAATGTCATAACTGAACTAGAATATAATCGCGCAGTCCGCCTACTGTTCCTTCAATTATTCAAAAGTTGGTTGTCATTTTCACTTTATGTACTATATAATGTATTACAGATCAATATTATTTATGTAATTTCACCTCTATTTAACTCCTACGAGCTCTAACATCATGACATCAACACAAATACGATATGATATATAATCTGGACAAGTTACATAGAGCACATTCATTCATTTTTCTTCAGAAAACTACTCAGTTCTGACAATATCCATTAATATTCCCTATTTTATTCTAAATGAGTAATTCTGAATATAATAATTAGGGATAACGACATATGTTACTCAAAGGACCGCCCTTTATCCATTTATGCACCGTAGATGCAAATGCATGGATTACCGATTTCAATGTAATCCTACGGAAAACCTCTGGAATATCGTTGAGGTTTTTTATGATAGAAAATTGCTAGACTTTGCTTCACAATTATTAATACAGTCCAACTAGGGGTAATGACATTTATGGCTCATAGTGTCACTCTTTACCTATCTTACGGCGTACAAACGAATGTAAAAGTTTTCGGATTTTGTAATGATCTTACGGCAAAGCAGTGAAATAACAATTAGATTGTTTTTGATCCAATATTGCTGGACCTAACTTCACAGTAATTGATATAGGCCAGTTGCTAGTCTCTTGATCATTTGAGTTAATCAACCCATTTACTACCTGTTCTGTAATCACCCCGAACCCATCTTAAACACAATTACGGGTGACAGTGTACCGTACGTTCGCATTCAAAACCTTTATGGTATGCGAATTCCTACAGCTATTTCTTTAGATCACTTACTTCTAGTCGACTGATAGCCAGCGTGTTCACATCGTAGTAGCGGCGAAACCGTACGAGCATATTTTGCGGTTTCTTATACTCCGCCCCCGGAAGTGCCAAAATCATGTGTCTAATTGGATGCACCGGTATAGTCAGCAGATATCGTAACGGGATAGCGTGGCGGCCATCTTTGAGTGACCAAGTGTTCCTATATATCAATATCTATCTGTGTCATATTCTACCACCTACACTACTCAAACACCACTGCACTACCCCATACCCTAAAACATGACCCCCTACACTACACAAACACCACTGCACTACCCTAAACCCTAAAACACTACCCCATAACGACTCCCTACACTACTCAAACACCTCTGCACTGCCCTAAACCATTAAAAAACGTGGCCCAGCATGACTCCTACACTACCCAAACACCACTGCACTATCCTATACCCTAAATCGAACCCCAGTGTGACCCCCTACACTACACTAACACCACTACACTACCCTAAACCCTAAAACACTACCCCAGCATGCCCCCTACACTACACAAACACCATTGCACTACCCTATATCCTAAAACACTATCCCCATCACAACCCCCTACACTACACAAACACCACTACACTACCCTAAACCCTAAATATAACCCCAGCATGACCCCTATAGTACACAAACATCACTGCACTAACCTAAACGCTAAAACACTTCCCCCACCACAATCCCCTACAATACCCATACACCACTGCACTGCCCTACACCCTAAAACACTACCCATGCCACGACCCCCTACACTACCCAAACACCACTTCACAACCCTAAACCCTAAAACACTACCCCCAGCATGACTCCCTACACTACACTAACACCACTGCTCTGCCCAAAACCCTAAAACATTACCCCCAGCATGACCCCCTAAACTACCCAAACACCACTACACTACCCTAAACCCTAAAACACTACCCCCAGCATGACCCCCTACACTGCACAAACATCACTGCACTGCCCTTAACCCTAAAACATTACCTGCAACACGACCCCCTATACTACTCAAAACACCACTGCATTACCCTAAACCCTAAATCTTCCCGCAGCATGACCCCCTACACTACAAAAACACCACAGCACTACCCTGAACCATAAAACACTACCCCAAGCTTGACCCCCTACACTACACCAATACCACCGCACTACCCTAAACCCTAAAACATTACCCCCAGCAAGACACCCTACACTACACAAACACCACTGCACTACCCTAAACCCTAAAACACCATCCCCATCACGACGCTCTACACTACTAAAACACCACTACACTACCCTAAACCCCAAAACACTACCCCAGCATGAACCACTATACTACACAAACACCACTGCACTACCCTAAACCCTAAACACTACCCCCAGCATGAACCCCAATACTACACAAACATCACTGCACTACCCTAAACCCTAAAACACTACCTGCAGCATGACCCCCTACACTAAACAAACACCACTGAAATACCCTAAACCCTAAAACACTACCCCCAGCACGACCCCCTTCACTACCTAAACACAACTACTCTACCCTACGCCCAAAAACACTACCCCCAGCACAACCCCCTACACAACCCAAACACCACTGCACTACACTAAACCCTAAAACACTATCACCAGCATGACCCCCTATACTACACAAACACCACTGCACTACTCTAAACCCTAAAACACTACCCCCAGCATGACCCCCTATACTACCCAAACACCACTGAACTACCCTAAACGCTAAAACACTACCCCAGCACAACCACCTAAAATACGCAAACACCAATCACTGCCCTACACCCTAAAACACTACTCCTGGCACGACCCTCTACACTACACAAACACAACAGCTCTGCCCTAAAACCTAATGCATTACCCCCACACAACCCCCTACACTACCCAAACACCACTGCACAACCCTAAACACTAAAACACTACCCCCAGCATGACCCCCTACACTACACAAACACCACTGCACTGCCCTAAACCCTAAAACACTACCAGCAGCACGACCCCCTACACTACCCAAACACCACTAAATTACCCTAAACCTTAAATCTATCCCCAGCATGACCCCCTACACTACAAAAACACCACAGCACTACCCTAAACCCTAAAACACTACCCCAAGTTTGACCCCCTACACTACACCAACACCACTGCACTAAACTAAACCCTAAAACACTACCACCAGCAAGACCCCCTACACTACACAAACACCACTGCACTACCCTAAACCCTAAAACACTACCCCCAATGCGACCCTTTACACTACCAAAACACCACTGCACTACCCTAAACCCTAAAACACTACCCCAGCATGAACCCCTATACTACACAAACACCACTGCACTACCCTAAAACACTATCCCCAGCTTGACCCCCTACACTACACAAACACCACTGCGCTGCCCTAAACCCTAAAACGCTACCTACAGCACGACCCCCTACACTACCCAAACACCACTGCATTACCCTAAACCCTAAATCTACACCCAGCATGACCCCCTATGCTACAAAAACACCACGGCACTACCCTGAACCCTAAAACACTGTCCCCAGCTTGACCCCCTACACTACACCAACACCACTGCACTGCCCTAAACCCTAAAACACTACCCCCAGCAAGACCCCTATACTACAGAAACACTACTGCACTACCCTAAACGCTAAAACACTACCCCCAGCCTGGCCCCCTACACTATACATACACCACAGCACTGCCCTAAACCCTTAAACACTACCTGCAGCACGACCCCTACACTACGCAAACACCACTGCTCTGCCCTAAACCTTAAAACATTACGCCCAGCATGACCCCCTACACTACCCAAACACCACTGCACAGCCCTAAACCCTAAAACACTAAAAACACTATCCCCAGCATGACCCCCTACACTACACAAACACCACTGCACTCCCTAAACGCTACAACACTACCTGCAGCTCGACCCCTACACTACCCAAACACCAATGCACTACTCTAAACCGTAAATCTAACCCAGCATGACCACTATACAACACAAACACCACTGCACTACACTAAACGCTAAAACACTTCCCCCACCACAACCCCCTAGAATACCCATACACCACTGCACTGCCCTAAACCCTAAAACACTACCCCTGGCACGACCCCCTACACTATACAAACACCACTGCTCTGCCATAAACCCTAAAACATTACCCACACCACGACCCCCTACACTACCCAAACACTACTGCACTACCCTAAACCCTAAAACACTACCCCCAGCATGACCCCGTACACTACATAAACACCACTGCACTGCCCTAAACCCTAAAACACTACATGCAGCACGACCCCCTACACTACCCAAAGCACTACTGCATTACTCTAAACCCTAAATCTTCCCCCAGCATGACCCCCTACACTACAAAAACACCACAGCACTACCCTAAACCATAAAATACTACCCCCAGCTTGAACCCCTATACTACACCAACACCACCGCACTACCCTAAAGCTTAAAACACTACCCCCAGCAAGACCCCCTACACTACACCAACACCACTGCACTACCCTAAACCCTAAAACACTACCCCCAGCACAACCCCCTACACTATGAAAACACCACTACACTACCATAAACCCTAAAACACTACCCCAGCATGAACCACTATACTACAAAAACACCACTGCACTACCCTAAACCCTAAACACTACCCCATCAGGAACCTCCAAAACTACACAAACATCAGTGCTCTACCCTAAACCCTAAAACACTATCTGCAGCATGACCCCCTACACTGAAAAAACACCACTGTTCTACCCTAATCCCTAAAACACTACCCCCAGCATGACCCCCTTCACTACCCAAACACAACTGCACTAACCTAAACCCAAAAACACTACCCACAGCCCAACCCCCTACACTACCCAAACACCACTGCACTACCCTAAACACTAAAACACTATCTCCAGCATGACCCACTACACTACACAAAAACCACTGCACTACCCTAAACCCTAAATCTAACTCCAGCATGCCCCCCTATACTACCCAAACACCACTGCACTACCCTAAACGCTAAAACACTACCCCAGCACAACTCCCTAAAATACCCAAACGCCACTGCACTAACCTACACCCTAAATCACCACCCCTGGCACGACCCTCTACACTCCACAAACACCACTGCTCTGCCCTAAACCCTAAAACATTACCCCCAGCATGACCCCCTACACTACCCAAACACCACTGCACAGCCCTAAACCCTAAAACACTACCCCCAGCACAACCCTCTACACTATGAAAACACCACTACACTACCATAAACCCTAAAACACTACCCCAGCATGAACCACTATACTACACAAACACCACTGCACTACCCTAAACCCTAAACACTACCCCCATCATGAACCTCCAAAACTACTCAAACATCACTGCTCTACCCAAAACCCTAAAACACTACCTGCAACATGACCCCCTACTCTAAACAAACACCACTGTAATACCCAAAACCCTAAAACACTACCCCCAGCACAACCCCTTTCACTACCCAAACACAACTTGTTAGAAGGGCGCTCTCCGGGGAGTCAGAGGGTATCGGACGGAGAGCCCGAGAGCCACCGTTCCGTAGGAAAGTAGCCGAGCGCCGCTGAGAAGCCTCCTGGGCGAGGTCCTTCTCCTATGATCGTACCAGCCAAGCAACCCCACCACCATAAAGGGACACCACACGGGTATCAATGCTCACAAGTCTTTATCGGTATTAGAGGCAAGTTTCTGCGGCAATATTTACAGGCGGATCGAGGGATCCAAAAGAGTCTCAGGGTCGTTCAGGGACGGGGTAGCGGGACAGTCTCAGTACCGGCCTGGTACGGGAACACCCTGCGCCCAGCTCTCAATCCTCGAGCTGGGGGAGTTCCGGGAGCCGGGACGTCGTCCGCAGGCTCGGATGGTTTAGTTCCGCGAGGTCGAGCCGCGACGAGGTCAGCAGGGCTCCGATGGTTTAGCTCAGCGAGGTCGAGCCGCGACTAGGTCAGCAGGGCTCCGATGTCCCGTGAGGGTCTTCTTCTCAGAAATGGGGAGCCGCGACGCAGTCAGCAGGGCTCGAGTTCCAGTTCCAGGCAATGAGTCTCTCTCCGTAGGGTCAGCCGCGATCCGATCAGCAGGGCTCTTGACTCCAGGATACAACTGCCGTCCTGGTTTTGGGCTGCCCCAGATATAGGGCTGGAGCCCTTTTATGTCCGGACCCTCACGCCTGGGGGAGTCGGCGGGGCCGGGATGAGAGAGTCCAGACACCCAGCGGGGGGGGAGCCAGCGCCTAGGGAGGCCAGAGGGCGATCCGGGCCAGGCGTCGGGGGACGGCTGGAGGCCCCATCGAAACTCTCCTCCTCCGGGATCTGTGGAGTGGCCACTCAACCCCCCTTGGTCGGATCTTGGCACCTCGATGTCGGGGCTTCGCTGGGACTGAGGCCGGGGCGGGCCGCGTCGCGAAGGCTGGTGCGGGTAGCGGGGTACAATCCAGGGGGACCCCGAAGGGTGGGGGCTGCCCCCGTCTGGTCGGGTAGGAGGGTTCGGGACCACGCCACGAGGCCGGGTCCAACAGGCGTCCCCCCCAGCTGAAGGCAGGGAGAATTACCCATCGTCTTGGGGGTTCTCCTCGCCGAGGCGGAAGAAGCGGGGCAGGCCGTCGGCGTTGGCGTGGTCGGTGCCGGGCCGATGGTCTACAGTGAAGTCCATCCCCTGCAGAGAGATGGACCGTCGCAACAACTTCGGGTTCTCGCCTCTCATCTGCATTAACCACCGCAGGGGTCGGTGGTCGGTTTGGACCCGAAAGTGGGTGCCGAAGAGGTAGGGCCGGAGCTTCTTGAGGGCCCACACCACGGCGAAGGCCTCTCGTTCAATGGTGCTCCATCTCTGCTCCCGGGGCCGCAGGCGTCGGCTGATGAAGGCCACCGGCTGGTCAATCCCCTCAGAGTTCACTTGGGACAAGACAGCCCCGACTCCGTACTCCGAGGCGTCCGTCTGTACCACGAACTCTTTGCTGTAGTCGGGGGCTTGTAGCACGGGGGCGGTACACATCGCTGTCTTGAGGGTCTCGAAGGCCGCCTGACAGAGGGGCGTCCAGTGCACCTCTTTGGTTGATTCTTGGATGTGAGCTCCGTAAGGGGGCCCACAATGCTTCCATAGTTCTG
The DNA here is from genome assembly GCF_964204655.1 of Triturus cristatus. NCBI lineage: Eukaryota > Metazoa > Chordata > Amphibia > Caudata > Salamandridae > Triturus > Triturus cristatus. The sequence goes on along the minus strand of NC_140588.1, from coordinate 834,905,663 downwards.
AATGAACCGCCTGTAATAGCCCGTGAGACCCAGGAAGGCCCTCACAGCGGTTTGGGTGGTTGGAGGCTCCCAGGCCATGATGGCGTCGATCTTTGGCTGGAGGGGAGCCACATGGCCGCTCCCCACTTGATGTCCCAGATAGGTTACGGACCCTTGGCCTATCTGACACTTGCTGGCTTTTACGGTGAGTCCGGCCCTTTTGAGGGCGGTCAGGACCTCCCAGAGGTGCCTCAGGTGCTCGGCCCAGTGGCTGCTGAACACAGCAATATTGTCCAGGTAGGCGGCGCTGAACGCATCTAGGCCGGCCAGTACTTTGTTCACCAGTCTTTGGAAGGTCGCCGGGGCATTTTTCATGCCGAAGGGCATCACTCGGAAGTGGTAGTGGCCATCGGGGGTGGAGAAAGCGGAACGCTCTTGGGCACCTGGGGTGAGCCCGATCTGCCAGTATCCAGCGGTGAGGTCAAAGGTGCTCAGGTAGCGGGCGGCTCCTAGGCGGTCGATCAGTTCATCCGCCCGAGGAATGGGATGGGCATCGGTTTTGGTGACGGCATTCAATCCCCGATAGTCCGCGCAAAACCGGAGCTCCGGGGTGGTGCCGGGGGCGGCAGATCTCGGCGTCAGGACCACAGGGCTGGCCCAGGGACTGTCGGAGGGCTCGATGACCCCCAGGGCCAACATCTTGGCGACCTCGGCGTGGATGCAGGCCCGCACCCGTTCGGGGACCCGGTAGGCTCTGTGTCGCACGGGGGGGCTGTCCCCGGTGTCGACGTCGTGGACGCACCATCGGGTGACTCCCGGAGTGAGGGAGAAGAGAGCAGTGAAGTGATGCAGTAGCCCTTGACAATCTTGGCGCTGCTCTGGGGTCAGGGTGGCGGAGAGGATGACTCCCTTTATGGAGCCGTCCTTTTCGGAGGTTTTCAGGAGGTCGGGCAGGGGCTCGGAGTCGTCTTCGACCCCATCGTCTGTAGCCATCAGCAGGCTAAGTTCCGTTCGGGCAAAGTGGGGTTTGAGCCTGTTGGCGTGGAGGACCCGGAGGGGGTTCCTGGGGGACTCCATGTCGACCAGGTAGGTAACGGGGCTCTTCTTTTCGACCACCTTGAAGGGCCCGGTCCATTTGTCTTGGAGGGCACAGGGGTCGACGGGCGACATGACCCAGACCTGCTGGCCTGGCTCGAACTCGATGGAGGATGCGTTCTGGTCATACAAGCGTTTCATTTCCTCCTGGCTGGCCTCGAGGTTGGCTTCGGCCAGTTCCCTGAACTTCCGGGTTTGGTTTCGCAGGGTCAGGAGGTGCCGGTAGACATCGGGGGGAGCATCTTGGATGGTGGTCTCCCAGTCTTCTTTGACCAGGCTGATGGGGCATCGGACAGGGTGTCCGTACAAGAGTTCGAAGGGGCTGAACCCCAGAGAGTTTTGCGGGACCTCCCGATAGGCAAACAGGAGGCAGGGCAGTAGGGAGTCCCATTTGCGTCTCAGGGGCTCCTCCAGGCCTTTGATCATTCCCTTCAATGTCCGGTTAAATCGTTCGACTAGTCCGTTCCCCTGGGGGTGGTGAACTTGTTGGTGACCCCGCATTGTTGCCACAGGGACCGCATATACTTTGAGATAAAGTTTGTGCCTCGGTCGCTCACAACCTCCCGGGGGAAACCCACTCGGGAGAAGATTCCCATCAAGGCCCGGCCCACCACGGGGGCTGTCACTGTTCAGAGAGGGATGGCCTGGGGGTATCGGGTTGCATGATCGACCAGGACGAGGATGAAGCGATGTCCTTGGGAGGTTCGGGGGTCCAGGGGCCCCACGATGTCGATCCCCACTCGCTCGAACAGGGTGTTTACTATTGGAAAGGGCTGGAGAGGGGCTTTGACCCTTCCCCCACTCTTCCCCCTGGCTTGGCAGGTCCGGCAGGTTCGGCAATGATTGTCTACGTCCTTCCGCATTCGGGGCCAGTAGAAGTGAGTCACCAGGTGGCTGTATGTTTTGTCTTGCCCCAGGTGCCCGGCAAGGGGCACATCATGCGCCAGATTGAGGAGGAAGTCCGGGAATCGGAGGGGGACCACCAGCACTCGGCTGGCCCCCAATTCTGTGGTCTTCTGCTCGCTGTAGAGGAGGTCATTGTCCCAATAGACCCAGTGGGTCTCCGTCTGATCTCCGGCGGCCTGGGCGGCTGCTTGCTGTCGGGTCCGTTTGAGGGAGGGGCAAGTCTTCTGTTCTTGGCGAAACTGCTCCCTTGTGGGGCCACCTTCTTTGCGCCATTGGGCGAGTCCGGGGAGGTCGGCGAGCGCGGCGACCTCGTCCGGGGTGAGTTCTGGCGGCCCGGACTCAGCGTCGGTTTCTTCTTCTACGGAGGGAGGTGGCGGCTCGGGCCACTCCGGCTCTTCGGGGGGAGCAGCTCCGCTCGGTTGGATGGCCCGGGTGGTCGTGGACCGGGTGGTTGCGCCGACCCACTCGGGCAGTCCCAGCATTCCCAGATGCTCTCGGCGCTCGACGTGGGCCCAGGGGGAACTTTCGAGGTCGTTCCCCAGGAGGCAGTCTACGGGGGCGTCGTCACGGACGGTCACCTTCAGCATGCCCGACACCCCCCCCCACTCGAAGGGGATCCGGGCCATCTGGCACAAGCTCTCGGTGTTGTCTGCCGACCGGACAGGGCACAGTACATTAGGCATGATCTGTTCAGGGGTCACCAAGTGGCAGTTGACGGCTGTCACGCTGGCTCCGGTGTCGTGGAGGGCTTCGGCCCGGCGTCCATTAATGGTGACCCACTGTTGGTACTTCTGAGTGTTGCTCGGGATGGGAGCCCGGGGCACCATTTCTCGGCTGCCCAGGCATACTAAGGTCATGGCGGCGGGTTTCCACTCGGTTGGCCCGGCGTCGTAGTTCTCTTCCTCTTCTCCCCCTTCCCCCAGGGCAGCGGCCGCCAACTGGCGGGGAGGTGGCCTGGTGGTCCCAGCTCGTCGGTTCACGGGGCAGGTTGGGTCACTGGCATAGTGCCCTGGCTGTTGGCAGTTGTAGCATGTTACCGTCGGCCAAGGTCCTGGTCGGGCTAGGGGGACCCCTCTTAGGGCGAGGGACGGGGACGTGCGGTTCGGGGGCGGTCCCCGGGGAGGACTCTGGGGCGGCCCTGCTGGAAAGTCTCTGTTCCTGTTCGATCCTCCTCCTCCGCCCCGCTGGCGGGGGGGCCCGTGGTGTTCCGTTGGTACTCCACCATCGAGTTCCGAGGGACCCGGGTGTTCACCCATCGATCGGCCTCGGCGGCGAGCTTCCGCGGCTCGGTCAGCTTTCTGTTGAGGAGGTGCTGTCTCAGCTCGATGAAGCAGTTGTTGGAGAGGTGCTCCCATACAATGAAGTCGAACAGCTGTGCGTAGGAGGTAACCTTGCTGCCCTTGATCCAACCTTCCAGGGCTCTGCTGAAAAAGTCCACGTATTCCACCCAGGTGGTACCGGGGAGCTTCTTGCAGTCCCGGAAGCGCTGGCGGTACATCTCTGAGGTGAGACCGTAGCGGGTGAGCAGGGCCTCCTTCATATGGTCGTAAGAGGTCATCACCTCGTCTGGGAGCTGTAGCAGGGTGCCTTCACTGAGGAACCGTCCCCATAGGCAGGCACCCCAATCTTTCCGGGGTACCCGATGGGCGGTCATGGCTACCTCGTAGGCCTTGAACCATTGTTTGATGTCGTCGTTCTTGTAGTACTCTTTGACGACATCCTTGGGGATATGTACTTTCACCTCGGCCGACGGATGGGTGTCCCTGTTTCCGGGGGTGCCGGTCTCTCCATTTTTGGACTTAATTTCAAGTTCTTTAAGGCCCCGCTCATGCTCGAAGGTTAGCCTCCTTTCTTCCAGTTCCCGGTGCAGCTTTTTCTCCTCTATCTCTTCTTGCAGCCGCAGTTGCTCTAGGGCCAATTTCTTTTCGGCAAGTAGGAGTTCGCCGTCCAGGCGGAGTCGGGCGAGCTCCAACTCGTGGGTCCTGACCCTCTCTCGTTCTCGTATCTCTTCCGGGGAGAGGCCGGTCTCTATGCTGGTTCTTCTCCCATCTGCCAGTGCTGCGGTTGGTTGCCGGTGCACATTTGGCACCGGGTTTTCTTCGGTCTGGGGGGAGGCCGTTTCGGACTCTACCCAGGCCTTTAGGGCTTTTTGCAGGTCCTCTTTTGTGTTTAATCCGGTGGTCGCGATGCCTTTGTCTTTACAAAACTGTTTTAGTTCCTTATGGGTATATTCCTCCAACCGTTCTTGTTGGAATTCCGTGGTTGGGGCGGTCTCTTGGTTGCTCATGGTTACTCTGTGTCTGGGTAGGTAGTGGGTGAGTTACTCGCTGTACGATTTGCGTCGGGCTCGGATCGCACCGCTGGCCACCAATGTTAGAAGGGCGCTCTCCGGGGAGTCAGAGGGTGTCGGACGGACCACCCCGAGAGCCACCGTTCTGTAGGAAAGTAGCTGAGTGCCGCTGAGAAGCCTCCTGGGCGAGGTCCTTCTCCTATGATCGTACCAGCTAAGCAACTCCACCACCACAAAGGGACACCACACGGGTATCAATGCTCACAAGTCTTTATCGGTATTAGAGGCAGGTTTCTGCAGCAATATTTACAGGCGGATCGAGGGATCCAAAAGAGTCTCAGGGTCGTTCAGGGACGGGGTAGCGGGACAGTCTCAGTACCGGCCTGGTACGGGAACACCCTGCGCCCAGCTCTCAATCCTCGAGCTTGGGGGGTTCCGGGAGCCGGGACGTCGTCCGCAGGCTCGGATGGTTACTTCTGCGAGGTCGAGCCGCGACGAGGTCAGCAGGGCTCCGATGGTTTAACTCAGCGAGGTCGAGCCGCGACTAGGTCAGCAGGGCTCCGATGTTCCGTGAGGGTCTTCTTCTCAGAAAGGGGGGGCGGTGACGCAGTTAGCAGGGCTCGAGTTCCAGTTCCAGGCAATGAGTCTCTCTCCGTAGGGTCAGCCATGATCCAATCAGCAGGGCTCTTGACTCCAGGATACAACTGCCGTCCTGGTTTTGGGCTGCCCCAGATATAGGGCTGGAGCCCTTTGATGTCCGGACCCTCGCGCCTGGGGGAGTCGGCGGGGCCGGGATGAGAGAGTCCAGACACCCAGCGGGGGGGGGAGCCAGCGCCTAGGGAGGCCGGAGGGTGATCGGGGCCAGGCGTCGGGGGACGGCTGGAGGCCCCATCAAAACTCTCCTCCTCCGGGATCTGTGGAGTGGCCCCCCTTGGTCGGATCTTGGCACCTCGATGTCGGGGCTTCGCTGGGACTGAGGCCGGGGCGGGCCGCGTCGCGAAGGCTGGTGCGGGTAGCGGGGTACAATCCAGGGGGACCCCGAAGGGTGGGGGCTGCCCCCATCTGGTTGGGTAGGAGGGTTCGGGACCACGCCACGAGGCCGGGTCCAACACAACTGCACTACCCTAAACCGAATAACACTACCCACAGCCCAACCCCCTACACTACCCAAACACCACTGCACTACCCTAAACCCTAAACACTATCTCCAGCATGACCCACTACACTACACAAAAACTACTGCACTACCCTAAACCCTAAATCTAACACCAGCATGACCCCCTATACTACCCAAACACCACTGCACTACCCTAAACGCTAAAACACTACCCCAGCACAACCCCCTAAAATATCCAAACGCCACTGCACTACCCTACACCCTAAATCCCCACCCCTGGCACGACCCTCTACTCTACACAAACACCACTGCTCTGCCCTAAACCCTAAAACATTACCCCCAGCATGACCCCCTACACTACCCAAACACCACTGCACAGCCCTAAACCCTAAAACACTACCCCCAGCACAACCCTCTACACTATGAAAACACCACTACACTACCATAAACCCTAAAACACTACCCCAGCATGAACCACTATGCTACACAAACACCACTGCACTACCCTAAACCCTAAACACTACCCCCATCATGAACCTCCAAAACTACATAAACATCACTGCTCCACCCTAAACCCTAAAACACTACCTGCAACATGACCCCCTACTCTAAACAAACACCACTGTACTACCCTAAACCCTAAAACACTACCCCCAGCACGACCTCCTTCACTACCCAAACACAACTACACTACCGTAAACCCAAAAACACTACCCCAGCACAACCCCCTACACTACCCAAACACCACTGCACTACCCTAATCCCTAAAACACTACTGCCAGCTTGCCCCCTACACTCCCCAAACACCACTGCACTACCCTAAACCCTAAATCTAACTCCAGCATGACCCCCTATACTACCAAAACACCACTGCACTATCTTAAATGCTAAAACACTACCCCAGCACAACCCTCTAAAATACCCAAACACCACTGCACTGCCCTACACCCTAAAACACTACCCCTGGCATGACCCTCTACACTACACAAACACCACTGCTCTGCCCTAAACCCTACAACATTACCCACAGCATGACCCCCTACACTACCCAAACACCACTGCACAGCCCTAAACCCTAAAACACTACCCCCAGCATGACCCCCTACACTACCCAAACACCACTGTTGTGCCCAAAACCCTAAAACACTACCTGCAGCACGACCCCCTACACTACCCAAACACCACTGCATTACCCTAAACCCTAAATCTACCCCCAGCATGACCCCCTATGCTACAAAAACACTATGGCACTACCCTCAACCCTAAAACACTACCCCTAGTTTGACAACCTACACTACCCAAACACCACTGCATTACCCTAAACCTTAAATCTATCCCCAGCATGACCCCCTACAAAACAAAAACACCACCGCACTACCCTGAACCCTAAAACACTACCACCAGCAAGACCCCCTACTCTACACAAACACCACTGCACTACACAAAACCTTAAAACACTACCCCCAGCACGACCCTCTACACTACCAAAACAACACTGCACTACCCTAAACCCTAAAACACTACCCCTGCATGAACCCCTATACTACACAAACACCACTTCACCACCCTAAACCCTAAAACACTATCCCCAGCATGACCCCCTACACTACACAAACACCACAGTACTGCCCAAAACCCTAAAACATTACCCCCAGCACGACCCCCTATACTACCCAAACACCACTGCATTACCCTAAACCCTAAATCTACCCCCAGCATGACTCCCTACACTACCCAAACACCACTGCACAGCCCTAAACCCTAAAACACTACCCCAGCACAACCCTCTACACTATGAAAACACCACTACACTACCATAAACCCTTAAACACTACCCCAGCATGAACCACTATACTACACAAACACCACTGCACTACCCTAAACCCTAAACACTACCCCCATCACGAACCTCCAAAACTACACAAACATCACTGCTCCACCCTAAACCCTAAAACACTACCTGCAACATGACCCCCTACTCTAAACAAACACCACTGTACTACCCTAAACCCTAAAACACTACCCCCAGCACGACCCCCTTCACTACCCAAACACAACTGCACTACCGTAAACCCAAAAACACTACCCCCAGTACAACCCCCTACACTACCCAAACACCACTGCACTACCCTAAACCCTAAAACACTATCCCCAGCATGACCCACTACACAAGCACCACTGCACTACCCTAATCCCTAAAACACTACCGCCAGCTTGCCCCCTACACTACCCAAACACCGCTGCTCTACCCTAAACCCTAAATCTAACTCCAGCATGACCCCCTATACCACTGAAACAACACTGCACTATCCTAAATGCTAAACACTACCCCAGCACAACCCCCTAAAATACCCAAACACCACTGCACTGCCCTACACCCTAAAACACTACCCCTGGCACGACCCTCTATACTACACAAACACCAATGCTCTGCCCTAAACCCTAAAACACTATCCCCAGCATGACCCCCTACACTACACAAACATCACAGCACTACCCTGAACCCTAAAACACTACCCCCAGCTTGACCCCCTACACTACACAAACACCACTGCACTACCCTAAACCCTAAAACACTACCCCCAGCACGACCCTCTATACTACCAAAACACAACTGCACTACCCTAAACCCTAAAACACTACCCCAGCATGAACCCCTATACTACACAAACACCACTGCACTACCCTAAACCCTAAAACACTATCCCCAGCATGACCCCCTACACTACACAAACACCTCTGCACTGCCCTAAACCCTACAACACTACCTGCAGCACGACCCCCTACACTACCCAAACATCACTACATTACCCTAAACCCTAAATCTACCCACAGCATGACCCCCTATGCTACAAAAACACCACAGCACTACCCTCAACCCTAAAACACTACCTCTAGTTTGATCACCTACACTATACCAACACCACTGCAATACCCTAAACCCTATAAAACTACCTCCAGAACGACCCCCTAAACTACCCAAACACCACTGCATTACCCTAAACCGTAAACCTACCCCCAGGATGACCCCCTGCACTACACAAACACCACTGCACTATCCTAAACCCTAACACACTATCCCAGTATGTCCCCTACACTACACAAACACCACTGCACTACCCTAAACCTAAAAAACTACCCCCATTACGACTCCTTTCACTGCCCAAACATGACTGCACTACCCTAAACCCAAAAACACTACCCCCTACATTACCCAAACTCCATTGCATTATCCTAAACCCTAAATCTACCCCAGTACTATCCCGTACACTACAGAAACACCACTGCACTTCCCTAAACCCTAAAACACTTCCACCAGCACGATCCCCCTACACTACCCAAACACCACTGCACTGCCCTCAACCCTAAAACCCAAACCCCAGCATTACCCCCTACACCACCCAAACAGCACTGCACTATCCTAAACCATAAATCTACCCCCATATTGATCCCCTACACTACACAAATATCACTGCACTACCCTAAACCCTAGAAACACTACCCCAGCACGTCTCCCTACACTACCCAAACACCACTGCACTACCCTAAACCCTAAAAAACTATCCCCAGCATGAACCCCTACACTTCCCAAACACCACTGCACTACCCTAAACACTAAAACACTACCCAAGCATTAACCCCTATACTACACAAACACCACTGCACTACCCTAAACCCTAAAACACTACCCCAAGCATGACCCCCTACACTACACAAACATCAGTGTACTACCCTCAACACTAAAACACTACCCCCAGATCAACCCATTTCACTACCCAAACACAACAGCACTACCCTAAACCCAAAAGCACTACCGCCAGTATGACCCCCTACACTACCCAAACACCACAGCACTACCTAAACCCTAAAACACTACCCCTAGCACGACCCCCTACACTACCCAAACACCACTGTACTACCCCAAACCCTTAAACACTTACCCCAGCATGACCTCCTACACCACACATACACCACTGCACTACAATAAACACTAAATCACTACCCCTAGCACGACCCCCTATACTACCCAAACACCACTGCACTACACTAAACCCTAAAACACTTACCCCAGCACGACCCCCTACCCCGCACAAACACTACTACACTACCCTAAACCCTAAAACACTACCCCCAGCATGAACCCCTCCACTACACAAACTCCACTGCACCACCCTAAACCCTAAAACTCTATCCCAGTACGTCCCCCTACACAACACAAACAACACTGCACTACCCTAAAACACTACCCCCTACATTACCCAAACTCCATTGCACTATCCTAAACCCTAAATCTACCCCAGTGAGATCCCCTACACTACACAAACACCACTGCACTTCCCTAAACCCTAAAACACTCTCCCAGCTCGTCCTCCTACTCTACCCAAACACCACTGCACCACCCTAAACCCTAAGACACTACCCCCAGAATGAACCCCTACACTACCCAAACACCACTGCACTACCCTAAACCCTAATACATGACCCCCACACTACACAAACAACACTGCACTACCCTAAACACTAAAACACTACCCCTAGCACAACCTCCTACACTATCCAAACACCAGTGCACTGCCCTAAACCCTAAAACACTTCCCCCAACACGACCTCCTACACAACCAAAACACCACTGCACTACCCTAAAACAGTATCCCAAGCATGACCCTCTCCTCTACACAAACACCACGGCACTACACTAAACCCTAGAACACTACCCCCTACACTTCACAAACACCACTGCACGACCCTAAAACCTAAAACACTAACCCCTGCACGACCCCCTACACTACCCAAACACCACTGCACTACCCTAAACCCTAAAACACGACACCCTAAACTACGCAAACACCACTGCACTACCCTAAAACCTAAAACATGACCCCTACACTAAACAAACACCTCTGCACTGCCCTAAAAACACTAACCCGAGTATGACCCCCTATACTACTCCAACACCACTGCACTACCCTAAACCCTAAAACACTATCCCCAGCATGACCCCCTGCACTACACAAACACCACTGCACTGCCCTAAACCCTACAACCCTACCTGCAGCACAACCCCCTACACTACCCAAACACCACTGCATTACCCTAAACCCTAAATCTACCCCCAGCATGACCCATATGCTACAAAAACACCACAGCACTACCCTCAACCCTAAAGCACTAGCCCTTGTTTGACCACCTACACTACACCAACACCACTGCACTACCCTAAACCCTACAAAACTACCTGCAGCACGACCCCCTACACTACCCAAACACCACTGCATTACCCTAAACCATAAATCTACCCCCAGCATGACCCCCTACACTACAAAAACACCACGTCACTACCCTGAACCCGAAAACACTATCCCCAGCTTTACCCCCTACACTACACCAGCACCACTGTACTACTGTAAACCCTAAAACTCTACCCCCAGCAAGACCCCTATACTACAAAAACACCACGGCACTACCCTGAACCCTAAAACACTACCCCCAGCTTGACCCCTTACACTACACAAACACCACTGCACTACCTTAAACCCTAAAATGCTACCCCCAGCACGACCCTCTACACTACCAAAACACCACTGCACTACCCTAAACCCTAAAACACTACCCCAGCATGAACCCCTATGCTACACAAACACCAATGCACTGCCATAAACCCTAAAACACTACCTGCAGCACAACCCCCTACAATATCCAAACACGACTGCATTACCCTAAACCCTAAAATATTACCCCTAGCATGACCCCCTACACTATGTAAACATCACTGCACTAACCTAAATCCTACATCTATCACCAGATCAACCCCCTACACTACTCAATCACCACTGCACTACCCTAAACCCTAAAACACAATCCTCAGCAGAACCCCCTACACTACACAAACACCACTGTACTACCCTAATCCTAAAACACTACTCCTAGCACAAACCCCTTACAATACCCAAACACCACTGCACTACCCTAAACCCTAAAACACTTACCTCAGCACGACCACCTACAGCACACAAACACCACTGCTCTGCCCTAAACTCTAAAACACTTACCCCAGCACGACCCCCTACACTACACAAACACCACTGCACTACCCTAAACCCTAAAACACTACCCCCAGTAAAAACCCCTTCACTACACAAACACCACTGCACTACCCTAAACCCCAATACACTATCGCCAGCATGAAACCCTATAATACCAAAACACCACTGCACTACCCTAAACTCTAAAACACTTACCTCAGCGCGACGACCTACACCACACAAACACCACTGCACTACCCTAAACCCTAAAACACTACCCCCAGCAAGACCCCCTACACTACAGAAACACCACTGCACTACCCTAACCCTAAAACACTACCCCCAGAACAACACTCTACACTACCAAAACACCACTGCACTACCCTAAAAACTAAAACACTACCCCAACATGAATCCCTATTCTACACAAACACCACTGCACTACCCTAAACCCTAAAACACTACCCCCAACATGAACCCCAACACCTCACAAACATCACTATACTATCCTAAACCCTAAAACACTACCCCAAACTTGACCCCTACACTACATAAACACGACTGTACTAACCTCAACCCTAAAACACTACCCCAGCATGACCCTCTTCACTACCCAAACACAGCAGCACTCCCATAAACCTAAAAACACTACCCCCTGCATGACCCCCTACACTACCCAAACACCCATGCACTACCCTAAACCCTAAAACATGACCCCTAAACAACACAAATACCACTGCACTACCCTAAAACCTAAAACAAGACCCCTACACTAAACAAACACCTCTGCACTGCCCTAAAAAACACTATCCCGAGTACGACCCCCTATACTACCCAAACAACACTGCACTGCCCTAAACCCTAAAACACTTCCACCAGCTCGATCCCCCTACACTACCCAAACACCACTGCACTGCCCTAAACCCTAAAACCCTACCCCCAGCATGACCTCCTACACTACCCAAACAACACTGCACTATCCTAAACCATAAATCTACGCCCATTTTGACATCCTACACTACACAAACACCACTGCACTACCCTATACCCTAAAAATCTACCCCAGCACGTCTCACTACACAAACAACACTGCACTACCCTAAACACTAAAACATTACCACCAGCACTACCCACTACACTACCCAAACACCACTGCACTACCCTAAACCCTAAAACACTACCCCCAGCACGACCCCCTACACTACAGAAACACCACTGCACTATCCTAAACACTAAAATATTAGCCCTAGCATGACCCCCTACACTACGTAAACACCATGCACTACTCTAAATCCTACAACTAACACCACATCAACCCCCTACACTACTCAATCACCACTGCACTACCCTAAACCCTAAAACACAATCCCCAGCACGACCCCCTACACTACACAAACACCACTGCACTACCCTAATCCTAAATCACTACTCCTAGCATGAACCCTTACACTACCCAAACACCACTGCACTACCCTAATCCTTAAAACACTTACCCCAGCACAACCCCTACACCACACATACACCACTGCACTACCCTAAACCCTAAAACTCTACCGCCAGCATGAACCCCTATACTACCCAAACACCACTACACTACTCTAAACACTAAAACACTTACCTCAGCACTACCACCTACAGCACACAAACACCACTGCACTACCATAAACCATAAAACACTACCCCCAGCATGAACCCCTCCACTACAAAAACATTATTGCACAACCCTAAAACACTACCACAGCACGTCCACCTACACTACACAAACACCACTGCACTAACCTAAACCCTAAAACACTATCCTCAGCACGACCCCCTAGTCTACACAAACACCACAGCACTACCCTAAACCCTAAAACACTACCCCCTACACTACACAAACACCACTGCACTACCCTAAACCCTAAAACACTACCCCGAGCACGACCCCGTAAACTATACAGACACCACTGCACTACCCTAAACCCATAAACATTACCCCCAGCACTTCCCCCTACACTACCCAAACACCAACGCATTACCCTAAACCCTAAAATTCTGCCCCCAGCATGACACCCTTCACTACACAAACACCACTGTACGACCCTAAACCCTAAAACATTACCCCTAGCACAACCCCATACACAATCCAAACACCACTGCACTACCCTAAATCCTATATCTACCACCAGCTCAACCCACCTATACAACACAAACACCACTGCACTACCCTAAACACTAAAACACTACCCCCAGCACGACCCCCTACACTACACAAACACCACTGCACTACCCTAAACCCTATAACACTACTCCTAGCGCGACCCCCTACACTACCCAAAAACCACTGCACTACCCTAAACCCTAAAACACTTACCCCAGCACAACCCCCTATACCAAACATACACCACTGCACTACCCTAAACCCTAAAACACTACCCCCAGCACAACCTCCTATACTACCCAAACACCATTGCACTACCGTAAACCCTAAAACACTTACCCCAGCATGACACCCTACACCACACAAACACCACTGTGCTTCCCTAAACCCTAAAACACTGCCCCAGCACGTCGCCCTATACTACACAAACACCACTGCACTTCCCTAAACCCTAAAAGACTATCCCCAGCATAACCCCCTACTCTACACAAACACCACAGCACTACCCTAAATCCTAAAACACTACGCCCTACCCTACACAAACACCACTGTACTACGCTAAACCCTAAAACACTACCCCAGCACGAACCCCTACACTACACATACACCACTGCACTACCCTAAATCCTAAAACACTTACCCTGGCAAAAACCCCTAGACCAGACATACACCACTGTACTACCCTAAACTCTAAAACACTACCCGAGCACGACCCCCTATACTACCCAAACACCATTGCACTACCCTAAACCCTAAAACACTTACCCCAGCACCACCCCCTACACCACACAAACACAACTGTACTACCCGAAACCCTAAAACACTGCCCTCATTTTGACTCCCTACACTACCCAAACACCACTACACTACCCTACACCCCAAAACACTACCCCCTACACTACCCAAACACCACTGCACTATCTTATACGCTAAATCTACCCCCAGTACAACCCCCTACACTACACAAACAACACTGCACAACCCTAAGCCCTAAAACACTACCCCAGCACGTCCCCCTACACTACCCGAACAGCACTGCACTACCCACCCTACACTAACCAAACACCACTGCACTACCCTAAACCCTAAAAGACTACCCCCAGTATGAACCCCTACACTACTCAAACACCACTGCACTACCCTAAACCCTAAAACATGACCCCCTACACTACACAAACAACACTGCACTACCCTAAACCCTTAAACACTACCCCCAGCACAACTCCCTATACTACCAACACACCACTGCACTACCCTAAAACAGTATCCCAAGCATGACCCTCTCCTCTACACAAACACCACGGCACTACAAAAACCCTAGTACACTACCCCCTACACTTCACAAACACCACTGCACTACCCTAAAACCTAAAACACTACCCCCTGCACGACCCCCTACACTACCCAAACACCACTGCACTACCCTAAACCCTAAAACATGACACCCTAAACTACACAAACACCACTGCACTACCCTAAAACCTAAAACACGTCCCCTACACTAAACAAGCACCTCTGCACTGCCCTAAAAAACACTAACCCGAGTACGACCCCCTATACTACCCAAACACCACTGCACTACCCTAAACCCTAAAACACTATCCCCAGCATGACCCCCCTGCACTACACAAACACCACTGCACTGCCCTAAACCCTACAACACTACCTGCAGCACGACCCCCTACACTACCCAAACACCACTGCATTACCCTATGCTACAAAAACACCACAGCACTACCCTCAACCCTAAAACACTAGCCCTAGTTTGACCACCTACACTACACCAACACCACTGCACTACCCTAAACCCTACAAAACTACCTGCAGCACGACCCCCTACACTACCCAAACACCACTGCATTATTCTAAACCGTAAATCTACCCCCAGCATGACCCCTACACTACAAAAACACCACGGCACTACCCTGAACCCGAAAACACTATCCCCAGCTTTACCCCCTACACTACACCAACACCACTGTACTACCGTAAACCCTAAAACTCTACCCCCAGCAAGACCCCTATACTACACAAACACCACTGGACTACCGCAAACCCTAAAACACTACCCCCAGCATGACCCCCTACACTACATTTACACCACTGCACTTCCCTAAACCCTAAAACACTACCTGCAACACGACCCCCTACACTACACAAACACCACTGCTCTGCCCTAAACCCTAAAACATTACCCCCAGCACAACCCCCTACACTACCCAAACACCACTGCACAGCCCTAAATCATAAAACTCCACCCCCAGCACGACCCCCTACACTACCCAAACACCACTGCATTAAACTAAACCTTAAATCTACCCCCAGCATGACTCCCTTCACTACAAAAACACCACGGCACTACCCTGAACCCTAAAACACTACCCCCAGCTTGACCCCCTACACTACCAAAACACCACTGCACTACACTAAACCCTAAAACACTACCCCAGCATGAACCCCTATACTACACAAACACCAATGCACTGCCATAAAACCTAAAACACTACCTGCAACACGACCTCCTACACTACCCAAACACCACTGCATTACCCTAAACCCTAAAATATTACCCCTAGCATGACCCCCTACACTACGTAAACATCACTGCACTACTCTAAATCCTACATCTATCACCAGATCAACCCCCTACACTACTCAATCACCACTGCACTACCCTAAACCCTAAAACACAATCCCCAGCACAACCCCCTACACTACACAAACACCACTGCACTACCCTAAACCCTAATACATGACCCCCACACTACACAAACAACACTGCACTACCCTAAACACTAAAACACTACCCCTAGCACAACCCCCTACACTATCCAAACACCAGTGCACTGCCCTAAACCCTAAAACACTTCCCCCAACACGACCCCCTACACAACCAAAACACCACTGCACTACCCTAAAACAGTATCCCAAGCATGACCCTCTCCTCTACACAAACACCACGGCACTACACTAAACCCTAGAACACTACCCCCTACACTTCACAAACACCACTGCACGACCCTAAAACCTAAAACACTAACCCCTGCACGACCCCCTACACTACCCAAACACCACTGCACTACCCTAAACCCTAAAACACGACACCCTAAACTACGCAAACACCACTGCACTACCCTAAAACCTAAAACATGACCCCTACACTAAACAAACACCTCTGCACTGCCCTAAAAACACTAACCCGAGTATGACCCCCTATACTACTCCAACACCACTGCACTACCCTAAACCCTAAAACACTATCCCCAGCATGACCCCCTGCACTACACAAACACCACTGCACTGCCCTAAACCCTACAACCCTACCTGCAGCACGACCCCCTACACTACCCAAACACCACTGCATTACCCTAAACCCTAAATCTACCCCCAGCATGAACCATATGCTACAAAAACACCACAGCACTACCCTCAACCCTAAAGCACTAGCCCTTGTTTGACCACCTACACTACACCAACACCACTGCACTACCCTAAACCCTACAAAACTACCTGCAGCACGACCCCCTACACTACCCAAACACCACTGCATTACCCTAAACCATAAATCTACCCCCAGCATGACCCCCTACACTACAAAAACACCACGTCACTACCCTTAACCCGAAAACACTATCCCCAGCTTTACCCCCTACACTACACCAACACCACTGTACTACTGTAAACCCTAAAACTCTACCCCCAGCAAGACCCCTATACTACAAAAACACCACGGCACTACCCTGAACCCTAAAACACTACCCCCAGCTTGACCCCTTACACTACACAAACACCACTGCACTACCTTAAACCCTAAAATACTACCCCCAGCACGACCCTCTACACTACCAAAACACCACTGCACTACCCTAAACCCTAAAACACTACCCCAGCATGAACCCCTATGCTACACAAACACCAATGCACTGCCATAAACCCTAAAACACTACCTGCAGCACAACCCCCTACAATATCCAAACACGACTGCATTACCCTAAACCCTAAAATATTACCCCTAGCATGACCCCCTACACTATGTAAACATCACTGCACTACCCTAAATCCTACATCTATCACCAGATCAACCCCCTACACTACTCAATCACCACTGCACTACCCTAAACCCTAAAACACAATCCTCAGCAGAACCCCCTACACTACACAAACACCACTGTACTACCCTAATCCTAAAACACTACTCCTAGCACAAACCCCTTACAATACCCAAACACCACTACACTACTCTAAACACTAAAACACTTACCTCAGCACTACCACCTACAGCACACAAACACCACTGCACTACCCTAAACCCTAAAACACTACCCCCAGTAAAAACCCCTTCACTACACAAACACCACTGCACTACCCTAAACCCCAATACACTATCGCCAGCATGAACCCCTATAATACCAAAACACCACTGCACTACCCTAAACTCTAAAACACTTACCTCAGCGCGACGACCTACACCACACAAACACCACTGCACTACCCTAAACCCTAAAACACTACCCCCAGCAAGACCCCCTACACTACAGAAACACCACTGCACTACCCTAACCCTAAAACACTACCCCCAGAACAACACTCTACACTACCAAAACACCACTGCACTACCCTAAAAACTAAAACACTACCCCAACATGAATCCCTATTCTACACAAACACCACTGCACTACCCTAAACCCTAAAACACTACCCCCAACATGAACCCCAACACCTCACAAACATCACTATACTATCCTAAACCCTAAAACACTACCCCAAACTTGACCCCTATGCATTATGCACATGCTGTTTTAATAAAGGACTCCCTGATTTCCCCGAAGTGGCCTCTTCTCCTTGCTTACCTGAAGGGGGTTTGATCATGAATTCTGCGCGTCTGCCAGTGGCGCTTTAAGAGGCACCGTTCCTGAATGAGGCGGGAGTAGTGCTGGCACCAGCTGTTTCAGCTTGAACTGCTTTTCCGAGGTATCGGATCAACTCCTGTCTGCCCTGGGGTCCGGCTGAGCAAAGGCTTCTACCTATGCTGGTTCGTGATTTCACGAGGATTCGAGCGTTCTTTCATCTCATCTCAGAGCCTGGCAAAATTCCTGCACCCAAGGCTGGAACGTCAAGGGGACCCAAGGGAGCCTCACAACATCGGCGCTGGATGTCCCGTCCTTTCATAATGCACCTTTTTCCTGCTGCCTTTCCCCTCGCAACATTGAGCCAGAAACAGTGATTTCTGGGTAATGGAGTCCACCATGGATTGCAGTGGCAGTGTGACCACGTGATTAGGGGTCATTAATTTTCCTCCAATGAGGTTGTTGCAGGACATTCAAAGGTGGGGGCGGAGCAACATCCAAGAAACAGCCGCATCTGAGGAAGGCCATTTTAGCCGAAATGCATTATGCACATGCTGTTTTAATAAAGGACTCCCTGATTTCCCCGAAGTGGCCTCTTCTACTTGCTTACCTGAAGGGGGTTTGATCATGAATTCTGCGCGTCTGCCAGTGGCGCTTTAAGAGGCACCGTTCCTGAATGAGGCGGGAGTAGTGCTGGCACCAGCTGTTTCAGCTTGAACTGCTTTTCCGAGGTATCGGATCAACTCCTGTCCGCCCTGGGGTCCGGCTGAGCAAAGGCTTCTACCTATGGTGGTTCGTGATTTCACGAGGATTCGAGCGTTCTTTCATCTCGTCTCAGAGCCTGGCAAAATTCCGGCACCCAAGGCTGGAACGTCAAGGGGACCCAAGGGAGCCTCACAACATCGGCGCTGGATGTCCCGTCCTTTCATAATGCACCTTTTTCCTGCTGCCTTTCCCCTCGCAACATTGAGCCAGAAACAGTGATTTCTGGGTAATGGAGTCCACCATGGATTGCAGTGGCAGTGTGACCAGGTGATTAGGGGTCATTAATTTTCCTCCAATGAGGTTGATGCAGGACATTCAAAGGTGGGGGCGGAGCAACATCCAAGAAACAGCCGCATCTGAGGAAGGCCATTTCAGCCGAAATGCATTATGCACATGCTGTTTTAATAAAGGACTCCCTGATTTCCCCGAAGTGGCCTCTTCTCCTTGCTTACCTGAAGGGGGTTTGATCATGAATTCTGCGCGTCTGCCAGTGGCGCTTTAAGAGGCACCGTTCCTGAATGAGGCGGGAGTAGTGCTGGCACCAGCTGTTTCAGCTTGAACTGATTTTCCGAGGTATCGGATCAACTCATGTCCGCCCTGGGGTCCGGCTGAGCAAAGGCTTCTACCTATGGTGGTTCGTGATTTCACGAGGATTCGAGCGTTCTTTCATCTCGTCTCAGAGCCTGGCAAAATTCATGCACCCAAGGCTGGAACGTCAAGGGGACCCAAGGGAGCCTCACAACATCGGCGCTGGATGTCCCGTCCTTTCATAATGCACCTTTTTCCTGCTGCCTTTCCCCTCGCAACATTGAGCCAGAAACAGTGATTTCTGGGTAATGGAGTCCACCATGGATTGCAGTGGCAGTGTGACCAGGTGATTAGGGGTCATTAATTTTCCTCCAATGAGGTTGTTGCAGGACATTCAAAGGTGGGGGCGGAGCAACATCCAAGAAACAGCCGCATCTGAGGAAGGCCATTTTAGCCGAAATGCATTATGCACATGCTGTTTTAATAAAGGACTCCCTGATTTCCCCGAAGTGGCCTCTTCTCCTTGCTTACCTGAAGGGGGTTTGATCATATATATATATATATATATATATATATATATATATATATATATATGCGAAACAAGTCCCAGCACTTCCTTTCGGCGAACTGACAGAAACGGACCACCAGGACAAATCAATGGCAGTATTCTTTTCATTGTTCTTTATTCCTCATCTCCATGACGCGTTTCGGGCATCAGGTGTAGGCCTGGGCGGTAAATTTCGTTCCGTTCGCGGAATTTGCGAAATTTGGGTAATTTTGCGTTCGGCGGAGAACGCGAAATTGCAAAAAAACTATGTTCCGCAACTTCGCGAAATTTTTTGCTTGTTCGCGTTCTCAATATGCGTGTTCGCGAGATATTTCACCCCGAGCACGCAAACAGCGATCGCGAACAGGAAAAAAGTATCGCGAACAAGCAATTCCACGTGTTTGCGGAATTTCTGCATGTTCGTGGAGATTTTTTACCGTTTCGCGGAGATTTGCGTAACGCGATTACGCAAATTCCGCCCAGCCCTAATCAGGTGCTCTTGATCACATGAGGAGACTGCAGTACGCCATGTTTTTTATATATGCTTTGTGAAAACAACCCCCACGTGGTAATAGACAGTGAAGAAACACTTTTTTAGTTTTGTTTTGTGTTCAAGCTCATTCAAAATGCATGGACAGCTGTGAATAAACTTTTCCTTGTTGTGCAACACAATTTTTGATCACATATATGGAATTGGAATATACATGTTTTTTAGTGAGCAGATTTTTGTAAAAAAAAGAAGTGCCTCATAATATATATATATATATATATATATATATGTATATACATATATATACATCAGATGATTACTTTGGATGTGCACCTCAACTCACTCCTACATCACAAAGAAAAGACCTCGAATGATCAAAGCCACTGGCCAAATGTTAGAAATGGGATTTCTGGTTGGCTAGGGCTTGCGCCAAAGCCAGGCAGAAACCACCACTCTAAGTCAGGGCTGGGGAGTTACATGCCAAAGATAACCCCTGCTCACCCCCTTGGTAGCTTGGCACAAGCAGATAGGCTTATCCCGGAAGCAATGTGTAAAGCGTTTGCGCGTGCACTCAGCAACAACACCCAAGGCCCACCACAAAAGAAACTCCACACAAGGTTATATATAAAAATAGCCTTTGTCTTATACCAAAACACATTAGATAATATTCACACAATTTACACTGTGCCAACTGGCCACATGGACCACTGTCAGAATTAGCACACATCACCAATTGTAAATGTAGAAATGTAGAACATTTACCAACTGCAACACAAATTATCACTGTAGAGCACAACCAGTAACTACTGGTGCAAGAATGACCTCAGCATCACCACATTAGGCATCAGCACATTAGGAGGCAGAAATACATTATGCACCAGGGCCATCATAAACACGGTATGCCATAACTCCTAAGCATAAATCACATTAGACCTGAATCACCAGCCCTGGCACATTCAGTGCACTTTACTAGGGGCTGACAGGTTAAACAAATATACCAATCATGGATAACCAATAGATATCACAATTTACACAGAGAGCATATGCACTTTAGCACTGATCAGCAGTGTAAAGTGCCCAGAGTCCTATTGCCAACAACCACAGGTCAGAAAAAATAAAGGAGGAAGAAGCAAAAAGTTTGGGGATAACCCTGCAAAAAGGGCCATTTCCAACAGCAAAAACCACAGTAGCATGAACACCCTATAGAATAAAACACTGAGCACCATGGAACCACTAATTAGGTGCATACATCACCTTGTGTAATCTGATGCACGGACCCCCAGGCCACCTGGCCTCTTACTGGGGATCAAGTGCCCTATGTCTTAAAAATGTCAGGGCGTAAGCGGTGGCCTTCTTCTGGCCTCTGGGACAGCAGAAAGCAATGTGCCCCCAGCGCAAGGGGGGCAGGGGAGAGTATCTCACTCTGCTCTTGGGTGATCCAAAATGACTGCCCCACGTTGCAGCTGCCCGCTCTCTCTCGCGGTGCAGCTGTGGGCAAGTAAGCACGGGTGCTACGGTGCCTCCAGTGAGCACCAACTCGGTGAGGGGGTGGAAAACAAATGGCCCCGAAGTTGGAGTGGTCCGCTGCCCTGCGGGACCGCTCAGCCTATGCCTCCCCCAACCACAGACTAACTTGAGCTCCACTCACCGGCCTCTTCGCTGGAGGGCGGAGAATCTCCTCTGGTCTTCTCCTCCGGTCTCTCGCAGCGGGCAGTGGAGCTTCTCCTCTGTGGGGGAGGCTCGGGCGGCAGTCCTTCTCGGCGGCTGGGGCAGGCACCGGCAATGTGCCTCCGACCCCCTCCGTCTCTGCTAGCAGGCTAGTGTACTTACGGGGCTCTCCTCAGGGCATGGGAGCCCCACGATCCACAGCACGTCCGTAGACGGCCCCGCCTACATCCGGGCAGGATCCTCTCTACTTCCGGGTTGCCGCGGGCAGCGGTGGTGATTTCTATACGGGGTGGGCTCCGTTTTGAAGGTAGAAACAAATGCGGGGTGGGCACCTGCCAACGAGCACCGTAATGTGGGGTGGGCACCCACTTTTATGATGGGCAATTCCTCCAGGTGGCCATAGTGCAGAGTGGGCTCCCGCCTTCATTCAAAGGTACATATAATGAAATAAGCGGGGTGGGTTAATGAGCACCGTAATGCGGGGTGGGCACCTGCAGCCCACAGACACCGTGAAGCAGGCAATGAGGGGTAGGCTCCCTCAGGAAATCACCATGTAAGGCGGGGTGGGCACCCGCTCAAAAAGGCACAAAGCGGGGGAATCCCTACGGCGGGATTCCCTCGGAAATTATCGCAGCTCAGCGCTGCTGCTCCCAACGAAGGCGCTCTTCAGCAAATAAAAATAAAGCGCTTCTTGGCCATGGAAGACAGAGCGCTCCTCCAAGGACGGCAAAGTTCAGGGAAAGTCTTTCAGGAGGCAGGGGGGCAAGGGCTGGGCCCAGGGGCCAGCTCACAGGGCCATCCAGGCAGGGAGGCAGTCCCCAGTGGCGGTCTCTCCTGGCGCCCAGCAGCCGCAGCAGGCCCCCCTCCAGTTAGGATCAGAAGAAGAACCCTTTTACTTGGGGTCACAGCCCCTTTTAAATACACATTTCCTTTGTCTCAGGCTGCAGGGTTAAGGAAACACCAGATGCAACTGGTTTTGGAGCAATCTGTTGTACTCAGCCCCTCTCCCCATTCACTGGACAGGCTAGGGACATCAGTCGCACCACAGGGGGCGGAGACAGCATTGTGTAGGGAAAGCCCAGCCCTATTCAGGTCCCAGGTGTACTCCTCCCTGCTATCAGCATGCAGATCTCTCCATTCACCCCCGGGGCAGACCCCTCCTGACACCTGGAGCCAGGCCCACCAGCCAATCACAAGCCAGACAGTCACTTCACATTTATTACACGGACATGCCAGCTTCTAGAAGTGGCACTTTTACACTAGACACAGTAACGCCGCACACATCATCGCGCAGCATTCAATCTCATGAGTTCACACATACCAAACTCGACCCTGCACTCCCCACGCATCAGGAACTACCATGGACACATACATTCCCCATGCATTCCTATGGGAGGGCAAGTCAGTCTCACCAAATGTAACACAGAGCGCACGCACTTTACACGGGGACACCATGCTAAAGTGCCCAGGGGTCTAAAACAACCAACATCAGGTCACATTAAAAGGCAAAAAGTTTTAGGGGTGAACCTGCCAGAAGGGTCAAGTCCAACACAACCCCCTTCCAGCCAAAACGCAGGGGAGACCAATCACCACCGTGATGGGCTTCCCTGCTTTGGGAGATAGAACACGGATGCGGGCCCGTAACGGCAGTGACACCCTCCGGTTCTACGCCACTCTGAACCCACGTGGTTCCCTCTGTAAAAGCTCTGCGGACCAACTGGGCTACCCCACTGGTACTCCTCAGCTGTCCGCGGCCAGGACCAGGCCCTAGGCCATCCAGATACCACTGGTCCTGGCCTATCCACAGAGTGGGGGGTGGTAACCCCTGGCACATAGTAACCATTCTCCACTCTACCCCTCATCAGGGCAGTTTTAAACTGCCACTGATCCTCCAGCCTAGGGTCTGTACCCTCAAGCTGACCAACAGTCCCGGGCGAGGCTCTCCTCCCCCTACCTCTTCTTCTAGGGTTCCGCTCTCTCTTCCTCTGAGAGGCACCCTCATAACACAACTTTCCCACCAATTGAGGACCTCTTTCCAAGAACTGCTCTCCCAACCTAGGGTTTAACCCCTCAGGTTGCATCGGGGTCAGGGGCGAGAACTCCCTCCCTCTGCACCCCCTTCCAGAGTCCGGCACCCTCCCAACTGGAGTGGTGCCCCTAGCAGCTACATCGGTCAGGACACTGCTTACAGTTGTCCTTCCCTCCAGGTCAGGCATATCCTGAACCTGGCCTCCCAACCGTGGGTCTAAACCCTTTAGCTGAGTACTTGCCTGGTACTCCAGGACTTCTGGGGACTCACACAATATCCCCCTGAGGGTAACACCTGCCTCATATGTTGCGTAACCATCTGCCTGACGCAGATTTCCCATCCCCCGTCCACCTGACAGTGCACGAAGATCCCCCAGAACAGAAGTGGTGTCACCATGGTCACTCCAAGGTGGTCCCTGACCCACTGGTTCTTCCACTGAGGAACGCATACCCCATTCACCCCTCAATTCGGACTTCTGTACCCTCCCTACTGGAGCAGCACCGCCAGACACCAGAACCACAGGGGCTCTATTTACAGACGCTCCCGGATCTCTATACACTAGGAGATCCTCCTCAAATGGACTAACAGGACAGCCTAGGCCCCCAACCTGGTGTTCCCCGAAGAAACCATCCAGGTTCTGAGACTGGGTTTCGGGCACCTGGGAACACTCAGTCCCATACTCACTCCTACTCCACTGAGACAGGACGTGAGCCCCAACATCCCTCTCGCTACACTGGGACCTAGCTGGGCTACTCTGAACCTCTTCCCCAATACAGGACGGAAAGATACCTGAACCACTACTTTTGGAATCGCTCTCCCATGCCTCATCAAAACCTCAGAAAAAAGTCTGAAGCACACCCTCTAGTTTGCCTTAATTAAATATTGTTCGATTTTGATCCAGTTCAGCGTGCATGCACTCTTTGTTGCGCCCCGTTCCTTTGCGCAAAAATTTGATATAGCTTCACTAAGTGTGGCACGCGTGTCCCGTGCCACAATAGATGGTATACACCTGGGGAAGGTAGTGTTTGGTTTAAAAAGAGGGAGGATTGTAAAGGTGGGATTTGAGTTAGGGCGCTGGAGCTCGATGGTTACACAGGTCGTTAGTAACTACACAAAGATCTCAGGTACCAACGGGGTTGTAGGAGACTGAGCGAGACGGGCTGCATAACAAAGGGGTTGAAACGATGGTGGGGTGAAATGAAGATTAGTTTGCACATGAGGAGGTCGCACATAGGTGACGCACTAAGGGGATTCATTTGAGGGTAGGTGGACTTGGGTAGTACGTTAATGAATGGCTAGAAATTTGTTTTACATAAATAGGACGTTTAAGAGTGATTTAGTTAGGAATATGGGATGTAGCTTTTATGATGGGCACGTTTTTGGTGTTGATTATGACGGTATAAATAGGCTGCGGGGGAGATGTAATAGGTAGCGGTAATTTTCTCTGTTTATCATTTACTGTTTGTTATATTTTTTGATAGCAATATATATGGGTCTGATTATCGTTTTTAAATTGTTTTTAGATACCCCTGAGGAAGGTTTTTACAAAAACCGAAATGCATTGGGTGACATCAAAGTGTACTGAATGGAATGGAGTTCACTTACATGCCAGTGAATAGGCCCGGATGGGCAATTCTTGAGCGATTAAAATGTGGAAAAATGGTGAACTTCATCTTCGACGTGATGGATTAAATACAGTTGTAATAAGAGAATAAAACTTGGATGAACTTTGGCAAAAACAAGGAGTACGAGTGATTATATACTTCAAATGTGCATAAAGCTGTGCAACTCTACTGTGGCACGGGACACGCGTGCCACACTTAGTGAAGCTATATTAAATTTTTGCGCAAAGGAACGGGGCGCAACAAAGAGTGCATGCACGCTGAACTGGATCAAAATCGAACAATATTTAATTAAGGCAAACTAGAGGGTGTGCTTCAGACTTTTTTCCGATTTATTATAATATATCCCGCTCCGACCCTGAAAGCACCCACGTAACAAATATAACTTTCAAGACGACATCTGCTTTGATCACGTCGAAGAATCTTCGTACAACATTATCAACAAGGAAATACGATTGGAAATGACTCATTGTTACCATGTTGTCAAATTTATTTATTAGCGAGTATATAACACTTTTTTGGTAACGTTTAGATAGGTTTCACTTTATGTCTTTTAGTTCATGGGGGTGGGATTAGAAATTTACATCACTGATGGTATACAGCTGGGGAAGGTAGTGTTTGGTTTAAAAAGAGGGAGGATCGTAAAGGTGGGATTTGAGTGAGGGCGCTGGAGCTCGATGGTTACACAGGTCATTAGTTACTACACGAAGATCTCAGGTACAAATGGGGTTGTATGAGACTGAGCAAGACGGGCTGCATAACAAAGGGGTTGAAACGATGGTGGGGTGAAATGAAGATTAGTTTGCACATGAGGAGGTCGCACATGGGTGACGCACTAAGGGGATTCATTTGAGGGTAGGTGGACTTGGGTAGTACTTTAATGAATGGCTAGAAATTTGTTTTACATAAATAGGACGTTTAAGAGTGATTTAGTTAGGAATATGGGATGTAGCTTTTATGATGGGCACGTTTTTGGTGTTGATTATGACGGTATAAATAGGCGGCGGGGGAGATGTAATAGGTAGCGGTAATTTTCTCTGTTTATCATTTACTGTTTGTTATATTTTTTGATAGCAATATATATGGGTCTGATTATCGTTTTTAAATTGTTTTTAGATACCCCTGAGGAAGGTTTTTACAAAAACCGAAATGCATTGGGTGACATCAAAGTGTACTGAATGGAATGGAGTTTACTTACATGCCAGTGAATAGGCCCGGATGGGCAATTCTTGAGCGATTAAAATGTGGAAAAATGGTGAACTTCATCTTCGACGTGATGGATTAAATACAGTTGTAATAAGAGAATAAAACTTGGATGAACTTTGGCAAAATCAAGGAGTACGAGTGATTATATACTTCAAATGTGCATAAAGCTGTGCAACTCTACTGTGGCACGGGACACGCGTGCCACACTTAGTGAAGCTATATTAAATTTTTGCGCAAAGGAACGGGGCGCAACAAAGAGTGCATGCACGCTGAACTGGATCAAAATCGAACAATATTTAATTAAGGCAAACTAGAGGGTGTGCTTCAGACTTTTTTCGGATTTCTTATAATATATCCCGCTCCGACCCTGAAAGCACCCACGTAACAAATATAACTTTCAAGACGACATCTGCTTTGATCACGTCGAAGATTCTTCGTACAACATTATCAACAAGGAAATACGATTGAACATGACTCATTGTTACCATGTTGTCAAATTTATTTATTAGCGAGTATATAACACTTTTTTGGTAACGTTTAGATAGGTTTCGCTTTATGTCTTTTAGTTCATGGGGGTGGGATTAGAAATTTACGTCACTGATGGTATACAGCTGGGGAAGGTAGTGTTTGGTTTAAAAAGAGGGAGGATCGTAAAGGTGGGATTTGAGTGAGGGCACTGGAGCTCGATGGTTACACAGGTCGTTAGTAACTACACGAAGATCTCAGGTACAAACGGGGTTGTAGGAGACTGAGCGAGACGGGCTGCATAACAAAGGGGTTGAAACTATGGTGGGGTGAAATGAAGATTAGTTTGCACATGAGGAGGTCGCACATGGGTGACGCACTAAGGGGATTCATTTGAGGGTAGGTGGACTTGGGTAGTACTTTAATGAATGGCTAGAAATTCGTTTTACATAAATAGGACGTTTAAGAGTGATTTAGTTAGGAATATGGGATGTAGCTTTTATGATGGGCACGTTTTTGGTGTTGATTATGACGGTATAAATAGGCGGCTGGGGAGATGTAATAGGTAGCGGTAATTTTCTCTGTTTATCATTTACTCTTTGTTATATTTTTTGATAGCAATATATATGGGTCTGATTATCGTTTTTAAATTGTTTTTAGATACCCCTGAGGAAGGTTTTTACAATAACCGAAATGCATTGGGTGACATCAAAGTGTACTGAATGGAATGGAGTTTACTTACATGCCAGTGAATAGGCCCGAATGGGCAATTCTTGAGCGATTAAAATGTGGAAAAATGGTGAACTTCATCTTCGACGTGATGGATTAAATACAGTTGTAATAGGAGAATAAAACTTGGATGAACTTTGGCAAAAACAATGAGTACGAGTGATTATATACTTCAAATGTGCATAAAGCTGTGCAACTCTACTGTGGCACGGGACACGCGTGCCACACTTAGTGAAGCTATATTAAATTTTTGCGCAAAGGAACGGGGCGCAACAAAGAGTGCATGCACGCTGAACTGGATCAAAATCGAACAATATTTAATTAAGGCAAACTAGAGGGTGTGCTTCAGACTTTTTTCCGATTTATTATAATATATCCCGCTCCGACCCTGAAAGCACCCACGTAACAAATATAACTTTCAAGACTACATCTGCTTTGATCACGTCGAAGATTCTTCGTACAACATTATCAACAAGGAAATACGATTGAAAATGACTCATTGTTACCATGTTGTCAAATTTATTTATTAGCGAGTATATAACACTTTTTTGGTAACGTTTAGATAGGTTTCTCTTTATGTCTTTTAGTTCATGGGGGTGGGATTAGAAATTTACGTCACTGATGGTATACAGCTGGGGAAGGTAGTGTTTGGTTTAAAAAGAGGGAGGATCATAAAGGTGGGATTTGAGTGAGGGCACTGGAGCTCGATGGTTACACAGGTCGTTAGTAACTACACGAAGATCTCAGGTACAAACGGGGTTGTAGGAGACTGAGCGAGACGGGCTGCATAACAAAGGGGTTGAAACTATGGTGGGGTGAAATGAAGATTAGTTTGCACATGAGGAGGTCGCACATGGGTGACGCACTAAGGGGATTCATTTGAGGGTAGGTGGGCTTGGGTAGTAGTTTAATGAATGGCTAGAAATTCGTTTTACATAAATAGTACGTTTAAGAGTGATTTAGTTAGGAATATGGGATGTAGCTTTTATGATGGGCACGTTTTTGGTGTTGATTATGACGGTATAAATAGGCGGCGGGGGAGATGTAATAGGTAGCGGTAATTTTCTCTGTTTATCATTTACTGTTTGTTATATTTTTTGATAGCAATATATATGGGTCTGATTATCGTTTTTAAATTGTTTTTAGATACCCCTGAGGAAGGTTTTTACAAAAACCGAAATGCATTGGGTGACATCAAAGTGTACTGAATGGAATGGAGTTTACTTACATGCCAGTGAATAGGCCCGGATGGGCAATTCTTGAGCGATTAAAATTTGGAAAAATGGTGAACTTCATCTTCGACGTGATGGATTAAATACAGTTGTAATAAGAGAATAAAACTTGGATGAACTTTGGCAAAAACAAGGAGTACGAGTGATTATATACTTCAAATGTGCATAAAGCTGTGCAACTCTACTGTGGCACGGGACACGCGTGCCACACTTAGTGAAGCTATATTAAATTTTTGCGCAAAGGAACGGGGCGCAACAAAGAGTGCATGCACGCTGAACTGGATCAAAATCGAACAATATTTAATTAAGGCAAACTAGAGGGTGTGCTTCAGACTTTTTTTGGATTTATTATAATATATCCCGCTCCGACCCTGAAAGCACCCACGTAACAAATATAACTTTCAAGACGACATCTGCTTTGAGCACGTCGAAGATTCTTCGTACAACATTATCAACAAGGAAATACGATTGAACATGACTCATTGTTACCATGTTGTCAAATTTATTTATTAGCGAGTATATAACCCTTTTTTGGTAATGTTTAGATAGGTTTCGCTTTATGTCTTTTAGTTCATGGGGGTGGGATTAGAAATTTACGTCACTGATGGTATACAGCTGGGGAAGGTAGTGTTTGGTTTAAAAAGAGGGAGGATCGTAAAGGTGGGATTTGAGTGAGGGCACTGGAGCTCGATGGTTACACAGGTCGTTAGTAACTACACGAAGATCTCAGGTACAAACGGGGTTGTAGGAGACTGAGCGAGACGGGCTGCATAACAAAGGGGTTGAAACGATGGTGGGGTGAAATGAAGATTAGTTTGCACATGAGGAGGTCGCACATGGGTGACGCACTAAGGGGATTCATTTGAGGGTAGGTGGACTTGGGTAGTACTTTAATGAATGGCTAGAAATTCGTTTTACATAAATAGGACGTTTAAGAGTGATTTAGTTAGGAATATGGGATGTAGCTTTTATGATGGGCACGTTTTTGGTGTTGATTATGACGGTATAAATAGGCGGCTGGGGAGATGTAATAGGTAGCGGTAATTTTCTCTGTTTATCATTTACTCTTTGTTATATTTTTTGATAGCAATATATATGGGTCTGATTATCGTTTTTAAATTGTTTTTAGATACCCCTGAGGAAGGTTTTTACAATAACCGAAATGCATTGGGTGACATCAAAGTGTACTGAATGGAATGGAGTTTACTTACATGCCAGTGAATAGGCCCGAATGGGCAATTCTTGAGCGATTAAAATGTGGAAAAATGGTGAACTTCATCTTCGACGTGATGGATTAAATACAGTTGTAATAAGAGAATAAAACTTGGATGAACTTTGGCAAAAACAATGAGTACGAGTGATTATATACTTCAAATGTGCATAAAGCTGTGCAACTCTACTGTGGCACGGGACACGCGTGCCACACTTAGTGAAGCTATATTAAATTTTTGCGCAAAGGAACGGGGCGCAACAAAGAGTGCATGCACGCTGAACTGGATCAAAATCGAACAATATTTAATTAAGGCAAACTAGAGGGTGTGCTTCAGACTTTTTTCCGATTTATTATAATATATCCCGCTCCGACCCTGAAAGCACCCACGTAACAAATATAACTTTCAAGACTACATCTGCTTTGATCACGTCGAAGATTCTTCGTACAACATTATCAACAAGGAAATACGATTGAAAATGACTCATTGTTACCATGTTGTCAAATTTATTTATTAGCGAGTATATAACACTTTTTTGGTAACGTTTAGATAGGTTTCTCTTTATGTCTTTTAGTTCATGGGGGTGGGATTAGAAATTTACGTCACTGATGGTATACAGCTGGGGAAGGTAGTGTTTGGTTTAAAAAGAGGGAGGATCGTAAAGGTGGGATTTGAGTGAGGGCACTGGAGCTCGATGGTTACACAGGTCGTTAGTAACTACACGAAGATCTCAGGTACAAACGGGGTTGTAGGAGACTGAGCGAGACGGGCTGCATAACAAAGGGGTTGAAACTATGGTGGGGTGAAATGAAGATTAGTTTGCACATGAGGAGTTCGCACATGGGTGACGCACTAAGGGGATTCATTTGAGGGTAGGTGGACTTGGGTAGTAATGAATGGCTAGAAATTCGTTTTACATAAATAGGACGTTTAAGAGTGATTTAGTTAGGAATATGGGATGTAGCTTTTATGATGGGCACGTTTTTGGTGTTGATTATGACGGTATAAATAGGCGGCGGGGGAGATGTAATAGGTAGCGGTAATTTTCTCTGTTTATCATTTACTGTTTGTTATATTTTTTGATAGCAATATATATGGGTCTGATTATCGTTTTTAAATTGTTTTTAGATACCCCTGAGGAAGGTTTTTACAAAAACCGAAATGCATTGGGTGACATCAAAGTGTACTGAATGGAATGGATTTTACTTGAAAAATGGTGAACTCAATCTTCAACTTGATGGATTAAATACAATTGTAATAAGAGAATAAAACTTGGATGAACTTTGGCAAAAACAAGGAGTACGAGTGATTATATACTTCAAATGTGCATAAAGATGTGCAACTCTACTGTGGCACGGGACACACATCTCATCAGAACCTCGGGCACTTTCCCAGCGGTCTGCTTCCTCTGCAAGGTCCCAAGGACAAAAGCAGTCACACCTCAACAGGTGTTGGCGCAACCCTGGAAAACAACGACTGAGCATCTGCTCTTTGATAACCAGATTGAACAGTCCTTCAAAATCCTGTTCCGAGTTAACCCTTATCCAATCAACCAGTGCATCATTACATTCATCCGCAAACTCCCCCCAAGTCTGGTGAGACAGTGTCTTACTACCCCTGAACTTCAACCTGTACTCCTCTTCTTGGGGACAAGGAACCATACTTTGGGAACTGGGAATGGGACTTCCTGCACTGGACTCTATATCGCTGCCACCACTGGATCTCACCCTTACTGGTGAATCCAGAAAACCACAACTGCGCTCAGGGGATAATCTACCCTCCAGAGCTAATTTTTCCCTGGCGAAGGCCCTCTCAGCCTCTGCCATCCTCTCCTGCACTAAGACCCTCTCGGTCTCAAACTTTTTCTCCTCCGCACCCAGCTGCGCTATCTCCTTGGGATGCTCTAACCTGAGCTTCTCCAAAGCCAGCTGATGCTCCATTTCTTCCCTCCTTTCTACCCACTCCTCTGGGGATAGGAAAAAGAATGGGGTGCTGCCCCTGACACTGGACCCAGCAAGGGACTCCCTATCTATGGGGTCTTCACTATCTACTGGCGTCCCTGTCCTGTCACTTTCTTCCTCCTCTTCAGACCCCTCAGGGCTCCCCTCAGACCCACCACCCTCTCGGCGTGCGGCCCGGGCCCTCTCCTCCTCACTGCGCTCACGTTCCCATTCCTCCTTCTGCCATTGGATCAGGTTTTCCCTAAGTTTTGACTGGGAGTCTGACACACTCACTGCTATGTCTCTCTCCTCACAAAACTCAACCAACTCATACATACTGTATCTAAACAGACCACAGAAATTAAAAGCAGACTCCATCTTGGCAGGATGCTCAGGGACACGTGCAACACAAGGGACCTAGGTGTCTGAACTGAAGCGAGAGTACGCAATTCAAAAATTACACTTTTGAGGAGAAGAATTAAAAAATAAACCTCAGAACAATAATCCCCAAACACGTGATTATCTAAAATGCAGAGTTTTGTAGTGCAGCCAGTCGCCGCTGTGGTACTGCGCAAACGCAAGTCCTTATCCCACCGCTGATCACCAATGTTAGAAATGGGATTTCTGGTTGGCTAGGGCTTGTGCCAAAGCCAGGCAGAAACCACCACTCTAAGTCAGGGCTGGGGAGTTACACGCCAAAGATAACCCCTGCTCACGCCCTTGGTAGCTTGGCACGAGCAGTCAGGCTTATCCCAGAAGCAATGTGTAAAGCATTTGTGCGCGCACACAGCAACAACACCCAAGGCCCACCACAAAAGAAACTCCACACAAGGTTATATATAAAAATAGCCTTTGTCTTATACCAAAACCCATTAGATAATATTCACACAATTTACACTGTGCCAACTGGAACTGGCAGAAATTACAGGGGACTATTTACACAAGACAGGGCCACATGGACCACTGTCAGAATTAGCACACATCACCAATTGCAAATGTAGAAATGTAGATCATATACCAACTGTAACACAAATTATCACTGTAGAGCACAACCAGTAACTACTGGCACAATAATGACCTCAGCATTACCACATTAGGCAACAACACATTAGGAGGCAGAAATACATTATGCACCAGGGCCATCATAAACACGGTATGCCATAACTCCTAAGCATAAATCACATTAGACCTGAATCATATTAGGCAAAAACCACAGTAGCATGAACACCCTATAGAATAAAACGCTGAGCACCATGGAACCACTAATTAGGTGCATATATCACCTTGTGTAATCTGCTGAACGGACCCCCAGGCCACCTGGCCTCTTACTGGGGCTTAAGTGCCCTATGTCTCAAAAATGTCAGGGCGTAAGCGGTGGCCTTCTTCTGGCCTCTGGGACAGCGGAAAGCAATGTGCCCCCAGCGCAGGGGGGGCGGGGGAGTGTATCTCACTCTGCTCTTGGGTGATCCAAAATGCCTGCCCCACGTTGCAGCTGCCCGCTCTCTCTAGCAGTGCAGCTGTGGGCAAACAAGCGGTGAGGGGGTGGAAAACAAATGCCCACAAAGTTGGAGCGGTCCACTGCCCTGCGGGACCGCTCAGCCTCTGCCTCCCCCAACCACAGACTATCTCGAGCTCCACTCACCAGCCTCTTCGCTGGAGGGGGAGAATCTCCTCTGGTCTTCTCCTCCGGTCTCTCGCAGCAGGCGGTGGAGCTTCTCCTCTGTGGGGGAGGCTCTGGCGGCAGTACGTCCTTCTCTGCGGTGGGGGCAGGCGCCGGCAATGTGCCTCGGGCCCCCTCTGTCTCTGCTAGCAGGCTGGTGTACTTGCGGGGCTCTCCTCAGGGCATGGGAGCCCCGCGATCCACAGCACATCCGGAGTCGGCCCCGCCCACATCCGGGCAGGATCCTCTCTGCTTCCTGGTTGCCGCGGGCAGCAGCGGTGATTTCTATACGGTGTGGGCTCCTGTTTGAAGGTAGAAACAAATGCGGGGTGGGCATCCGCCAACGAGCACCGTAAGGCGGGGTGGGCACCCACTTTTACGATGGCAATTCCTCCAGGCAGCCATAGTGCGGGGTGGGCTCCCGCCTTCGTTCAAAGGTACATATAATGAAATAAGCGGGGTGGGCACCCACCAACGAGCACCGTAATGCGGGGTGGGCACCCGCAGCCCAAAGACACAGCGAAGCAGGCAATGAGGGGTAGGCTCCCTCAGGAAATCACCATGTAAGGCGGGGTGGGCACCCGCTCAAAAAGGCACAAAGCGGGGGAATCCCCACGTCGGGATTCCCTTGGAAATTATCGCAGCTCAGCACTGCTGCTCCCAACGAAGGCGCTCTTCAGCAAATAAAAATAAAGCGCTTCTTGGCCATGGAAGACGGAGCGCTCCTCCAAGGACGGCAAAGTTCAGAGAATGTCTTTCAGGAGGCAGGGGGGCAAGGGCTGGGCCCAGGGGCCAGCTCACAGGGCCCTCCAGGCAGGAAGGCAGTCCCCAGTGGCGGTCTCTCCTGGTGCCCAGCAGCCACAGCAGGCCCCCCCTCCAGTTAGGATCAGAAGAAGAACCCTTTTACTTGGGGTCACAGCCCCTTTTTATATACACATTTCCTTTGTCTCAGGCTGCAGGGTTAAGGAAAAACCAGACGCAACTGGTTTTGGAGCACTCTGTTGTACTCAGCCCCTCTCCCCATTCACTGGACAGGCTAGGGACATCAGTCGCACCACAGGGGGTGAAGCCAGCATTGTGTAGGGAAAGCCCAGCCCTATTCAGGTCCCAGGTATACTCCTCCCTGCCATCAGCATGCAGATCTCTCCATTCACTACCGGGGCAAACCCCTCCTGATTCCTGGAGCCAGGCCCACCAGCCAATCACAAGCCAGACAGTCACTTCACATTTATTACACAGACATGCCAGCTTCTAGAAGTGTCACTTCTACACTAGACACAGTAACGCCGCACACATCATCGCGCAGCATTCAATCTCACAAGTTCGCACATACCAAACTCGACCCTGCACTCCCCACGCATCAGGAACTACCATGGACACATACATTCACCATGCATTCCTATGGAAGGGCAGGTCAGTCTCACCAAATGTAACACAGAGCGCACGCACTTTACATGGGGACACCGTGCTAAAGTGCTCAGGGGTCTAAAACAACCAACATCAGGTCACATTAAAAGGCAAAAAGTTTTAGGGGTGAACCTGCCAGAAGGGCCAAGTCCAACACCAAACATTACAATGGCAATAACCAAAACTCAATACATCACCTGGTGCAAACACCGCATCTCACCCACTCCTGACTGTGGAAGTTAAAACAGCCGGGGTTTAAGAGCGTCAGCAACCTGGGTTCCACTCTCTGAGGTAGACGCGCCCACCCTCACTCAGATTCCAAACTCCCGGTTTCTGAGTCAGCAACCCTCAGCTTTAAACACACTAGAAGGTTTGAGAAAGACATCCCCCCGGGCCTGAGGAATCTTACTAGAACTGACCAGGCTCCAAGCAAGCATTTCCATGGCAGGAAGGAGTTCTCACGTCCCCTTCTCCAAATCTCGCATGTTCCAGCCTCTATCTTGATGAAGCTCACAAGGCCTTCCAGAGTAGATAAACAATCCCTCACAAAAACAAAAAGAGCTTGAACGTGAATAACCAAGCAAATTGCAAGCGCTGCTCTGCACGCAGAAAAGCTGAAGCAAGGCAAAGCCAGGAAAAAGGATGACATGAGGCCATGTCAAAGCCAATAGTAAGAACTTCATAATTCTCATCAATGTACAACACAATGCACAATTGGGAACAACTGCTTATAGATTCACACACTTCATCTCTCAATGTACAAAACAGAGCACACTACACTTCGAGACCAAAAAGTACATTCCACACCTCTCTCTCCCTTTCACGCTTTCAAATGCACATCCCACATGTTCCGTTCTTGGCAAGGCTGTCTACTCTGTGACAGCTACCACTGAAAGACAGCAAGATTACAAGAAAGAAAAGAAGCAAGGCATATTGAGGTTCCGTGAGAATCGGAATGACATTTTTAGGTTGTTCGAATATGGACGAGTTTGGTATCTACGAACCGCAAATGACGAGTTTAGTGGGTGTACGCGTTTTCGCTGCGCTACTATGTACGGTTCGTCTCATTCATGGGTATGGCCATCTTAACCCTTGGGTTCCATTTTAGATACGGTATCCATTTTGTCTCTTGCCCTCAAGTAGCCAGCGAACGGACACTGTCCGCTTCGTGACCCTGGGATTCCCAAGCTTTCGTGGAGGACACATGTTCCTTTGAAGGTGTTTTTATGATGAGGGAGAGGACACGGCAAGGGCGGATGGCTCCGCTCGAGGCTCATCTTGCCGTGCTAGTTTATTGTTTCAGTCGTGCATACATTAGGCACGAGTCCTTTGATCCTGCAATCAAGTTTCCGATATTGCTCTCTATACTGTTTTCTAAACTGGTGCGCATCCTTGTTTTTTCCTTTGCATCTGTTTCTGTCCCTTCCCCTAATTCGTTACGGTCAGGATGGAATGTGCTTAATGTGGGGATAATGTGCTTTTACAGTTGGGAACCGGCAATGCTGCTGTAATTATGTTCCGGGTTTCTGAAAACATGAATGCGACCTTTTTGAAGTTTATTGTGGGAACTGAGTTGTAACCTTTTGTTCGTCATGCTGTTCAATGACGAAAATGTGTATAAAAGGAGCGATCCACTTTTGCAATTTGAAGCAGTCTCTCAGAACCTACACGTTGTGTACTTCTTGCAATTTCTGTATCCCTGCAGTAAATAAATGCTGATCTTTGACGCCGCAGGAAGTGTCCCGTGTCTCTGTGTTTTGTACGCCGGAACAGGTAACCCACGAAGGTTTCAGGTGTTGTCCCCTGGCACCGCTGGGCCTTAGAATAGCCCAGTCCTTCAGTTGGCGCCCAACATGGGGCGACATCAGCGGTACCGGTCCAAAGCCCGACGATCGTGAGGAACTTCGTGTGAAATCTCCGAGGGAGGGTGCACCCCACTTCATCGATCCAGTTGTCGAAATAAGTGGCCCGAAGACTTTTCCCGCGAAGATTCCCGCCTCCTGACGGCTGCGACGGACTGATGCCCTGACTGTCGACCTGTTTTGGCGCCTGGCGTAGTCCTTTGTACGGCGAGACGATAGACGGGCCTTCCTGGTGACGCCATTGCTCTTTCAGTTAAGTATTTGTGGGTCGCTCCCAGAGTAGACTTGGTTGTTTGCATGGTTCCATTGCATTTGTGGTTCTTAGTTGTTGGTTCTTAGTTGTTGGGTTTTATTTGACAATTGCAATTGCCAAAAACCGAGGGTCTTGCATTTTTTTTGCTAGGACATCGTAATTCGATAGCCCTTGAAGTTTGTAAACTCGGTTAGTGTGCACGATGCCTGGCCGTAGTACTTTGTTTGGTTTCCTTAAATGTTGCAGCACGGATTCCCGGCTGGAGGATTCATGTCCGATACCTCCAGTTGGAACTCCAATTTATGAGCTCTATAGTCGCCACGGAGTAGGTCCTATCGTATATAATGAATATTGGATTTGTTATAATAAAAATGATGGTGTTCTTAGTTGGCCATCACATGGTAGTTTCGAAACTGCAATATTGGATAATCTTGAAACTAAATTGTTTAAAAAGAAGGCTAGGCCGGCCATGTTTGATTCCTTTCGGTTATGGCGTAAAGAGGCCAAGCAGAAAGAAATCAAACAGTCTAAGAAAAATAAGAGAGAAGGTGTTATTGCGGTGATGCGAAATGCAGAACAGTATCAGCGAGACAAAGACGAGATGGAGCAGGAAGTTTTTGCTCGACTGCATCATATGGCGGTGGATAAATGTTATCCGGTTCTACCGTCTAGTTCTGATAAGACGGGAGAAGAAGCGGTAGAGGATCCATTATTGTCTTATCTATTGAAATCACCACCTCCCTATGCACCAGATACTGTGGGTCCTGTGATTCCTCCTGTTCCTCAACCTGTTGTCTTGGCGGCTGCTGGACAGCCTGTTGTTCCTCCTGTTCTTCCGAATCCCCTTGTGCCGCAAATTGTCCATCCTCCGCTACCCGCTCTTTTCCCTACTGCTCCTTCGCCTGTACCTCATCAGCCTATTGTTACTACTACTCCTGCTATCTCGACTACTTCTACTATTTCTACGGTTACCCCTAATGTTGTTGCTCCTGTACTTCCTTCTTCTTTCCCTTCTCTTCGTAGTCGTATATTTAATGCTGTCGCTAATCTCTATTCTCCACTTTTCGGACCAATACTTGGGTCCGATCTTTCTGATGTCTCTCAGAGGCGCAGTCAAATTCCTGATGGTAGAGAACGTGAGTCGTTAGTGAAACTGGCGCGTAAATGGATTAGTCATCCTGCGAAGTACACTTCGCGTATAGTTTTCGAGACGTTTTCTCAGTTTAATGAGCCCACACAAAGATTTGTGTACGAGGAAATGTGTAAATCTTTGAGAGAAGAGTGGGATAATGATGCGGTAGACAATGTACCGCCCGAGATCACTGAACTTCAGAATCAATTTTTGAGTGGTATGATTGTGGGTGCTAATGTTCGACGTGCTTTAGAGCGTCTGTTATCTTTTCGATCTACAGTATCACCTCGAGCATTGTTTAAGGATGGAACTGAGGAGCGGATGGCACAATCTGGTCAGTACCCTATGCGGGAAGTTTCCCCAGTGTGAATGCCAGGTGATCCTGCTGCTGTCCCTGTTATTCCACCACACTTTCAGAGAGTTTGGATACACCTCCCCTGGAAGCGATCGGAAGTTTTGCAGGTAAAGCAAACTTTGCCTGACCCCCGCAAAAATCCGGCAGGTTATTATAAGGAGTTATCCCAATTAATGGATGCTACTATTATGAACCTTGCCAATATCGACATGTTGTTCGGTAATGTAGTACCTCAACCGATTTGGGCGAAAATCCATCAAGAGAATCACGTAGCTGAGTTAGGCGGTGATTGGGCTGCTCTTGCGGCGGCTGACGCACGGCAAGTTGGTGGGGCTAAACCTGAACAGCTCATTGAGAATCTGCCCCAGAGGATAATTACACTTATGAAGACGCTTATGCCAGCGATAAGAGTTAACTGGGACAAACTGTTTGCGTGCAAACAAAAGAAGGGCGAGATTTGAGGAGGCATTCATCGATCACAGTGGGCATGATATGAGCACTGAGGGAGGTCAGCGACTGTTTGTTGATAAATTTGTATCGAATCTGTTGCCTGAACTAAGCAACAAATTGAAGAATTCTGAAAGTTCGTGGGCTGTTTCTACCACTGCTCAAATATTAGCCACGGCCCAATACTATGAAAATAGAGAGAAAGAAGAAAGCGAACGTGCAGATAGGAAAACGAAGGATCTTAAAACTAAGGTCTTATTGCAGCAAGCGTATCCTTCGCGCTCGATCCAAAATGACTCGCAACAGCAAAATCGATTACAGTCACAGTTTTCTAGGTCGCAGTCGCGTACTGACTCCTCTACACCACGAACTATGCTGGGGTATAATCAATGCGCGTATTGTAGGGGTGAGGGCCATCTGAAGTTTAATTGTCCAGTTTTGCGTGACCGAAACAATGGTGTTTCGGCTCGAGAAGGTCGTAGTGGTCCTCAACAAGCATCACGTGGTAGAGGTCGCGGTGTTACTCAGAATCAGAATGAGCGTTTTGCCACTTCATCAGACTCACAAAATTGCTTTGATCGGCGTGATTTATCGGCTGGTAGATCTGCACAGTATCATGTGGACGACTATTATGTCGAGCATGATGTTGCTGCTGACGGTAATTATTAGGACAGCCAAGAAAGGGAGTGGTATCGGTTCCGGTTGATCAGAGAGGGCCTTACGTCGCAGTTGACACTGGTGCAGCGAAAAGCTTCATCATGCATTCGAAACTCCCTGGCGCGCCTTTGTCTGGCTTGACGAATGTTTCCGTTGGATTCTCTGGCGCCCCCGTTAGCAATCCAGTTTCTAGCCCGTTGCCCCTTACAATTGGGTCTCGTGAGTTAGAAGCTCCTTTGATTTTGACTACTGGTTGTGGTGAGAATCTATTGGGTTTGGATTTGTTGAAGCGGTTATACGCGACTTTGTACTGTTCTCCTGCAGGAGTGGAGCTTACGTTGGGTCAGAGAGTGATCTCTCCTATGTATTTGTCGACTGATAAGCTCCCACCGGAATTGAGTTCTCTTCCTGAGTCTTTGTGGGCGACAGGTCCCAATGACGTGGGCCTGCTGGATATTCCACCTTATGTTGTTCAATTGAAATCAAACGTGCGCTTACCACGCATTCCCCAGTATCATATCTCTCTTGATGGAGAACGAGCACTATTAGCGATCATTTACGATTTGATCGATAAAGATGTCATCGAAGAAACTCGGGGTAACGTGTGTAATAGTCCTGTGTTACCTATTTTGAAACGAACTGATCCATCCAAGCCTCCTGTGTATCGTTTTGTTATTGATTTGAGAGAGGTGAATAAAATTGTAATTCCACAGTTTCCCGTGGTGCCTGACATTACAGCTTTGCTGACTCTGATTCCAGCTTCTGCATCGTGGTTCTCGGTAATCGATTTGAAGAATGCCTTCTTTAGCGTTCCGATTGCTGAGGAAGGCAGAGATCTATTCGGTTTCTCTTTAGGTGGTCGCAGCTTCAGGTTTAAACGCGCACCTCAGGGCTACTGTGAGAGTCCATCGATCTACAGCCAAGCTCTTAAGAGTCAACTTGATGCGTTTGTGTTACCGGCTGGTGCGGCCTTGATTCAGTACGTTGATGATCTGTTAGTAGCTGCTGACACTGAACAGATTTGCAAAACTGCTACAGTATCACTGTTACAGCATCTATGTGACTTACATCATAAAGTGTCACCTTCTAAACTACAATATTGTTGTCAAGAAGTAACCTATCTAGGTCACTTATTGTCAAAGGAGGGAAGAAGGTTGACCCCAGAAAGAATTGCAGCGATCGCTCGAATGACTGTGCCAACAACTCAGAGAGATGTGCGTGCCTTTCTAGGTATCACGTCATATTGTAGACAGTGGATTCCAAATTTTTCACTGTTAGCGAAGCCATTGATAGCTCTCACGTGCAAGGATGTTTCGACTCCTTTGCCATGGACGGAAGAATGTCAGAAAAGTTTTTCTGAACTGCGTGATGCGTTGGGTTCGGCTCCTGTGTTAGGTACTCCTGATTACAGTAAGCCATTTACACTATACGTTCACGAGCGAGAAGGTTGTGCGTTGAGTGTTTTGACGCAACAATTTGGTGGTAAGCAGCGTCCATGTGCATATTTTTCCTCGACCTTAGACCCGGTAGCTAGAGCGTTGCCGAGTTGCTTGAGAGCGACAGCAGCAGCTGCGGTGTCTATTCGACAATCCGCAGGTCTGGTCATGGATAATATGCTCACAGTGATGGTTCCGCATGCAGTTGACACTCTCCTGGATCGTACAAAAACTCAACATCTGACGAGTGCAAGGCTGTCCGGTTACGAGTTGACACTTTTGGCAAGTCATATACAGATCAAGCGTTGTAATGTGCTGAATCCGGTGACATTGTTGCCGACTAATGTGGAATCAAATGATGTACCACCACATGATTGCTATTTACGAACTGAGGAAGAAACGAAGGGTCGTGTGGACCTGAAAAACACTCCATTGATAGACCCCGATGGCACTTTGTATGTTGATGGTTCATGTTTTAAGTTGCCGAATGGTGATGTGACGACTGCGTATGCTGTAGTGACGTTGAGTACGGTTGTGGAAACTGCGAGATTGAGTCAGAATTCAGCGCAAGCGGCAGAGTTGATTGAGTTGACGAGAGCGTGTGTTTTGTCTAAAGGAAAACGAGTGAATGTATTTACTGACAGTCAATATGCGTTTGGTGTGGCACATAGCTTTGGTCGATTGTGGAAAGAGAGAGGATTTATGACATCGCATGGTACAAAGATCCAACACGGACAGCTTGTGAGCGATCTTTTGGATGCACTTACATTGCCTAAACAGGTGGCAATCATTAAATGTAGTGCGCATCGAAAGGTTACGGATGATGTTGGTCGTGGTAATGCATTTGCGGATGAGATTGCTAAGGAAATGGCTAAGACTCTTGCGTCCCGAATGTATGTTACGAGTTCAGTGAGGTGGCCGACGGAGACTGGTA
Organism: Triturus cristatus; assembly: GCF_964204655.1. Classification (NCBI taxonomy): domain Eukaryota; kingdom Metazoa; phylum Chordata; class Amphibia; order Caudata; family Salamandridae; genus Triturus; species Triturus cristatus. The sequence goes on along the minus strand of NC_140588.1, from coordinate 834,862,691 downwards.
TGTGTGAAGACACTGTTGAGAGCGTGAAAGCAATTCAGAATGAGGCCACTGAAACTGAAAAGACCAAGTGGAAAGAAAGTACGGGAAAGTTAGACATGCATGGATGTTGGGTTGACTTGTCGGAATATCAGAGGTGGATGTTACCGGATGCATATGTGCTAGCCGTTGTGACTATGGCTCACGGCTTGTCACATACTAGCACGAAAGGTATATGTAGGTTGTTGTCTCCTATATGGAAGAATGATGGTATTGCTAAATGTGCTGAGAGAGTGGTTAAGAATTGTATGGTGTGTTTGATGTATAACCCTGGCAAGGGCACCCCCACTCCACCTGGCCATTTTGCTCCTCCTATATGTCCCTTTGAGGTTATCCAACTGGACTTCATCCATATGGAGAGATGCAATAATCTGAAGTACGTTTTAGTTGTGGTTTGTGCGTTCTCCAGATGGATAGAGGCCTATCCTCTTAAGGATAATACTGCCCTGTCCACAGCAAAAGTCCTACTGAAGGAATACTTTCCTCGGTATGGAATGCCACGGATTGTGTGGTCAGATAACGGAAGTGAGTTTGTGGGAAGTGTGATGCAGAGTGTGTGTAAGGGCCTTGGAATTCGACAGAAATTCCATAGCGCCAATCATCCTCAGGCAGCGGGTTTGGTTGAAGGGTACAATGGTACTCTGAAACTGAAACTTGCAAAGATACAAGCTACGACTGGTTTGTCATGGCCTGATGCTTTGCCTCTGGCTCTCTTATCAACCAGGGCGACTGTGCACTCTCGAGTAGGGCTTAGCCCATACGAGATTGTGTTCGGCCGCCCTGCAAACATTTGGGGAGTCCCGAGGCCTCAGGCCTTTGATAGTCTTGAGTATCCAATGTTAATTGATTATCTTCATGATCTGACTGCTAAACTGAGGTTAATTCATCAACAGGTTTCTGAAGCTTTACCGGCACAGACAGAGGGTCCTGGACATCGGCTCCAACCGGGTGACTGGGTTGTCACCCGCAATTTTGGCAGAAAACGCAATCTGGAGCCAAGATTTGTGGGCCCCTTCCAAGTATTGTTGGCGACAAGGACTGCAGTTCGGTTGGAAGGCAGAAAGAACTGGGTGCATGCCACCCATACCAAAAAGGTTCTGATCCCTTCACCAGCAGATAATTGGGTGAGAACTGGTATTGCGACAGTGGAAACTGGGACCCCTCTATGTTACGTGCCGTTTAGCGATGCTCAACCTGTAGTAGACAATTCATTGCAGCCAGACACATCTGATGAGTCATCAGTTTTGGAGAACTCAAGGTCTGAATTGTCATCTGATCGATTGAACACTGTTTCACCAGCTGAACAATTATTTGAAGAGCAGACTCGACCTGGAAGAAGTCGATATTTTCTTCGTTCACGTGACAAAGACTAATAAACCTTTTTGGACTCATATTATCGTTTACTGTTGCCACGAATATTAAGAACAATTGCATCCTTTGCTGATTTTTGAGTTTCTTTCTACGTGTACTTTTTACAGCTGAGAGATTTTTATTAAATTAGATGTTTGTTTAAGAAAACCTATCATCCGGGTTGACCGTAGGGCCGTGCGGGTACTTCCTCCTGTTTAGCAGGTTTCTGACACTAGGTCGGTTACCTTTTGTCGATTCCTGGGAACTCCTGGGAATTGATAATCGCTACTCAGAACGAAGTGCGTCAAGGACGTCACGGACGGTTTTTAGAGGATGGCGTTCTCTAAGCTGTTGGAAGTAGAAAGGATGTCGGCGCAAAGATCAAAATTGCATAAGATTGTACGAGCGAAATGCTTTTTGTTTCAGGTATTTCTACTGTTTTTGACTGTTTCAATGCTATTGGTGGGCGGAGTGTATTTTGGAATACAGTCGTTATTGCCTTCCATTTCACCTACTTTTTCTCCTAAACTAGGTTCTATTACTACTGTTTCTCCACATTCCTTTCATCCTCTTCCCCAACATGAACAGGTTAGGCGTGCGGAATTCATGAATAACTCCTTCGTTCAACTCCTACATCAGCATCAGCTGGTGATGAATACTACCAACTGTTGGGTGTGTGGGTTAATGCCACATACCATGGATAGGGGTATTCCGTACTTGGTTCTTCCTTACAGCTCCCAGGGCTCAGCTCGAGCATTCCAAACTATGTTCCGTAGTGCACTAGATTCCTACCCCAGTCGAGAGCCACGTTCTGTAAACTTCGGTCCTGGTCCGTATCACAAGCCTTTGGTGATAGCAATTGCTGATCTAGATAGAGATATTTTTGATGCATCGCTTATTCCAGATGAAGAGGTACAACCATATAAAGATCTGAGTGAGGCTGAGTATAGTATGTCAGTGGGTGATAGACAGCTCAAGAGCTCGTCTCCAATATGGATCGTACCCCACCTCGGTAATTTCTGCTTGAAAGGTCTTGGTCGAAATCCGAGAGCCCAGCTTGGGGAGAGTGCTTGTACTGACATGTACGTTCTACCGATGCTCTCTTCCCCTGTTTTCCTGACTGCCAAGGGTACCTATTTCGTATGTTATGAGCGTGCATATACATGGTTGCCCCGTGACTTCTCGGGTACCTGTTACATTGCAAATCTTTTGCCACCGACTTTTTCGGTTGCCTCAGACTATCACAAAACTAGAGTTGTGAGAGGCGTTATTAGCGAAGAGGACACTGCCGGTCAAGAAGCAGGAGATTTCTTTAAGGGTTTCTTGCCGTTTTGGGGACCTATGGTCAATAGTAGGAACCTGAGACAGTTGACCCGTGTGGTAGAACTGACTGCTAACAAAACTGCGAGTGCTCTTGGTAATTTAACAGCAGAACTTCAAGCGGATAGACTTATGACGTTGCAGAACCGTATGGTTCTAGACGTTGTTCTTGCAGATAGAGGTGGTGTGTGCAAAGTGATTCATTCGAGCTGTTGCATTTTCTTTCCTGACAACGCTCCAACTGTTTACCAAGCCATCTCGAAGTTGCATAAGATCTCCGAGTCCATACACGTGGACGAAGGTAATTGGACGCTTCTAGGATGGTTTTGGGGCCTGATATCAACTTGGGGTTGGAAGATTCTGATGATCGTAGGGGTTGTTGTAACGTTTCTGTTCACGTGTTGTCTTTGCGTGCAGTGTGGTCCTGCCTTATGTGGCCTTTGTGCTACAACGTGTATAAGACGGCCATCTGTTACCAAAGAGACGTTGACGGATAGAATGATGTTCCAGCAGCAACTGAACGATTTGATGAATATCGAAATCGATTCTGATCTCGACTAGTGCTTGCCTACATGAGGGCAAAAGGAGCGTCTGAGGTTCCGTGAGAATCGGAATGACATTTTTAGGTTGTTCGAATATGGACGAGTTTGGTATCTATGAACCGCAAATGACGAGTTTAGTGGGTGTACGCGTTTTCGCTGCGCTACTATGTACGGTTCGTCTCATTCATGGGTATGGCCATCTCAACCCTTGGGTTCCATTTTAGATACGGTATCCATTTTGTCTCTTGCCCTCAAGTAGCCAGCGAACGTACACTGTCTGCTTCGTGACCCTGGGATTCCCAAGCTTTCGTGGAGGACACATGTTCCTTTGAAGGTGTTTTTATGATGAGGGGATGACACGGCAAGGGCGGATGGCTCCACTCGAGGCTCATCTTGCCGTGCTAGTTTATTGTTTCAGTCGTGCATACATTAGGCACGAGTCCTTTGATCCTGCAATCAAGTTTCCGATATTGCTCTCTATACTGTTTTCTAAACTGGTGCGCATCCTTGTTTGTTCCTTTGCATCTGTTTCTGTCCCTTCCCCTAATTCGTTACGGTCAGAATGGAATGTGCTTAATGTGGGGATAATGTGCTTTTACAGTTGGGAACCGGCAATGCTGCTGTAATTATGTTCCGGGTTTCTGAAAACATGAATGTGACCTTTTTGAAGTTTATTGTGGGAACTGAGTTGTAACCTTTTGTTCGTCATGCTGTTCAATGACGAAAATGTGTATAAAAGGAGCGATCCACTTTTGCAATTTGAAGTAGTCTCTCAGAACCTACACGTTGTGTACTTCTTGCGATTTCTGTATCCCTGCAGTAAATAAATGCTGATCTTTGACGCCGCAGGAAGTGTCCCGTGTCTCTGTGTTTTGTACGCCGGAACAGGTAACCCACGAAGGTTTCAGGTGTTGTCCCCGGGCACCGCTGGGCCTTAGAATAGCCCAGTCCTTCAATATGCAGGACCTTCGTACATTCAGGCTAGGATGAAGTAACACACTAAAGTCAGTTAAAATAATGGTAGTCAAAGGTCATTACAGGGTGTCAGACTACAAGAGTGCCTCTAGCACTACAGCTACCTATAAGTGAAAGTCAGCACTATATTTATGAGTCTAGTGGCACAGGGCAGCACAGGACAGCAAAGCAAGTCACGTTTCTGAATGCCCTGCGTCACTGAGAAAAGGCAGGAATATGCCGTATTTATCCAACATGGGGCATTCCTGTCCTTTCCCCTTGTGCTGACACCCTTTTGGCTGCCAAGCCCCAATGCAGACACCCTCGCTCAAGGGTGCCTGTGTTGTAGACAGGATTGTTTTTGTGTAAGAAAGGGAACCTTCCTGCACAAAAACAATCCTGAGAGGTTTCTCTTTCTATCTGCAGAAATCAGCACACATAGAATGAGGGAAAACACATTTCTCCTTGTTGCATCTCCTGTCGGGAGGCGTATCTTTTTGGTGCATTCCCAGGTTTACAAGGTCTTGTCAATCTGGGAATGCGCAAAAATCAATGGGAGTTGCATGGGAACACACGTGGAATGTCTGCCAAGGGCAGAGCAATCCAACGCAGTGATTTGTGATGCATTGCATTACTCCATATTTTTGGAGCCACACAAAGTGGCTTTGAGTGGGTTTAACACATATGAGTCAGTTGCTATTAGGAAGGGATGCCCTTAATACGCCCCTTCCTGGTACTGAATTGCAAAGTATTTGGCAATTCAGCAATTCAGCAATAGGCTACTGAATTGCAAAATAGGGCTTTGTAAATAAAAAAGGCATTTTTGCAGTCGTAAACAGCCTGATTCTGGAACCTTAAAAAGCTATGTACATCTGACCCTTAGTACAGTTTACTTTCAAATCTAAATTATTCATAAATGCATAGAAAGCACTAATCAAGATTTGCAGACTTTTTGCAGTCCTAGAAATAGGAACTGCATCATCTGCATATAAAAAGTTAGGGATGAAACACCTTCCTACCTTTCGGATGTCCTTCATGTGTGAATAACTCTCCAACCCGTTATTATAGATCAAAAATAGAAAAGGGGGCAAAATATAGCCCTGCCGGACATCCTGACTGTAACTTATAGAGTTGGAACACTCTCTATTTCGGCCATATCTAATCTTGGAGGCGTTATCTCAATATAAAAATATCAATGAAGTGACTAGTCCTTTTTCTATACTCAACTTTTCTAGCATGGACCATAGTTTAGATCGATTTACATTATCAAAAGTGCTTGACAGATCCATAAACACCATATGTAAAGGACCCTTCTTTACTTTGTACATACTTCCCTATAAGTTAAACATTCCTCTACGGTGCCAATGCCTGAGCTAAAGCCAAATTGGACATCAGAAAGAATATTATTATTATATTATTAATATCTGCCCAGTCCTCCAACCTCAAGATGAGCACTCTGCCAAAATGTTTAGGGACTGATTACGATGTCGTTCAGAAGGCCTCCGAAGTATTTTGCTTTGCCAGATCTGATTCGTAGCCCTTGTGTCCGACCAAATTGTACACAGGTCTGAACGACCAAGTATGATGCTAAGATCGCATAAGCATCGATTGAATCGTTTCCAGACCCGAACCACTCCATATGACTCGTTCGTAGCCAAATTGTGCAGTGCACTGGAGCCGAAGTCTGACCGAGCAATTACGATTCACGATTCGGACAGCCACTTTGCCTCGGTCTCAGCGAGACTAAACTGTTGTCAGAAGCGTACTTCGAGGGCCCGTAGCAGACCCTCCTTCACCCTGGCCCTGGCCCATGGGTCCACCCGATCCAGGCATGCACAGTGTGGGGGCACCATGAGGTGCCCGCCACAGGGTGTAAGCTTTTCCCCACCCACCTCTTTTCTGCTATGGCAGCCTGTGTACACATCTGCACACGGGCTTCCATAGAGTGCAATGGGATTCTGAGCAAACCGAGTCCGTAAGTATGCGGCAGCATTGTACTCGTTCGTTTGGACTCCCCTAGCACGTCTCGCTCGAAAAGCCCTCCGGATCTGAGTTGTACGGAGGGCTTTCCTAGCAAGATGGTAATCGGGCCCTTAGTTTGGAATCCAATAAGGATACAGGGTGATAACCGGATGTAAACTCTTGCCCCCTTTTTAAAAAAATTTGCAACACTGACTGCCCTAATCACATATGTCAATACTGGGGCCCAGAATCAGTGATTGCTTTATAAATTTCCACTAGCATGCCATCGAGACCCAGGGCTTTTCCCCATGAGCTTTTATTAAAGGCTGAGGCAATTTCCTTTAGTCTAATAAAAGTACTTACTTCCTGAGTGGCCTCAAGGATGGTTGAAAAGTTCCCCACTTCTCCATGCTCTGACAAAGTGATGGAATCCAAATCAAATGCATTTGAAAAATGTGAGACCCAATCGTTCCGTTTTGAAGTGGAACTACCCAAAAAGAAGTTGTGATTCACTTTTTCCCAAAACAATCTACTATTCCTTGCATTTCCTGCAGCCTCTAAGCCATCCCAGGCTTATCTTCTAGTTTCGTCTTTTCTGTCATCTAAGCTGCTTTATGGGTTTTAATAACTATCAGAAGGCTTTTTCATGTTTTTCGGCGAATGGTTTAAGAACTAATTTGAGTTGCTTTTATGCTGCAGAACTAGCAGAAATGAGCCATCGACAAGGAAGTTCCTGTTTTAATCTAGATTTAGGAGTAAGAGATTGGGATATTGTATGACATAAGGCAATACAACTATTAATTGTAGAACATGCAGGAGTATGTATGGACAGATAGCCCGCAATAACTTCCTAGTTTTTTAATATCAAATTTTCTATAAATATGGTCAGATTGACAGCATTCCATTTAATTCTTATACCCTTATTTAAAGAATACTTGATCATGCCACCTTCCTTTGTGGGTTTTTTAGGCTCCCGTTTTGGATTCATAGACAATGACCAGGGATTACAATCGCTAACGCAATTTGCTATAACTTTACAGTTAGCTCTCCAAAAGTAAATGCCCTTTGATAATAAAATAAAAGTCGATTGTGTTCGAGTACCCCATCCTTGTGTAAGTTGGAATCACAGGGTAGAGCATTGGGGCCATAACAATAGCAAATAGCATATTATTTTGATAATGTGCCCATTTAAAGCATCCCCATAAGGGTATGATCGAAATGCATAATCTCAACTCCATCAGAGTCGTCAAGGCCACAGTCTGAGTAGCTATTACACATACATAGGTGTTTGTTGATGTTTCCAGCCCATAGCTTACAAGAGGGGGGCTGAATTGTGAAAGGAAATAATCCAGCCTATCTACTACCTCAGTGGACTGCTGGTGAAAAACATTATAATAGCAATTAATAATCAAAACATCAAAATCCCGAGAAAAGGACACACTTAACAGTTGATACCACGCTGTGGATCAAACACCCTTCACCTCAATACCAGCAATTTTAACAGCAATCAAAACTGCCAAGCCTCCCTTCAGCTTTCTTGCTGCAGAAGGAATGGCAAGATGACAAAAGGAGTGAAAACCATCAATATAAAAATCATCTAACATCCAGGTCTCCTGAAGGCAAATTACACCAAATTAATTTTAAAACATTAGCCAATCAGCATTTGTCAAATTTGTATGTCCTGCAGCGTTCCATTATAAAAATGTTTACCCTCCATACATCTGGATGTTTGTGTTTGCAATTACTGTAGTCTGGCTCTCCACCTTCCTAGGTAATTGAAACCCAAAACCCCGTTCAGAAGCACAACCCTTAAAATCTCAGGCATAGCCTTAATAGAGAGCCAATCAATGTCCTGAAGCTCACTAAAATGCGAAAAACGGTTATGGACTTCACAAATTGGAGTTGGGGTTTTCTGAACTTTACTTGTCATTCCCTTGCTCCAAATCAGTGGCCTTCTGGGTGAATTTATTCGAATATTTATAAAAAATATGTCAAGGCGTGGGCCTTAATCCTCCCAGTCATGCTAGCAAAGTAGTTCAGGAAAGGAAATCAAATTTCTACCACTTTAGGTTTTCTAAAGTTTAAATCTGCACAGTCTCCCAATGAAAGTTGTGGCACCAAGCCAATCATTGCCACTCTCCTCATTGTGAGTTCTCCCTGAATAATTCACCTGACCAACCTGAGTTTTCTTTCAGCCAGTGAACCACCTTGGCTTTAAGGTCACACCAAGTCTCCTTCTTGTTGGCAGATATCAAAGGGACTTCCTCCAAGACAATTAGATATAGAGTGCATTCAGGGTACAGAAGGAGGTTGGGCAAATGATATACTTGTTTGTCATTGACGTGGACTATATTTTGAGGAAGGCATGGCTGTGTGGGTGATATTGAATCATTTTGGTACTTTACCAAAGGAGGTCAATTCTAATTTGTATAGATTGGACCAACAATACAGGGATTTAGAATAGTGGGAGACCCTGCATTGGTACAATCACTGGACCTGGATATTCAGGAAGAAGGACTATTCGTTAATCTCGAACGACTGGAGGCAACAATTATTTATTCAGCGTCTTTGGTGTGATGGAGTAAATAAGTGACTTTGCCATCCAATATTTTAGGTTACTTTGGATGCCAACACAGAAATGCTTCAGTATTACATCCAAATTTGAGAAAAAGGATGAACAATAGTCAACAACTTCACTTTTCAATGTATTCAAATCTGGAATCCTAAAATTTTCTGCAGTTCTAGAGCTGAGGTAGGGGCCAGTGTTTTTAGTCTCTGGAAATGAATGAGTGTATTTTCCTTTGTCATCGTTGGCCTTTGACAACAACTGCCCATTTCTTATCTTACTTTTAGGAGGCAGAGGGATTATTGCTGATTGAGGGCTTTTTTGCACTTCAATATTGTCAATATGTTGGCTTTAAATGACATACAGATTTTTAGCAGGTGTGATGGAGTAATTGGAGCTCTTTCTCCTCTTGGTGAGACTGCAAAGTCCTCCCCCCCAAACTCGTGATAGGATACTAAAATCGGGGTGTTTGCCTCATTTTGGCTCAATGGCTGCTGAAGTTCTCTTACAAAAGGCGGTGGGCTGCATCTATTCTCTCCTCCACTAGATCACTCTCTGAATCTATTATCCCCATTACTAAGCTGAGATAGCTGGTAGTTGTGAGGGAGGCAATGGAGTCCTTACCACTTTCAAAGATGAAGCTACCCTTTTACCCATAATGTATATACCTTCATGATTGGTAAAGTGTTCTGCTATACTAATGGGTCTGGTATGCATATTTAAAAAAGCAAATAAAAAAACACAATCCTCAGATCAGGGGGAGAGGGTAATGTTTGATTTCGATACATTGGATCTAGAGGGGTTTCCAGGGCTCTTAAGAATGGAACTTAGCTTGTGACTTTTTAAATATGGAACTCTGGGAAGTTTAACAGTAAGTGAAAGAAAAAATAGGGATGGCACCACAACGCCATCTCAGAAAAAACCTAGATCTGGAGGAACACCCGAAGGAAGAAAGAAGACTCTGCTTGACTTTTGAGAGGAGAAGTCTGAAGAAATCCTTATTTCCAAAGGCATGCTCTCTGAAGGTCATATGCCTTTCTACTAATTCACTGCTACCGGGAACCAGAAGACAGAGGAGGGTTCCACCCTACAAAGAAGCTGCCATTGTAAGTGGACTGCACTGGGCCGTTGTGGGCGGCCTGAATGTTTCCTACGGACCTGGAGAGTTAGGATGAAGTTGGAGTGACTTTCCCAGCACAAAGGAATATTAGGACCTATGGCCTAATTTAGAGTCTGGCAGATGGGACACTCATAAGCATGGCAGATATTCCGTCTTTCATATTACAAGTGCATTACAGCCTCTAGCACTTGTAATAGGGTAGACAGGAAATCCACCATGTTTTTACCTGCGCATCTCATCTGCCAAACTCTAAATAAGGCACTTAACCATATTTTCTTAGGCACTGAAACAAAGCTCCAGAGCTCTGGTTCCCATACTACCTGTCACTTAGGATGCAGAAACTGAGGCTAAGATTTTGGCACATCAGAGGAACAAAAGGGTGTAGGAGGTGGGTGGAGGCCACAGTGGGAGTCCCAGTGGGCTATGGGTTGCCTAATATGGCACGTCTTGAACACAGGCACAGCTTTGCCATTTTTGCTCTAGTTATGCTGCCTTAGCTGTCTGAGAAGCAGGCAAATGAAGGCCTGGACCAGCCATACTACTGCACACACAGACTAAATGTGTCATGCTTGATGTACCTTTTGTTCCAGTACTGGAAGTTCTGGACTTCTGTGCAAGCAATCTCCGTTAACAGAAACGGAACTGAAGGGACCATGCCAGGGGGACCACTGTGAGTGGGAGGAAGGAGTAAATGCTTTGTGATACCAGAGCCATTCCACCATTGCCCTATATTGATACATTTCCAAATCGATGCCACTGAGGGAAAAATCTACAGTAGCTGAAAAGGAAGAGAGAACAGAGTGAAGCAAAGTAACAGGTAAGAAAGACTAGAGAAAATATATAGGTGAAGAAAGGCTGTAAAAACAGGGAGGAAAGACTAATGCTTGTCTCCCAGAAAAGATCGAGACAGCCAGTGCACAGAGAAGAACGGAGAGATCTGAGGAACGTAAACCTGCTGACCTGTAAAGAAAAGCAACACCAATGTGAGCTAGAGAGGAGGACCTGTCAGGATATGGGGATTTTACTCAAACAGGAAAGGAGCTGTCACCCAACTAGCAGAAAAATGCATCAAAGCAGAAACCCTGCAGTGGTGTTGAAACCGCAAACCCTTCTGACCAAGACGATTGTGAGGAGTGAGAAACCTTATTTGACCTGGATCAGGATAGACTCAAAAATCAAGGGCCTCCAGTGGGACCTGGGCTGGGAGAATGTCATCTCATTATATGTTGACATTCTTCTCTACCTTACGGATACCCCACACTCTGTGCAGAGAATCCTAGACATTCTGACAATTTTGGGGTCCTACGTGAGGTTTCAAATTAACTGGCATACATCATTGGCCTTCCCCATGGGGGTGGATACCCTGCCAGCAGCAGGTGACTTTTGGTGGGCAACCCAAAGATTCCAGTATCTTGGTATTTTTGTCACACCCAATAGATTATTATACCTGCAGGAAAACCTAGAGGGGGTTCTGAGGGCCTATCATAGCAATGTAGAAAGATGGTATAAGTTATTGCTTTCACTCTTGGGTCGAGCAGCCCTATGAGATGATTTACCTGCCCAAATTATACAGAATACCCCTTACCTGATCCCAGATGTGTACTTTCGCAGAATGTATAGTGTGATGAGAGTATTGCTCTGGGAAGGCTTAATTCTCAGAATAGCCCCTTCACCACTGACTAGACACCAAACGGAGGGGGTATTTCCCTCCCAAACCTCCAACACTACTATTGGGCCTCACAGCAGTTGATCCAACTAAAGATCCTGCATAGGGCATACTACACTCGGACATGTTTATTTATGATGGGCTGGGCATCCAATTCACACAATCTGTGAATGCCCGAAGTTAGGGACCGACTGGAAGTGAATGGGAGATAGAATTTGGAGACCCTGGGCAATGATGTAAGGCTTCAGCCAGAGTTGGTCACACTGAGAATCTGGGGCAAACAAACTCTGGACCGCTCTGCTATACTGTTCTGCAACTTGGCTTTGATGGTGGCCAGCAAGGATATTCAGAAACACTGGGGTGGCGCCCACTCCACCCACAGTGCAGAAGTGAAGGAAGGTTTGAACTAGTGCATGGGTTCAGAAAAACGTGTGGACCAAGCGGGAGTCGTTACAACCGCTGTGTTGTTAACACGTGTGTCATTACAACGCAAGTCATTTCAACGACTTGCTCTAGAAGGTGCGCTGGACTGAGGAATAGTATTAGTTACTATTCCTACTCCAGTTTGCGCAACAGCGGGAAGGTGTTGGATTTAAATTCCAGTATATTTCCTGGTGTTGCACGCCCCCTAGACCAAGTCGTTGAAATGACTTTTGTTGTAATGACACGCGCGGTAACAAAACGATCGTTGTAACAACTGCGTTGTGAAGTGCCGCTTTGTAAAAGTTGCATAGTAAAGGTTGTTTCCCGAGAGAAGGGACTGACTAGCAGAGGAGGAAAGGTGCCTGTGCCGACAGAGGGCAGACTGGGCATCACACATGGATTGAAAGAAGAGGAGCCCTTGAAACTGGTGCCTAACACCATGGGATAAACAATATCGGCTGTGCCCTTGCCCTGCTATGGCCAAGCCCCCGGCAGCTAACTGTAGTAATGAATGGGCATTTTGTTTGCATGTTCTGGAACTGGTGTGGGGGGGGGGTGTTGTGCTGTTAGATTCTTTATGCTAAACAAAATAAATAGCTACTCAAAAAAAAAGATTGGCGCCCTGTAGCCTTCCACCAGTGAGCAAGACCTCCTTCGTGGGGAAGACTGTGGCCTGTACAAGGGTAAGAGGCGTAAATGGGAAATAGGGGAGGGAAGGGAAATAAGCAAGAGGTGAGCTGGACTGGAGCTTTTCAATAGACTAAGTTAGTTTTATTTTCTGTTTTTGATTTTGGGACACATGAGACCATTACAAGTAATTTGGATCCTTATAAAAGTGGTGAATTTCAGGAAAAATATTCTTGAGAGAAATAAAAGTGTTCAGCCTCAGGAAAGCTAAAGTAGGGAACTTTATAAGGGAAAACAATATAGCGGTATAATACAAACAGAGATTTCAAGAAAAGGAAAGTTTCATGAATGCATGCAGACATTTTACAATTTCATCAAAGAGAAAGGTGCAGGCTTAGAAGAATTAGACAGGTATAGCAATTCAAGAACCAGACTATAAGCTACAAAAACAGGATAAAGAAAACCCTTGTAGATCCGAGTTTTAGAAGATAATCTCAAATCTGTTTTAGCAGTTTTAATCTCAGTGTTACCTCATAATTTATTGATGCCACTTTAAGGTCTTGAGTGCAGTACACTCTAAGAATCTAGGCAGCATAGTGGACCATGCTGCTTCCTTTGGAATAGGCGGAGGTTTTTGCTGTCCTGGTTTCTTTTTTTTTTTCATTGTGCACCAAGTGGTTAATCCATACATTTCCTGTACTGTAGACTATTGCTTGACTGATGTACTACGTCTGCGATTTATGTCTACTTTTTGATTTTATCTTATTTAGATGAGCTGTATGGCACATTCAGTTTTATGGTAGCATGACCAAAATAAAGTTTTATGATGATGATGAAAATAAGGTTGGTGACAGGTCTGAGGTTGTTAAGGTCGTTAGAAACTGCCCCTGACTTTCTGATAATGAATGTGAAACAGCTGATTTGGAGGGAGTCAGGTACACAGCCTGATGAGAGTGAGGCATTGATGATTTTGGTAGAAAATAGAGAGATGATGTAGTGAAGGTTCTGTACAAGGGTGAAGGAGATGGGATCGATAGTTTGGGACATGGGCTTCATGTTCACAATTATCTTGAAGACTTCTCTTATGAATTGTCTGAACTCCGTCCACATGGCATTGCTTATAAGCTGGAGGTGATCATTATTGATTTGTGTTACTTGTGAATCACTCAGGTCAGAGATAGAGTCTAGGGGGGAGTTCCCATGGTGATGAGTGTTACGTTGGTGCAGGAGGGGTGAGGTGAAAGACTTGTGACGTGGATAAAAGATCAAGTTTGTTGTTTTATTATGTTGAAGTCATCCCTCTGTTCTTCACATGATCAAGTTGAGTGTAAAAGAAAGTTGCCTTTTCTCTAAAGATGTGCTTCTTGTAGGAGAGACATTCAGTCCTGAGGAGAGAGAGGTTTGTCGGTGAGGGGAATCTGTCTCCATAATCTTTCAGTCATTCTTAGTTGCCACCTCTGTTTGTTTAGATCTACAATAAACAGGATCTTGACTGGGTCTGTTTTGATTTCTTGAGTTTGTGTGGAGCCACTTGGAGAATGACATTTGTGATAGCTGAGTTATAGTTGGTGGTGCGGTCATCAACTGTGAGTAGGTGAGGATGTGAATGCAGTTGGGCACTGATCCTGGTTTCCAGCTCCGAGAAGGGAGTTTGTTGAATTTTCCTTGCCCTGTGTGTACGTCTGTTGGATGGGACTGGGGAGATTCTGGGGTTAGCCTTGAAATCAAAGTGTATGAGGTGGTGGTCCAACCAGTTGATGGGCATGATGTATCAAAGGGAAACAAGTTTACTTCTGGCAATTATTGCATCTAGAGCAGAGCCTTTGTTAAGGGTCTGTTATTTGCATAGTTGCTTGAGGTCTTTGATTTCAGGTTGGATTATTAGGCTATGGACCGTGGCATTTTCTGTGTAATTCAGTTTGAAGTCACCTAAGAATATGCTGTTTGTGTCAGAGAAACCTGTGTTATTAGGTCGGTTAGTTCTTTATGTGAAGATTGTACAATTACTAGGGAGAGGTAGATGGTGTGAAGTTTGATTGGAGTGGCACCTTCACTTATGAGTTCAACTCCTAGGTATTCATAGGTCCAGTTGTTCATGGTCTTGAAGGTGTCAAGATGGATGTCTTCATCATAGATTATAGAAATCCAGCCTCCTATACATCCTGGTCCATGCCATTGAATGATGGAGTAGCCAGGAGGTATGAGCAGGTCAAGTATGGGGGTCAAGTAATCATTGAGCAAAATTTCCATAAAAAATGCTATGTTGATTCTGTCCGCTATGTATAGTTTCAGATATTTCTGTTGCATGTTTAAATGCTGATCTGCAGCTTAGGAGCAGGCAGGTTATGGAGCTGGGACTATTGTTTAGGGAGTGGAGTGTTTGGATAGTGGTGAATTGAGCAGCTATGTTTGTTCGAGGGATTCTATTTGTGCCGATGATTACTGGGATTCTGGATGGGGGCTACGAGGTTACTTGGGCTGGTTTAGAGATGTATGATTTGCTAAATGATTTAACTTCAATTGGGTATAGAGTGTTGAGGGATTGGTAGGTTCTGTGAGATAGGTGACCAGGGGGAGTGGAGGTCCAGCAGGTGTGCCAACTATCACTATGAATAGGATAGGATAGGATAGTAATTTCTAAAGCTCTCGAATGCCGTGGCGCAGGGAGGCTGTGCTGAAGACTCAGAAGTTTAATTTGACGGGAACAGCAAAGTCTTTGACGATTTCCTGCAGATCATCCGATTGGATTGGAGTCACAGGTTAGATGGCATTTGGTTCCAAAGCTGTGGTGCGCAGTATGATAGGCTCCGTCCCCCAACCTTACTCTGTGTATTTTGGGGATGCTAACAAAGCCCAAGTTTGAGGATCTAAGAGATCTAGTGGGAGAGTACCAGGAGAACAGTCTCTGGATCTCTGCCGATTCACCTCCATAGAGAGCCGTGTGACAGTGCATACAGCCTTAAATCCGATTCGCTGCTGGACAGGGAGCCAATGACGTGACTTTATGCCTGCCGAGGTAGAGTGACCTTTTGGTATGTTCAACAACAGTAGAGCCGCCTCATTTTTCAGTGACTGTAATTTGATTTTCTGATTCTTGTCAATGCCCATAAACAGGGCTTTACAGTAATTTACTTTTGAGAGAAAGAGCCCTACTACAACCATTTTTTGAAGCTCCTGTGGGATTAAGGGAAAGATCTTACAAAGACTTTTCAGTAAGAAAAAACAGGAGGAGGTTAGATGGTTAACCTGGGATGAGAAGTTGAGTTGATCGTCAAAGATCACTCCAAGGTTCCTAACTTTGGTAGAGGGGAAAGGACAGTAACCTGCCTCTGTTGGCCACCAGGTTTTGTTACATAGTGAAGGACCTTTTCCGAACTCCAGTTACTCGATTTTCACAGTATTGATTTTAGGAAAATTTTGGCTCATCCAGCTCATAATATCTGCCAGACAGGCAGGGAAGCTGCTGGCCACGATCTGTGGTTGTTCTGCAACGGATACTATGAGCTGTGAGTCATCAGCATAGGAGACCCGAAAGAAGCTGTGCTTTCCAACGAGTTTGGCCAGAGGGGTGACATACACGTTAAAAAGCGTAGTAGACAGAGTGGAACCGTGTGGTACTCCGCATGGGAGATGAAAGGTGTCGGACTGTATGTTGTCCCAGACTATGTTCTGCTCCCTAGCTGTTAGGAAGGAGGAGAGAAGGTCCAGAGCTGTATCCTCGATTCCCACATCCCTCAGCCACTGCACTAACACCGTGTGGTTCACTGTGTCAAATGCTGCCGATAGGTCCAGGAGAAGGAGGACGGCTCTGCCCCCCTCATCCATCACTTTCCGTATCTCCTCCGTAGCCATTATCAAGGCCGT
Source organism: Triturus cristatus (assembly GCF_964204655.1). Lineage (NCBI taxonomy): Eukaryota > Metazoa > Chordata > Amphibia > Caudata > Salamandridae > Triturus > Triturus cristatus. The sequence goes on along the minus strand of NC_140588.1, from coordinate 834,846,261 downwards.
CTCTGTAGAGTGGCATGGTATGAAACCATGCTGTGTCGGATCGAGCGAATTACTGGCTTCAAGATCCTTTATAGGGAATCATTTTATTGGTCTAAAGGTGGGATTGAAAGACAGCTTGTCCTGGATCAGGAGTTCCCTTTTTATGTGAGAAATGTATTCAGCAAGGAAGTCAAGTTTTATTTTCTATTCAGCTAGGAGTCATTTGTTTGTAGGTCATGGGGAGCCTCGTGCCACAAGAGGGAGACAGGCAGTGATTCTGTTGTCTGTAGTGTGGTTGTTTTGGCTAGGTTGGTCCATGTAGGAGATCATGGTTGGATTGGGACTGGCATTGTCATGACCAAGGTGGTATGGCAGGGGAAGGGATCTGGGTTACAGTGTGGCCATTGTTGGAAGAGTAGAATATTCGTTTGAGCTGGGTTGGGTTCCATGTTGGAGGTCATGGTTGAGTTTGAGGGCACTAGGTAGAGCATAGTGATGATTAGCCTTCAATTGGGCCGTCACCAGCCTTTTGTCATGCAAGAGTACATGGAGACTTGACAATGGAGGTTGGAACTTTCTGGAAACAGATGTGGGGTTAGTATAGGGAGTCCCTTCACTCAATGTCCAGCTTCACGTCTGGACCTATGGAAGACTTACAAGGAAGAAAGACTGCCCTATGCTTCTTTAGGAAGTAAGCCTGGACCTGCTATTCGAACCCAGGATAACCAGACCGACTCCAAGAGCTAACTGACTGGTCTACTATTCTGAACTACAGGGACACAACAAACTCGAGAGGTCTCCCTGCAACTGCACAGCTGACCTGCTGCAACTGGACCTGACTGAGCTCTGCTAGCCTAGGCCAGAGTAATTATTTAACCCCCAAGAGTTGCCTCCCAGGTCCCGAACCCTTGCCTGGCATCAAAGTGCACTCCTGTGACACAAAGGGAGAAATCCTGAAGTTAGGCTTAGTGACTGCAAATGGGCCTAAACGTACTAAGACTTTTCTCCGGCAAATCCAACTCTTTGTGCTATAGCGACTGCCAGCGACAACTGACAATGCAAGAGCTGAACTTTGCGCTACAGCAAAGACAGCCTGTGGTAACTACCAACAAAAACCTCTAGCAATGACCGCACCCCACACCCACATTGCTCTTTGTGCTACAGCAATGACCTTCTGCAAAGCCAGGACTGCTTTTCACACTACAGTAATGACCACCTGCGAGTTTCTCCCTGCCCCCTTGCAGCCTCCTCTACTGCACCTGCACTTTTAGCGCCAGACTTTTAAAAGCTAACTTTTTCAGCTGGATTAAAATGGACCTTTTGCCTGGCCCATGCTCCATCATGATTGGGCTGAAATTGTGACTTTGTCTAGCACAACCAGACGACTGTGAGTCCCACTTTGTGTTTTCAGGTGCTATACTTACCTAAAACCTTGACACTGCATCTCTCTAGTTTGACTAATTGACATTTTGTACTTCTGGCATAATTTTATGTAATAAAATGTACTCTATTTGTCTAAATTGGTGTGGGATGCATAAATACTTTACACATTGCCTGTAAGGTACACCTGACTGCTTTAGTGCCAAGCTACCAGATGATTAAGCACAGGTTAATTTATTGGCTTTTACTGGTTTACTCTGACATGGATTGTGGTTGTTACTTGAAAAGGTTCTTTACACCCTCAACCAAAAACCCATTTTTCTTCCACTTTAATTTGTGCTTTGCTGTTTCTTTGATATTTTCCTCTTCAGACATTTAAAAATCTTGATATCCAGTTGCCCTAATCTGTTTTTTATAATTTGTGTGTCAATGTGACTATTCATTTTTCTAAATCAAAAGAACGTGCAGCTCCTAACAGTGGGGGGAGAGTACAGGTCTCTTATAGATTGCCCTCACAGACCCAGAAGGGTGTCATGCTTCATCATTGCGCAATGCTCCTCGTCGGGCCGGCGCTGCAATGCTTGTTCGTTTGGTGTGTGACGGTGAGAGGTAGAGGTAGTGCGTGAGTGTGAGTGGTGGTTTTAAAATAGGTTTAGTACTGCCCTGAGGGATTTCATTTTAATCACATTAACCTCATTAAAAATGTGTAAGCCCTGTTTGGAATAACAATGATCCCGCAGGGTCTAGTATGTGAGTGTGGTTGACATGTTTCTTGCCTACTGCCCCTAATGGGTCACTCTGCAATTCTTCAGGGCCAGTGTCTACAAGAGTGATTACTCTAGAACTCTAACACTACTACAAGGCCGGTGCTGAGTACTGTGAATGACACCAGTGTTGTTTAGAGAAGATCCAGGGAGGAAGACCCGGATGGTTGAGACCTGTAAGAAATATCAAAAGTTAAAAGTCCTGAATACGTCTGGAAAACAGAAGTACCTACCAATAATGCAGTGACTTCCATGCATGGTCAATTATTGCCAAAACGGAAGGTAATTCTGTAGTGGAAGGGGGTTTTAAAATGAGAGATGACTAAGTGAACATCACATGGTGTAGTAAATTATTTGTGGCACATCCATACCAACAAGTCTAGATTGAATCATTACATGATCATGTGACACATATATGTGGTAGAGACAAAGTTTTGCTGATATTACGTGGACAAATGGCAGCATGCACAATAGTGCAAGCTCATAATAGAGGCACTCGAGAGTTCGAAAGTGCAAAGGCATGCTTGAACATAACTAAATTGAGATAATAAACCCTTTGCATGCGACAGGGCATTGGTGAGTGACCACTAACTGTAAGATCTTAACATATGCTGGTCAACGTGGCTGAATCATGAGCAAACGGGATAGCAACTCACCTCCGAGGATGGGTCATAGGCATACGGAGTAGCCTTGCGAGCACTACGTTGCTCACTCTGAAACAAGAAATAATAACGTGTACGTTTTTTCTGTCGGTGACTAAGATGTTACTGATGCTATTCAGCCTACAGTAACCATTTACCTCTTGCAAGGAGGGCATGGGGGAAAAAACCAACAATATCTCACATGATGGAATGTAATGCAGGGTTGGAGACATTGACAGCCATAAGCCACTGGTTCTGTAGACATAGTGCTGTTGTCTTGCGCTGCATGCTACAAAGTGTTGTTCATTACAGCTGTGGCATGTATTTAGTGTACTACTGCCAGCGTGTTTCACTCCGGGATTGATTGCCTCTGGACACAACTCCTTCCAAAACTACGGGGACTCTCGACTTAACACACGAGTCTCCACCTCCGCTCGGGCCTTTGTTACCCGATCAGGATTCCGGCCACCACCCCTCGGCCTAAGCAAGCCTGAGTCTTCGGACCATAATCTGTGATCTATTCAGTACTCACTCAATTCTACGTGCTCGCACTTCATAATGTCCTGATGATGATCTTGAATTACTAAGATCGAAACGCCGTCGACCACAATTTCAAAGTTCCCTTAAACAGTAAAAATGACTTGGGTTCCTTTGATCTGTTTTTCAATGCAATGTAAAGTTCTTACTGTCACTAAACACCTCACTTCACACACTATCACTTATTTATGTGTGAGCACTGTATATTCTCTATCTGCAAAAATGAAAGAAACGGAAGCTTCTCCATTTTATGATGTCAAATAAAATGTGATGCCTTCCTTTAATACTCTGTGTCCTTGCATACATTTCTGAACTGAATCCACCTTGGCTTCAGCATATCAATGACTAACTTCTAACTAAATACCTGTAGCATTGCTACCTGAGGATCTTATTGACCTCACCCAGACCACTGTTTTGTTAAACTATGTATTTAGTGTAGGGCAGTACTTATACATACAGTGGTTCTATATGCAATGGACCTCCAGTAAAGAAGTCCTGGGGGTTAAGAGTTGTTCAATACCACCCAAGGGATATCATCATTGAGGCCCCTGGTGTTGCTGTAAATCTTGAAAATCCTGTTTTGCTCCTTTCTAAATAGGGCTTCCTTACTGATCACTGAGTGTGATTCCAAAATGGCCCAACTAATGTCATTGGCAGTGTGGTTTGCTTCTGTATAGTGTGTGCACAACTTTGTATTATTTCTCGTACACCTGATGTTGCTGTGGTGTTCGGACATTCACATTTTCACTGGCCGAGTCGTCATGCCCACATACATGAGCTTGCATGGACATGTGATTAAATATACACAATTGCAGGTGTTACAATTGGTATGCGTCCTTTGAACCCAGGAAATTGTGTCTGTCAGAATAACTATTTTGTTAGCTTTTGTCAGAGGGCAGACTATACATTGGCCACAAGGGAAGTGGCCCACAACAGGTGGTAGGTTCCAGAGTTGGTTGGTCAACAGGGGTTCTTTCATAGGTCTTGTTCTGATTATGAGGTTTTTTAAGGTATTTGTTCTCTTGAAGGCGAATCTAGGTGGTTCTACTGGAGAGTCCCCTATATTAAGGAGCTTCCAGTGCTTATTTATGATTTTCTTGATCATATTTGATTCAGGGGTGTAGGTGGTGACACATGTTATTTGGTTGGTGTCAGTCTTTTCATTAGTCTGTAAGAGTACCTCCCTGTTTGTGTTGCGTATTCTCTTGCAAGCGGTTTTGATGGTATTAATCGGATATTCCCGTCTAGCCAGATGGGTTGTAAGCTCCGAAGCCTGCGTATTGAAGTTTTGTAGCTTACTGCAATTACGCCTGAGTCTTAAGTATTGTCCGTAGGGCAGGTTGTCGCATAATGCTTTGTGATGGAAACTACTGAAGAGTAGCGGACGGTGACTATCAGTCGTTTTTTTGTAAGTCTTAGTAACCAGCCCTGTGGTGGTGCGGCTAATAAGGATATCCAGAAAGGGTATTTCATGTTCGGATGTAGTAGTAGTGAAGCGGAGTAAAGGGTTCAAGCTGTTAACCCATGTTACAAAAAGAGGTATTGTGTTTAGGTCTTCTTTCCAGAAGACCAGCACATTATCAATGTAATGATTCCACAGGACATCATGGTCTTTGGATATATTGGTGGTCGTCAGAATGTGTCTGGCTTCAAATTTCGACATATAAGGACACGCCAGGCTTGGGGCGAACGTGCTCCCCATGGAAGTCCCTTGGGTTTGGTGGTAAATTTGTTCTTCAAATTGAAAATAATTTTCAGTAAGTGTGATGTGTGCACACTCGATGATTAATGAAATTGGAGTTGGAGATCCGCATTCAGAAGAGCATAGTATTTCCTGGACTACATCCAATGTGGCCGGTTGTGGAATGTTGGTGTAGAGAGCCTTCACATCTAGGGTAATTAAAGCGTCCAGTTGGGGCTCCTCATTGTTTTGGAGTTCAGCGATGTTCAGAAGATCCCTCATGTCTTTTAGAAACATTGGGGTTTCTTTTACTAGAGGCCTGAGGAAGTGGTCGCAGAATCTAAACAGGGGTTCTAGTACTGACCCGATCCCTGACATAAAGGGCCTCCCAGGTGGTGGTAGTGTACCCATGTGAATTTTTGGCAAGGTGTAGAAGAAAGGGATACGGGGTCGTCGTTCAAGAGGAATTGTGATTCTTTTTTGGACATCCATCCTTCCGTTAGGGCTTCCGTCACCAGGGATCTGACTTTAGTGATGAATCTTGCGGTAGGGTCTTCTCTCAGGGGATGGTAGTACTTTCTGTCATTTAGCTGCCGGAGGCACTCCATTCTGTAGTCCGAGGTGAACATGATGATGATGGCACCCCCTTTATCTGCTTCCTTTATGGTAATGGATTTGTCATTGGACAGATTTTTAATGGCTTCATTCTCCAAGCATGAGGTATTGCAGAAGGTTCCTTTGGTCTTCAACGATTTATGTCTTTGAGGACTGCTTTCTCAAAAGTAAGCACTTCAGGTGGTACTAGCACTTCAGTTGGTGTGAAGGTCGAGGGTTTTCGTAGACCAGTATCCTTGGGAGCGGAGTCGACTTGATCTGTGAAGCAACTCCTGAGGCAGACCTTTCTAAAGAGATTGTGAATCTCACAGTGAGTTCTGAAGTCGTCTGTAGTCGGCGTGGGTACAAACCCAAATCCCCACCGCAGGACCTTTTCTTTGGTGTGGTTGAGTATCCAGTTCGAGAGATTCACACTCAGTTTTTCTAGCCTGTGTGACTCCTGAGTTCCATCTGTTGTTGGTGTGGTTGATCCTGCCATTGCACCTGCTTGAATGGATTGTTGCCTCCTCTTCATTTTCCTCTGCCCCTGCACCAGCCTCTGCCTTAAAAAGGTTGTTGGTGGAAGGGGGTGAATGGAGGTTGTGGGCTTTGTTGGTAACCAGGGAATTGCCACATTGGGAGTCCTTGGAAGGGTGGTATGCCGTAGCCAAACATCTGATTAGGTGGGCCACGTTGGTAGGATTTTTGTTGGCCATTCCAGCTATCGGTACATGAATTGCTGCTGTTGGACTATGTCCTTCTGCAAGTAGATGTATTGTCGTCTGAGGAGTTGTCATCTTGTGGCTGTTGGAAGTCCTCTCTCAGATATGGGTAAGTTTTTTTTTTGCTGAACTGGCTTATGTCTTTCAGTAGTTTGGAGATTGTTTGCTTCATTAAGAACTCCTTGTTATCTGCTATTTCACTGTTAATTTCCGCAAGTTTAGTTTTGAAGGCGGTAATGGTGATGCTCGCTTTTAACGCTCCCTCTGCTACAGTGATTTTTATAATCAAGTCATCGGCCAAGCTTTTTGCTGTTTTCATTATTAAAATCAGCCAGTCCCCAGTGCACTTCCAGGCAACTTGGAACCATTCTTCCTTAAATCCTTAAATTGTTTATCCTCCAGGAAGACTCTTGGTATATTAGACACAATGAGGCCATTAGGGGCTATGTTCGCACGCAAGTATTCTGCCATTATTGCGCCATGCATTATTATTTTTATGAGTTGGCGTTTCATATTCATGATAGAATTCCAATCGCCACCCTGGCTGGTAGAGGCGGCAGCTCCATTTGGATCTAACTGAGAAGGTGTTCTCAAGATTTCGGTCACCAGGTCATCATCTAATGACAGACCTTGATTTTGTTCCATGGTGATATTGGTGTTAAGGAAGTGATGTACAAGATTCAAAAATCAGAAAAGGAGGTGTTTGCAGCAAGATTTTTACTGACCCCGATGAGGGTTTAGGTTCCACGGCTGAGCCGCCGTGCAAGTACTTTAATAAAAAAGGATCCAGGAGCTTTTGATCGGGTCCTGCACAACGCTCCTGGAAGATACGTAAATCAAAAGAATGTGCAGTTCCTAACAGTGGGGGAGAGAACATGTCTCTTATAGATTGCCCTCACACACCCAGAAGGGTGTCATGCTCCATCATTGGTCTATGCTCTTCGTCGGGCCGGCGCTGCAATGCCCGACGGGCTCCCACAAAGGGGCTCTTTGCTGGAGATATTTTAAGAGACAGCCATTTGGTGCATGAGGGTGAGAGGTAGAGGTAGTGCATGAGTGTGATTGGTGGGTTTAAAATATGTTTAGTACTGCCCTGAGGGAATTAATTTTATTCACGGGGTGTAACCTCATTAAAAAATGTGTAAGCCCTGTTTGGAATAACAATGATCCCACAGAGTCTAGCATGTGTGTGTGGTTGACATGTTTCTTGTCTACTGCTACTGACGGGTCACTCTGCAATTTTTCAGGACCAGTGTCTACAAGAGTGATTACTCTAGAACTCTAACACTACTACAAGGCCGGTGCTGAGTACTGTGAATGTCACCAGCATTGTTTAGAGAAGATCCAGGGAGGAAGACCAGGATGGTTGAGACCTGTAAGAAATATCAAAAGTTAAAAGTCCAGAATACGTCTGGAAAACAGAAGTACCTACCAATAATGCAGTGACTTCCATGCATGGTAAATTATTGCCAAAATCAAAGGTAATTCTGTAGGTGAGTAGGGTTTTAAAACGAGAGATGGCTCAGTGATCATCACATGGTGTAGTAAATTATTTGAGGCACGCCCATACCAACAAGGCTAGATTGTATCATTACGTGATCATGTGACACATATATGTGGTAGAGACAAAGTCTTGGCCGATATTAGGTGGACAAATGGCAGAATGCACAATCATGCGAGCCCTTGATAGAGGCACTTTAGAGTTTGAAAGTGCAAAGGCATGCTTGAAAACAACTAAATTGAGATAATCAACCCTTTGCATGCAACAGGGCATTGGTGAGTGACCACTAACTGTAAGATCTTAACATATGCTGGTCAACGTGGCTGAATCATGAGCGAACGGGATAGCAACTCACCTCCGAGGATGGGTCACAGGCATACGGAGTAGCCTTGCGAGCACTACGTTGCTCACTCTGAAACAAGAAATAACAATAATAATAATAATAATCACTGAATCCAGCTGGGGCTGTTAGCCTTAAGTCTTATCGTTATTTGGTGGTGAGACTAACGATCTCTAGCGAAGCAAAAGTCAGGTACTCACATGGAGGGGGGCGTGCAACTAGCGGTGCTCCTACCCTTTCTCAGGCTCCCGCGGCTGGCCCTTCCGCGTTGAGGATTAAGTTGCGTACGTCAGTGCACGTACTGGTGAAAACTAGAACAATGCGGCGGGCGGCCATCTTGGAAGTGAATTGTGAACGGGGTTATTTAAAAAAACTACTTTTTAGAGACTATGCTGCAGACATGTAAGAACTCTGCACTGGACGTGTACGTTTTTTCTTTCGGTGACTAAGATGTTACTGATGCTATTCAGCCTACAGTAACCATTTACCTCTTGCAAGGAGGGCATGGGTGAAAAAACAACAATACCTCACATGATGGAATGTAATGAGGGGTAGGTGAAATTGACAGCCACTGGTTCTGTACACGTAGTGTGGTTGTCTTGCCATGCGCGCTACACTGTCTTAAGTGTTGTTCATTACAGCTGTGGTATGTATTTAGTGTGGGGCAGTACTTATACCTGCAGTGGTTCTGTATGAAAAGGACCTCCAGTAAGGAAGTCCTGGGGGTTAAGAGTTGTACAATACCACCCAAGGGATAACATCATTGAGGCCCCAGGTGTTGCTGGAAATTTTGAAAATCCATTTTTGCTCCTTTCTATATAGGGCTTCCTTAGTGATCACTGAGTGTGATTCCAAAATGGTCCAACTGTCATTGGCACTGTGGTTTGCTTCTGTATAGTGTGTGCATATCTTTGTATTATTTCTCCTACACCTGATGTTGCTGTGGTGTTCGGAGATTCTAATTTTTACGGGCCAAGTCGTCATGCCCACATACATGAGTTTGCATGGACATGTGATTAAATATACACAATTGGGGGTGTTGCAATTGGTATGCATCCTTTGAACCCAGAAAATTGTGTCTGTCAGAATAACCATTTTGTTAGCTTTTGTCTGAGGGCAGACTATACATTGGCCACAAGGGTAGTGGCCCACACCGGTGATGTAAATGTAAATGTAAATGTAAATGTAAAATCCACTTTTATAGCGCAACTATCACTCCAAGGAGTATCTTGGCGCTCACCCAGCTCAGATGTACGAGACAGGGGGAGAAAGTAGACTTCATTTGCACAGAACACCACATCTCAAACCATAGCTATGCAAGCTGACTCAGTCATAGAGTATACCCAGGTTTTTAATGCTTTCCTATATTGGGTTTCATCCGACATGGAACGCAAGGGGAGAGGGAGCTTGTTCCATGCCTTGGCGCCCAACACGAAGAGAGATTTGCCACCTTTGGTTGTCAGCCTAAATTTAGGAATAACCAGCAGATTCTGGGCCACATATCTTAGGCAGCATACCGTGCAGTATCGTTTAAAGCCTTGGATTCGATATTTAGGGCCTCGATGATGGAAGGCCCTAAAGGTAATCAAGAGAACCTTAAAGAGAATTCTCTTTGCAATTGACAGCCAGTGTAAAATATCCATTGCTGCAGAGGCTGAGGATCTGCGGGGCCAGCCCAAAACCAAGCGGGCTGCTGCATTTTGGACCATTTGCAGTCTGTGAAGGGCTGATCTGCTGGTGCCCGCGTATAGGCTGTTGCAGTAGTCCAGCCTAGAGGTGATTAGGGCTACTGCAACAGTCTTCCTAGCTGACAACGGCTGGTGATAGGTTCCAGAGTTGGTTGGTCAACAGGGGTTCTTTCATAGGTCTTGTTCTTGTTCTGATTATGAGGTTTTTTAAGTTATTCGTTCTATTGAAGGCGAATCTAGGTGGTTCTACTGGAGAGTTGCCTATATTAAGGAGCCTCCAGTGCTTATTTATGATCTTCTTGATCATAATTGATTCTGGGGTGTTGGTGGTGACACATGTTATTTGCTTGGTGTCAGTCTTTTCATTAATCTGTAAGAGTACCTCCCTGTTTCTGATGCGTGCTCTCTTGCAAGCGGTTTTGATGGTATTATTCGGATATTCCCATCTAGCCAGATGGGTTGTAAGCTCCAAAGCCTGTGTATTGAAGTCTTCCAGCCTAATGCAATTAAGTCTGAGTCTAAAGTATTGTCCGTAGGGCAGGTTGTCGCGCAATGCTTTGGGACCTGTGGTGGTGCGGCTAATAAGGAGACCCAGAAAGGGTATTTCATGTTCGGATGCAGTAGCAGTGAAGCATAGGAAAGGGTTCAATCTGTTAACCCATGTTACAAAAAGGGGTATTGTGTTTAGGTCTCCTTTACAGAAGACCAGCACATCATCAATGTAATGACACCACAGAACAACATGGTCTTTTTATATATTGGTGATCGTCAGAATGTGTTTGGCTTCAAAGTTCAACATGTAGAGACACACCAGGCTTGGGGCGAACGTGCTCCCCATGGAAGTTCCTTGGGTTTGGTGGTAAATTTGTTCTTCAAATTGAAAATAATTTTCAGTAAGTGTGACGTGTGCACACTACATGATGACTGAAATTGGAGTTGGAGATCCCCATTCAGAAGAGCATAGTATTTCCTCTACTACCTCTAATGTAGCCAGATGTGGAATGTTGGTGTAGAGAGCCTCCACATCTAGGGTAATTAAAGTGTCCAGATGGGGTCCCTCATTGTTTTGCAGTTCTATGATGTTCAGATCATCACTTGTGTCTTGTAGAAACATTGGGGTTTCTTTTACTAGAGGTTTGAGGAAGTGGTTGCAGAATCTCCACAGGGGTTCTAGAACTGACCCGATCCCTGACACAATGGGCCTCCCAGGTGGTGGTGGTGTACCCTTGTGAATTTTTGGCAAGGTGAAGAAGTAAGGGATACGGGGGTTGTCGTTCAAGAGGAATTCTGCACATTATTTTGATTTACGCATCTTCCAGGTGCGTTGTGCAGGACCTGATCAAAAGCTACCGGTTCCTTTTTGATTAAAATATTCATTTTTCTAGACTTTCCTAAATTGATTCGAACATTTTATTTGTTGTGTTCTTGAATTTAGTGTTTTTTGCTACTATTTGAACTTAACAGACACTACTCTCCGGAATAAACTGCTGTTTGCGCCACAACCAAAAGATATTAAACAGATTTTCCCTTTCAACAAGATTGTGTTAATTAAAGTGGCATGTGGTCCCACTAACCAATAAATAACAGCATTTTCTGAAACTGGAGATAAGTCATTGTTGATTTTCCGTACTCAGAGGCATATTTACCAGACAATGGTGCAGCGTGGTGCTGCAAGCAATTTTGCTGTGCCAAGCAGAGTCATTGTCTAAGTGCAGGAATGTGCTGTATTTACAAGAATATTGTGCATTCCTGTACCATCCCCTGCGCTGATGCAGAAACAGCAGCCGTGCGCCAAAGCAGACACCCTTGCACTATGGTGCAAGAGTGCCTGCATTGCAGGGATGATTGTTGTTATGCAGGAAGGGACTCACAAAAACAATCATTAATAGCATTTTGCCCTTCAATGTGTGCTGCAGAATACAGCACACATAAAAAGAGCAAAAAACCAGGAGAATTAAAAGTATTTCTCCTCATTTTGCCACCCGTACGCCTCCTCCGGTCTTTGGTATTGCCTCAGATTTACGATTCCTTGTAAATCTGGAGCAGTGCAAAAATCCATGGGTGTTGCTGGAAATGCCCACAGCAACACCCATTGCACGTTCCTTTAATGCAGTAAACTGCATGCAAAGTGACTTATAGCTGCTTCGTAAATATGGAGCAGGACATAGCGCCACCAAAGCGTCGCAAAAAAGTGATGTTCCGGTGGTGGAGCGGCCTTGTAAATGAGGCCCTCAATTTGAGAATCACCATTATGTTAATAGGACGATTCTACACAAAGAAGCAGCAGGATTGATAGGCACTTTTGTAACAACAGGGAGAGTATGGTATCTGATAAGGGATACTTTTGTTTCTGTTTTGCCATATATTGCTTCTGGGACTCATAAAGGCAGTCAGATTAACTATGTGTTTCTGTCATTGCTGAAACTGCAATCCATGATGTAAAACTTTGAAATGAAATACATTTTGCATATTCAAGTTCTGATATTTTTGCTTCCGCAGCTTTTCACTTGAAAACTGAACTGACTTTTTTTTCTATATGGAATAACATTTTGAGATGGCTGGGTAATACATTTGCCCGGGGAGTCAGCTTTCTATAGGAATCCACCACATCATATTTTTTACTCTGTTCTCATTGTCGCAACTATACGACCTATTCATATTTGACACGTCTTAACCAACTCTCAATCTTATTATAACACAACCATGTTCTGATGGGTGAGAGGTTCTTTCTGTTTTCTGCTTAGGAATGAATAATAGTACACTAGTGTAGGTGTTCCTGAGATGAACTAGTAATGCAAATTCAGCAGACACTTGAAAGTTTAAGGGCACATTTTTATAGTTTTTATAGGTCTTTGAAGAGCCCTAGATGTCTGCTTTCCTGCACAGTGGAAAATTAATTGCATTCTTTCACTACACACTATAGCTTCACAGTCATTTTGCCATCAGTCACATCCTGCTGCCATGGAATTTTGAAAGGACAACCAGTATGCACATTATTTACAAAGGCAGGAGTAATCATCATAAAACGCAGAACAGATCATACGAGTGGAAATTCAGAAATCCACAATCTAAATCTGTCAAATGTCAAACACTAAAAATAACAATGAATAAACAGGCTATAGGAGCTGTAAAATACTGATTAATCCATTGTAGAAGAAACTAAAACAAATGCAGCTTTTTCGGAGAAACAAATCGCCAACCACAAATTAATTTTGTTCTGAAACAAGATTTGTGCAGGCAAATAACTTCAATATGATGTCAGCACTTTTTAAATTGTCTGCTCTTTTGCAGCGCTAATAGCAGAATGCTGTTATAGAAAATGTAATTATAGAGTTGAATTATCTAGTCTACTATGATCACTTTTTCATATATTGCATCTGTTGATATGAAGCATGCTGTGTGCATTGTTCCTAGCCTGGCCAAGGCCTTCCGAATCAGTTCTGTTTTTAATTAATGATTATTTTATATGGTAGGAGTAGGTGAATTGCATCGGTGCATCCTATCAAGGTCAATTTGTATATGTGGAAATCTTCTACGATAGCCTTCATCCTGGAAGCCATTATCAACACTGTTTCCAGTCCTGCACTTTCACGTGATCAGCGAATGCATTCTGGTTATTTTAGTCTTGTTTCGCCTTTGTTTATCAAAGTAGATTAATTCTCGGTCTGGTTTTAACTTGTGTAATTCTGTGTAGCGTAATCATATGGAATTACCCAGTACTTCTGCAAGATTGTGAACATCACATCAGAAAATCATGCTGGTGATGAAGTTTGTGCAAAACAATTGTACAAAAGGCATGTTGCAGTGTGCAAGCATTGTTGTTTACATTCTGCTTCTGCCTAGCCATCCCCTGGTGTTTCATGCTTTCTAGGCCCCATCCAACCTAATCACCCCATTTTGCTCTGCTTGCCATTCTTTTTTTAGTATATTTTCACTTTTGTATTATTTCCTACTCTAGTGTATTTACTTTACCTTTTTCCCCGGTTAGTGTGTTTTTATATTTTGTACCCATCCCATCCAACACCACCCTAACTGTGGCAGAGGCAGGAAGCATCAGCGCATCGCACATCTCCTATAGCCAACAGCAGGACAAGCGTGTCAAGCCCAGCCACATTTTTAGTGAGGTGGACGTGGTGTTGGTAGTTTTTTCAAATGCAGTGCCAACTCACCCTCATGCTGGCAGCAGGTGGCAGGCCCAGTTAAGGATACTGCCTAGCAGAGCTTTGCCTAAGGTGAGGGAGAGTGCAGCACTGCATGTGCCACCGGAATGTGATCTCTAACAGCCAGCAGCAAGTGACTCATTGCTGTGTCAACATCATCAAATGGGAGCAGGGTCTGGTGGACCAGCTAGGACTAGAAGTGGCAGGGCTAGGTAAGTGATGATTTGTTATAATTTGCTTGACTATTATATTTATTAGTTTTCAGGTAGTTAGGTAGCATTACATCACAGTTAAGTTATGTGTGATTGTGTATATGTATACACACACATACATATATTTACATATATATATACCAGTAGGTAGTTATAATTAGGACCTAATTTCCACAGGAAAAGCGGTCTTTGATTTGCCAATATCTTTGGCGCAGTTCGACGAATCTTTGCGAAATTTTGAAAACTAATGGGGGGCTCCGGTCAGCTCATATCTTAAAAGTTCCAGGGTGATTTGTAAAGCAGGGGCTGAGAAAAGGGGGGTCCCGAAACACGTTTTCCCCATGGTATTTTCTAAAAGAATTTTTCGATCAGGCTGCAGCCTGAACTGCTGAACGGAATTGCACGAAATTTGGCAAACAGGTAGCTCTTGGTTCAGAAAGCAACCTTTTTTTTTAAATGGTGTAAATCCGTTCAGCAGTTCCTGAGAACTTCAAAAAATTAAAATATCGATATCTGAGCACCGCGGAGGATTCGCAACTCCTCTTGCGCACGAGCTTCATTCTCATTGGCTGCCAAAGCAGGAAGTGTTGGCAGCCATCTTGAGACTCAGTAATGTCACAAGAAACCAGTAAAAAAAAGATAAAAAACAAGAAAAGGGTGAAGGGTAGAAACACCCTGATCCCCTAGGCCTACACAGGTGGTCCCACAAGAACCCCAAGGGCCAAAAAAGCATCTAAAATAAAAAAAGATGGCCGAATTCACGCTGGGTGCGCAAATCCAGCCAAATATGTTACAAAATTAAGCGTGGTCTCCCCCGCTTCCTTCAATTAAGCCCCCGGGTGGGCCACGTCCTGGGGCAATGTATAATTATCTGCAGCCACGGGGACCACCACCTCGCTGGGGCTACTTTTAATATTGAAGTGGGGGGGCTGAGCCACCACACTGACCCGGGGACCACCACCTCCCTGAGGCACTATTTATTAAAATGTGGGGATCGTTGTGGACCCCTGACCCCTGGGGACCACCACCTCCCTAGGGCTTAAATTAGTTGGCAGGGGGGACCCTCCTGGAGCCCTTGATGACCCTGGGGACTGCCACTCCTCCTGCAATGTCCCGGGGTGGCCACCCCTGGGACAATGCTGTTCGCCATCGCAGGGTAAACACTGCTGGTGGGGTGATGAGGTCCTCTTGTGTTCAGAGGACCTCAGGACACAAGTGGACTTCATCCCCGAGCAGCAGTGCACAGGGAGGTGCGTTTGCAGAGTGGTGTAAAAAGGGGGCGTGGCTCAGACCACTCTCAGCAATACAGCTGTGTGAGGCTTACTGGAGGGACCTGGTGGGCTAGTTGGCCCAAAGGTACCCTCAGGAGGCAAGGGGACTTTACCTCCCAACCAAGAGGGTACCCGGAGGCACGTTTGCGCAGTGGTGGACAAAGGGGGATGGCCTGTGCCCATCTATCAGCAATCCCACTATCTGGGGCATACTGGAGGTATCAGGTAGGCTAGTTGGCCCCTAAGGACCCCCAGCACAGTAAAAAAACAGAGAAATTCCACCGTTATAGTTAGTTGAGCTAACCATAACTCGTGCCCCCGCAATGCACTGCTGATGCTGTCACATAGTACATCATTCATGACATGGCTAGTGACATCACTGATGACATCACTGATGATATCTCCAATGACATCACTGATGACACCATCCACGTGATAATCTGATGCACCTCTCATACCCTAATATAACCTTTGATAAACCCACTCTTAAATACAGACTACCATTTTCGAAACCATAGACACACCAAAACCAGTTACTACATACCCACTTTCCTAGGTCTACACACACATTCATTCATTCACCAATACAGTCACCCATACATGCAGTCACTCATCCATACAGCACTACCATTTGCACTCATACACCTATACATGCACTCATCCATAGAGTTACTCACACACCTAGTCAGTCATGCAAATAATCAATCACACTCCCATTTACTCACCTATACAGTTATACACACACCACCTCACGTATTCATACAGATACTAACACAGACTTAGTCTCTTATACAATCACTGATACAAGCACAAACTCATCCATACAGCCACTCTCACATATAGTCATTTATATACTCCAATACTCACATATACTGCCTTTTACACCCATGTACCACTGAGACATCCATTCACTCACCAACTCACCCATACAGATACTCACCCACCCATACTGCCCTTCACTGATACACTTTTGAACCCATACACCCAGTGAATCACCCACTCACACATCTTTGCACAGAGTCACACCCCCACCCACCCACACAGACACTCAGACACCCATACAGACACTCAGACAACCAATCAATAACCCATATAGACACTCATGTAGCTACTCACCACCCCATGCAGCTGCTTACACACCAACTGATATATTGATAAAAACATTCACACAGTTTAGGCACTAACCCATGCATTCAGTAAGACACATTTAATCACTCACTTATACATTCAGTCACGCACCTACTAAATCATCCATTCAGACACTTATACACCCACCCAAGAAAACGCTGCACTCACGGGGTAAGTTACACTCTTTAATTTAGCGAGGACGCGTTTCGGCGTTCTGCCTTCTTCTGCCCGCTTTAGTCAAACAGTAAACAGCATGTGCATGATTGTTCTTTAAACTAGTAGATAGAATCCCATTGGGCGCATCCCGGAGCAATTTTATAAGAGGTCTCCCGAATGAACAACGGAGGGGGAATATGATAGGTGGAGGATGGACCTATCCCTGCTCTCCTTTCACCTGCTGCGCCCAATGGGATTCTATCAAAATGGCCTATTGCAAAACCACCTGGTTTTGCAAGGGGGGTCACTTTGGTTTTTGACCCGGTGCTCGGCGGCCATCTAGGGAAACCTACCAAACCCACGCATTTCTGAAAACTAGACACCCGGCCGCTTCCAGGGAGGTATGGCTTGCGTGGATCCCCCAATGTTTCCTTACCCAGAATCCCCTGCAAACCTCATTTTTTGCTGAAAAAATCACTTTTTTCACACATTTTGGGGTGGGAAAGTTGTGGCATCACCGGGCTCACACAAATTTACCACCACCCAGCGTTCCCCCAGGTCTCCCGGTAAAAATGGTGCCTCACTTGTGTGGGAGGCCCAAGTACCCGCGGCAGGCAAGGGCCCAAAACGTAGTGAGGCGAAATCAAAATGGCCTATTGCAAAACCACCTGGTTTTGCAAGGGGGGTCACTTTGGTTTTTGACCCGGTGCTCGGCGGCCATCTAGGGAAACCTACCAAACCCATGCATTTCTGAAAACTAGACACCTGGCTGCTTCCAGGGAGGTATGGCTTGCGTGGATCCCCCAACGTTTCCTTACCCAGAATCCCCTGCAAACCTCAATTTTTGCTGAAAAAATCACTTTTTCACACATTTTGGGGTGGGAAAGTTGTGGCATCACCGGGCTCACAAGAATTTACCACCACCCAGCGTTCCCCCAGGTCTCCTGGTAAAAATGGTGCCTCACTTGTGTGGGAGGCCCAAGTACCCGCGGCAGGCAAGGGCCCAAAACGTAGTGAGGCGACATCAAAATGGCCTATTGCAAAACCACCTGGTTTTGCAAGGGGGGTCACTTTGGTTTTTGACCCGGTGCTCGACGGCCATCTAGGGAAACCTACCAAACCCACACATTTCTGAAAACTAGACACCCGGAGGCTTCCAGGGAGGTATGGCTTGCGTGGATCCCCCAACGTTTCCTTACCCAGAATCCCCTGCAAACCCCATTTTTTGCTGAAAAAATCACTTTTTTCACACATTTTGGGGTAGGAAAGTTGTGGCATCACTGGGCTCACACAAATTTACCACCACTCAGCATTCCCCGAGGTCTCCCAGTAAAAATGGTGCCTCACTTGTGTGGGAGGCCCAAGTACCCGCGGCAGGCAAGGGCCCAGAACGTAGTGAGGCGACATCAAAATGGCCTATTGCAAAACCACCTGGTTTTGCAAGGGGGGTCACTTTGGTTTTTGACCCGGTGCTCGGCGGCCATCTAGGGAAACCTACCAAACCCACACATTTCTGAAAACTAGACACCCGGCCGTTCCAGGGAGGTATGGCTTGCGTGGATCCCCCAACGTTTCCTTACCCAGAATCCCCTGCAAACCTTATTTTTTGCTGAAAAAATCACTTTTTTCACACATTTTGGGGTGGGAAAGTTGTGGCATCACTGGGCTCACACAAATTTACCACCACCCACCGTTCCCCCAGGTCTCCCGGTAAAAATGGTGCCTCACTTGTGTGGGAGGCCCAAGTACCCGCGGCAGGCAAGGGCCCAAAACATAGTGAGGCGACATCAAAATGGCCCATTGCAAAACCACCTGGTTTTGCAAGGGGGGTCACTTTGGTTTTTGACCCGGTGCTCGGCGGCCATCTAGGGAAACCTACCAAACCCACACATTTCTGAAAACTAGACACCCGGAGGCTTCCAGGGAGGTATGGCTTGCGTGGATCCCCCAACGTTTCCTTACCCAGAATCCCCTGCAAACCTCATTTTTTGCTGAAAAAATCACTTTTTTCACACATTTTGGGGTGGGAAAGTTGTGGCATCACCGGGCTCACACAAATTTACCACCACCCAGCGTTCCCCGATGTCTCCCGGTAAAAATGGTGCCTCACTTGTGTGGGAGGCCCAAGTACCCGCGGCAGGCAAGGGCCCAAAACGTAGTGAGGCGACATTTGGGATAGGCAATGTTGATGTTGCCTCACTACGTTTTGGGCCCTTGCCTGCCGCGGGTACTTGGGCCTCCCACACAAGTGAGGCACCATTTTTACTGGGAGACCTGGGGAAACGCTGGGTGGTGGTAAATTTGTGTGAGCCCGGTGATGCCACAACTTTCCCACCCCAAAATGTGTGAAAAAAGTGATTTTTTCAGCAAAAAATTAGGTTTGCAGGGGATTCTGGGTAAGGAAACGTTGGGGGATCCACGCAAGCCATACCTCCCTGGAAGCGGCCAGGTGTCTAGTTTTCAGAAATGCGTGGGTTTGGTAGGTTTCCCTAGATGGCCGCCGAGCACCGGGTCAAAAACCAAAGTGACCCCCCTTGCAAAACCAGGTGGTTTTGCGATAGGCCATTTTGATGTCGCCTCACTACGTTTTGGGCCCTTGACTGCCGCGGGTACTTGGGCCTCCCACACAAGTGAGGCTCCATTTTTACCGGGAGACCTAGGGGAACGCTGGGTGGTGGTAAATGTGTGTGAGCCCGGTGATGCCACAACTTTCCCACCCCAAAATGTGTGAAAAAAGTGATTTTTTCAGCAAAAAATGAGGTTTGCAGGGGATTCTGGGTAAGGAAACGTTGGGGGATCCACACAAGCCATACCTCCCTGGAAGCAGCCGGGTGTCTAGTTTTCAGAAATGCATGGGTTTGGTAGGTTTCCCTAGATGGCCGCCGAGCACCGGGTCAAAAACCAAAGTGACCCCCTTGCGGCCATTTTGATGTCGCCTCACTACGTTTTGGGCCCTTGCCTGCCGCGGGTACTTGGGCCTCCCACACAAGTGAGGCACCATTTTTACCGGGAGACCTGGGGGAACGCTGGGTGGTGGTAAATTTGTGTGAGCCCGGTGATGCCACAACTTTCCCACCCCAAAATGCGTGAAAAAGTGATTTTTTCAGCAAAAAAATGAGGTTTGCAGGGGATTCTGAGTAAGGAAACGTTGGGGAATCCATGCAAGCCATACCTCCCTGGAAGCCTCCAGTTGTCTAGTTTTCAGAAATGCGTGGGTTTGGTAGGTTTCCCTAGATGGCCGCCGAGCACCGGGTCAAAAACCAAAGTGACCCCCCTTGCAAAACCAGGTGGTTTTGCGATAGGCCATTTTGATGTCGCCTCACTACGTTTTGGGCCCTTGCCTGCCGCGGGTACTTGGGCCTCCCACACAAGTGAGGCACCATTTTTACCGGGAGACCTGGGGGAACGCTGGGTGGTGGTAAATTTGTGTGAGCCCGGTGATGCCACAACTTTCCCACCCCAAAATGTGTGAAAAAAGTTATTTTTTCAGCAAAAAATGAGGTTTGCAGGGGATTCTGGGTAAGGAAACGTTGGGGGATCCATGCAAGCCATACCTCCCTGGAAGCCTCCGGTTGTCTAGTTTTCAGAAATGCGTGGGTTTGGTAGGTTTCCCTAGATGGCCGCCGAGCACCGGGTCAAAAACCAAAGTGAGCCCCCTTGCAAAACCAGGTGGTTTTGCGATAGGCCATTTTGATGTTGCCTCACTACGTTTTGGGCCCTTGCCTGCCGCGGGTACTTGGGCCTCCCACACAAGTGAGGCACCATTTTTACCGGGAGACCTGGGGGAACGCTGGGTGGTGGTAAATTTGTGTGAGCCCGGTGATGCCACAACTTTTCCACCCCAAAATGTGTGAAAAAAGTGATTGTTTCAGCAAAAAATGAGGTTTGCAGGGGATTCTGGGTAAGGAAACGTTGGGGGATCCACGCAAGCCATACCTCCCTGGAAGCGGACGGGTGTCTAGTTTTCAGAAATGTGTGGGTTTGGTAGGTTTCCCTAGATGGCCGCCGAGCACCGGGTCAAAAACCAAAGTGACCCCCCTTGCAAAACCAGGTGGTTTTGCGATAGGCCATTTTGATGTCGCCTCACTACGTTTTGGGCCCTTGCCTGCCGCGGGTACTTGGGCCTCCCACACAAGTGAGGCACCATTTTTACCGGGAGACCTGGGGGAACGCTGGGTGGTGGTAAATTTGTGTGAGCCCGGTGATGCCACAACTTTCCCACCCCAAAATATGTGAAAAAAGTGATTTTTTCAGCAAAAAATGAGGTTTGCAGGGGATTCTGGGTAAGGAAACGTTGGGGGAACCACGCAAGCCATACCTCCCTGGAAGCCCCCTGGTGTCTAGTTTTCAGAAATGCATGGGTTTGGTAGGTTTCCCTAGATGGCCGCCGAGCACCGGGTCAAAAACCAAAGTGACCCCCCTTGCAAAACCAGGTGGTTTTGCGATAGGCCATTTTGATGTCGCCTCACTACGTTTTGGGCCCTTGCCTGCCGCGGGTACTTGGGCCTCCCACACAAGTGAGGCACCATTTTTACCGGGAGACCTGGGGGAACGCTGGGTGGTGGTAAATTTGTGTGAGCCCGGTGATGCCACAACTTTCCCACCCCAAAATGTGTGAAAAAAGTGATTTTTTCAGCAAAAAATGAGGTTTGCAGGGGATTCTGGGTAAGGAAACGTTGGGGGATCCATGCAAGCCATACCTCCCTGGAAGCCTCCGGTTGTCTAGTTTTCAGAAATGCGTGGGTTTGGTAGGTTTCCCTAGATGGCCGCCGAGCACCGGGTCAAAAACCAAAGTGACCCCCCTTGCAAAACCAGGTGGTTTTGCGATAGGCCATTTTGATGTTGCCTCACTACGTTTTGGGCCCTTGCCTGCCGCGGGTACTTGGGCCTCCCACACAAGTGAGGCACCATTTTTACCGGGAGACCTGGGGGAACGCTGGGTGGTGGTAAATTTGTGTGAGCCCGGTGATGCCACAACTTTTCCACCCCAAAATGTGTGAAAAAAGTGATTTTTTCAGCAAAAAATGAGGTTTGCAGGGGATTCTGGGTAAGGAAACGTTGGGGGATCCACGCAAGCCATACCTCCCTGGAAGCGGACGGGTGTCTAGTTTTCAGAAATGTGTGGGTTTGGTAGGTTTCCCTAGATGGCCGCCGAGCACCGGGTCAAAAACCAAAGTGACCCCCCTTGCAAAACCAGGTGGTTTTGCGATAGGCCATTTTGATGTCGCCTCACTACGTTTTGGGCCCTTGCCTGCCGCGGGTACTTGGGCCTCCCACACAAGTGAGGCACCATTTTTACCGGGAGACCTGGGGGAACGCTGGGTGGTGGTAAATTTGTGTGAGCCCGGTGATGCCACAACTTTCCCACCCCAAAATATGTGAAAAAAGTGATTTTTTCAGCAAAAAATGAGGTTTGCAGGGGATTCTGGGTAAGGAAACGTTGGGGGAACCACGCAAGCCATACCTCCCTGGAAGCCCCCTGGTGTCTAGTTTTCAGAAATGCATGGGTTTGGTAGGTTTCCCTTGATGGCTGCCGAGCACCGGGTCAAAAACCAAAGTGACCCCCCTTGCAAAACCAGGTGGTTTTGCAATAGGCCATTTTGATGTCGCCTCACTACGTTTTGGGCCCTTGCCTGCCGCGGGTACTTGGACCTCCCAGACAAGTGAGGCACCATTTTTACCGGGAGACCTGGGGGAACGCTGGGTGGTGGTAAATTTGTGTGAGCCCGGTGATGCCACAACTTTTCCACCCCAAAATGTGTGAAAAAAGTGATTTGTTAAGCAAAAAATGAGGTTTGCAGGGGATTCTGGGTAAGGAAACGTTGGGGGATCTACGCAAGCCATACCTCCCTGGAAGCCTCCGGGTGTCTAGTTTTTAGAAATGTGTGGGTTTGGTAGGTTTCCCTAGATGGCCGCCGAGCACCGGGTCAAAAACCAAAGTGACCACCCTTGCAAAACCAGGTGGTTTCGCGATAGGCCATTTTGATGTTGCCTCACTACGTTTTGAGACCTTGCCTTCCGCGGGTACTTGGGCCTCCCACACAAGTGAGGCACCATTTTTACCGGGAGACCTGGGGGAATGCTGGGTGGTGGTAAATTTGTGTGAGCCCGGTGATGCCACAACTTTCCCACCCCAAAATGTGTGAAAAAAGTGATTTTTTCAGCAAAAAATGAGGTTTGCAGGGGATTCTGGGTAAGAAAACGTTGGGGGATCCACGCAAGCCATACCTCCCTGGAAGCCACCGGGTTTCTAGTTTTCAGAAATGTGTGGGTTTGGTAGGTTTCCCTAGGTGCCGGCAGGGCTAGGGTTAAAAAACTACAGCTAGTCACTTTGCCAAAAAAGGGTCATTTTTCACTGCAAAATTGAGGTGTGACCATGTTGCGTTTTGAGCCGTTTCCTGTCGCGGGCACTAGGCCGACCCGCACAAGTGAGGTACCATTGTTCTCGTAGGACTTTGGGGAATGCGGGGTGTGTGGAAATTTGTGGATCCTCGCAGATTCCAGAACTTTCCATCACAGAAATGTGGGGAAAATGTGTTTTTTTTGTCAATTTTTTATGTTTACGAGGGATTCTGGGTAACAGACCATGGTGGGAGGCAGTCAAGTCACCCCATCCTGGATTCCCCTGGGTGTCTAGTTTTCAAAAATATATAGGTTTGCTAGGTTTCCCTAGGTGCCGGCAGGGCTAGGGTTCAAAATCTACAGCTAGTCACTTTGCCAAAAAAAGGGTCATTTTTCACTGCAAAACCACGTTGCGTTTTGCGCCGTTTCCTGTCGCGGGCACTAGGCTGACCGGCACAAGTGAGGTACCATTTTTCTTGTAGGACTTTGGGGAACGCGGGGTGTGTGGAAATTTGTGGATCCACGCAGATTCCAGAACTTTCCATCACAGAAATGAGGGGAAAATTTGTTTTTTTTGTCAATTATTTACGTTTGCAAGGGATTCTGGGTAACAGACCATGGTGGGAGGCAGTCAAGTCACCCCATCCTGGATTCCCCTGAGTGTCTAGTTTTCAAAAATGTATAGGTTTGCTAGGTTTCCCTAGGTGCCGGCAGGGCTAGGGTTCAAAATCTACAGCTAGTCACTTTGCCAAAAAAAGGGTCATTTTTCGCTGCAAAACCACGTTGCGTTTTGCGCCGTTTCCTGTCGCGGGCACTAGGCCGACCCGCACAAGTGAGGTACCATTTTTCTCGTAGGACTTTGGGGAAAGCGGGGTGGGTGGAAATTTGTGGATCCACGAAGATTCCAGAACTTTCCATCACAGAAATGTGGGGAAAATGTGTTTTTTTTGTCAATTTGTTACGTTTGCAAGGGATTCTGGGTAACAGACCATGGTGGGAGGCAGTCAAGTCACCCCATCCTGGATTCCCCTGTGTGTCTAGTTTTCAAAAATGTATAGGTTTGCTAGGTTTCCCTAGGTGCCGGCAGGGCTAGGGTTCAAAATCTACAGCTAGTCACTTTGCCAAAAAAAGGGTCATTTTTCACTGCAAAACCACGTTGCGTTTTGCGCCGTTTCCTGTCGCGGGCACTAGGCCGACCCGCACAAGTGAGGTACCATTTTTCTCGTAGGACTTTGGGGAATGCGGGGTGTGTGGAAATTTGTGGATCCACGCAGATTCCAGAACTTTCCATCGCAGAAATGTGGGGAAAATTTGTTTTTTTTGTCAATTTTTTACGCTTGCAAGGGATTCTGGGTAACAGACCATGGTGGGAGGCAGTCAAGTCACCCCATCCTGGATTCCCCTGGGTGTCTAGTTTTCAAAAATGTATAGGTTTGCTAGGTTTCTCTAGGTGCCGGCAGGGCTAGGGTTCAAAATCTACAGCTAGTCACTTTGCCAAAAAAAGGGTCATTTTTCACTGCAAAATTGAGGTGTGACCACGTTGCGTTTTGCGCCGTTTCCTGTCGCGGGCACTAGGCTGACCCGCACAAGTGAGGTACCATTTTTCTCGTAGGACTTTGGGGAACGCGGGGTGGGTGGAAATTTGTGGATCCATGCAGATTCCAGAACTTTCCATCGCAGAAATGTGGGGAAAATGTGTTTTTTTTGTCAATTTTTTACGTTTGCAAGGGATTCTGGGTAACAGACCATGGTGGGAGGCAGTCAAGTAACCCCATCCTGGATTCCCCTGGGTGTCTAGTTTTCAAAAATGTATAGGTTTGCTAGGTTTCCCTAGGTGCCGGCAGGGCTAGGGTTCAAAATCTACAGCTAGTCACTTTGCCCAAAAAAGGGTCATTTTTTACTGCAAAACCACGTTGCGTTTTGAGCCGTTTCCTGTCGCGGGCACTAAGCCGACCCGCACAAGTGAGGTACCATTTTTCTCGTAGGACTTTGGGGAACGCGGGGTGTGTAGAAATTTGTGGATCCACGCAGATTCCAGAACTTTCCATCACAGAAATGTGGGGAAAATGTGTTTTTTTTGTCAATTTTTTACGCTTGTAAGGGATTCTGGGTAACAGACCATGGTGGGAGGCAGTCAAGTCACCCCATCCTGGATTCCCCTGGGTGTCTAGTTTTCAAAAATGTATAGGTTTGCTAGGTTTCCCTAGGTGCCGGCAGGGCTAGGGTTCAAAATCTACAGCTAGTCACTTTGCCAAAAAAAGGGTCATTTTTCACTGCAAAACCACGTTGCGTTTTGCGCCGTTTCCTGTCGCGGCCACTAGGCCGACCCGCACAAGTGAGGTACCATTTTTCTCGTAGGACTTTGGGGAACGCGGGGTGGGTGGAAATTTGTGGATCCACGCAGATTCCAGAACTTTCCATCACAGAAATGTGTGGAAAATGTGTTTATTTTGTCAATTTTTTACGTTTGCAAGGGATTCTGGGTAACAGACCATGGTGGGAGGCAGTCAAGTCACCCCATCCTGGATTCCCCTGGGTGTCTAGTTTTCAAAAATGTATAGGTTTGCTAGGTTTCCCTAGGTGCCGGCAGGGCTAGGGCTCAAAATCTACAGCTAGTCACTTTGCCAAAAAAAGGGTCATTTTTCACTGCAAAACCACGTTGCGTTTTGCGCCGTTTCCTGTCGCGGGCACTAGGCCGACCCGCACAAGTGAGGTACCATTTTTCTTGTAGCACTTTGGGGAACGCGGGGTGGGTGGAAATTTGTGGATCCACGCAGATTCCAGAACTTTCCATCACAGAAATGTGGGGAAAATGTGTTTTTTTTGTCAATTTTTTACGTTCGCAAGGGATTCTGGGTAACAGACCATGGTGGGAGGCAGTCAAGTCACCCCATCCTGGATTCCCCTGGGTGTCTAGTTTTCAAAAATGTATAGGTTTGCTAGGTTTCCCTAGGTGCCGGCAGGGCTAGGGTTCAAAAACTACAGCTAGACTCTTCGCAAAAAAAGTGTAAATTTTCAGTGTGAAAATGTGGTGCATTCACCTTAGGTTTTGAGCCACTTCCTGTCGTGGGCACTATGCCTACCTACACAAGTGAGGTACCATTTTTATCGGGAGACTTGAGGTAGTTCAGATTTGTAAAGCAACTGTTATTACCTATTGATTTTTGATGCATTTCTCCCTTCCAAATGAAAGACATTGTTTAAAAAAAAAGTCATTTTGAAAAATGACCAATAATTGTCATGCAAATATGAGTATTCCCAATTTCGAAAATGTGCAAATATGCACTGTTTCTAAACTCTGTAATTTGTTCCCATTTCAGAAATACATAGGTGTCTTTCATACAGATTTTTCCATGTATACATTTTCCCACAATAATTGCTATATACCCGGAACAAAAAAATAAAACATTACAAAATGCTGCTCAGTTTTCTACTCTGGGTTCGTTGGGCTCTTGGTGAACCTACAAGTCCTATATGTCCCCACAACCAGGAAGGTCCACCGGGTGTAACGGTTAATTGCTTTCAAAGAGATGTCATAATTCGAAGAAGTTACAGGTGAAAACGTTGACTCAAAAGGCTGCTTTTTTCAACAAATTTTTAATTTTTCCTATATTTACCTGTAAGTATCTATAAAGAAACCTTGATGGAGCTACACAAATGACCCCTTGCTGAATTCAGAATTTTGTCTACTTTTCAAAAATGTATAGTTTTCCAGGATCCATTATTGTTTTTGTACCCATTTCTACCATTAACTGGAAGGAGGTTGAAAGCACAAAAAATAGCAAAAATAGGGTATGTCCCAGAAAAATGCCAAAACTGTGTAAAAAATGTTTGTTTTCTAACAAAATTCTGTCATTCCCTAAAAGCTGGAGAAATGGTGATTTCAGCCCCAAAAACCCTTTTTTGATACCATTTGCAGAGAAAAACCCAGAAGCTTACATTTGCAGCCCGTTTTTCCCATTTTTCACAAAAAAACCAAAATTTTGCTGTATTTTGACTAATTTCTGGGAACCCTCTAGGAGAATCCACAAACCCTGGGTACCTTTAGAATCCCCAAGATGTTGGAAGAAAAGGACGCAAATTTGGCGTGGATACCTAATGTGGTCAAAAAGTTACAGGGGCCTATGCGCGCACTACCCCAAATAGCCCAAAAAAGGCTTAGCACAGGAGGGGAAAAGGCCAAGCAGCGAAGGGGTTAAAGAACAATCATGCACATGCTGTTTACTGTTTGACTAAAGCGAGCAGAAGAAGGCAGAACGCCGAAACGCGTCCTCGCTAAATTAAAGAGTGTAACTTACCCCGTGAGTGCAGCGTTTTCTTACGAAGACTTGAGCTTGATATTTTAAATGAACCCACTTCCATTGTTCTGCACCCGTCACAAGAGTGCTGCGAGCGCCCAGGTGGACATTGGAGCGGAATATATATATATATATATATTCACAGAAAAAACCATAGGTTTCAGGGGCGTTATAGTTAGCTGGACTTTCCACTCGTACAAAACCATTGAAATTCCCCCGTTATAGTTAGTTCAGCTAACTATAACTTGCACGCCCGCAATGCATTGCTGATGACGTCACATATTATATCACTCATGACATGGTCAGTGACATCACTCATGGCATCACTGATGACATCTCAAATGACATCACATCACTGATGACATCATCCAGTGAATGTGTGTTTTTCTGAAAATTACATTTGTTTTATATATGTATATCTCAAGGTCGATGGAAGAATAAATGGGTATTTAAGTGTCTAAATGGATGATTTGTTTTTGAAAAATTGATTGTATAACTGACTGATTAGGTGTATCTTAGTGAATACATGGATTAGTGAGTAACGTTTAAATATGCAAATATCTGTCTCAGTCTCTCACTTTGTGTATAAGTGGCTGCATGGGTTGGTGAGTAGCTACATGAGTGTCTATATAGGTTATTAGTTGGTTTTTTGAGTAGCAGTATGAGTGTCTGAGTGTCTGTATGGTTCGGTGGGGGGTATTACGTAGTGCATAGGTGCATGAATGAGTGACTCTCTGTTTGTATGTGTTGAAGACAGCATGTGTGCAGGACTGTATGGGTGGATGAGTGTGTGCATGGGTGTGTTAGTGAGTGAATGACTGTCTCAATAGTGTCTTTTTGAGTAACTACATATGTTTTAAACTAGTATATGTGACTATTAGTGTATATAAGTGAGTATATGTGAGATTGAGAGATTGGAAGAGTTCCTGTATGAATAAATTTATGTTCTATAAGTGATTGTTTAAAAGACTAAGTATGTGTATGTTTCTGTAGAAATAAGTGTGGTGGTGTGTGTATAACTGTATATGCAAGTAAATGGATGTTTGATTCTTTATTAGCATGAGTGACTATGTGTGCGAGTAACTCTATGGATGAGTGGCGTTGTGTAACAGGATGTATATGTGTATGAGTACATATGATGAGTGAGTACATGTATGAGTGACTGTATAGGACTATTGGTGAATGAGTGGATGTGTATGTGGATCTTAGAATTACTGAATAGGTTGTTGTAACTGGTATTCTTTCTTTCAAATCTTTATTTCGATTCAAGGAATCATAAAAGAAATCATAAACATACAATCACAAAAAAAAAAAAAAAAAAAATTACAATAATAAAAACATCTATAATCTAGAGTAGATACAGCAGCAGTTACAGGAGTATTTCAACATAAAAGAACCACAGAATGAAGAATTTTAAATTTCAATTTGATAAATAAATTCTTCTAATATTCCATGCAGCTGCTAGGTACTTGGTGATGGCAAATACGGTGGGGGGGGATAAATCACTTTTCAGCAGCCTATAGGCATCTAAATGGTGCCTAAAACCCCAATTCCTACAAATAGGAATTATCCACTTTTTCCTAGACTTAGTGTACGAGGGACAAAAAAACAATAAATGAATATCGTCCTCTAGCTCGCAGGAGCAAGCAGGACAGTTTTTTAGAGTGGGCGGGTGCCATTTACTAGAGAGGGCTCTTATTGGGAGTGCATTATATCTCCATTGTAGAAATAATTTTCTCACGGTGATAGGATTAATATCATCCAGCACTGTTTCCAGGTTGTAATAATCCTTCATAGTTAAGAAGGTGATGGTCATTGGTCCCAGTTTATCACTTACAAGGGATGCAGAGAGATTGTAGTTGTGATATAATGCAACCAATTCTTTGCGCGATATAGTTGCACAGGCCTCCAGAGGTTTTGTCCACAGGGTCAAAAGGCCCAACCTAGAAAGTTCGCCTTTGACGTACTTAAGCCATGGAATGTTGCATAGAGCTGGGTGTAGGTAGAGTTCCATAAGTTCGGAACGATAACTCAGGAGTTCAGGGGTTATCCAAAGGCGCCTCCAGAAAGTTAGGGGCTTCACACCAAGTTCCTCCTTTATTGGTCTCAAACCCATGTCGAGTCTTAGGGGAAGAAGCGGCGTACTTGTTGGAAGGGTAGCCAAGTTCCGTAAGAACTTGTTTTCTGTGGCGGTAATTTCCGGGGCACAATCAATGCCCCAGAGTTCGCCGCCATATGTTAAAGACCCGCGTGCCTGCATTTTATAGATTTCCAGAGGAGGACCGATAGGATGGGTCATGGATGGGTCATGGATTGATTCCATAGTTTCAGAATGCCCCCCACCCTTTGAGTTAGCTTTAGGTTAGATTTTATCTGATGATGGGACCAAGACATTTTTTCATTCAAAGTTAGTCCCAGATACTCGAAAGTATGGACTCTCTCTAGGCTAATGCCATTTATGGTGGGGTTAGGGCGAAGAGACCTAGGGGGATTAAAGATCATGAATTTTGTCTTTGCCGTATTGATCTCTAGCCCCCGATCAATACAGAAAGAGACGAAACCGTCTAAGACTCGTTGGAGCCCCATAGGGGTCTTAGATAGGAGCAGGGTGTTGTCAGCGAACATAATGGCAGAAATGCCAATGCCCGCAAGCCGTGGAGCATCTCTATTTGGCACATCGTTTAGATGAGAAATAAGACCATTTACGTAAAGACAAAACAGCGTGGGGGCCAAGACGCAACCCTGCCGTACCCCTCTTTCGACAGGGAAGCTAGCTGATAGGCTACCATCTCTACCACATCTTACCTTCGCGTAATTATTAGTATGAAGGCGGACTAATATGTGCAGAAGAGGACCCGGAAGGTCTAAGTCTTGTAACACAGTCCACAGTTTCGTGCGTGGGACTAAGTCGAAGGCCGCACGCAGGTCAACAAAGACTGTGTAAAGGGAACCCCTGTCTATCTTTACTGTTTTCCAAAAGAGCATGCATAATCTAAAGATCTGGTCAGTTGTAGAGACGCTCTTTCTGAAACCAGCCTGGTAGTTGCTCAGAATCCCAGAAGTCTCTGTCCACTCCATAATACGGTTCAGGATCAGTCTCCAGAAGAGTTTCTGGGCAACATCTATCAGACTGATAGGCCTATAATTTCCAGGCAACAAGGGGGACCCTTTTTTGAAAATAGGCACAACTTCAGCACCGAGCCAGGTAGGAGGGACAGGGAAACCATCAAGAATTGCGTTAAATAATAATGTAAGATAAGGTACCCAGACTCTCGGTTCATGTTTGTACAGGTCTCCTGGGACCCCATCCAATCCGGGTGCCTTACCTGGAGGGAGCAAAGAAATTGCGAGTTGAATCTCACTCAGCGTGAAATTTATCTGATCCTGACCAGGTGCGGCATATAATGGGGCCTCCAAAGCAAATGATAACCCCTTATAGAGAGAGCTGAAGTGACTTTCCCAAACTTCAGGAGCAATATTTGTTTTTGGAATTGCAGGAGGTTCGGTTGTGCCATTTGACACAATCAACCAAAATCTCCGTGCGTCCCTAGATTGTAAGGCAGATGTTAAATTATCCCAATTTTCAGAAGCCCACTCCAATTTAGCATAGTGTATTAAGGATCTATAGATCTTTCTCTTGTGTTGGATATCAGGCCTACAAGCTTTCTTTTTTATTGCATCCAACAAAGCACTCTTGGCCAATCTGCAGGTCCTATTGTACCAATGAGGCCGATTTGCAGATCCTTTTTTACGGGGGACAGTTGGGTTTAATAGACGAGACAATGTGGAGAATAGTTCCTCATTAGTGCTGACCAATTTTCCGAAATAAGTGGAAGAGGAATACTGCTCTAAAATTTCTACTACATTGTTTAATGCAAAGGCCACTACTCCGTAGACTTTGGATAATTCTTGCTGGTTACCGACCAGTTTATTCCATTTAATTCTACGTTTATTGTTTGTAAGGGTGGCTGAGTCTAATGTCTCCGTGTTAACTGATGGCACTAAATCAAGAGGGCTCAGACCCGCTAGGGAAACATCTAATATCAGGGGGTTATGATCACTCTCCCCCCTAGGTAACTGGTATTGGTATGTCCATTGTTTTGAAAATGTTAGTTTCTATTTTTGAATGTGTGTATCAAAGGTTATATTAGGGGGAGAGGAGGTCTGCCACTCTATCACAAGGATGATGTCATCAGTGATGTAATCAGTGATGTCATTTGAGATGTCATCAGTGATGTCATGAGTGATGTCACTGACCATGTCATGAGTGATGTAATATGTAACGTAATTAGCAGTGCATTGCGGGCACGCGAGCTATAGTTAGCTGAACTAACTATAACGGGGGAATTTCAATGGTTTTGTATGAGTGAAAAGTCCAGCTAACTATAACACCCCTGAAACCTATGGTTTTTTCAGTGAATTTTTAAGGTTTTTTAAATGCTAATTCCTAACTATAACGTGCCTGAAACCTATGGTTTTTCCAGTGAACTTCAAAGGTTTTTTAAATGCTAATTTCTAACTATGCCTACAGAGATAGGACATGTGAAGAAAGAAGAAAACACGCACAGAAAGAAAAAAAAGAAATGCAGAAAGAAGCAACAGAAGTCCTCAAAGGCAAAGAAAAGTGCAGGAAGAAGGATAATGTGCAGAAAGAACAAACAGAAGAGCAGAAAGAAGCCTTGTTGCAAAATCATCCTGTACCCTCAACTTTTTCAGATGTATACAGGTGGTAACTGAGTCTGACTAACCAGTCCTAGAGCCAGTGCGATGTTAGAAGACACTCAGAATACAGTGAAAACACCTACATACACTAGGGAACACTATGCTTTGGGGTCCCCCTGTGATTAGCATGACGTCCTTTGCACACATCACCTCAGGCCCCGTCCCCTCCCTTCCCCACTGTGTAGACACGCCCTGTGGCCGTTTTAAGTTGGGAGATTAAGTCCCCTTGAATCCTGAGGGTCCCTAGGGTCCAACTAGACCACTAGGTACCTCCAGTAAGTGCCACAGAGCTGCGTTGCAGAGAGATGTAAAAAGGGGCACGGCCTACACCACCTCTCTGCAGCGCAGTGGCGCTCACTGGAAGCACCTGGTGGGCTAGTTGGCCCCCAGGGTCCCTCAGGATTGAAGGGGAATTATTTCCCCAACTTAAAACGCGCCACAGGGCGTGTTTGCACACGTTAACTCAGGCCTCGTCCCCTCCCTTCCCCACTGTCTAAACACGCCCTGTGGCCGTTTTAAGTTGGGTGATTAAGTCCCCTTGAATCCTGAGGGTCCCTAGGGGCAAAATAGCCCACTAGGTACGTCCAATAAGCCCCATTGCAGAGAGGTGTAAAAAGGGGCATGGCCTGCACCACCTCTCTGCAACGCAGAGCAGTGGCGCTTACTGGAAGCACCTGGTGGGCTAGTTGGCCTCCAGGGTCCCTCAGGATTGAAAGGGAATTATTTCCCCAACTTAAAATGCGCCACAGGGCGTGTTTGCAAACGTCACCTCAGGCCCTGTCCCCTCCCTTCACCACTGTGTAAACGCGCCATGTGGCCGTTCTAAGTTGAGAGATTAAGTCCCCTTGAATCCTAAGGCTCCCTAGGGTCTAACTAGCCCACTAGGTACCTCCAGTAAGCGCCACAGAGCTGCGTTGCATAGAGGTGTAAAAAGGGGCGTGGCCTCAGAACACCTGTCTGCAACGCAGCTCCCTGGTGCATACTGGAGATACCTGTTGGGCTAGTTGGCGCTCAGGGACCCTCAGTATTGAAGGGGAATTAATTCCCCAACTTACAACTGGCCAGGGGGTGCGTTTGCAGAGTGCTGTAAGGAGGGTGCGTGGCCTCCGGCGCGATGCCGGTCTTTTAATTATTTTATTTTTTTAAGAAGGAGGGCTGTGTGGCCCCCTTTCTTTTTCTAATTTATTGGCCCTGGGGACCCCATCCCCCAGGGCCTGCACTCTAATTTTTTTGCTGAAAAAAAAAATTTGGAAGGGGGCCGCGTGGCCCCCCTCCCAAGGCCTTAATCGGCCCCGGGGACCCCAACCCCCGTGTCAGGGCCTTTTTAAAAAAAAATCTTTAGTAGGGGGCTGCGTTGCCCCCCTCCTCAGGCCACTTATGGCCCCGGGGACCCCATCCCCTGGGACTGGCCTTTGTTTTATATTACTTTAAAAAATATATATTTATAGAAACACCTAGGACATGCTGGAAAACCCGTATGTACCTATCACCATGACGATTTGCGTGATATTCATTAAAAGGCGATTATGCATATAATGAATCCACGTGGAATGTATTTACACCGCTAGTGAAGCTCTGACTTGTCTGACGCCCTACCGTGCCTAATCCCGGCGCCCCCGCTCTCCAAGTAGACACCCTTGTTGTTTATTTATACAAACATGGGTAGCTATTGACGGGCACATTTAATACACACGCACACCAAGCCATTCAAAGGGGATTCGACCAAACTATGCAAGAAACCCCCCTCAAGGTTAATAAAACACACATCCACCGCCGGATGTGTAATACTTTTTATTTCACTCTCTGGAAAGGAGACGAACCTCACTTGAGAGTCACAGCGTGCTCCTGACTGAGCCCAATGCTGTGTTACACCCACCAGTGCCCGCCGAGTGCCACACACCTCTGTGTTGTAGTCCACCAGCTAGCCCGTATGCTATGACACTCTCTAGCCCATG
Source organism: Triturus cristatus (assembly GCF_964204655.1). Lineage (NCBI taxonomy): Eukaryota > Metazoa > Chordata > Amphibia > Caudata > Salamandridae > Triturus > Triturus cristatus. The sequence goes on along the minus strand of NC_140588.1, from coordinate 834,812,190 downwards.
TGCACTGTAACACCACCCCGTGAATATGTCATGCCACACTTGCCTTCGCACGGGTTATATTGCCCCATCTAACGTGCCTTCCTCGATGCCTAAGTTATAATGCACAGCGCTATGCCATACATATTACAATCTGGGATCCATATCTTTGTCACAGTGCATATGCAATGTTACAATCCCCAGCATATATTTTATATTACAACTTTAGAGACTAGTTAGGTTACACAACACTGCCCTGTGCATATTACACTCCAAGGCGCATATCGCATAGCACCAGCTAGTGCCTGTGCTATCTCGCCCTCTCCAATGAATCTGTCATTACGCGCAATGTATTGCATATTATATTTCACGCCGTGGTTCATCTTATATCACACTTTTTGGTGCATAGTTTATACCATATACTATATCTAGTTTTCCTTTTCAATCGTGCTCTCAGGACTATGTTCTATATACCACTGCGTCCACCTACGCTTTTCACGGGCATTACATTTTGCGATGGGGGTGGAGGGTCAGGGGTGCTCCTGCCAAATGAGCCCGGAGTCACAGTCACAAACGTCCTCTTCTTCGTGAACAAAAGTGAGATTCTGCTGCATACTTGTTCATATTTTAAGTAGTTCGCACAGACACACATTTTAAAAACAATAAAGTTCCTAATACCCACCTCCTCTGAACAGTTAGCTTGCTGCCCCATCCACCTCCTCCCTATCCTCTGTTGTCTGAATCCATGGACCAGCCTCCTCCCTCCTGCCATTCATGGTCTGATGTGCTGCCACTGCCCTCCATTTAGCATGATGTACCAGTCCACTTCTCCTGCCCTCCAGTGCCCAATTCTATGGCCCATCATTGACCTCCTGCTTAGCCTCTGTGCTCAGCTTGCTGCCCCTATTCTCCTTCCCCCTGCTCTCCGATGTCTTTGTGCATGCCCTTGCTCCATCCTTTTTGCCCATCATGTTCCTTGGACCTGCCACTCCTATCTACTCTGAGTGTTCTGTTGAGCTGCCACTCCCCTCCCACCTGCCTAGCATTGTCAGATGACTGTAACCTGTCCCTGCCACCTCCATCCTGCCTGTCCACATGCCATGCCCCTATCCCCTTCCTCCTGTCCTCCATGGTCCATTTTACTGCCACACCCTTCTGCCCTCCCTGGTCTGGCCTGGCTTGTCTGTTCCATTGTAATGCCCCTGATCCGTCCCTCCTGTCCTTTATGGTATGTTATGTTTCAGCTTTCTCTCCTGTCTGTTCATTATGGTCAGCTAGCTACCATTGCCTCTTTCCCCTCTGTTCTCTGTTGTCCATGTGCATGGTCCTGTCCCAACCCTATTGCTTTCTATGGATTGTTGTGCTGCACTCCCATCCCTCATGCCCTGTGTGGTGTATTGTGCTGCTGCAAACCCTGATGCCTGCCCTGTAGGGTCAGTTTGGTGCACCTCTCTATGTCCCTCCTGTCCTCTGTTATCCGAGTCCACGTCCCTACCCCAATTCCTCCTGCCTACCATGATCCAATGTACCATACTTGTGAACATTTTTAACTTGGTAAGAGAGAGACTTTGAAAAAAAACGGAGGTATTGAATTTCCCCTTTGAGTTACATTGAAAAAGAGGAGATTGTAAACAGGAGACAGATCAAATAAAGTCCATTTGAGCTTAAAAACATTGGACGTTTCCTGGCTGAAACGGGTTTGTTGGCATGTATGGTTGTACTACCACTGCCTCTTCCTTCTGCCCACAATGGCCTATTATATTGCCACAGCCTCTCTTGCCAGTCCTGTATTGTTGGTTTGTTGCCCCTGCCCCCCTTTCCACTGCCCTCCATAGTCTGTTGTGCTGCCACTGCCCTTCCTGCCTGCCCCGTGTGGTCAAATTGTTGCCTCTGCACTCTCCTACCTGCCTTCAATTTTCAGAGTCCGTGCCCCTGGCATCTGCCTTTCAACAGTATCCCAATGAACAACTAGATTGCTAACATTCTATGGGGCAGATTTATAAGCCCTCTGCGTCACTTTTGCGCTGCCGTTGCATCACTTTTGTGACGCAGCGGCGGCGCAAAGCCAGCGCCATGCTGCGGCAAATTTACAACATGACGCATCTAGGGAGATGCGTCACGTTGTAAAGCTTGAGCCACATGTGGGCGTACCTGCACAGGGGGGGGCGTTCCGGCGCAGGAACGCCTCCGAAAAGTGGCTGAGTGAAATCTACAAGATGTCACTCAGTCACTTTTCCGGCCATGTTGCGTCAAATCCCTGCGCCTGCTTGAAGCAGGCGTTAGGATTGACGCAGCATGTTAGGGATAGGGTCACCCCGAGCCTTGCTGGAGCTGCATCGCGGTTGCGACGCAACTCCAGCAATGCGCCAACCTTACGCCGGCAGATGCGTCACGCATCTGCTTGTCCTTGCGCCATGATGCACCGCATTGTAAATGCGGCGCATCTGCGGTGGCGCAAGGGCATACTTGCGTGACGCATCTTCCCTGGCGCATCCCTGCTGATTTGCAGGGATGCGCCAGGGAACATAAATCTGCCCCTATATTTATTACAAAAGTGTGGAACACCTGACGTCATCTTGATGTAATTAAAACTTTAATACCTAGAGCATTTCCTTTAGAAATTACATATATGAGAGTGTCTTATTTGCATCAAAATTATGGTTAGTGCTCTAAAAATCTAAAATGAGGACATATTTTCTGAGTTTTCAAATAGCGACAAAGAACTTTTAAATTATTTGTAATCTTTATGTTTTTTTATCCAGTTGACCACTTGATTAAATGTTGCACTTAGGAGAGAGGATGTGGTGTTACTTCCAGAGCTGCAGACTTTGCAACTGGGGAACCAGGTTGGAGTTTCTGCTTCAGCTCAACATTTTGTAATTCTGGTCAAATCACTTAATCTCCCCATGTCTACAACCAAAATGAATTTGATCTTGTGTGATGTAACCAATGCTCATGTAAAGCACTCCAATACCTGACAAGTCTGCACTATATAAAACTGCAAATACACAAAAATAAGTGTTTTGCACACTTCTGTCATTGGACTACATGTGGGCTACATCTGGGTGATATTTGTGCTGCATTTGGACTTGTTTGTCTCTGGTGGCCATCTTGGGAGATTTATTTGTTATGAAGTTTCCTAATTTCCTCATTTGCTGCAGTCTCCTCAGTAGGAAATGCTTTCAGTTTATTACTTTGATTCCATCAATAAGGTATTCAGATATGTCACACATTTGCCATAAATTCTGAATGTTAGCACTCTAGTTGATCATTAGATCACTGTAGTAAAGCTACTGCTCACAACGGAAGTCTGCTGCTGGTATTAAAAGTGCATGTTTCAGTCTGCATATCAGAATTTTTTAATGAAATAGAAGAGGATTTGAGAAGTCACTCAAAATGTGCCCTCATTTTTCTTTCTTCAGCACTAATCATAATTTCTATGGCAAAATGAACCGCCTCATTGTGTTCCTTTTTAAATTAAATGTTTTAGGTGTTACCAGTTTATTCCAATCAAGATGGCTTCAGGTGTGCCATACTTTTGTCATAAGTAAGACTGTTAGCGCACTAGTTGTTCGTTAGAACACTCTGGGACATTCTGCCATTGGGCTATACTTGGGCTGCATCTGGGTGATATGTGGGCTACATTAGGGCTCTTTTGTCTCTGGTGGCCATCTTGGGAGATTAGTTATGAAGTTTCCTAATTTCCTCATTTACTGCAGTCTCCTCAGTAGGAAATACTTTCAGTTTTTTACTTTGGTTCCATCAAGAAGACATTCAGATGTGTCACACATTTGCCATAAATTCAGAATGTTAGCACTCTAGTTGCTCATTAGATCACTGTAGTAAAGCTACTACTCACCAGGGAAGTCTGCTGCTGGTATTCAAAGTGCATGTTCAGTTTGCATTTCAGAATTTTTTTATGAAATAGAAGAGGATTTGAGAAGTCAAAATGTGCCCTAATTTTTCTTTCTGCAGCACTAATCATAATTTCTATGGCAAAATGAACCCCCTCATTTTGTTCCTTTGTAAATTAAATGTTTAAGTCTTACCACTTTATTCCAATCAAGATGGCTTCAGGTGTGCCATACGTTTGTCATAAGTAAGACTGTTAGCGCTCTAGCTGTTCGTTAGAACACTCTGGGACATTCTGTCATTGGGCTTTCCTGGGGGACATCTGGGTGATATTTGTGCTACATTGGGGCTCTTTTGTCTCTGGTGGCCATTTTGAGAGACTTATTTGTTATGAAGTTTCCTAATTTCCTCATTTACTACAGTCTCCTCAGTAGGAAATACTTTCAGTTTTTTACTTTGATTCCACCAAGAAGGCATTCAGATGTGTCACACATTTGCCATAAATTCAGAATGTTAGCACTCTAGTTGCTTATTAGATCACTGTAGTAAAGCTACTGCTCACCAGGGAAGTCTGCTGCTGGTATTGAAAGTGAATGTTTCAGTCTGCATGTCAGAATGTTTTAATGAAATAGAAGAGGATTTGAGAAGTCACTCAAAATGTGCCCTCATTTTTCTTTCTGCAGCACTAATCATACTTTCTATGGCAAAATGAACCCCCTCATTGTGTTCCTTTTTAAATTAAATGTTTTAAGATTTACCACTTTATTCCAATCAAGATGACTTCAGGTGTGCAATACGTTTGTCATAAGTAGGACTGTTAGTGCTCTAGTGGTTCTTTAGAACACTCTGGGAAGCTGCAGTAGAACACAAAGGAATCAACTAACATTGTCTGCCCTTGTTGGATGTACATGTTTTACTGAGAATGTCAGACTTCATTCTCACATGACTGAGAAAGATAATGTGAATTTACAGAAAATATCCTCTCAGTTTAGCTTATAGATCACCTTCCAAACTTCTGTGGGAAAAGCATGAGAAAATAGTTTTCTCTCAAACTTGATTCATGATATCACAGCAGAAGGTTTTTTCACATGGTAAAATCACCTTAGAACACACCACAATCCCTAAAATGAGTATGGTACCATCAACAAATGATTTATAATGTAACTAAAGTCTTAAAACCTTCTATTAACTTCAATGCTTTTTAATTAGGTGCTATCATGTATATTGGTCCCAAGATGGCTGCCAACACTTCTTGGATAAAGTACTGACAGCCAATCAGATCTCACAATGAGATGTATGGTTAGACTTCGCCCAGATATATCTATCTTTTTAACTCTAATTTTCTCAGGCACTACTGAACAGATTTACACCATTTAAGCAAAAGGCACGAATCTCAACTGAGGACTACCTCTTTGCCAAATTTGGTGTAATTCCGTTCAGCAGTTCGGGCTGTAGCTGCGTCAACAGGTCCTATGGGAAAATGCATGGGGAAAACGGGTTTTAGGACCCCCCTTTTTTCTCGGCCCCCGCTTGACGAATCACCATGAAATGTTCCGGATAGGAGTGGACCGGAGCTGGCAAAAGGTTTGGAGAATTTCGTGAAGATTTGTCAATTGGCGCCAATGTTATTCCAAATAGAATGTTGCAGATTTCCTATGGAAAATAGGTCCTAACTATAACTACCTAGGTTATATATATATTTCCCCCTTTTGTTCAAGTATTCTCATCTCTTTTTTCCTTTTTAAATAAAATTATATCGTTTTTTGGTTAACTTTATTAACTTGTTATTTTGGGAGCTTTAATGTGAATATCCATTGGAATTAATTAATAGATTTTAGATCATGTTAGTGATCAAATGTTAGTTATACGGCTTTATGGGGCACTTGCCATGAATTCCCATTTGCTGTTTAGCACTTAACCTTTGATCTTTATTAATTGTGGACATATTCATATCGTTGATTAATTAATTTGGATTTAACCGCAGAAATCTATCTGAAACAGTGATTACGATGTCACACTCCCACTATTGAAGTATTTTGTTTATGTTTAGTTTGAGTCAACTTAGTGATTGGGTGAAACTGTCTTTTTAATGGGAGGTCCGGCATCAGCGCGTCAAGTGATCAAGATCGCTGAGGCGATCGAAACACGTCTGAGGCGGACACTTGTCCAACGCACTGAAAATAAAAAGTGTCAGGATTGTAACTTTGAAGCCATTTGGTGCAATTCTTTGGGATGGCAGTTTTCGAACACTAACTGAGGTCCGTACCTGCGTTCAAACTCCCCTTGGGAAATTGGGAGTTCAGGACTTTGTCTGTATCTATATATATATATATATATATATATTCACTGAAAAAACCATAGGTTTCAGGGGTGTTATAGTTAGCTGGACTTTTCACTTGTACAAAACCATTGAAATTCCCCCGTTATAGTTAGTTCAGCTAACTATAACTCGCGCGCCCGCAATGCACTGCTGATGACGTCACATATTACATCACTCATGACATGGTCAGTGACATCACTCATGACATCACTGATGACATCTCAAATGACATCACTGATGACATCACTGATGACATCACTGATGACATCATCCAGTGAATGTGTGTTATTCTGAAAATTAAATATGTTTTATATATGTATATCTCAAGGTCGATGGAAGAATAAATGGGTATATAAGTGTCTAAATGGATGATTTGTTTTTGAAAAATTGATTGTGTAACTGACTGATTAAGTGTATCATAGTGAATACATGGCTTAGTGAGTAATGTTTAAATATGTAAATATCTGTATCAGTCTCTCACTTTGTGTATAAGTGGCTGCATGGGTTGGTGAGTAGCTACATGGGTGTCTATATAGGTTATTAGTTGGTTTTTTGAGTATCAGTCTGAGTGTCTGCATGGTTCGGTGGGGGTATTACGTAGTGCATAGGTGCATGAATGAGTGACTCACTGTTTGTATGTGTTGAACACAGTATGTGTGCAGGACTGTATGGGTGGATGAGTGTGTGTATGGGTGTGTTAGTGAGTGAATGACTGTCTCAATAGTGTCTTTATGAGTAACTACATATGTTTTAAACTAGTATATGTGACTATTGGTGTATATATGTGAGTATATGTGAGAGTGAGAGATTGAAAGAGTTCCTGTATGAATAAGTATGTGTTTCTATAAGTGATTGTTTAAAAGACTAAGTATGTGTAAGTTTCCGTAGAAGTAAGTGTGGTGGTGTGTGTATAACTGTATATGCAAGTAAATGTATGTTTGATTCTTTATTAGCATGAGTGACTATGTGTGTGAGTAACTATGGATGAGTGGCATTGTGTAACAGGATGTATAGGTGTATGAGTACATATGATGAGTGAGTACATGTATGAGTGACTGTATTGGACTGTTGGTGAATGAGTGGATGTGTATGTGGATCTTAGAATTACTGAAGAGGTTGTTGTAACTGGTATTGGTATGTCCATTGTTTTGAAAATTTTAGTCTCTATTTTTGAATGTGTGTATCAAAGGTTATATTAGGGTGAGAGGAGGTCTGCCACTCTATCACAAGGATGATGTCATCAGTGATGTCATCAGTGATGTCATTTGAGATGTCATCAGTGATGTCATGAGTGATGTCACTGACCATGTCATGAGTGATGTAATATGTGACGTCATCAGCAGTGCATTGCGGGCGCGCGAGTTATAGTTAGCTGAACTAACTATAACGGGGGAATTTCAATGGTTTTGTACAAGTGAAAAGTCCAGCTAACTATAACACCCCTGAAACCTATGGTTTTTTCAGTGAATTTCTGAGGTTTTTTAAATGCTAATTCCTAACTATAACGTGCCTGAAACCTATGGTTTTTTCTGTTAATTTCAAAGGTTTTTTAAATGCTAATTTCTAACTATGCCTACAGAGATAGGACATGTGAAGAAAGAAGAAAAAATGCACAGAAAGAAACAAAAGAAGTGCAGAAAGAAGCAACAGAAGTCCTCAAATACGAAGATAAGTGCAGGAAGAAGGATAACGTGCAGAAAGCACAAAAAGAAGAGCAGAAAGAAGCCTTGTTGCAAAATCATCCTGTACCCTCAACTTTTTCAGACGGATACTGGTGGTAACTGAGTCTGACTAACCAGTCCTAGAGCCAGTGCTATGTTAAAAGACACTTAGAATACAGTGAAAACACCTACATACACTAGGGAACATTATGCGTTGGGGTCCCCCTGTGATTAGCCTTACCTCCTCTATAAGCCCCTAGTATATAATAGGGCATGGGGATTAAAACTACCTCTTAAAACAGGGCACAGGGCGTTTTTGCACACGTTAACTCAGGCCCCGTCCCCTCCTTTCACCATTGTGTAAACACGCCCTGTGTCCGTTTTTAGTTGGGAGATTAAGTTCATTTGAGTCCTGAGGGTCCCTAGGGTCCAACTAGCCCCCTAGGTACCTCCAGTAAGTGCCACAGAGCTGCGTTGCAGAGAGGTGTAAAAAGTGGCACGGCCTGGACCACCTCTCTGCAATGCAGCTCAGTGGCGCTTACTGGAAGCACTTGGTGGGCTAGTTAGCCCCCAGGGGCCCTCAGTATTGAAGGGAAATTATATCCCCAATTTAAAACGTGCCATGGTGCGTGTTTGCACACGTCACCTCAGGCCCCGTCCCCTCCCTTCACCACTGTGTAAACGCGCCCTGTGGCTGTTCTAAGTTGAGAGATTAAGTCCCCTTGAATCCTAAGGGTCCCTAGGGTCACACTAGACCACTAGGTACCTCCAGTAAGCGCCACAGAGCTGCGTTGCAGAGAGGTGTAAAAAGGGGCTTGGCCTCAGAACACCTGTCTGCAGCGCAGCTCCCTGGCGCATACTGGAGATGCCTGTTGGGGGCGCGTTTGCAGAGTGCTGCATGGAGGGGGCATGGCCTCCGGCACGATGCCAGTCTTTTATTTATTTTATTTTTTTAAGAAGGGGGGCTGTGTGGTTCCCCTTCTTATTCTAATTTATTGGCCCTGATGACCCCATCCCCCAGGGCCTGTCTCCTAATTATATTTTTTTGACCCCAATCCCCAGGGCCGCCCACTGTTTTTTATTATTTTTAAAAAATATATATTTATAGACACACCTAGGACATGCTGGACAAACCGTACGTACCTATCACCATGACGATTTGCGTGATATTCATTAAAAGGCGACTATGCATGCAATTAATCCACGTGGAATGTATTTACACCACTAGTGAAGCTCTGACATGTCTGATGCTCTACCGTGCCTAATCCCGGTAGACACCCTTGTCGTTTATTTATACAAACATGGGTAGCTATTGACGGGCACATTTAATACACATGCACACCAAGCTATTCAAAGGGGATTCGACAAAAATTCGACCAAAACTATGCAAGAAACCCCCCTCACAGTTAATAAAACACACATCCACTGCCGGATGTGTAATACTTTTTATTTTACTCTCTGGAAAGGGGACGAACATCACTTGCGAGTCACAGCGCGCTCCTGACAGAGCCCAATGCTGTGTTACACCCACCATTGCCTGCCGAGTGCCACACACCTCTGTATTGTATTCCACTAGCTAGTGCATATGCTATGACACTCTCTAGCCCATGTGCACTGTAACACCACCCCGTGAAAATGTCATCCCACACTTGTCTTCGCACGGGTTATATTGCCCCATCTAACGTGCCTTCCTCGATGCCTATGTTATAACGCACAGTGATATGCCATACATATTACAATTTGGGATCCATATCTTTGTCACAGTGCATATGCAACGTTACACTCCCCAGCACATATTTTATATTACAACTTTAGAGACTAGTTAGGTTACACAACACTGCCCTGTGCATATTACACTCCAAGGCGCATATCGCATAGCACACGCTAGTGCCTGTGCTATCTCGCGCTCTCCAATGAATCTGTCATTGCGCACAATGTATTGCATATTATATTTCACGCCTGGTTCATCTTATATCACACTTTTTGGTGCATAGTTTATACCATACACTATATCTAGTTTTCATTTTCAATCGTGCTCTCAGGACTATGTTCTATATAACACTGTGTTCACCTACCCTTTTCACGGGCATTACATTTTGCGATAGGGGGTGGAGGGTCAGGGGGTGTTTTTGCCAAGTGAGCCCGGAGTCACAGTCACTAACGTCTTCTTCTTCCTGAATAAAAGTGAGATTATGCTGCATACTTGTTCATATTTTAAGTAGTTTGCACAGACAAAATGTTTTAAAAACAATAAAGTTTCTAATACCCGCCTTCTCTGAACAGTTAGCTTGCTGCCCCATCCCCCTCCTCCCTATCCTCTGTTGTGTGAATCCATGGACTAGCCTCCTCCCTCCTGCCATGCATGGTCTGATGTGCTGCCACTGCCCTCAATTTAGTATGATGTACCAGTCCACTCCTCCTGCCCTCCATTGCCCAATTCTATGCCCCATCATTGACCTCCTGCTTAAACTCTGTGCTTAGCTTGCTGCCCCTATTCTCCTTCCCCCTGCCCTCCGATGTCTTTGTGCATGCCCCTGCTCCATCCTTTTTGCCCACCATGTCCCATGGACCTGCCACTCCTATCTACTCTGAGTGTTCTGTTGAGCTGCCACTCCCCTCCCACCTGCCTAGCATTGTCAGATGACTGTAACCTGTCCCTGCCACCTCCACCCTGCCTGTCCACATGCCATGCCTCTATCCTCTTCCTCCTGTCCTACATGGTCCATTGTACTGCCACACCCTTCTGCCCTCCCTGGTCTGTTGTGCTGCAACTGCTCCTCCTGCCTGCCCCGTGTGGTCTGTTGTGAGGCCCCTTCCCCTGAACTTTCTTGTCTGTGCACAGGTCCTGACCCTCCCTTCTATCCTCCATCGTCCTTTGTGCATGCCCCTGCACCCTCCTTCTTGCCCATCATAGCCATTGTGCTGCCACTAACCCTCCCACTTGCCATGCATGGTATTCTGTGCTGCCATGGCCCCTCCCACCTTCCCTGTGTGGTCAGTTAGCTGCCCCTGACCCCCTCCCACCTTCCCTCCATGGTCTGTGTGTATGCCATCACAGTCTCACTGTTGCTCTTCATGTTGTGTCTTGCTTCTAGTGCCCATCCTGCCTGACCTCCATGGCCATCTTGCTGCTCCTGCCCTGCCCCCTTGCCCCCAGCCCTCTGTTTACATGTGCAGACCCCTACTCCCTCCCTCCTGGCTTGTCTGTTCCATTGTAATGCCCCTGATCCGTCCCTCCTGCCCTTTATGGTCTGTTATGCTGCAGCCTTCTCTCCTGTCTGTCCATTATGGTCAGCTAGCTACCATTGCCTCTTGCCCCTCTGTTCTCTGTTGTCCATGTGCATGGTCCTGTCCCCTCCCTCTTGCTTTCTATGGATTGTTGTGCTGCACTCCCGTCCTGCATGCCCTGTGTGGTGTATTGTGCTGCTGCAAACCCTGATGCCTGCCCTGCAGGGTCAGTTTGGTGCACCTCTCCATGTCTCTCCTGTCCTCTGTTATCCAAGTCCATGTCCCTATCCCATTTCCTTCCATGATCCAATGTACCATACTTGCGAACATTTTGAACTTGGTAAGAGGGAGATTTTGAAAAAAAACTGGGGTATTGATTTTCCCCTTTGAGTTACATTGAAAAAGAGGAGATTGTAGACAGGAGACAGATCAAATAAAGCCCATTTGAGCTTAAAAACATTGGACGTTTCCTGGCTGAATCGGGTCTGTTGGCATGTATGGTTGTACTACCATTGCCTCTTCCTTCTGCCCACAATGGTCTATTACATTGCCACAGCCTTGAAGGAGGGTAGATTTTGTATCACAGGGGGCCCCTGGCCCGTTCTGTCCACACCTGAAGTATGAGACCCTTGTCCTTGCCCTGCCAGCCGCATTTGTAGGCCGTATTAAATTGACCAGCGGGTCCTGTGTTGCTATATAATTATCCTGAGACATCCTTACCACTCAGCCAGCATAAAACCCCTGTGTAGGCCCTTCTGTTCAATATGTAGGCCTCTTTGTTAAATTGACCATAGCTCTGCAATTTTAGTGTATAGCAGTCTGAAGGCAGGTCTGCGAGGCCTTCTGCTCCAAACTAGTAGCCCCCACCCTACCCGAGTGCTCCGTGCTCGGTATCAAAGTTCAACATCCCCCTGAAGCTGTCGACATACAGTAGGCTGCATCCTGGACTGGTACTTGCTTCCTGGGCAGGTTTCCCGCTTTTAAGGAAGTGGCAACCGCAGAGCGTCAAGTTAGGAGAACTGAGGAGATTTTATACATGAATATATTGAATTCCTGTACAATACCCATTATTTTCTGCTTGCTCTATGGAACTTACGATAAGCGATTGGCCTGAGAGACTGACCTTTTCACCCAGTCCATTGTCAGCATTAAGTGGGTAAATGACGAAATGTCTGGTAAAATCTGCAGACGAAGCTTTTGGGTAGCATACGTAGGTAGATGTAGCGTGCAAAGGAGCCCACAAAATGATATAAAAAGGGAGCACCCACAGATATCGACGGACAACCTCTCCGTCTGTATGTAGGTTAACAGGCTGTGCAGGTTTTCCCCAAGAACTGGGAGCTCTTGTCTTCCTTTGCTTAAAATGTCTTGCTCGGCTTTGCTTGAAGTATCTTATTCTATTTTACCTATATGAAATGTCATGTTATGTTTAACCATTGTTCTCTTTACTTTTGCATTTAAAAGATGTTGTATTGTAATTGCAGGAATGCTTGCTCTAAGAGTAAATGTGAGTGTCCCTAGGTAACATTTTCCTTGGTGTAACTTGTTTCTCATGATGCATTTATAGATGTGTTTTCTCTCTCTCTCTGTCAGTCCATTAATTGAGATACAGAGAATATCATGACAGCTGTATGATTATCTGGATTCTGTATGTTGTACTTTAGGTCTCTATTCTGCGGTTTCTTTGAAGTTGCATCTTCTCATTAAACTGCCATTGTATTCTGCCTCCAATTCCATGTCTCATATGTCTGTTTTCTTCATTTTTGGAGCAAGCGTTCCTAGGCACCCCGGCTCAAATTAAGGTGCCCCTTTTGTCCCTGACTCACTCTCCTGCTCAGTTCTGTGGTGGCTCCCGGGGCTCTGGGGACCGCCCCTAGCTTCCTTGACCCGTAATAGATCTTCCCTCCAACAGCCTCTCTTGCAAGTCCTGTATTGTTGGTTTGTTGCCCCTGCCCCCCTTTCCACTGCCCTCCATAGTCTGTTGTGCTTCCACGGCCCTTCCTGCCTGCTCAGTGTGGTTAAATTGTTGCCTTTGCACCCTCCTACCTGCCTTCAATTTTCAGAGTCCGTGCCCCTGGCCTCTGCCTCTCAACAGTATTCTAATGAACAACTAGATTGCTAACATTCTATATTTATTACAAAAGTGTGGAGCGCCTGACATCATCTTGATGTAATCAAAACTGTAATACCTAGAGCATTCCTTTAGAAATTACATATATGAGAGGGTCTTATTGGCATCAAAATTATGGTTAGTGCTCTAAAAGACTGAAATAAGGACATATTTTCTGAGTTTTCAAATAGCGACAAAGCACTTTTAAATTATTTGTTATCTTTATGTTTTTTTATCTAGTTGACAACTTGATTAAATGTTGCACTTAGGGGAGAGGATGTGGTGTTACTTCCAGAACTGCAGACTTTGCAACTGGGGAACCAGGTTGAAGTTTCTGCTTCAGCTCGACATTCTGTGATTCTGGTCAAATCACTTAGTCTCCCCATGTCTACAACCAAAATGAATTTGTTCTTGTGTGATGTAACCAATGCTCATGTAAAGCACTCCAATACCTGACAAGTCTGCACTATATAACACTGCAAAAACACAAAATAATAAGTGTTTTGCACACTTCTGTCATTGGGCTATATTTGGGCTATATCTTGGTGATTTTGGGCTACATTTGGGCTCTTGGGAGATTTATTTGTTATGAAGTTTCCTAATTTCCTCATGTACTGCAGTCTCCTCAGTCGGAAATGCTTTCAGTTTTTTACTTTGATTCCATCATGAAGGTATTCAGATATGTCACACATTTTCCATGAATTCTGAATGTTAGCACTCTAGTTGCTCATTAGATCACTGTAGTAAAACTACTGCTCACCATGGAAGTCTGCTCCTGGTATTAAAAGTGCATGTTTCAGTCTGCATGTCAGAATTTTTTAATGAAATAGAAGAGGATTTGAGAAGTCACTCAAAATGTGCCCTCATTTTCTTTCTTCAGCATTAATCATAATTTCTATGGCAAAATGAACCCCCTCATTGTGTTCCTTTTTAAATTAAATGTTTTAAGTGTTACCAGTTTATTCCAATCAAGATGGCTTCAGGTGTGCCATACTTTTGTCATAATGAAGACAGTAAGTGCTCTAGTTGTTTTTAAGAACATTCTTGGACATTCTGTCATTGGGCTATACTTGGGCTACATCTGGGTGATATTTGGGCTACATTTGGGCTCTTTTGTCTCTGGTGGCCATCTTGGGAGACTTATTTGTTATGAAGTTTCCTAATTTCCTCATTTACTGCAGTCTCCTCAGTAGGAAATACTTTCAGTTTTTTACTTTGATTCCATCAAGAAGGCATTCAAATGTGTCACACATTTGCCATAAAATCAGAATGTTAGCACTCTTTTTGCTCATTAGATCACTGTAGTAAAGCTACTGCTCACCAGGGAAAACTGCTGCTGGTATTGAAAGTGCATGTTTCAGTCTGCATGCCAGGATTTGAGAAGTCACTCAAAATGTGCCCTAATTTTTCTTTATGCAGCACTAATCATACTTTTTATGGAAAAATGAACCACCTCATTTTGTTCCTTTTTAAATTAAATGTTTTAAGAGTTACCACTTTAATCCAAGCAAGATGGCTTCAGGTGTGCCATACATTTATCATAAGTAGGACGGTTAGCGCTCTAGTAGTTCTTTGGAACACTCTGGAAAGCTGCAGTAGAACACAAAGGAATCAACTGACAGTCTCTGCCCTTGTTGGATGTACATGTTTTACTGAGAATGTCAGACTTCATTCTCACATGACTGAGAAAGATAATGTGAATTTACAGAAAATAAGCTCTCAGTTTAGCTTATAGATCACCTTCCAAACCTCTGTGGTAAAAGCATGAGAAAATATTTTTCTCTCAATCATGATATCCCAGCAGAAGGCTTTTTCACATGGTGAAATCACCTTAGAACATACCACAATTCCTAAAATGAGTATGGTACCATCAACAAATGATTTATAATGTAACTAAAGTCTTAAAATCTTCTATTAACTGCAATGCTTTTTAATGAGGTGCTATCATGTATATTGGTCCCAAGATGGCTGCCAACACTTCTTGGATGAAGTGCTGACAGCCAATCAGATCTCAGGATGAGATGTGTGGTTAGGCTCCGCCCACATATATATATTGATTTAAATGCTATTTTCTCAGGAACTACTGAACAGATTTACACCAGACCTACAAAAGGCACTTCCTTGACCTGAGGACTACCTCTCTGCCAAATTTCAAGTAACTCTGTTCAGCCGTTCGGGCTGTAGCTGTGTCTAAAGGTCCTATGGAAAAATGCATGGGAAAAACGCGTTTTGGGACCCCCCTTTTTTCTCAGCCCCCGCTTGACGAATCCCCCCGAGACTTTCAGGGTAGGAGCGGAGCGTAGCGCCCCACCTATTTTGAAAATTTCGCGAGGATTCATCGACCGGCGCCAAAGTTATTCGAAATAGAATGTTGCGGATTTCCTATGGAAACAGGGTCCTAACTATAACTATCTACTGGCGACCGCCAGTAGATAATATATATATATATATATATATATATATATATATTTTCACTTAAAAAAACATAGGTTTCACACATGTTATAGTTAGGTGGACATTTCACTCGTAAAAAAACAATGAAATTCCCCCGTTATAGTTAGTTCATATAACTATAACTCCCGCGACCGCCACTCTATCACAAGGATGATGTCATCAGTGATGTCATGAGTGATGCCACTGACCATGTCATGAGTGATGTAATATGTGACGTCATGAGCAGTGGATTGCGGTCGCGTGAGTTATAGTTATCTGAACTAACTATAACGGGGGAATTTCATTGATTTTTTACGAGTGAAATGTCCACCTAACTATAACATGTGTGAAACCTATGGTTTTTTAAGTGAATTTGCAAGGTTTTTTAAATGCTAATTCCTAACTATAACGTGTGTGAAACCTATGGTTTTTTAAGTGAATTTGTACGGTTTTTTAAATGCTAAGTTATGTATGTATTATTATATATATTTTTTTTAAGGTTTTTCACAGTGCGCGCACCCCGCGATTTAAAAAAATTAAAATAAAATGTTTTTTTCACCCTTCGGGGTCCTTTAGGAACCCCCTGACAAAGGTTAGGGGGTCAGGAACTCTCTACCCTGCCCCCTTTTCACGTTTGCCACCTCTATTTTTCAGTGTCGCGCCCAAAACAAACAAAATGGCGGCCGACACTTCCTCATTTCGACCGATTCGAACGTTGACTGACATTTAACCACCAATCAGAATTACGCTTGCGCGGCTATAGATATTTATGTACTTTTAACTGCAATTTTCTCAGGAACTGCTGAACAGATTGACTCCATATATGCAAAAGGCACATACCTGACCTGAGGACTACCTCTCTGCCAAATTTCAAGTAATTCTGTTCAGCCATTCGGGCTGTACCTTTGACTAAAGGTCCTATGGGAAAATGCATGGAGAAAACGCGTTTTGGGACCCCCCTTTTTTCTTGGCCCCCGCTTGACGAATCACCCCGAGACTTTCAGGGTAGGAGCTGAGCGGAGTGCCCCATTAGTTTTAAAAATTGCACGAGGATTCATCAACCGGCGCCAAAGTTATTCAAAATGGAAACTCTGTCCTAACTATAACTATCTACTGGCGACCGCCAGTAGATAATATATATATATATATATATATATTACCTACTGGCGGTCGCCAGTAGGTAGTTATAGTTAGGACCACGTTTCCATAGGAAATCCGCAACATTCTATTTTGAATAACTTTGGCGCCGGTCGACGAATCCTCGCGAATTTCTCAAAATAGGTGGGGCGCTACGCTCCGCTCCTACCCTGAAAGTCTCGGGGGGATTCGTCAAGCGGGGGCTGAGATAAAACGGGGGTCCCAAAACGCGTTTTTCCCATGCATTTTTCCATAGGACCTTTAGACAGGGCTACAGCCCGAACGGCTGAACAGAATTACTAGAAATTTGGCAGAGAGGTAGTTCTCAGGTGAAGGAAGTGCCTTTTGTAGGTTTGGTGTAAATCTGTTCAGTAGATTCTGAGAAAATAGCCTTTGAATCAATATATATATCTGAGCCAGCTTACGGTACGCTTACCGTAAGCTTACCGTACGCGTACGGTGGCGTGCGCGAGCGCGATTCTGATTGGCTCTTAGATCTTAGTAAACATTCGAATCGGCCGAAACCAGGAAGCGGCGGCCGCCATTTCGTGTGTTTCACTCAGAAAAAAAAGAGTGATAACAAGAAAAGGGGGCAAGGAGGAGAGTTACAGACCCCCTTACATTTGTGAGGGGGTCAAAGAAGGACAGAAAAGTACAAAGAAAACATTTATTGATTTTAAAAAAAATCACGGGGTACGCGTACGGTAAGTGTACGGTAACAAAAAAAAATAAAAAAAGAAATAAAATTCATATTTAAGTGTTTAGATATTAGGGGGCTCTAAAAAGAGCCGTTGTGTTTATTAAGTTATTTTTTAGTGGTACCTACAAGTAAGTACCGATGCAGAGTCTAAGGTTCAAGAGGAAGACTCTGTTCCCTTCATCATTGAAGTGCACACCATCTCCTCTATAAATGTCTTGCATGTCGTAACGCAAGTTGTTGTGGTAAATGGAACCCATACCATAGTCACGGAGGAAAGCAGAAACAGATTTGTTGACGTGCTTTCTTGCTTTGTCAATCTGCGGACAGAAATGATTGGACCAGTTCCATTTTTGCCTTTGGCATATGTTGGAAAACACAAAGGCAGTTTTAGGGAAAAGTGAAAACAGTTGTGCAAAGGTGTCCTTCATAAGCATTTCCAGACCTACCCCAGTCAAAGTGCCTAGGTCATTGCCACCACAGTGCACTATTATGAGGTCAGGGTGTTGGATTTGCATGAAGGATTTCACCAATGGCATCAATTGGTGCCACTTTAACCCTCTCTGACCAATCCATTTAATGTCTACATTTGGCAAAGCAAGGTCTCTCACCATACCTGTTTTCTCTGCAAACTTTTCACTCCAGAAGACATAGCTATGTCCTACAATCCACACTGTGAACATCTTCAAAGGAGATCTGGATGCACTCAGGAGGTGAAATTCAGTAGAATGGTAAAAAGAAATGAAAGACAGTTTGGAAATGGAGGCATACATATTTTTTTATAAAAAAAAAGAACTGATTGGCTGTTTCATACCATTCTACACTAAAAACTAGGCTGTATGTGTAAATTTATAGAAGCATGTTTTGTATTGGTACAGAAAAATGTGTTACCAAAGAACAGTACTATGGATTTGCTGTAAGGTTTGAAAAGTCAAGCACTCTTGCTCTGTGGAATTGAAACATTGTGTGGCGAACTTCTGACCTAACTCCACACAGCAGTGTTCCATGAGCTGTTGCTATGGTAGCAGGCAGAAGTCAAGTTGGGGGAAGGGTACTAGGCAGAAGTCAAGTTGGGGGAAGGGTACTTTTGGAAAAGGGTTGGTTTTCAACCAATAGAAATGTGTGATTACATTTGAAAAAAAGGGGGAAGCACTGAGATTTGAAACTTACATGTATATGTGTGGAAAAATAGAGGGAAACTTTGCCATTATCTGGTTCTGCTGAGAGGAGAGAGGTGTAGAGAACAGATATCCTGGCTCTGATAATCTGCTGTTTGAGTGCCACATTTCTTTCACAACTAACTAATTTTAAAGGTGAGTTTAGAGTTTGAGAGGAGATGTATATGGTAAATTAAGAAATGAATAATAGAAATGTGATTCTTTTTGTTGAAGTTGTGTTTATTATTTTCTGTTTTGGGAGAAATTTAAATGTGAGGAACATGTAAAATAATATGGACTATGTTTTCACGATAAATTAAGGTGTATTGGTATAAAAAAAAGAATAGTTTAAGGGTTTGAGGTTGGACTCAGTAATGCAAATACATTCAGCATCACTAAGGCTGGTTGCCCTTGCTGGAATGTAGGCAGTCACCCAGGTTACACATGTTGGGAAATATAGGCAGAGATTTATTGTGTACAACTCTGGTAATTTTATATTTGCATTAGTAGGAAAAAGGGGGAGCGATTTTTTGGTGCAGAAGCAGACTCTTAGCACACACCCAGCTGCTTTCCATGTAGAATCATGCACAGTATTTACAAGCGAGTGGGGTTTGAGGTTTCAGTCTGTAATGCAAATACATTCAGCATCACTAAGGCTGGTTGCCCTTGCTGGAGTGTAGGCAGTCACCCAGGATACACATGGTGGTGGTCTGAAAAAGCAGTTTGGACATGGGCTTTTTAAAAAATCTGAAAAGTGGAGTCATAATGTGTCAGTCTGTAAAAGTGATTATCACTTGCCAAAAAAAAAGAGCAGTAAGTGTGCTTTCAAATTGGCAAAGAAATTTCGTTTTGTGACTAATGTGAAAACATGACTCTGTGTGCAAATAGGAATTACAGGCAGAGATTTATTGCGTTTTGCTCTGTTGATTTCACAGTTGCATTAGTATGAAAAAGGGGGAGCGATTTTTTGGTGCAGAAGCAGACTCTTAGCAGACACCCAGCTGCTTTCCATGTAGAATCATGCACAGTATTTACAAGCGAGTGGGGTTTGAGGTTTCAGTCTGTAATGCAAATACATTCAGCATCACTAAGGCTGGTTGCCCTTGCTGGAGTGTAGGCAGTCACCCAGGATACACATGGTGGTGGTCTGAAAAAGCAGTCTAGACATGGGCTTTTTAAAAAATCTGAAAAGTGGATTCATAATGTGTCAGTCTGTAAAAGTGATTATCACTTGCCAAAAAAAAGAGCAGTAAGTGTGCTTTCAAATTGGCAAAGAAATTTCGTTTTGTGACTAATGTGAAAACATGACTCTGTGTGCAAATAGGAATTACAGGCAGAGATTTATTGCGTTTTGCTCTGTTGATTTCACAGTTGCATTAGTAGGAAAAAGGGGGAGCGATTTTTTGGTGCAGAAGCAGACTCTTAGCACACACCCAGCTGCTTTCCATGTAGAATCATGCACAGTATTTACAAGCGAGTGGGGTTTGAGGTTTCAGTCTGTAATGCAAATACATTCAGCATCACTAAGGCTGGTTGCCCTTGCTGGAGTGTAGGCAGTCACCCAGGATACACATGGTGGTGGTCTGAAAAAGCAGTCTAGACATGGGCTTTTTAAAAAATCTGAAAAGTGGATTCATAATGTGTCAGTCTGTAAAAGTGATTATCACTTGCCAAAAAAAAAGAGCAGTAAGTGTGCTTTCAAATTGGCAAAGAAATTTCGTTTTGTGACTAATGTGAAAACATGACTCTGTGTGCAAATAGGAATTACAGGCAGAGATTTATTGCGTTTTGCTCTGTTGATTTCACAGTTGCATTAGTAGGAAAAAGGGGGAGCGATTTTTTGGTGCAGAAGCAGACTCTTAGCACACACCCAGCTGCTTTCCATGTAGAATCATGCACAGTATTTACAAGCGAGTGGGGTTTGAGGTTTCAGTCTGTAATGCAAATACATTCAGCATCACTAAGGCTGGTTGCCCTTGCTAGAGTGTAGGCAGTCACCCAGGATACACATGGTGGTGGTCTGAAAAAGCAGTCTAGACATGGGCTTTTTAAAAAATCTGAAAAGTGGAGTCATAATGTGTCAGTCTGTAAAAGTGATTATCACTTGCCAAAAAAAAAGAGCAGTAAGTGTGCTTTCAAATTGGCAAAGAAATGTCGTTTTGTGAGTAATGTGAAAACATGACTCTGTGTGCAAATAGGAATTACAGGCAGAGATTTATTGCGTTTTGCTCTGTTGATTTCACAGTTGCATTAGTAGGAAAAAGGGGGAGCGATTTTTTGGTGCAGAAGCAGACTCTTAGCACACACCCAGCTGCTTTCCATGTAGAATCATGCACAGTATTTACAAGCGAGTGGGGTTTGAGGTTTCAGTCTGTAATGCAAATACATTCAGCATCACTAAGGCTGGTTGCCCTTGCTGGAGTGTAGGCAGTCACCCAGGATACACATGGTGGTGGTCTGAAAAAGCAGTCTGGACATGGGCTTTTTAAAAAATCTGAAAAGTGGATTCATAATGTGTCAGTCTGTAAAAGTGATTATCACTTGCCAAAAAAAAAGAGCAGTAAGTGTGCTTTCAAATTGGCAAAGAAATTTCGTTTTGTGACTAATGTGAAAACATGACTCTGTGTGCAAATAGGAATTACAGGCAGAGATTTATTGCGTTTTGCTCTGGTGATTTCACAGTTGCATTAGTAGGAAAAAGGGGGAGCGATTTTTTGGTGCAGAAGCAGACTCTTAGCACACACCCAGCTGCTTTCCATGTAGAATCATGCACAGTATTTACAAGCGTGTGGGGTTTGAGGTTTCAGTCAGTAATGTAAATACATTCAGCATCACTAAGGCTGATTGCCCTTGCTGGAGTGTAGGCAGTCACCCAGGTTACACATGGTGGTGGTCTGAAAAAGCAGTTTGGACATGTGCTTTTTAAAAAATCTGAAAAGTGGATTTATAATGTGTCAGTCTGTAAAAGTGATTATCACTTGCCAAAAAAAAGAGTAATAAGTGTGTTTTCAAATTGGCAAAGAAATTACGTTTTGTGACTATTGTGAAAAGAAATGTAGTAATATATTTAAATAAAATAAAGGATTTTTTTTTTAGTTTTTTTCAGGTATTGCTGAAGAGCAGTGAACAAAATTTAAGATGCCTACAAAATCCAGAGTTAAAAAAACCCACAAAAAAAACCTATATTTGAAGACAACTGGAGGACCAAAGTTAGTAGAAGATGCTCATGTTGGGAAAAAGAAAAAATCTTCTGGTAAGCAGACAAAACAATTTCTAAAAAACATATTCAAAAAAAGGAAAAATGTAAAAAATGTCTGTACTGGAAAGAATGTTTTGAAAAGAAAATGACAGGAAAAAATTGAGAATTTAGTTAATGCAAATATACCTTCTGCAACTGAAAAGATTTACATAAACAGAAAAACAGCGTTTAAAGAGATACGTAGAAAAATGTTTCAGAGAAGAGTTATGTCCAATTTGATAAAGGATGTGAAGAAATATAAGCAAAAGGCTAAGTTTTATAAAAGAAAAAAAGAAATTGAAGCCATTGCAGCAAAGGCATTAGAATTAAAAAGGAAACTATTCATTTTAATTTTGAATAGGATGCGTACATTAGACAAAATGGTTAATGTACTGAAATCACATAGCAAAAGGAAAAGAGCAGTGAACAGAACAAACTTTTGTAAAGTGTTTTTAGGAAAGTGGATGCATAGTTCAAGTAGTGAACCTTTTTTTAATGAAGAGAGCTATTTTCAAAGTAATAGTTTGCTGCATGCAGTTGACACCAGAGGTCGTGCTTACGAAGTGAAAAATGGTTGCATAATGGAGAAGGAGATAATGGTTCCAAGAGATGAGGTACAAGTGATGGCGGATGAGGCTATGGGGAGACGTCATAAAGCCCCAGTGTACACTTGGAATTGTAGTAGTATTTGCACTGTGCGTCAGGAATCTATTGACAAATTTCGTGAGTTTCTAAGAGAATAGAGTAAAAAAAGTATAAAACAGAAGATTAAGGTGCTTCAAAGTCTGGATCCATGCAGAGTGAGAGAGAATACTGGTTTGCAGGGTCATTCTCTGGCTTGTCTATCTAGAAAAGTGTGTAATAGTGTTTTCCATCATTTTAGGATGCTGGCTGTTCATCATACTGAAATGAGAAAGTTTGTGAGACGGTTGTATTTTGCTAAAAGTCCAGCAATAAAGTTAAATGAATTGAATAGGGCTCTGTTCCGAGGAACGGTATCAGATGTAGAGAAGGTTGTTGATGAAATTCAGTTTTGTTACTTTGGTCCTGAACAAAACAGTGCAGAGAAGGACACAGTAAATGAGGAAGAAGTGGAAGAGAATGTAGAACCCTCTGTAAGTAACACATTTAATGATCACATAACAAAATTTGCAATAATCTCTAATGAAAGACCAAATTTTACTTGTATTTGTTGCCGCAGAACTCATTATAGAAAACAAACTAGGAATGTTGATCTCTACAGAAAGAGTGAAAATGAAGATAATTATAAGTGGAAGGATTTTGCCACATATATATTTCTTGAAAATTGTTTTGATTTGGGTGAAGATCAGCGTATTTGTAAATACTGTTACAACAAGTTAGAGGAAAATAGAATGCCGACCAGAGCTGTACATAATAATTTAGAATTGGATGCTATTCCTGCTGAACTTTCTGAATTAAATACATATGAGTCTATACTCATTCAATGTGTTCATCCGTTCCAGACCATAGTACGTATGGAGCCCAAAACTGGTAAATTACCTCCTTCAGATTTACTGAGAGGTTTAAAAGGTAGAGTGGTGTATTTGCCCTTGGATTTGAAAAAAAATATGGAAACTATTGATGCGGATACTTTGGAAACTGAACCATTAATTATTCTGGTTAATGGTGTACCTACAAAGAATAAGAAGATTTGGCAGGAGCTGGTAGATGTGCGGAAAGTACAAAGAGCAAATTTGTATTTGAAAAGGAATAACAAATGGTATGAATCAATTTATATAGAAGAAGAAGAAGAAGAAGATTTACAAGAAGACACAGAAACACCAACTGGACAAATTGAAAAAGTGGACAAGTCAAAGGAAGAAGAAATTTATGAACATTTTAGCATACATCCTCTTCATTCAAAAGAAGTTATGGGAGACAATATTGATCTCTTTCAGATGAAAAAAGCAAAAGGAACTCCCGTGAGTGTATGGGAGGAGAGCTTGGAAGCTCGATGTTTTCCCCAGCTGTTTCCTAAAGGAAAAGGAGGACGATACGATGAACGTCCGGAACAGATTCCAGCTTCTGAATATCGGACTACAAGACTATATGCTGAAGATCCCAGATTTCGACAAAGTATTCCTTATTTGTTCCATCTTTTATTTGAAAGTGATTTGTCTGCACTGTCTTATGCAGTAAATCACATTTTAAAAAGTGGAGTACATTTACAAAATGTGTCTGCTAAGGATTTTATGGAGAAAGTGCAGCACCGAGATGATCATTTGGAAACACAACTAATCAATCTGATGGCTTGTCAGCGTGGGACAAATGAATATTGGTACCGACGCCATGGTGAATTAAAATGCATGTTACGGAATTTAGGAACACCAACATGGTTCGTTACCCTAAGCTGTGCTGAGTACGCTTGGGATGATTTACTGGATTTTCTACGAGAGGCAAATTCAAACATTAAAAACATCGAATACAAGACAGCAGGAGAACTGTGCTCATTGGATCCGGTTAATGTTTGCAGATATTTCAATCATAGATTTGAGGCTATGATGTCCTTCATCTGCAATAAAAAAAATCCACCTCTTGGAGAAGTAGTAGATTTCTTTTGGAGAAAAGAGTACCAGGCAAGAGGTGCTCCTCATATTCATATGCTGTTGTGGATCAAGGATGCCCCAAAGTTTGGAACAGATGCTGATGAAGCAGGGTTATCTTACATTGAAGAATATGCAACATGTGCTATACCAAAAAGCACAGAAGAGAAAAAGTTAAAGGAGCAAGTTTTACGTTTCCAAAGTCATCGGTGTGGAAAATACTGTCGACGGAAATACAAGAGCAAAGATAAATACTACACTAAATGTCGATTTGGATTTCCTAGACCTGTTCTTTCAAATGGAAGAGTAAACAGTTTTATGTCAGCTGTGAGACATACTATCACAAGAAAATCACCTAAGAATACCTACAACCTAAAAAGAAAAGAAGAATCAAAAAATATAAATGACTACAACCCAGTCATTTTATCCATGTGGAACGCTAACATGGATATACAGTATGTAGCTGACAATTCCATTGCTGTTGCTCGATATGTAACGTCTTACATTACGAAATCAGAAAAAACAGAATTGAAGGAAATGTGGGAAGAGATTTCTCACGAGAAGACTGTCAGTAAGAAGCTGTACAGTTTCAGTTTGAAGATGTTATCGCATCGAGAAATTGGATCCTATGAATGTTCAGATAGGTTATCTTCTGCAAGTCTCTACTCGAAATCAAGAAGAATAATTTGGGCAAGTTTAGGCCTTGCAGCAATGAGAAATCGGGTACTGAAATCTGTTGGAGAAATTGAATATTTGGCCGAGAATGACCCAGAAAGTACAGATATTTTGAAATCAAACATGTTGGACACATATTATCCCAAGAGAAGTCAACATCTGGAGAACATGTGTCTCTATGAAGTGCTGCAGAACTACATTTATTCACGGAAAGCCGCAGAAGACATCAACAATGGAAAATATAAAGTCATTGGTAAGGAAGGATGTTTGGTGAAGCAAACAAAAGGAAGTTTGATAAATCACAGGAAGCTGAGTTGCGACACTACTGACAAGAAGGAATTTTACTACTTGGCTCTTTTACAGTTGTTTAAACCATGGCGTACAGAGGATGAACTACTGGGAGAATTTCAAAGCTATGAAGATTCTTTTAATGCTTGCAAAGACAGCATACAATGCAGTACATTCTCAAGTTATCTGCAAATGTTAAATGAAGAAATTGAACAGGAAACTACAATTGCAGCAGAAATAGCTAGAGACAGTTCTCAGGACAGCCAAAGTTCAGAAACACTCAGTCAAGATCCCCTAGGACAACCAATCGTTGAAAATGAAGCATCAATAGCCATGAATGAAGTGGAAACGGCTATGAATCAAGCTCAAGAAGAATTTATAGACTTACAAAATTTGGAAAGACAACTGAATGAAGAGCAGCAACAAATTTATGAAGAGATCAGAAACAAAATTGATCACGGATTTTTACATGAAAAAAAAGAGTGCTCATGCACATCATTTCATCCAATCAGGATGTATGTAAGCGGACAAGCTGGAACTGGAAAAAGTTTCCTAATTAAAGTCATCAGAAGCTACCTACAGCAAAAAACGGATTCTACTTTGTCTTGTGTGGTTACTGCTCCAACTGGGTTAGCAGCATATAACATAAAAGGAATCACTTTACATCATTTGCTAATGTTACCAGTGGAGCATGAGAACAAAATACAATACAACAAGCTAACTGGAGAAGCATCCTTGGAAGTTTCAAGAGTATTGAAGAAGATGCAAGTTCTCATTATTGATGAGGTGAGCATGGTTTCAAACTTAATGCTTGCCTTTGTGCATTTAAGAATGCAGCAAATTTTGAAGACAGACTATGACATGTTATTTGGTGGAAAACACGTCATAGTTTTTGGAGATGTTTTGCAACTTACTCCAGTTAAAGGACAACCAGTGTTTAATACTGTCACACATGAAGACACGAAGAAGTCATTGGGAAGCATCGGAAATACAAATATTTGGTCCTTCTTTGAGTACAAGGAACTTACTACTAATATGAGGCAAGCAAGCGATGAAGAATATGGAAGTATTCTGAAAGATATCAGAATTGGACTACTCACTGAAGTTGGCAAAAAAGCATTACAGAGTCGGCTGCTACATAATTTATTTCCAAAGGAAGAAATAGTTGCAGAGAAGATATACAAGAACATTGCAGAAAACAAAAGTGTCATCTGCTTAATGCCAACTCTACGTGAATGCTCAATATTCAATGAGGAGCTTTTGAAATTGGAAAAGGAAGAGATCAGGAAATTGGAAGCAGTGGACAAAATTGAGGATGGAAGAATTACTGTCACATTAACAGGCACACTGAAAAATAAATTGGATTCACTAGAGAAGAACATTTCCAAAACAGCTGGATTAGAAAAAAATCTATATGTTTGCATGAACTGTAGAGTATTTTTAAGGAGAAATTTGGATGTTGAAAAAGGTTTAGTTAATGGAGCTATGGGAAGAGTTGTGGGTTTTATTAATTATCAGAAAAAAGATGGAATTGAATGTTTAAAAATAAAATTTGATCAGATAGAAGAAGTTAAAGACATTTGTCGTAGTACAGTTCGTTTCATGCTTGTGAAAGACTTATATGTACGTAGGAAGCAGTTTCCGTTTTCGCTAGCATATGCTGTAACTATTCACAAGTCTCAAGGATTGACTGTAGATTGTGCATTTGTGAACATTGGTTCAACTGTGTTCAAAGAAGGTATGGCATATGTTGCTTTGTCACGAGTGAAAACATTATCAGGTTTATTCATGATAGACTTTGATGACTCAAAAGTTAGTGCTGATACAAATTGTGTAAAGGAGTATAATAGATTAAGAAGAAGCTATGCTCCTCATTTAGGTCAGTATCCTGTGTTGGAGAAACGTGTAGTTTCTCGTAAAAGGAGAAATGAGAATATCTGTAATGAAGATGTAGAGAGGAGGAAAAAAAAGAGGAGTGATGTAATTGCAAGCAAAAAGAAAAAGGAAAATGAAGAAGAGGTTGTAGGATGTAATTTTGAAAATAGCTCTGGTGTCAACTGCTACGCTAATGTAGTGCTGAATGTTGCATTTTATCTGGAAAGTTTGCAAGAGCAGATAATAGTAAATCAGGGAAAAAGATTCTGTTCTGAGCTGAGTCTCCTTTTTGAAAAGCTGAGTATTGATAAAACTAAAATAGAAAGTGCTACTGAAATTAGAAAACTTTTAGATGTATGTTCAGGACGAACACAGTTTTCTCAAAATGAACAGCAAGATGCACACGAATTTTTGATGTTTTTTCTTCAGGTACTGGAAGAAGAAGAAGTTGCAATTGATAATTTATTTGGTCTCTCTTATAAATGGGAACATAGTTGTGAAAACTGTTATAATATATGTGGCTCTAATGTTGATAATGAAAGGTTTATTTATTTGACATTGCCAGAGAGTAAAACAGTCACTTTTGCTAAATTAGTTAAAGATGCTAATCATAGCATGCAATGCGGTGAGTGTCAATCTGACATGTTTTCAACCTTAATTTTAAAGGAATACGGACAGTATGTAATTTTAATGATGCAACGATGTAGAGCTGATGGTTCAAAATTTGATACTTTAATAAAGAAGTTTACAGGACAGCAATTATCAATTTCAGGAAAAACTTTTGTAACTGTTGCAATAATTTTCCATGAAGGACCTACTGTTACTTCTGGACATTACACAGTTTATCTTAAATGTGAAAAAGGCTGGACACTGTGTAATGATTCCCAATTGGTTTTTAAGCAACGTTTGCCTTTTGATTTAGCAAATTCCTATCTAATCTTCCTGAAACCTAAATTTTAGAGAGACTTGGCAAGATCTGGACAAAACAATTTTACCATTTTATTGGATTACCATTGGAATTTTCAAAAATAAAGATTTTTTAAATTATCATTTGGCCTAATGGAAAGATAACCAATTGTAATGTGGACTTTTTTTAATTTTTAATGAAACTTTCGAAAACCAAAAATTTCGAGAAAATCGGTAACATCTGCACAATTTAAATTTTGGAATGTTATTGGAGTGCCATTGGAAATTTTTTCAAAAAAGATTTTTTAAATTACTATTTGGCCATGCGGAAAGGTAACCAATCCTATTGTGGACTTAATAAATTATTAATAAATCTTTCGGGAACCAATATGTTACAGAGAATCGGTGAGATCTGTACAAATAAAACTTTAGAATTTTATTGGATTACCATTGGAAATTTAATCAAAAAAGAATTTTAAAATTACTATTTGGCCTAAAGAAAATGGAACCAGATGTATTGTGGAGTTATTTGAGATATAATATTGTGATTATACTTCTGAAACAAAAATATCAGACGGTATTTTAAAGAAATAAGTATTGATATTAGATGATATTTTTTAGAATATTATGCATTTCTATATTGTTAAGTTTAAGTAAAAAGAGAATCTGGGCTTTTTTAATACAATCTTTGAGATTGTTATTTTTTTTTTGCCCGCTGTTAAATGATGAATGCAATTGCTTTCACAATTTATAGTGAAATGCAATATATTCTGAAAACAGCAAAAATAAGGCAAAAATTATTTTGTGATAAATATGTAAATATGTGTACTGCATTTTAAAATGTTTTAAAAAATATTAATACTTTTTTCTTTTTTTTCAGATTGATAAAGAAAATTTTCAAAACCTAGAACCATTTTTAAAGCAATTTAAAAAAAAAAAATGAATAAATATTTTTTTGAGCGGGTATGGTAAGTCAATACTATCATGGTTCCTTTTTTTTCTACTTCTCTACAATCACATTTTCAGTTTTTAATTGTAGTCTCTCAAGGACCTTGTAATGTGATAATTGATTTTTAGTGTTTTTAAAAAAAAAAAAAAAAATTACGCGCACCGTACGCGTACGGTAAAAAAAAAAAAAAAAGTTTTAAAAAACATATATAAAACAAAAGATGAAAGATAAGGTTGGCTCTTAAAAGAGCCGTTGTGTTCATGCAGGGACAGAGGAAAGAAAGATTGGGAAAATTAGTCTCTGCGACAAGTGTGCTGATCTATTTTGTTGTTCACTAGGGAAACACTGGTCTCCCTATGACAAATTAGATCATGACAAGAGGCGCATCGAATATCAACCCTCAGAAATTGAGGGTTAATTTCCTGAGGGCCAGCAAAAGGAGATGCTCCCCCCACAGATGAAGGGCTCACCTGACCTGCAGAAGAAGGACTCGGCCCTGCAGATGATGGTCCAGGCTGAGCTGCTGTGGATGTGCTTGGTTGACTTACTGAAGGGTTACCTCCAGTAAGTCGAGCATGTGTCCTTCTGTGTACATCCTTGAGGTGTCTCATCATGGTATGATTCCCAAAGGAATACTTCCTGTCAGGATTACCTCTTGAAAGTACACGCTTACACAGCTTACAAGTTACTAAGTGTGCATTTACCTTTTGCTGGCCTTCAGGAAAAGTAAAATAATCCCATACATAAGAGGTCTTTTGTTTCCTCGCTCTCTGCCTCAAGGTAGTGCTGCTAGTGCTAGCCTCACTCTCAGAAGGGCTCTGCTGTTCTGCCATCGTATCACAAAGACAACCCAGCTCCTTCTCCTAAGGGATCACAAGCAGAAATGAGGGGAATGGGTGTGGTGTAGGAGAGTTCTAGAACTGAAAGTAGTTTCAACCAATCAAAAGTTGTGTTTCATGATCACATGACCTACCGTACGCTTACGGTATGCTTACGGTACGCTTACGGCAAAAGTACGCATGCGCGTAAAAAAGACACGCGCTTGCGCGCATGCGCTTAACAGTCACTCCCCGACACTTCCGCGTAACGTGCGCGTGTAGCGTACACGCGTACACGTCCCACGCAGAGTACGCGCGGCTACGCAAATTGCGTAAATATACGCAAACAGCGTAGATAAATTACGGACGTTGCGTAAACCGTACGCTTACCGTAAGCTTACGGTACGCGTACTAAAAAAAAAATAAAAAAAAGGAAAAAATGTACTGCAAATAAATTTTACATGTTTATTTTATAAAATATATTAAAAAAACATATTATAGAATTTTAAAAATTTAACCATAGTCTTTAAAAAAGGATAGAAAATTAAAATAAAAATATGTTTAAAAAAATAGAAGAAAAAAAAAAAAATTTGCATTTAAAAAACCTTGCAAATTTACTGAAAAAACCATGGGTTTCACACACGTTATAGTTAGGAATTAGCATTTAAAAAACCTTGCAAATTCACTGAAAAAACCATGGGTTTCACACACGTTATAGTTAGGAATTAGCATTTAAACAACCTTAGAAATTCAATGAAAAAACCAAAGGTTTCACACATGTTATAGTTAGCTGAACATTTCACTCGTAAAAAACCAATGAAATTCCCCCGTTATAGTTAGTTCAGCTAACTATAACTCGCGCGCCCGCAATGCACTGCTGATGACGTCACATATTACATCACTCATGACATGGTCAGTGACATCACTCATGACATCACTGATGACATCTCAAATGACATCACTGATGACATCACTGATGACATCATCCTTGTGATAGAGTGGCAGACCTCCTCTTCCCCTAATATAACCTTTGATACACACATTCAAAAATAGAAATTAAAATTTTAAAAACAATGGACATACCAATACCAGTTACAACAACCTATACAGTAATTCTAAGATCCAAATACACATCCACTCATTCACCAACAGTCCTATACAGTCACTCATACATGTACTCACTCATCATATGTACTCATACACCTATACATCCTGTTACACAATGCCACTCATCCATAGAGGTACTCACACACATAGTCACTCATGCTAATAAGGAATCAAACATACATTTACTTGCATATACAGTTATACACACACCACCACACTTACTTCTACAGAAACTCACACATACTTAGTCTTTTAAACAATCACTTATAGAAACACATACTTATTCATTCAGGAACTCTTTCAATCTCTCACTCTCACATATACTCGCTTATATACACCAATAGTCACATATACTAGTTTTAAACACATGTAGTTACTCATAAAGACACTATTGAGACAGTCATTCACTCACTAACACACCCATACACTCACTCATCCACCCATAGAGTCCTGCACACATGCTGTCTTCAACACATACAAAGAGTGAGTCATTCATTCATTCACCTATGCACTAGGTAATACCCCCACCGAACCATGAAGACACTCAGACTGATACTCATAAAACCAACTAATAACCTATATAGACACCCATGTAGCTACTCACCAACCCATGCAGCCACTTATACACAAAGTGAGAGACTGTTACAGATATTTACATATTTAAACATTACTCACTAAGCCATGTATTCACTATGATACACTTAATCAGTCAGTTACACAATAAATTTTTCAAAAACAAATCATCCTTTTAGACACTTATATACCCATTTATTCTTCCATCGACCTTGAGATATACATATATAAAACATATTTAATTTTCAGAAAAACACACATTCACTGGATGATGTCATCAGTGATGTCATTTGAGATGTCATCAGTGATTGGTTTTTTCATTGAATTTCTAAGGTTTTTTAAACGCTAATTCCTAACTATAACGTGTGTGAAACCCATGGTTTTTTCAGTGAATATATATATATATATATATATATATATATTACCTACTGGCGGTCGCCAGTAGGTAGTTATAGTTAGGACCACGTTTCCATAGGAAAACCTCAACATTCTATTTTGAATAACTTTGGCGCCGGTCGACGAATCCTCGCGAATTTCTCAAAATAGGTGGGGCGCTACGCTCCGCTCCTACCCTGAAAGTCTCGGGGGGATCCGTCAAGCGGGGGCTGAGATAAAAGGGGGGTCCCAAAACGCGTTTTCCCCATGCATTTTTCCATAGGACCTTTAGAACGAGCTACAGCCCGAACGGCTGAACAGAATTACTCAAAATTTGGCAGAGAGGTAGTCCCTAGGTCAAGGAAGTGCCTTTTGTAGGTTTGGTGTAAATCTGTTCAGTAGATTCTGAGAAAATAGCCTTTAAATCAATATATATATCTGAGCCCGCTTACGGTACGCTTACCGTACGCTTACGGTAAGCGTACGGCGGCGTGCGCGAGCGCGATTCTGATTGGCTGTTAGATCATAGTAAACATTCGAATCGGCCGAAACCAGGAAGCGGCGGCCGCCATTTTGTGTATTTCACTCTGAAAAAAAAGAGTGAAAACAAGGAAAGGGGGCAATGAGGAGAGTTACAGACCCCCTAACATTTGTAAGGGGGTCAAAGAAGGACAGAAAAGTACAAAAAAAACATTTATTGATTTTAAAAAAAATCACGGGGTACGCGTACGGTAAGCTTACGGTAAGCGTACGGTAAAAAAAATAAAAAAAAATAAATGAAAAGCAGATTTAAGAGTTTAGAAATTAGGGAGCTCTAAAAAGAGCTGTTGTGTTTATGAAGTCATTTTTTTAGTGGTACCTACAAGTAAGTACCGATGCAGAGTCTAAGGTTCAAGAGGAAGACTCTGTTCCCTTCATCATTGAAGTGCACACCATCTCCTCTATAAATGTCTTGCATGTCATAACGCAAGTTGTTGTGGTAAATGGCACCCATACCATAGTCACGGAGGAAAGCAGAAACAGATTTGTTGACGTGCTTTCTTGCTTTGTCAATCTGTGGACAGAAATGATTGGACCAGTTCCATTTTTGCCTTTGGCATATGTTGGAAAACACAAAGGCAGTTTTAGGGAAAAGTGAAAACAGTTGTGCAAAGGTGTCCTTCATAAGCATTTCCAGACCTACCCCAGTCAAAGTGCCTAGGTCATTGCCACCACAGTGCACTATTATGAGGTCAGGGTGTTGGATTTGAATGAAGGATTTCACCAATGACATCAATTGGTGCCACTTTAACCCTCTCTGACCAATCCATTTAATGTCTACATTTGGCAAAGCAAGGTCTCTCACCATATCTGTTTTCTCTGCATACTTTTCACTCCAGAAGACATAGCTGTGCCCTACAATCCACACTGTGAACATCTTCAAAGGAGAACTGGATGCACTCAGGAGGTGTCTTTCAGTAGAATGGCAATATGAAAAGAAAGACAGTTTGGAAATGGAGGCATACATATTTTTTTAAAACAAAAAGAACTGATTGGCTGTTTCATACCATTCTAGAATAAAAACTAGGCTGTATGTGAAAATTAATAGAAGCATGTTTTGTATTGGTACAAAAAAATGTGTAACCAAAGAACAGTACTATGGATTTGCTGTTAGGTTTGAAAAGTCAAGCACTCTTGCTCTGTGGAATTGAAACATTGTGTGTCGAACTTCTGACCTAACTGCACACAGCAGTGTTCCATGAGCTGTTGCTATGGTAGCAGGCAGAAGTCAAGTTGGGGGAAGGGTACTAGGCAGAAGTCAAGTTGGGGGAAGGGTACTTTTGGAAAAGGGTTCGTTTTCAACCAATAGAAATGTGTGATTACATGTGAAAAAAAGGGGGAAGCACTGAGATTTGAAACTTACATGTATATGTGTGGAAAAATAGAGGGAAAGTTTGCCATTATCTGGTTCTGCTGAGAGGAGAGAGGTGAACACAACAGAGATCCTGGCTCTGATAATCTGCTGTTTGAGTGTCACATTTCTTTCACAACTAACTAATTTTAAAGGTGAGTTTACAGTTTGAGAGGGTATGTATGTGGTAACTTAAGAAATGAATAATAGAAATGGGAATTGTTTTTGTTGTAGTTACACATGGTGGTTTCATAATGTGTCAGTGTGTAAAAGTGATTTACACTTGCTTCGAAAAAAAAAAGAGCAGTAAGTGTGCTTTCAAATTGGCAAAGAAATTTCGTTTTGGGACTAATGTGAAAACATGACTCTGTGTGCATAGAAGAATTATAGGCAGAGATTTATTGCGTCTTGCTCTGGTGATTTCACAGTTGCATTAGATGGAAAGGGGGAGCGAATTTTTGGGGGAAGTAGCAGAGGCTTAGCACACACCCATGTGCTTGCCACGTATAGTCATGCACAGTATTTAGAAGCGAGTGGGGTTTTCAGGTTTAAGTCTGTAATGCAAATACATTCAGCATCACTAAGGCTGGTTGCCCTTGCTGGAGTGTAGGCAGTCACAGAGAATACACATGGTGGTGGTCTGAAAAAAAAACAGCTTGGACATGTGCAATTAAATACATTTTAAAAAAAGGTTTCATATGGTGTCATAATGTGTCAGTCTGTAAAAGTGATTTACACTTGCCCCGAAAAAAAAAAGAGCAGTAAGTGTGCTTTCAAATTGGCAAAGAAATTTCGTTTTGGGACTAATGTGAAAACATGACTCTGTGTGCATAGAAGAATTATAGGCAGAGATTTATTGCGTCTTGCTCTGGTGATTTCACAGTTGCATTAGATGGAAAGGGGGAGCGAATTTTTGGGGGAAGAAGCAGAGTCTTAGCACACACCCATGTGCTTGCCATGTATAGTCATGCACAGTATTTAGAAGCGAGTGGGGTTTTCAGGTTTAAGTCTGTAATGCAAATACATTCAGCATCACTAAGGCTGGTTGCCCTTGCTGGAGTGTAGGCAGTCACAGAGAATGCACATGGTGGTGGTCTGAAAAAAAAACAGCTTGGACATGTGCAATTAAATACATTTTAAAAAAAGGTTTCATAATGTGTCAGTCTGTAAAAGTGATTTTCACTTGGCCCAAAAAAAAAAGAGCAGTAAGTGTGCTTTAAAAATGGCAAAGAAATTTCGTTTTGGGACTAATGTGAAAACATGACTCTGTGTGCATAGAGGAATTATAGGCCGAGATTTAATGTGTCTTGCTCTGGTGATTTCACAGTTGCATTAGATGGAAAGGGGGAGTGAATTTTTGGGGGAAGAAGCATAGTCTTAGCACACACCCATGTGCTTGCCATGTATAGTCATGCACAGTATTTAGAAGCGAGTGGGGTTTTCAGGTTTAAGTCTGTAATGCAAATACATTCATCATCACTAAGGCTGGTTGCCCTTGCTGGAGTGTAGGCAGTCACAGAGAATACACATGGTGGTGGTCTGAAAAAACAGCTTGGACATGTGCATTTAAAAAAATCAAAAAAAGTGGTTTCATAATGTGTCAGTCTGTAAAAGTGATTTCCAATTGTAAAAAGTGTTTTTCACTTGGCCCGAAAAAAAAAGAGCAGTAAGTGTGCTTTCAAAATGGCAAAGAAATTTCGTTTTGGGACTAATGTGAAAACATGACTCTGTGTGCATAGAGGAATTATAGGCAGAGATTTAATGCGTCTTGCTCTGGTGATTTCACAGTTGCATTAGATGGAAAGGGGGAGCGAATTTTTGGGGGAAGAAGCAGAGTCTTAGCACACACCCATGTGCTTGCCGTGTATAGTCATGCACAGTATTTAGAAGCCAGTGGGGTTTTCAGGTTTAAGTCTGTAATGCAAATACATTCAGCATCACTAAGGCTGGTTGCCCTTGCTGGAGTGTAGGCAGTCACAGAGAATACACATGGTGGTGGTCTGAAAAAAAAACCGCTTGGACATGTGCAATTAAATAAATTTTAAAAAAAGGTTTCATAATGTGTCAGTCTGTAAAAGTGATTTTCACTTGGCCCGAAAAAAAAAGAGCAGTAAGTGTGCTTTCAAAATGGCAAAGAAATTTCGTTTTGGGACTAATGTGAAAACATGACTCTGTGTGCATAGAGGAATTATAGGCAGAGATTTATTGCGTCTTGCTCTGGTGATTTCACAGTTGCATTAGATGGAAAGGGGGAGCGAATTTTTGGGGGAAGAAGCATGAAATCAGATGTATTTTGGAGTTATTTGAGATATAATATTGTGATTATACTTCTGAAACAAACATATCAGACGGTATTTTAAAGAAATAAGTATTGGTATTAGATGATATTTTTTTACAATATTATGCATTTCTATAATGTAAAGTTTAAGTAAAAAAAGAATCAGGGCTTTTTTAATACAATCTTTGTGATTGGTTTTTTTTTTTGCCCGCTGTAAAATGATGAATGCAATTGCTTTCACAATTTATAGTGAAATGCAATATATTCTGAAAAGAGCAAAAATAAGGCAAAAATATTTTTTGGTAAAAAATGTAAATATGTGTACTGTATTATAAAATGTTTAAAAAATATTAATACTTTTTTCTTTTTTTCCAGATAGATTTAGAAAATTTTCGAAAACTACAAACATTTTTAAAACTATTTTTTTAAAAAAGAAATGAATAAATATTTTTTCAGTGAGTATGGTAAGTCAATAATAATAATTGTAGTCTCTCAAGGACAATGTAATGTGATAAATGATTTTTAGTGTTTTTTTAAAAAAATAAAAAAAAGGTACGCGCACCGTACGCGTACGGTAAAAAAAAATAAAAAAAAGTTTTTAAAAACATTTGTAAAAAAAAGATGAAAGATAAGGTTGGCTCTTAAAAGAACCGTTGTGTTCATGCAGGGACAGAGGAAAGGAAGCATGGGAAAATCATTCAAAGCTACAAATGTGCTGATCTATTTTGTTGTTCACTAGGGAAACACTGGTCTCCCTATGGCAAATTAGACCTTTACAAAATGTGCAATGAATATCAACCTTCCGAAATCGAAGGTTCATTTCCAGAGGGCCAGCAAAAGGAGATTCTCCCCCCACAGATGAAGGGCTCACCTGACCTGCAGAAGAAGGAGTAAGCCCTGCAGATGATGGTCCAGGCTGAGCTGCTGTGGATGTACTGGCTCGTCTTTCTGAAGAGTTACCTCCAAAAAGATGACCATGTGTCCTTCCGTGTACATCTTGGAGGTGCCTCTTCATGGTGTGATTCCCAAAGGAATACTTCCTGTTAGGATTACCTCTAGAAAGTACACGCTTACACAGACAGCAAGTAACTAAGGGTGCATTCACCTTTTGCTGGCCTTCTGGAAAAGTAAAATAATCCCAAACATAAGAAGGCTTTTGTTTCCTCGATCTCTGCCTCAAGACAGTGCTGCTGGTGCTAGGCTCACTCTCAGAAGAGCTCTGCTGTTCTGCCATCGTATCCCAAAGACAAACCAGCTCCTTCTCCCAAGGGATCACAAGCAGAAATGAGGGGAATGGGTGTGGTGTAGGAGAGTTCTAGAACTGAAAGTAGTTTCAACCAATCAAAAGTTGTGTTTCATGATCACATGACCTACCGTACGCTTACGGTACGCTTACGGTACGCTTACGGCAAAAGTACGCGTGCGCGTAAAAAAGACACTCGCTTGCGCGCATGCGCATAACAGTCACTCCCGGCACTTCCGCGTAACGTGCGCGTGTGGCGTAAGCGCGCACGCGTCCCACGCGCAGTACGCGCGGCTACGCAAATTGCGTAACTATACGCAAGCAGCGTAGATAGATTACGGACGTTGCGTAAACCGTACGCTTACCGTGAGCTTACGGTACGCGTACTAAAAAAAAAAAAAAAAAAAAAAAAGAAATCTGGAAATAAATTTTACGTTTATTTTAAAAAATATATTAAAAAAAAAATATTTAAGGATTTTAAAAATTTAAGCATAGTCTTTATAAAAGGAAAGAAAATTAAATTAAAAATATGTTTGAAAAAAATGAAGAATAAAAAAAAAAAATAGCATTTAAAAAACCTTGCAAATTCACTGAAAAAACCATGGGTTTCACACACGTTATAGTTAGGAATTAGCATTTAAAAAACCTTGCAAATTCACTGAAAAAACCATGGGTTTCACACACGTTATAGTTAGGAATTAGCATTTAAAAAACCTTAGAAATTCACTGAAAAAACCATAGGTTTCACACACGTTATAGTTAGGAATTAGCATTTAAAAAACCATAGAAATTCAGTGAAAAAACCATAGGTTTCACACATGTTATAGTTAGCTGGACATTTTACTCGTAAAAAACAAATGAAATTGCCCCGTTATAGTTAGTTCAGCTAACTATAACTCGCGCGCCCGCAATGCACTGCTGATGACGTCACATATTACATCACTCATGACATGGTCAGTGACATCACTCATGACATCACTGATGACATCTCAAATGACATCACTGATGACATCACTGATGACATCATCCTTGTGATAGAGTGGCAGACCTCCTCTCACCTTAATATAAGCTTTGATACACACATTCAAAAATAGAGACTAAAATTTTCAAAACAATGGACATACCAATACCAGTTACAACAACCTCTTCAGTAATTCTAAGATCCACATACACATCCACTCATTCACCAACAGTCCTATACAGTCACTCATACATGTACTCACTCATCATATGTACTCATACACCTATACATCCTGTTACATAATGCCACTCATCCATAGAGTTACTCACACACATAGTCACTCATGCTAATAAAGAATCAAACATACATTCACCTGCATATACAGTTATACACACACCACCACACTTACTTCTACGGAAACTTACACATACTTAGTCTTTTAAACAATCACTTATAGAAACACATACTTATTCATACAGGAACTCTTTCAATCTCTCCCTCTCACATATACTCACATATATACACCAATAGTCACATATACTAGTTTAAAACATATGTAGTTACTCCTGAAGACACTATTGAGACAGTCATTCACTCACTAACACACCCATACACACACTCATCCACCCATACAGTCCTGCACACATGCTGTCTTCAACACATACAAACAGTGAGTCACTCATTCATGCACCTATGCACTACGTAATACCCCCCACCGAACCATACAGACACTCAGACTGATACTCAAAAAAACAACTAATAACCTATATAGACACCCATGTAGCTACTCACCAACCCATGCAGCCACTTATACACAAAGTGAGAGATACACTTAATCAGTCAGTTACACAATCAATTTTTCAAAAACAAATCATCCATTTAGACACTTATATACCCATTTATTCTTCCATCGACCTTGAGATATACATATATAAAACATATGTAATTTTCAGAAAAACACACATTCACTGGATGATGTCATCAGTGATGTCATTTGAGATGTCATCAGTGAAGTGGAACAGCAGCATTTTAAATTGAAAAACGAACTTGCACTCTGAGGCCCATTGGAGGGCTGAAAATCTGCAACAACCTGAGAGACACAGCACCCATTTGGGCAGGTATTTTTTGGCACACACTACAGATCCCAGAAGGCAAAGCTCATTAGAGGGCAGGGAATTAATTATTCAAAGGTGTGTCAGCTTGTGAAACTCAGTGTTGAGCCTTTGAGAAAGGAGCAAGGAGCTCTGAAATGCATCAGGATGAAACTTTATTGGAATGCAGGTTGCAGTTTTTGTTGAAATAAAGGCTTTCACAAGCAAGCTGCTGTTCGAGTGCATCCTTGCTCTAGGGGCAACTTGTGGAACTGTGTTTATCTCGGCAGCCCAGCCGTGGAGGATTGCACCACCCTGACATTTAAGGGGGCCACGAGGTTGGAATCATGCCAGAACCTTAAAGTGGAACAGCAGCATTTTAAATTGAAAAACGAACTTGCACTCTGAGGCCCATTGGAGGGCTGAAAATCTGCAACAACCTGAGAGACACAGCACCCATTTGGGCAGGTATTTTTTGGCACACACTACAGATCCCAGAAGGCAAAGCTCATTAGAGGGCGGGGAATTAATTATTCAAAGGTGTGTCAGCTTGTGAAACTCAGTGTTGAGCCTTTGAGAAAGGAGCAAGGAGCTCTGAAATGCATCAGGCTGAAACTTTATTGGAATGCAGGTTGCAGTTTTTGTTGAAATAAAGGCTTTCACAAGCAAGCTGCTGTTCGAGTGCATCCTTGCTCTAGGGGCAACTTGTGGAACTGTGTTTATCTCGGCAGCCCAGCCGTGGAGGATTGCACCACCCTGACATTTAAGGGGGCCACGAGGTTGGAATCATGCCAGAACCTTAAAGTGGAACAGCAGCATTTTAAATTGAAAAACGAACTTGCACTCTGAGGCCCATTGGAGGGCTGAAAATCTGCAACAACCTGAGAGACACAGCACCCATTTGGGCAGGTATTTTTTGGCACACACTACAGATCCCAGAAGGCAAAGCTCATTAGAGGGCGGGGAATTAATTATTCAAAGGTGTGTCAGCTTGTGAAACTCAGTGTTGAGCCTTTGAGAAAGGACCAAGGAGCTCTGAAATGCATCAGGCTGAAACTTTATTGGAATGCAGGTTGCAGTTTTTGTTGAAATAAAGGCTTTCACAAGCAAGCTGCTGTTCGAGTGCATCCTTGCTCTAGGGGCAACTTGTGGAACTGTGTTTATCTCGGCAGCCCAGCCGTGGAGGATTGCACCACCCTGACATTTAAGGGGGCCACGAGGTTGGAATCATGCCAGAACCTTAAAGTGGAACAGCAGCATTTTAAATTGAAAAACGAACTTGCACTCTGAGGCCCATTGGAGGGCTGAAAATCTGCAACAACCTGAGAGACACAGCACCCATTTGGGCAGGTATTTTTTGGCACACACTACAGATCCCAGAAGGCAAAGCTCATTAGAGGGCGGGGAATTAATTATTCAAAGGTGTGTCAGCTTGTGAAACTCAGTGTTGAGCCTTTGAGAAAGGAGCAAGGAGCTCTGAAATGCATCAGGCTGAAACTTTATTGGAATGCAGGTTGCAG
Source organism: Triturus cristatus (assembly GCF_964204655.1). Lineage (NCBI taxonomy): Eukaryota > Metazoa > Chordata > Amphibia > Caudata > Salamandridae > Triturus > Triturus cristatus. Next base: position 834,771,267 of record NC_140588.1, on the reverse strand, counting down.
TTTTTGTTGAAATAAAGGCTTTCACAAGCAAGCTGCTGTTCGAGTGCATCCTTGCTCTAGGGGCAACTTGTGGAACTGTGTTTATCTCGGCAGCCCAGCCGTGGAGGATTGCACCACCCTGACATTTAAGGGGGCCACGAGGTTGGAATCATGCCAGAACCTTAAAGTGGAACAGCAGCATTTTAAATTGAAAAACGAACTTGCACTCTGAGGCCCATTGGAGGGCTGAAAATCTGCAACAACCTGAGAGACACAGCACCCATTTGGGCAGGTATTTTTTGGCACACACTACAGATCCCAGAAGGCAAAGCTCATTAGAGGGCGGGGAATTAATTATTCAAAGGTGTGTCAGCTTGTGAAACTCAGTGTTGAGCCTTTGAGAAAGGAGCAAGGAGCTCTGAAATGCATCAGGCTGAAACTTTATTGGAATGCAGGTTGCAGTTTTTGTTGAAATAAAGGCTTTCACAAGCAAGCTGCTGTTCGAGTGCATCCTTGCTCTAGGGGCAACTTGTGGAACTGTGTTTATCTCGGCAGCCCAGCCGTGGAGGATTGCACCACCCTGACATTTAAGGGGGCCACGAGGTTGGAATCATGCCAGAACCTTAAAGTGGAACAGCAGCATTTTAAATTGAAAAACGAACTTGCACTCTGAGGCCCATTGGAGGGCTGAAAATCTGCAACAACCTGAGAGACACAGCACCCATTTGGGCAGGTATTTTTTGGCACACACTACAGATCCCAGAAGGCAAAGCTCATTAGAGGGCGGGGAATTAATTATTCAAAGGTGTGTCAGCTTGTGAAACTCAGTGTTGAGCCTTTGAGAAAGGAGCAAGGAGCTCTGAAATGCATCAGGCTGAAACTTTATTGGAATGCAGGTTGCAGTTTTTGTTGAAATAAAGGCTTTCACAAGCAAGCTGCTGTTCGAGTGCATCCTTGCTCTAGGGGCAACTTGTGGAACTGTGTTTATCTCGGCAGCCCAGCCGTGGAGGATTGCACCACCCTGACATTTAAGGGGGCCACGAGGTTGGAATCATGCCAGAACCTTAAAGTGGAACAGCAGCATTTTAAATTGAAAAACGAACTTGCACTCTGAGGCCCATTGGAGGGCTGAAAATCTGCAACAACCTGAGAGACACAGCACCCATTTGGGCAGGTATTTTTTGGCACACACTACAGATCCCAGAAGGCAAAGCTCATTAGAGGGCGGGGAATTAATTATTCAAAGGTGTGTCAGCTTGTGAAACTCAGTGTTGAGCCTTTGAGAAAGGAGCAAGGAGCTCTGAAATGCATCAGGCTGAAACTTTATTGGAATGCAGGTTGCAGTTTTTGTTGAAATAAAGGCTTTCACAAGCAAGCTGCTGTTCGATTGCATCCTTGCTCTAGGGGCAACTTGTGGAACTGTGTTTATCTCGGCAGCCCAGCCATGGAGGATTGCACCACCCTGACATTTAAGGGGGCCACGAGGTTGGAATCATGCCAGAACCTTAAAGTGGAACAGCAGCATTTTAAATTGAAAAACGAACTTGCACTCTGAGGCCCATTGGAGGGCTGAAAATCTGCAACAACCTGAGAGACACAGCACCCATTTGGGCAGGTATTTTTTGGCACACACTACAGATCCCAGAAGGCAAAGCTCATTAGAGGGCGGGGAATTAATTATTCAAAGGTGTGTCAGCTTGTGAAACTCAGTGTTGAGCCTTTGAGAAAGGAGCAAGGAGCTCTGAAATGCATCAGGCTGAAACTTTATTGGAATGCAGGTTGCAGTTTTTGTTGAAATAAAGGCTTTCACAAGCAAGCTGCTGTTCGAGTGCATCCTTGCTCTAGGGGCAACTTGTGGAACTGTGTTTATCTCGGCAGCCCAGCCGTGGAGGATTGCACCACCCTGACATTTAAGGGGGCCACGAGGTTGGAATCATGCCAGAACCTTAAAGTGGAACAGCAGCATTTTAAATTGAAAAACGAACTTGCACTCTGAGGCCCATTGGAGGGCTGAAAATCTGCAACAACCTGAGAGACACAGCACCCATTTGGGCAGGTATTTTTTGGCACACACTACAGATCCCAGAAGGCAAAGCTCATTAGAGGGCGGGGAATTAATTATTCAAAGGTGTGTCAGCTTGTGAAACTCAGTGTTGAGCCTTTGAGAAAGGAGCAAGGAGCTCTGAAATGCATCAGGCTGAAACTTTATTGGAATGCAGGTTGCAGTTTTTGTTGAAATAAAGGCTTTCACAAGCAAGCTGCTGTTCGAGTGCATCCTTGCTCTAGGGGCAACTTGTGGAACTGTGTTTATCTCGGCAGCCCAGCCGTGGAGGATTGCACCACCCTGACATTTAAGGGGGCCACGAGGTTGGAATCATGCCAGAACCTTAAAGTGGAACAGCAGCATTTTAAATTGAAAAACGAACTTGCACTCTGAGGCCCATTGGAGGGCTGAAAATCTGCAACAACCTGAGAGACACAGCACCCATTTGGGCAGGTATTTTTTGGCACACACTACAGATCCCAGAAGGCAAAGCTCATTAGAGGGCGGGGAATTAATTATTCAAAGGTGTGTCAGCTTGTGAAACTCAGTGTTGAGCCTTTGAGAAAGGAGCAAGGAGCTCTGAAATGCATCAGGCTGAAACTTTATTGGAATGCAGGTTGCAGTTTTTGTTGAAATAAAGGCTTTCACAAGCAAGCTGCTGTTCGAGTGCATCCTTGCTCTAGGGGCAACTTGTGGAACTGTGTTTATCTCGGCAGCCCAGCCGTGGAGGATTGCACCACCCTGACATTTAAGGGGGCCACGAGGTTGGAATCATGCCAGAACCTTAAAGTGGAACAGCAGCATTTTAAATTGAAAAACGAACTTGGAGGATTGCACCACCCTGACATTTAAGGGGGCCACGAGGTTGGAATCATGCCAGAACCTTAAAGTGGAACAGCAGCATTTTAAATTGAAAACGAACTTGCACTCTGAGGCCCATTGGAGGGCTGAAAATCTGCAACAACCTGAGAGACACAGCACCCATTTGGGCAGGTATTTTTTGGCACACACTACAGATCCCAGAAGGCAAAGCTCATTAGAGGGCGGGGAATTAATTATTCAAAGGTGTGTCAGCTTGTGAAACTCAGTGTTGAGCCTTTGAGAAAGGAGCAAGGAGCTCTGAAATGCATCAGGCTGAAACTTTATTGGAATGCAGGTTGCAGTTTTTGTTGAAATAAAGGCTTTCACAAGCAAGCTGCTGTTCGATTGCATCCTTGCTCTAGGGGCAACTTGTGGAACTGTGTTTATCTCGGCAGCCCAGCCGTGGAGGATTGCACCACCCTGACATTTAAGGGGGCCACGAGGTTGGAATCATGCCAGAACCTTAAAGTGGAACAGCAGCATTTTAAATTGAAAAACGAACTTGCACTCTGAGGCCCATTGGAGGGCTGAAAATCTGCAACAACCTGAGAGACACAGCACCCATTTGGGCAGGTATTTTTTGGCACACACTACAGATCCCAGAAGGCGAAGCTCATTAGAGGGCGGGGAATTAATTATTCAAAGGTGTGTCAGCTTGTGAAACTCAGTGTTGAGCCTTTGAGAAAGGAGCAAGGAGCTCTGAAATGCATCAGGCTGAAACTTTATTGGAATGCAGGTTGCAGTTTTTGTTGAAATAAAGGCTTTCACAAGCAAGCTGCTGTTCGAGTGCATCCTTGCTCTAGGGGCAACTTGTGGAACTGTGTTTATCTCGGCAGCCCAGCCGTGGAGGATTGCACCACCCTGACATTTAAGGGGGCCACGAGGTTGGAATCATGCCAGAACCTTAAAGTGGAACAGCAGCATTTTAAATTGAAAAACGAACTTGCACTCTGAGGCCCATTGGAGGGCTGAAAATCTGCAACAACCTGAGAGACACAGCACCCATTTGGGCAGGTATTTTTTGGCACACACTACAGATCCCAGAAGGCAAAGCTCATTAGAGGGCGGGGAATTAATTATTCAAAGGTGTGTCAGCTTGTGAAACTCAGTGTTGAGCCTTTGAGAAAGGAGCAAGGAGCTCTGAAATGCATCAGGCTGAAACTTTATTGGAATGCAGGTTGCAGTTTTTGTTGAAATAAAGGCTTTCACAAGCAAGCTGCTGTTCGAGTGCATCCTTGCTCTAGGGGCAACTTGTGGAACTGTGTTTATCTCGGCAGCCCAGCCGTGGAGGATTGCACCACCCTGACATTTAAGGGGGCCACGAGGTTGGAATCATGCCAGAACCTTAAAGTGGAACAGCAGCATTTTAAATTGAAAAACGAACTTGCACTCTGAGGCCCATTGGAGGGCTGAAAATCTGCAACAACCTGAGAGACACAGCACCCATTTGGGCAGGTATTTTTTGGCACACACTACAGATCCCAGAAGGCAAAGCTCATTAGAGGGCGGGGAATTAATTATTCAAAGGTGTGTCAGCTTGTGAAACTCAGTGTTGAGCCTTTGAGAAAGGAGCAAGGAGCTCTGAAATGCATCAGGCTGAAACTTTATTGGAATGCAGGTTGCAGTTTTTGTTGAAATAAAGGCTTTCACAAGCAAGCTGCTGTTCGAGTGCATCCTTGCTCTAGGGGCAACTTGTGGAACTGTGTTTATCTCGGCAGCCCAGCCGTGGAGGATTGCACCACCCTGACATTTAAGGGGGCCACGAGGTTGGAATCATGCCAGAACCTTAAAGTGGAACAGCAGCATTTTAAATTGAAAAACGAACTTGCACTCTGAGGCCCATTGGAGGGCTGAAAATCTGCAACAACCTGAGAGACACAGCACCCATTTGGGCAGGTATTTTTTGGCACACACTACAGATCCCAGAAGGCAAAGCTCATTAGAGGGCGGGGAATTAATTATTCAAAGGTGTGTCAGCTTGTGAAACTCAGTGTTGAGCCTTTGAGAAAGGAGCAAGGAGCTCTGAAATGCATCAGGCTGAAACTTTATTGGAATGCAGGTTGCAGTTTTTGTTGAAATAAAGGCTTTCACAAGCAAGCTGCTGTTCGAGTGCATCCTTGCTCTAGGGGCAACTTGTGGAACTGTGTTTATCTCGGCAGCCCAGCCGTGGAGGATTGCACCACCCTGACATTTAAGGGGGCCACGAGGTTGGAATCATGCCAGAACCTTAAAGTGGAACAGCAGCATTTTAAATTGAAAAACGAACTTGCACTCTGAGGCCCATTGGAGGGCTGAAAATCTGCAACAACCTGAGAGACACAGCACCCATTTGGGCAGGTATTTTTTGGCACACACTACAGATCCCAGAAGGCAAAGCTCATTAGAGGGCGGGGAATTAATTATTCAAAGGTGTGTCAGCTTGTGAAACTCAGTGTTGAGCCTTTGAGAAAGGAGCAAGGAGCTCTGAAATGCATCAGGCTGAAACTTTATTGGAATGCAGGTTGCAGTTTTTGTTGAAATAAAGGCTTTCACAAGCAAGCTGCTGTTCGAGTGCATCCTTGCTCTAGGGGCAACTTGTGGAACTGTGTTTATCTCGGCAGCCCAGCCGTGGAGGATTGCACCACCCTGACATTTAAGGGGGCCACGAGGTTGGAATCATGCCAGAACCTTAAAGTGGAACAGCAGCATTTTAAATTGAAAAACGAACTTGCACTCTGAGGCCCATTGGAGGGCTGAAAATCTGCAACAACCTGGGAGACACAGCACCCATTTGGGCAGGTATTTTTTGGCACACACTACAGATCCCAGAAGGCAAAGCTCATTAGAGGGCGGGGAATTAATTATTCAAAGGTGTGTCAGCTTGTGAAACTCAGTGTTGAACCTTTGAGAAAGGAGCAAGGAGCTCTGAAATGCATCAGGCTGAAACTTTATTGGAATGCAGGTTGCAGTTTTTGTTGAAATAAAGGCTTTCACAAGCAAGCTGCTGTTCGAGTGCATCCTTGCTCTAGGGGCAACTTGTGGAACTGTGTTTATCTCGGCAGCCCAGCCGTGGAGGATGTCACCACCCTGACATTTAAGGGGGCCACGAGGTTGGAATCATGCCAGAACCTTAAAGTGGAACAGCAGCATTTTAAATTGAAAAACGAACTTGTACTCTGAGGCCCATTGGAGGGCTGAAAATCTGCAACAACCTGAGAGACACAGCACCCATTTGGGCAGGTATTTTTTGGCACACACTACAGATCCCAGAAGGCAAAGCTCATTAGAGGGCGGGGAATTAATTATTCAAAGGTGTGTCAGCTTGTGAAACTCAGTGTTGAGCCTTTGAGAAAGGAGCAAGGAGCTCTGAAATGCATCAGGCTGAAACTTTATTGGAATGCAGGTTGCAGTTTTTGTTGAAATAAAGGCTTTCACAAGCAAGCTGCTGTTCGAGTGCATCCTTGCTCTAGGGGCAACTTGTGGAACTATATATATATATATATATATATATATATATATATATATATATATATATATATATATATATATATTCACTGAAAAAACCATAGGTTTCAGGGGCGTTATAGTTAGCTGCACTTTTCACTCGTACAAAACCATTGAAATTCCCCCGTTATAGTTAGTTCAGCTAACTATAACTTGCGCGCCCGCAATGCACTGCTGATGACGTCACATATTACATCACTCATGACATGGTCAATGACATCACTCATGACCTCAGTGATGACATCTCAAATGACATCACTGATGATATCACTGATGACATAATCCAGTGAATGTGTGTTTTTCTAAAAATTACATATGTTTTATATATGTATATCTCAAGGTCGATGGAAGAATAAATGGGTATATAAGTGTCTAAATGGATGATTTGTTTTTGAAAAATTGATTGTGTAACTGACTGATTAAGTGTATCATAGTGAATACATGGCTTAGTGAGTAATGTTTAAATATTTAAATATCTGTATCAGTCTCTCACTTTGTGTATAAGTGGCTGCATGGGTTGGTGAGTAGCTATATGGGTGTCTATATAGGTTATTAGTTGGTTTTTTGAGTATCAGTCTGAGTGTCTGCATGGTTCGGTGGGGGGTATTACGTAGTGCATAGGTGCATGAATGAGTGACTCACTGTTTGTATTTGTTGAAGACAGCATGTGTGCAGGACTCTATGGGTGGATGAGTGTGTGTATGGGTGTGTTAGTGAGTGAATGACTGTCTCAATAGTGTCTTTATGAGTAACTACATATGTTTTAAACTAGTATATGTGACTATTGGTGTATATAAGTGAGTATATGTGAGAGTGAGAGATTGAAAGAGTTCCTGTATGAATAAGTATGTGTTTCTTTAAGTGATTGTTTAAAAGACTAAGTATGTGTAAGTTTCCGTAGAAGTAAGTGTGGTGGTGTGTGTATAACTGTATATGCAAGTAAATGTATGGTTGATTCTTTATTAGCATGAGTGACTATGTGTGTGAGTAACTCTATGGATGAGTGGCATTGTGTAACAGGATGTATAGGTGTATAAGTACATATGATGAGTGAGTACATGTATGAGCGACTGTATAGGACTGTTGGTGAATGAGTGGATGTGTATGTGGATCTTAGAATTACTGAAGAGGTTGTTGTAACTGGTATTGGTACGTCCATTGTTTTGAAAATTTTAGTCTCTATTTTTGAATGTGTGTATCAAAGGTTATATTAGGGTGAGAGGAGGTCTGCCACTCTATCACAAGGATGATGTCATCAGTGATGTCATTTAAGATGTCATCAGTGATGTCATGAGTGATGTCACTGACCATATCATGAGTGATGTAATATGTGACGTCATCAGCAGTGCATTGCGGGCGCGCGAGTTATAGTTAGCTGAACTAACTATAACGGGGGAATTTCAATGGTTTTGTACAAGTGAAAAGTCCAGCTAACTATAACACCCCTGAAACCTATGGTTTTTTCAGTGAATTTCTGAGGTTTTTTAAATGCTAATTCCTAACTATAACGTGCCTGAAACCTATGTTTTTTTCTGTGAATTTCAAAGGTTTTTTAAATGCTAATTTCTAACTATGCCTACAGAGATAGGACATGTGAAGAAAGAAGAAAAAATGCACAGAAAGAAAGCAACAGAAGTCCTCAAAGACGAAGAAAAGTGCATGAAGAAGGATAACGTGCAGAAAGAACAAAAAGAAGAGCAGAAAGAAGCCTTGTTGCAAAATCATCCTGTACCCTCAACTTTTTCAGACGGATACTGGTGGTAACTGAGTCTGACTAACCAGTCCTAGAGCCAGTGCTATGTTGAAAGACACTTAGAATACAGTGAAAACACCCACATACACTAGGGAACATTATGCGTTGGGGTCCCCCTGTGATTAGCATGACCTCCTCTGTAAGCCCCTAGTATATAATAGGGCAGGGGGATTAAAACTACCTCTTAAAACAGGCCACAGGGCATTTTTGCACACGTTAACTCAGGCCCCGTCCCCTCCCTTCACCACTGTGTAAACACGCCCTGTGTCCGTTTTTAGTTGGGACATTAAGTTCATTTGAATCCTGAGGGTCCCTAGGGTCCAACTAGCCCACTAGGTACCTCCAGTAAGTGCCACAGAGCTGCGTTGCAGAGAGGTGTAAAAAGTGGCACGGCCTGGACCACCTCTCTGCAATGCAGCTCAGTGGCGCTTACTGGAAGCACTTGGTGGGCTAGTTAGCCCCCAGGGGCCCTCAGTATTGAAGGGAAATTATATCCCCAATTTAAAACGTGCCATAGTCCCCTTGAATCCTAAGGGTCCCTAGGGTCAAACTAGACCACTAGGTACCTCCAGTAAGCGCCACAGAGCTGTGTTGCAGAGAGGTGTAAAAAGGGGCTTGGCCTCAGAACACCTGTCTGCAGCGCAGCTTCCTGGCGCATACTGGAGATGCCTGTTGGGCTAGTTGGCCCTCAGGGACCCTCAGTATTGAAGAGGAATTAATTCCCCAACTTACAATTCGCCAGGGGGCGCGTTTGCAGAGTGCTGCAAGGAGGGGGCGTGGCCTCCGGCACAATGCCAGTCTTTTATTTATTTTAATTTTTTAAGAAGGGGGGCTGTGTGATTCCCCTTTTTATTCTAATTTATTGGCCCTGATGACCCCATCCCTTAGGGCCTGTCTCCTAATTATATTTTTTTGACCCCAATCCCCAGGGCCGGCCACTGTTTTTTATTATTTTAAAAAAATATATATTTATAGACACACCTAGGACATGCTGGACAAACCATACGTACCTATCACCATGACGATTTGCGTGATATTCATTAAAAGGCGACTATGCATACAATGAATCCACGTGGAATGTATTTACACCACTAGTGAAGCTCTGACATGTCTGATGCCCTACCGTGCCTAATCCCGGTAGACACCCTTGTAGTTTATTTATACAAACATGGGTAGCTATTGACGAGCACATTTAATACACATGCACACCAAGCCATTCAAAGGGGATTTGACAAAAATTCAACCAAAACTATGCAAGAAACCCCCCTCACGGTTAATAAAACACACATCCACTGCCGGATGTGTAATACTTTTTATTTTACTCTCTGAAAAGGGGACGAACATCACTTGAGAGTCACAGCGCGCTCCTGGAAGAGCCCAATGCTGTGTTACACCCACCATTGCCTGCTGAGTGCCACAAACCTCTGTGTTGTATTCCACTAGCTAGTGCATATGCTATGACACTCTCTAGCCCATGTGCTCTGTAACACCACCCCGTGAATATGTCATGCCACACTTGTCTTCGCACGGGTTATATTGCCCCATCTAACATGCCTTCCTCGATGCCTATGTTATAACACACAGTGCTATGCCATACATATTACAATCTGAGATCCATATCTTTGTCACAGTGCATATGCAACGTTACACTCCCCAGCACATATTTTATATTACAACTTTAGAGACTAGTTAGGTTATACAACACTGCCCTGTGCATATTACACTCCAAGGCGCATATCGCATAGCACGCGCTAGTGCCTAAGCTATCTCGCGCTCTCCAATGAATCTGTAATTCCGCACAATGTATTGCATATTATATTTCACGCCCAGTTCATCTTATATCACACTTTTTGGTGCATAGTTTATACCATACACTATATCTAGTTTTCATTTCCAATCGTGCTCTCAGGACTATGTTCTATATAACACTGTGTTCACCTACCATTTTCACGGGCATTACATTTTGCGATACGGGGTGGAGGGTCAGGGGGTGTTTCTGCCAAGTGAGCCCGGAGTCACAGTCACAAACGTCCTCTTCTTCCTGAATAAAAGTGAGAATATGCTGCATACTTGTTCATATTTTAAGTAGTTCACACAGACACACGTTTTAAAAACAATAAAGTTCCTAATACCTGCCTTCTCTGAACAGTTAGCTTGCTGTCCCATCCCCCTCCTCCCTATCCTCTGTTGTGTGAATCCGTGGACTAGCCTCCTCCCTCCTGCCATGCATGGTCTGATGTGCTGCCACTGCCCTCAATTTAGTATGATGTACCAGTCCACTCCTCCTGCCCTCCATTGCCCAATTCTATGCCCCATCATTGACCTCCTGCTTAAACTCTGTGCTTAGCTTGCTGCCCCTATTCTCCTTCCCCCTGTCCTCCGATGTCTTTGTGCATGCCCCTGCTCCATCCTTTTTGCCCACCATGTTCCATGGACCTGCCACTCCTATCTACTCTGAGTGTTCTGTTGAGCTGCCACTCCCTTCCCACCTGCCTAGCATTGTCAGATGACTGTAACCTGTCCCTGCCACCTCCACCCTGCCTGTCCACATGCCATGCCCCTATCCTCTTCCTCCTGTCCTACATGCCATGCCCTCCCTGGTCTGTTGTGCTGCAACTGCTCCTCCTGCCTGCCATGTGTGGTCTGTTGTGAGGCCCCTTCCCCTAAACTTTCTTGTCTGTGCACAGGTCCTGACCCTCCCTTCTATCCTCCATCGTCCTTTGTGCATGCCCCTGCACCCTCCTTCTTGCCCATCATAGCCATTGTGCTGCCACTAACCCTCCCACTTGCCATGCATGGTCTTCTGTGCTGCCATGGCCCCTCCCACCTTCCCTGTGTGGTCAGTTAGCTGCCCCTGACCCCCTCCCACCTTCCCTCCATGGTCTGTGTGTATGCCATCACAGTATCAGTGTTGCTCTTCATGGTGTGTCTTGCTTCTAGTGCCCATCCTGCCTGACCTCCATGGCTATCTTGCTGCTCCTGCCCTGCCCCTTGCCCCCAGCCCTCTGTTTACATGTGCAGACCCCTACTCCCTCCCTCCTGGCTTGTCTGTTCCATTGTAATGCCCCTGATCCATCCCTCCTGCCCTTTATGGTCTGTTATGCTGCAGCTTTCTCTCCTGTCTGTCCATTATGGTCAGCTAGCTACCATTGCCTCTTGCCCCTCTGTTCTCTGTTGTCCATGTGCATGGTCCTGTCCCCTCCCTCTTGCTTTCTATGGATTATTGTGCTGCACTCCCATCCCGCATGCCCTGTGTGGTGTATTGTGCTGCTGCAAACCCTGATGCCTGCCCTACAGGGTCAGTTTGGTGCACCTCTCCATGTCCCTCCTGTCCTCTGTTATCCAAGTCCATGTCCCTACCCCATTTCCTTCCATGATCCAATGTACCATACTTGCGAACATTTTGAACTTGGTAAGAGGGAGATTTTGAAAAAAAACTGGGGTATTGATTTTCCCCTTTGAGTTACATTGAAAAAGAGGAGATTGTAGACAGGAGACAGATCAAATAAAGCCCATTGGAGCTTAAAAACATTGGACGTTTTCCTGGCTGAATCGGGTCTGTTGGCATGTATGGTTGTACTACCATTGCCTCTTCCTTCTGCCCACAATGGTCTATTACATTGCCACAGCCTCTCTTGCAAGTCCTGTATTGTTGGTTTGTTGCCCCTTTCCACTGCCCTCCATAGTCTGTTGTGCTGCCACGGCCCTTCCTGCCTGCTCAGTGTGGTTAAATTGTTGCCTTTGCACCCTCCTACCTGCCTTCAATTTTCAGAGTCCGTGCCCCTGGCCTCTGCCTCTCAACAGTATCCTAATGAACAACTAGATTGCTAACATTCTATATTTATTACAAAAGTGTGGAACGCCTGACGTCATCTTGATGTAATCAAAACTGTAATACCTAGAGCATTTCCTTTAGAAATTACATATATGAGAGGGTCTTATTGGCATCAAAATTATGGTTAGTGCTCTAAAAGACTGAAATAAGGACATATTTTCTGAGTTTTCAAATAGCGACAAAGCACTTTTAAATTATTTGTTATCTTTATGTTTTTTTATCCAGTTGACCACTAGATTAAATGGTGCACTTAGGGGAGAGGATGTGCTGTTACGTCCAGAACTGCAGACTTTGCAACTGGGGAACCAGGTTGGAGTTTCTGCTTCAGCTCAACAATCTGTGATTCTGGTCAAATCACTTAGTCTCCCCATGTCTACAACCAAAATGAATTTGTTCTTGTGTGATTTAACCAATGCTCATGTAAAGCACTCCAATACCTGACAAGTCTGCACTATATAACACTGCAAAAACACAAAATAATAAGTGTTTTGCATACTTCTGTCATTGGGCTATATTTGGGCTACATCTGGGTGATATTTGTGCTGCATTTGGGCTCTTTTGTCTCCAGTGGCCATCTTGGGAGATTTATTTGTTATGAAGTTTCCTAATTTCCTCATGTACTGCAGTCTCCACAGTAGGAAATGCTTTCAGTTTTTTACTTTGATTCCATCATGAAGGTATTCAGATATGTCACACATTTGCCATACATTCTGAATGTTAGCACTCTAGTTGCTCATTAGATCACTGTAGTAAAGCTACTGCTCACCAGGGAAAACTGCTGCTGGTATTGAAAGTCCATGTTTCAGTCTGCATGTCAGAATTTTTTAATGAAATAGAAGAGGATTTGAGAAGTCACTCAAAATGTGCCCTCATTTTTCTTTCTGCAGCACTAATCATACTTTTTATGGAAAAATGAACCCCCTCATTTTGTTCCTTTTTAAATTAAATGTTTTAAGAGTTACCACTTTAATCCAAGCAAGATGGCTTCAGGTGTGCCATATGTTTATCATAAGTAGGACTGTTAGCGCTCTAGTTGTTCTTTGGAACACTCTGGGAAGCTGCAGTAGAACACAAAGGAATCAACTGACAGTCTCTGCCCTTGTTGGATGTACATGTTTTACTGAGAATGTCAGACTTCATTCTCACATGACTGAGAAAGTTAATGTGAATTTACAGAAAATAAGGTCTCAGTTTAGCTTATAGATCACCTTCCAAACCTCTGTGGGAAAAGCAAGAGAAAATATTTTTCTCTCAATCATGATATCCCAGCAGAAGGCTTTTTCACATGGTGAAATCACCTTAGAACATACCACAATTCCTAAAATGAGTATGGTACCATCAACACATGATTTATAATGTAACTAAAGTCTTAAAACCTTCTATTAACTGCAATGCTTTTTAATGAGGTGCTATCATGTATATTGGTCCCAAGATGGCTGCCAACACTTCTTGGATGAAGTGCTGACAGCCAATCAAATCTCAGGATGAGATGTGTGGTTAGGCTCCACCCACATATTTATATGATTTTACGTTTGATTTTCTCAGGAACTACTGAACAGATTGACACCAGACCTGCAAAAGGCACTTCCCTGACCTGAGGACTACCTCTCTGCCGAATTTCAAGTAATTCTGTTCAGCCGTTCGGGATGTACCTTGGACTAAAGGTCCCTATGGAAAATTGCATGGGGAAAACGCGTTTTGGGACCCCCCTTTTTTCTCAGCCCCCGCTTGATGAATCCCCCCGAGACTTTCAGGGTAGGAGCGGAGCGGAGCGGAGCGGAGCGGAGCGGAGCGCCCCACCTATTTTGAAAATTTCGCGAGGATTCGTCAACCGGCGCCAATGTTATTCCAAATAGAATGTTGCAGATTTCCTATGGAAACACGGTCCTAACTATAACTATCTACTGGCGACCGCCAGTAGATAATATATATATATATATATATATATATATAAAACATATTTAAACTTTGCAGAAATACACAGTCACTGGATGATGTCATCAGAGATGTCATCAGTGATGTCACTGACCATGTCATGAATGATGTACTATGTGACATCATCAGCAGTGCATTGCAGAGGCACGAGTTATAATTAGCTCAACTAACTGTAAAGGCTGAATGTCTCTGGTTTTGTGCGAGTGAAATGTCCAACTAACTATAACATCCCTGAAACCTTTGGTTTTTTCAGTAAATTTCTAAGGTTTTTTAAATACTCATTTCTAAATATAACGTCCCTGAAACCTATGTTTTTTTCTGTGAAAAATATATATATCATGTTGAAAGTCACAATAGACAGGAACAAGTCGTAATCGATCTAAAAAAATTTAATCGCAAAATTTTGAGCATTAATTTTTCTGGCATTACAAACAACCAAAGAAAAAATACAAAGGAGCTCCAATACCATCATCTCATGACGAAACTTAAAAGCAACAACGAAATAGTCATCAGAAATGCTGACAAGGGCAGCAACATGGTTTTATGGAAATGAGTGGACTACATAAATGAAGCAATGAAGCAACTGAATGATACCACTTGTTATTGCCGCAGCAACAAACAAACCTTGAATGCTATACATGGAGCCTATAATTTAAAATTGGCCGCCTGGAAAAATACAGGATTATTATCTATGGATGAATACAAGTATCTAAGGAACAACAATCCAGTGACACCGATACTGTATTTCATCCCCAAGATTCACAAAGATGCAAGCAAACCACCAGGTAGGCCGATAATATCTGCCAGAAACAGTATGTTTGAAAAGACATCAATATACATTGACTTTTTTCTCCAAAACTATGTCCAGTCATGGGAATCTATATCAGGGACACTGGGGACTTTTTGGAAAAAAAAATTGATTTCAAATGGAATGATGAATATTTACTAATCACCCTTGATGTAACCTCTCTATACACATAGATCAAACATAGAGATGGGCTTAGTGCGATACAATATTACCTTGCATGCAGAGGTCCAGAATACACCGAACATACTAACATGTTAATTAACATGATAGAAAGCTGCTTAACTAACAACATCTTTTTATTTCAAAATGCTTACTTACAGCAGGCAAGAGGAGTTGCTATGGGAGCCAGCTTCTCCCCCAGGTGTGCATGTTTGCATATGGGCTGGTGGGAGGAGTTGGTTCTCAAGCAAGAACATAGGGAGACCATGACAAAACATGGTGGAGGTTCATCGATGACCTCTTTTTAGTGCGGCATGGTACTCACAGTGAAGCAGAGATTTTTGTCACTCAAATCAACAAGAATCAACTTAATCTAAACTTCAGTGCCTGCATAAGTGATAAAACCGTTAACCTTTTAAATATGGAAGTTTGCATTGAGAAAGGAAAAATTGAAACACGACTTCATAGAAAGCCCACAGCGGGGAATGCAATTTTACATGCTAGCAGTGCCCATCCTGGGCACTTGATACAAAGTATACCATATGGGGAACTGTTGCGTTTGAAATGCATATGCAGCAATGAACAGGACCTACAGCAAGCCAAGGGGAATACATAAAACGATTTCAGGAGAGGGGACATAGTAAGAAATGTCTGGAAAATGCCCTCACTAAAAGCAACCAAGAATCCAGAGAAGCCCTTGTAAAAACTAAACCCAAAGGGATAAAGGAGACTGACACACAGGACAATTTATTTTGAAATTCAATCAGCAAGAAGGTGCTGTACGAAAAATAATTAAGAAAAATTGCCACCTGATCAGACAGGATCCTATAATTGGCCCCACAGTCCCTCGACAACCTGCGCTCACATATTGTCGAGGAAAGTCCATGAAAGATGTTTTAGTCAAGAATGACCCATGTGAATCCCTAGTCAAAAATGCATGGCTATCGCATCGTTTGGGTTTCCATAGGTGCAAAACCTGTAAGGCCTGTCAACATGGTATATCCAAAACCAGTTACAAGACGGCATTCAGTGAAAAAGAAATCACTATCAACAAAGTGCTGAATTGCAAAATGGATCATGTAATGTATGTACTGGAGTGCCCCTGCAAACTAAAGTATGTGGGCAGCACTATTTTACAAGGCCACAAACGGGTGCTACAGCACATACGAGCAATCAGAAACAATGATCCAGCATATCCAGTGGCCCACCATTTCAATGAAAAACATGGCGGAAACCCAAAGGAGCTACAGTATTATCTGGAAGACTCCATTCCAATAACAAAGAGGGGAGGTGATCGAGAAAAAGCACTCCGGAGGTTGGAGATGATCTATATTTTAAATCTCGATACCAAATACCCCAGGGGCTTAAATGCCACTGAAGAACTTCATTCTAGTCTGCATTTATAAAATAAATTGGGTCCTTACAATATTTATTAGTATTTTAAGAGGATTTATCAAAACGTTTTACATACTTACATTTTTACATATTTATACATATACACATATATTTTTATACATTTTACGTGATTTGTGTATGTACATCTATGTACCCTATGTACCAATGGGGATGTTACACTATGTAATGACTGATATTCTAATAAAACCTAAATGATCAACCCATTTCTTTCATTTCTTTCCCTCTTTCTTGTCTTTTTCTTTCAGAACAATGGGTAGCAAAGAAACAAGCATACAACATAGCTGCCTAAAACCTGCCTTGTACATAGAGGTTCTTTCTTTTTTTATTCACTTGGTTGTGTACAGTTGTAACATGATAAATAGCACTAAATAGGGTATATATATTGCTTTTTGGTTTAAAAATATAATAATAATAGGTAACAGACAACATAGGTTGGTTATAAAGTGGAAAGATGTTCCAGCTGTATCTAATCATGTAGTTGTACAGATTAGGATTGGCCAAAACAATAGGGATCCTATAGATTATGAGGTATTTAAACCAGGACCCAAGCCAATGGTAAAAATTGGACAATGCATAATTTTATACATGATAGAATTGAATTTATTTAAAACACAGCGGATATATGTATGTGTATAGTTAATCATTCAATTAATTTATTTTTTCTGTATATATTTATATATTTAATGTTTTTTTGTATACTCTTTCAACATCAATATTTATGTATTTAATTATTTATCTACATATTTATTTCCAAAATCTGCTGATTTTAGGTGAATGCATTTAAGCAGGAATCAACGTTGTCTGATTACATGAGCATAACTTTTACCTTAACTGTTATCTGGTTCCAAGGTGCACTGTCACTTTAAGGTTTTAATCACATGGTGTATAACACATAAAAACAATTAAAAGTATTTAAACAACTGTCATGGCCAATAGCGCGTCATGTGATCAAGTCCCCTGCGAGGGACGAAACGCGTCATGGCTGCTGCATTACTTGGAGAGTTCAAATAAAATGCAGCTGACGAGCCACGGTGGTCCACGCTCTATCTTTTTGCCCGAGGAAGACTGGCGGAACAGGAAGGAGTTGATTTGATTGATATATATATATATATATATATATATATATATATATATATATATATATATTCACTGAAAAAACCAAAGGTTGCAGGGGCGTTATAGTTAGGTATTGGCATTTCCCTGGTACAAAACCATAGAAATCCACTGTTATAGTTAATTCAGCTAACTATAACTTGCGTCCCCGCAATGCACTGCTGATGACGTCACATATTACATCACTCATGACATGGTCAGTGACATCACTGCTGACATCACTGATGACATCTGAAATGACATTACTGATGACATCACTGCTGACGTCATCCATGTGATAAATTAGTGTATCTTCTCACACCCTTTGATATACCCAATCAAAATTTCAGACGTCCATTCTCAAAACCATAGATACTCCAATACCTACTCATTGACTCTTAGATCTACACACACATCCACTCACTCACCTGTACAGTCACTCATACTTACAGTCACTCAGTACAGGACTATCATATGCATGTATACACCTACATAGACACTCACATACTACCAATCATCCATAGAGGTACTCTCACACCTAGTCAGTCATGCAAATAATTCATCACACTCCCATTTACTCACCTATGCAGTTATACACACACAAGTTCACTTACTCATAAAAATAGTAACACATTCTTACACTCTTATACAATCTTATACAATCACTGATACAAGCACACACTCATCCATACAGCCACTCTCACAATCACACACTCTCACATATACCCACTTATATACTCTTACACACATATAAACTGCCTTTCACATATGTACTTACTCAAACATGTACCACTGAGATATACATTCAATCACTAACACACCCATACATACACTCACCCAACCATACAGTCCATCACAGATGCACTCTTAAAACCATGCACCCATAGAATCACCCAATCACACATGTATGCACAGAGTCACACATACCCCACCCACACAAACACTCAGGCACCCATACAGATACTCAGACAACCAATCAATAACGCATAGAGACATTCATATAGCTATTCACAAAACCATGCAGCCGCTTATACACCAACAGACAGACAGATACAGACATTCACACAGTTTAATCACTAGTCTGCAGTAAAATACGTTTAATGACTCACTTATAGAGTCAGTCACGCACCTACTAAATCATCCATTCACACACTTATACACCCACTCATTCTTCCATAGGTTTTTCCCTATATATATATTAAACATATTTAAAATGTACAGAAACACACACTCACTGGATGACATCACCAGTGATGTCATCAGTGATGTCATTTCAGATGTCATCAGTGATGTCACTGACCATGTCATGAGTGATGTAATATGTGACGTCATCAGCAGTGCATTGCGGGGGTGCGAGTTGTAGTTAGCTGAACTAACTATAACGGCGGAATTTCTAGGGTTTTGTACGAGGGAAATGTCCAGCTAACTATAACGCCCCTGAAACCTATGGTTTTTTCAGTGAATTTCTAAGGTTTTTTAAGTGCCAATTCCTAACTATAACGCTCCTGAAACCTTTGTTTTTTTCAGTGAATTGCAAAGGTTTTTTAAATGCCAATTCCTAACTATAACGTGCATGAAACCTATGGGTTTTTTCAGTGAATTTCAAAGGCTTTTTAAATGCTAATTGCTATCTATAACTTATCTCTAAAGATATCATGTTTAATGATTTTCATTGTATTTCTACATTTTTCAATTTCAGTGTGTCAATTTCATTAATTATGTTTTTTTGAAATTCTTTTTTAACACTATTTTTTTAACCTATTTTTTCATCTAAATCTTTTCAAAATTAAAACATATTATTTGTTTTTATTGGGTTTTTCAAACATTTTTTTTTATATTTTAAAAAATATTTTTTTAACTATATGTTCAAAACTTTATTTCATATTTTTTTTTCCATGTTTTTTGGATCCGCGCACCCTATGCGCATCGTTCTCGATCCCTACGCGATAGCATCCGCGCATGTTATGTGTTGGGCACGTGTTTAGTGCGCGATCGCAATGCGACCGGTACGCGACTCCCAGCCTATACGCGACACGTTCGATGTACGTAACGCGACGTTTACACGCTTCCGTGATGTGTCATATGCGTGTATGAAGAGGTAGGTGCGCGGATCCCACAAAATATTTAACATATATATATATATGTATTTCATGTGAATATTAATTGAAGACAAACTCTAAACTAGTCTAAAAAGTAATATATTTTTACATCTAATCCTATATTTCTTTTTAATTCAATTTTGCGGATGCGCTCTGGGTGCGTGCTGCGTAAGCGCAGGGTGCGCGAATCCCATGTGACCTGCAAAAAAAGAGATTTAATTGGTTCATTACACTTCATGTTCTAACTATTGAAAGACCCCACCCATTTCAATCATTCTTCTTTCACCTTCTTTGGAGGAGCATCTCTTTGCAGAGAAGAAGATTTTTTGGACTAAGTTTTGACTTAGCTCTAACTTTTTTCTCCTAACAATGGCTTCAAGGCAGCAGGCATCACCTGCATTTCCTCATACATCTGAGGATGAATTTTTGGAGCAGCCACCATGCACACCACGTTTTTCTTCAGTGGTGTGAACGTTTTTACGTTTCCAGAGGGGCAAATGAAGACCAATGCCACCTTGGTCACGTGCAAAATTTGTAAAAAAGTGCTGTCTCGAGGGGATCCGACAAAGATATACTCATGCGGGACAGCCAGCATGATGAAGCACCTACGGACCCTTCATCCTGTCAATCTTGCACAAGAAGAATGCCGAAAGATGAGAGACACTCCTGCTCCTGCGCCTTCCACCTCATTGCAGCCGAGCACTTCAAGAGTGCATCCGTCAGCCCAAAACTTGGACATCCGTCTTCAATTTCAATTTTTAAAAGTGCTCTGCACTTAGTGCAATGCGACTTTGTGCTACGGGGAGCAGTCGAATGATCTGATCTGCCGCCGTTGCTAGTTTTTTTTTTTTCCTGAAGTTCATTGTTTTGTTCCTCCTGTTTTGTTTTTGTTTTTTTTTCCAGAAAAACCAAAAAAATCACAAAATTGTACGATAAACCCCCCAAAAAATTATAAAAGAAGAAAGAAGAAAAAAAAACGTTCTTCTAAGAACTAGCTTTCCTGGTTTAAAAAAAGAGCTAAATTTCTTTGTTAGTGTGTGAAAGTTTAGATGAATGTACATGTGGTACGTAATTGACTGAATGAATGCATTAGTAGCGTATGGTGAATGTATAAGTGCAGAACTATGAGGAAGTGCTGCAGCATCACACAGTAACCTCTTTAACTGCAGTGTGCTGTAGTACTTCCGAAGCACAGGGATGCAACATATGTACATAAATATGTTGCAAATCTATGCTTTTGTCTGCACGGCTGCTTAAACTTCAGCCATGTGGTGACACAGGCACCCTTGCACCATAGTGCAAGGATATCTGTGTCATGTGCTGTTTGTTTTTCTGCAGGAAGACACACCTTCCTGCACAAAAACAATGAGAAAATGCATTTTTCTCCTTCAATGTATGCTGAACATTTTAGCATGCATTGAAGATATAAAAATGTGGAGAAATGAAAACAATTCTCCTTGTTGTGCTTTTCTACACCAATTTTAGAATGGTGCAGCATTCACACACATATCGAGATTGATGATTTCTGATATATCTAGAGATGTGTCTTGTTCTATGCGTATTCAGTGCAATCATGCAAAACAACACTTATAGAACACCCTTTCAACGCAAAGTGGTGTGTATGATGAGGTTGTATTTACATGGAGTAGAAAAAGTACACAGAGTGCCTTTTCCTCTCTTTGTAAATATGAAAGAATGTCTTGTGCAATAACTATGTTACAAAAAGTGACATATTTCCGGTTTTAAAATTCCTTGCGAATGATAGAAGGTAAGCACAGAGTTTTGTCTGCAAAGATGTTCAATGAAGAATGATTGAAATGATTGCGGTCCTTTAATAGGTACAATGGGAAATATTATGAACCCCTCAAATCTCTTTTTTTGCAGGTCACATGATATCTGATTATGGTCAGATTTCAAAACTACATAGGTATAAACAGAGTGTTTTTAGAATCGTGTTTCAACTTTGTAGGTTCTTGCAGACCTCCTCAGTCTGCATATTGAGACTTAGTTAAACTTACGTTCACAGGAATAGGATTAAAACATGGTATACATTTTTTTCAGATTTTCATTGCAATCTAAATTGATATAAATTGCTTATTTTAAAATTTGGATCTGTGAAAGAAAAAAAAAATTATAACATGTAATAATACATTTTTTACAACACAGCATAATTTTCACAAAGTAATTTGTTTGCCTTTTTTGCTGTTCTCAGAATATATTGCATTTCACTAGAAATAGTGATTTCAATCGTACTAAAAAAAAACAATCAGAAAGATTGTTAAAAAAAAAAAAAACATGCTATTCTCAGTAAAATACCAGAAAATACAAATCACACATATATAAAATGTTTACGGCTTACAAAATTTTATAACTTTAACTTATAAAACCTGTAAATATTGCCACTTTAAAATATTCACTAAATCAATGACCACCAAAAAGTCCATAATTCAAAAATATACCTTTCCTTGAGGCCAAATGGTATTTTTGCACTCCTTCTTTATGTAAATTGTCCAATGGTAGTCCTATTAAATTATAATAATAAATTCCTCAGAGAATGAATTATCTTCCTAAATCTTTGACTTTAAAAATATCAGGTAGGAATTTTGTAATTCCCTAGGCAAAAGTTTTTTTAAAAACCAACTGGGAATCATTACAAAGTGTCCAGCCTTCGTCACATTTTAGATAGGCAGTGTAATGTCCAGATGTGGTGGAAGGACCATCATGGAAAATTATAGCAATTGCCACAAAAGTCCTTACTGATATTGATAGTTATGCTGCTACAAATTGCTTTATTAACATATCCAATTTTCTTCCGTCAGCTGTATGTTGCATCATTAAAATTATGTATTTTCCATATTTTATTAAGAATAATGTGGATAACATTTCTGATTTACATTGGCTACACTCCATGTTTTGATTTGCACCTTTAACTAATTTATTGAAAGACACTGATTTACAGTCTGGTAATGTTAAATACAGAAATCTCTCAGTGTCTACATTGGTGCTACATGTATACATGCAATTTTCAGAATGATGTTCCCATTTGTAAGAAAGGCCAAACATATTTTCTATTTCTACACCTTCATTTTCAAAAATGGTAAGCATATAAATTGAAAATTCCTGAGCATCTTGTTGGATATTTTGTGAAAATTGTGTAGAACCAGAACACACATCCAAAAGACTACGAACATCTGAAACAGATTGTATTTTACTTGTATCTGTTGTCAACTTTTCATAAACAGAATGCAACAGAGAACAAAATTATTTTGCCGATTCTGCATAATTTGTTCTCGCAAACCTTCCAGATAAAAAACAACATTGACCACTACATTAGCTTAGCAGTTGACACCTGAACTATTTTCAAACAGATAACCAACAATCTCTTCAACAGTGTCCAATTTCTTTTTACATGCAATCACAATATTATCTTGTTATTTTCCCTTCTTGACACCTTCAGAACAGATATTCTCTAACCTTCTTTTTCGACCAACCACACGCTTTTCAAATACAGTATATTGACCTAAATTTAGAGCATAAACCATTCTTAACCTATTATACTCTTTTACACAGTTTGCATCTGCAGTAACCTTCGTCTCATCAAAATCAATCAAAAACAAACCAGATAATGTTCTGACTCGCGACAAAGCAACATATGCCATACCCTCTTTAAATACGGTAGATCCAATGTTCACCAATGCCCTGTCTACACTTAATCCTTGAGATTTATGAAAAGTCACTGCGTATGCCAGAGAAAATGGAAATTGTTTCCTACGGACATATAAATCTTTAACAAGCAAAACACGAACTGAACCACAACCAATTTCTTTAACTTCATCAATCTGATCAAATTTAATTTTTAAAAATTCAATTCCTTCTTTTTCTGATTATTCACAAAATCCACCACTTTACCCATTGCACCATTAACTAAACCTTTCTCTACATCCAAATTACGCCTTAAAATTACCCGAAAGTGTACACACGCATATAGTGTCTTTTCTAAACCAGCAGTTTTAGATATTTTTTTTTCTAAACAATCCAGTTTTGATCTAAACTTTCCTGTCAAACTAATAGTGATTCCTTCATGCGGTATTTTATCGATGGCTTCCATTTTTACAGTTTCTTCATTTTACAGTTTCAATAGTTCTTCGTTGAATATGGAACACTCGTGCAGTGTTGGCATTAAGCAAATCACTGATTTATTTTTAGCAATTTCCACGTACACTTTGAAAGGAACTGCATTTTCTTTTGGAAAGACATTGCAAAGTAATCGACTCTCCAAAGCTTGTTTGCCTTGTTTTGAAAGAATTCCAATTCTCATATCTTGAAGAATACTTCCATATTCAGCATCATTTGCCTGTCGCATATTTGTTGTCAGTTCTATGTATTCAAAATGAGTCCAAATGTTCACATTACCAACACTGCCAAGAGACTTTCTGGTATCTACATGGGCTAGTGTTTTAAATACCGGTTGTTCTTTTACCGGAGTCAGTTGCAGTAGATCTCCAAAAACTATGACGTGTTTTCCTCCAAATAACACGTCATACTCTGTTTTAAGAATTTGCTGCATTCTTAAATGCACAAAGGCAAGCATCAAGTTTGAGACCATGCTCACCTCATCAATAATGAGAAGTTTCATTTTCTTCAGAACTCTTGAAACTTCACAACAAGCTTCTCCAGATAGCTTGTGGTATTCCAATTTGTTCTCATGCTCTACTGGCAGCATTAGTAAACAATGTAAAGTAATTCCTTTAATGTTATGTGCTGCCAACCCAGTTGGAGCAGTGACAACACAAGACTAATGTGAATCAGTTGTTTTCTGCAGATAACTTGTAATTACTTTAATTAAGAAACTTTTTCCTGTTCCAGCTTCACCACTCACATACATTCGGATAGGTTGAAATGATGTACATGAGCACCCTCTCTTTTCATGAAGTAATCCATGGTCAATCTGCTCTTTCACTTGCTGATATATTTGTTTCTGTTCAATATTTAGTTGTTCTTCCAAGTTTCCTAACTGTATTGCATCTTCTTAAGCTGTTTCCACCTCATTCATTGCAATCACTGCTTCATTTTCAAAAAATTGGTTGTCCTAGTGGATCTTGACTCAGTGCAGCAGAACTTTGACTGTCTTGAGAACTGTCTCTAGCAATCTCAGCTGCAATTGTAGCTTCTTGATCAATTTCATCATTCAACATTTTGACATAATTTGCGAAAGCACTGCATTGTATGCTATCTTTAGAAGCATTAAATGAATCTTCCTAGCTGAGAAAATCTCCAAGTAATCCCAGTTCTGAACGCCATGGTTTGAACATTTGCAAAAGGGCTAAATAGTAAAATTCCCTTTTGTCAGCAGTGTCGCAACTCAGTTTCCTGTGATTAATAAATTTCTTTCCTTTGTTTCACCAGACATCCTTCGGAACCAATCACTGCATATTTTCCATCGTTGATGTTCTCTGTAGTATTCTGTTTAAAAGTGTAGTTTTGCAGCACTTCATAGAGACACATGTTCTCAAGATGATGACTTCTATTTGGGTAGTATGTGTCCAACATATTCGTTTTCAAATTATCTATACTTTCTGGTTCATTTTCTGCTAAATATTCAATTTCTTGAACAGAGTTTAGTACCCGATTTCGCATTCCTGCAAGACCTAGACTCACCCAAATGATTCTTCTACGTTTGGAATATAGACTTGCAGATGATAACCGATCTGAACATTCATATGCTCCAATTTCATGATCCGATAACATCTTCAAACTGAAACTGTATAATTTCTTACTTAGAGTCTTCTCGTGAGAAATCTCTTCCCACATTTCTTTCAATTCAGTCTTTTCTGATTTAGTAATGTAAGACGTTACATATCGAGCAACCGCAATGGAATTGTCCGCAACATACTGAATATCCATGTTAGAGTTCCACATGGAAAAATAACTGGATTGTAGTCATTTATGTATTTCGATTCTTCGCTTCTTCTTAAGTTGTAGGTGTTTTTCGGAGACTTTCTTGTGATGGTATGTCGCATAGCTGACATAAAACTGTTCACTCTTCCTTTGGATAATACAGGACGTGAAAATCCCAAACGACATTTGGGTGCCAATTACGATCCGGTAAAAAAATTCCCCGTACGACTCGTACAAGTGCCGTACAAACCGGCAATCACGATTCACATGGTAAAAAGTCCATACGAACCGCATTCGGAATATTTCCCCACACGTCCTCGGGTCGGAAAATGTGTCCGACACGTCCTCGGACGATTTACCGTACAAATGTGAAAAGTGAAGTCCGACCGAGGAATCACGATCCAACCCGTGCGTCCGATCTCACAACCGTATGGTAAAAACACCGTCCGCACCGAACTCCCATTGCAACCATGGAGACATGTGCCCGCATACGCGCCCAACACTCCCCCCAGCACCCATACGTTCGAGTCGTACTCCCTGTTTAATGTACACCCCCCCTGTATGTACACCCGTGTACGTGTCGAACCCCCACCCGTGTATGTACACCCCTGTACGTTCGAGTCGTACCCCCACCCCTGTACGTGTCCTACCCCCGTGTATGTACACCCCTGTACGTTCGAGTCGTACCCCCACCCCTGTACGTGTCCTACCCCCGTGTATGTACACCCCTGTACGTTCGAGTCGTACCCCCACCCCTGTACGTGTCCTACCCCCGTGTATGTACACCCCTGTACGTTCGAGTCGTACCCCCACCCCGGTACGTGTCCTACCCCCGTGTATGTACACCCCTATACGTCCGAGTCGTACCCCCACCCCTGTACGTGTCCTACCCCGTGTATGTACACCCCTGTACGTTCGAGTCGTACCCCCACCCCTGTACGTGTCCTACCCCCATGTATGTACACCCCTGTACGTTCGAGTCATACCCCCACCCCTGTACGTGTCCTACCCCCGTGTATGTACACCCCTGTACGTTCGAGTCGTACCCCCACCCCTGTACGTGTCCTACACCCGTGTATGTACACCCCTGTACGTCCGAGTTGTACCCCCACCCCTGTACGTGTCCTACCCCTGTGTATGTACACCCCTGTACGTTCGAGTCGTACCCCCACCCCTGTACGTGTCCTACCCCCGTGTATGTACACCCCTGTACGTTCGAGTCGTACCCCCACCCCTGTACGTGTCCTACCCCCGTGTATGTACACCCCTGTACGTTCGAGTCGTACCCCCACCCCTGTACGTGTCCTAACCCGTGTATGTACACCCCTGTACGTTCGAGTCGTACCCCCACCCCTGTACGTGTCGTACCCCCGTGTATGTACACCCCTGTACGTTCGAGTCGTACCCCCACCCCTGTACGTGTCCTACCCCCATGTATGTACACCCCTGTACGTGTCCTACCCCGTGTATGTACACCCCTGTACGTTCGAGTCGTACCCCCACCCCTGTACGTGTCCTACCCCGTGTATGTACACCCCTGTACGTTCGAGTCGTACCCCCACCCCTGTACGTGTCGTACCCCCGTGTATGTACACCCCTGTACGTTCAAGTCGTACCCCCACACCTGTACGTGTCCTACCCCCGTGTATGTACACCCCTGTACGTGTCCTACCCCCGTGTATGTACACCCCTGTACGTTCGAGTCGTACCCCCACCCCTGTACGTGTCCTACCCCAGTGTATGTACACCCCTGTACGTTCGAGTCATACCCCCACCCCTGTACGTGTCCTACCCCCGTGTATGTACACCCCTGTACGTCCGAGTCGTACCCCCACCCCTGTACGTGTCCTACCCCCGTGTATGTACACCCCTGTATGTCCGAGTCATACCCCCACCCCTATACGTGTCCTACCCCCATGTATCTACACCCCTGTACGTTCGAGTCGTACCCCCACCCCTGTACGTGTCCTACCCCCGTGTATGTACACCCCTGTACGTTCGAGTCGTACCCCCACCCCTGTACGTGTCCTACCCCCGTGTATGTACACTCCTGTACGTCCGAGTCGTACCCCCACCCCTGTACGTGTCCTACCCCCGTGTATGTACACCCCTGTACGTTCGAGTCGTACCCCCACCCCTGTACGTGTCCTACCCCCGTGTATGTACACCCCTGTACGTTCGAGTCGTACCCCCACCCCTGTACATGTCCTACCCCCGTGTATGTACACCCCTGTACGTTCGAGTTGTACCCCCACCCCTGTACGTGTCCTACCCCCGTGTATGTACACCCCTGTACGTGTCCTACCCCCGTGTATGTACACCCCTGTATGTTCGAGTCGTACCCCCACCCCTGTACGTGTCCTACCCCCGTGTATGTACACCCCTGTACGTTCGAGTCGTACCCCCACCCCTGTACGTGTCCTACCCCCGTGTATGTACACCCCTGTACGTTCGAGTCGTACCCCCACCCCTGTACGTGTCCTACCCCCGTGTATGTACACCCCTGTATGTCCGAGTCATACCCCCACCCCTGTACGTGTCCTACCCCCGTGTATGTACACCCCTGTACGTTCGAGTCGTACCCCCACCCCTGTACGTGTCCTACCCCCGTGTATGTACACCCCTGTACGTTCGAGTCGTACCCCCACCCCTGTACGTGTCCTACCCCCGTGTATGTACACTCCTGTACGTCCGAGTCGTACCCCCACCCCTGTATGTGTCCTACCCCTGTGTATGTACACCCCTGTACGTTCGAGTCGTACCCCCACCCCTGTACGTGTCCTACCCCCGTGTATGTACACCCCTGTACGTTCGAGTCGTACCCCCACCCCTGTACGTGTCCTACCCCCGTGTATGTACACCCCTGTACGTTCGAGTTGTACCCCCACCCCTGTACGTGTCCTACCCCCGTGTATGTACACCCCTGTACGTGTCCTACCCCCGTGTATGTACACCCCTGTACGTTCGAGTCGTACCCCCACCCCTGTACGTGTCCTACCCCCGTGTATGTACACCCCTGTATGTTCGAGTCGTACCCCCACCCCTGTACGTGTCCTACCCCCGTGTATGTACACCCCTGTACGTTCGAGTCGTACCTCCACCCCTGTACGTGTCATACCCCCCTGTATGTACACCCGTGTACGTCAGAGTTGCACCCCCACCACAACCTCCTAAGTACGGAGCGCACCCCAGTCCCCAGCATCACAACCGCATGTACGAGTCGTACCAAGCCACACACAAGGACAGCACCGTACAACCAAATGGCCCATGTACACACCGTACACACGCTAAAAACGCACGTACACAACCAGGACAAACCAAAACAACACAAGAATACACCATTCGAATGGCACAAAGCCACAAAACATGTCCAACAAACACTAAAAAAACACATTCACTGACCTGCAACTGCCAAAAACAAACAGAGGCCCAAAACACCACCACTCCTTATAACACACCCACCCAAACTTCAAACACAGCCACACCCACCAATGGACCAATAAAAAGGGCCCACACACACAAACCATGAGCCTTTGCAACAGACTCACTGCTGCCAGACACCACTGACAACCTACAGCACCATACTACAAGCTTCACCACACCTTACACTTGCACACCTTCACACAACCACCTTCACAAACACCCCCTCATCACATTCACACACACACACACCTGCACAACCACACCCACACACCCACAACCATCCACACCCCCCCACCATCCACACCCACACCCCTCACCATGCCCACTAACAAGAATCCAAAGTTCAGTAACCGAGAGTTGGAGGTCCTTGTCGATGAAATCCTCAGAGTCGAGCCACAGCTCTTTGGAACATTGGTCAGACAGACCAGCATGGCAGCAAAAACAGCCA
Organism: Triturus cristatus; assembly: GCF_964204655.1. Classification (NCBI taxonomy): domain Eukaryota; kingdom Metazoa; phylum Chordata; class Amphibia; order Caudata; family Salamandridae; genus Triturus; species Triturus cristatus. The sequence continues at coordinate 834,742,034 of NC_140588.1, read as the reverse complement.
TGTGGCAGACCATCGTCGATGCTGTGAATGCTGTTGCGGACACCAGAAGGACCAGGCATGAATGCCAAGCCAGGTGGTACGATCTGCGAAGGAGGGTCCGAGCCAAGATGCTGGAGGAACACAACCAGGCCAACGCCACTGGAGGAGGGCCCTCCCGCAGACCCGTACACTACCAGCCCTGGGAGGAGAGGGTGATGGCCATACAGCCGGTGGAGGCAGTCGAAGGATTAGGAGGACTCCGAGACCCGGGTGAGTACACAAACAACGCACCTCACATGGGGGAAACGTCATCCACAACCAAAATCACTAACAGGCACACAACCATCCCAAGCTATCGCATGACTCAACCACACTCCATGAACACGCACATGCCACTGCCGCCACCATGCCCCATGCACCCAGCTGGACAATGTCAAGTAACAGGCCACAGAAGACACCAACACATGCCACGGTAAACCGGATGGCGGGAGGGTGGGCCCCAAAATTCACATAGTGCAACTCAGAAGCAGACAACAATGCCCTCTGCCCATATGGCCTAATTCACAGCCAGACAAACACTGTGTCCCCACACAGGAAAGACTCGCCAGCAAATGGCGGACGCCTTGCATCAACACATGGGGGTGAAGGCACTGTTTTGCACATGACAGCAGCTAATGAACAGCCAACATTGTGAAAGAGTGGCAGCACACACCACCACAGCAGCAGCGCAGAGACACACACTACACCCAATGGGTGCCTGGAGATCAGAAACAAACTCACATCAACAAGCCAAGGGCCATTCAAAGATCTGCTAACAGTGTGTGCCCAGGAAGCTGGGCTGAGGTGACAGAGGGTGCCACACAGAGGGAGGGAGAGGGGGACAGAGAGGGAGGGAGAGGGGGACAGAGAGGGAGGGAGACACAGGGAGACGGACAGAGGGAGGAGGCTGACACACGGAGGGAGTGAGAGGGGGACAGAGAGGGAGGGAGACACAGGGACACGGACAGAGGGAGGAGGCTGACACACGGAGGGAGGGAGAGGGGGACAGAGAGGGAGGGAGAGGGGGACAGAGAGGGAGGGAGACACAGGGACACGGACAGAGGGAGGAGGCTGACACACGGAGGGAGGGAGAGGGGGACAGAGAGGGAGGGAGAGGGGGACAGAGAGGGAGGGAGACACAGGGAGACGGACAGAGGGAGGAGGCTGACACACGGAGGGAGGGAGAGGGGGACAGAGAGGGAGGGAGACACAGGGACACGGACAGAGGGAGGAGGCTGACACACAGAGGGAGGGAGAGGGGGACAGAGAGGGAGGGAGACACAGGGAGACAGACAGAGGGAGGAGGCTGATACACGGAGGGAGGGAGAGGGGGACAGAGAGGGAGGGAGACACAGGGACACGGACAGAGGGAGGAGGCCGACACACGGAGGGAGGGAGAGGGGGACAGAGAGAGAGGGAGAGGGGGACAGAGAGGGAGGGAGACACAGGGAGACGGACAGAGGGAGGAAGCTGACACACGGAGGGAGGGAGAGGGGGACAGAGAGGGAGGGAGACACAGGGACACGGACAGAGGGAGGAGGCTGACACACAGAGGGAGGGAGAGGGGGACAGAGAGGGAGGGAGACACTGGGAGACAGACAGAGGGAGGAGGCTGACACACGGAGGGAGGGAGAGGGGGACAGAGAGGGAGGGAGACACAAGGACACGGACAGAGGGAGGAGGCCGACACACGGAGGGAGGGAGAGGGGGACAGAGAGGGAGGGAGAGGGGGACAGAGAGGGAGGGAGACACAGGGAGACGGACAGAGGGAGGAGGCTGACACACGGAGGGAGGGAGAGGGGGACAGAGAGGGAGGGAGACACAGGGAGACGGACAGAGGGAGGAGGCTGACACACGGAGGGAGGGAGAGGGGGACAGAGAGGGAGGGAGACACAGGGAGACGGACAGAGGGAGGAGGCTGACACACAGAGGGAGGGAGAGGGGGACAGAGAGGGAGGGAGACACAGGGACATGGACAGAGGGAGGAGGCTGACACACAGAGGGAGGGAGAGGGGGACAGAGAGGGAGGGAGACACAGGGAGAGCAAATCAGCCGTGTGGTGTGTGGGAATGTCTGCTCGTCAGCAGGTAGACTGCGTGCATGTAGCCAAGGGTGGCCAGTGCCAGAACCCCCCCTCTTCTCCATGGCAAAACACAGGGCCATGTCACAACCTGTTCACAAGCACAACGACAGCTACCTGCATTATATAAGTGTGTGGATCCACTCCATGTGCACATGTACAGTGCTACACGGAAGGCGCCAATACATGGCTCGCCACACCTGCCCACTCCACTGCTGACCGCAGTCACACTTGACGCAGCAAGTAAGACTGTGCCACACATAGTTAAAGGGGCCAAAGTGGTGCCCAAGGGACACACCCATGCACAAATGCACTGTGAGTGGAATGCAAGACAGATCCTAATTCCAAGAGGAAATGTGCCAACTTTGAAACTGATGAAACATGTATGTTGCATGGACCAAAATTAACATTGTCCCTCTCACACACAGGTCAACCTCGTGGTTCACCCCCCAACACTGGGGGGGAAGACTCACAGGACCCGGATCTGTGGGAGCCCGATCCCACCGGCAGCGATGACTCTCACCACTCTGTGGACGACCCCGACCAACCTGGCACCTCTGGTGTCCAACCACCTGCAGCACCTGCGTCAGGTACAACGGGGCCAACCACCACCCCCACTCCTGCCACATCCCAGGAGACACCCAGGATCCCTGCCCCACCACCACAAAGCAGCCAGGCTGGCCAGGAGGGACACGGTGTCCCGGGCACCCAGGAGGAGGCAGGCGACAACGCCAATGCCACCCCTCAGGGGTCCCGGAGACCCGATGTGCCCACAAGGGCAGGCCAGGTGCAAGTGGGCAGGGGTGGTGGGAGTGGAGGACGGCGGAGGCGCCAGCCTGACCAGTTGGCTGGGGAACCGGTATATTCCCATGTCCGTAACATCCTGGACATATACCGGCCGGACACCACGGGCATGGCCCTGGTTGTGTCCACCCTCAATGAGATCAAGGGGACCCTCGATGAGATAAAGACCCAGCAGGCGCAGCAACATGCGGAGCAACATGCCTGTCTACTGCAACACCAACGGAGGATGGAGGACAGACAGGCTGAGCAAGTGACGGTGTTCCAGGGGATTCACAATACACTCCGTCGGATGGCCAACAACATGGGCAACCCTCCCTGTGCCAGAAGGCGTAGAACATCACCACCCACAGGGAGGGATCAGGAGGAGGAGGAAACATCCGATGGAGCATCCCAAACATCGTCACGGCCTGCTTCTGAGGGTCCCCGCAGGAGGCCGGGTCGTCCACGGAAAGGACCGTGAGGGTCGGCGCTACATCACCATCTCCCAGGACACCTGGCCTGGCACCTGGCCCACTGGAGCAACAGCATCACAGCATCAAGAGACATTCTCTGCCACATGGCCTTGCTGGTCACTGTCTGACCAATGTTGACAAAGACTGTGGCATGGACTCTGAGGATTTCCAATGGCAAGGACACCAACTCCCCTACTGAACTTTCGATTCCAAACTCCCGGAAAGCCCCTCACGTCATACCCCCCCCACCCCCCCACAAAAATAAAAATTCACACCATGAAGAGAAGATGCCTGCTGGTTGCATTATTACCTTACATGTGTCTTGTAAAGTCTAAACATGCCTGAGTTATCTTTTGACTTCAACCATCCACACCCTGGGGCCTGAGTCTGGCACAGGACACACGGGCCACAGTGTATTAGGCAAGACAGACATAGAGCACCATACACACCCGTGATGGGCCCAACCAGCTGAGGGGGTGGCCGCACAACCGTGCTGACAGACACATTGAGTACAGCAACAGTCATGCGCAGAGGTCAGGGATCCAGTCCAGTGTCCTGGGGGGCACCCAGGTATGTGTAGACAGGTGGCAGAACCATGTCCTGCAAGCTTGAGTCCGGTGGATGCAGAGAATGGGGGCCTGGCCAACGTTGGATGCATGGGGATGGCACATGTCACAATACCCACACAGTCATGGACATCATGCACAATACACAGTCTCAGCCCACACACACAGCTTGCATCTTTCTACTCGACACATAGACACATAGCCACTATCAGGGGAAACCATGCCAGACATGCTGGATGCACCGTGGCAACACACCAGCATTGACTGAGAAGAGGCACCTTGGAGGCATAGGGACACCTTTATTAGTCATGTTTTCGGGATTGCAGAGGCAACTTGAAGTACACATGAACACTTCATGTGGAGTAACATGTGGGTCCAACACTGGCACCCCCCTTCTGCAGCACAAATGCGTGATAGCCATGGAACTGGCACACAATTGTCGGCCAACAGCTAAACACCCACAGCTGCTCACGGAGAGACTGCCATACACCATTGATCCGCTGATGTAGAAGTCCCACACCATGTCAAGCCAATGCAAACCGTATGTGTCCGAGGGCAGTGGTACACACATTGATGCCATCATCACAATCCACTATCCCATCACTGATGACTGTCAACCAGTCAGACCATCTATTCAGGTGTACACAGCTGCATGTCGTGTCCCATGGTGATGCTACATGGCTGCAGAGGAACCAAACATCGACAGGGGCAGTGTGCTTACATCGTGAACAACTGCCACACCCAATACACCCCTGATGCATCCCTTACCCTAAGGAGACTTCCAAACTTGTCCGTGCGTGTAACGCTGAGTCAGCACACGATGACGTGTCCATGAGGAATAGCAGTGCCACAACAATGCAAGCAGCAGACGGCATGCGCAAGTACCTGGGGATGAGAGACACACAAGAAGTCAGCCACAAAAAGCACAGCCACTTGCATGTGCATGTACTCGACACATGTATGGATGACAACATGCTAGGTCACAATTATGACTGGGGAAATACAACCATCACTGCCACCATCACTCCAGTGACACACCCACACACACCTCTGACTCACGTGCCATACATGCAGGTGGAGACACACATGCCACACGTGGAGCAATGTGTGCACACTCAGACACTGGTACTCACCGCTAAGCAAAGAAGTCGCGTATGAGCCGAGTCCGGATGTCCTCTTGCGGCTCCCCATCCTCCACATCACTAGCCCCATTGCCAAGCCCTTCGTCCTCCACGGGTGGATGGTCCTCGTCATCTTGATCCAGGATGAGTGGCACAGCTTTCTCAACTGCCATGTTGTGCAGCATGCAGCAGACCATGAAGATTTTGCAGACCTTCGCAGGGGGATATGGGAGCGCGCCGCCGGTCTTGTGGAGGCACCTAAATCGGCTCTTCAGCAGGCCAAACGTCCTCTCTATCACTCGCCTTGTCCGGCCATGGGCGGTGTTGTAGCGGAGCTGGGCCGGCGTGATGGGGTTGCGGAGAGGTGTGAGCAGCCATGGCATGTTGGGATAGCCAGCGTCCCCTACATGGGAAGCACATGGACATCGTTAGAACTGGTGAAGCGGTCGTGCTGGTAGGCTATGCAAAATACAGGACAGACAGACTGTACCCACCAACAACACATGCTCGTTCGTTGCACAGCTGCATCATCATTTAAGGCACTCTGCTACGCCTCATGATGTAGGCATCGTGTGCTGATCCTGGAAAACGAGCACAGACATGTGAAATCACCATGTTGGACAGACACACCACAAGGGCATTGATGGAGTGGTAGTGCTTCCGATTGCGGTACGCTACCTCCCGTGCGTGTGGTGGTACCAAAGCTACATGTGTCCCATCTATGGACCCAATGACATGGGGCATCCCTCCCAGGGCATAGAATCCACGCTTGACCCCAGTCAACTGTTCAGGGGTTGGGAACTTGATGGAGTCATCCAGGTGAATCAACATGGCCTCTAAGAAATCATGCAGCACACGGCAGAACATGCTCTGGGACATGCCACCAACATGAGCTATGGTATTTTGAAAGGTACCCGTGGCTAGAAAATGTAGGGCTGCCATTACCTTCAGCTTGGGTGTCAGTGCCGTAGGATACCTGTGCAGCGGTTGCAGGTGTGGTGCCAGTCTCGCCGTCAACTCCAGAATCAACCGTTGGGGGAAGCGGTAGCACCGCATATGATCATTCTCCCGCATGGCAGCCAAGTCCGGAATTGCTCGGGGAAGAGGCGGCGCTCTGCAGGAATTTGGAAGTGACACGGAAGAGTGAGTGCCCCACAACAACAAATAATTTGTACTGAGCACATGTTAATCTGTCTATACACATATGCTACATACGGAGTCAGGTATGTGCCACATGCCCTGGACACGTATGGCTGCCAGGTGACACTCCTACCAAGACCCAGCTACACACGGAGATTGAGAACCTCCACATGCCATGCCATGGGATTAGCTGTGTCCCAGTGCAAGTGAACAGCCAGACGCAACACAGGAGTGACATACACCCACACATCAGCAGAAGTAGGATGCCGATTGCAGAGACTGGTAGCGGAACACTAGAGCCACAGGTCACATGACATTACACTAGGACAGCCCACACACCTTGCCATGAAGGTGCACATGTCATGACTCACCACACATTCATTGAGAGGATGCAGACATGTCCTTGTCATGCTACTCCGTGTCCCATGCATACATACGCACCTCACATCCGATACCACATGTGGCATGGTGTGCGGAACAGTGTCCAATGTCAATCTACACACATACACATGTTGGTTGCTGCAACAGCTGCAGCTTTTCAGGGTGCTCCAACATCAACCTAATGGGAAGCCCCCACACATACATGACATAGTCACATCGTGCACCGTGGGTAGTGACAAGTCAGGTGTGGTAACCCCTGTACCGGGCATCAGGGGACACTTCCATGTGTTGGTGTCCGTGCCATGCCAGTGACGCTCATCCCAAGTGTGCAGTACGACATGCACACATGTCAAAGGAGTCAAGGGCATGCCTGGCACACATTACACCGTCACACATTACATCTGTACACATCTCATCATACATCTGGTGCCTTCTCGACTCAGGAGTAATGTTCCACATCACAGCCTGTCACACCTGTGCCCCACACATGTAGTAATGCACAGACAATACCTTGATGTCCATCCATGGACAAGTATGTCCGCCCTATTCCTTCCTGTGTGCTGCCTGTCACCACTGTGATGTGTGAAAACCACCGTACTGCTGCTAAGAGGGCCTGTGTACGTGCCAATATCACTATGGGAGTGCTGCCGTATGTGTACCCATCGTGATGGTGAGCGTACAGGCATGTTTACGGTCCGTACCACTACGAGTACGCATACGCAAGAACACCCATAGTGATATGGAGCGTACAGGCGCGTGTACGGCCCTACCACTATGGGTGTTCTTACGTATCCGTACTCGTAGTGGTACGGCCCGTACACGCGCCTGTACGCTCCCTATCACTACGTGTACGCATACGCGAGAACACCCATAGTGATATGGAGCGTACAGGCGCGTGTACGGCCCTACCACCATGGGTGTTCTTGCGTATGCGTACTCGTAGTGGTACGGGCCGTACACGCGCCTGTACGCTCCCTATCACTACGTGTACGCATACGCGAGAACACCCATAGTGATATGGAGCGTACAGGCACGTGTACGGCCCTACCACTATGGGTGTTCTTGCGTATGCGTACTCGTAGTGGTACGGACCGTACACACGCCTGTACGCTCCATATCACTCTGGGTGTCCTCGCGTATGCGTACTCGTAGTGGTACAGACCGTACACACGCCTGTACGCTCCATATCACTCTGGGTGTCCTCGCGTATGCGTACACGTAGTGATAGGGAGCGTACAGGCGCGTGTACGGCCCGTACCACTACGAGTACGCATACGCGAGGACATCCAGAGTGATAGTGAACGTAGGCACGCGTGTACGGGCCGTTGCTATGCATTTGGGGTGCCCTAGGGCCCCGGAACGCGCCGTACCTGTGTGTGAAGCTCCCAATTATATAGGGGACACATGAGGGACAAGTATTAAGGCCTACATGCATGCTGGTTGTCATGGAGACCAAGTTCAATTTTTGAATTTGTTCAGGAAGCTGCATGGCAGAAGTCAGTTGGAATGAATCTACTTTGTTGCAATGTGTTTGTGGGGCTGACATCATGCAGGAGAAAAAAACTGATTGAGAACCCACAGACTGCTAGGTTTGAAGGGATTGGAGGAAACATAGGATGCAAATGTGAGTGACCAATCACTCTGTACTCCTGTGCATGAGATGGGCCAGCAAGGCAGATATAAGGCAGCCAGGTCCCATGAGGGAGCACTTGCCTGCACATCTCTGTATTCCACAACCCAGCTGCTGCTACTGATTCCCTGGAACCATGCCAAGGGCTGTGGAGAGGTCACAGCCATTCACCCTGGAGGAGAACATGGCTTTGGTGGATGTGATCCTCCCACGGTACCCCATGCTGTCTGGGCGACCAGGTTATCAGGTGAGTGCAGTGTCCACTGGCACAGACTGTGTCCCTTTTTAGTGACTGTGACTTCTGCCATTGTGTCCAGGTGTGACACACATGCTATGTATAGGAGGGGTCCCAGGGGGGGAATGCCTGATGTCTCCCAGCAGTGCCCTGAGACAGGAGGGGTGGGGGCCTATCACTCCCAGCAGTGCCCTGAGACAGGAGGGGTGTGTGCAGAGTCCTCCCAGCAGTGCCCTGAGACAGGAGGGGTGGGGGCCTATCACTACCAGCAGTGCCCTGAGACAGGAGGGGTGGGGGCCTATCACTCCCAGCAGTGCCCTGAGACAGGAGGGGTGGGGGCCTATCACTCCTAGCAGTGCCCTGAGACAGGAGGGGTGTGTGCAGAGTCCTCCCAGCAGTGCCCTGAGACAGGAGGGGTGGGGGCCTATCACTCCCAGCAGTGCCCTGAGACAGGAGGGGTGGGGGCCTATCACTCCCAGCAGTGCCCTGAGACAGGAGGGGTGGGGGCCGATCACTCCCAGCAGTGCCCTGAGACAGGAGGGGTGTGTGCAGAGTCCTCCCAGCAGTGCCCTGAGACAGGAGGGGTGTGTGCAGAGTCCTCCCAGTAGTGCCCAGAGACAGGAGGGGTGGGGGCCTATCACTCCCAGCAGTGCCCTGAGACAGGAGGGGTGTGTGCAGAGTCCTCCCAGCAGTGCCCTGACACAGGAGGGGTGTGTGCAGAGTCCTCCCAGCAGTGCCCTGAGACAGGAGGGGTGTGTGCAGAGTCCTCCCAGCAGTGCCCAGAGACAGGAGGGGTGAGGGCCTATCACTCCCAGCAGTGCCCTGAGACAGGAGGGGTGTGTGCAGAGTCCTCCCAGCAGTGCCCTGACACAGGAGGGGTGTGTGCAGAGTCCTCCCAGCAGTGCCCTGAGACAGGAGGGGTGTGTGCAGAGTCCTCCCAGCAGTGCCCAGAGACTGGAGGGGTGGGGGCCTATCACTCCCAGCAGTGCCCTGAGACAGGAGGGGTGGGGGCCTATCACTCCCAGCAGTGCCCTGAGACAGGAGGGGTGTGTGCAGAGTCCTCCCAGCAATGCCCTGAGACAGGAGGGGTGTGTGCAGAGTCCTCCCAGCAGTGCCCAGAGACAGGAGGGGTGGGGGCCTATCACTCCCAGCAGTGCCCTGAGACAGGAGGGGTGTGTGCAGAGTCCTCCCAGCAGTGCCCTGACACAGGAGGGGTGTGTGCAGAGTCCTCCCAGCAGTGCCCTGAGACAGGAGGGGTGTGTGCAGAGTCCTCCCAGCAGTGCCCAGAGACAGGAGGGGTGTGTGCAGAGTCCTCCCAGGTGGGGGCCTATCACTCCGAGCAGTGCCCTGAGACAGGAGGGGTGGGGGCCTATCACTCCCAGCAGTGCCCTGAGACAGGAGGGGTGTGTGCAGAGTCCTCCCAGCAGTGCCCTGAGACAGGAGGGGTGGGGGCCTATCACTCCCAGCAGTGCCCTGAGACAGGAGGGGTGGGGGCCTATCACTCCCAGCAGTGCCCTGAGACAGGAGGGGTGGGTGTGATGCACAGTGTGAGCCTGGATCATTGATTGTATAGTTGCCCTCATTCCACCTGTGTCCTTTCAATGGCACGTACTGCTTTTGGCCTTCCCTAGAGGATCATGTCCCTATGACAAAGGTGCAATGCGTTGGATGCATACTATGCCTTGTTGTAAACAGCAAATGTGTTGTAATCTGTGTCCCTGTGACATGTGCCAGGTGTATTGATGTAGTGTCACTTGTCCATCCTCACAGGTAGACGCCTCTGCCAAGGAGAAGATATGGCTGGACGCCGTCAGCGCCGTGAGGAGTGCGGATGGTCGGAAGCGGCGCCTGTCCCAGGTGAGGAAACGCTGGCAGGATATCCGGTGCTGGACGCGGAGGATCGCACGGGGTCCTGCTGGGGGACTCACCTGAGAGCCATAATAACCGCGGGCGCCGCCGTCTCTCCCACATCCAGAAACGTGTGCTGGCGGTGGTCTTTCCTGACTTGGACAGGCGCCTACAGGAGATGCAGCAGCCGGAAGGGGGTAGGTACATGTGTGTGTTTGTTGTGTTTCACCAGCATTTGTAAGTGCACTGTTCCATGGATACACTTCCAGGGTTTATGGTGCTGTGCAGATCCTGTTACCCACAGTGTTGCAGGGCTCTCCTGCCTCCCTTCCCCACCTTGCAATGTGTTCACTGGTCTCTGTGTAGTCACTCCATCACAAAGTTATGTAGCCTGACACCTTCTCCAAGTGTACAATGCCTGCAGCATCATGTGTGGGGGTGGTATGTAACAGGTTTAGTGACCTTGCCTGTGCCCTGTCCAGTTCTGGACTTGTGGGTTCCATGTAAGTTGGCACTAATGCTGATTCCAGACATGGGAGTTAATCTCTCGAGTGCGAGGCCTTCCAGCAGGCATGTCCCATGTGGTGGCCTGTGACATGATGTGCATGATTGTGCGTTACGCATAGTGCAGGGATGTTAGCGTGTGTTGCAGTCATTTCCATTCAGGAGCATGGAGTTGTGTGGCCACTACTGTCCCCAGGGGCATCTTTTCCTAGGTATCATGTGTGTAATCCGAGAATGTCGACAATCTCTGTGTCTACAGCATAGGTTGTGCTCTGTGCCATTGTCCCCTGGCACCATGTATATTGACGTGAGATGTATTACAAGTGTCCACTGTACAGCCTGACCTGATTTTCCTATTACATACTCACGGTGGCCATTGCCTTTGTGTCTTGTTGCAATCATCTGATGATGCCCATTTGTACATGATAATTTGGACAGCAGCACCTTGGGTAGTTTGTGTGCAATATTGAAGTTTTGCATCCCATGTGTATTTCACCCTGACTAAGAGATGTAAGTGCTTCCTGTGTCTCCACAGATTTGTCTCATGTAGGGGGTGGGTGGTGCGGGCATGGCCTACATGTCAAGACCTGTCATCTCCTTGCTAGGACTGGCCAGTGTGTGATGTTTGTCTGGACATACACTCAAGGTGCATTGTGCCAGTCAGGGTGGGCATGTTATCAGTATTACCTATGCTGCATGTGCCTCTAGTTCCTGGATGTGGTCCCTGCTCATCCCTATTGCCTGCCACGCTGTGTGGTGCAGATGCAGTGCTGGATTGTCCCCAGGGCCTTGCTCCTCAGTCAAAATTCCATGTCATCTCATTTGCTATTGTGTCATGCTCTCCATAGTTTTTCCATGGCATGGTGGGTCACACAACTGTGTCTTGCAGGGCCTTCATATGTACCTTGTTTTGTAGTTGTAACTCTTCCTTTGTTTCAGGCTATGCACTGTGACCTAAGTAGATTTGACTCATGTGACATATGTATACAGGTGTATGATTAATTTCTGTCTCTTCACCCTGCCCACAGCATCGTCGGGGGACACGGAGGGAGACATGGACACAGACGGCGCGGAGGGACCGAGCACCAGTGCCAGCGGTGGCATCGTGCCTGGCACTTCGAGTGGGACAGAGGCGGAGGAGAGTGAACCCGGGGACCTGTCGACTGGCACAACAGAGTATGAAGCTGACGGGTCCGAGGATGATCTCTCCAAGTGGGCGGTGGCTGCACCACCATCTGACAGCAGCCCTACATCTCGCACCGCCCCCTCCATTGGCATCAGCCGCCTCCCACTTGCTCGTGTCCCTTCCCAACGTGCCCGGTTACCACATGTCTCCTTCCTGCCAGGCACCGCACCCCCTGCCCCTGTCTCCACTGCTGCCGCCAATGCTGAGTCTGTGGACATCCAGCGGCAGTTGCAGATTGGTCAGACTGCGATCCTTAATGTCCTCCATGCCCACAGCCAGGTCCTCAACAACATGGAGGCATACTTGGAGGGCATTCATTCATCGCAGGCTGACCAACGCAACTTGCTGAGGTCCATAGACTCCACACTGACTGCAGCAGTGGGTCTCCTGCAGCACTACGTCCCACCCCCTACCCCTGCTCCTTCCACACTTCCCACTCCCATGCCTGTCCCACATACACACAGACGTAAGCATGCACCCACCACAGCAGACACAGGCAACACACCAGCAGGGAAGGTCCGCCGCACACCTCCTGACACGCACACACAGGGTGAAGTAGGCACACCCACTGGGTCGGGGGGCAAACGTGTGACACGCAGCCAGAGTGGGAGTCCGCATTCCACCCAATCCACTCCCTCCAAATCCCCTCCCCTCAGCTCTCCTGGCCACATCTCCCCCAAAGACTCCTTCATGGCCGCTCTGTCCCTGAGCCCCACAGTGACACCACCCCGCAAGCGGTCAAGGAAGTCCACGGTCAGGGTGCTTGAGTCCCCCCCTGTCCACACCCTCCCCCAGTGGTGCTGCGACCCATCCCTCTGACCCCCCCCCTCCTTGGGGCCTGTGGTTCCTTCGGGTGCAGGGGAGTCCCTGGAGGACCTTGCCGAGGTGTGCGGCGCGCTCCTAGAATCCACCTTTGGCCCTGCCCCACCCCCTGTGGTGGAGTCCTCCATCCCTGCACCCACGTCGCCTACCCTTCGCCCTCCTGTCCCTGCGGTGCCTGTTCATTCCCCCCCACTTGATGCCCTCACCCCTGTGGAAGACAACGGCTTGTGACTGTGCAGGCAAGCTAGGGGACATGCATCCCACTGTGTCCCCCATCCAGCTGTGACTCCTGGACTGCCCTATGGGCTTTGTAAATATTGAACTTTCTACATACCAGTTTTTGGATCATGCTGAATAAAGCTATTTATTTTTTGCCCTTGGAACACTCCTGCTTTGCTGGCATTGCTGTCGGTGGGGCTGCTACATGGTTGTGGGTGGTGTTCATGTGTTGGGTGTGTGGGAAATGTAGTAGTGTGCTGCTCATAGGGGGGACCATGGGATCTGTGTGCCATCACACGGTGTTAGCTAGCTTTCTCAATTCATGTAAGCAGTTGCTGCATGTTGCAATTGTCCCAAGGTGTTTTCCTTCCTCTGTGTACCCTGACTTCTTCCCTGCAGGGTGTTCACAATATTTTGCGCCGAGCTGTGTGTACATTAGCTGGGTGTGTGATGGACTCCTTCAACTTTGCACATGCATGCTGAGCCATTCTCCACCTGCATCATTCGTGGCATCCTTGGTAGTCATTGTACTTGTGTATGTGGACTATTGACATGACTTCATGTGTACATGTTTTCTTTTTGGCCCTATGCATGCGTATACTCCCAGCCTCGCACACATGTGGTACATGTACTGCAGGGTCTTTGTGCACCTGACTGACATTTGTGGGCATGGTATATGTGGCTACTCCACCCTTTGCGTTCCATGGGCACTGCTGGGAGTGTTAGGCACCCACCCCTCCTGTGTCAGGGCACTGCTGGGAGGACTCTGCACACACCCCTCCTGTCTCAGGGCACTGCTGGGAGGACTCTGCACACACCCCTCCTGTCTCAGGGCACTGCTGGGAGTGATAGGCACCCACCCCTCCTGTCTCTGGGCACTGCTGGGAGTGATAGGCACCCACCCCTCCTGTCTCTGGGCACTGCTGGGAGGACTCTGCACACACCCCTCCTGTCTCAGGGCACTGCTGGGAGTGATAGGCCCCCACCCCTCCTGTCTCAGGGCACTGCTGGGAGTGTTAGGCACCCACCCCTCCTGTGTCAGGGCACTGCTGGGAGGACTCTGCACACACCCCTCCTGTCTCAGGCCACTGCTGGGAGTGATAGGCACCCACCCCTCCTGTGTCTGGGCACTGCTGGGAGGACTCTGCACACACCCCTCCTGTGTCAGGGCACTGCTGGGAGGACTCTGCACACACCCCTCCTGTCTCTGGGCACTGCTGGGAGTGATAGGCCCCACCCCTCCTGTCTCAGGGCACTGCTGGGAGTGTTATGCACCCACCCCTCCTGTGTCAGGGCACTGCTGGGAGGACTCTGCACACACCCCTCCTGTCTCAGGGCACTGCTGGGAGTGATAGGCACCCACCCCTCCTGTGTCTGGGCACTGCTGGGAGGACTCTGCACACACCCCTCATGTGTCGGGGCACTGCTGGGAGGACTCTGCACACACCCCTCCTGTCTCTGGGCACTTCTGGGAGTGATAGGCACCCACCCCTCCTGTCTCTGAGCACTGCTGGGAGGACTCTGCACACACCCCTCCTGTGTCAGGGCACTGCTGGGAGGACTCTGCACCCACCCCTCCTGTCTCAGGGCACTGCTGGGAGGACTCTGCACACACCCCTCCTGTCTCAGGGCACTGCTGGGAGGACTCTGCACACACCCCTCCTATTTCACAATATGTACGCTCATGACATACACGGATGTGGGTACGCTCCATACGTCCGCGGATGAGGGTACGTGTCGTACGTACAATGTTTGCATGGGGGTACGCTCCATGCATTCGAGGTGAGGGTACGGGTCGTACTTACACTGTTGGGGTGGGGGTACGCTCCATACGTCCGCGGGTGAGGGTACGTGTCGTACGTACAATGTTTGCATAGGGGTACGCTCCATGCATTCGAGGTGAGGGTACGGGTCGTACTCACACTGTTGGGGTGGGGGTACGCTCCATACGTCCGCGGGTGAGGGTACGTGTCGTACGTACAATGTTTGCATGGGGGGTACGCTCCATGCATTCGAGGTGAGGGTACGGGTCGTACTTACACTGTTGGGGTGGGGGTACGCTCCATACGTACGCGGGTGGTACGGGTCGTACTTACACTGTTGGGGTGGGGGTACGCTCCATGCATTCGAGGTGAGGGTACGGATCGTACTTACACTGTTGGGGTGGGGGTACGCTCCATACGTCCGCGGGTGAGGGTACGTGTCGTACGTACAATGTTTGCATGGGGGGTACGCTCCATGCATTCGAGGTGAGGGTACGGGTCGTACTTACACTGTTGGGGTGGGGGTACGCTCCATACGTACGCGGGTGGGGGTACGGGTCGTACTTACACTGTTGGGGTGGGGGTACGCTCCATGCATTCGAGGTGAGGGTACGGATCGTACTTACACTGTTGGGGTGGGGGTACGCTCCATACGTCTGCGGGTGAGGGTACGTGTCGTACGTACAATGTTTGCATGGGGGGTACGCTCCATGCATTCGAGGTGAGGGTACGGGTCGTACTTACACTGTTGGGGTGGGGGTACGCTCCATACGTCCGCGGGTGAGGGTACGTGTCGTACGTACAATGTTTGCATGGGGGGTACGCTCCATGCATTCGAGGTGAGGGTACGGGTCGTACTTACACTGTTGGGGTAGGGGTACACTCCATATGTCCGCGGGTGAGGGTACGTGTCGTACGTACAATGTTTGCATGGGGGGTACGCTCCATGCATTCGAGGTGAGGGTACGGGTCGTACTTACACTGTTGGGGTGGGGGTATGCTCCATACGTATGCGGGTGGGGGTACGGGTCGTACTTACACTGTTGGGGTGGGGGTACACTCCATGCAGTCGAGGTGAGGGTACGGATCGTACTTACACTGTTGGGGTGGGGGTATGCTCCATACGTCTGCGGGTGAGGGTACGTGTTGTACGTACAATGTTTGCATGGGGGGTACGCTCCATGCATTCGAGGTGAGGGTACGGGTCGTACTTACACTGTTGGGGTGGGGGTATGCTCCATACGTACGCGGGTGGGGGTACGGGTCGTACTTACACTGTTGGGGTGGGGGTACGCTCCATGCATTCGAGGTGAGGGTACGGATCGTAATTACACTGTTGGGGTGGGGGTACGCTCCATGCATTCGAGGTGAGGGTACGGATCGTACTTACACTGTTGGGGTGGGGGTACGCTACATACGTACGCAGGTGGGGGTATGGGTCGTACTTACACTGTTGGGGTGGGGGAACGCTCCATGCATTCGAGGTGAGGGTACGGATCGTACTTACACTGTTGGGGTGGGGGTACGCTCCATACGTACGTGGGTGGGGGTACGGGTCGTACTTACACAGTTGGGGTGGGGGTACGCTCCATGCATACGGGGTGGGGGTACGGTCCGTACATATCCGTCCCCACGCTATGTGATGCTTGTGCGGCCCATACCCAGGCCTTTGCCACATGGGTACGAGCCGTCCCGCCATTGTTGGGGTGACGTAGGTGTGGGTGTGGTACGACTCGTACCCACGCTCTTAAGGTGTGGGTACGGGACGTACCTGTCTGATTGTGTTGCCGGTTCGCGTCGTCAAGATCTTCCGTTGTGGCGGTCGCTGGCTTAGCTGGACACGCCCCCACCCCCTCGTAGTGACCAGGGCCTGGGAGTCAGGTATGTCCAGGGCATGTGTGCTGTGTGACTTTGGTGGGGGGTTTGTGGCCTGCCCTGGTCCTGCCACCCCCCCCCACTTTCCCCCCTCCCTTAGTTGTTCTGACCTTCTGCGGCGTCTGCGTCGTAACCTGTAGAGGAGGTCGACTGCTATGAGGGCCGGGATGACACGTAGGTTCGGGTCCATGTCTGTCCGTCGCGTACGGGTACTCCTTGTTCGCGTCGTTCTGTCTGTCTGTCGCGTACTGGTACTCCTTGTTCGCGTCGTCCTGATTTCCCGGCAGTTTTTGGCTGGCGGATAATATTCACCGTGCGGGATGACGTCGGTGCGAATCGTAATTCCTGGTTCGTGAATGGCAGGCTGCGAGCGTCCCGACGTCAGGTCGGCGCTTTCCCGGATCGCATTTGTAGGTTTATTTTCGTCGGTCGGGGTTTTGTACGATTCGTACGGAAATGGTGTTTCCGTGCGAATCGTAATTCCATGTTGGTAGATTTTGACGACCGGGTACGCGTCGGACGGAGAATATGCTCCGTCCGACGGTTCGTACCCGGTTTTTACAGGATCGTGATCGGCGCCTTGGTATAGAACTTAGCCTTTGACTTGTACTTTCGTCGACAGTATTTTCCACACCTGTGGCTTTGAAATCGTAAGACTTGTTGTTTTAAGTTTTTATCTTCTCTGCTATTGGGAAGAGCACATGTAGCATAATCTTCAATGAAAGACAAAACAGTTTCATCTGAATCTGTTCCAAATTTGGGGGCGTCCTTGATCCATAACAACGTATGCATATGAGGAGCACCTCTTGCTTGATATTCCTTTCTCCAAAAGATATCCACAACTTCTCCAAGAGGAGGATTCTTTTTATTGCAGATGAAAGACATCATAGCTTCAAATCTATGATTGAAATATCTGCATACATTGACAGGATCCAAAGAGCACAATTCTCCAGGTGTCTTGTATTCAATATTATTTATATTGGAATTTGCCTCTCGAAGAAATTCAAGTAAATCATCCCAAGCATACTCAGCACAGCTTAGTGTAACAAACCATGTAGGAGTTCCCAAGTTCCGTAGCATGCATTTCAGTTCTCCATGTTGACGGTACCAATATTCATTAGTCCCACGCTGATATGCCATTAGATTAATCAACTGATATTCTAAATGATCATCTCTCTGATGCACTTTATCCATAAAATCCTTTGCAGTTACATTTTGAAGATGCATTCCAGTTTTTAAAATGTGATTTACTGCATATGAAAGTCCAGACAAGTCACTTTCAAACAGAAGATGAAACATATAAGGGATACATTGTTGAAATCTTGGATCTTCTGCATATAATCTTGTTGTCCGATATTCAGATGCAGAAATTTGCACAGAACGTTCATCATATCGTCCACCTTTTCCTGTTGGAAACAACTGCGGGAAACAACGAGCTTCCAAGCTCTCTTCCCATACACTCATGGGACTTCCTGTTGCTTTTTTCATTTGAAACAACTCAATTGTATTCCCCATCACCTCTTTGGAATGAAGTGGATGTACACTGTAATGTTCATAGATCTCTTCACATTTGGGCATGTCCACTTTTTCTATTTGTCCACTTATTGTTTCAGTATCTTCTGCTAAACCTATTTCTTCTTCTCCAACAAACACATTTCTATAGTACTCATTATTTTTTAACAGATACAATGATGCCTTTTGCACTTTTCTAACATCCACTAACTCTTGCCAAATGTTCTTATTCTTAGTAGGAAAACCATTAACTAGAATGACTAGTGGCTCATTTTCTGCATGGTCTACACCAATAGTTTCAATATTTTTCCTTAAATCTAACAGTAAATACACAACTCTTCCTTTCAATCCTCTTTGCAACTCTGATGGAGGTAGTTTACCTGTTTTGGGCTCCATACGAACAATAGCCTGAAACGGGTGAACACATTGTATGAGAATAGACTCATACGTATTTAAATCTATCAGCTCTGGTGGAATAGCAACCGACTCTAGATTATTATGAACAGCTCTAGCAGGCATTTTATTCTCATCTAATTTGTTATAACAATATTTGCAAATACGCTGCTCAGATGCCAAATCAAAACAATCCTCTACCAACAAATAAGTTGCAAATTCCATCCACTTATCATTATCTTCTATTTCACTTTTTAAATACAGATTGACACCCCTAGTCTGATTTTTATAGTGACTTCGCCGACAACAAATACAAGAAACATTTGGTCTTTCACCTGAAATTACCTTAAACTTAGTGATTTCATCTTCAAATTTTTCTGTAATTACGGGTTGTACATTGTCTTCAACATTTTGTTCTACTAATGTGTCAGTTTCTTCACTCTTTTGCTGAGGACCAAAGTAACAAAACTCAATATCATCACAGACCTGCTTCACATCTGATACTGACCCACATAAAAGAGCACTGTTCAACTCACTTAACTTTAGTGCTGGACTTTTTGCATAATACAACCTTCTCACTAACTTCCGCATTTGAGTATGATGTACTGCCAGCATTCTGAAATGGTGAAAAACACTTTGACAAACTTTGATAGAAAGACAAGCCACAGAATGACCTTGCAAACCAGTATGTTTTCTCACTCTGCAAGGGTCTATTCCCTGCAACAGCTTCATCTTTTGTTTTACATTTTTTTTAGTATAGGCTCGTAAAAAACGACATAATTTTTTAATAGATTCCTGTCGTACACTGCAAATACTACTGTAATCCCAAGTGTACACAGGGTTTTTAGCACGTCTCCCTAAAACTTCATCAGCTATCACTTCTTCTGCATTTCTTTCAACCATTTTCTCTTTCTCAATTGGACAACCGTCTCTAACCTCATAGCCTCTACCACTGGTGTCAACTGCATACAATAATTTTTCGCTCGGTGAATAACTCTCTTCATTAAAAAAAGGCTCTTAACTGGAACTGTGTTTCCATTCTCCCAAAAAAAATCACAATTTTTTTTAATTAATAACTCTTTTCCTCCTACTTTTGGCCTTGATTATATGGATTGGTTTATCTAGTGATCGAATTCTGTTTAATACTAAAATAAACAGTTTCCTTTTTATTTCAAAAGCCTTTACCACAATTTTTTCAATATGCTTTTTCTTTTTATAAAATAAAGCTCTCTTTTTATATTTCTTCATATCTTTCAGCAAATTATGCACTACATTGCGTAATTCCTTATACTGACTTTGCCTTCTTTTACCATACTTTATCTCCTTTGACTGACAATTTGCTTTTTTGCTTTTCCTCTTATTTTGAATTTTTTTCTTAGTTGAAGCATTCTCAGTAGTTCCAGCATTATGTACATTCTGTTTGGTCCTACAAACATTTATAATAAATTGCTTTGTGATCTTACCAGAAGATGTTTTCCTTTTAGCCACATTATCTTGTACATTCAATACTTGTGGTTGATGTTTCTTCAAGTAATCCTCCTGTCTCTGTTCTTTTCTTTTTCTTTTTTTTTCTGGCATGATTTCTCTATTTTATCGTTGAAAAACAGTATCTGTAAAAAAGAATCACAAATAAATGTATATTAATAACTTTCAAATTTATACTATTCTATTACTGTAGAAACACATTTTATATAAAAACTAACTAAGAAAATATAGCCCGGAAGCACAAGTGTGACAATGGTTAAAACACTACATGCATAGTGCATACTACTTTGAAATAGTTCATGCCCTAAAGCCTACCTCACTAAAAGACTACATGCTAACTGACTGAATGATTACAGTACTATAAGGAGACACACTGGGTGAGTGACAGGGTGTTTGCTAGAAGTGTATGAATACTGACTGGGGAATTGAAGGTGTGAAATGCAAGTGTGTAGGTGGTTAGAGGACTGCATGCATAGTGGATAGGCGTTTGAAGCAGTCCATGTGCTAAGGCCTGGCTCACTGCATGAGTACTTGGGTGCTGACTGAATGATTAGAGTACTGCAAGTAGCGTGCCTAGGTGAATTTATAAGTGGTTGGCTTTTTGGCGCAGTGAATGGATTAGTACTTGGTACTGAATGGGTCACTAGAGGAGTGCAAAAGGAGTGACAGGGGGTTTGCTGGAGTGTATGGATACTGACTAGGGAATTGAAGTTATGAAAGAGAAGTGTATAGGTGGTTACAGGACTGCATGTATAGTGGCTAGGGGTTTGTCCATGTACTAAGGCCTGTGTCGCTGCATGAGTACTTGGATACTGACTGAATGATTAGAGTACAGCAAGGAGAGTGCCTGGGTGAATTTATAAGTGGTTGGATTTGGCGCAGTGAATGGATTAGTACTTGGTACTGCATGGGTCACTAGAGGAGTGCAAAGGGAGTGACGGGATGTTTGCTGGACTGTATGGATACTGACTAGGGAATTGAAGGTGTGAAAGACAAGTGTGTAGGTGGTTAGAGGACTGCATGCATAGTGGATAGGGGTTTGAAGCAGTCCATGTGCTAAGGCCTGGGTCGCTGAATGAGTACTTGGGTACTGACTGAATGATTACAGTACTGCAAGGAGAGTGCATGGGTGAATTTATAAGTGTTTGGGTTTTGGCACAGTGAATGGATTAGTACATGGTACTGAATGGGTCACTGGAGAAGTGCGAGGGGAGTGACAGGGTGTTTGCTGGAGTGTATATATACTGACTGGGGAATTGAAGATGTGAAAGACAAGTATGTAGGTGGTTAGAGGACTGCATGCATAGTGGATAGGCGTTTGAAGCAGTCTATGTGCTAAGACCTGACTCAATGCATGAATACTTGGGTACAGACAGAATTATTAGAGTACTGCAAGGAGAGTGCCTGGGTGAATTTATAAGTGGTTGGCTTTTGGTGCAGTAAATACATTAGTACATGGTGCTGAATGGGTCACTGGAGGAGTGCAAGGGGAGTGATAAGGTGTTTGCTGAAGTGTATCTATACTGACTGGGGAATTGAAGGTCTGAAAGAGAAGTGTGTAGATGGTTAGAGAACTGCATGCATAGTGCATAGGCGTTTGAAGTAGTCCATGTGCTAAGGCCTGGCTCACTGCATGAGTACTTGGGTACTGACTGAATGATTAGAGTCCTGCAAGGAGAGTGCCTGGGTGAATTTATAAGTGTTTAGAATTTGGCACAGTGAATGGATTAGTACATGGTGCTGAATGGGTCACTGGAGAAGTATAAGGAGAGTGACCGAGTGTTTGTGGGAACTGTATGAATACTGTCTGTAATATTGAAGGTGTGAAAGACAAGTATGTAGGTGGCTAGAGACCTACATGCATAGTAGATAGACGTTTAAAACAGTCCATAGAGTAACACTTGGATCACTGCAAAACTACCTGAGTACTGACTGAATCATTACAGTACTACAAAAAGAGTGACTGGGTGAATCTTTTTAAGTTTTTTGGTTGTGTTGCAGTGAATAGATTATTATTTAGTGCCATATGAGTCAGTGGATGTGTGCAATTGAAGTGACAGAGTGTTTTTTGGAGTTTATAGATACTGACTGGGAAATTGAAGGTCTGAAAGACAATTGTGTTGGTACTTAGAGGCCTTCATGCATAGTGGAAACACGTTTGAATCAATCTATGTGCAAAGGCCTGTCTCACTCCATTAGTACTTGGGTACTGACTGAATGATTATACTATTGCAAGCAGAGTGCCTGGGTGAATTTATAAGTGTTTCAGTTTTGGTGCAGTGAATGCATTACTACATGGTGCTGAATGGGTCACTGGAACAGTGCAAGGGGAGTGACAGAATGTTTGCTGGAAGTACATGGATACTGACTGGGGAATTGAAGCTGTTAAAGACAAGTGTATAGTATGTTAGAAGACTGCATGCATACTGCACAGACATTTGAAGCAGTCTATGTGGTAATGCATGGTTCACAACATGAGTACTTGAAAACTGACTAAATCATTAGACTACTGCTAGGACAGTGCCTGGGTAAAACTTTTAAATTTTCAGTACTGGCGCAGTGAAGAGAATAGTACATGGTACTGAATCAGTCACTGGATGAGTGCAAGATGACTGACAAGATGTTTATTGAAATAAATAGATACTGACTAGTTAATTAAAGAAGTGAAAGACAAGTGTGTAGGTGACTAGAAGCCAGTATGCATACTGTATAGGGTGTAAAGCAGTCCATGTTGAAAGGCCTGGCTCACACCATGAGTACTTAGACACTAACTGAATGATTAAAGTACTGCAAAGAGAGTGCCTGGGAGAATGTATAAGTGTTTGGGTTTTTGCGCAGTGAATGGATTAGTACATGGTGCTGAATGGGTCACTAGAGGAGTACATGGGGAGTGACAGGGTGTTTGCTTGAAGTGTATGGATACTGACTGTGGAATTAAAGGTATGAAAGAGAACTATGTAGATGGTTAGAGAACTGCAAGCATAGTAGATAAGCATTTGAATCAATGCATGTGCAAAGGCCTGCCTCACTCCATTACTACGTGAATATTAACTGAATGTGTATAGTATTGCAAGGACAGTTCCTCGGTGAATACATAAGGAATGACTACCTTTTAATTCTACCTAAACTTGAGAACAGGAAATTTCTGAAGCAGTTATGCATATTCAAAGAAATGAAGTACTCAAATGCTTCTCTCACAGTGGTTACACAAATGCACACAGACTCACAGTGTGATTCTAGACAACAACCACTATCCCTAGGAGTTTACCAAAACTCATTCACTACTGTGGAAGTGGTAAGGGGACTACACACAATCTACATATTGAAGTACAGCACATTAGTGTCAAAGCATGACTCATTTTATCAATGCATAAGCAAAGACAGGCTTCTATTGCTACTAAAACTTGACAACATGACCGGTTTTAAAACAGTTATCTGTCAGCAAATACATGATGTTACCAAATGCTTCTCTCACAGTGGTCCCCAAATGCACACAGACTCACAGTGTGATTGTAGACAAGCACCACTATCCCTTGGAGTTTACCAAAACTAATTCACTACTGTGGAAGGGGTAAGGGGACTGCACACAAGCTACATATTTCAGAACTGCAGTTTAGTGTCAAAGCCTGACTCATTTAATCAAAGCATAAGCAAAAACTGCCTTCTAATACTACTAAAACTTGACAACAAGACAGGTTTTAAAACAGTTATCTGTCTGCAAATACACAATGTTACCAAATGCTTCTCTCACAGTGGTTCCCAAATGCACACAGACTCACAGTGTGATTCTAGACAAGCAACACCATCCCTACCGGTTTACCAAAACTCGTTCACAACTGTGCAAGGGGTAAGGGGACTGCACACAATCTACATATTAAACTACACACATTACTGTCAAAGCACAACTCATTTTATCAATGCATAAGCAAAGACGGGCTTCTAATGCTACTAAAACTTGTCAACATGACAGGTTTTAAAACAGTTTTCTGTCATCAAATACACATTGTTACCAAATGCTTCTCTCACAGTGGTTCCCAAATGCACACAGACTCACAGTGTGATTCTAGACAAGCACCACTATCCCTAGGAGTTTACCAACACTCATTCACTACTGTGGAACGGGTAAGGGGACTGCACACAATCTACATATTTCAGAACTGCACTTTAGTATCAAAGCCTGACTCATTTAATCAAACCATAAGCAAAAACTGCCTTCTAATGCTACTAAAACTTCACAACAAGACAGATTTTAAAACAGTAATCTGTCAGCAAATACACGATGTTACCAAATGGTTCTCTCACAATCCTTACCCCAATGCACACAGACTCACAGTGTGATTCTAGACAAGCAACACTATCCCTAGCAGCTTACCAAAACTCATTCACTACTGTGCAAGGGGTAAGGGGACTACACACAATCTACATATTAAAGTACAGCACATTAGTGTCAAAGCATGACTCATTTTATCAATGCATAAGCAAAGACTGGCTTCTAATGCTACTAAAACTTGACAACATGACAGGTTTTAAAAGAGTTATCTGTCAGAAAATACATAATGTTACCAAATGGTTCTCTCACAATCCTTACCCAAATGCACACAGGCTCACGGTGTGATTCTAGACAAGCACCACTATCCCTAGGAGTTTACCAAAACTCATTCACTACAGTGGAAGAGGTAAGGGGACTGCACACAAACTACATATTTCAGAACTGCACTTTAGTGTCAAAGCCTGACTCATTTAATCAAAACATAAGCAAAAACTGCCTTCTAATGCTACTGAAACTTGACAACAAGATAGGTTTTAAAACAGTTATCTGTCAGCAAATACACAATGTTACCAAATGCTTCTCCCACAGTGGTTCCCAAATGAACACAGACTCACAGTGTGATTCTAGACAAGCAACACTATCCCTAGCAGCTTACCAAAACTCATTCACTACTGTGGAAGGGGTAAGGGGACTGCACACAATCTACATATTAAAGTACAGCACATTAGTGTCAAAACATGACTCATTTTATCAATGCATAAGCAAAGACTGGTTTCTAATGCTACTAAAACTTCACAACATGACAGGTTTTAAAACAGTTATCAACAACAAATACATGATGTTACCAAATGCTTCTCTCACAGTGACTCCCAAATGCACACAGACTCACTGTGTGATTCTAGACAAACAACACTATCCCTTGCACTATACCAAAACACATTTCTTCATCTAGAAGGAGTACTACATTTTAGTGTAGAAACATAACTCATTTCACAAATTCATAAACAATCACTGATTTCTAATTGTACCAAAATATAAAAACACACAGTTATCTCCCTGCAAACACATGAAAAACACAAATGCTTATCACAAAAGACCTCCTCTCAATTAAATAACTCACATTTCAAGTAGTTTCGTAGATTAAGAAGTATATCAGTCACACACCAGATTTTCTTATACAGAATCTCTGCACTGTGCACCTGTCAGCAAAACCAAAGAATGGCAAAGTTTCCCTCTCATTTTCCCCACATATACATGTAAACATCAAATCACATTCCTTCCCACATAAATTCAAAACCAAACACACATTTCTATTGGTTAAACATTTCACCCTTTCCAAATGACATACATTTTTACCCTTCCCCCAATCTGCCTTCTGCCTGTTTCCATAGAAATAGGTCATGGAACACTGTACTGAGCACACAGGTCACAAGTTCAGCACACAATGTTGCTAATCAAGACAGCAAGTGTGCTTGACTTTTCAACATATCAGCTTATCATATATAATGTTCCTTACAATCAGTTTTTGTTAACCAATAAGAATCATGCGTTTAAAAACCAGAAATATGCACCCTACCTTTCAGTGTAGAAGGTTGTCAAACAACCAATGATTTTTTGTCTTTTTTCAAAACTGCATCTTAGCCACCATTTTAGAAAAATCTTACCTTCCAAACTGCCATTTCATTTACAGAGACCATCTGAGTGCATCCAGACCTCCTTTCAAGATGCTTAGAGTGTGGATTGTGGGACACAGCTATATTTTCTGGAGCCAAAGGTATGCAGGAAACAAAGGCATTGCCAAATGTAGACATTAAATGGATTGGATAGAGAGGGTTAAAGTGGCACCAATTGATGCCATTGGTGAAATCCTTCATGCATATCCAACACCCTGACCTCATAATAGTGCACTGTGGTGGCAATGACCTAGGCACTTTGACTGGGGTAGGTCTGAAAATGCTTATGAAGGACACCTTTGCAGAACTGATTTCACTTTTCCCCAAAACTGCCTTTGTGTATTCTAACATATGCCAAAGGCAGAAATGGAACTGGTCCGATCATTTTTGTCCACAAATTGAGAAAGCTAGGAAACATGTGAATAAATCTGTTTCTGCTTTTCTCCGAGACTATAGAATGGGGTCCATTTTCAATAACAATCTGCGCTTTCATATGCAAGAGATGTATAGGAGAGATGGAGTACACTCTACTGATGAAGGAAATAGAGTCTTCCTCAACAACTTTAGACTCTGTGTAGGTACTTACTTATAAGTGCCAAAAACTCTCAAGAACAAAACACTTAAGCTTGATGTTTATCTCCCAAAAATGTCAATTTTGTTTTCCTTGGATCCGTGCACCCAACGCGTTAGGAACCGCTCACCCAAAGCGAGAGAATCCGTTTACCCAACGTGATAGGATACGCGCACCCTGCGCGCATTTCGCCAGTTTTTTAAAAAAGGGGGCCCCAGGGGGTCCTTCTAGGACCCCTAAGCAGATCTAGAGGGTCAGAGTATTTCCACTCTGCCCCCTTTATATGTTTTACACACTTATTCCCCTTGCTTCTTCAGCATCACTTCTACCGAGGCAGAAAATGGCCGCCAACAGTTCCTGGTTTAGAATGTAGACAGACACTCGACAGCCAATTAGCATTCAGCGTGTGATCGTCAGGGTGCGCGCTCGGTTCGGGGAGGGTGCACTTACGGTGCGGGTAGGGTGCGCGGATCCTCCCCGGCCATAGATATCACTATTATTTTTACCCTAATTTTCTCAGAAACTACTGAACAGATTCTCACTATTTATGCAAAAGGCACGAGTCTGAACTGAGGACTACCTCTTTGCCAAATATGGGGTAATTCCGTCCAGCAATTCGGGCTGTAGCTGCGACAACAGATCCTATGGGAAATTGCCTGGGGATAATGCGTTTTGGGACCCCCCTTTTTTCTTGGCCCCCGCTTGACGAATCACCACAAAACTTTCAGGGTAGGAGCGGATCCAAGCTGGCCAAAATTTTGGAAAATTGTGCGAAGATTCGTCGATCAGTGCCAGACTTATTGGGAATAGAATGTTGCGTATTTCCTATGGGAAATAGGTCCTAACTATAGCTATCTACTGGCGACCGCCAGTAGATAATATATATATATATATATATACATATATCAAAGTACAGGTGCTCAGCAAATGAGAGCGCACTTGGGAAACTCAAATCAACCAGCAGGCAATGCGCAGTGCTTCAACCATGCGAGTCATGCCTGACGCGTTTCGGGCCATTCCCTTAATCATAGGCGGGACTCTACAATCTCTTGCAACACTATTGGATCTTTAGCAGTGCTTCACGGCTTATCCAAAGCTGAAGTCTAAACTTACCTGATCCCACCGGGGCTAGAGGCAAGCTGTTGGACACTTCAATTCCCAGAATGCATCAAGTTCTGGCTAATGAAGCCCATTGGAGGGTGAATGTTTAAATACAGATCCAATAGTGTTGCAAGAGATTGTAGAGTCCCGCCTATGAATAAGGGAATGGCCCAAAACACGTCAGGCATGACTCGCATGGTTGAAGCACTGCGCATTGCCTGCTGGTTGATTTGAGTTTCCCGAGTGCGCTCTCATTTGCTGAGCACCTGTACTTTGATATATACATATATATACATATATAGTCATCAAATATATAAGAACCCCTATTGTTGCCACAAGAAAGTCTCCCACAGTGGGATTGCTCAAAAGTTGTCAGAGCCCCACTTCCTTTCTCAACCACTCTGCAAACATGAGTCCTGGCATTCTACTGATTGGGCAGATGAACTCCCCTTGGTTCCTTAGGTTCATTGGTGGCCAAGAACCCCCTTTGTTGCCACAAGTAAGTCCCCCACAGTTGGATTGATGAGACCTTGTTGGAGGCCCTCCCCCCTTTCTCAACCAATCTTGAAAGGGGCTTCCTGGTGCACTACTGGTTTGAGGATAAAGTCCCCTTGGCTACTGAGGTTCGTTTGGGGCCAAGAACCCCCTATTGCTGCCACAAGTAAGTCCCTCACAGCGGGATTGCTGAGACTTTGTTGTAGGCCCTGCCCGCTTTCTCAACCACTCTGCAAAGGGGCCTGCTGGTGCACTACTGGTTGGGGATGATGCCCCCTTGGGAGCTGAGGGTCATTGGTGGAAAAGAACCTCTATTGTTGCCACAAGTAAGTCCCCCTTAGTGGGATTTATAAGACCTAATTTTGAGGCCTGCCCCCTTCTCAACCACTTTGCAAATGCTCCTCCTGGTGTACTACTGTCTGGGGACTGAACCCCCCTTGGCTGCTGAGGGCCATTAGGGGCCAGGAACACCTATTGACACAAGTAAGCCACCTACAGTGGGATTGATGAGACTTCATCAGAGACCCCCCTTTTCAACTACTAAGCAAAGGGGTCTCCTGGCACACTACTGGTTGAGGGTTGAAGTCACCTTGGCTGCTGATGGTCGTTGGGAGCCAATAGCCCCTATTGTTGCAACTAGTAAGTCCCTCAAAGTGGGATTGCTGAGACCTGCCGCAACACTTCTCAACCTCGTCTGAGGTGCCACTCCCTTTCTCAATCACTCTGCAAAGAGGCTCCTGTTGTACTGCGGGATGAGGAATTAAGTCTAAGGGTAAGTGTGCCAGTGTACTCTGCTCCACTAGTGGTTGGCAAAGATTTTTCTAAACTCGCATTCCAAATGGAGCACAGAGTGACAGTGCTCCACAAACCCCACTGGCAGAGCAGAGTTTACTACAAACCCCTTGTTTTCTTCCTTTTTTCTTTTTAATATGACCCTTATTTTGCCACTTTTTGCTCATAGTCAACTTCTCTTTTTCATCTTCCTGCTTGTTTCTGGCCTGTATTTTGCCCCCTTCTGCTCATTTCTGATCTTTATCCTGCCACTTTCTGCTCATTTCTGAACTTCATTCTTCCTCTTGCTGCTCGTTTCTGACCTCTATTCTGCCTCTTTCTGCTAATTTCTCACCTTTATAATGCATCTTTCTGCTCTTTTCTCACCTGTATTTTGCCTTTATCTCTTTTTGCTCATTTCTTACCTTTATTCAGCCTCATTCAGCTCATTCGACATTTTTATTTTGCCTGTATCTGCTCTTTACTGAACTTTATTTTCATCTCTTCCTGCTCATCACCTATATTTGACCTCTTTCTACTTATTGCTGACCTGTATTCTCTCTCTTTCTGCTCACGTCTGACCTTTATTCTGTCTTTTTCTGCTTGTTTCTCAGTTTTAATCTGCCTCTTTCTGCTCATTTATCAACCCTATTCTGCCTCTTTCGGCACGTTTCTGACCTTTATTTTGCCTCTTTTAAGCCTTTTCCCGTCAAGGCTCCCACAGTCACAGCTGGCTCTCCACCTCCCGAGGATCTGGCATTGCTCTCACAGACAGGGAGCTGCTAAGCATGCCGCCCCTATTTGTCAGAGCAATCCTATCGTCAGTTTCCCTGCCTGCTTGACAGTGGGCAGGAAAACAGATGAAAACTCAGCTCTCAGAAAGTGAGAGTAGTTTCACTGTTCTTGCATGCTGAGAGCCGAGTTCTTGTTTGCTCGACTTGGCAGGAGCTGTCAAAGCAGCATGCACCCACTCACACATTCACTCAGATATTCCCACACCCACTCACCAAACCACTCAGGCTCTCAAGCACTCACTCACAGAACCACTCAGACACTCTCACAACCACCTATAGACCCACTCAGCCACATACAATCACTCACAGACCCACTCAAAGATCATGCACCTACTCACAAACCCACTCAGATACTCAGATACTCAGTCAGAGACTGACTCATATACTCTTGGAGGCATTCAGAGACCTACTCAGACACTCATGCCCACAATCACATAACCACTGAGATACTCAGGCACCCACTGAGACAATTATGCACTCATTCACACACTCACTCTCAAAGGTTACAGGTTACATTTAGGAAACAAAATTAAAAAACCTTAGAAATTCACAAAAAAATACGAAGGTTACAGGGAAAGTATAGTTAGGAAATAGCATTAAAAAACATGGAAATTCACACAAAAAACAAGTTTAAAGGGATATTAGATAAAACCATAGACATTTACGTACAAAACCAGAGGTTACAGGGAAGTTAGAGTTAGAAAATAACATTAAAAAAACATAGAAATTAACTTTTAGAAAACTAAAGGTTACAAGGACGTTATAGTTAGTAAATTGAAAAAAAAGCTTAGACATTCACTGAAAAAGATTAAAGCTACAGGGATGTTATGGTTAGGCTCAGATTTCACTTGTTTAAAACCAATGGAATTCAGCAGCTATAGTTGTCTGCGCTAACTATAAATTATACCCCCACAATGCACGGCTTATGACCTCACATATTACATCACTTAGTACATTGTCAGGGACATTGCTGGTGACATCACTGACTACTGGCTGGGCATGAAGTAAGGTGTTCCCAGCAGTTGCTTATCTGTATATTTTGGTAGTCAACTTTCTACCCATCTCCCGTACCTTGACATCATGGAATTTGTTCTGTTTTACTCATGCGGCTGGTAAATTTAAGGTTTAGATTGTTGTCATTCAGAGTGTTAACAAATGTCATAGCTGCTGTAGTGTTCCCCTTCCAGATCATAAAGACATCATCTATTTAAAAGATCCATGTTACTACATATGTATTGAAATCTTTCAGGACACTGACCAATCCTCATACCAGCTCATGACAAGATTAGCAATGCTGGGTGTACATAGCAATATCCTGCATCTGTCTTAAAAATATATCATTGAAGATGAAAAAAATTGTATGTGTGACAAAAACAAATCATTTTATTAATGATTTCCGTATGGGAAAAATATGATAAAGCCCTTTCTTTTAGCAAGTGCCCACATGCAAAAACTACGAGAATAAAATTTCCAAGTCAAGAGTCAACAAAAGGTACTAATCTTCCCCCCCAAAAATCTGGACCTGGGCTAATTATTAATTCCACCTGTGGAATTAAAGGAATTTGATAATTCCGCATTACTCTTGTAACGTGGAATTACTTATAAATTCTGCCACTCCGCCAGTGCAATTAATCTGCAGTGTTTCGTTTTTTGAACTGGGCTGGAAGAGGTAGTTTTATCTGGAGTGACTTTTAAACATAGAGGGACAACTGTCTCTTCTGGCCCTGTTTCAAAACCACTGACTGCACTGCAGTGCATGCCCCTGGGTGCCCTTACATACTCTGCAGTGGTCAATGCAGAGTATGTAAGGGCGTTGATGGGTATGCATTACAGTGCATTGGGCAGTCCTATTTCTTAGCTCAAAGTGCAATCTCACATCCATTTTTGGATGTGGGTGCATTTTGTGCTAAGAAAATAGCAGCAAATTCCCACCCCTTCCCAGAATTCTATAGAATGTTAATTGAATTCCACAGAATTCACAGAATCAAATTCAACCTATTGTGTCCACCCCTAAAAATATTATCTGTGCATGCCAGGAAATCCGGACTGTCCTGTATGTAAGAGGGCTAAGCACTGACAAAGGGGCAAAGAAATAAAAGTCAACATATTTAGAAGTGTTTTCTAATGCTGAACCCCCTGAGGACACAATAGGTCTCCCCGGTCAGGTTTGAGGCATTTTTGTGTAGCTTGGGAAGTAAAGAGAGAATGGGAACTTTTGGTTGTTTAAAATATAAGAATTTGAATTCCTTCCACTCTATCAATCCTGGCTCTCTTTATTCCCTCAGTTTATAATAATAAATATGGTTAGAATTAGTTATGACATTTTTGTCAAACATGGCATAGCATTTTTTGTTGTTCAATTTGCTGTTACCTTAATTCATATACATTTCTTTTGATAAAATCACCATATCGCCCCTTTTGTCAAATGACAATACTGGTATCTTCCTGCAAAATGCTAACGACTCAATGAGAAATTATCACAATGCCACCTAGACTCTTTCAACTGTTTTTTAAATATCTTGTGTAACAACTCCTTCAAAAGTGTTAGTGATATCATGTGGGAGGGAGGAAACAAAGATTGATTTCATTTTAAAGTTACTGGGACAACCTGGTCCAAATCAGTACCCATGTGGCCGGATACAAGAACCTGTCAACTGTGTTTTCACTGTCTGAATCCAACTGAGCTTACGTAAACAAAAGATTAACATCACTTATATTTAAGTTGCTGATTTTACCTTTTTGTCATTTGAGGGTCACTTTTTTCCCGTTCAATGAATGCCACTTGAGCAACTTCAATTTTCTGATCGATTTAAATACATCAATCCACCAATGTGCATAATTGAGTGCATTGCTAGGGCAAAATGACAATCCCAGCTTGAACACCCTCACTTTGGCTGCTGTTAGAGTTCAATTCGTCAAATTCACCACTTTGGACATGATATCTCTTAATGTCCCACTTTCCCACTACGAGGGTTTTTGCCATTTCTCCCCCTTTATCTCGTTATTTTCTTCCACCTCCGACTTTTCCTCCTCCCTTTCTTCCTGTCCTTTTTGCTTTGTTGATGATTCTTTTCTTTAAGTATTAGTCTGCTGTGAGGACTGTGCTCTTGAAGAAAGACACATCTTGTGATGGCAGACATAATGTAGTAAAACTGGTGAGTCCTTCTTCTCTCACCGAACCCTGCCTGTCCATTAGGAACGAAGGACTGGCGAATCTAAATTGTACTATGAGAAAATATGTATATGACTGGCAGTGAGAAAGGCTTTTACAGCAGAAACGTGCCTGCTGCAATTTAATAATAAAAATGGAATCCAGATGCCGCTGAGTGCGTGAGACAAAACTGATTGTCACTTACTTCAACATGAGAAGAACTATGATGTCTTGTTAAATTTAGAATTTTCTCAAAATCTTGCCCTATATAATAAGCAGAAACTGATCCATGCAGCTTCTTCTACACACATTTATAGAGCAAAGTTAGTCTAGTACCTATACCCTTCTTTACATGTGCCATCTTACCCATAAAAGGCACAGACACTCACATTGACGTCGCTAGGAAGATGCTGACAGTAATTTGAGCGACATTCATTAGGCCTGGCACAGCGGCATCTCTCTTTAAAGAAAGTGGTAGCGGAATGGGAGATTTAAAATACAGTGGCAAGTATATTAACCTCTATCTTAGTCCATATACGTCTCTGCAAAGTCACAATGCAAGGAGTCCGTAGATAGTTATGTGTGTGCATGAAACTGAACGTATATGCTGCCAAGTTTGAATATCTGACTGCTACCATATTTCAGGTATGTGTGTAGTTCTACATGTATTTGTGGTGCAGCTGATGACTTTAACTTAAAAACTATATTTTCTATCATACCCTTGGACAAATATTGTGAGATCTATTTCACCTTTTAGATCCAGAAACATATAACTGGCATATGAAAGTGGCTTTGTGTGGCATTGTAAATATGCTGAGGCACATTGTGCCACTGGAACATGAAAAAAGTGATGCTCCAGCGGTGCTAAAGTGCTCATAATGAGACCCCAGTTTTTTCCTGGTCATAATTTTAGCACTGCTCCATATCTACCCCATCCTTGGAAATAGGGGACAAAGTAAAAAAGCAATGGGTGCTGCAGCACAACAGCAATGCAAGAAGAACCTTTTTTTAAACAAATTTAAATATTTTTTGTATTTTGTAAGCATTTAGATTTTGTTTGTTTTTTGATTTTTTTTTCAAAATTAACAAAAAAGTATGCTTCAACAAGGGGAAATACAAATTAACAAGAATGATTTTGTATTGTCTGAAGCATCTTAGAAACGACTTGCTCCCTGATGCTAAGCACAGATGAGCACTTAGGGCAAAAAAGTCTAGCACTGGCGAACTCAGGCAAACTAAGTGGCATAGTTAAAACTTGGCCTGGTGCAGCGGATAGTCCCTCCTGAGCACTTCTGGCACCTTGTTCTGCTTCCTGCTCTTTCAAATGCCATAGTTCTGCTCTAGCCAGTCAAGCACTTTGCATGGTCTTGAGATGCTTACATATGGAGGAAGTACCACAAGAGTACTTCCGCTAAGATCTACAAGACAATATTTTACTGTAGATATTACAAGTTACATTGTGAGCATTCATCTTTTTCTCCCCTTCAGGAATTGTAAAAAATACCCACACTACACTTTTCTTCCTTTTCTTTGGTGGTTCCTCTTCTTCTTCCTCCATGTTGTCTTTCTCCTCCTGCTGTAAATCAGAAGAGGCTGTCATCTTCTCTTAAACACAAGAAAAAACAACAAAGAACCTTCAAAATGGTCGCTATCTTTACAAATGACACTGTTGAGTATCACACCCAAATGAAAACGAAAATGTATATGATAGAAAGGTCTTATGCCAATGAAAGCCTTTTAACTTTATGTCACATGGGAAGCATGACCCCTATGCATCCCGCTCGCGCCTCCAACGAGGATCCGTAAAAAAGTATTACATTTTAATTTGTATATACTTTTCTTTAAAAATATACCATTCTAAATTCTTATAAGTATATCTACTCATTTAATGTAAACTAAAAACATCATTAAATTTACATTTTGATACGTTTGAAAAATCACTGGAGTCACGCACCTTAAGCAACACTGGAAATATGTGATGGCACGCGATCATCGAGGTTCCCAAAATATATATTTTTAAACAATAAAACATACAAAAATTAAAATAATATTTTTGTTTGTGCATAACTAACACTATAATCTAAAAATGAAGAGCATAAAAACATAATTATATTTGACAAAACTGCATTGAAATTGTCACCTGACGCGATTCACGAAAACTGTATGTAGTACCATTGCGTCTTTAAGAAATTGTTGAGAAACATCAAAACTTTAATATGTGTTGCATCCTGTATTTTACAGCAAACTAATTTGAAATCCTTACTATACATAAATAATGTTATTAGCTATTCTGCACCGGAGTCAGGTACCATATGGGGTGATTTGCACCGGTAAACGAACCCTATGTTTAAAAATAAAGAGGTACAGTTACAAAAAATTATATTAAAATGATTTTATTACCATATAGGGTCAAATGCGTACATATCTATACATGCACTCAATAATGCATTTCTCTGTACAATCACTGTCACAAATTTTACAGAATATCAAAGTATATAAATAAAAAATATTTTTTACTTTTTATAAATAAAAATGACATCATTGGGTGACTGTGAGTGTTTTTAAAAAGTTTAAGTCTTAAATTATATACCAATGTGTATTGGTGAATCATTGGGTGTATGAGTGCCTAATTGGGTGATTTAATGGGTGCTTGACTAATTGTATAAGTGAGTGATGATTTTTTTTATTGTACACAATATTTGTGATGACGTGTAGACCGCCAGCCTGGCCCCCTGTGTATCATCATGGGGACATCACGACTATCGATGTTGTCACGAATATTGGTGGAAATATAAAAAAAATATCAGTGAATCAATAAAATGCACTGTCTTAGAGATATTGAGATTTTGATAAATGTTTCTATAGGGTTAAATATATAGTGAGTTACATACTGTGATGGTTAGAATTCATTATATAGTTATAATTTTTTAAGGTAGTGGTGGCTATTAAATTCCTGCTTTTGCTTTCCGCAGGGATCGCAATGAATAGTGTCATCGCGAACTGCAGCTTCACTGCAAAAACAGAAAATATGGTTTAGAGATGGTTGTTCTAGAAATTTTTATGGAAAAGGTGCAACCTTACGGTTAACTGCGATGTTGCGACATCCCTAAAAAACGCAAAAATGGTTTAAACATGCATACTTGAAAGAAGTATGTATATAGTGATATGTGTAGGGCAATGTTCAGAACAGATTTTTTTACATAATATTTGTGGATGTGTTGGTGGTGATTGAATGTCTGCCTTTGTTTTCCATTTTTGCGACATCGTCATGAAGAGCCCCAAACACAAAAGGAAAAAAAACCTTTGTAAATAACTTCAAAATATTTCAGGAACTAGGGTGGTCTGACAAAAGACAATGCATTGGATGCATATATATGGCTGCTATACATAAGATCGGATGTAGAGTTTCAGGTTGCGTAGAAACACTGTTGGCTTCATCTGTAAAGTGCACTCCATCATTTCTATAAATTCCATCCATGTCAACATGCAGATTGTTGTCAAAGATACAGCCCATGTGATGGTTTCTGAGGAATTCAGAAACAGTTTTCCTGGCTTTGTCAATCTGTAGACAGAATTGATTTGACCACTTCATTTTCTGTCTTTGGCATTTATTAGCGTACACCAAGACAGTGTAAGAGAAAGCAACATCAATTCTGCAAATACCCTAGCCAATGTGCCTATGTCATTGCCACCACAGTGCACAATCATGAGGTGAGGAGCTTGGGAATCCACAATGGATTTAACCAGGCCTGATGAAACATTAACCCTCTCTGGCCAAAGCAAGTAATCTTCACATTTGGCAAACTCAAGTCCCTGTCAACTCCCATAGATATAGATGTGGCCTACAATCTATACTCTAAGCATTTTGAAGTGAAGTAACAATAGGAGTCAGAAGAAGGCTGGAGCTGAATGAGGTAGTTTTCCAAAGGAAAAGTAGTTAAGATGGAGGTGTTTTTTAAAGATATATTTCATTGGATGCTATTAGCAAGAAAGTGAATACAATT
This sequence comes from Triturus cristatus, assembly GCF_964204655.1. Taxonomy (NCBI): domain Eukaryota; kingdom Metazoa; phylum Chordata; class Amphibia; order Caudata; family Salamandridae; genus Triturus; species Triturus cristatus. The sequence goes on along the minus strand of NC_140588.1, from coordinate 834,705,170 downwards.
AGGTAGTTTGTTGGATGCCTCATCAAGAAGTCTTACTATTGGCTGTTGTTTAAGGACAGAAATGTAATACAGACATGGATATGCTTTTGAATCTGTGGAGTATAGCATATCTGCTATATCGTATTGTGAAGTGGCATTTTCCTTCTATGTGTATGTACATGGGACCTACTGGTTCCACAGGGTTGCTTAGTACTTTGAGCTAAGAGTGTATTGGAGGGGAAGGGTGTTAAAGAGACGGAACAATTTTTTGAAAGTTGAGGAGTTATGACAAAATTTAAGTAATTACAAGCTTTCATTTCATTTCCAACTCAGGACTATATGATAAACTGTTGTGCAATATTTTTTTTTTTAGATTAAGCTAGATATGGGCTTGAACTCCTGTTTTTCGTGATTTTTCCACGATCATCACAAATACATCGTGAGCACCTATAGATAGTAATCTCTTTCTGAAAAGGAGGTAAAGGGTTAATAAATACTAACCATTCACAAGTGAAGATACTTTAGTATAAAATTAAAGACATGATTTTATTTACTGCATTTTTCATGGTCACAGAGTGCAAGGATGAAGAGGTTGCCATTTCATGGTTACTTTGTATGAGAGTGGTGAACCTTTCATGTGCTTAGTTTTTACAAATCCTAACAGTGTCAAATCTGTCCACAATGAACTAAAACAACAATATAATCTACAAATGGAATCCACTGGTATGTACATAACTTCTGAATTTTTTATAAAAATTTCATTAGAAATGAAGATGTATATAGGAGTTTGATAAACAAAATAGTATCACAGTGATATGAAAACATGTATCAGATGGGTTGTATTTATTAGAGAGTATGTGTTCAAGAGGTTAGTGGTAAATCTTTTGGGAAATAAGAGAAAAATGAAGTAGTGCCTCTTCATTACATTGTGTACTTTATTGAAAAATAATAGAATAATATTGTGGAAAGTTGCAAAGAGGAACTAAGAAAGTTTAAAATGTCTAAACATCATGTGCAGAACAGATACATCTTTGATTTGAATTCTGAGAATTGTAGCACTTTTAGTCACATTATTAAACAGGAGTAGTGTAGTCACAAATAAAAGATGAGAACATGTTGTCTGCCTGTATGTGAATTAGAAAGAAGTATTACTTGTTAGCTATATATTGAGAAGTGTTTGTCAATGTGGTTTACTTATTTGTCCACTTTGAATATGCTTAGATGGTGAGGTATGGTTCTTGTTGTTTCACATACCTGTATATATATGGAACTTTCTAGTTTACTTAAAGATACAGAGTTATTTATTTTTGGGAATATGGCTTGAAGGTGTCCAACTATTAAGAAATCGCCTATATGTTTCTATGGTGATCTATATTCAGTAAGGCTGATGAAAATGTCATGTATATGGTGAGTAGGATGTTTTTTCTTTAAAGATATTTTGTTTAAAATTGAGGAGGATTAATAGTGCAGAATGCCTCGAGAGTTCTTATGCTACCTTCATTTTGAGTGTATCTTTTGTTTGAGAAATGCTGAACATACGTATTAGAAGCAGAAGAAGTAGTTGATGAATGATTTAGGTATACCATTCACAAAAGGTTTTGCGCTTTGAAAATTTGAAAATGTTGTCCTACATTTTAGAAACTTACTGATGCATGTGCATGCTCAGTAACAAAGCAATGTATGGTCCTGGAGAACCATATATGCATTTATATACCAAGTGTGATATTTATACTTCAGTCACACATAGCTCAGTTGAAAAGCATATATACAGTAAAATAGGTATTTTGATACTGACAGAAGGAGTTAACCAATGAGCCAGAGATAAAGTCCCAACTTCTATGTATCTGACAGCAATGAAGGAACTTCAGAGACACTAACTACACATTCATCTAAACACCAAGACACTAACAATTTACTTATGCAATTAACAAGGCTGTAACTATGCAGTCATTGTAACACGTGCACAGAAGCTATGTAGTCATCCAAACACCCACTTATAACCCATGAAGTCATTGAAATACTGAGACACATACAAGAACTCATGCAAAAACCCAGGTACTACTATGCACTCATCTAATTACGTAGAGAATACCATTGTAATCCACCTGTTATCCATCCACTAGCTATGCACTCATTTAATTACTGAGGGAATACTCATGCACTAATTCAATCATCCCAGCACTATACTTACTTTCGTCCAATCTCTCAAGCTTCAAAAAGTCATGCAATGACTCAGACACTAGTCATATACTCATCTAATCAGCCAGGCACTACTGATGCACTTATTCAATTATCTAGGCACTACCAGTATAGTTATCTTAAACACCCAGGCACTACCTGTTCACTGAACCTGAGAAAACACATGGACAGCATCCATGAAGTCATGCAATCACTGAAACACTACTTGTGTACTCACCCAATCTGCAAGGAGCCATGCATGTACTTAAACAATCATGTATGCACTATACATGCACTCTATAAATCACCTTTATACTATCTATGCACTCCTGCAATCATCCAGGTACTAAAGCTGCACTCATTTAATCACCCAACCACTATCTATGCATCAATAGAAGTATTGAACACTTATCTAATAATTCAGGTACTACTCATGCACTCATCCAAACACCCAGATAGTAATTATATACTCATGCAAACATGCAGGCAGTAACTATGCAGATACAGAATGACCCATGGAGTTTTGATATACACAGGGAATCATCCAAGTACTATCTGTATCCTAAAACAATCACCTAGGTCCTACCTATGCACCAATTCAGTCATCCAGGGAGTATTCATGTATTAAAAAACAATCACATGTTTTTGCAGGTTTTACTGAGGAAGATGTCATCTTTTAGAACCATCTGGTGAATATATATGCAAGCTGTGACACACTCTTCGCATGCACTTGTAAGAATTAGTGAGCTATATGCTTTGATAGAGATTAACGTGCAGATTTTTTTAATGCTCCGTTTCCCAAAATGTATATCTGATGCATTTAAGTAGGACAGTACTGAGATACTAAACACACCACTAACACAGTACTAGAGAGGCATCCAATAGCTGTTATGTTGTGTTTTTGTATTTACAGTGTTGTACACTTGGGGCTAAATTTACAAGAAAGTAATACAGTGCGTAGCCACAAGCCACTTGGCTGTGCTGTGCTGCATTACTTTCAAAGCACAGGGATGAGTCATATTGACAACAATATGATGGATCCCTATGCTCTCCCATGTGCTGGTGCACAACTGGTTGCCCTGTGTCAACAGAGGCGCCCTTGCACCATGCCTGTGTAGTGGGGATGATTGTTGTTGTGCAGAAAGGGATACCTTCCTATACAAAAGCAATCACAAGAGGTATTTTCCACTCTATGTGTACTGTAGAAACAGGAAAAAAATGAATGAGGAGAAAGAAAAGTATTTCTCCATGTTGCATCTCCCTACACCGCCCCTGGGGAAGTGTAGGATTCTGCCACATTCCCAGGTTTATGAATTATTGTAAATTTGGATATGTGGCAGAATCCATTGGTGTTGCGTGGGAACACCCACAGCAACAGCCATGGCATGCTCCTTTCACGCAAAGTGGTGCCTGAAAAGGGCCCATATGTATAAGGCCATGCCAAATATTGCGGAGTGGCTTTACGTGGTCTTGTAAATATGGAGCAACAAGTTACGGCGCTGGTGTGTCAAAAAAAGTGACGCACCAGAAAGTGCACAAGGCTTGTAAATACGCCTTCCTGCCTTGATGTTCATTTAAAAATGTACTACAGAAGGGATAAACTGTTCTGTAACCACGTATAAATGATAAATGAGAAGTGAGATGTGCTATAGCTGTGCCATGCAAGAAGAAGCTTAAATGTTAACCCCTTCCATGCATCGGACGGCCCCCAGCCGTCCGACGTCACAGTGGGCATGTGCGGAGGACGGCCGGTGGCCGTCCGAACCCCGTCCACTCCATAAATCATCAGCACCGGAGTGGAATTCACGCCACGGTCAAGGTGTTAAAAAGCAACTTATAAATAACGTTTTGTGTTTCGCTCTGGGTCTGTTATATTGAAGTAAGTGCATGTAGTAATATATCTAGGTTCATCTGTAGATTTGAAACTGCAACATAACATGAAAACAGTTTTTGTATTCTGTGTAAGTCAGTAGTAAAGTAGTCAGTAGATTGGATAGGGTAGAAATTAAGAATATACTTGTTTTTTTTACAGAACAATATCTATATAACTATACCCAGTTAGAATGCCTACAAAAGAGCAAATACAGTATGTATAGAGAAAAGAGTTACAAAATGGTCAAAGCGGTGAAATAAGAAAGAGTTGCTGGAAAGAGGACAAAGTCTTTTCTTGAAAATATTTGTGCACATTTGTAAAGATTACAAAATAAAGAAAATTAAATTATGACTATGAGAAACAATATGAGTGGACAAAGTGTACATAGCAGGAACAGAGAAGATTGTAAAAAATATGGACGCACCTTATCCAGAACACAGAAGGAGTCTAAGGAAATCAGAGCCAGGATGTTTCGTAGTAGAGTGGCTGCAAATCTTCTGAGAAATTTGAAAAAGTATAGAAGAAGGGGAGAAGCACTGAAACAGAAAGAACAAGTTCAGAGAATAGTTGAGAAGGCCTTTGCTTTGAAGAGGAAGCTTTTCATTTTGATTCTAAATTGAATGAAGACTCTTGACAAAATAGTGTTGTGCATGAGGAGACAAAACTAAAAGAAAAGATAAATAAATAGCAGTAACTTTTGAATAGCTTTTAGTGGATAATTGCTATATAATTCTAGTACAGAGCCTTTCTTTAATGAAGAAAGCTTCAGGAAAACAGATTAGTCCATGCTATGGACGAAAGAGGACGATGTTATGAAATGAAGATTGTCAGTCCGATAGCTGAAGAGGTGATGGTACCTAGAAATGTAGAAAAAGGAATTGCAGAAGAGGCAAAAGGAAGGTGTAGGCAGGCCCCTGTATTAAATTCAATTGTTGTAGCGTTTGTGGTATTAGACTGCAAACCATTGATATATTAAGAAAATTCCTACGTATTTTTCCAAAGTGAAGTTTGAAAAAATACAAAATTAGTACTTTACGTGGTTTGGATCCTTGCAAGCTGAGAAAGCATACAAGTTTGGAGGGACACTCACTAGCTTGCTTATCAAAGATAGTGTGCCATAGCACCTTTCATCATTTATTATGTTAGCTGTACACCACTCTACAATGTGAATTTTAGTTAGTAGGCTATACTATGTTGAAACTCCTGCTTTATGTTTAGGAGAAATGTATGTTTGTATATGCTGTCAACGCACTCACTGCAAAGATTGAATTCAGACTGTTAGATTATATTGAAAAAGTGAAAAAGAGAATAATGATAATTGCCAAAAGTTTGCACTATACTTATTTGTAGAAGAACGATTCCACTTGTCCACTCGACAAGTTATATGTAAGTACTGCTACTATAGTTTAGAGGATAATAAAATGCCTGCTGAAGCTGGGCATACCAAGTTAGACTTAGTTCTCATTCCAGAAGTACTTCAAGGTCGAAATAATTATGAGTTCGTTCTTAGTCAAACTATTCGTCCATTTCAGGCTATAGTACATATGGAGCAAGAGTGGTTTGCAGAGTGATGGAGAAAGGGGGCAGGGTTGCCAGAGACTTGCAGACCAGCTTTAAAAAAAAAACTTGATTTACTCTGGAAGGGGGAGAAGAGTGGCTGTGGCCAACCATTTAATGAATGGGGATGGGTGCCACGCGGCCTCCCTCCAATGACAATTTCAGTCCTGGTGACTCCATCCCACTGGGCCCGGCCTTTTTTTTTTTCTTTTTTTTTAGGAGAGGGGGCTGCTTGACCCCCTCCCCATGCTCATTTTATCCCCAGGGACCCCATCCCTGGGACCCAGCCTAGCAATAATATGGAAGGGGGGATGTGCCCCCCTTCAATGAGCCAATTTCAGCCATGGGGACCTCTTTCCCTAGGGGACTGGCCTTTATTTTTTTAAATTTCTTTTAGGAGAGGGGGCCTCGGGCCCCCCCTCCCAGGGCTGATTTAATCCCCGGAACCTCAGGACCCAGCCTTGCGGAACTCCTCCCCAGGCCAATTTCGGCCCCGGGACTGCAATCCCCTGGGTTCAGGCCATGTACAGATTGGGAGGGGGTCTGCGCTACCACCTCCCCGGTCTGAATTTAGCACTGGGACCTTCCCATTGAAAGTGGGTGCCTCCAGAGTACCCACTCTCCACTAGGACCGCGAGGAGAGCCTGAAGGCCCAATGCAGTCCCTGCCAGCTCCCCGCCAAGCCATTGCAAACAGCAAACTCAATTTAAAAAAATATTTTTTTCACCATGTGGGGTCCCTGTGAGACCCCCCCCCAGAGGCCTGGTAGGTCAGGGTATTTCTACCCCACCCCCTCTTCTTTTTTCCCATTTTCCGGGGATTGTGATTCAAGCCTAGTCCCTCGATAGCTGCTAACAGTTCCTGGCTGAAGTGTTGTCAGCCAATAAAATTTCAGTAGGGTTTTGGGCTCCCACATATGTATATTTTTTTAACCTAAATATCTCTAAAACTACTCAATGGATTTACACTTCTGGACCAACATCTATCTTTCTACCACAATTTGGTGTCATTCCCTTCAGACGTTGTGTTCAAAAAATTAAAAATCCTGGTAAACTCAACATGGGGAAATTGCATTTTAGGACCACCCTTTTTTCTTGCTACTGCTTGACAGATCACCCCTAAACCTTCAACACAGCAGCTGAACTAAAAAGGGGAAGTTTTTTGAAATTTCATGAATATTTCCCAAGGGCGCCAAAGTTATTGGCAAAACAAAAAATGCTTTTCCTATGGAACTCTTTGTCCTAAATATAACTACCTATTGGTTATCGACGGTAGGATATATATTCACTTCAATAAAAAAGGTTAGAGGAATAGTATAGTTAGGTGAAAATGTATGCATATGTGTTGGTTGTTAGTTAGATCAGACTTTCCATGGGAATGGCATTTTTCGTTTCTTGAATAAATTTGGTTTGATTTGATGAATCTACACTAAATGTTTTAACTAAAACATTGATCTACTTGGCTCCTTCTTGTAAGTTTCACACTGATCCATCAAGCAGGGGATAAGAAAAAAGCTGTCACGAAGCACGCTTTCCACTATTCATTTCTATAGTTTTCTCACCCATGCTGAAAAAAAAGTTAAACAGAAATACACTTAATTTGGCTAAAATGTAGAAATGTATTCCAGAAGTGGGATTTTTGTTATTTGTTGATAGTTGGTTCAGCTGTTTCAATCAGTGTTTAAAAACATGCTTGAAAATGTTAATGCAGGTAAAATAATTAGTGTCCAGGTTAGTTATGATGGGCTGATTTGCAGTGGATGTGCAGATCTTTATTGCCCAAGCCCAACATGGCATGGGGAATATGTTGTGGCAGCTATTACAGGACACTGAGACTCCTTCTGATTAAGATGCTGTTTTCTTGAAGGATTGGACATATATTCACCTTTGAATAACATTTTAAAAAAATGAAATTCACTCAAAAAACAAAGGTTAAATGCTTTTACTCTCAAGAAAAACACTGACCATTTTTTCTTTCTTTTCTAGTTTGGTTGAGGCAAATTCTCAAATATATGTGGGCATCAATTTGGAAGAAATAGATGCCGGCCAGATGGATTTCTCTACATTTGGTACACCTCGACTGGTGGTGGCAGTGGCTCTACTGCTCCAGCCATAAAGTATCCGGACTGCATAGTTTAAAATGTCCTCCTTTGCAATTTCTATTGTTTTATCTGACTTGTTCAGAATATACATTCAGAATCACTGCAGTATGTCAGTCTTGGAGTGGATCTTCTCCACTTTGTATACATTCTCCTTTGAGTAAACCACAAGTATTACCAATAGCAAATATCTGCACAAAAATAGATCCCACGATCAATTGACCTATAAAACTGCAGCTTTTGGAGAAGCTGATTTGCATTTGGAGGCCTTTATAGTCAAGAATTCGAAATTATATTATGAAGCAGGACATGTGCTATATGATTTGAGTTTATTATAAGGAGCATTAACAAAGCAAATATGCCTGGGATTGACCAATCCTGCAATTGTTTCTAATTTTATTATTTTCTGAAAACTGGAACAGTAGACTTTAAGGGCTTGATTTAGATCTTGGCAGACTGGCTACTCCACCACAACGGTGACAGATATCCTATCCACCAAAATATAAATACCATTCTATCCTATGGGATTTATATTTCGGCAGACAGGATATCCATCACCATTGTGATGTAGTAAGCCATCCATCAGGAGCTAGATCAGGTTCTAAATGTGTAATAAATAGAACGCATTTCCATTAAGAAGTGGTATGTGTGTTTGCAAAAAAATAAAAGACAATAAAAGAAAATTAGCCATCACATAGATAAATGAAAAAATGACTGAACCTAAAGCAGAAATAAGACAATTGTTTGGTCTAGCAAGTACTACTCTGCAGTGGACTACTGTTAAAGTAGATGTGTGCAAGCAAACTGCAATAAGTCACAGTAAAGAGAGCCAGTGGCTACATGTTTCATAGCCACCACCAAATGCTGTATTCAATGGTACTGGGAACTAAAACTTAAATGATATTTAAACACACTGAACAATCAAGTGGGCTGACATATGTATATAGGCAAGGCTGGATTGGCTTTATATTCTATTGGGCATTCCCTCAGTTGGCTGGACCTATTAGAAGCCAGTTTTAAAAGCTCAGACCCTATGCTGGAGCCTATGTCAATTTTCTCAGCTCCTTACATTTCTCTTGAAGGCACATGGGAATTTTCAAAGAAAGTGAGAGAGGAAGTGAGGTGGAGTGAAAGAGTTCAGAGTTGTGGAAGACTTCCCCGGGGCAGCTTTGGGCTCCCCAGTCGGGCCCTGTATGTAGGTTTTGATTTGTATAATGGATATTTTGAAAACAGCAAAGCTTTGGTTACTTAAATGCCTTGATTTTATTCAGAATAATCTATTTCTTTGTGTTGATACTTTTCTTGGCAAGTAAACTGTTTCCTATGGTCAAGGAAGAATACATGTATCACATAAACCAATGAATATGCTTATGTTTAATTTTAATCATGTACCTGAATCACAGTGCAGGAAAAAAGAATAACAATCAGTGCAAATTATAGGTCTGTAATTATGTGAATTCTGTAACAAAGCAGTCACAACAAAATATATTTTAATAATGCTGCCAATTAAAGATTAATTATTGTTTACAGGGATTCATAATGATTCAGCATCTCAATGGAGAGGTATATATTTAGTCAACATTAAACTGTTAATGAATTATAAATGCCTCTAGCAGCCACTCCATCACTAATATATTAATTGGACTGGCCCAGTGTACCAAATTTTAAAACATAATTCTCAGTAATCATTCTATAGGAATATTATTATAATTCAAAATGATATATTCTAACTGATTTGCATTTGACACATATTTGAAATAACCTTCTTTGGTAGGAGAAAGGTCTTCTCAAATGAGGAATGATAGAACAACATTAGAAACCCTTTATTTTAACAGTGTCTGCAAGAATGTACATATAGGATTTATCAACACTTTGTGCAAGTGAAAAACACCCTAATTGATACAAACGGGTGCTGGTGATCTGTTATTTACAGGTTTGCACTGGAAATTGACTAAATACAACCCAAACCAGTGCTTTGCACTTCTTGGCCTTACTTTGCTTTAAGGAAGGGGTCCAGTAGCTTGTGCATTGATATTTCCATGTAACTACCCATGGTTTTTTACATAAACCCGGACTCTACATACATTTTTAGGCAGGACTTTGCACCAAAACAATATGCCTCTATGAAGCAGGTCGAAGAAGAAGAACATTTTTATTTTCGCCAAACTTTTCTAACTTTGCATATGTGTTGCCCTGTTACTTAGTTTTGGTTGCAGTAATTGCAGTAGTCCTTAGTGTGAATATGTATTTTAATTGTATATATATATTCAATGAAAAAACCCACAGGCTTCAGGGACGTTATAGTTAGAAATTAGCATTTAAAAAACCTTAGGAATTCACAGAAAAAAAACAGTTTTCAGGGATGATATAGTTAGTTGGACATTTCACTTGTACAAAACCAGAGAAACTCAGCCGTTATAGTTAGTTGAGCTAACTATAACACAAGACCCCGCAATGCACTACTGATGATGTCACATATTACATCATTCGTGACATGGTCAGTGACATCACTGATGAAATCGCTGATGACATCATCCAGTGACTGTGTGTTTCTGTAAAGTTTAAATATGTTTTATATATATAAATTCCAAGGTGTATTGGTGAATGAGTGGGTGTATGAGTGTCTGTATGGATGATTTAGTCAGTGCTGTATATGTGAGTGAATGAACGTGTCTTACTGAATGAATAGGTTAGTGACTAAACTGTGTGAATGACCATATCAGTCTGCTAGTTGGTGTGTAAGCAGCTGCATGGGTTGGTGAGTAGCTACATGAGTGTCTATATCGGTTATTGATTGGATGTCTGGGTGCCTAAGTGTCTGTGTGGGTGGGGAGTGTGCGACTCTGTGCATAGATGTGTGAGTGGGTGATTCACTGGGTGTATGGGTTCGAGACTGCGTGTGTGAAAGGCTGTATGGGTAGGTGAGTGTGTGTATGGGTGTGTTGGTGAGTGAATAGATGTCTCAGTGGTACATGTGTGAGTAATAATATATATGAAAGGCAATATATGTGAGTTTTCGAGTATATAAATTACTATTTGTGACAATGAATGATTGTGAGAGTGACTGTAAGGATGAGTGTGTGCTTGTATCAGTGATTGTATAAGAGAGTTAGTATGTGTTAGTATCTGTATGAATAAGTGAGGTGGTGTGTGTATAACTGTATTGGTGAGTAAATGGGAGTGTGATTGATTCTTTGCATGACTGACTAGGTGTGTGACGAGTGGCAGTGCGTGAGTGTCTGTATAGGTATATGAGTGAATGTAGACCTAGGAATCAGTGAGGGGGTATGTAGTAACTGGTATTTGTGTGTCTATGGTTTCAAAAATGTAAGTCTGTATTTTAGAGTGGGTGTATCAAAGGTTATATTAGGGTATGAGGAAAAGCATCAGATTATCACGTGAATGATGCCATTAGTGGATGTCATCAGTGATGTCATCAGTGAATTACTGACCATGTCATGAATGGTGTAATATGTGACGTCATCAGCAGTGCATTGCGGGGGCGCGAGTTATAGTTAGCTCAACTAACTATGACGGCCAAATTTCTCTGGTTTTGTAAGAGTGAATTGTCCAACTAACTGTAACTTCCCTGAAACCTGTGTTTTTTTCACTGAATTTCTAAGGTTTTTTAAATGATAATTTCTAGCTATAACGTACCTGAAAATGATGATTTTTTCAGTGAATTTCAAAGGTTTTTAAATGCAAATTTCAAACTATAACGAAGCAAGAGAAATGCAGAAAGAACAACAGAAGTCCAGAAAGACAAAAACAAGTGCAGAAAGAAGCAAGAGATATGCAGAAAGAACCAACAGAGGTGCAGAAAGAAGCCTTGTTGCAAAGCCATCCTGTGCCCCCAAGATTTGGCTGACTGGTCCTGATGGAAACTGACACTAACTAACCAGGCCCGGATCCAGTGCTATGCTGAAAGACACTTAGAATACAGTGAAAACAACTATGTACACTAGGGTACACTATGGGTTGGGTACCCCTGTGATTTGCATGACCTCCCCTGAAAGGCCCTAATACATAATAGGGCAGGGGGTTTAAAACTACCTCTAACTCAGAGGTGCAGAAAGAGGCAAGAGAAGGGCAGAAAGAAGCAACTGAGCTATAGAAAGAAACAAGAGAAGTGCAGAAGGAGACAAGTGAGGTGCAGAAAGAAGCTAGAGCAGCACAGAAATAACTAACTGAGGTGCAAAAAGAGGCAAGGGGTGCAGAAAAGGTAGGAGAGGTGCACAAAGCGACAAGAGGCATCAAAGGTACAGAAAGAGGCAGGAGGGGTGTAGAAAGAATGAAGAGAAGTACAGAAAGAAGCAAGTGAGGTACAGGAAGAGGCAACAGAGGTACAGAAAAATGCAAGAGAGGTGCAGAAACAAGCAAGAGAAGTACGGAAAGAGGCAAGAGAATTGCTGAAAGAAGCACCAGAGGTGTGGAAAGAAGCAAGAGAAGTGAAGAAAGAGGCAGGTGAGGTACAGAAAGAGGCAAGAGGGGTGCAGAAATATACAAGAAAGTATCAGATAGAAGCAAGAGCAGTACAGAAAAAATAAACAAGGGTGCAGAAAGAGGTAGGAGAGGTGCACAAAGAGGCAAAACAGGTACAGGTACAGAATGAGGCAGGAGGTGTGCAGAAAAAAGGAAGAGAAGTGCAGAAAGAAGCAACAGAGGTGCTGAAAGAGGCTCAAAGGGTGCAGAAAGATGCAAGAAAAGTGCAGAAAGAAGCAACAGAGGTACAGAAAGAAGCAAGAGCAGTGCAGAAAGAACTAACAGAGGTGCAAAAAGAGGAACTAGGGGTGCAGAAAGAGGTAGGAGAGGTGCACAAAGAGGCAAGAGAGGTACAGAAAGAGGTAGGAGGGGTACAAAAAAGAAAGAGAAGTGCAGTAAGAAGCAACAGAGGTGCTGAACGTGGCTCAAAGGGTGCAGAAAGAGGCAAGAAAAGTACAGAACGAAGCAACAGAGATACAGAAAGCGGTAAAAGAGGTACAGAAACAGACATGAAAGGTACGGAAACAGGTAGGATGGGTACAAAAAAAGGAAGAGAAGTGCAGGAAGAAGCAAAAGAGGTGCTGAAAGAGGCTCAAAGTGTGCAGAAAGAGGCAAGAACAGTGCAGAAAGAAGCAACAGAGGTACAAAAAGAAGCAAGAGCAGTGCAGAAAGAACTTACAGAGGTGTAAAACAAGGCAATAGGGGTGCAGAAAGAGGTTGGAGAGGTACAAAAAGAGGCAAGAGAGGTACAGAAAGGGGCAGGAGGGGTACAAAAAAAGGAAAAGAAGTGCGGAAAGAAGCAACAGAGGTGCTAAAAGAGGCTTGAAGGGTGAAGAAAGAGGCAAGAAAAGTACAGAAAGAAGCAACAGAGGTACAGAAAGAGGTAAGAGAGGTGCAGAAACAGACTCAAAAGGTACAGAAAGAGGGAAGAGGGGTGCAGAAAAAGGCAAGAGGAGTGCAGAAAGAAGCAAGTGAGGTGCAGAAAGATGCAACAGAGGTGCAGAAAGATGCAAGAGAGGTGTAGAAAGAGGAAAGAGAATTGCTGAAAGAAGCAACAAAGGTGTAGAAAGAAGCAAGAAAAGGGCAGAAAGAGGCAAGTGAAGTGCAGAAAGAAGCACGAGCAGTGCAGATAGAACCAACAGAGGTGCAAAAAGAGGCAAGAGGGGTGTAGAAAAAGGTAGGAGAGGTGCACATAGAGGCAAGAGAGGTACAGAAAGAGGCAGGAGGGATGCAGGAAGAAGGAAGAGAAGTGCAGAAAGAAGCAACAGATATACAGAAAGAGGCAAGAGAGGTGCATAAACAGGCAGGTAATATGCAAAAAGAGGGAACAGGGGTGCAGAAAGAGACAAGAGAGGTGCAGAAAGAGAAAAGAGGGGAGAAGGAAGAGGCAATAGGGGTGCAGAAAGAAGCAATTGAGGAACAGAAAGAGGCAACAGAAGTGCAGAATGACAGAAGAGAGGTACAGAAAGAGGGAAGAGGGGTACAGAAAGAGGCAAGAGAAGTACAGAAAGAAGCAAGTGAGGTGCAGAAAGACACAACAGAGGTGCAGAAAGAGGCAAGAGAGGTGCAGGAAGAGGCAAGAGATTTGCTGAAAGAAGCAACAAGGGTGTGGAAAGAAGCAAGAGAAGTGTAGAAAGAGGCAAGAGAGGTGCAGAAAGAGGCGTGAGAGGTGCAGAAAGAGGCAAGAGGGGTGCATAAAGATATACAAGGGGTGCAAAAAAATGCAAGAGAGGTGCAGAAAGAAGCAAGAGAAGTGCAGAAAGAAGCAACAGAGATGCAGAAAGGGGGAAGCAGGGTGGAGAAAGAGGCAAGACGGATAGAGAAAGAAACCCCCACACACAGTGTCCAGCAGAATCCCTTTGGCCCCCTATATAGGCAATTTAATTTTATTATATACTATGTTACTTTAGATGCGGTGGCCGGCATTGGCCTGAAAAAGTTGACTAGGAATATAGCTTACCTTGGATTACTAGATTCTTTGAATCGTTTTACTTTTTATGCAGGTATGCCAATCAGTTCTTGAAATTATTACTATAGGAATACAATTTATTGAACTTGCATAGATATGTTTATGCTTGGTTATTCAATTGCTTTTAGTACAAGATTGTCTTGCCTCTAAACTTTGGAGTTCAAACACCAGTGTACAAGGATAATACTTGCCTGAGTTAATTATTGCGCAAATGTATATATTTCATGGAATGTGACTTGTGCTCTCCCCTTATATTGCTTTCTCTGTTTCTCTTCTCTTGTCTTCTTTCTTTTAGAGTTACGTTTAGATTGCCAAATATGACATATTTGACTTTTGGGTTTGATATGTTCATTACTAATTTAGATGTGCAATGTCTGCTCAATAGGGAAGTTTCCCTGGTCTATACAAGTGTCAATTGCATTGTTTTATGAAATGCACTCGTTACCGCTATAATAATTCTTCATGTGGGAATATGTTGTGGTTTGTAAATTTGTAAATCCATAAAATTGTATAAAAGTTATAAATAGGTTGCAATGATTTTAATGAGAGCTGTATTTTGTATTGTGGTTTTAAAATGTATATATGTCATCTATGTCTTGAAGCCCTGAAGAAGTCCTATGAAAGGACGAAACCCGTTGGCTACTTTGTGAAGATTAAAAGAATAAAGAAAATTCCACAGCATAAGTCTAAGGAAATTATTTCTTGTACTTTTGGACTTCATGAAAACAATGATTTTAGTAAACTGATACATATGTTTTTTAAACAAGTGTGTGCTGATCATCTTCTGGTAATTGTTCATGTGAATGTTATTGACTATTGAGAAATCATGAGGTCTTCTTTCTTATGATACTTGCACCACACAAAATAGACTCCCACTGATCTAACAGGTGCAGTATTGTGTCTAAGGCTACTTTGTAAATGCCCTCATGTGGAAAAAGGTGCCAGTCGCAGAGTTTTTCTCAGAAGTCTCTTCACCATCAAGATGGGTCAGGTAGCATAAAGCCACCATCACAATAGAAGGAGCTTGCTCTGAGATGTTCCCTTTCCAAAGAAAACAAAGATGTAGGCACTTTCCCAAATTCCAGGAAACAATTATTCACAGGTAATTTCAGATGATGCACAGCTTAGCACAAATTCCTTAATGAGTACAGTCATGGCTTACTTTTCCATTGTGTTCTCCATGTACAGTTTTTGCAACAATTTGTCCTTGATTCCAGGGCCTTGTCCCATGAGAAACCAACGTAATTCCCTTTATCGCCTTTAAGTCATATGATTGCAACTTCTGCTTTCCTGTCCGAGCTGCGAAAACAATGACATTATTTTACCTAACGAATGCTTTTATGCCTGCAGTGCAAAACATGAGAAAGAAAAGTTCCACAGTGCGCATGAAATGAAGAAGATTAATTCTAAAGCGTGAGTTGTTAGGGATTTGCCTTTCAGGCCTAATGCTTTGGTTAACATAAGAACGTTTCGCTTAAGCATTGGGGATTTACATAATCGTTATTATGTTTCCTAAGCTGAACTCTTCACTGGAATTAGTGGAACGTTCAGACAACAAAAATGAGCAGGAGTCCCCAATACTAACTACAGAACTGAAAAAAGCAAAGATGTTTAAAATAAAAAAAGGAGGGGTATAAAATAACGGACTTCCTAACAGTAAAAAGTACAACGAAAGCAAGCCCCATAATCAGTAAGTCAATTGTCAATATGGTGGGAGAGTGTAAAATGTATGTGGAAAATGAACTATCTAGAACTTAAGAGACCAAGGCCTAGAGAAGAATGGAGCTGATAAAATCCTGCAAGGAATTGAAACAACATCCCAAGTAGAGGTTCATAAATCGAACTCAGGGGATTCTCTCATCTCCTTAAATCTTGACAACCGGTATTATTCAAGCTCATTGCCAATTGCAAACACTCATCAGAGTCTTTCCAGATCTCCAGAATTAGACTCTCCCTTAGTTGAATTGTTTGAAACTTCACTGCTTATACAAGGAAACGTGTCAACAACAGTTTAAATATCCACCGGAAAAGCTACAATCTGCGCAGACAGAGAGGGGCAGACAGAGGGATAGTTCAACAACTAGCCTAAGTCCATTTGGAACGGCACTACTAGCCCTCTGGATAAAAAAGAAGTTGACCCTCGGCAATATAACACTGTCAATCTTAACCAGGAAGACTGAGCATATGCTGGGTTTGTTAGAGGAACATGAGAAAATAGGAGGAAGATCTTTCCCTAAACATAATTATGAAACCCAGGATACAGCAAATAAAGTGCCAGCCAGTATATGGGTCAAATGTCTATTGACTATTGACGCTATATCGAAAGCAATTCATCATCAAGCTGACAAGCATGGTCTTCAGGTGGACCTGCTAAATGTCATGGCAGTGCATATTATTAAAAGTTGCAGGCACTAAACGACCTGAACGGGAGGGCCCAAAAGCACAACTATACACAGCAAGTTACTTGCCAATATGCAACCATATGAGACAACCCACAAACTTTATTCTCGATTTTCACAGAAATACTGATGGAAGTAAAAACACAAGCAGCAAGTCCACTTATGAGACAAATAGTGAAAGAATACGAAGCAAAAGATCCGATAAAAATGGAGATGATACAAGAAATGTCCCAAACAAGCAAGTATGATGCTTCCTTTATACAAATGCCTAACAGGGTTAACGATCAAAAAGCTAAATCAAGAGACAGAACCCTATGTCAATAGGACAAATGTAACCAAAGAAGACAAGAAAAAGAATATGAAGACAAAGATAAAGTAAAGGCAGAATTAGCAGTCTCAAAAAAAGAAAAAAAAGGCAATGAAAGGCACGTAAGAAATGGAAAATTAGCCAACAAAACAACATATTGAATTGTTATCACAGCACAGGAATAAAACACAGCTGGAAGCTAATGACCAAAACAAAGTGGATACAGAAACAAAAAAACAACAAATAGATATGCAGGCACTTAAATTTATACCAACCGACTCAAAATCAGATTCAAGTTTAGTAGTATAAACAAAAGATCTACTAAACTTAGCTCTTGACACTGAAATAAGAGTGGATCAGGAGGATAATATCAAAACACAACATAAAAAGAAAATTAAACAAAAGAACCCAGAATATAAGTAAAGTCAACCGGCTGAGCTGACCCACAGACTTATTTTAGTGTCCGAAAGTGTAAAAACAGCCCATGAGTGGGATAAGAACCAGCAAGTAGAGGATTGTCTACAACTACAAGACCTCAACCTCTTATGGAATTATCTAAAGAAGCAACTCACAAAATGGGGAGCACAAGCAAATAGAGCTTTTGTTAATCTGAAATGACATATCAAGAAGGCCATGTGATTGATGCAGCGTGGAATTTTAAATCCTCCCTTCGTCACAGATCAAATATCACACTAGCTCATTCACTCAATACATTCATTGCTGGGGCCCATAACACCAACACTCACACTTCATTGATCCGTTCTCACGGGAGAGATAAATTGTCCAAACGCTGACATGAAAGGAATATCTTTCAATTAAAAGAACCTAATTTACCTGAACATACATTAAGTACCTTTATTAAACTCAGAACCTCGAGATATTCCCCTCATTTAGTCGACAGATCAGTTAGTTGATTTTGGATATTTGGTGACTCAGTTCTTTAATCTATATTTAATCTTATTCTAATTTCTCTAAATAAATCACCCGACACATTTGTTTGTTAGAATAATAATTTTGTTTATCTAATCAATTTCAATTTCAATAAGTCATAAACCAAATCACCGAACATCATATTTACCTAATCTGGCTATTAGTCGTCCTCTAAGTCAATCAAGTCGTGGAAAAGTCTTTAATTTATCAAAGTCAGGCATCAATTCAGTCTTTCAAAGATTCAGGATTACAGCTGTCCAGCAGTGTCACCGTCCTCTCTGTCAGCATAAAGTCAGGGAAAAGGAAAGTTCGCTCAAAAGAAGGAAGATTCTAATTTGCTTTGTCTACCCACTTTTATAATGAAACTAACGTCAAAATGTAACAAAAATCAGTTTTAGAAAGTCCTGATTGGCTGGTTTGGGGTTATTTGGTAAAGTTCTCACATAGTCCGTTAGGTTAAGTCATCACACTTGCTGGTTCCGGTTTTAAAGACAGTCCTTTGTTTAGTGAATTTGGCGATTCTCCCAGTGTGTCCTTGATGGGTACATCTTTCCTGGGGTCAGGACGAGGCCACTGTTGCTGGCGGTGGCTCAGGCGCACTTCACCCAAAACCTCGTGAAACGGTAGTAGTCACGTCATGTGTCTCAGTCAGCCATCTTTTCCTAGGCCCAAATGGTCAACTTAAGCAAAACAAACACAAAACGTAATTAAAAAAATTGAAATGGCTAATAAAATGTTAACCCTTCACTAATTCCCCTATGTGTAAGTAATTATCTAGCATGATAGCAACATTTAAATGTTTATATTCACCCAGTGATGTCATCTGGTGCAACTTACAATTACGTCACAAAAGAACATATATCATGCAATATTCTAATTTTCTACCATTAGTATGCGTACATATATTAGTATACAGTTAGTTTAGCCATGCAAATGCAAATCCCACGTGTAATTCTCTCGTTAATATAATTGGTGAGTTATCACTTCAAACAGATTAACAATATTACAATTAATGGATTATTCGGATTAATATAAACATGCAGAAATGGGGGGTATACAAAATTGTGTACTTCCCTCTCCAGCATGATATCCTGAATAGAGGCACAATTCTAAAATTACCTAAAGCAATAAGGGACATTGCCCACATCTTCTGATTTAAGATCTGATGAATCCAAACCTCATGAACTAAGGGGCATATGTATCAAACTCCCGTTTAGCGAATCCTAATTTGCGATAATTTGCGATTCGCAAATTGAGATTCGCTAAGCGGGATGTAAAAAATTAATCGCAAATATATTGCGATTTCTTAAAAATCGCAAAATATTCTCAGACACCCCATTTGCGATTTCTTAATAGCGAAATTCGCAAATTAAGAAATCGCAAAAACGGGAATCTGCAATCCAGGTGCAGCCTGATGACATCACAAACAGGAAACTGGAGTGATTTCCTGCACCTGCTCACCTGAGCCACACCCAGAGGCTGCTTGGGGAGTGTGAGGAGGCATCCCAGGAGAGTGCAACCAGCAATGGATTCCATCAAACAACAGGAGGGCAAGGATGTTGAGAAGAGGAAGAGGAAGCATAAGTTCTCAGAAAAGGAGCAGGAGGTCCTCATTGAGGAGATGGTCTGCAGCTATGAGCTCCTCTTCGGCAAGAAGGCACTGCGTGTCCCAGAGGCGAGGAAGAGGAAAATTTGGCTTGAAATACAAAATAAAGTGAATGCAGTGGGAGTCACCAATCGTACCATCGAAGAGCTGCGCAAGCGGTGGTACGACATGCACCAGAGGTCCAAGGAGAGGGTGGCAGCCAGACTGAGGGACGCAAATCAGACTGGAGGAGGACCATCCACTGCAGAGCAGCCAACACCCCATGAGGAGCTTGTGGAGTCAACTCTCCTGCCTGAGAGCGTTGGTGGTGTGGCTGACATAGACAGCTCCGACCCTGCATCCAGCAGTCAATGTAAGATGCATGCAAAACCAATCTGCACTCATCCCCATTCCATGCACACTTCCCCAAATGCACATAGTAAACTCCCAAAATGTCATTACAGCCCAAGTCTTACAGAACACCCAGCAATGCATCATGGGACTCGTAGTACTATGTCTGACAGTGTGTCCATGAGACAAAGGAAATGTAATGCAACATGTGGGTTGGGGATAAGTGAATGATACAGTGTCAGAGGTTAGCCAAAAAAAATGTAGGAACTTTATTGATTGCCACATGCAGACAATAACACAAACTCACGTAGTCCCCTTTACATCCACAGCACATTCCAGGGCACAAGAAGACAGTGCAGAGGGAGAGGAGCCTGCACACCCTGCGGACTCCAGTGACGAGACAGAGCAGCAGCCATTCCAGCGCAGGAAGCACGCATATGTGCCCCCACTGCCTCCATTTGAGGACGAACTACCTGCCACAGGGGATGACAGTGACAGGAGAGAGGGGAGTCAGGGTGTGTCACACATGCCCATTCTTGACACACAAAGGCCAAGGAGTAGACCACAGTACACACGCAGCTCAAGGCCCAGGAGCAGTACTGCGACTGAAGCAGAAGGATCCGTGTTCTCAGGCCTGGAACAGAGCATGCTGCAGGAACAGCGCCTGCAAAGCAAAGCACTGAGATCAATAAATAGGCAGCTATGCCGCATACACAAGGACCAGAAGAACATGGGGGAGGGCTTCATGGCCATTGCAGGGGCGATCCGTGAGCTCTGTGACACTTTGAGGCAAAACCAAGCCGCCAATGACAGGGCTGGCCGACGTGCCAATGCACGCCTCCACAACTACACGAAGGCCGTGAACCGCCTCTGCACCACCACCAGCACCCTCACACGCAGAAGCGTAACTATGCAGGTCGAGATGGCGCACTGCTGCCAGGATATAGCCCGAGGACTTGCGCAGGTAACCACTGCTGTGTAGCAGCTGCAGATGGCCAATGCTGGTGGCAGCGCACTCATGGCCTCTGCCGAGAGTGAGGACACCTCAAGTCGGAGCAGCATCACTCCCACCTTGCCAGGGGAAAGACGACACAGTGCCAGACAGGGCGCAGGACAAGAGAACACCATGGGGGGCACTCAGCCTGGATGTCACCGAAGGAGGTGAACATGTGCGGTGACACTTACTGCAACACGGGTGAATGAACCCTACAATGCTGTTTGCACAGTTACTTGTGCCTTACCTGCACTGTGTGCACAACATGTGCTGGGGACAGCTACTATTTCTTCAAAGTGAAGTGTGAATAAACACTTCACACATCATCAAGCTTTGTTGTCTCATTTCATCATTACTCACCTAGAAGTAGTTTTGTGTGATCTCTGTCCGTCTCTGGCGTCCTGCAGCTGCCCCAACTCCTGATGCAGGTCTGGCAGGGGGAGCAGGGTGCTCGTCATCCGATGTGTCTGTATCGGTCACATCAATTGTGGTGCCTTTCCTCATTGCCATGTTATGTAGCATTGCACAGCTTGCCACGATTTTACAGCAGGTCTCAGGGCTGTATTGCAGTGCGCCTCCACTTTTATGCAGGCACCTGAAGCGGCTCTTCAGGATTCCAAAGGTACGCGCAATGACGCAGCGTGTAGATCTGTGTGCCCTGTAGTAGCTCCTCTCACTTGCATTTGCAGGATCCAGAAATGGGGTCAGGATGAAGTCGCGCACTGCATAGGCACTGTCACCTGCATGGACAAACACAATAGGTAAGTCAATGTCCCCCCCCTCAAGTGATGTAGTGGATGTACTGATGTGTGCCATGAATTTACCTAGCAGGTACCCCTCCCCAAACTCTCCAGCACTCAGACGTCTGTGTATTCCACTGTGTCTGAAGATGAAAGAGTCATGTGTACTGCCGGGGTATTTGGGTACGATGTCTGTGATAATATACTTTGCGTTGCACACAATCTGTATATTGAGGGAATGGTAGCATTTCCGATTTCTGTAGACATGTTCAGTTGCTGATGGGGGTGTGATGGCCACATGGGCCCCATCGATGCAGCCAATGACGTGGGGGAAACGTGCAATCTAGTAGAAGTCCAGTTTTGTTTGCTGTAATGCCTGTTGGGTGGTGGGGAAGTATATGTGATGTGATAGCCTCTGTAGCATTGCATCTAGAAAGGCATGGAGAAAGCGCGAAAGTGCACTCTGTGACACCCCACCAACCTCCGCTATTACCCGTTGGAAACTCCCTGACGCCAGGAGGTGCAGGGAGCACAGGACCTGCACATGTGTGGGAATTGTTTGTGTCCTGCGTGTAGGGTGTTCCAAGTAGGGTTTCAGCTCCTCAATCAGGTCCATTATGGTCTGTGGGTTCAGCCTGTACTTGTCATAGATTTCCTCTTCAGTGTGCTGGAACAGAGTGATGCGAGCCTGAATATACGTTCCTGTCTCATTCTCCTCTGTGCAAGAGCCCGAATACGCAGCCTCCTGGCTATCACGAACATTGCTGCCATTGTGGGTGGGTCTGTTGCATTGTGGGGTGGTTTAAGTACCTCGCAGCAGTTTACCACCTGCATGCATTTGGTGTTAATAGCGATTTCTTAATTAGCGAATTTCGTGAAATCGCAATTTGCGATTTTTTCATACATGTGTCAGCTAATTTTTATTTTGCGATATCCTTATAGCGAATTTCGCTAGGTTAGGAAATCGCAATTTAAGAAATCGCAAGGAAAATCGCAAAAATCTTGTTTCGCAGCCTAAGAAATCGCTAATTTAGCGATTTCTTAGTTTTCTCTAAAGATGTGTGTCATACATGTGGAATTGCGAAAAATCAGTCGCAAACGCTGCTTTTTGCGATTCGCAGCGTTTGCAACTAATTTTTGCTTTCATACATAAGGGCCTATGTAACAACAGAGAGGCAAGAATGACAAATTGAGCCTCAAAGGAGATTGTAGAGCAAATACTGACAAAGCACCACATATTTAAAGCATGAGGGATTGAGCTACAACAGATTGAGTCTCCGTACTAATCAGAACCACTACTTCACTCAACAGAAAGAGGGAGATCAGTTTTAAGAGGAGCAGCAGGTAGAGGTTTCAACCACAGAACCTGCAAAAATGTAACAATTGTCAAATTTGTAAATAATTCCACCCAGGGCGTGGATTCTCTTGAACACTACAATGGTACCCCTGCAAACAATCAATATGGATCATGGCCTTACAACAATTGAGCCATAATGCAGCCCTGACAAGCCAACAGAAAGCCCTGATATGGTCCAAAACAGCATAAATATTTGTTCCTGGAATACTCACGGCTAGAATATTTGTTACAGGAAAACAATGTTATGGCATTCCTTTAAGCTAATGATATAATCATGATGCAGTAAACAGGGATTCTATCTCCAATACACATTACTGGCTATACAGCTCATCATGAGGCAGTGAATAATTCTGCAAACTTTGGTGATCCTAAAGGGGGACTCTCCATATTTTGCTTGACAAAACACAACTAGCAAATAGAAAAATTGGAAACCGGGCTAAACTGGATTTTAGCAATTAAGGTAGATAACCAGACGGCAAGCTTCTCGACAAGAGCAATCATTCTAATAAATGTTTATATCCACCCAAGAAAAGAGACAAAAGGGGAACGTGTGAAAATCTTGCTTGACATAATAAAAACAATACAGAGACAACACAAACAAGCTCTGTTTATCATCACTCAAGATTTTAATACAGATCTGTGTAAGAAATCGAAGAATACTTGTCAAAGTGGAATGTATATACAACGCAACTAGAACAGCTAAGGTTAAGGCATTTGAATGGAAATACAAAAGACGATTCACCTGTGTCAATTACTTTTTTAAGTGGCAGTAAAACTTTTGATCATACATTGAAGAGTGATTTTGGAAAGCCTCAGGTATGCCAATTTCAAATAACTCCCCGTAAGGAGAGAGACCATTTTCCACAAATGATTAAGATAATGAATAAGA
Organism: Triturus cristatus; assembly: GCF_964204655.1. Lineage (NCBI taxonomy): Eukaryota > Metazoa > Chordata > Amphibia > Caudata > Salamandridae > Triturus > Triturus cristatus. Next base: position 834,681,482 of record NC_140588.1, on the reverse strand, counting down.
CAGATTTGATACCATCAATTAAAGAAATAACTTCGGGCTCACAAGTATGTAATCTAAGGAAGCTGAAATGGAGAGGCACAAGGCCAGACACGCTTATGACAGTGGTTTACTCCTGTGAAGGTCCCATGGATGTAATAAAAAGCAAACTAAATCCACAAGACAATATGTATTTAGAAGAAGGTGAATGGAAAAAGGGATGGGACATTTTAAAGAATACATTGTTGGAAAAATTCCAAGTAAAAAATAAAATACTTAAGAACAATTTCAGTCCAAAACAAAATGATACATTTGGACCATAAGCCTGGTTTGGCAGGGAATTACGTAATCAAAAAAAGTTAATTAACAAGAAATTAGGAAAATTGGAAGAAGCTAAGACAAGGTACTCAACCGGAAAAAAAAGATTGCAAATTTTAAGAACTCAATATGAGAAAAATTGCTAGAAAACAAAAAACAAGATTAAAAGTTGACTTGTGGGTTAAACTCATGATGGCAAGCAAACACTCAAACAGCAAAGAATTTTGACAGCTATTAAATTGATTGTCTCTCATAAAGAATAAACAACACAATGTGGGGATAAATGCTGCCTCATGGGAAGCCCATGTCCAAGAAATGTATGCTGATCCCGAGTCTAAAGTTAACAAAGGCATCTCAGATGTAGAGCCTAAAACACAAGAAGGTCTATCCCTAAAATCTCAGACAGACTATATGGTTCACAAAAAGAAAAATGCAAACAATACACGCTATAACAAATATGTTGTTAATATCAGACATAGATCAATTGATAGATTAAAGAAAATAAAGCCAGTAGGCGTTGCAGGACCGAATGGAATCCCCAATGCACTATTTAAAGGAGATGTGATATATTGGTCCCATTACTTTTTTCCTCTATTTAATGAGCTATACTGCACAAATTGAATCCCAGGACTCATGGAAAGATAACATCTTTCAAACGATTTTCAAAAGTGGAAATCCATCATTACCAATAAATTATAGCTTTATAGCCTTAATAGAAGTAGAAGCGAAGCTCTATGCCTCTTGCCTATTAGAGCGCCTCAAATCATGGACAAAGGATAATAAGCTTATACCGCAATTCCAAACTGGATTTATGGCTGTGATGTGAATATCAACAAATTTAACAGCATTAACATTCTTAGCTGAAAAGGCAAAAAACAAGAAGACCAGTCTCTTTGCCTATTTTGTAGAACTAAATTCCACATTTGATCAAGTGACTCGCTGGCTCTTATGGCGAAAATTCGGTAAATGGGGTATTAACAGTAGTTTGCTGAGGGCTATTATAGAGTTAAACACAGGAACCTGGGCTCAGGTTAAAATTGGAGACGGCAGATGAGCAACAAACAAAATAGAGACAAGGAATGGATTAAAACAGGGGTGTGTATTAGACCCAAGCTTGTTTAATTTATATCTTGCTGACCTTGCAGAAGCATTTCAGAAAGATAACTGCCACCTACCGTCCATTGCCAATGAGGAAATAAGATGTCTTCTGTTTGCATATGACAACGTCCTACTGAGGAAATATGAATTTTTATGATCAATTGTGTCCCCTATCTTAGACCCCAACGGCTCCATGTACATGCTACAAGTACATGTATGTTCCCTCCACTTCAAGCTATGAAGACGCAAATACATATGCGTCCAACGTTAACATGTCCTCTTTCAGATCCGCCATGAATGGGTCGAATATTCCGTTCCTAAGTATGCCTTGCCACCGTCTTTATATGGTATACTTTTCACGTTTTTCAGCTCTGGCAAGTTAGGCCCTGAATTCTGCCATCGAGCTTTTCCTGCCTTCTGCCTCTGAATGCTCCAGCCTGGACCTGCATCTGTATCAATGATCTTTGTCTTACTTCCTGCGCGGCTAACGGTGCCTGGCCCGGCCTGTTGCCTGCCAAGACTGTATTCAGCCTTCAAGTTATCTGCTCCGCTCCTCGAGAAATGCATTCCTGTCTAGTAGTTTAGGTAAACATCTTTCCAGCTACAGAGCAAAGGGCCCGGCTTTACTGTCTCCGTGCAAGTAATTCATGGCTCCTGTTGCCATGGTAGGCCCATGCCCCCTCGCATCTCATGTAGACACGTAGACGCTTATACACGCACTAGTAGTCAGTATAGGATAGCCTCTGCCTGAGAGACCTTTCCTTCCAGATAATACAGTTCCTTAAACACAAGATATTAGATACGATTTGGGATTAGGTTGTTCTGACATCCCAGACTTCTGTCTCCTCATGTAGGGCTAAATGTCAAGTCCCCTTCACCCTCCAGTTACACGTCAATCACACGTCATGCTACTGTGCGTGCATCTCTGCCATACATTTCTGCTGACTTTGCAGGATTCTCTTATGGATCCACCCACCTGTGTCATCATCATAATGACGTATCTGGTACACGCCCTTATGCACGCCTATTGTAACGCCTTTTTCCATTACGTATGTGTATTCTTATCTCTCTTCTCAACTGTCACGCCTTCTGCATATGTCTTCACTGTAATGCATTGACTATATATATGATAACCTGTCAATAAAGTATTGCTCTATCCCTTCCTGAACCTTCGTGGTGACGGAACCCGATTGCCTGGTTCGAACCAATTCCTTTGTAAGGAATAAACCCATTTTAAAACCTCAAATACCACGGATTCTGCCTCTTATTTTTCTTGAATTTTACCGCATAAATTAAGTCTAGGTCATTTAAATTTACCACATAATTGGCGCCCGAACAGGGACACCTCCCCCACCTCACGCGCCGGAGGTGCGTTGCAGACCCGGTCTCCTGCCACAGCCGGACGGACAACTACGCGTACCCGCAGGATTTCCTGTATCTCCCTCAGGCCAACGGGGGTGACTGAGGCTGCGATCAACACCCAGACGAGGCGGTGAGGAGTGCGGAGGATCCCGACCAGAGCCTAGCTGAGAGAGCAAGATCCGAGGTATACAGAGGCCCACCAGATTCCGAAGTTCCGAAGTAACTAAGTCACGAGTCGAGTCCAGTCCAGTCTGGTCTAGTCCAGTCCAAACTTCCCGAGGCCTTCTGTTCCGTTCCGTGCTTCCCGGTGAGTACCGTTGCTGGGGACGCATCTAGACGTGCGCATTGGTTTGTGCCGGTCAAGACGGGTTTGGGTACACAGACCTGGTCTGCACTGTTTCAGCAGTGTATCTGTACTGTTTAGCAGTACATCTAGTATTATGCAGTTAACTAGTTTTATTTTAATTATCATTGTTCGTTTTAAATAAAGTGTTTTAATATGTTTTAAATGTCGTGGTATGAGTGATTGTTCGATCTTCATTACTGTGTTTATTGTATTAATTGTGTTCAAGTCCGAGTAAGAATCAGGTAGCAAGGTTAAGATGCCGTTATTCTCAAAATTAAGACAGATAAAAACTAGAAAAAGGATACTCGAGGAAGCCGTTCCCATTCCACCTAGGGACACTCCAGGGTACTTTATGTACCATAAACATGGCCTAGATGCCGTATTATATCTCGATTTATGGGTGGACTATACCAAGTATTTAGCAGAGAATCAGAGATGGCCCACTACTGGGACATGGGATGCAGATTGCATCATGAGAGTAGAAGAAGCATTATGGAAAAAGAAAGCAAGACAATCACAGAAAGATGCCATTGAATTATGGCGTAAAGAATCGCATAGACGCACAGAGAAAGCGCTCAGAAAAGAAGAGAAAAGTAGGGAAGATTCAGACAAAGCCCGAGAAAATGTATTAGTTGAGGAAGGTATCCGAGCAAAAGCAGAACAAGTAGACAGGCAACGAAACACTCTTATGAATGGTATGTATCCTCTTCTGGCCGAGGGTTTACCTAAGGCCACTCTGGAAGTACCAAAAGATCTGCCACCTCCATTGCTTCCGACTAAATTGCACCCCAAGACCGCAAAGGACATTTTCCTTTCTTCCTATTTAGACGATGTAGCCCCCGAATATGTTAATACTCTGCCGCCACGCACACCACCTGCTAATGACGCTCGACCCCGAGATAATCTGCCCCCACTTCTGCAGCAACATACTCCTCCGTCCGTTCAAAATCTTCCGCCCGTCCCTTCACTTCTTCCTGCACCTATTCTTCCTACCTTACACCCAACGAATCCTTTTGGACCTAGCACCTCAGGAGGTGCGACAGGAAGTTTTCATACGCCGCCATCAGTGCGTCGATTGACTTATAGGGATTTAGCACACCAACGTACACCTCAAACAGCGAATTATGACATATTTAAAGAGCCTCTTACAGATTGTAGATATGATCCAGTACCCGGTAAAGACGACAGAATGATGCTATCATCAGTACGTCTACGACGAGTTGCGAACTATTTAATGATACTACCAGGAATGATTGATCATCTAGACAAAATATATCACTTTGTCCAAACAGGGCAAGGTCCTGAAAGTATTGGCGAGGCCATGGCATACCAGAAAGTGGACACGCAAAAACTGTTGTTACGCTTCTTCATAAACTGCCTGATAAGACACAGAGATAGGCCAGGTGTAGACCCGGAAGAAATGAAAGCACTTAACAAATGGGGTCAGAATATAGCAGACGGAAAACATGATAAACAGAATAGTATAGAAAGTATGTACCGAAGGATCAGAAAAACAGTAGAACAAATATGTGAAAGAGAACAGCCTGGAAGAGAAATAGATGCAGATAAAACAGAGTCCTCGGGGGAAGAGGAACAGCTAGAAATGACAACAGGACAATTACAATTACCAGCTAGAGAAACGATAGCTTATGTAGGTAAGGGAAGATCCTTCAATAATTCAATACGTCCGATACGTCCAGAAAGTAAGAGAATTTTTCAAGCAGCTATGTCAAACCCAAAGACCCCTGAACATTTGTTTCAGGCTACTGATAAAATACTTCAAGAACGAATGGGGTACCATGTACTCGATTCTATGGATGAACAAGAATTAGCCAGGTCAGCAGTACAATGGGCTGACAGTTCTGATAAATATAGTGATGACGCGCTAGTACATACGTTTTTGAATCTTTCACCAGACGAACAGCGTTTAGCTGGTATATACATGATACAACACCTCCTTATATTGTATAAAGGCCAACACTCCGATCCTGGTCCCCTACCTGATATACTGATAGAACTACTGATGAATAAATGGAGAGGTCTAGGTACCGATCTAATTAAAGTAATTCTAGAATATCGACACAGATAAAGTGCCTTTCTGTGTCCAGAGCATGATTCAGCTCCCTCCATGGAAAGAAAGACGTATTACATAGACAGACAGAATCCCTTACGCGAAGTGCACCCAGTTAGAAATGATGATAATACTTTTAGACGCGTATTTGTGTACACGCCTATAACTAAAATAGAACTATTGGAAATGAAAAAATTAGTGCCCAGCCATGACAGAGATCCAGCAGGTTTCCACCGTGAAATAAAAGACATGTTACTCATGGGTGATTATACCTATCCTGACATTATGAAAATATTGAAAGTATTATTGCCTGCCGGTATTTACGAGAAACTCAAAGAAAAAGAATGGGAGGTGGGAGAACAAAAGATTGATTGGACAGCATTAGAAAACGAAGAAAATGCCCGAACTGCAGGCCTAGGGCTTGGGGACAAAACTAAAGCATTACCAGGATTATTAGTACAAGTATTGCCACGTTTATTAACTACGAAAAAGGAAGACTGGGGAGCAATCTCAGCTTGCAAACAGAAACCCGATGAAGACACCAGTGATTTTTATTCCCGATTTGAAAAATGTTTTGGTATTAACAGCGGCCTGAAAGCAAGTAGCGATTCATATCCACATCTTTTTGTAACAAAGTTAGTCGAAAACTCCTTGCCTCAGGTTAAGAACAGAGTATTGAAAGTAGAGAGCTCTTGGCAAGCTAATACCCCGTCACAAATGTTACAAATGTTACAGTACCACCAGAATAGAATTAGAGAAGAACAAGAACACGAACAAAGACGTATGAAAGACACGAAAATGAAAATGCTCGTCGCCCAGTCAGTTCCAGCTGACAGTCATAAAAAGGGTGCGACACAGTCCAACAATTCAGCAGTTCCTGTTAAAGGGACATGCAACTATTGTAAACAGCCAGGTCATTATATAAACGATTGTGCAGTTCTGAAACATAATATCTCTACGGGTAAAACCAAGGAGAGACCGCGTCCGCCTAGACAGGATCAGATCCAACAACAAGTACCTCAGAATGTACAGCCTATGCAAGCTGCACAACAGACCGTAGCGGCCCCACAGCCACAGCCTATTGCCGCAACACAAAACACGACACAACAGATGTACCAGTATGCACAAAATGACTATCCCGATTATCAGCGATACACATGAAACAGCCTAGAGAGGGAAGTTGGCTTACCCCTTATTGAGGTCCCCGTAGATCAAGAGGGTCCTTATGTACATAGTCAAGTATTAGGGAAAGACAGAAAGTTCTTAATTGATACAGGGGCAAGCAGAACAACTATAAGTCACGACGAGGTTCCAGGGGCACCCCTCTCAGGCTCACAGAATGTTTCCCTTGGATTTTCAGGAAAGCCTATTGTTAATGAAGTATCGCAACCTCTTCCTCTTGCAGTTGGTCCATTGACACGGACTACAGATCTATTGCTTACAAAATCATGCCCAGAAAACTTGTTAGGTATAAAGACACTAAAAGCTCTAGGAGCTGTAATATGTTGTTCCCCGGAGGGGGTACGACTATTTTTGCGTGACTTTAAAGGTCACTATGTATTTAGAGACATGGATCACCGGTTACAGAATGTCCCTGCACATTTATGGGCACAAGGCCCCACTGATGTAGGTTGTATGCATATTACACCATATCGAGTCACACTCAAAGCAGGAGTGGTATTACCACGAATTCGACAATACAAGTTACCTCCAGATGCTGTAGTGGCTTTGCTGCAAATCATTGACGAGCTCATTGCACAAGGAGTGGTTGTGGAAACCGACTCCAATGTATGTAATTCTCCTATTATTCCAATTCTTAAACGAACTGATCCAAAAGCACCCCCAGTTTATCGATTAATTATTGATCTGCGCGAATTGAATAAATGCATTGTACCACAGTATCCCGTGGTTCCAGATATCTCTTCATTATTGACAGCTATAGATTCAGAAGCAACGTTCTTTACTGTAATTGACCTCAAGAACGCCTTCTTTAGCGTCCCAATCGATCCGGAAAGCCAATATTTGTTCGGATTTTGTTTAAATGGACGAAGCTTCAAATTTGCACGCGCACCTCAAGGATTCACAGAAAGCCCCAGCATCTATAGCCAAGCACTGAAAAGACAACTTGACAGTATCCACATGCCTGTTAACACTACCCTGCTTCAGTATGTCGATGATCTGCTGATCACCGCCCGAAGCGAACCCGAATGTGAAAAAGCATCACTGACGGTTTTACATTTTCTGGCCGACAAGGGGCACAAGGTGTCCCCTTCGAAGCTGCAATTCTGTGTTCAGCAAGTTGTGTACCTTGGGCACTTGCTGTCCAAGGGGGGGAGACAGCTCACACCTGACCGCATCCAGTTAATTGTAAACATGCCACCACCCAAGACACAAAAGGAGGTGCGGGCCTTCATAGGTCTCACTTCGTACTGTAGACAATGGATTCCCCAATATGCATTTCTAGTAAAGCCACTCATTCAGTTGACAACCCAGGAGGCAGCGACTTCGACTGTCCTCCCTTGGACTCAGGCACATACACAAGCTTTTGAAGACTTAAAGAAAGCCTTATGTCAAGCACCTGTTTTAGCGACACCATGTTACAGTAAGGCTTTTACACTCTTCGTTACAGAACGCGAAGGTACTGCCTTGTCAGTACTCACTCAGGAACAAGCAGGTTCACACAAACCGTGTGCTTATTTTTCTAGCACATTAGATCCAGTAGCCCAGGCTCTGCCTACGTGCCTGAAATCAGTCGCAGCGACAGCTTTAGCGATCAGACAAAGCGATTCCATAGTATTAGGACATCAATTGACAGTGCAAGTTCCACACTCCGTGGAAGTTCTTTTAAACCGAACTCAGACTCAGCACTTGACTATAGCATGACTGACAGGTTACAAATTAACATTGTTTCAGCAACACATAGAAATCAGACGCTGTAGTACATTAAATCCTGCCACACTTTTGCCATTAAGTGGAACAGACCCATTGGCACATGATTGCATTGAAGTCATTACTATTACGACGAAACCCAGACAAGACTTGACAGACATTCCATTACCAGATCCAGACCTGACACTTTATGTGGATGGTTCATGCATGAGAACAAGTACAGGAGAATTAGTGGCCGCTTACGCAGTCACGACAGACACCGAAGTTATTGAAACGAATTGTATTGACACATTGGCAGCTCAAGCAGCAGAGCTCATCGCTCTGACACAAGCCTGTATTCAAGCCAAAAATAAAAGAGTCAACATATACACAGATTCACGTTATGCATTCGGAGTTGTACACGACTTCGGAGTCCTTTGGCGAGAGAGAGGTTATTTGACTTCTCACGGTGCCAACATTCAACACGGTCCCCTCATTCAAGCTCTGTTAGATGCAATACATCTGCCTACTTTGATATCTATCATGAAGTGCAAGGCTCATACAAAAGTTACCGATATCATTTCCCAGGGTAACGACCTAGCAGACCGAACAGCTAAGCAAACAGCACAGAATCGAACTCATGCAACTGACTTGACAAAGACAATAGTTCCGACATCGACACACTGCATGACAGTTAGGGATCCCGCCCTTGATGTAATTGACATACAGACACATGCTACACCAGAGGAAATCAAGAAATGGACTGAACTAGGAGGGATCCAAACAGATCAGGGATGGATGACGAAGGGAAAATCTACATGGTTTCTCCCCGACTCAATGGTTCAAGTTATCGTTAACACAATACATAGTCCAGCGCATCTAGGAGAGAAAGCTATGTTAGACAGTATTCAAAACATTTGGTTTAATAAACACTTACGAGCTGCAGCCAAACAGAAAGTGCGTACTTGCATGATTTGTTGTCAGTTCAACCCAGGTAAAGGCGTTCCTGTAGAGCAAGGTGGATTTCAACCTCCTGATCACCCTTTTGAAGTCCTCCAGATGGATTATATCCAGATGGAACGTTGTCGAGGATTCAAATATGTTCTCGTAGTTGTATGCGCACTTTCTCGTTGGACAGAAGCATATCCAGTCTCAGATTACACTGCCCCGACCACTGCCAAGCAGCTGGTTCGTGAATTCTTCCCACGGTATGGTTTGCCCCGTATCGTGTACTCAGATAATGGCCAACCGTTCTCATCCGAGCTAATGAAACACATTTCACTCCTGTTAGGCTATCAATGGAAATTCCACTGTGTCCGGCATCCCGAGGCAGCAGGTCTCGTGGAACGTCACAACCAGACTCTGAAAATTCGACTTTCTAAAATCTGTAGAGAGAAAGGCGTCGACTGGATAGTAGCCTTACCAGTTGCACTATTTTACATGAGAATGATAGCACATTCTCGAACAGGGCTATCCCCGTACGAGGTGGTCTTCGGTAGGCCACCAAATATGTGGGGGACGCCTATACCTCGTAAAATCACTGATGTTGATTGTAATATGCTGACAGATTACCTTGCTTCCTTGATGTCTGCACTACAATCTTGCCGTTCACAGGTAGCTGCAGCCTTTCCCGACAACACCGAGGTGAAGCCCCATGAAGTGGTTCCCGGAGATTTTGTTTTTATAAGAAATTTCGACAGGAGGAGCCCGCTGGAGCCTCGCTGGCAAACGCCGAAATTAGTACTCCTGACCACGAGGACAGCAGTGAAGATTGAGGGTCGCAAGGGTTGGCTACATTCGAGCCACATCAAGAAATTTCATGGACTGCCTTCTGATTTGAACTCTCAGCCCTGCCCTCCTCCACAGACTGATTCAAAACTCCCCCTGGTCGAGAAAACTGCTGCCCAAGAATATAAACTGAAACTAAGGTCTAGCAAGTCAGACAATTTGATTGTTTAAGTCCTCTCCTAGGTGAATCGGTTAACTTAGTCTCTGACATGTATCCTCTAGACCGAAATCGAGAGAGAGATAGACAGAAACAGCTCAAGAAACGTGCATATTGTAAATCACTTCATAGTCACTGTATCGTGACATTGTTGATTATGTTTTTTCTAAATCTTTTGATTATTGCTGCAAGTATACTGTTGCACATATACTATCCTATTTTCAAGCGTGCACATTCTGCTTACAATGTTACTGCCGAACACTCTTTTAGCGAATTACCCCCACATGAGTTGCCCTACAGACTTGCGCTGCGCAACAACACATTCATTAGTATGTTACATCACTCCCATCAGGCCAACAACGCTACAAATTGTTGGATATGTGGCCGACTCCCTCCCTATCAGAAATACAAGGGAGTTCTGCCTCTCTTTCCGTATCCATTCACACACAATGGTTCCTGTGGCGCATGGTTTAGTTTGATTAATTCTTTAGATTCAAATACCATAGTTTACCAGAGCAACTGGGTATGGGGAAACCTGAACTTAGTATTGCTTAAAGCCTGCTACCCTAACAAGGAGGGACTTCCCAAAAGGACAGGAACTGATCTAGAAAATGAAGTATATGGATTAGGTAACTTTACACTTAACCTCATGATTCTGAATGTTGAATCCGAAGCTGCACCAGTCTTGCCTGCTATGTCCGTATTACCAGTCAAAGGTGAATTATGTGTAAGAAAGAATGGTTCAGTACACCTGGGTCATAGTAAATGTACTACTGTGATCGAATTCAGTGATCAAGGCAAGTCTACATTTAGAGCTTCCCGTCATTCCTACTTCATTTGTGGTCATACCGCATATATACGTTTACCTCTAGATTGGGATGGTACCTGTTACATTGCATTCCTTCTGCCACCTGTTTTCCTAGCCCCTCCTGATTATCATAGAAATACCCATCTAGTACACAATAGACCCCAGAGAGATCTCCCGATTGTCGACTACACTGAAACAGCATGGGAACAATACACAGACTTCAATAAAGGTCTCTTTCCCTACATAGGTGTTGTCTCTAATAGTAAACTGATACGCAGATTAACCAGAACCCTTGAAGCAGTAGTGAATGAAACTACCTCTGCCCTAGGCAACTTAACAGAGGAGCAGTCTGCGATGCGGATTGTTGTTCTCCAAAATCGTCTTGTCCTTGACGTCATCCTGGCCGATAGGGGCGGAGCCTGTAGAGTCATCGGATCAAGTTGCTGTGTTTTCATTCCAGAAAACGCGCCATCCGTATATAAAGCCATAACTCGTCTTCATAAGATTGCAAGCCAGATACACCAGAATCCAGGCACCTGGACGTGGTCCGGTTGGTTCTGGAGTGTGTTGTCAGCCTGGGGATGGAAAGTCCTATCCTTCCTAGGTATTGGCCTTCTCATAGTATTCAGTTGCTGCCTGTGTCTACAATGTGGACCAGCGATTTGCGGCCTGTGTGCCACATCATGTATTCCACGTTCAAGTTCTAATTCAAAATCCCGGAAGAAGAAAGAAGAGCAAATGATGTTACATGAACAGATTGATGGATTCCTGAGGATCGATATCTCATGAAGGGTCCGTAGGGGACAAGGAGGGAATGAGGAAATATGAATTTTTATGATCAATTGTGTCCCCTATCTTAGACCCCAACGGCTCCATGTACATGCTACAAGTACATATATGTTCCCTCCACTTCAAGCTATGAAGACGCAAATACATATGCGTCCAACGTTAACATGTCCTCTTTCAGATCCGCCATGAATGGGTCGAATATTCCGTTCCTAAGTATGCCTTGCCACCGTCTTTATATGGTGTACTTTTCACGTTTTTCAGCTCTGGCAAGTTAGGCCCTGAATTCTGCCATCGAGCTTTTCCTGCCTTCTGCCTCTGAATGCTCCAGCCTGGACCTGCATCTGTATCAATGACCTTTGTCTTACTTCCTGCGCGGCTAACGGTGCCTGGCCCGGCCTGTTGCCTGCCAAGACTGTATTCAGCCTTCAAGTTATCTGCTCCGCTCCTCGAGAAATGCATTCCTGTCTAGTAGTTTAGGTAAACATCTTTCCAGCTACAGAGCAAAGGGCCCGGCTTTACTGTCTCCGTGCAAGTAATTCATGGCTCCTGTTGCCATGGTAGGCCCATGCCCCCTCGCATCTCATGTAGACACGTAGACGCTTATACACGCACTAGTAGTCAGTATAGGATAGCCTCTGCCTGAGAGACCTTTCCTTCCAGATAATACAGTTCCTTAAACACAAGATATTAGATACGATTTGGGATTAGGTTGTTCTGACATCCCAGACTTCTGTCTCCTCATGTAGGGCTAAATGTCAAGTCCCCTTCACCCTCCAGTTACACGTCAATCACACGTCATGCTACTGTGCGCGCATCTCTGCCATACATTTCTGCTGACTTTGCAGGATTCTCTTATGGATCCACCCACCTGTGTCATCATCATAATGACGTATCTGGTACACGCCCTTATGCACGCCTATTGTAACGCCTTTTTCCATTACGTATGTGTATTCTTATCTCTCTTCTCAACTGTCACGCCTTCTGCATATGTCTTCACTGTAATGCATTGACTATATATATGATAACCTGTCAATAAAGTATTGCTCTATCCCTTCCTGAACCTTCGTGGTGACGGAACCCGATTGCCTGGTTCGAACCAATTCCTTTGTAAGGAATAAACCCATTTTAAAACCTCAAATACCACGGATTCTGCCTCTTATTTTTACTGAGTTATTCTTATTGAATTTTACCGCATAAATTAAGTCTAGGTAATTTAAATTTACCACATAATTGGCGCCCGAACAGGGACACCTCCCCCACCTCACGCGCCGGAGGTGCGTTGCAGACCCGGTCTCCTGCCACAGCCGGACGGACAACTACGCGTACCCGCAGGATTTCCTGTATCTCCCTCAGGCCAACGGGGGTGACTGAGGCTGCGATCAACACCCAGACGAGGCGGTGAGGAGTGCGGAGGATCCCGACCAGAGCCTAGCTGAGAAGCAAGATCCGAGGTATACAGAGGCCCACCAGATTCCGAAGTTCCGAAGTAACTAAGTCACGAGTCGAGTCCAGTCCAGTCTGGTCTAGTCCAGTCCAGACTTCCCGAGGCCTTCTGTTCCGTTCCTTGCTTCCCGGTGAGTACCGTTGCTGGGGACGCATCTAGACGTGCGCATTGGTTTGTGCCGGTCAAGACGGGTTTGGGTACACAGACCTGGTCTGCACTGTTTCAGCAGTGTATCTGTACTGTTTAGCAGTACATCTAGTATTATGCAGTTAACTAGTTTTATTTTAATTATCATTGTTCGTTTTAAATAAAGTGTTTTAATATGTTTTAAATGTCGTGGTATGAGTGATTGTTCGATCTTCATTACTGTGTTTATTGTATTAATTGTGTTCAAGTCCGAGTAAGAATCAGGTAGCAAGGTTAAGATGCCGTTATTCTCAAAATTAAGACAGATAAAAACTAGAAAAAGGATACTCGAGGAAGCCGTTCCCATTCCACCTAGGGACACTCCAGGGTACTTTATGTACCATAAACATGGCCTAGATGCCGTATTATATCTCGATTTATGGGTGGACTATACCAAGGATTTAGCAGAGAATCAGAGATGGCCCACTACTGGGACATGGGATGCAGATTGCATCATGAGAGTAGAAGAAGCATTATGGAAAAAGAAAGCAAGACAATCACAGAAAGATGCCATTGAATTATGGCGTAAAGAATCGCATAGACGCACAGAGAAAGCGCTCAGAAAAGAAGAGAAAAGTAGGGAAGATTCAGACAAAGCCCGAGAAAATGTATTAGTTGAGGAAGGTATCCGAGCAAAAGCAGAACAAGTAGACAGGCAACGAAACACTCTTATGAATGGTATGTATCCTCTTCTGGCCGAGGGTTTACCTAAGGCCACTCTGGAAGTACCAAAAGATCTGCCACCTCCATTGCTTCTGACTAAATTGCACCCCAAGACCGCAAAGGACATTTTCCTTTCTTCCTATTTAGACGATGTAGCCCCCGAATATGTTAATACTCTGCCGCCACGCACACCACCTGCTAATGACGCTCGACCCCGAGATAATCTGCCCCCACTTCTGCAGCAACATACTCCTCCGTCCGTTCAAAATCTTCCGCCCGTTCCTTCACTTCTTCCTGCACCTATTCTTCCTACCTTACACCCAACGAATCCTTTTGGACCTAGCACCTCAGGAGGTGCGACAGGAAGTTTTCATACGCCGCCATCAGTGCGTCGATTGACTTATAGGGATTTAGCACACCAACGTACACCTCAAACAGCGAATTATGACATATTTAAAGAGCCTCTTACAGATTGTAGATATGATCCAGTACCCGGTAAAGACGACAGAATGATGCTATCATCAGTACGTCTACGACGAGTTGCGAACTATTTAATGATACTACCAGGAATGATTGATCATCTAGACAAAATATATCACTTTGTCCAAACAGGGCAAGGTCCTGAAAGTATTGGCGAGGCCATGGCATACCAGAAAGTGGACACGCAAAAACTGTTGTTACGCTTCTTCATAAACTGCCTGATAAGACACAGAGATAGGCCAGGTGTAGACCCGGAAGAAATGAAAGCACTTAACAATTGGGGTCAGAATATAGCAGACGGAAAACATGATAAACAGAATAGTATAGAAAGTATGTACCGAAGGATCAGAAAAACAGTAGAACAAATATGTGAAAGAGAACAGCCTGAAAGAGAAATAGATGCAGATAAAACAGAGTCCTCGGGGGAAGAGGAACAGCTAGAAATGACAACAGGACAATTACAATTACCAGCTAGAGAAACGATAGCTTATGTAGGTAAGGGAAGATCCTTCAATAATTCAATACGTCCGATACGTCCAGAAAGTAAGAGAATTTTTCAAGCAGCTATGTCAAACCCAAAGACCCCTGAACATTTGTTTCAGGCTACTGATAAAATACTTCAAGAACGAATGGGGTACCATGTACTCGATTCTATGGATGAACAAGAATTAGCCAGGTCAGCAGTACAATGGGCTGACAGTTCTGATAAATATAGTGATGACGCGCTAGTACATACGTTTTTGAATCTTTCACCAGACGAACAGCGTTTAGCTGGTATATACATGATACAACACCTCCTTATATTGTATAAAGGCCAACACTCCGATCCTGGTCCCCTACCTGATATACTGATAGAACTACTGATGAATAAATGGAGAGGTCTAGGTACCGATCTAATTAAAGTAATTCTAGAATATCGACACAGATATAGTGCCTTTCTGTGTCCAGAGCATGATTCAGCTCCCTCCATGGAAAGAAAGACGTATTACATAGACAGACAGAATCCCTTACGCGAAGTGCACCCAGTTAGAAATGATGATAATACTTTTAGACGCGTATTTGTGTACACGCCTATAACTAAAATAGAACTATTGGAAATGAAAAAATTAGTGCCCAGCCATGACAGAGATCCAGCAGGTTTCCACCGTGAAATAAAAGACATGTTACTCATGGGTGATTATACCTATCCTGACATTATGAAAATATTGAAAGTATTATTGCCTGCCGGTATTTACGAGAAACTCAAAGAAAAAGAATGGGAGGTGGGAGAACAAAAGATTGATTGGACAGCATTAGAAAACGAAGAAAATGCCCGAACTGCAGGCCTAGGGCTTGGGGACAAAACTAAAGCATTACCAGGATTATTAGTACAAGTATTGCCACGTTTATTAACTACGAAAAAGGAAGACTGGGGAGCAATCTCAGCTTGCAAACAGAAACCCGATGAAGACACCAGTGATTTTTATTCCCGATTTGAAAAATGTTTTGGTATTAACAGCGGCCTGAAAGCAAGTAGCGATTCATATCCACATCTTTTTGTAACAAAGTTAGTCGAAAACTCCTTGCCTCAGGTTAAGAACAGAGTATTGAAAGTAGAGAGCTCTTGGCAAGCTAATACCCCGTCACAAATGTTACAAATGTTACAGTACCACCAGAATAGAATTAGAGAAGAACAAGAACACGAACAAAGACGTATGAAAGACACGAAAATGAAAATGCTCGTCGCCCAGTCAGTTCCAGCTGACAGTCATAAAAAGGGTGCGACACAGTCCAACAATTCAGCAGTTCCTGTTAAAGGGACATGCAACTATTGTAAACAGCCAGGTCATTATATAAACGATTGTGCAGTTCTGAAACATAATATCTCTACGGGTAAAACCAAGGAGAGACCGCGTCCGCCTAGACAGGATCAGATCCAACAACAAGTACCTCAGAATGTACAGCCTATGCAAGCTGCACAACAGACCGTAGCGGCCCCACAGCCACAGCCTATTGCCGCAACACAAAACACGACACAACAGATGTACCAGTATGCACAAAATGACTATCCCGATTATCAGCGATACACATGAAACAGCCTAGAGAGGGAAGTTGGCTTACCCCTTATTGAGGTCCCCGTAGATCAAGAGGGTCCTTATGTACATAGTCAAGTATTAGGGAAAGACAGAAAGTTCTTAATTGATACAGGGGCAAGCAGAACAACTATAAGTCACGACGAGGTTCCAGGGGCACCCCTCTCAGGCTCACAGAATGTTTCCCTTGGATTTTCAGGAAAGCCTATTGTTAATGAAGTATCGCAACCTCTTCCTCTTGCAGTTGGTCCATTGACACGGACTACAGATCTATTGCTTACAAAATCATGCCCAGAAAACTTGTTAGGTATAAAGACACTAAAAGCTCTAGGAGCTGTAATATGTTGTTCCCCGGAGGGGGTACGACTATTTTTGCGTGACTTTAAAGGTCACTATGTATTTAGAGACATGGATCACCGGTTACAGAATGTCCCTGCACATTTATGGGCACAAGGCCCCACTGATGTAGGTTGTATGCATATTACACCATATCGAGTCACACTCAAAGCAGGAGTGGTATTACCACGAATTCGACAATACAAGTTACCTCCAGATGCTGTAGTTGCTTTGCTGCAAATCATTGACGAGCTCATTGCACAAGGAGTGGTTGTGGAAACCGACTCCAATGTATGTAATTCTCCTATTATTCCAATTCTTAAACGAACTGATCCAAAAGCACCCCCAGTTTATCGATTAATTATTGATCTGCGCGAATTGAATAAATGCATTGTACCACAGTATCCCGTGGTTCCAGATATCTCTTCATTATTGACAGCTATAGATTCAGAAGCAACGTTCTTTACTGTAATTGACCTCAAGTACGCCTTCTTTAGCGTCCCAATCGATCCGGAAAGCCAATATTTGTTCGGATTTTGTTTAAATGGACGAAGCTTCAAATTTGCACGCGCACCTCAAGGATTCACAGAAAGCCCCAGCATCTATAGCCAAGCACTGAAAAGACAACTTGACAGTATCCACATGCCTGTTAACACTACCCTGCTTCAGTATGTCGATGATCTGCTGATCACCGCCCGAAGCGAACCCGAATGTGAAAAAGCATCACTGACGGTTTTACATTTTCTGGCCGACAAGGGGCACAAGGTGTCCCCTTCGAAGCTGCAATTCTGTGTTCAGCAAGTTGTGTACCTTGGGCACTTGCTGTCCAAGGGGGGGAGACAGCTCACACCTGACCGCATCCAGTTAATTGTAAACATGCCACCACCCAAGACACAAAAGGAGGTGCGGGCCTTCATAGGTCTCACTTCGTACTGTAGACAATGGATTCCCCAATATGCATTTCTAGTAAAGCCACTCATTCAGTTGACAACCCAGGAGGCAGCGACTTCGACTGTCCTCCCTTGGACTCAGGCACATACACAAGCTTTTGAAGACTTAAAGAAAGCCTTATGTCAAGCACCTGTTTTAGCGACACCATGTTACAGTAAGGCTTTTACACTCTTCGTTACAGAACGCGAAGGTACTGCCTTGTCAGTACTCACTCAGGAACAAGCAGGTTCACACAAACCGTGTGCTTATTTTTCTAGCACATTAGATCCAGTAGCACAGGCTCTGCCTACGTGCCTGAAATCAGTCGCAGCGACAGCTTTAGCGATCAGACAAAGCGATTCCATAGTATTAGGACATCAATTGACAGTGCAAGTTCCACACTCCGTGGAAGTTCTTTTAAACCGAACTCAGACTCAGCACTTGACTATAGCATGACTGACAGGTTACAAATTAACATTGTTTCAGCAACACATAGAAATCAGACGCTGTAGTACATTAAATCCTGCCACACTTTTGCCATTAAGTGGAACAGACCCATTGGCACATGATTGCATTGAAGTCATTACTATTACGACGAAACCCAGACAAGACTTGACAGACATTCCATTACCAGATCCAGACCTGACACTTTATGTGGATGGTTCATGCATGAGAACAAGTACAGGAGAATTAGTGGCCGCTTACGCAGTCACGACAGACACCGAAGTTATTGAAACGAATTGTATTGACACATTGTCAGCTCAAGCAGCAGAGCTCATCGCTCTGACACAAGCCTGTATTCAAGCCAAAAATAAAAGAGTCAACATATACACAGATTCACGTTATGCATTCGGAGTTGTACACGACTTCGGAGTCCTTTGGCGAGAGAGAGGTTATTTGACTTCTCACGGTGCCAACATTCAACACGGTCCCCTCATTCAAGCTCTGTTAGATGCAATACATCTGCCTACTTCGATATCTATCATGAAGTGCAAGGCTCATACAAAAGTTACCGATATCATTTCCCAGGGTAACGACCTAGCAGACCGAACAGCTGAGCAAACAGCACAGAATCGAACTCATGCAACTGACTTGACAAAGACAATAGTTCCGACATCGACACACTGCATGACAGTTAGGGATCCCGCCCTTGATGTAATTGACATACAGACACATGCTACACCAGAGGAAATCAAGAAATGGACTGAACTAGGAGGGATCCAAACAGATCAGGGATGGATGACGAAGGGAAAATCTACATGGTTTCTCCCCGACTCAATGGTTCAAGTTATCGTTAACACAATACATAGTCCAGCGCATCTAGGAGAGAAAGCTATGTTAGACAGTATTCAAAACATTTGGTTTAATAAACACTTACGAGCTGCAGCCAAACAGAAAGTGCGTACTTGCATGATTTGTTGTCAGTTCAACCCAGGTAAAGGCGTTCCTGTAGAGCAAGGTGGATTTCAACCTCCTGATCACCCTTTTGAAGTCCTCCAGATGGATTATATCCAGATGGAACGTTGTCTAGGATTCAAATATGTTCTCGTAGTTGTATGCGCACTTTCTCGTTGGACAGAAGCATATCCAGTCTCAGATTACACTGCCCCGACCACTGCCAAGCAGCTGGTTCGTGAATTCTTCCCACGGTATGGTTTGCCCCGTATCGTGTACTCAGATAATGGCCAACCGTTCTCATCCGAGCTAATGAAACACATTTCACTCCTGTTAGGCTATCAATGGAAATTCCACTGTGTCCGGCATCCCGAGGCAGCAGGTCTCGTGGAACGTCACAACCAGACTCTGAAAATTCGACTTTCTAAAATCTGTAGAGAGAAAGGCGTCGACTGGATAGTAGCCTTACCAGTTGCACTATTTTACATGAGAATGATAGCACATTCTCGAACAGGGCTATCCCCGTACGAGGTGGTCTTCGGTAGGCCACCAAATATGTGGGGGACGCCTATGCCTCGTAAAATCACTGATGTTGATTGTAATATGCTGACAGATTACCTTGCTTCCTTGATGTCTGCACTACAATCTTGCCGTTCACAGGTAGCTGCAGCCTTTCCCGACAACACCGAGGTGAAGCCCCATGAAGTGGTTCCCGGAGATTTTGTTTTTATAAGAAATTTCGACAGGAGGAGCCCGCTGGAGCCTCGCTGGCAAACGCCGAAATTAGTACTCCTGACCACGAGGACAGCAGTGAAGATTGAGGGTCGCAAGGGTTGGCTACATTCGAGCCACATCAAGAAATTTCATGGACTGCCTTCTGATTTGAACTCTCAGCCCTGCCCTCCTCCACAGACTGATTCAAAACTCCCCCTGGTCGAGAAAACTGCTGCCCAAGAATATAAACTGAAACTAAGGTCTAGCAAGTCAGACAATTTGATTGTTTAAGTCCTCTCCTAGGTGAATCGGTTAAATTAGTCTCTGACATGTATCCTCTAGACCGAAATCGAGAGAGAGATAGACAGAAACAGCTCAAGAAACGTGCATATTGTAAATCACTTCATAGTCACTGTATCGTGACATTGTTGATTATGTTTTTTCTAAATCTTTTGATTATTGCTGCAAGTATACTGTTGCACATATACTATCCTATTTTCAAGCGTGCACATTCTGCTTACAATGTTACTGCCGAACATTCTTTTAGCGAATTACCCCCACATGAGTTGCCCTACAGACTTGCGCTGCGCAACAACACATTCATTAGTATGTTACATCACTCCCATCAGGCCAACAACGCTACAAATTGTTGGATATGTGGCCGACTCCCTCCCTATCAGAAATACAAGGGAGTTCTGCCTCTCTTTCCGTATCCATTCACACACAATGGTTCCTGTGGCGCATGGTTTAGTTTGATTAATTCTTTAGATTCAAATACCGTAGTTTACCAGAGCAACTGGGTATGGGGAAACCTGAACTTAGTATTGCTTAAAGCCTGCTACCATAACAAGGAGGGACTTCCCAAAAGGACAGGAACTGATCTAGAAAATGAAGTATATGGATTAGGTAACTTTACACTTAACCTTATGATTCTGAATGTTGAATCCGAAGCTGCACCAGTCTTGCCTGCTATGTCCGTATTACCAGTCAAAGGTGAATTATGTGTAAGAAAGAATGGTTCAGTACACCTGGGTCATAGTAAATGTACTACTGTGATCGAATTCAGTGATCAAGGCAAGTCTACATTTAGAGCTTCCCGTCATTCCTACTTCATTTGTGGTCATACCGCATATATACGTTTACCTCTAGATTGGGATGGTACCTGTTACATTGCATTCCTTCTGCCACCTGTTTTCCTAGCCCCTCCTGATTATCATAGAAATACCCATCTAGTACACAATAGACCCCAGAGAGATCTCCCGATTGTCGACTACACTGAAACAGCATGGGAACAATACACAGACTTCAATAAAGGTCTCTTTCCCTACATAGGTGTTGTCTCTAATAGTAAACTGATACGCAGATTAACCAGAACCCTTGAAGCAGTAGTGAATGAAACTACCTCTGCCCTAGGCAACTTAACAGAGGAGCAGTCTGCGATGCGGATTGTTGTTCTCCAAAATCGTCTTGTCCTTGACGTCATCCTGGCCGATAGGGGCGGAGCCTGTAGAGTCATCGGATCAAGTTGCTGTGTTTTCATTCCAGAAAACGCGCCATCCGTATATAAAGCCATAACTCGTCTTCATAAGATTGCAAGCCAGATACACCAGAATCCAGGCACCTGGACGTGGTCCGGTTGGTTCTGGAGTGTGTTGTCAGCCTGGGGATGGAAAGTCCTATCCTTCCTAGGTATTGGCCTTCTCATAGTATTCAGTTGCTGCCTGTGTCTACAATGTGGACCAGCGATTTGCGGCCTGTGTGCCACATCATGTATTCCACGTTCAAGTTCTAATTCAAAATCCCGGAAGAAGAAAGAAGAGCAAATGATGTTACATGAACAGATTGATGGATTCCTGAGGATCGATATCTCATGAAGGGTCCGTAGGGGACAAGGAGGGAATGAGGAAATATGAATTTTTATGATCAATTGTGTCCCCTATCTTAGACCCCAACGGCTCCATGTACATGCTACAAGTACATATATGTTCCCTCCACTTCAAGCTATGAAGACGCAAATACATATGCGTCCAACGTTAACATGTCCTCTTTCAGATCCGCCATGAATGGGTCGAATATTCCGTTCCTAAGTATGCCTTGCCACCGTCTTTATATGGTGTACTTTTCACGTTTTTCAGCTCTGGCAAGTTAGGCCCTGAATTCTGCCATCGAGCTTTTCCTGCCTTCTGCCTCTGAATGCTCCAGCCTGGACCTGCATCTGTATCAATGACCTTTGTCTTACTTCCTGCGCGGCTAACGGTGCCTGGCCCGGCCTGTTGCCTGCCAAGACTGTATTCAGCCTTCAAGTTATCTGCTCCGCTCCTCGAGAAATGCATTCCTGTCTAGTAGTTTAGGTAAACATCTTTCCAGCTACAGAGCAAAGGGCCCGGCTTTACTGTCTCCGTGCAAGTAATTCATGGCTCCTGTTGCCATGGTAGGCCCATGCCCCCTCGCATCTCATGTAGACACGTAGACGCTTATACACGCACTCTTATACACGCACTAGTAGTCAGTATAGGATAGCCTCTGCCTGAGAGACCTTTCCTTCCAGATAATACAGTTCCTTAAACACAAGATATTAGATACGATTTGGGATTAGGTTGTTCTGACATCCCAGACTTCTATCTCCTCATGTAGGGCTAAATGTCAAGTCCCCTTCACCCTCCAGTTACACGTCAATCACACGTCATGCTACTGTGCGCGCATCTCTGCCATACATTTCTGCTGACTTTGCAGGATTCTCTTATGGATCCACCCACCTGTGTCATCATCATAATGACGTATCTGGTACACGCCCTTATGCACGCCTATTGTAACGCCTTTTTCCATTACGTATGTGTATTCTTATCTCTCTTCTCAACTGTCACGCCTTCTGCATATGTCTTCACTGTAATGCATTGACTATATATATGATAACCTGTCAATAAAGTATTGCTCTATCCCTTCCCGAACCTTCGTGGTGACGGAACCCGATTGCCTGGTTCGAACCAATTCCTTTGTAAGGAATAAACCCATTTTAAAACCTCAAATACCACGGATTCTGCCTCTTATTTTTACTGAGTTATTCTTATTGAATTTTACCGCATAAATTAAGTCTAGGTAATTTAAATTTACCACACTACTTAGCCAAATGCCTATAGGACTACAGCGCAGTATGAAGGCACTAAAAACGTATATGGACAAACAAAGATTGGAATTAAATCTGCAAAAACACAAGTGGTTTGACTAATAGCCTCCAAATACAAATCCTACTCCTGGTGCTTGGAAGGAAAAAAAGTTGAGTAGCTGAAACATATAAATATCTAGGATTCAATATCGAACATCAAATGAAGTACAAACAGCACTTTGCAACTATCATGGCAATAGCCCAATCGCTAACCTATTAAAAAGGAAATTGAGCTGCACGTACTTTGGCCACTTGCTATCCGTAATGCGTGCCCAGATAATGCCAACAGTAATGTATGGTGCAGAAATGATGGTGGGCTGTGAAGTAACCATCTTATATAAAATCCAAACAAGAGTATATAAATCAGTTTTTAATATTTCAAAATTGGCCTCTCTGGCACAAGTTTGTCTTAAGTTTGGATTGATAAATCAAACATTTCGGAGTAAAACAGAATTTGTTAAATTATGCTGGAGACTGTGCGCATCTAAAAGAGACACTATTGATAACTCTTACTGGGCAGGAATTAGAAGAACAAAAACTGATCAATAAAAAAAGATCCTGGGGCTCTGACAAGAATATCCTCACATGAAGATGCCACACCTGGACAGTGATCAATTCCTATAAAAAGTGACAGCCTCAGGAATACCTCTCAGCTCATTTCTCACTGAACATAAAACAACAGTTCATGCAATTCTGTTTCGGCATGTGGGAAATCAAAGATCTTGCACGTAATTGGAAATATCAGCTTCAAAATCAGGAATGCTGGCTGTGTAAATTTAAGAAAGAGTCTTTAAAGCATATTCTCTGTGTTTGCCCAGAGTTTGGATTAGAGAGGAAAAACAATTGAAAACAGATTTTACAACATTGAAAATCCATACCTGCAGGCAAGCAGTAAAAATTTGTTTGGGAGAAATCTCACTCGCACATGTCTGCAGAGGGGTAACATTTTTAAAAACATACGAGCAATAACGAAACAAAAGACATATGTTAAGACAGTTTGATTACAAACTGACCAAGAGTTTAGCAATCTCCAACTATAAAATGATGACGGTACCCTATTAAGAAGAACTTTGGGTTTAAGGACAATACTAAAATTAGTCACAAACAATGATCTTGACTGAAGAAATGAATCCAAAAATTAAAAGAAAACAGAAGTTGTTTTATATCTTGTTCTGATTGTAAACATCTCTTGCCAATGTTCAATTGCATGACAGATGTGTGAAGTATATTATGTATTTTAATGAGATAACATTATGAATTTTCTTTCATATTTATACACATTTTTAAATCTTTGTAAGAAAAGGTTTTTATGAATTTTTGTGAGTAATGGTTGTAAAAAGACTAAGCAGTAGAATAGAACTTGAACTTGAACATTATTACATTTCATCAAATAAATTTACCTAATTATGAAATGTACTGTTAATAAACACCTTTAGTACATGAATAGTGCCAGATTCCACAACACGAGTTCTACAAGTTATTACACTTCGCTAGTTACATTCATTTCCTAAGCTAAGGGCCTCATTTATGAGGTTTTGGCGCAGGGCAGCGCCGCAAGGAATAGTACTGCAAAACAAGAGGGCAGGAATGCACTGTATCTATGTGATATGATGCATTCCTGTAATTTTCCCCAGCGCTGACGCACAATGAGCTGCCACACTCCAATGCCATGGTGCAAGGGCACCTGTGTTGCCTAGCCATTGATTTTGTGCAGAGAGGGACACCTTCCTGCACAAAATCAAACACAATAGGCAATTTATTTTTTAAATTTGTGCTGAAGAATGCAGCACACATAGAAAAAGGGATGTACGAGGAAAAATAAAAACATTTCTCCTCAATGCTTAGGTTGTGATATTTTCCTAGGTTTGCGTTTCTCGTAAATCTGGGAAAGTGTCAAGTTCCATGGGTGTTGCGTGAGAACACTCACAACAACAGCCATGGAACGCCCCTTTCACTCAGTTTTCTGTGTGAAAAGGGCACATATTTATAAGGATATGAAAAGCCACGTGAAGTGGCTTTACGTGGCCTTATAAATATGCTGTGGCACATTCCACCAACGAGAACGTCAAAAATGTGTCATTACCCTAAAATATGTTACATCTTTACTTTAGTACATTTCAAAATGCAAACACCCCACATTGCACAATACAAGATTATAGTTGGGTGTGCTCTATACTTAATTATGATGCACCTCTACAAATGGAATGAGACTTTCTCTTCATCAGTTCCCCCCTCTGACGAAATTGAGTCATCAAAAAACCTCCAACATACCCCTGCAGAGTAGACCGATCTAAAACGATATTGTAGCCAACCTTTTCTGTCTGAACTCCTCCATTTATTTCAAATTCCCATGGTAACTGTCCTGCAGTCTTTGCACCTTTCATTTAAAGAGTTCTCCAACTGCCTCGCCTTTAGTCATTTATATGCACTCAGCATTCTAACCAAAAAAATGGAACAGATTATGAAAATCTCCTAGAATTGTAAACCACTTTTAAACTGCAACAAATCCTTTTCTGATCTTATCCCAATCTCCTTCTGCTGCCAAATCTTGTATTTCCTGATGTATATCAATGATGTTACTAATATATCCCCTCAGGTCTTTACTTTTATCAGGGATATAAGTACAACACTGTTGGACCTTCAATATTCGACAGACTCTGCACTCTTTATCATGTAAAAAGTCTAATGCGATGTTCAGCATCACCATTGCCCTTAATTGAGACAATCTCCCTATCAATGAGTAGCAAAGACTTAGCAGTGTTAACAGACAATTTATCCACTATGATAGACAACCTACTAATCTTGATGTCATTAAGAACTACTCCCAGTCTAGGAATTATTGCTCCAAAGATATCTCCCTCAACCTCTACAGCACTCAATCCACTTTTTTTCTGCTTCTTGACTTCCCTTCTGGTCTCTCCAAGTCATCCACATAGTATATTTTTAGAACTACAACTGCTATGTAACGTGTACCATACCATTTTCTTGGTAACCGAACAATGCATTCTTCCCACACACAAAATATGGTCCCAGAACCATGCAAACTGACTCTTGCAAAAATGTCTTCCAAAGACCATTGACCAAAAATATATGATCACACACACTCTGTCCCTCAAATAGTGAATTGTAACTACTTTCAGCTTCTTGTATGCAAAGCTTTCCTCGTTGCTGCAAATCCAAAGCTATTGGTCCAGAACTGCCTTTAGATTTATGAGCTAACTCCTCCTTTGTCCAATAAAAATCCTTGTTTTTATTCTCAACATTGTCAACTAATCCCCTATGTCTATTTTCTACCTGATCTATACATTTCTTTTCTACATCTGTTAGTATGCGTGTTAAGTTATGTCTATGCGCATAAGCAATATCTAGCATCATAATAGGCGCAAAATAATTTTCCATTCTTCTTGCTCTCTTCTGAGCATCATGCTTATTCAAATGTGTATATACAGGTATCTCTGAAAGTACCACATCATAGTTTGGAAAAGTAGTACTCATAATTACAAGGCCTGGGCTAAATTTCCGTTCCGCTCACGGAAATTGCGATAATTTGACATTTTTGCGTTCCGCGGAGAGCGCGAAAATGTCAAAATTTCCGCATTCCGCAGTTTAGCGATAATTTGGTTCTTGCTCGCGCTGTAAAATAATACATTCTCGCATGCGCGCGATCGCCTTACTTGAATCCCCGCGTACGCCGACAAGTTTTCCCGATCCGGTCGCGTTCTCCACAAGATGTTGGTTTGTTGGTAGCCATTTGCGCTGTCTCGCGACAGTTCGCGCCCGCAGTAACGTCATGCGTCGCGCGATCACGTCTTTCTTCTCGAGATCATGCACCGCGAGAAGAGTGAAAACAAGATGGCCGCGCCCACAAGCAACCGCATGGGTAAGTTGGCGAGCCGCGAACACGCAGAAAATACCGCGAACGGGCGGGAAAAAAACTTCCGCATCTTCGCGATATTTCTGCGTGTTTGCGGAGATTTTAAACATTTTCGCGACAATTTGCAAAAGTCGCTTTCGCAAATTCCACCCACCCCTAATAATTACTCTTTCCATAAAAGATACTAAGGAGTAAACTACAACAGAGTTTAAACTGCCTTAGATAAGTCTACATGCAGGTAGAGACTAGTTTGCTCTATTTGCCCTTTCTCTGATCCTAATATATCCTCCTTCAGAATAGCAGGAGTTGTTGTGGATGTCCCTTGTACACCCACACCATGCTCATCACTCTCAGATGAACTTAAGATTGATTCCATAATAACTACAGCTATCACTACAATTACCCCTACAATGAGTGCACCTATAATACATTTGTGCCTACAATTTGAATTTCCAGAATCCATTTTAGAGTACCTTGGATCACAGTTCAAAGAGAGTATCAGCACACTGAGCCACTTTTCTCCCTCACTCCCCCCACACGATGTAGTTATTAAGCTATTTTTAGAGTCCTGGAAGGGTTCTTTTCAACAGTCTCTACTTTACAATATTTACATAGCTCAGAAGACTTCCCTAGCCTTCTGTCTTCTTCTAGATAGAAACCCTAAATGTATTCTTCTTCCACTCTGGCCTCGTTTATCTTCTTTTGATCTTATTATTTACAGATCACAGTTCAATTCATATCCCTTATCAAATCGGAGCCAATTTCTTCAATAACTCATAACAGTTCAGCTCTCAATGCTGCAATCTCTTGAGGAAACTGTGATGCTCCGAAACGTGATCATCTGATGTCTTCCAGAATAAGAGTACATAAGCCACTTAGCCTTGGTGGGAAAGGAACAGTCAATGACAGAAGTGCATTTGCTTCAATCCCAGAACAACCAACATTGAGATCTGGGACCTCCCTCTCCCCGCTATTTGCGACCAGATAGGTGCACTTGGGAGAGGAATACCATAAACAAGGCACACATGTTCTTCTGGATCTTCTCAAAAGTTCCTTTTCCAATGCGAGTCTCAGGTTCTTTCTTATCTGTCTCATAGGCCAGGTTTCACTCAGAGTCTATCAGTAGCGACTCGTGGAGGGAGTTCGGTGGGGCAGTGAGGCGGGGCGGGGGAGGGGCAGGGTGGGGAAATGTAAACACCGGAATATGGATGAACGGAGGTAAGTACACATTTAAATTAATGAAACAAATTTTGTTGCGCGCGCTCAGATTTACCTGGTGTATGTCCATCCTCTTCAGGTACCTCTACGGCTTGACTTGTCCCATCACATGACTTTTCAGTCATGGCGGAAAATTCTTCTGGGAGAGGAGTTGTTTCCTCAGAGGGACCTAGGAATCATAGTATGTGAGAGGAATGGATCCAATCTAGTACTCTGCCACACTTCACACCAGTCATAGTCACCAGTATCACTTGGTATGGAACACGATAATAAGAATCATGACACTTTTTTCTCATGTGTCACTTGATGAGAACCCAGTCCCCTGGGTTCAAGTTGTGGCAAAGATACTTTGATGTCGATTCAGTCACTGTTTCAACCTGATGAGACACAGAGCGTCCCCTGTCAGCCAATCCTTTACTGTAACCAAGGACCAAATCATCTGATATGTTCCCAAGTGAACTGACAGGCACACCAGGCAATCACAATGCTCTGCCCTTACATATTTTGTGGAGCTACATCCCAGTTCGCCTGTCAGGAATGCTGTGCAGGCTCATTAGCACTAGTGGTAATGCATCAGGCCACTTCAGTGATGTTGAAGCGCATACTACAGCCAGCCTCATTTTCAGGGTACCATTGATCTGCTCGGCCATACCAGAAGCCTCTGGCCTGTAGCTACAATATAGTCTTTGATCCTCATTCAGAGCTGTATACAATAACTTCATGACTTTGTTATAGAAATGTCTGCCTCTGTCCGACTCAAATATAGTAGGAAATACGAATCTTGGAATGAATTCCCTCAGCAATAACTTAGCTACTGTGAGACTATCACCTCTCCTACTCGGGTAAGCCTCAACCCATTACACATAGGCATCTCAACAAAATCCATTTGAATCTGATTAACATGACCTCCTGACCTACTGATGTGGCTCAAAGCAACAACAGTTCTCTTTGTTTGTTGGCACGTGATGCACAGGTGAAACACATCTTCCGCAATCACTCGAAACCTCTGATTGATCCAAGTCTGCCTGAACAATCTCACCATTGCATCCCTTCCTATGTGCGCTGCTCCATGAATTAGCCTCGTCATTGGGTGTAACAAACAATCTGGTAATACTGCCCTGACATCCACTGACAACCACATGTCATCATTCCCTTTCTCACAGCCTGCTGTGATCCAGCTCACTTGTTCCTCCTCTGTGACCTCCATTTGCAATTGCCAAACTTCATCCCATGTGTCAGCAGCTGCTACCACCATGTTGAATTCAGTCTTCTTTATACTCTCGCAAGTATATTTCCCATTAAAGACATATGCATTAAAAGCACAGTACTGTACAACTTCATCAGCATACCTTTATCCAATAGTCACAAAATAATTCCCCCTTCCATTGGCCACTTTCCTTAGCAATTGTAAGGCCTCCAACAGTTGTCTCACACACTCCCCATTTTTCATGGGATAACCAGATGACATTAGGAACCCTCACTGTGACGGTAGCTGTCCAAAATCATGAAGCACACCAAAACCATATTGGCTATCGGTATAGATTGAGACTTGGATTAGTTCAGAGACACGACATGCACGTGTCAAGGCAATGATTTTGCTACTTTTGTGGAGTGTACTCAATGTAACCAAGCAGCTTCTGCCACTCCAGAGACGGTTCAAGCAGTAAACACTGCTCTCAGATTTCCTTCATTGTCTCTTAGGCATGAGGCATCAACAAAAATGACTTGATCTGTATTAGACAATGGCTGACAATGTCAGGTGTTGGTTTCGTACACAGTTCAGTGACATCCAGACAGTCATGGTCTTCACATTCTTCCACATCAGCACTTGGAATGGGTAACAAGGTAGCAGGATTTTAGACAAAGCTCGCTTTGGGGTTACATTTTCGGCAGCAAGAAGCACCTGCTCATACCTTGTCAACCTATTATTTGTCAAATGCTGTGTCTTGGCTCTCGTCATCAAAAGCTCAACTGAGTTTGGTACATACACTGTAAGAGGATGACCCTATACAATACTCGCACATTGTTCAATACTGCCACCTATTGCAGCAATGGATTTGAGACATTCAGTCAATGAGAAGCTACAGGATCTAAAGTAGCTGAAAAATAGGCAACTGGTCTACGGGCACCTCTATGAGTCTGTGTGAGTACGGATAGAGCACAACCTTCCCTCTCATGGTACAATAGTGAAAATGATTTGTTGTAATAAAGTATACCTAAAGCCAGAGCGTGACACAAGGCTTTCTCTCAGCTCCAGGAAGGCAAGTAAGCAGTCGTTATCCCTTGGCACCAGATCACACACATCCTTATGGGTCAGCATCTGCAAAGAATTCACCATCGGGGAAAAGTTGGGAATCTGCTTTCAACAATAGCCAACCATTTCCAGAAACATCCTGGCATCATTTTGGATAGGAGATGGATTCATTTGCATGATCGCCTCTACTCTTTCTGGTAGAACCTTCCTCTTGCCCTTCTCGATCCAATAGCCTAATAACTGCACCTCCTTCAAACAAAACTGAAGCTTACTCTGAGACACCATGTGCCCATTGTTAGCTAAGTGAATCAGTAAAGCAATGTATAATCCCTGAAAGCATCACATGTCTCTGACGCGATGAGAAGGTCATCAATGTATTGGATCAATACTGAGTTTCAAGGCAACATCAGACATTGGAGGTTCTTTTTCAAGATCTGGTTAAAAATGGATGAACTTTGAGTATACCCTTGAGGTTTATGACCCCATGTTAAGACACTGTTTTCCAGATGGAAAGCAAACAAAAATTGGCTTTCCTTGTGCAATAAAATACAAAAGAATGCCTGACAGACAGAGGTCAATCACTGTGAACCAGACAGATTCAGTACCATGGGACAACATGGAATCACTATGGTATTGATCTTCCTAAGGTCCTGGATGATGGGATATTTTCCTCTCTTGAAAAGTCCCTCACCACTAGAGAGACAGTGTATCTGAGGTCCAGCGGCATGTCTTTCACTGTTAGCAAAGTAAACATATCGGTACAAAGATTCTGGTTTACCAATTTGAAAGCAAAGTTCTCATCATTGGTTTGCAATTCGATTACCTTTGGTGTGCAATAGATGATACAATTAAATGTGCACAATAGGTCACTCCCTAACAAACACACCGGACTCAAATCCCACACCACAAACTGGAAGGTTCCGATTTTTACCGGCACTTCTTCCATCAAGGGGATTATTATTTTCTTATCAACAACTCCTACAACTTAGATCGATTTTTCCAAGAAAGGCAGGTTTGTGGCTACTGCAGATCTCACAGTAGATTGAGTAGCACCAGTGTCAATCAAGAATGTAAAGGGATGACCATTCAGGTCTGCTTCTACGTAGGGTCCATTTTGATTTACCTCTAAAATGGCACCAATTGTACAGTCTACCTTCCCTCTCAGGCACCCTCATAAGGACGGATCCGGATCAAATCCATACAGAGAGTCCATCAAAGTCATCAGATGGTACATCCAATTGCCCTGCGGCATTCATGGAGGCTGGGACACTTGCAATAATTGGTTCTGATTTCCTCCTGCATTAAATGATCTTGGCCTGGTTGCTGTCGGTAAGTGATTTACCCCTTTTGCCCTCTGTATGAGTTCTCCTCCCTGTTCTTGGTTCACAGGATAGAGATGACACTTGTGTTTCCAATGCCCTATCTTGTGACAAAAATGACATGCAGTGGACTTTTTCAGGATGATAATTTCTATCCCTGTCTTCGGATATACAGGGATACCTCTTGCCTCTTCCTTGACCCGTTGGCCCAGCAACTGGTTGTACATGTGCACCTCCTGAGGCATGTCCCAGTCCACAGACTACAGTTCCCATCATTGCCTGCACTTGCTCTCATTTCTGGGCATTACGCATTTGGACTAGCATCAGTTTCTCCTTTATCCTCCTATGTTCAAAGTCCAACTCACTGCAATACCTAGTGTACCATAGGTTTTTATCCACAGATTTGTTTTGCCAACAGATTAGATGCTGTTGGATCATGAGGCTGAATCCCGGCCTCAGTCCAGTCACAAATCTAGACACAAAGTGTCCCATGTCCTATAGGTAGAACGTATTTAACCCACTGTACTGCTTGAAGGATTGTAACAGCCATTCGTGCTAAGCATGTACAGACTCTTCAGGCTCTTGTGTTGTTCTATCTATCTGAATTCAATCAATGTCTTGTGTGGCTATTTTGGATGGCAACCATGTGATCACCTAATCGTACTTCTTCATAACCATCGACGAAGGATCCTGAGTTATTGAATCACTCTCTGGCTCAGCACTAGGTCACTGAACAAGAAGAGTATAGATCACTAGGAACCACAATTTCAAATAAGTTGTTTGAGTCAATTCATATCACTTTTAACGATGCAATCAACTTGCTTATATCACTTAGCAGGTTTCTCTCTCAATCTGGGACAACACATCAGGAATGCCTCTATTTTCTGTGTTCAAGCGCCTGGACGAGGTGTCTCTCCTGTCACATTTCTTGTGCCCTTTTTCTTTGGCCAACTCTCTTCCCACTTATCCAGCATGCTCCAAACCTTCACTCCTGTTACTAGTTCTCGAATGAACGTCCTCAACCTGCCACTCTTTTTTCCTCCAACTCTTGATCATTGCAGGCAAGCCTGTGATTTCCATGTAATTCTTTTGAGATAGATCTACCCCATACCTCTGAGCCAAATCTGACAGCTTCTTCTGTGCCTGTCTTTCCCTCCGAGTGACATCTTTTGCTATAAATAACAATACATCTGCCACATACGTTTCTATTCTGTCTAAAGGTGGATTCCCACTGATGATGTCCTCCAATAATGCCTTTAATCTGACCACATCCACTAGCTTCACCTTCATTGTGGCTTTGAGGGTGCACTGACTCGACTTCCTATTCTGGCATGCCATGCTTTTATTGTGGTCCCCCAACTATGACTCTATGACTCTATGTCCGCGATGTCGAAGACGTGTTGCTTCTCCGATGCCCTCTGATCTGTTCTTGCATGTTGAGAAGTATCACTTAGTCCTCTTAGTGGAGTTTCCCAGATTTTCAGATCTGAACTGGTGCTTACCATAGGTATAGACCTTGTAGTGCTGGAACTAATCCGTAAATCGGAAGGGTGGTAAATAGCCGCTAAAGGGGTAATAGATTCCATCAGCTCTAAAGGATGGAAACCCCCATGGACATGTCCTGTCCTTCCCAAAGGAGTCCTTTCTGCAGTTATGGATTGTCTCCTGCTAAGGCCTCCTGTGGGGCCTGAGTCAGAAACAGGAACTACAGGTCCAACGGTGAATGGTACAGTAAGAGCTTCTGGCAACCGTGAAGTAGCGGTTTGCACCATTCTGCTCTATACCTCCCACAATGGACACTCCTGTTCCCATTGGACCTGCTGATATCATCCCCACAACCCCTGAATCAGGAGCCACTGGGGCTGACGCATTTCCCACATTATCAGTACCTTCAGGACTTCATCCCACTTCTATTGATTGTGAACTGTAAGGTGGCAGACACTCAGTCAGCAATCTACCCAATAAGCTGTCTTCATTGTCACTTCTGTCACTCCCATTTGTCCTTCTATTCCTGTCCTCTGGTTCTCCATTTCCTACCAGCACTGGTCATAATCTCTCTCCCTCTATAGTATTCATTCTCCGCCACTTGAGCCTAGCATTCCACTGTGCATCCTCATATTCCCCCCAGGCATTTCTCTCTCTGTTTAGCATGGGCTGCATGTATCCATGCATTTAGCCCCTCAAATCTGGTGGTTCTTGGCAAGGGTTGCATCACAGACATGATACTCCTGCGTTTGGTTCAGTATATCTAACCTGAATGAGACAATTCATGCAAATGATGATTCCCCTCTCTTTCATTGATTTTATGCCAATTTGTTAGCCACTTTATGGTGCGGTAATGAGCTCGAGCATCCTCAGGTGGCGCCTCAACACCCACTCAAGTAAAAAACCCTTAATCGCCTCTGAAAAGATCCCGTAATACCCTAAAGCATCACATGATTTTCTGACATGTTTAACTTTCCCCTCAAATGCAATGTCGTTCTGTTAATTACGGCAAAACAATTCTTTTCAGGCACCAAGTTCCTGATGACTGCCAAGCAATCCCAGTGCGGCACTTCACCAACCAACCTATTGCAGCGCAGCACAAATTGACTTCACTCTCACTCCTCGCAGCTGCTCATCCCCCTTTACATTCTCTCTGTACGCATTCAACAAAAGAATCCCCTTCCACATACCCAAGAGAAACCTCTGAGCCTCTCACCTCTCCCTTGCCAAAACCCCACGCATCCGCAGAGCCAGAACAGGTGGAGAAGCCTTTTCCTACATCGCAGTAAAGACCTGGAATGAGCTTCTGATCAACATCAGACACGCACCCAGTCTGCACATCTTCAGGAAGACCCTCAAGACCTGGCTTTTCGACTGACTGGAGCTGCTCTCCCACCCAGCACCTTACGACCCTCACGGGTGAGTAGTGTGCTTCACAATTCCCTGATTGATTGATTGATTCACTCACACAGTCCTCTTAAATTCATAATTGTCTGCCATTCTACAAGATCGATAGAGTTCAGACATTCAAGAGTATTCACACACAGTAACCCTCGACCAGTGTGGATCACCTGAATTGGTATAATCAACCCCAATACACAAGACCCACTATACAATTTCCGTGCATCCTGTTCACACAAAAGGGCATATTTACAAGCCCCTATCGCCACAGTACCGTCACTTTTTCTGACGTTGTGGTGGCAATACAACCTTCTCCTTATTTATAAGGCAGCGTTAAGCCACTTAATGTGCTTAACACTGCCTTGTAAATAAGGCCCCCTTTCATGTTATACTTAGCGTAAAATGGGTGGGCAATGGGTGCTGCAGTGGGTATTCATCTGCAAAATACATTGATTTTAATGCTGTCACATATTTACAAGGGTGATATAAATATGAGGCAGTGCCAAAATTAAGACCATGAAAACCTGCTTTTAACAGGGAGCAACGAGGAGAAATGCATTATTTCCCCTAGTTTTTGCTATTTTTATGTGTGTTGCATTGTGCAGCACACACAAAAACAGTAAAACACTATGCATGATTGTTTATGTGGAGGAAGGTGTCTCTTCATACACATAAACAATCATTTTTAAAATGATGAGCTGCAACTTCTATGTGTACTGCACAAAGCACCACACATAGAAGGTACAAATCACTATTTAGGATTGTTTATGTGCAGGAAAAGACACCTTCCTGCACATTAACACTAATTTCCCATAATGCAGGCACCCTTGTACCACGGTGCAAGGATGCTTGCGTTGGCGGTAGGCAGCTAAATTTAGCAACAGCACAGGGGGGAACACAAGTTTGCACTGTATTGTTTTAAGCAAGTAGACTAACGCCACTCTCCATCACTTCCTTGTATATATGGCCAAAAGTTTCCTGTCTTAGGTGGAACTGCTAATGATGTCTCATGACAACTCCTCAATTCTCCAGTCATACAATCACAATCTCTGTATCTTCTACACCTTTTAATATCTCTGGATCTTAGGGCACTTTGGGACCAGCAACTCAAGTCTCAATCTTTGGGCCATGTCTGACCCGAAACCACATTCACCAGACTCGCATTATAACTCCACAAGACATCACACAATCAAGCCATTGCCACAATCTAGTGTTCCACACACATCCTGTTAATACTCACTTCTCCTACTGCTGCTTATCTCGCCTCACGATCAAACTCCATCGTATTCGGCTTCACTCCGTCGCCCTTCTCGACCATTGGGCTCTAAGTCAGGCCTATTAGGGTTCCAGGCTCCACCTATTCTAGAGTAGTTCTAGATTCTCCCCTTACTTCTTATGCTAACCATCCTACTATGCCACTAACTGAAAGGGGGCCCATACATTTGTTCTGGACTTTTCTATAAACACTTTCCGATGCATCTTTTAGCAGTACAAACGTGCAGAGGGAAGAAAATCATTAGTAGACAGTCAATGTATCCCAATACTTCTGAACACATAATAACCAAAGGACAATTTGAAAGTTAGCTTGATTTATTACAACACCAAAAAATATTTGTACATCAACACACCTCAACAAGAGTGTATAGAAATACAAAGAAAACACCATGAAGCCAAATCTACGCACCCATTTCAGATGGTGCAACATAAACAGAACTATTAGTTCAAGAAGGAGGATGCAGATGATTAAGGAACAAGAGTCCAAATTTCCCTGCATCGAGGGTTGGTGAATGAAAAGCATCAAATCTATCAATATTCTATTGTTAAAATTACATCCCTCTGTTAATAGATAAGAAATTCGGATCAAGAGGAGAAAGGTGTCAGTCATAGAGTTTTCCTAAAAAGTGTCTCCAGAGTCAAGATGGACCAGGTAGCATAAAGCCACCATCACAAAAAAAAGAGCTTGCTCTGAGATATTCTCTTTCCAAAGGCAAGAAAGATGTCGGTACTTTCCCTAATTCCAAGAAACAGTTATCCACAGGTAATGTCCCATGATGCACAGTTTTGAACGAAGTCCACGATGAGTACAGTCATGAGCATTCCTTTCCACTGTGTTCTCCATGTACATCTTTTGCAACAATTTGTCCTTGATTCCTAGGCCTTCTCCAATGTGAAACTAACATTTCTTTATTGCCTTTGAGTCATATAACTTCTGCTCTCCAGTCCCAGTTGCTAAAACAGAGTCATTATTTTACCTAAAGGATGCTTTTCCACCTGCAATGCAAAATTTGTGAAAGAACAGTTCCATAGTGCACATGAAACTTAGAACATTAATTCTAAATAAGAGTTATCAGGGGTTCGCATTTCATGCATACTTCTTTGGTTAACATAAGAAGGTATCGCTTAAGCATCGCGGATTCACATAACCATTATTGCATTTCAAAAATTACATTTACCTAATTTACTGTTGATAAATACCTTTAGTAGATGAGTAGTGTCAGATTCCACAACATGAGTTCTACAGGTTAACATACTCTGCTAGTTACATCAATTTCCTAAGCTAAATATCAATGGCACTTGTCATTAACCTAAAATACATCATATAGTTACGTTAGTACATTTCAAAATTCTAACTCCTCATGTTGCACAATACAAGATTATATGCGGTTGACCTCTACACATGATTATGATGCACCCCTGCAAATGGAATGAGATTTCTGCTCCATCATGGTTAATGACACTATGTAACATAAAATCACACAAAATAGCAGGAAAGGTGTAGAAGAGTTGTCTATATGTGGGGACATTATCTGATCACTTCAAAAATGGCAGATTATGGGAGACAGGAGCAGGAGACAGCAATGAGTAAATATATGATTTGGTTTGCTTTTCCAAGGTTTTCTATGGCATCCCCATCCTAAAACACAACTCCTTACCCCTGTTGTAGGATCTACTCATGCAAAATCTAATACCACCTTGTGGGTGAGATTACACTGATTTAACAGTCTATAGACATTAGGTCCAATTCACAGGTAAAATAAGACAAAAGTCTAACTATACAACATTTAGTATTCACAAAGGTCATTTACTATGCGTAAATGCCCTTTGTGAATACTGAAAGTCAAACTTTATGAATTTCAGCATTCAAAAGCAGCATTTACAAGTAGTAAATGCCATTTGTGAATACCAAAAGTTGTAAAGTTAGACTTTCGTCTCACTTTACCTTTGTGAATAGGACCCATTGTTTGTGAATGCCTTGCATTTGCAAATCAAGCTATGTGCACTGTAAGACAGCAGTTAGAAGTGCAAATGGTTTTAAGAACTGTGTCCATGGAGTGCTTATAACAAGGCTTGTATGAAATATCTATCTTATTTGTTTGGACTCTTAGTTAGAGAGGCCAGTTAGAGTGGATGACAACTTTACCCTTCCTTCTTTATGTTCATGAACAAGAGTGAATCACCCTTACGGTCAGGGGGTGCAGCTAACACCACTTCTTAGCAAAGCCTCTATTAAGATGTTTTTTTCTGTAAATCTTTATTGAGTTTTATTATAAGATACAGTGGCAAAGAAAAATTATAAGCAGCAATAAAGACGACACACTTCGTCCAAAGTTACATTATAGCTCATTAAACTAAACATAAGTCTGTACATAATAACATCTTATTCGGGTCAATACGAACATAGGTAATCAGCCCTCATAGCACAACAATTGGGTAAAGAGAGTGACCCAAAATTATTAATCCCAAATTTAGTCTGTTATAACAGTTTATTCAAATTCCACTTGTGTATCGCATGATATTAACATTACATAGGGAGCGTAGAAACCATGTAGGGGGAGATACAGTAAATGTTAAATCAATATATTCTGGGTAAAAACAATGGGCCTAACTACGAGTTTGGCAGTGTGGGAGCAGTCTGCTCCCGTACCACCAAACCCGTGTGTGCACCGCTCACCATATTACAAGTTTCCTCGTGTCTGGTTCTGGCAGGCTTTTTTGGGTGGTTCCACAGCAGTGCATCTGAAAATAGGCACCGTGATGGGAATGCCAAAAATAGTTCCTGCACAGCATGGACTGTAAAGTCCATACTGTGCAGGAACTGGGGTGCATGCATGTTGTGCCCCCCCAGCACGCAGCCCCATAAACATGGGCAAATAGGGGCCTTGTAGGGCCCCCTTTGTTTCAGAATCAGAAGCTTTTTCATGTGTAAAGACCTCCATGAAACTCATTATATATGCATGGCGGTGCCATAGCGGAGACACCAGCATATTGTGGAGACCCTGACCGCCTGGCCACCACCAGGGAGCAGCGGTTCCCTGGCAGTTGTGGTGGTGCAATGGTGGTCCGACCTTCAAAGTTGTAATTGTGTGGTCGGACCACCACTGCGACAGTGGCTGGAAAGCCACAACCGCATCCCCGTGAGTCTGGCAGTCCTTGCACTGCCAGACTTGTAATTAGGTCCTATATGCATGTTGTAATTGTCGGGCCGAGACTTGCTTATGGGTGACAAGAGATATTTGTTGTGTTCCATAAACGTATCTAATGTCTGCCATTTTTTCTGTGATATCTTGGGACTGGCTGGCAAGGCCTTCAAGGAGCTGTGGGTACTTCTGAGGTATATGATTCACCCCCATCAAGTGTGATAGGATATGGCTTTGAATGATTTCCATACTGTGAGGATATTCTTGATGGCAATGTTCAGAGGGAAAATTACCAAGATGTCCAAGTACAGTATTTCTAAGCCTGACAGTAACAGTTTTAATGGAACATAATCAGTGCTTCTCACCACGGACTGTTGAAAAGTATATCAAGAGGCCTCTTTATTGTATGGCCTTTAATAGCAATTATCAAATGAGCTACTGTATTTTTAATAGCACGGTACTGGGAGTTGTGATATTCACAGGTGAGAGGCCAAGAGTTGAACGGACATATTACTAATTCGGACCTCACTATTCACATTAGGTATAAAAAGCACAATTTTGTTGTGTGAAAGAATTGTGCATGTTTGTGAGACATCCAGTCATGTTGTTCTTAGTCCCGCCCTTTTCGTTACCATTCACTAACATAAGTAATGTCATTACCCAAACTCTATCAGCTATTGAAAGCAATATAACGATTATGAACTGCGATAGCACTGACAATTGTGAGATTCCAATCATGATAAGATTGTTAAAATAATGTGCCTGCTGCAGTGATCTATCTGCACATGCACAAAATGCCAGTCGTGTGAAGCACAAATGGCCTGACATAGTCTTCCATTTCACCTCTGGACTGCTATACAGGGCTCACTGTCTTTCAAAAATATTTTACACTGTGAGGGCTCCAGAGGTCAAATCATTTACCATTTTAAGTAAGTAAGTACATCTTTATTTGTGTCAGTTAATTAGAATTGGTACAATAAGATAAAAAGGGGAATAAACAATAAAGAAAAGTCACTTTTCCACGTATAAAATCTAGAACATTAATATAGGAAAGGCAAATAACTTATCCAACAGAATTGCAAGTTTGGAACTCAGTTTTCAGATAAAAGTATCTCAAAGTGATGAGCGTGTAAGCTTATTATACAGTTCCATCATTGCCCATAGTAGGATACTATCCCTCATTTCAGAACATTTACCAGCGACCGTAGCGCCTCCATGGAATGAAATGTTTATATCTAAGATTTCCAACGCTGTACATAAGACTCAATAAGGATGATTAATTTCTAAAACGCACTGATCATTCTCACACAAAATATACAATCTCTAACAAGTTAATACATTCACCATTAAACGCTTTGTTGGTAATGTCAAGGTCCAATCACATCCAAAGACTTGAGCAGGGGTCTTCTTACTGACTTTTATAATTCAGAAGGTGAAGTGCCTGACGCATGCATTTCAAGTAGAGAGCTGACAATTTCGGGAATTTCCCAGACTGATAGGCAACACCCACATCTTTACAGTTCTCAGGAACTCCTGATTTGTTATACTGGAAGAGAGAATTTCATGGTTTCTTCATAGCAGTGAGGGATTCAGTGTTTAATGATCTTGATATTAATCTGGCATGCTTAAATAAAACTGTGCACAACGAACAATTGATAGGCAGAATACAGAACAATGTAATACATTCACCCCAATACAGAGAACGGGGCCTAAATCCATGGTTTTTGCTCACCATGCCATTGCAGTTTGAACCCAGCCATATAGAAATCAGTCTTGACCCTGCACCCAATTGGAACAGTCCAGCCCGAACTGCCAGGCCAGGTGAGTGTCTGAAAAGTTTCAGCGCTCCATCCATCATCACCTTGTGTTTGCTTTGTTCAACCTGAGTTGGCTGGGGATACCCAGATGTGGGTCCCTTACTCACTTTGACACTGGATTCAATCTAGACTGGCTGAAGAGGGCTGTTACCCCAAAACCGGTCCCAGGATGCTTGTTTCCAGTTCAAAGAAGACCTGGCTTGGCAGTTCGGTCTGGACTGTTCCCATGAGGCACAGGGTCAAGACTGATTTGCATATAGCTGGGTCTGAACTGAGGTGGTGAAGTGAGCTAAAGAATGATGTTGGATTCAACCCAGATCTGTGACTGGGGGTGAGTGTCTGAAAGGTTTCAGCGCTCCTTCCATCATCTCCTTTTGTTTACTTCCCTCCCAGGACTGGAAACAAGCATTCTAGGACTGGTTTTGGGGTTTCACCCCTCATCAGCCAGGATAGCTTGATTCCAGTGGCATGGAGAGCACGGGACCCAAGTCTGGGCATACTTGTCCCACTTGAGGTGACACATGCAAAAAGAACAATTGATAGGCAGAATGCAGAGTAAAGTCATACATTCACCCCAGTACAGAGATCTGGGCTTAAATCCATCGTTTTATGCTCACCAAGGCAGTTTGGCTGGACTGTCCCCACAAGGAACAGGGTCAAGATTGATTTACATATGGCTGGGTCCAAACTGGGGTTGTGTGGTGAGCAAAAGAATGATGGATTTAACCCAGATCCTTGTGACTGGGGGTGAATGTTTGCATTGTCCAGCATTGTGTCCATCAATTGTTTCTTTTGCATCTGTCGCCTTAAGTGGGAAGGCTATGCCCAGACGTGGGTGCACTGCTCACTACACCACTGGATTCAAGCTAGCCTGGCTGATGAAGGGTGATGCCCTGAAACCGGTCCCAGGATGCTTGTTTCCGGTCCAGGGAGAACCTGTCTTGGCCATTCGGGCTTTGCATGGCTGAGACCAAACTGGGGTGGTGTGCTGAGCAAAAGAATGATGGATTTAACCCATATCTCTATGACTAGCGGTGAATGTTTTCATTGTCCAGCATTCCGTCCATCAATTGTTTCTTTTGCATCAGTTTCCCTAAGTGGTAAGGGTATGCCCAGTCATGGGTCCCGTGCTCACTACACCACTGGATTCAAGCTAGCCTGGCTGATGAAGGGTGATGCCCTGAAACTGCTCCAGGGAGGACCTGGCTTGGCAGTTTGGGCTGGACTGTTCCCATAAGGAACAGAGTCAAGACTGATTTGCATATGGCTGGGGCAAAACTGGGGTGGTGTGGTGAGCAAAATAATTATGGATTTAAACCAGATCATTATGACTGGAGGTGAATGTATGTATTGTCCAGCATTCTATCCATCAATTGTTTCTTTTGCATAAATAAATCTGTGGACATGACGTTTTAGGGTATATTACTACTCCAGATTTCTTCTGCTGCCAAACGCAACATAATGATGCCAATTCAAAGCCTTGCTTGAAATTGACAGCCGGATCAAGTGTCTCAACGTGTCAGCCCCAGCACTCCTTGCCTTTGCACATGAGGCAGTGAAGTGAGATTTTAATATTAGGCTCTGTCTCTGCAGGTTGAATTCAAACTTTGGTATTTCCTCCGCTAAGGCAGAGGAGTGTGGCCCCACTGCTCTCAGAGTAGTGGGAAACAGAAAAATAAAATAATAATAATGTTATTAGTATTTCATTTTTCAATGCTGCGGGGCTGGGTTAGGGTGGGATGGGCAGGGCTGGGGGCTCAGGGAGGAGGAGTGGTTCTTATACTTAAGTGCACATGACGGTTTGGCAAGTGAAGAACATGCACAGGCTTCCTATCCCCATCTGAGTGCTGAACCACAGTGTTCATACCAATCACAATACTGCATTGCAGCATTGTATTTGGCTTAGGGGAGCCAGTGTGCTTCCTGCTTTTTTGGAGTCAGAATGAAAAGGGGAGTGACGACGAGGAGAGCCGGTGGAAAAGTTAAGTGTTTTAAAAAAATACTTTACAACCCCCTTGGCCCACCCACCTCTTCCTTCCACTCCCGTTCCCTACCAACCACCACTGAATTCAAGATGCAATCATGCTCAAAGGTGCAGTAAGGCAGAGAGAAAACAGCCCAATAACATTGTTTCTGGGCACATTCAAGCCAGGCCTCTAAGTGATCTTTAAAGATAAATGCTCCATACATTATACTTGACATTTATTTGGAATTTATCACATGAAGTAATGCTGTTGTTT
Source organism: Triturus cristatus (assembly GCF_964204655.1). Lineage (NCBI taxonomy): Eukaryota > Metazoa > Chordata > Amphibia > Caudata > Salamandridae > Triturus > Triturus cristatus. The sequence continues at coordinate 834,638,492 of NC_140588.1, read as the reverse complement.
GTGGCCCATTCATCTCGCATATTAGTTTACAAAACAAAACTGTTACTGCCAAGCCGACTTGCTTTCAGCAGGCTAGATAGTCTTTGTAGCTGCTTCGACCATTAAAATATACTCCCAGATATCTAATTGATGGAATAGTCTCCAATGTTTTCATTGCTCAGGTACCATGTTCCATTTTTGGTTTATTCCTATTTTAGCTTTTTCACTGTTGATTTCATTATTATTATTTGACAGTACTCATTAAGAGCACTCATAGAGCGCTGTAAGCCTATTTCAAATATTATGGTATCATCAGCATTTTGGAGGAGGTAGATCTTAGCCCCTGGTAGTTTTGGTGGGTAGACTTTCGCAGTGGCAAGATGTTGGTTGATGTTGGCGAGATGGAAGTTGAAAAGCAGCGGGGCCAAGATACATCCTTGTTTCAACCCTCTTGAAGAAGTAATTTTATCTGTTACCCAATTGGATGTAATCCGCACTTTTACCCACATGTCAGAATAGAGACTAATGTTGGCATTTAATAGTGAGACTGGTACTCCTCACTTGTTGAACTTATACCACAGTCTTCCCCTATTCAAGCAATCAGACCCTGTAGTGAAGTCAATAAATGCTGCAAACAAGGGCGGAGGATTCTTCCTCATGTCCAAGTTGAATAAACAGGCCAATGTCATTAAATTATCTTCTGTCCCACATCCACTACCAAAGTCTGTCAGAGTGGGCGGTATTATCCTCTTTTCACTTTCCCAATTTCCCAGCTCATGGAGTAAAGCCTTAGCATATGCTTTCCTGTCTACATCCAATAAACCAATTAATCTACACTACGCAGGATTATCACAAGATCCCTTTTTATGTATGTGAATCGGGAGCGGAACACACCAAATCTCTGGAATGATGTTATGCATACGTCCTTGTCCAAACAAGGGGTCCATCAGCCCTGCCTATTCCCCACTTGCTGCTGGAAGGTGCACCTGACTGCCACATCAAACTTATGCCTTTGTGTACTTCTTTTAGGATTGGTCTCAGGAGTTCAGGAGCCATAGACAGAGCACAGGGATGCTCTGCCGAGTCGGGAGCTTGGGCACAGGGATGCTCTGCTATCTCACTAAGACGTGATAATTCCACCTGGTGGTTGGTGCCTCACTGCTCTGCAACATGAGTAGACCAGGATGATGCCATGATGTCACAATACTTATGGTGCTTCTTGGAATTCATTATCCCATGTGGCAATGGGGATTAGTTGATATTGCTGCTTTATGTAGCTTTATCCATTGCTTTTCTTCTTGTTATTGATCAGCTGCTCAGCTCTTTTTTCTGTATTCCCTTAGAGTGGACTTTAGCGTAGTCCGTGTCAACTGTTTCTCTATGTTTTTTTACAAGAACCTTGCACAGCAATTTGTTCTTCTTTTAATTGAGATTTCCCTGATGTAATTATGGGAGAATTTAGTTTCCAGAGTATTTGTGCCACATGGTGCATACAGGCTTTCAAACATTTCACATATACTCCCCAGCAAGGAAATAGGGGCCCTCAGATCAGAGTTTCCCAATGATTGGCACCAAAGCATCGCGTGATCACTGACACTGGTATACTCATCAAGGAAGCTTTTTATTTGCTTGAAGTGAGCCACTGTAACCCAGATGTAATCCACTGTTGATTATTTATCTCCTAAAATGCAGGTGTAGAAGGCAGGCTGGTCTGTTGTATATCTTCTGTTCAAGCCAGGAAGGCAAACGCTGTTCAAAGTGCTGGCTAGCAGGAAGTCAGTCTGAAATTCCCTTGTGTTGTTCTTAACAATGGGGGCTATACCCATAATAGAGTATTCAACCTACTGCCTCATCGATGTGAGCATTTGCACCATGAAGTTGGAATTAAAGTCCCCTGTCAGGAGCAATAGCACATCGGGAGACAAATGATCTCTAATACATTAACAAGTGACTTTTGGCGTGTTTTATTTTAACAGGGTGTGGGTTTATATAAACATTTCCAGTGATTCTTGTTGCCATCATCAGAAGGCCAGTGGGCGTGAAGTGTAGTTTAGTGATAGCTAGGTCATCCTCTTCTCTATGTAATACCTTAACTTCAACATCTAAGTTACATACAGTAGATACACACATATATATATATATATATTACCCACTGGCGGTCGCCAGTAGGTAGTTATAGTTAGGACCTATTTTCCATAGGAAATCTGCAACATTCTATTGCCAATAAGTCTGGCGCCGGTTGACGAATCTTCTCGAAATTTTCCAAACTTTTGGCCAACTCCGGTCCGCTCCTATCCTGAAAGCTTCGTGGTGATTCATCAAGCGGGCTGAGAAAAAAGCAGGGTCCCAAAACACATTTTCCCCATGCAATTTCCCATAGGACCGGTTGACGCAGCTCCAGCCCGAACTGCTGAACGGAATTACACCAAATTTGGCAAAGAGGTAGTCCTCAGTTCAGACTCATGCCTTTTGCATGAATGGTGTAAATCTGTTCAGTAGTTCCTGAGAAAATTAGACTAAAAAAGATAGATATATCTATGGCCTCGGAGGATCCGCGTACCCTATGCGCACCCAAAGCGGACCCTCCCCGAACCGAGTGAGCACCTTCCCGATCACGCGTTGAATGCTAATTGGCTGTGAAGTGTCTGTCTACATTAGAAACCAGGAACTGTTGGGAGCCATTTTGTGCCTCGGTAGAAGCGAGGCTGAAGAAGTAAGGGGAATAAGTGTTTAAAACATATAAAGGGGGCAGGGTAGAAATACTCTGACCCTCTAGTGTTGCTTAGGGGGTCCCAGAAGTACCCCCTGGGGCCCCCTTTAAAACAAAAAAAATCAGCGAAATGCGCGCAGGGTGCGCGGATCCGGATGGAAAAAAAAACCCGAAGCGCAGGCTTCCGCGCTTCGTTAATAATTAGCCCCCGGGTGGGCCAAATCCCGGGGTAAAATGTTTTGAAAATTATTGAGGGAGGGGGGCTGCGTGGCCCCCCTCCTGGAGCCTTCGAGGGCTCTGAGGACTGCCACCCCCCAGGGCCGGCTCCTACAGTGCCCTGGGGTGCCCACCCCCAGGACACTGTTGTTTGCTATGAGAGGGCTGGAGTCTCTCGCCCTCCCATAGCAAACTTTGTTAGGATTTTGAAAGAGAGAGCAGGGAAACCTGCTCTCTCTTTCAAAATCCAAACGATATTGCTTTTCCACACGGGGAGCTGCATGTCAGGACACGGGGAGCCAGCTGGGACCGTGGGGGCATTGGGGCTCCCCCCACGGTCTCCAACGTTTTTTTATAAGCCCCGGGGGTTGGGGTCCCTGGGGATAATGTGATAGGGGCTTTTTTTTTTTTACGGTCAAATCAGGAGTTGCGCATCCTAACGAGTTGGGTGCACGGTTCCTCTCGCGTTGGGTGCGCGGTTCCTAACGCGTTAGGTGCGTGGATCCAAGGAAAAAAAACTGACATTTTTGGAAGATAAACATCAAGCTTAAGTGTTTTGTTCTTGAGTGGCTCTAAAAAGAGCCGTTGTGTTAATTGAGAGTTTTTAGTACTTATAAGTAAGTTTCCTTCATCAGTAAAGTGTACTCCATCTCTCCTATACTTCTCTAGCATATGAAAGCGCAGATTGTTATTGTAAATGGACCCCATTCTATAGTCTTGGAGAAAAGCAGAAACAGATTTATTCACATGTTTCCTAGCTTTCTCAATTTGTGGACAAAAATGATTGGACCAGTTCCATTTCTGCCTTTGGCATATGTTGGAATACACAAAGGCAGTTTTGGGAAAAAGTGAAATCAATTCTGCATAGGTGTCCTTCATAAGCATTTCCAGACCTACCCCAGTCAAAGTGCCTAGGTCATTGCCACCACAGTGCACTATTATGAGGTCAGGGTGTTGGATATGCATAAAGGATTTTAGCAATGGCATCAATTGGTGCCACTTTAACCCTCTCTGTCCAATCCATTTAATGTCTACATTTGGCAAACCTAGGTCTTTGTGAATGCCTTTGTTTTCTGCATACCTTTGGCTCCAAGAAATATAGCTGTGTCCCACAATCCACACTCTAAGCATCTTGAAGGGAGGTCTGGATGCACTCACATGGTCTCTGTAAATGAAATAGCAGTTTGAAAAGTAAGATTTTTCTAAAATGGTGGCTAAGATGCAGTTTTGAAAAAAAACACAAGAAATCATTGGTTGTTTTACAACCTTCTGTACTGAAAGGTAGGGTGCAAATGCATGATTCTTATTGGTTAACAAAAAGTGATTAAAAGGAATATTATATATGATAAGCTGATATGTTGAAAAGTCAAGCACACTTGCTGTTTTGATTAGCAACATTGTGTGCTGAACTTGTTACCTGTGTGCTCAGTGCAGTGTTCCATGACCTGTTTCTATGGTAACAGGCAGAAGGCAGATTGGGGGTAGGGTTGAAATGTATTTCATTTGGAAAGGGTTGAAATGTTTAACCAATAGAAATGTGTGTTTGGTTTTGAATTTATGTGGGAAGGAATGTGATTTGATGTTTACATGTATATGTGTGGAAAATGAGAGGGAAACTTTGCCATTCTTTGGTTTTGCTGACAGGTGCACAGTGCAGAGATTCTGTATAAGAAAATCTAGTGTGTGACTGATATACTTCTTAATCTACAAAACAACTTGAAAGGTGAGTTATTTAATTGTGAGGGGATGTATGTGCTGTATTTTGATTTTAATCAGACTAATGTATTTTTCCTGGTAAAGTGCAGGGAGTACTTTTTTTGTCTACAATGTTATTGACAGTGTGTGTGTATGTAGAAATCATTCTGTGATAAGTATTTGTGTTTTTCATGTTTTTGCAGAAAGATAACTGTGCTGTTTTTATATTTTGGTACAATTAGAAATCAGTCATTGTTTATAAATTTGCAAAATGAGTCATGTTTCTACACTAATATGTAGTATTTGTAGATTAAGAAATGTGTTATGGTATAGTGCAAGGGATAGTGTTGTTTGTCTAGAATGACACAGTGAGTCTGTGTGCATTTAGGAATCGTTTTGAGAGAAACATTTTGGTACTAATCTGTAGTAGACGATTTTCTGCAATGTGTAGTAAATGTATTTTGTACAAGAGATAGTTGGCTGTCTATAATCACACTGTGAGTCTGTGTGTTTTTGGGTAAGCATTGTGAGAGAAGCATTTCCTAATATGTATTTGCTTGCAGATAATTGTTTTAAAACCTGTCATGTTGTCAAGTTTTAGTAGCATTAGAAGCCAGTCTTTGCTTATGCATTGATAAAATGAGTCAGTCTTTGACACTAAAGTGCAGTACTGAAATATGTAGATTGTGTGCAGTACCCGTACCCCATTCCAGATTAGTCAATGAGTTTTGGTAAAGTCCTAGGGATAGTGTTGTCTAGAATCACACTGTGGGTTTGTGTGCATTTTGGTAACCATTGTGAGAGAAGCATTTGGTAACATCATGTATTTGCTGACAGATAACATTTTTGAAACCTGTCTTGTTGTCAAGTTTTAGGTGCATTAGAAGCCAGTCTTTGCTTGTGCATTGATAATATGAGTCAGGCTTTGACACTAAAGTGTAGTACTTAAATATGTAGATTGTGTGCAGTCCCCTTATCCCTAATATAGTAGTGAATGAGTTTTGGTAAACTCCTAGTGATAGTGTTGTTTGTCTAGAATCACACTGTGAGTGTGTGTGCATTTGGGAACCACTGTGAGAAAAGCATTTGGTAACATCATGTATTTGCTGACAGATAACTGTTTTAAAACCTGCCATGTTGTCAAGTTTTAGTAGCATTAGAAGCCAGTCATTGCTTATGCATTGATATAATCAGTCAGGCATTGACAGTAAAGTGCAGTACTGAAATATGTAGGTTGTGTGCTGTACCGTTACCCCTTCCACAGTAGTGAATTAGTTTTGGTAAACTCCTAGGGATAGTGTTGTGAGTCTGTGTGCATTTGGGAACCACTGTGAGAGAAGCATTTGGGTACTTCATATGTTTGAATACGAATAACTGCTTAAAAACTTTCCTGTTCTCAAGTTTCACCCAGGAACTGTCCTTGCAATACTGTAAACATTCAGTTAATATTCAAGTAGTAACAGAGTGAGGCAGTCCTTAGCACATGCATTGATTCAAATGCTTATCCACTATGCATGCAGTCTAACCATCTACACAGTTCTCTTTCACACCTTTAATTCCACAGTCAGTATCCATACACTTCAAGCAAACACCCTGTCACTCCCCATATACTCCTCTAGTGACCCATTCAGCAGCATATACTAAACCATTCACTTTGCCAAAACCCAAACACTTATAAATTCACTCAGGCACTCTCTTTGCAGTACTCTTATCATTCAGTCAGTATCCAAGTACTCATGCAGCGAGCCAGGACTTACAACATGGACTGCTTCAAACCCCTATCCAGTATGCATACAGGCCTCTAGTCACCTACACACTTGTCTTTCACTTCTTTAATTAACTAGTCACTATCTATATACTTCAATAAACATCCTGTCACTCATCTTGCACTCATCCAGTGACTGATCCAGTACCATGTACTAATCTCTTCCCTGCGCCAAAACTGACAAAACTTAAAAGTTTTACCCAGGCACTCTCCTAGCAGTAGTCTAATGATTCAGTCAGTTTCCAGGTACTCATGTAGTGAACCATGCATTACCACATAGAGGGCTACAAATGTCTATGCAGTATGCATGCAGTCTTCTAACACACTATACACTTGTCTTAACAGCTTCAATTCCCCAGTCAGTATCCATGTACTTTCAGCAAACATCCTGTCACTCCCCTTGCAGTGTTTCAGTAACGTATTCAGAACCATGTAGTAATGCATTCACTGCGCCAAAACTGAAACACTTGTAAATTGATCCAGGTACGCTTCTTGCAATAGTCTAATCATCCAGTCAGTACCTAAGTACTAATGGAGTGAGGCAGGCCTTAGCACATGGATTGATTCAAATGTGTTTCCAGTATGCATGGAGGCCTGTAACTACCAACACAATTGCCTTGCAGACCTTCAATTTCTCTGTCAGTATCTATAAACTCCAATAAACACTTTAATTGCACACCTCCACTGACTCATTTGGCAGTAAGTACTAACCTATTCACTGCACTAGAATCCAAAATCTTAAAAAGATTCACATAGTCACTCTTTTTTGTAGTACTCTAATGATTCAGTCAGTAGTCAGGTAGTTTTGCAGTGAACCAAGTGTTACTCTATGGACTGTTTCAAATGTCTATCCATTATGGATGTAGGTCTCTAGCCACCTACATACTTGTCTTTCAAGTCAAGTCAAGTCAAAAAGCTTTATTTCGATAAAAGAATTATCATAAAAGCATGTACATACAGATATATAAAAAACAAACAAACAATTCATCAAGGGAGCAATATTTACAAGAAGTCACAATAATTATGAAAATACTCTCCAACTTGGTAGCTTAATGACTAGTTATATAAATACATTAAAAAGTGTAAAAAGCAGTTAAAAAGGTTAAAAAAGGGGATGAAAGTGCTATAGACAGAAATCATCTACTGGGACTTGTTAATTTACTTCTAATGATCCAAGACCAGCCCAGAAATTTGGCCACTGCACAAACTAGCATCAATCTTGTGTCAGATTGTAGAATACGTAAAGCAACACGGTAGTTTGTAGTGCCCAGGAGGCGACAGGCAGGGCCTAGCCATTTCCTTCTTGGATTGCTGTATGCTGGGCATTCAAACATAATATGGGCAATGCTTTCGACCTTATCCACACAGATCAGACAAGTGTCAGGTGTCTGATAGGGGGGCTTCCATTTACTAGTGAACTCTCGAGTTGGAAGAATCTCTAGTCTGAACTGGAGATACAAAGATCTATCCCTTGGTTTTTGTACAAACTCGAGATAAGGCTCAAAGCAAATGGACTGCTTGTGGATGTAGAAAACTTCAGTCACCATACCAACATTAGAGTTGCTAAGATCCTCGTTATCAATCCTGGCCCAATATGCTCTTTTAAGGTCCACCTTACTCACGGGGACACCGTGTTCCCAGGCATCGTTTAGATCTAGTTGCTTTAAGGATTTTTTTATGTTACGGAGCCAGCTTATTTTATGGGAGCCTGGAGCGTTCATAATTTCTCTCAGGCCCTCAGAGTATTTTTCTAGCTCCGGAGTGCGCCAAAGACGAGCCCAAAATAACAAAGGGCGCAACCTAGCAATATCTTTGATCGAACGCCTACCCAGATCACTGAACAGTGGTTTCAGAGGGGTTCCCCTAGGCATTGAGAGTAGATCTCTCATAAATTTGTTCTCGGACAAGATGATGTCTTCAATGTTGTCAAAACCCCATAATTCGGCACCATATAGGGCCGTACCAACTGCTTTGGCCTGATAGATCTCTAATGCGGGAGTGATTGGCTTACTCCTAGAGGATCGATGTTCTTTGGCAATCACTCCCGTGGCTCGTTTGAAATTTAGTAGCATCTTAGTAATGTGGGGTCTCCAGCTTAAGGTGTCAGAAACTCTGATTCCTAGATAGTCAAATAATTTGACATATTCCAGGGGTGTTCCGTCAGACACAATAGGTACGCTGGGTGATTTATGTGACTTGAAGGAGAGGAGCTTAGTTTTTGATGTGTTAATAGCTAAACCTCTCAATGAGCAGAACAAATGAAACCTATCTAAGAGCTTCTGTAGGCCTTTTGGTGTCTTCGAAATCAAGAGGGTGTCGTCCGCAAAGAGAAGGGTGGGAACTTTTTCACCCGCCAGGGCGGGGGCGTCAGCTGGAACATCTTGTAAGAATTTCACCACTCCATTCACAAACAGGGAAAAGAGGGTGGGCGCCAATACACAGCCCTGGCGGACACCTCTTTTAACTGGGATCTTATCAGTTTTCTGTGCCTGAGTTCCCCACCAGACCCTTGCAAAGTTACCCTCGTGTAGACGAACCAAAAGGTCCAGAAGAGGGGACGGCAAACCCATTTCCTGGAGGACAGACCAAAGACGGGCACGGGGGACCAGGTCAAAAGCAGATCTCAGATCTATGAAGGCCAAATGGAGACTGCCCCTACCAATCGAAACAACCTTCCAGTGTAGCAAGAGCAGCCTGAAGACCTGGTCGATCGTGCTCGTCCTAGGTCTGAACCCAGCCTGAAAGTGTGAAAGAACACTGTGCTCAGTAGCCCATGACAATATACGCTCCAGCAGAACCCTGCCAACGACTTTCTGGCCAACGTCAATAAGACTTATTGGTCGGTAGTTGGCAGGATCCTCCCTGGAGCCCTTCTTATATATTGGTACTACTTCCGCTCCTTTCCATGATTCAGGGATGGGTGACCCCTTAAGGATGGCATTGAGTAAGATGGTAAAATAAACAGCCCATGATTTAGGATCGGAGCGGAACAAATCACCAGGCAGGCCGTCAGGACCTGGAGCTTTAGCTGGAACTAATCTGTTGATGGCGGTCACAACTTCTACCTCTGTAAACAAGTCATAGTTGGTCAGGATGGGATCTGTTGGAGCAATTGGAGAAAATGTACTCAAGGTTTCATCATCTGTGCCCGAATAGAGGCTCGAAAAGTGAGCAAACCATTCATGGTTTGTGATGTGGTTAGAAATTACATCAGGGTCAGAGCCTCTTGAGTATCTGCACAGGTTCCAGAATGTGGCTCCATCCCTGGCTAAGCTAGCAGTTTTTAAAGCCTGCCAGTGAGATTCCTCCCAGGCAGACTTTGCTCTGATAACAGCCTTCCTATAGGCAGACCTGGCGTATTTAATAAGGGAACAATCTTTAGTTTTAATAGCCGATATAAGCTCCTTCTTACTTGACCTGCACTCAGAGTTAAACCAGGAGCCAGGTGACTTATATTTATTGGTTTTAGTTGTAGAAGAGGATATAAAAAGTGCTTCAATCAGCTCGGTGGTGGAAACATGAATAGATGTGGCCCTTAAGCACTGGACAGATTCCTCATAAGCTTCCCTAAGTTCAGCGGTTTTAGATGACAATATATTTTTTATAGAATGAATTTTTTGTTCATCTAAGGCGATTTTGGGCCATTTCAGGAACCTTTTGCAATTTGATGGAATAATATCTTTGGTGGACGATAGGGGACAGGGATCGGAAATTGCTTGGTCTGGTGGCCACAGGTTCTTTAGCGTTAAGCAAAGTGGGTTATGGTCACTGTCAATGGTTGGAGCTATGACCAAATCCACCGCATGGCGCCACAGTCTACGATCGATTAAAATATAATCGATTCGAGATGGACTAGAGACTCTATTAAAAGTATTGGCTGCGTGGAGGTCGGAGGGAAGTCGACCATTGGCAGCTCTCAGGCCAAATTCCAAAACCAAAGCATTTAGCTGAATTATCACCGGTGTCCATCTCTTCACTGGGGGAATAGATAAAGAAGGTATCCCCCATTTGGCGTCTTCTTCATCGAACTCTAAGATGTCTTCAGGGGCAAGGGGCTCGTAGGTACAGTTCAAGTCCCCTGCGACCAGAATAAGTGAGCTAGATGGACAAGAGGAAAGCTGTTCTTCCAGTGTAGTGACAATTGGTGATTTAGATCCTTCTTGGGTGCCTCTAACATATATGTTGAAAAGCTCAATGCAGGGCCCCCCTTTCAGACCACTCAGAGTTATATGCATCATGTCCGGTGATGAGCTTTGTACTTCACGGACCCTACAGGGAAGGGCAATATTTATCCATATTATGAGGCCTCCAGAGGGGCGGCCACGGCCGATGGATCGGGCAGGAACACAATAACAGGTATAGCCAGGTTGGTACAAAGGTGTTAAGCTCCAAGTCTCTTGGAATATGCAGATGTCAAAGGTGGAAATAAAAGTGTTCCAATCCGGCAGGGTGAGTTTAGCTTTCAGGCCGGCAATATTCCATGAGACGATTTTATAGTTCAATGGTGGAGCTAGAGGTGGAGTAGGGTCAGGGTCCAGAGTGTATGAGATTGGGGTCAAGAGTTGTGTCCCACTTTCCCCCTGAGCCTCACAAGGAATAGGAGAAAGTCCTATTTGAGTAGACATCCTGCAATTGGCAGCCAGGATTGCTTGGGGTACTCCACCAGAAATTGGTAGGGTATTTGTTGCCGAAGTAAGTCAATCATTTAGTTCCAAATTAGATACACCCTCAGAACCATGATTTAACAATCCACCCCACCTCCTCGTGTTGTCTTGACTTGCTGTAAGGAAGCGTCTGAATTGAATAGCAGACGAGTCAGGGGAGGAAGATCTGTATTCTAGTGCTATAAGGCCGTCAGCTAGATGATGGTTAGCTAGAGTCAACTCTATTGCGTCCGTGTAATTGTTGTCAAGTCTGAGTCTGCGGACCCCCAATAGATCATCTCTTATGAGGGATCGGCAGCCTCTGACATGGCGAATCCAGTGTATGATCTTGTTTTTTAAGGATTCTTCGTTCTCATGACCGGCAGTCATGGGGACACCTACCATATAGACAGTAGGTTGTGAACTGGCTCTCGGCTTTTGCACTATATGGGGTGGGAGAGACGGGGCGTGAGCTGGTTGTCTTTGGGCAAAAAAAGACTGACTAGTGGCAACATAGGGATTTGCAGTTGACTGAGATTTTGTGTTAGTATTAGAGTGATTGGACCGAGCTCTAATGGGTGGTGGATGGTTTAATCTATCCTGTGTCGGTAGAGATGTCATCTGGGGCAATATAGATAAACTAGGGTCAGGTGTTTGGAGGGAAGATATTTTTGTCTTTAGGTTATGCGCAATAGTAGGTAAGGTCGGTGGTGGTTGTAATAATGGGCTAGGAAGTTTTTTGACTATTAGCAATAATTCCGCGACTAGTGCTTTTAAATCGCTAATCTCAAGCTTCAGGGACATAATAGTTTCTGTAATTGAACCTGTAGCTGTTGTAGTACTTCCTAGTGATTCTTGGCGCAACCTATCCCCTTCTATCTGTAACCCAGATTTGGAGCCCCGAGCTGAACACGAGTTAAATATTGCAGGCACATCAGAGCTAGCAGTACTGGTAATAGGCTCAACATAGTCATTATCAATGTCGGCTAGTGGCTCAAAGCGGTTTGAGCAAACAATGACAATAGGATCAAGGGGTACTGGATTAGGAAGTGGGACACAGGAACTTGCATCTTCAGTAGTTTGTTTGAGATTGTCACTGTCACTCCGTGAGATGTCCCGTGCTGGAAATTTTTTACTAAACATTTGCGGGATAATGACAGGACTTGGACGGTGATTAGATGAGAGCGGTGAAGGTGGAGATGTAAGAGGAATGTCAGAATCAAGGATGGTAGTACAATCATCTACTAGCGAGTCAATTCGGTCTAGTGTAGTAGCAGGCGTAGATTTTTTGTTAAGCTTTCTGGCCTTTTTCCTTTTGGTCGCATTGCCAGTTGAGCTGGCCGCTCCCCCATTCACATCAGATATTTTCCTTTTGCCCATTGAGGCACTCGCCTGAACACTCACCCAAGAGCACTATAATACACAGATTGTACTATGTCCCCTGTTTATCACCAAAGCAAGGACCCCTCAATAGCAACACAGTACCTTATAGTAGAATAGGCAGGACGTTGGTCAAAACCACACTCAACGCGGGACCTTTGGCGTTAGGGAGGGGGCCCAGCCCAGCCTCCTCCGGCCCCGGACGGCCACAGACGGTCCCGCCCTTGTCCCGGGCTTCTCCCGGCGCCACCCGCGCACGTCCCGCGTCGCGGTGGGGGCGCCGACCTTTTGAGCGCCTCCTGGCGCGTTGCCTGCGTCAGCGGCTTCCCTTACCGCTTGGAATGGTGGGAGTTGTGGTCCTGGCCCCACGTAGTGTCCGCAGCTGCTGTCGGTGAAGGAGGCGGCTGCGGGAAGCGGAGGGGTAGCACTCGGCGAGGCAGGAGGCAGATGGTGCGAGGTAGGTAAACGCACTGAAACTCGGCGTGTTAGCACAGCGGCTGGAAACAGGAACCCGCTCTGCCGTGGGGGCGCCGACCTTTTGAGCGCCTCCTGGCGCGTTGCCTGCGTCAGCGGCTTCCCTTACCGCTTGGAATGGTGGGAGTTGTGGTCCTGGCCCCACGTAGTGTCCGCAGCTGCTGTCGGTGAAGGAGGCGGCTGCGGGAAGCGGAGGGGTAGCACTCGGCGAGGCAGGAGGCAGATGGTGCGAGGTAGGTAAATGCACTGAAACTCGGCGTGTTAGCACAGCGGCTGGAAACAGGAGCATGTAGGTCTCTAGCCACCTACATACTTGTCTTTCACACCTTCAATATCCCAGACAGTATTCATACAGTTCCCGCAAATACTCTGTCACTCTCCTTATACTTCTCCAGTGACGCATTCAGCACCATGTACTAATCAATACACTGCATCGAAAGGCAACCACTTATACATTCACCCAGGCAGTCTCCTTGCAGTGCTTTAATCATTCAGCCAGTACCCAAGTACTCATGCAGTGAGCCAGGCCTTAGCACATGAATTGCTTCAAACGCCTATCCAGTATGCATGCAGTCCTCTAACCACCTACACACTTGTCTTTCACACCTTCAATTCCCCACTCAGTATACATACACTTCTAGCAAACACCCTGTCACTCCCCTTCCAGTCCTCTAGTCACCCATTCAGCACCATGGACTAATCCATTCACTGTGCCAAAACCCGAACACTTATGAATTCACCCAGGCACTCTCCTTGCAGTACTCTAATCATTTAATCAGTATCCAAGTAGTATTGGAGTGAGACAGGCCTTAACATATGGATGGATTGAAACATGTGTCCACTATGGATGTAGGTCTCTAATCACCTGCACACTTGTCTTTCACATCATCAATATTCATGTCAGTATTCATACACTTCTAGGAAACACCCTGTCACTCACCCAGTGTGTCTCCTTATAGTATTGTAATCATTCAGTCAGTTAGCATGTACTCTTTTAGTGAGGTAGGTTGTATGCACTATGCATGTAGTGTTTTAACCATTGTCACACTTGTGCTCAGGGCTATAGTTTCTTAGTCAGTTTTTATATAAAATGTGTTTCTAAAGTAATAGAATAGTATACATTTGAAAGTTATTAATATACTTTTATTTGTGATTCTTTTTTACAGATACTGTTTTTCAACGTTAAAATAGAGAAATCATGCCAGAAAAATAAAGAAAAAGAAAAGAACAGAGACAGGAGAATTACTTGAAGAAACATCAACCACAGGTATTGAATGTACAAGATAATGTGACTAAAAAGATAAAATCTTCTGGTAAGATCACAAAGCAATTTATTAAAAATGTTTGTAGGAGCAAACAGAATGTACAGAATGCTGAAACCACTGAGAATGTTACAACTAGAAAAAAAATTCAAAATAAGAGGAAAAGCAAAAAACAAATGTTCAGTCAAAGGAGACAAAGTATGGTAAAAGAAGGCTAAATCAGTATAAGGAATTACGCAAAAAAATATTTTACAAGAGAGTAGTTCATAATTTGCTGAAAGATGTGAAGAAATATAACAAGAGAGCTCTATTTCATAAAAAGAAGAAGCATATTGAAAACATTGTTGAAAAGGCTTTTGAAGTAAAAAGGAAACTATTCATTTTAGTATTAAATAGAATTCGATCACTAGATAAACCAATCAATTTAATGAAGGCCAAAAGTAGGAGGAAAAGAGTAATTAGTAGAAAAAAATGTGTGATGTTTTTTTGGGAGAATGGAAACACAGTTCCAGTTCAGAGCCTTTCTTTAATGAAGAGAGTTATTTACAGAGCAAAAAATTACTGTTTGCAGTTGACACCAGTGGTAGAGGTTATGAAGTTAGAGATGGTTGTCCAATTGAGAAAGAGAAAATGGTTGAAAGAAATGCAGTGATAGCTGATGAAGTTCTAGGGAGACGTCCTAAACACCCTCTGTATACATGGGATTGCAGTAGTATTTGTAGTGTACGACAGGAATCTATTGATAAAATATGTAGTTTTTTACGAGCATATAGTAAAAAAAGTGTTAAACAAAAGATTAAGGTGTTGCAAGGACTAGACTCTTGCAGAGTGAGAAAAAATACTGGTTTGAAAGGTCATTCTCTGGCTTGTCTTTCTAGGAAAGTTTGTGAAAGTGTTTTTCACCATTTCAGGATGCTGGCAGTACATCATACTCTAATGCGGAAGTTAGTGAGAAGATTGTATTATGCGAAAAGTCCAGCCCTAAAGTTAAATGAGTTGAACACTGCTCTTTTGCGTGGCTCAGTATCAGATGTGAAGAAGGTTTGTGATGATATTGAGTTTTGTTACTTTGGTCCTCAGCAAGAGAGTGCAGAAACTGACACATTAGTAGAACAAAATGTTGAAGACAATGTAGAACCCGTGATTACAAAAAAGTTTGAGGATGAAATCTCAAAGTTTAAGGTAATTTCAGTTGAAAGACCAAATGTTTCTTGTATTTGTTGTCGGCGAACTCACTATAAAAATCAGACTAGGGGTGTCAATCTGTATTTAAAAAGTGAAATAGAAGATAATGGTAAGTGGATGGAATTTGCAAATTATTTGTTGGTAGAGAATTGTTTTGATTTGGGATCTGAGCAGCGTATTTGCAAATATTGTTATAACAAATTAGATGAGAGAATAAAATGCCTGCTAGAGCTGTTCATAATAATCTAGAGTTGGTTGCTATTCCTCCAGAGCTGATAGATTTAAATACGTATGAGTCTATTCTCATTCTATGTGTTCACCCGTTTCAGGCTATTGTTCGTACCGAGCCTAAAATAGGTAAATTACCTCCATCAGAGTTGCAAAGAGGATTGAAAGGAAGAGTTGTGTATTTACCGTTAGATTTAAGGAAAAATATTGAAACTATTGGTGTAGACCGTGCAGAAAATGAACCACTAGTCATTCTTGTTAATGGTGTTCCTACTAAGAATAAGAAAATCTGGCAAGAGTTAGTGGATGTTAGAAAAGTGCAAAAGGCATCATCGTATCTGTTAAAAAATAATGAGTACTATAGAAATGTGTTTGTAGGAGAAGAAGAAATATATTTAGCAGAAGATACTGAAATATTAAGTGGACAAATTGAAAAAGTGGACATGTCCAGATGTGAAGAAATCTATGAACATTTCAGTGTACATCCACTTCATTCCAAAGAGGTGATTGGGAATACAATTGAATTGTTCCAAATGAAAAAGGCAACAGGAAGTCCCATGAGTGTATGGGAAGAGAGTTTGGGAGCTCGTTGTTTGCCGCAGTTGTTTCCAACAGGAAAAGGTGGACGATATAATGAAAGTCCCGTGCAGATTCCTGCATCTGAATATCGGACAACAATATTATATGCAGAAGATCCAAGATTTCGACAATGTATCCCTTATATGTTTCATCTTCTGTTTGAAAGTGACTTCTCTGGACTTTCATATGCAGTAAATCACATTTTAAAAACTGGAATGCATCTGCAAAATGTAACTGCAA
Organism: Triturus cristatus; assembly: GCF_964204655.1. Lineage (NCBI taxonomy): Eukaryota > Metazoa > Chordata > Amphibia > Caudata > Salamandridae > Triturus > Triturus cristatus. The sequence goes on along the minus strand of NC_140588.1, from coordinate 834,622,136 downwards.
AGGCTTTTATGGATAAAGTGCACCAGAGAGATGATCATTTAGAATCTCAGTTGATTAATCTGATGGCATGTCAGCGTGGGACTAATGAATATTAGTACCTTCGTCATGGAGAACTGAAATGTATGCTACGTAACTTGGGAACTCTTACATGGTTTGTTACACTAAGCTGTGCTGAGTATGCTTGGGATGATTTACTTGAATTTCTTCGAGAAGCAAATTCCAATATAAAAAATATTGAATACAAGACACCTGGAGAATTGTGCTTATTGGATCCTGTTAATGTATCCAGATATTTCAATCATAGATTTGAAGGTATGATGTCTTTCATCTGCAATAAAAAGAATCCTCTTCTTGGAGAAGTTGTGGATTTCTTTTGGAGAAAGGAGTATCAAGCAAGAGGTGCTCCTCATATACATATGTTGTTATGGATCAAGGACGCCCCCAAATTTGGAACAGATTCAGATGAAACTGTTTTGTCTTTCATTGAAGATTATGCCACATGTGTGTCTCTAAGGAGCCCTTCTACCTCCAGGTCTCATTTATATTCTACTAAAAGAAATATTGGATTGGATCTATAACTACCTAATGACTGTGATCCCCTGCGCCCTGACGAAGGACTTGTTGGACCTCAGTCCTTTCCAAAACGCGCGTCGGCGCCTTGTCTGTTTATTATTGGAAATGAAGGATTACCTTTGTTATTTGTAGTCTTTTATGTGTTATTTAAATGGTTTTGTACATTCTCTGTAACTCTGTGATATATTGTGTCTCTCTCTCCCTTCTTCTATTCTTTGTTCTACTATGTATTGTTGCCAATATATGTTGTTTAGAAATGTACTGTGAGGTGTAATGCTTTTTTGTATTGCCTACTAAGGACATTTGGAGCATTGGCTCGCTTATCATATATAGTGTCCCTGGTTTTGATTTGAATTGAATATACATTGCTGCATATTTCTATTTTTCTATCATTGTTTGACATTTAATAAATGAAAATGAAAATATTTTCTGTGGCTAAATGAGGTCTGTTTATAAAATTTTGGATGTATTACCAATGAAAAAAAAAATTAATAGGGGGATTTCTTTGTTGTTTGATATTGATTATTTCCCCTGCCGTTCTCCCCCTTGTATGTTGCTTTCAGGGGTCCTCTTAAGTTTTGGTTTACCGGATATTACGTGATCTGCAAAAAAACTGATTTGAGTGGTTCATAATATTTCCCATTGTACTTATCGAAGGACCGCAATCATTTCATTCATTCTTGTTTGAGCATCTTTGCAGACAAAACTCAGTGCTTACCTTCTGTCATTTGGAAGCAATTTTAAAACAAAAATATGTCACTTTTTGTAACATAGTTATTGCGCAAGACACTCTTTCATATTTACAAAGAGAGGAAAAGGCGCTCTGTGTACTTTTTCTACACCATGTAAATACAACCTCATCATACACACCACTTTGCATTGAAAGGTTGTTTGCAATGAAAACTCATAGAACGAGACACATCTCCGGATTTATCAGAAATCATAAATCTCGATATGTGTGTGAATGCTGCACCATTCTCTAATTGGTGTGCGAAAGCACAACAAGGAGAATAGTTTTTTTTCTCCTCATTTTTAAATTTTCAATGCATGCTAAAATGTTCAGCATACATTGAAAGAGAAAAGTGCATTTATTGATTGTTTTTGTGCATGAAGGTGTGTCTTTCTGCACAAAAACAAACAGCACATGAGACAGATATTCTTCCACTATGGTGCAAGGGTGCCTGTGTCACTACATGGCTGCAATTTAACCACTTCCGTGCTCAGGACGGCTCCCGGCCGTCATGAGTCACGGTAGTCGTGTGCTCATTATGGCCGGGAGCCGTCCGACCGTTGCCGCTCCACCCACGCGCAGCTAATTCACCCGCCTGTGCTGGTGAATTAATCAGTGAGCGGAGTTCGGACAGCTCCCGGCCGTCATGAGCAAACGCCCACCGTGATTCATGATGGCCGGGAGCCGTCCTGAGTACCTGGGCGCCACGCCCAGCCCCGCCCCCCCTCGCAGCACGGCAGAATTTGCCACGCGTGGAAGGGGTTAAGCAGCCATGCAGAGAGAAGCATAGATGTGCAACATATTTATGTACATATGTTGCATCCCTGTGCTTCAGAAGTACTACAGCACACTGCAGTTAAAGAGGTTACTGTGTGATGCTGCAGCACTTCCTCATAGTTCTGCACTATTACATTCACCATATGCTATTAATGCATTAATTCAGTCAATTACGTTCTACACATACATTCATCTAAACTTTCACACACCAACAAACAAGTATATAGCTCTTTTTTTAAACCAGGAAAGTTAGTTCTTAGAAGAACTTTTTTTTTCTTCTTTTTTCTTTTCTTTTTTTTTTTAACAATTTTTTTAATTTTTGGGATTTTCTTTTTTAAAAAAAAGGAAAAAATAGAACTGGAGGAACAAAACAATGAACTTCAGGGTGAAAAAAGCCCCCAAAAAACTAGCAATGGTGACTTTCTTGCTTGCGGCAGATCAGTATTTGCGGACGGATGTCCAAATTTTGTGCAGAAGGATGCCCTCTTGAAGTGCTTGGCTGTGATGAATCCGTAGGAGCAGGAGCGACTCTCATCCTTCGGCATTCCTCCCGAGCAAGATTTACTGGATGAAGGGTCCTCAGATGCTTCATCATGCTCGCTGTTCCGCATGAATATTTCTTGTTTGGATCCTCACGAGACAGCACTCTCTGGCAGATCTTGCAAGTGACCAAGGTGGCATTGGTCTTTGTTTGTCCCTCTGGATATGTGAAAAATGTCCACACCACAGATGAAAAACGTGGTGGGCGTGGTGGCTCTTCCAAACTTTCATCCTCAGATGAATGAGGAGATACAGGAGATGCCTGCTGCCCTGAAGCCATTGTTTTGTTAGACAAAAAGTTAGAGCTAAGTGTAAACTTAGTCCAAAAAAGCTTCTTCTCTGCAAAGAGATGCTCCTCCAAAGAAGGTCAAAGAAGAATGATTGAAATGGGTGGGGTATTTCAATAGTTAGAACAGGAAGTGTAATGAACCAATCAAATCTCTTTTTTTCAGGTCACATGGGATCCGCGCACCGTGCACTTACGCAGCACGCACCCAGCGCACATCCGCAAAATTGAATTTAAAAAGAACATAGGACTAAATGTAAAAATATATCACTTTTATGAGTAGTTTAGAGGTTGTGTTCAATTAATATTCACATAAAATACATATATATATCTTTTTTTAAATGTTAAATATTTTGCGGGATTCGCGCACCCACCGCGTCTTGCACGCACATGACGCATCGCGGAAGCGCGCAAGCGTCGCAGAACGTGCATCATACGTGTCGCGTATAGGCTTGGAGTCGTGTACCGGTCGCATTGTAATCGCGCACCAAACACGTACCCAACGCTTACCGTACGTGGACGCTTACGCGTACGGGTCGTGTAGGGTGCGCTTAGGGTGCGCGGATCCCCAAAAAATTGAAAAAAAAAAGGTTTTGAAAATATTGTTTAAAAAATATTTTACAAAAATATAAAAATATATTTAAAAACATTAACAAATTTTTTTTTTAAACCCAATAAAAACAAATAATATTTTTTAATTTTTAAAAGAATTAATTGAAAAAATACAGTAAAAAAAAAGGTGATAAAAATGAATTTAAAAAAAACATAATTAAAGGAATTGAAAGACTGAAATAGAAAAATTTAGAAATCCAATGAAAATCATTAAACATCATAGCTTTAGTGATACATTATAGATAGGAATTAGCATTTAAAAATCCTTTGAAATTCACTGACAAAACCATAGGTTTCATGCACGTTATAGTTAGGATTTGGCATTTAAAAAACCTTAGAAATTCACTGAAAAAACCATACATTTCAGGGGCGTTATAGATAGCTGGACATTTCCCTCATACAAAACCCTAGAAATTTCCGCCGTATAGTTAGTTCAGCTAACTATAACTCGCGCCCCCACAATGCACTGCTGATGACGTCTCATATTACATCACTCATGACATGGTCAGTGACATCACTGATGACATCACTAATGACATCTCAAATGACATCACTGATGACATCATCCAGTGACTGTGTGTTTCTGTACAGTTTAAATATGTGTCATATATATCTATGATGAGGTGTATTGAAGAATGAGTGGATTTACAAGTGCCTGAAGGGATTATTAGTAGATGCGTGACTGACTCTATAAGTGAGTGATTGAATGTGTCTTACTGAATGCATGGGTTAGTGACTAAACTGTGTGAAACTCTGTATTAGTCTCTCAGTTGGTGTGTAAGCAACTGCATGGGTTGGTAAATAGCTACATGTGTGTCTAAATGGGTTATTGATTTGTTGTCTGAGTATTTTTATGGGTGTCTGAGTGTTTGTGTGGGTGGGGTGTGTGTGACTCTGTGCATAGATGTGTGAGTGGGTGATTTACTGGGTGCATGGCTTCAAGAGTGCATCTGTGATGGACTGTATGGGTGGGTGACTGTGTGAATGGGTGTGCTAGTGAGTGAATGTATATCTCAGTTGTATATGTGTGGGTAACTACATATATGAAAGGCAGTATATATGTGTGTTGGAGTATATAAGTGGCTATAAGTGAGAGTGAGTGATTGTGAGAGTGACTGTATGGATAAGTCTGTGCTTGTATCAGTGATTGTCTAAGAGTGTAAGTATGTGCTACTATTTGTATGAGTAAGTGAGCTGGTTTGTGTATAACTGTATAGGTGAGTACATGGCAGTGTGATTAACTATTTGCATGACTGACTAGGTGTGTAAGTACCTTTATGGATGAGTGGCAGTGTGTGAGTTTCTATATAGGTATATGAGTGCATATGATAGCCCTGTACTGAGTGACCGTAAGTATGAGTGGTGTATCAAAAGTTATATTTGAGTGTGAGAAGATGCATGTAATTATCACATGGATGATGTCATCAGTGATGTCATCAGTGATGTCATTTGAGATGTCATCAGTGATGTCATCAGTAATGTCACTGACCATGTCATGAGTGATGTAATATGTGACGTCATCAGCAGTGCATTGCGGGGGCGCGAGTTATAGTTAGCTGAACTAACTATAACGGGGGAATTTCTATGGTTTTGTATGAGTTAACTATAACGCCCCTGAAACCTATGGTTTTTTCAGTGAATTTCTAAGGTTTCTAAGGTTTTTTAAATGCTAATTTCTAACTATAACTTGCCTGAAACCTATGGTTTTTTTTAAGTGAGTATATATATATATATATATATATATATATATATATATATATATATATATATATATATATATGTCCTCCAAACTGGTTCCTGTTAGCCGGTTTATGCAGCGCTCGTTGTGGGTGCGTTCCCCTGCGGTTGAACCACACCGCTCCTTAATTTACACACAATCTTCCCAGCCAGGAAGAAAAACGGGGCGCACTCCCAAAGTTACAATTCACGCAGTTGTTTATTTCTTTACATTAGGGCTTAGCAGAGCTTGATCTACGCGTTTCGATGCCGCCTGACACCTTGCAAGGTGTCAGGCGGCATCGAAACGCGTAGATCAAGCTCTGCTAAGCCCTAATGTAAAGAAATAAACAACTGCGTGAATTGTAACTTTGGGAGTGCGCCCCGTTTTTCTTCCTGGCTGGGAAGATTGTGTTTAAATATATATATATATATATATATATATATATATATATATATATATATATATATTTTTTTTTTTTTTTACTGAAAAAAACATGTTTTTGTTGTAAAATAGATTGTATAACTGACTGATTAAGTGTATCTTAGTGAATACATGGGTTAGTGAGTAATGTTTAAATATGTAAATATCTGTATCAGTCTCTCACTTTGTGTATAAGTGGCTGAATGGGTTGGTGAGCAGCTACATGAGTGTCTTTATAGGTTATTAGTTTATTTTTTGAGTATCAGTTTGAGTGTCTGAGTGTCTGTATGGTTCGGTGGGGGGGTATTACATAGCGCATAGATGCATGAATGAGTGACTCACTGTTTGTATATGTTGAAGACAGCATGTGTGCAAGACTGTATGGGTAGATGATTGTGAGGTATGGGAGTGTTTGGGAGTGAATGACTGTCTTAATAGTGTCTTTATGAGTAACTACATATGTTTTAAACTAGTATATGTGAGTATTGTTGTATATAAGTGAGTATATGTGAGAGTGAGAAATTAGAAGTGTTCCTGTATAAATTAGTATGTGTTTCTATAAGTGATTGCCTAAGAGAGTAAGTATGTGTAAGTTTCTGTAGAAGTAAGTGTGGTGGTGTGTGTGTAGCTGTATATGCAAGTAAATGGATGATTGATACTTTGTTTGCATGTGTGACTATGGGTGTGAGAAACTCTATGGATGAGTGTCGGTGTGTAACAGGATGCATAGATATATGAGTACATATGATGAGTGACTACATATATGAGTGACTGTATAGGACTGTTGGTGAATGAGTGGATGTGTGTGTAGATCTTGGAATTACTGAATAGGTGTGGTAACTGGTATTGGTGTGTCCATTGTTTTGAAAATGTTAGTTTCTATTTTTGAGTGGGTGTATCAAAGGTTATATTAGGGTGAGAGGAGGTCTGTCACTCTATCACAAGGATGATGTCATCAGTGATGTCATCAGTGGTGTCATTTGAGATGTCATGAGTGATGTCATGAGTGATGTCACTGGCCATGTCATGATTGATGTAATATGTGACGTCATCAGCAGTGCATTGCGGGAGTTATAGTTAGCTGAACTAACTATAATGGGGGAATTTCTATGGTTTTGTAAGAGTAAAATGTCCAACTAACTATAACGCCCCTGAAATCTATGTTTTTTTTCAGTGAAATTCTAAGGTTTTTTAAATGCTAATTTCTAACTATAACGTGCCTGAAACCTATGTTTTTTTAAGTGAATTTCTAATGTTTTTTAAATGCTAGTTTCTAACTATGCCTACAGAGGTAGGACATGTGAAGAAAGAAGATAACACGCACAGAAAGAAACAAAAGAATTGCAGAAAGAAGCAACAGAAGTCCTCAAAGATGAAGAAAAGTGCAGGAAGAAGCAAGACATGTGCAGAAGGAATCAACAGAGGACCAGAAAGAGACCTTGTTACAAAATCATCCTGTGCCCACAACTTTTTCAGACGGGTACTGGTGTTACCTGACTCTGACTAACCAGGCCTAGAGCCATTGGTATGCTAAAGGACACTTAGAATACAGTGAAAACACCTACATACACTAGGGAACACTATGCGTTGGGGTACCCCTGTGATTAGCATGACCTCCTCTGTAAGCCCCTAGAACATAATAGGGCAGGGGGATTAAAACTACCTCTTAAAACATGCCACGGGGTGAATGGAGGGGGGGGAGCCTTAGGTGACATGTGTACAAACACGCCATGAGGGCGTTTTAAGTTGGGGGATAAAGTCCCCTTGAATCCTGAGGGTCCCTGGGGTCCAACTAGCCCACTAGGTACCTCCAATAAGCGCCACATTGAAGAGAGGTGTAAAAAGGGCCCGGCGTAGACAACATCTCTGCAACGCAGTGCAGTGGCGCTTATTGGAAGCAGCTGGTGAGCTAGTTGGCCCCCAGGAGCCCTCAGGATTGAAGGGGAATTATTTCCCCAACCTAAAACTCGCCACAGGACGTGTTTGCACACATCACCTCAGGCCCCGTCCCCTTCCTTCACCACTGTGTAAACACACCCTGTGGCAGTTTTAAGTTGGGAGATTAAGTCCCCTTGAATCCTGAGGGTCCCTAGGGTCCAACTAGCCCACTAGGTACCTCCACTAAGCGCCACAAAGCTGCGTTGCAGAGAGGTATAAAAAGGGGCGTGGCATCTGAACACCTCTCTGCAACGCAGCTCCCTGGCAAATACTGGATGTTCCTGGTGGGCTAGTTAGCCTCCAGGGACCCTCAGTATTGAAGGGGAATTAATTCCCCAACTTACAACTCACCAGGGGGCGCATTTGCACACTGGTGAAAGAAGGGGGCGGGGCCAGAGGTGACATGTGTGCAAACACGCCCTGTGGCACGTTATAAGTTGGGGAATTAATTCCTCTTCAATCCTGAGGGTCCCGGGGGCCAACAAGCCCACTGCGTTGCAGAGAGGTTTTCATAGGCCACGCTCCTTTTTACAACACTCTGCAACACAGTTCTGTGGCACTTATTGGAGGTACCTGGTGGGCTATTTGGTCCTTGTGGGACCCCCTAAGCAGGCCGAGGGGGTCAGGGTGTTTTTACCCTGCCCCATTTTCGTGTTTTGCGCATTTGTTTTTCTCTTTTCTTGTGCCTTGGTTCTACCGAGGCACAAGATGGCTGCCAGCACTTCCTGGTTTGGAGTGTTGGCAGCCAATTAGCATGAAGCTCATGATTGGGAGGGTGCACGGTTCCACAGTGCCTCTAGATATCACTATCTTTATTTCTTAATTTCTCAAAACTACTGAACGGATTTACACCATTTGTTAAAAGGTCGCTTTCTGAGCCAAGCTGTACCTTTTTGCTAAATTTGGTGTAATTCCATTCAGCAGTTTTTGCTATAACTGTCTAAAGTTTCCTATGGGAAAATTATTTTTTTACCACTATTTTTTGAATCTCTCAGGAACTACTGAACGGATTTACACCATTTAAAAAAAAGGGCACTTTCTGAACCAAGGGCTACCTTTTTGCAAAATTTGGTGTAATTTCATTCAGCAGTTCGGGCTGTAGCCGTGTCTAAAATTTCCAATAGGAAATAACAGGGGGAAAACGTGTTTTGGGACCCCCCTTTTTTCTCGGCCACGCTTGACTAATTACCCCCAAATTTTCAGGATAGGAGCTGACCGGAACGGGCCATTAGTTTTGAAAATTTTTCGAAGATTCGTCAACCGGCGCCAAAGTGATTGGGAATAGAATGTTAGAATTTTCCTATGGATAATAGGTCCTAACTATAACTACCTACTGGCGACCGCCAGTAGGTAATAAATGTATATATATAGATACAGATAGATATAGATATAGGTATATAGATATATATATGTATATGGATAGAAATTTCACAATATGTGAACTTAGAAAACACATTATATTTTCTTACCACTGAACATAGATGTATTTTTTAAATAACATATACAAATTATAGTAGCTATGTATATTATCCCACAAATCACTCAGCCAAGGCCAGGTGTCTCCAACCAATCAATTCTGAGCAACCATAGTGAAATATTTTTAAGTAACACGCTTACAATATGTTTGGGTTAACTTGAGGTTTAATTATGAACACCTCATCCATCAGCTACCAGGCAGCAACTGACTCGAAAAGAACTTCGGACTACAAACATTCCAGATTCCAATGAACTAACAAGAGAAGATAGATGTATGTAAACACCACATATCTTCCTTCTAATAACAAAAGTATGAATTACAGTGTAGTGTGGCATAAGAATTGCATGTAATAACATAAGTACATAAAATGTCAACAGTACGTAGAAAACAAAAGATGGCTCAAATAAATCCCTACACCACACAGTCCTTCAGATACATGGGTACATGTGTCTTGCGATCACTACACCTTGGTGTGAATTCTCAGAGACATGTGAATGGATATTCAAATTATTATCAGAATTACATGTGAAAGAATAATTGTTAAGAAAAGCAACACGGTTAAGATTCCAAATCTTGCCATTTTCTAACTTCACAGAATTTTTGAAACACTTAATGACACGCATGGGAGCAGCAAATTTAGACCAAGATAAAGCTCCTACAGGATCTTTTACACGCACCATATCTCCTACTTTAACAACAGCATCTTTAACATTTTTTCTTTCATCGTAATTTAATTTATTTTTTAATTGAAGTTCTTCCTCCCTTATTCTCCAAGGACCAATACTATTGTCCTTATTTCCTTTACTCCAAAACATCCAGGCAGGACATAAACTGGTGTTAGGAATTCTGCCTTTAAACAACTCAAATGGTGACTTACGTGTGGATGTAAGAGAGTTAACTCTTGAGAGCTGAATATTCTCCTTTATCACCTGTTGAACCTTTCTACTGCTCCATTAGTTTCTGGATGATAAACTGAACATTTCTTGTGTACAATTACACATGATAATAGAAACTCAGACATAATACCAGAACAAAATTGAGGTCCATTATCAGACAACAGAGTTCTTGGAAAACCCTTTGTCCTAAAAATGTCTTTCAAAAATGAAATCACACAAGAGGAAGAAACATCAGAAACAGAAGATATCTCAACCCATCTAGAATAGAGATCAATTAGAACGATTAAATAGGGAGTGCGATGTTCACCACTAAGAGGACCTACAATGTCAATAGCAATATCTTCCCACGGACCATTGGGTAGACTCCTACATACCATAGGAGGAGTCCAAGTTGTGAGAATCTTATCTTTCACCCTGCATTGAAGACACTCTCTTACTTTTCGCTCAATTTCAAGATCCATTCCAGGCCACCAAAACAAAGAACTAAGCCTTTTTTATTTTTTTCACAATTCCTAAGTAACCCTGATGTGCTTCCTCTATCAACCTTTGCCTAAGAGAAGAAGGAGGAACTAGCTTGGTGCCTCTCAACAAAATTTCCTTGTCAACAGATAATTATTCTCCAACCAAATGCCATACCTTAGGCAGAGAGTTATCAAAAGAAGATTTAGAATTAATCATGTTCATGACTTTAACAATTTTGTCATCCTTTTTGATTTCATCCTTCCACTCAATCTCTTGTATAACTCCTTCAGTGACCTCACACAAACTAACTTCATCTTCCAAAAACTCTTCCTCATACTTTTCTTCATCAACATCACAGACTAAACGAGAAAGGCAATCCGCAGACGTGTTTTCAACACCAGGAAGATGTTCAACTGAAAAACTAAAATCTTGTAATCCAATAACCCATCTCCTTATTTGTGATGAAATAAAGTCTAAACCCTTCTTTGTAAAAATGTCTTTCAAAGGCATATGATCAGAGCAAACTTTGAAATGCAGACCCCAAAGGAAATTTCTAAATTTATTGAGAGCCCAGAAAATAGCCAACGCCTCTTTTTCAATTATAGAATAATTGTTTTCTGCACCCCGCAGGCTTCTTGATGCACATGCAATCAATTAACCTTTTCCATCTTCATGCTGTTTTAAAATGCCACCTAATCCTTTACAGCTTGCATCAGTTACTACAATGGTCTCGTTACTTAGAACAAAAGCTTGTAAGTTGGGTGCATTCACTATGTTTTTCTTTATTTCTTCAAATTCATTCTGACATTCATCTGACCAACTAAATTCTTTGTTCTTTCCAAGTAAACTTCTCATATTGCACGATTTACTTGCCAATTTTTTCACAAATTTCCCATAATATTCAACCATGCCTAAAAAAGAAACAACCTCTACTTTGTTCTTTGGAGAAGCTAAATTTAAAATTGCATTTACTAACTCTTTTTAGGAACAACTCCTGATGCAGATATACAATGACCCAAATAATTTACTTCATGTACCGAAAATGTTAATTTTTCAAATTTCAAAGTGACACCAGCAACTTCTAATCTCTCTAAAACTAATCTTAGAGTCATATCATGTTGATTACATCCAAAAATAAGCAAATCATCTGGATAACATTTCACATTTTTGATACCTTTCAAAATTGAGGCCATCACTCTTTGAAAAACTGACGCAGCAGACACCAAACCAAACGGCATCCTCTTATACTTCAAAGCACCCATGGGTATGATGAAAGCCGTTAGATCCTGAGACTCCTGCGTCAGTTCAATCTGATGATATGCTTGAGTGAGGTCAAGAGTTGTAAAGATTTTCGCATCTCCCAAAGAAGATAACAATTCATCAATGTTAGGGAGAGGCAATTTGTCAACTACAACTTCTTTGTTAAGAGATCCTAAATCAATACAGAGCCTAATATCACCATTGGGTTTGTTGGCAATAACGACTGGCGCCAACCATTCAGATGCCTCCACAGGAGTAATTATACCCTGATTTTGAAGTTTAGTCAATTCTAGTTTAACCTTTCCTTGAACAGCAATAGGTATTCTTCTCACTTTAGCTACCACTGGAACAGCATTGTTTCTCAACTTAATGTAATGCTTGTAGCCCTTGAGACACCCTAAATCATTCCTGAACAACCGGGGATATTCACTTACAAATGCATTAGCCTCTGAACCTATCTCATGGATTTGTATTTGAGGGTCAGCATTAGGGTTTAACATGACACCTAAAAGGCGCTGATGTGGCCATCCAATTAAACTCTCACCAACTTTTGACACATAAATTTTCCCAACAATGATATTGCTTTCTATTTCAATACAAGCATTAAAATAACCCAACATACTTATGGGTTGTCCTCGATATCCACCTGGTTTTATATCCATTCTACAAAGTTTGTTTTTCTTTTGAAACCACCTGGCATATGTTTCGCTTGAAATAATAGAAATATGCGAGCAAGAATCAAATTTCATGTCTAAAACAATACCATCAACCTTTACTTTCCAACAGGATAGATTTTCTTTCCACAACTTGACAAATAACTTCCTTTACCTCACTGTTGGTCACTTTCTTACATTTAGACTTGCAGTATTTTATAAAATGACCTTTCTTTCCACAACCATGACAAACAAAACTCAAAGCAGGACAAGACTTTGAGTTGGCTTTATGTCCAAATCTTCCATATCTAAAACATTCATAAGTTACTTTTTGAGAATCATTTTTTGTTACTTCTTTTACAGGAATATTTTCACTTTTAACTTGACAAACTTTCTCTTGTACTTCTTCTACAACAGTTTGACTTTTGTTTTTGTCAACCTTCAATTCATTGACACATTTTAACATGTGTTCAACTTTCTTTGCAATCCCTATTACCTCCTCTAGAGGTGGTTCATCTTTGAGCCAAAGCTCCTCTCTAATTTTCTCTTAGCTACATTTAAGAACAAATTGGTCACAAATTCTTTCTTCAATTGCACCTCCAAATTTACAAGTTGATGCTAATTTACGCAAACCAGTTAAATACTCTTCTACTGATTCTTCTTTACCTTGTTCCCTCAAACCAAAATTATACCTCTCCATTATTGTACTGACGCGTGGTAAATAATGCCTGTCTAACTGTAATATGCAAATTTCATATTCATCTAAACCACGTTGTTCCTGAACAGATAATGCAGGCAAATTCTCTAAAATCTCTTGTCCTTCACATCCTAAACAGTGTAATAAAAGTGAACACTTTCTTTCTGCACTAAGATTTGTACCACAAACTCTTGCATAATGCGCAAAAATCTTTTTCCATTTGCTCCATTTAATTGTTGGTTCTCCTGGGTCACTTAAAAAAAATGGTGGTAACATTCTGCATTTTATATATATACCTGCTTAAATGTCTTTAAAACTAGAAAAAAAAATATTATGAATCCATACTCACTTATAAATATATTTTAAAATATGGAACAATATTCTAAATACTTATCTTATACAGCAAATATTTTTGAATTGATGAATATTTTTTTTTTTTAACAAAGTATCATAAAGTAAGACTGACAGGAATCTCTATTTCTATGTCAGCAATCTCCATTTCCGACTTGTTCTGACACACAGTTTCTTGAACACCAATCCGATTCACTTCCTGATGTGCATGTCATCGAGAGGTTCATAGATGACGCATCAACACGCAACGAAAGAAACGAAGACTCCGATGTCAAGTATCTCGCCTAAAGCAGTACGATGCAGAAGACAACAAATAATGTAAGTTCCTTTCTTTAAAGTAAGCGATTCCACTTTTCTTCAAAATATGCTTTTATACCATGCGTTTACTTTTGCGCCACCGAGTTAAGATTTATCTCGGCAAAGAAACTCCGATGCTCCTTTAAAAATCTCTGTACGCCTGCATCAGACAATAACTTTGTCTCGCGTCTCTCTCTCTCAGTGCGTCTTATCAGTGACGCGCCTAATTTCCATTTCAAATTAATTTGATGCGTATTAGAGATTTTACACCAAACCTTTGAAAACCTTTCTTTTGAAGATGACTAGCGTACGTTTTACCTCAAGGTTACATTATACTTCAAGCTTTCTTAGAGACTTTCAACGTTATTTTCCAATTCCATTAAACATTTTCCGATACATGCCATGTCTCACAAGATTTTCAAGTCTTTCTTGTTTACTTTATATTGAGCCTTTGAATCTTCACACAAGCATAAACATAAGTGCATTTAAAGTCTTCGCTCAAATTACTTTAAAAATGACACAATTCATTAAATTCTTCCTTCGTGGCTATCTTCTTTAAAAAAAAAACATACAAACATACAACCAACAAGTACCTTGCGGGTCCGATCCACCCGCCGTTTTTTGAAAGACCACTTGACTTCAAATCCTAATATGTGAGAAAGGATTTCTTTTCCGCTGATTTTTTTTCCCTTTTTAGTTAGTATGATGTTGAGGTGCTCTTCACTTTACACCCTCTTCTTTCTCCGCTCGTCGCCAGTGAAATATTTTCAAGAAACACGCTTACAATATGTTTGGGTTAACTTGAGGTTTAATTATGAACACCTCATCCATCAGCTACCAGGCAGCAACTGACTTGAAAAGAAATTCGGACTACAAACATTCCAGATTCCAATGAACTAACAAGAGTAGATAGATGTATGCAAACACCACACATAGCTCCCGGCTCATTCAGAGTAGCTCACAGCCTTTAATTCAACTTAGAATGAGTATTTGACATTGTGATTATCAGGCTGCAGATAGCAGGGCCTGGCAATGAGCAGTGCTCAGTCAGATTAATTGTCCAGGTTGGGGCCGAGTCACAGAGGTGAACAACTAAAGCACTGAGGTATGTGACTCTTAAAAATAATTCCTTGTCAACTCAAAATAGGAATTGTGAACCAAATGATTCTACTGAGAGCTTTTAAATGAATGAAAAATAAAATGGAGATTTACCTCAAAATTACTGAGTTAACACTTCATTTTGAATTCCTCCCATTTCAAAGTGTTGCATTTATAAACAGCATGCCTCTTACTCATAGTGAGCACTGTACGTTGTGCCATAAATATATAGGAAAAAACAGCCATTTTTTAACTGGAGAGAATTTTGAAGTGCCAACAAGTGTTCCATTATATGAAGTGTTCGGTAAAATATTAATCTGCACTTTTCATTTCTCAAAATTAGGAAGAACAATCAATTATATGTTTTTGGCATTCATGTAATGGTGCTACATATGGGGTAAGGTATGTTCTGTGCTGCAAGTACATACAATAAAGACTCTCAGTCACCAGTACAAATATATCTCCTTCTTATGCACACATCATTATACATCCCCAAATACCACACTCTAACTGGAACACATGGCAGTCCTTGCATACAGCCCTTAGTCATAGTTTTTATTTCAAACCATATTTTATGGACATTAAGTTTCAATTAAATCTAGGTGGGCGTAGGGGTGTCTGGTTACAATGCAAATGTTGTTTAGCTCTCATTAGTTCATATTGATTTTTACTGATCAGAGGCAGCCCTCACTGTAGAACATATTGAAGACCCCTGCCCTAGATGATGTGACCAACCTGGATTAGTTAAATTAGCCCATGAGAAAAAATAAGGGTATTCAACAGGTTAATACAACTATGCTTTGATTTATTTTATTAGAATGAGAAAATAAAATATTGTGTTCTAACTTTTGACCAATGTTTGTTTTCTGAAAAGTGTCACATCAATATAGAAAAACAAAAGGTCACTAAACACCTTTTTTTTCTTTCATTTCTTGCAACCATAGAGGTCAATGCCCATCAGAAGAAGATGATATGGAAGGCCATCACCAAGAACGTGCAGACCCTGGGGGTCTAGAAGAAATGCAGCTATAGTCCAGCAAGAAGTGAAAGGGCCTTCAACTCTGGACTAAAAAGGCATCTGAAGTCCAGCTCGGGCAGTCTTTCCAACACGGGAAGCACTTGCACCTCATCCTGACCCCCCTAATGGCCTGTAAATTGCAGCGGCCTATCCAGAGCTTAATAGGCAGTTGAGAGCCCAGTAGCAGCATCAAGGGGTAAGTTTTTGTTTGAATTCAACATGTTAGATAATTATTTTTTGTTGCAGCAATAACATATGGTATTAACATAAGGTCGACACTTGTCCAAAGTACCAAGAGAGGTCTTGGAGAGGTGTATGATGATGTGTTTTTTAGAAAGCATTTTGGGAAAAGATACCTGCTGATTTCTGTTCACTACCAAAGGACTGGTGTGAATAGACAGATGCCTGACTATACAACAAATATACATCAGGTAGTTTGATGTTATAAGGGACAGTTGTACCAAACAGGTCACTAGTCTTTATTGTGTCAGGTGTGATGCTCCTCCACTATTGTGAATGATGTATGGTTAGCCCTATTACAGATGATATAGCATAAAATGCACTTATGAAACAGTGGATGCTTCAAATGTCACATTGGTAAATTGGGTTTCTGGCACAAACATGAGTAAGCATGTGAGCCAAAATGGCTAGTAACATCAGATTAGTATCCCAAATGTGTTTTGATTCAACATTACTATTTCATTCATGTTAAAAGGGACAGTTTCGCATGATGTCTTACTTCTTCACAAATGTCCATGTAAGCCAGTCTGTGTTTTAGAAAATAATTGTGATAGGCATACAAATCTTGAAAACACGCTGGCAGGAATGTGCACTCATTGGTTCCAGAGTACCACAGATGATAAATCAATGATGGAGAAAAATGGGATACTTAAAGGAACTATTCCAGATGGAATGTTCTGTCACTTTTGTGTTGGAGTATCTCATCTGGATAACTCAAAATCAGGCCCAAATCATGACTCATTAAGAAAATGTAGAAATGCATCAAAATGTAATCAGTTTCATCTTGTGAAATGTTTGTGAATTGTTGATGTAAACAATATGTTTGAATCAGCTTATGTAATATTTACTGTGATGTAGTACCAATTTTTGCCTAAAGTGAAAGCCGTCATATTTTGTATAATCATTTCACCATGATAAAACAAACTTGCATGAAATTATTATAAAAAAGAGCAAATGTTTGCAAGCCTGAAAGCAGGTAAAATCTGACCATTTGGAAAATTCATAGAGGAAAACTTCATGATCAGTTCTATTAACATAGTTAAAATAAAACTATTGTATATGACTTTACAGCATCTTAAGGAGCAGGTGCAAAAGGGACCTTGGCTACATAGGCAGCTGGCCACTATGGTTTTGGTACTGAGACCACAGACACCAAGGGATGCAGTGGCACAGAAGGTGAGGGGACTGCAATGGAGGCCACCACCTTTGCAACATCATCCTTTGAAGGCCTCCTCAAGTATGCAGTCCCTAGTGGTGGCAGACCCTACATCAGTTGATCCACCTGCATCCTTTCCCACCACCTAGATATCCATCTTCACCTTCCCTCTTGCTCCCCCTACATGGCTAATCCCATCCCCCTAAATGGGCTGGGGTCACCTTCTCTGCAGGCACCTTCCCCTGCCCCTGTCCTGCGCTGAATGATGAGGTTATTGACCTCCTATGCAGCATCTCTGTATGCCAGACCTCATTACTGAATGCCATCCAGCTCCTTAGTTGCCATACAAAACAAATGGTAGCATACCTGAAAGGCATTCATAGTGCTATGTCTGAACTGCAGAGATCATTTACAAGCCTATTCTCCTCACTGACTGCAGCCTCCTAAGCAGCCCAACCTTCTGTCCCAACTCAGGGCTTCTTCCCCATCCCAATTCACGGTTGCCAGCCCTGTCCAAGAACACACACTCCTTTGCACACACCCACTTCAACAGACACAAGCAGCACATATACATAAACACATAAAGAAACATAAGCACACACCCATACAAAATACAGACACCACGCCCACCATACCCACAACTACCCCACCCACAACTACCAAGCCCACCGCCGCACCCACAGTCTCCACCACCACCAGCACACCCACAAGCACCTCCACCACCACCACACTCACAACTACCACCACGTCCACAAGCACAACACAATCACCATATGGACAAGAACCATCAGGTTTCACAAGCACAATAACCACACCAACCACATCAACAGTAAACGCATCCAAACACAAACCTATGTGCAAAACAACACCCACTAAACACAAACATACACACACATGCAAGCAACATACACCTGCCAAGAAACACACACCCAAACATACAAATCATACACCAGACACACATGCAACTGCACAATGGGGCACACACACATATCACCCAATCCAGCTCCGTCTACTTTCAAAACCAAGTCCTAGCCCACCTTCTACCCTTTATCCTGATTTTATTTCTGCTCTGACCTTGACCCCTCCAAATCCAAAACCCACCCAACCCCTCCCTCCCAAACCCAAACCCACCACTCCCAAATCCTCCCAATAGATTCCCCTTCCTGAGGAGGATCCCCTCGGCAGTTTCCTAGGAGGCAAGTTTGGTTCTACAACACAACAGTGCAGCTCATGAACTTTTTTAATCTGCATGTTTATTATATAAAAGTTCCATCATGAGACAAGTATCTCATTTGGTGAATAAATCAATATTTTCATTTCACCAAGTTTGTCCTGATATTAATTTTCATTTGCAATAGTTTGATTCCTAGAATTGCTTATGACTAAAACGTGAAATACATATTAATATTTTCCACTTTGGCAGGAAATACAGCAGATACGCTGGCTAAGATTGTATGTGATGGTCATTTGAATTTAGGTGCACTGATTCATCATGATAATGGACACTTGAGCAAAAAATAGATTATTTTTAATTTTAAATGTTAATAAAGGTGTGTTTATATCAACTTGATAAGTGATCAAAATAAACACATATGCATTACACTGTTGCAGGGATTCTGCTAATGCACAGAACTATGCGCAGGAAACCAGGACCTCAGTGAATTGTGGTGTACCAAAAACTCAAATCAGATCCCGGGAACCCATATCCGACCAGCATCAGTGCCCCATTCATTATCCGTATCATCACGGAGGTCCCAATGTATAGACAACCCAGAACAAGCGACTTAGAGTACTCTCAGGAATGGTGGGAATCAGAAATACCTGTTCGTAATTAATCTCATATCAGTCCACAACAAGAGTAATCAGAGACACGGTAAAAATTAAAAGGTTTATTTTATAAACTACGTGTCCTAAGATGCAGTACTTTGGTTAACATAAGCAGACAAATGATTAAAATCAAAACCATCAGCATTGTTACAATACTATAGAAAATGAAAGGAGAAATCATAGTATAAATGATAGTGGAATACAGCCACCTTCCTTTCGCTAGTAAACTAGTATTATTAGACTAGTAGAAGGTCTCTAGGCTTGAATGGGGTACCCATACCGTAAAGATCAGCTTAGTGGAATCACATCACAGGATCAGGTGTACTTTGCTCCTGGGAAAGCTCTTCTTCAGAATGTGTGTAAAGCATGATGTCTGCAATATTAAAAGCACTCGACTTTCAGGTATTTGCAGCTGCATGCGTGTTATGGCTAAATAGTGGGCTGATCAAGCTGAACTCAAAAACATGCATTGTCTGGCGACCCGGACTATTTCTTTACACAATATTCAGACCAAGGTCACAGAGCACGTCTAGGGATGTGAGCAACAGACAGTTCTCATGTGAAGAAAAAGGCGAGCAAGCAGTTTTCAAATAATAACATGTATCTGCAGTGTCGTGTGCAAAGGCAGCAAAAGGTGCAAGATGGTTTTCTAACATCTAACGCGCTTATGTCAACATAGCAATGTATGTATCTAAATCACAGCCCTCACTACAACACCTTAAAAAATGATGTGACAATTGGAATTTGATAAAATATAGGAATTGCACTAGACAAGGGATAATACAACATGTATTAATATGTTAACTGATTGAAGTTTGTGACTGACATTGATTTCACTGTTATGTACAGAGCATTTACCTTGTCTAGTGCAATTTCTATATGTTCCATTTCAGTTATACCAATGATGTGTAATGCACATGTTTTGAGTTTGACAATTTACATAATTTATTTAAACACATTTGTATGGTCACTTTCAGATTTTTGGATTGATATGCATTGCACATTGGTATGCTATTGCTTGTAAGAGGGGTTTTGAAATGCACAAGTCCAGTGCAAATGTTAGCAGAGAAGTCACAGGTAACAGAGGAGCTTAACATCGATACCGGCCACGACCGGGATGATTTGCTTCATGGCCGAGGAGCAGAGGCAAGATATGGAAGATCAGCTCCATGGTGGAAAAGGAAGAGTTAAAGTGAGAAAAGATGTGTTTCTGCCCTATATCTCATCCAATCCACAAACTCAGGTATTGAAGCTTCCCCACCACAGTCATTTTGGCGAGAAGCCACATCATGAATTGGCCCAGCAGAAAAGGTGGCTGTCCTAACTCCCATAGCTGCTTTTGCCCACGACACCATCGATGTGGCTGAACATTCCTGACATAGCCGGTGCTACTTCAACGTTTTTTTGTCCATGGGCCTGCCAGCATCTAAATAGAGCAGGCAGACTGCCTAGTAGGTGGACGGGGGAATCTGACGGAAAAGCAACAGCAGAACCATTACCACCGAGCTCTAAATCAGGTCCTTAGTCTCTGAAATGGAGGTGAAAAATCATCAGCGGGACAACACAGCAGGATGTGGCCAAAGAGAGCTTCATGACATCAGAAAGTAACTGAATGAGGTCCCGGTGAAGACTTTGACTTTTGGAAAACCCAGCGTGGGAAAGTTTAGAATTTCATGCCCAAGTATGGTCCATCGCCAGCCAGATATGTTTGGTGCCTTCGCCTCGTGAAGATTTCTACGTTCTGATTTGGTTATTTTTTTGTAGCTCGGGTTCTTCCAGCGGGGCAAGGCTGCAAGTGATAGCTCAACAGGGCTCCACAAGTTTGGATACCTTCTCCACAAGATCTCCCTGAATTGGATTTGCAACTGATGAAGAAACACTCTGAGTGGGAGCAAACGGAATCTTCATCCCAGCAGCAAATCACCTTCATCGGATGACATTGTTAGGTTGGTTCTGGTTTTCTAGATGTCACTGACGCCAAAAAGCTTCTAAGTCCCAGATTTCAGGAGAACTTAGAAGGGGTATACTTTCACTCAGACAAGTGTCCCAGGACATTGGTGTTGACACTTGGGGGCCCAGACTCACACCAGCAGAAGCCACCAGCTGAGTCCAGTGCAGGTCCAGTTTTAAATGGTAAGCTGGGCAGTTGCAGGAAGGGCCTCTTGTAGCTTGCTGTAGCTTGAACAGGAGGTCAGCCTTATGACTGTTGGGACTTGAATCACAAAGGTAAACTTACACATTTGTGTAAGTTTACAGTTTTTCAGTGTTCACAATAATTCATTTAAATACTAAGCTTAAGAGTGAGCAAACTCTACAGGCAGGGTGGAGAAATCAGCACATAAAATGATAAGCCTCTCCTTGTCCTGAATACTGAAAAAGTGTAAATTTATACAAACATGAAAGTTTAACTTTGTGAATCAGGCCATAGATTCGTCTTTGTACTAGCTGTAAATGGCAGAGCAGGTTCCATCCTCTACGCCCTTTCAGTTCTATTTCCTCTTCTTTTCTTCTGTTTGTCCAGTACTGTTCTGAGGAGGCTTCTGTGGGTGCCACCTTTATACTTGGCACCAGCTTGTAGTCAGGGGTGAGGCTTGGCTTCTCCCTAACCAATGGTGTAAAATTTCCTAGCGGTTACCCTTATTATTTTTGCAGACGTTTAAGTGCTCCCTACTGAAAACAATCCCCAGTCCCAAACCAAGATTTCAGAATCTTTCATCCCTTGTGCAGAGCTTGTGCCCCCCCCCACCCCCAGAGATTTGGAAATGCAAATCTCTCCTCTGTGCCTACTCCAAACAAGTTCTGGGGGCTACTCTTCGATTACTAGGATTTGGTGTTTGTCTGACTGGGGGATCAAAATGAGTGCATGCTCAGGCGCCAGCTTACATTTTTGTCTGTAACAGGATTGGCCCTTTGAACTTAATCAAGGTCCTGGCCACAGCTCATTGGCCATACATACTGCAGATACCCAAGGCCTTTGTACTGCTTTAGAAACAGTTTTCACATCTCATCAAGGGGGCTACTTAGTTGTCGGGTGACAGTTGGAAGTGGGACGCAAGAGGCGTTAGGCAGGGAAAAGGTAACTTTCAATAAATATTACAAAGCATCTAAGAATGAAGGGCCAGATGGATGATGAGAATTAGCATGCGCAAACGGGTTTGCGACCAGTTTGCGCATGCTCATTCTGACAGTCCATGTACAAACACTATTTTGCGAGTCACAAATAATTTGAGACTCCCAAAATAGTGTTTTGCGACTCGTTATTAGGAAGGGGCGTTCCCTTACTAATAGGGAGTCACAAGTCATGTACAAATTAATGCAACTGCAATTGCGGTCAAAAAACACTCACAAATGACCACCCTCTTCAAGAGGGTGGTAAAGCAGTCGCAAATGAAAAGTGGCTCCCGGGGAACCCTTCTCCTTTTTGACTGACTCTGAAATATATTTTAAGGGCAGGCAGTCGCCCAAGGGACCACTACCTGTCCATAAGAAATTAAACAAAAAAATTATATATTTTTTTAATTTTTTCCGTTTTCCTTTAACAAGCTGCATTTAAAAAAAGAAAATGCTTTATTGACAAGCAGTCCCAGACATGAAGGTCTGCTGAGCTCAGCAGGCCACCATCCCTGGGAGGGCCAGCAATTCCCAATGGGGTCTCAAATTGCGAGTGGCTCATTAATATTCATGAGCCTCGCATTTTGCGACCCCATTGGGAATCGCAATCACTGTCTCTGACATTGTAGTACATTGTAAGTTTTGCTTCGCACTTTGCGACAACCGAGCGCAAATTGCGAGGTGCAATTTACAAGGGTCAGACATCCGGCCCCTAATGTGTAGATGTTTCCTAGTCAAGAATAACATTTTAAAATGTAATACTGCATCTAATTGCTTTCCTATGGAACAACCAGCCTTGCTATAGTGAATATAGGCTTTGGGACGTTTTCAATGTAAGAACATGTTTAAAATTTAAAATCTACTACTTTTCACTTTTAAAGTCCATGAACTCAGCCTTATGAGCAAAAGGGCCTAGTTAGGGATGGTCATTACTATCTAAAAGGTTTAGACCTGCAAAAAACGGTTGAATTTGCCAGTTCAAATTGCAGTTTAAAAGCCGTTTTAGTCAGGTTGCAGTGGTAGTCCTGAAGCAATGTTTTACAGTGTCACTTTAGTGGATGGCTCAATCTATGCGGCGGTCCACTAGTGACATTTAACTTACAGGCCCTGAGTACACTTTGTACCATACACTTAAGCCCTATAGGTATGTTACATTTGGCAGTTGGTAAAGCATTAGTATACCAATTTCCTCATGTTGAAAAGAAGAGAACAGGTACTTTACCACTGCATAACAGAGTTAAAGTGTACAGAGTTCTACAGCTAACAACTGTCAAGGCAAAAGTCTGGGGGTATTCCACGCCAAACATAGTAATTTCCTATCATAATCACTGACTACTAGGATTAGCAACTATAAGCTAAGGTGGATCATCATTAAACGACTAGATGTGAAAAAGGCTCAAATAAACCAAAGTGAGTATTATCCTATAGCATTGCAATATCAGTCAATATTATATTGACTTGGGTGATGATTTATATGTGGGTATTATATTATTCCATTCATATTATGAGGAAAGACGTTATCATGAAACTATGTTAAAGAAACTTTGATAAGGAACTACAGTTCCCATTTCATCTAATGTGGTCTTCAGTATGGAGTCTGGGAAGAGACTTAGGGGTTCCTTTTGATGTTGTTCGGACCACAACCAACGGCTCATTGGTTGCGGTCCGACTGCCATCTGCTACTACGGACTGCCGACCGCATTACAATGCATGTGGTCAGAGGCAGCAGGTTGAGTGACAGTCCAATGGACTGTCGCAGGGTCAGTAATCCCTACAACAGTGGAGGTGCTTGCTCAGGCACCAACGTGCAGATTACAATGGTTCAGTGACTAAATATCGAGGGACAAAATATCGACTATACAAAAAATCGACACTAAAATATCGAGGGACAGAATATCGACTCCCTATCTACAAACAGGTAAGTACTAAAATATCGATTCCAAAATATAGACTGTCAAAATATAGTTAGCCAAAATATCGAATTTTTTAAATGTATTGAAAATAATATAAAATTAATTAAATATTAAAAACAATTAAATAAAACATACATAATATAATATAAAATAGCTTAAAATGTAAACATAATATAAGTAATTTAAAAAAGTCGAGATTTTGTTGGATACTGAGAGCGTAAAAATTACTATTCCCACTCCAGTGAGTGCAACAGTAGGGAAAGCGTTGGATAGCGTAGGGGTAAAAATTACTATTCCCACTCCAGTGAGTGCAACAGTAGGGAAAGCG
Organism: Triturus cristatus; assembly: GCF_964204655.1. Classification (NCBI taxonomy): domain Eukaryota; kingdom Metazoa; phylum Chordata; class Amphibia; order Caudata; family Salamandridae; genus Triturus; species Triturus cristatus. Next base: position 834,597,756 of record NC_140588.1, on the reverse strand, counting down.
TTGGATAGCGTAGGGGTAAAAATTACTATTCCCACTCCAGTGAGTGCAACAGTAGGGAAAGCGTTGGATAGCGTAGGGGTAAAAATTACTATTCCCACTCCAGTGAGTGCAACAGTAGGGAAAGCGTTGGATAGCGTAGGGGTAAAAATTACTATTCCCACTCCAGTGAGTGCAACAGTAGGGAAAATGTTGGATAGCGTAGGGGTAAAAATTACTATTCCCACTCTAGAGAGTGCAACAGTAGGGAAAGTGTTGGATAGCGTAGAGGTAAAAATTACTATTCCCACTCCAGTGAGTGCAACAGTAGGGAAAGCGTTGGATAGCGTAGGGGTAAAAATTACTATTCCAACTCCAAACAGTGCAACAGTAGGGAAAGCGTTGGATAGCGTAGAGGTAAAAATTACTATTCCCACTCCAGAGAGTGCAAAAGTAGGGAAAGTAATGATTTAAATTAAATATAAGATGACATTAATTATCAATACTGATAAAAAGTTAATTAAAAATAATTACCAATTAATAACAATTAATTACCATTTAAAAATATTAATTATCAATTGATAAAAATGTAATACCAATTAATAATAATTAATTACCAATTACAAATTAATTATCAATTATCAATACACATAAATACAAAAATTATTATTTAATTTATTACAATTAATTTACTTCCCACCCAATTCCCCTACAAACCCACAACCCACTCCCAATAATAAAAAATACAATTAACATAATTATCAATTAATCAATTAATATAAATTAATTACCAATTAATAAAAATAAATTATGAATTAATAATCAATTATCAATTAATTAATTATCAAAACATATAAATATAATTAACATTTAATTAACCATAATTAAATTACTTCCCACCCTATTCCCCTATAAACCCACAACCCACTACGGAATTAAATTACGCAATAATTAAATTACATAACATTCATTTGTTTAAATAAATAAACATACATTACAACAATAATACATCATTTTAACACATATACTACCATACATAACACAAAAAAAAAAATCGATATTATGGTAATCTATATTTTAAAATTAGATATTATGGTATTCAATATTTTTAAGGTCTATATTTTGGTAATCGATATTTTGTACCCCAATTTCGATATTCTGACCTATCTATATTTTGTAGAGTCGATATTCTGTCCACTCTATATTTTAACTTCGATATTCTGCACAGTCAATATTTTGGAATCGATATATTGGGTGTTTACCGATTACAATGTCCCTTTCGGCCTACCCTTTCATGGCGGTTGGCATGTCATGAAATGGCAAGCAGAAAGTGACTTTGGGGGTCCCCTTCCACCCTGGCCTTCCACTATGGGGCATGAGGGGCAGTTATGGTGCTCCCTAAACATCAGTGCACAATGTAGCAGACACCGCATGATGCCTGCCACGCCGTGAAGGGATGTTTAAAAGTGTACATTTTCTAATGTGGTTTGTGCTTCAGCCTGCAGCACAAGCTGCAATGTAAAAATACACTTTGTGACTGCTGTGAAGGCTGTTTCATTGTAATAAGAACAGCGGGCCTGTCGACTCCTTGTCGGGCGTTCCCACTTCCGCTAGGGTGCTGGTCGGCTGCTCGACCGAACAGCATCATAATGATGCCCTTAATATTGAGATCCACATTTATCTGGATTCCAACTGCTGCAAATTATTCTGATTCCACCAGACATGGGTTGCCACAGGTGCTTGAGGCATCACATCCATTTCTAGACCTGGGCATCATTGTTAGCCCCTTTCACCCCTTGCTCAAAGCATTGCCACTGAGGATGTGATCAGCCCTATTGTGACAGTGCCATGTTACCCAAGACTGCAGCTGTCACATGTGTGCTGCCCAGTTGTGACCTTCACCAGCTCAGCCCATTCAGTTCCCATGCTGGTTCCCTGTGACTAAATGGATGCACCCCAAAAGCTATGACTGTATTTACACTGCAGCTGGATTTGAGAATCTCAGTATTAGGGGATCTGTCTTAGAATTTGAGGATTTCAGAATAAGAGGAGGTTTTCTGGGTCAACTCATGTGATTTAGAAAAATCCACTGACCTCTCAAGTCCTTGCTCATCGGGTTCCCTCTATATCTGTTGGTGTCAGGACAAGAATCATAATAGCATTCTTTCAAGAATATCTCCTTAATAAAAATATATTGACGTTATACAGGGATAAGTGATGAATCACCACTAAAATAGGCTATACATTCTCAGTTTATGATAATCTAGCCTGGAAAAGCACAAGACGAATGTATATAAAAATGTAAACCTTAAATGTGTGTCTCTGTCTGTTAAGTGGGTCTAAAGACTTTTTTTCGGCTGTGAGTTTGGGTCATGGATGGCCACAGGTCAAAACATTAGGTTTGATATCAAGGTGGACTGACCACTGGTATCAGGCTTAGATTTCACTTCTCTAACCTAACAATTGAAGGGATTCCTGAGGGTGCATCCCCAGGCTTAGTAAACTGTTACAGGAGGGTCTCAGGATAAATTCTCAGGGGGAGCAGCGTTTACATCGTATGCGGTGCAATGCATGCGATTACAACGCAGTCGTTACAACGATTGCCTTTTTTTGGCACAAGCCAGAACTTTTCTTTTTATTGTGATAGCTACATTGCCTCTTGAAGTATTCTATGATACACCACGTTCAAGTGGTCACTGGATCGATATAGGGGTACCAATTGCAAAGTGGAACTTTATTATATATCTGTTCTTTGTGTTGACCTAAAAAAGATTCCCCTTTGTACTCCATTCAGATTCAAGAGAAATCTATAACTGTTCACAGTAGGTTTATGGTTTCTAAAGATTTTAACTGTATTAACTGCACTTTTTAGATATCACAAATATCTGGTGGAATGCATCTATGTCACAAGTCTGACATGCAATTTCAACTCTCGCTAATTCACTAGATATTCTGAACCCCTAAGATAGGGTTCGTAAATGGATTCCTCATCAAGCATCAGTATTTTAGGGTTGACTTATTTTTATTAAACTGCACCTTATTAGAAATCTAAATCTCCATTCATGCTCTGGTGTCTCTAGAGCTAGAATTAACAGACGATAACCAGGACAGGCTCACAATGGACATTTCATCATTGTCTTCTGCAGGATGATGTATATGTTAATAGGATAAAGATCCTTATGAAAACAATACCATTGGAAATTAATATGCATAAAATATATGGCTCAACAGCTGAAAATCACAAACAAAGAGGCGGTAAAACTGGGAAGCAGACTAGTAGACCTGGAAAGATACCATGCCATAGTAATCCAAACCAAAAATCAGTAACACTATGCACTTTATGTAAACTTGCCAGTATCTGATCTCAAATCAGTTTGCTGTATACAACAAACCTAATCATTAAATCCATTCATCTAGACATAACGTTTATGAGGAATAGTAAAACATCAGGACTCTTTCAGGCTATATAAGCTCAAGATTAATCAGCTCATCATGCTATACTGGAGATTGTCAATCTGGAAAGGAAACAGTGCCTTACTTCATGAAGTATTAGTGCTGCTTCCTTTCAATTCCATACAGAACTATTTATTACAATCATACTGAACTGGATCAATGTTTAGATCAGAAAGCTCAGACTTCTCTTAATCGTGGCCAACAAGAGACATGTATTGCTACATTAAAATTAGATAAATTCCAAGAGGCTACTAATACAGTTCTGTTAGACAATGAGAATGAAATTGATACCCTACCTAGTGTTTATCCAAATTAGTAAATAATTACATTTACCCTTCTTTCTTCAGCTAGTCATTGCTATATTTAATGTAGCATCTGCTCCTACCACTAGGAATTCTGCTTGATACAGAGTTATTCCTAAATAGCATGAGTCTCCCCTACAACTAAACTCCTATAGCCATACTTCTTTATTATCAACTGATTACAAAATGTAAGCATGCCTTCTGTCATTGAGAATACATACAATTATTTTACAATTAGTGACACTTTACCATCAAGGGTTCCTCACAAGTTGAGATAGAACTGGGCATGCTAATCTAGCTGTAACCCTAAAGGACAGGGCAGTAAGCCAGAAAACACTCTATCTACTTCACATCTCTTGATGATGAAAAGGTGTTCAAGCAAGTTGAGAGATCAGTTTTATGGGCAGTCCTGCCCTGGCTTATACTCTCAAAGGTTTGTCAAATTGATATAGTATACATCCCATGATTTTCAAGCTTTAATATCCATTAACGGCCACTGCCTGGCCCTATATAGCATCTCCTGGGGGACTTGGCAGAGATATTCTGAGTACTTGTTTCTATATACATTTATGCTCCAAATGAGCTGGTGGGTCTTTTCTGTAGTATTTTGTACCACCACAGAAATTAAAGTGCTGCCCTACACTGATGATGTACTAATTGTTACTTCCAATTCTATTGTAGCTATCCGTGCGATTGGTGTTAGAGGCTATTGCCTCCTCCTTTGGCAAGGATTGTGCTATAAACATTGACAAAACACAGAAACTTCCAATTGGTAGAAATGGAGTTATAAATGTTCAAAGTGTAAGGTAACAACTAGTGGCTAAACAATCAAACTGCCAACCACAGACATCTAGTTGAGTGAGACCGGGTCAAGGTAATCAAAATATGGAAGACCACAATGGAGCTTCAATAGATCCTTCTAGCCTTATGATAGTCTTCACCCAAACGTCTTGCCTACTAACCTCCATTTTTGTTGCTGACATTTGTTTTGTTGGCCTTAGGACTCTATGCACTTTACTACTGCTGACCAGTGCTAAAGTGCTTGTGCTCTCTATCCTGAGCATGGTTTAATTGGCTTACACCTGATTGGTATAGTTAATTTACTTATAAGGCCCTTGAAGAGTGGTATACCATGTAGGCCATGGACTGCAAATTGCATACACTAGTGGGCATGCAGCACTTATTGTGCACCCACTTAAGTAGCACATTCAAATATGTTCCAGGCTTGCCATTGCAGTCTCAATGCAGTTTTAAACTACCAATTTGACCTAGCAATAAAACCCCTTGCAAAGCCTTATACTCCCCTTTTATTGCAAATAAATCCCCTCCACCAAGGTAGGCCCTATGTTGCCGATGGGGCAGGGTGCATTCTAGTTAGAAGACTGGAAATGAACTTTTAAGTTTCACATGTCCTGGTAGTGAAAAACTCCTACATTTACTTTTCATTACTGTGAGACCCACCTGCCCCATCATGCCACTCACCTGGCTCTTGTCTGCAGAGATGATGCCGGACCTCCTACCTCTCCTAGGTTGATGTATGATCAGGGAATTTTAACCATAAATCAACTCCCACCCCAGAAGGGGAAGGGGGTTTTTGAAACAAAGTAACAAACAGATAGACTTGCATACTTTCGAGCTCAGCCACTGTCTTCTTGGAATCGTAAATGCATCTCTTTACAGCCCTGGAGAGTTTTGTTGTGATATGTGCATAATTTAGTGCATGGTGAGCTGTATTGCAAATTAGGGGTGGGCGGAATTTGCGAAATCCACTTTCGCAAATTATCACGAAAATGTTAAAAATGATCGCAAACACGCGGAAATATCGCGAAGATGCGGAAGTTTTTTTCCCACATGTTCGCGAGATTTTCTGCATGGTTGCGGCTCGCCAACTTACCCATGTGGTTGCTCGCGGGCGCGGCCATCTTGTTTTCAGTTGTCTCGCAGTGCATGATCACGAGAAGAAAGACGGGATCGCGCGACGCATGACGTCACTGCGGGCGCGAACTGTCGCGAGACAGCGCAAATGGCTAAAAACAATACAACATCTCATGGAGAACGCGACCGGATAAAGAAAACTTGTCGGCGAACGCATGGATTCAGGTAAGGCGATAGCGCGCGAGAATGTATTATTTTACAGCGCGAGCAAGAAACAAATTATCGCCAAGCTGCGGAATGCGGAAATTTTGACATTTTCGCGCTCTCCGCGGAACGCGAAAATGTCAAATTATCGCAATTTCCGTGAACGGAACGAAATTTTCGCCCAGGCCTACTGCAAATACACTTTTGACATGTGTACCAAGAGTCACTTACACAATAATGAATCTATTGCTGCATAGACTTCCAGTAATCAACTGTGACCACTGGAGTTGCTGCACTCCCGACAGAAACTAGATTGTGTTTTCACTTCGCACACTAATGCTCACCTTGTTTGTTCAACACTGAGCACAAGGTGCACAAGAGTGTGCTTTTGGATTCACAGACTACAGCACAACAAATGATACCACATAAGACTGTCCCTGGACGCCAATATTAAGGCCTTGGTAAACACGTTAAATAATACCCACAATGCCTCAATCTTCAAGAGTTGTCCTATTTTCTGATTTTCAGAATGGCAAAAACAAGTCTTTGGTTGATATGCTTTCTGATAGTGCACTAACCTTCAGGATGATACTTAACCATTCTTTCTCCTTTTAGGTGTGGTGTGGCAGGGATGGTGTTTGCTGCATTGTTGGCTTTGCAGGGGAGAAGATGTCCACAGCGTCGAGCATTCGAATAAGAGCCATGGACAGTTGCATGGATGGATTTTGCTGTGTCACTGGATTTACAGGGGAGAGGATATCTGCAGCTTCAGGGGTTCTCAGGAGACCAACAATGCAGAAGAAGCTCGGCCAAGTCATGGAGATGTTCAGGTGAGCAGGATCACTGAAGTGCATTCATCCTCTTCAACCAGTGGGTAAGCCAAGCAATGCCATGTGGTTTGAGTGAGGTTTAAATACTTTCACAAATCCTAATGAGTTAGCCCAAATAACCTGATAGTAGTGAGATTATGAGTCAACCCAAATAATCCTATAGTCATATGCATATGAGTCAGCCCAAATATCTCTATAGCCATGTGCCTATGAGTCAGCCCAAATATCACCAAAGTCATGATGAGTCAGCCTGAATAACCTGGGGGATGTTACTGTGTGTACTTTGGTGTTTCATGACTTGGTGGCCTAGGGCTTCTGATGAAAATAACCATGCCAAAAATGTTGTCAAGCCTCTTGGGCAATGAGTCCCATGAACAGCCAGGGAGGAATTGAGATGTGTACTCGATCCTGAAAGCACCCCACACACAAGGTATAGGAGGAGTGAGAACACAAGAAGGTCAGTGTCATGACACTCCCATAGGATAACACTGTGTTGTCTTATTACATTTAATAAATGCTATCTTTTGATTGGCAACAGGAAACAATTTCATGTTTGATATCTATGAAATTGTAATCAAACATTTTCTTCAAGGATAAAGTCAGATGTTTAATTACAATTTGAAAACTCCACTTTTAGAAAGTTGGCATTTTCCTGCCCCTAGCAATTTGGCGCATGTGGCCTCTCCTGTATCACATGACAGGGTGTAACTGACAGACTTTGTGAATTACTCCCAGACAGTCACACAATGGGGGATTAGGTGTGCCTGAATAGGCCTTCTGCTGAAAGGATGGGGGTCGAAGCTGAGCATAGACCCACTTATAACTGAATTGGCTGAGCTGTGCCCTCGGAAAAAACACAGCTAATGACCTCCACATTGTCACTGCAAGCACCTTGGAGCCAGAGCAGGTGAGTCAGGAAATTCCATGCACTTCAAAGTAGAAACCTCTTGAAGCTTCCTCCAACTTCAAAGACAGAACTTGTTATAAAATTGGGGACCTCAGACCCACTCTTCTGTTCACTTTCTGGACTTGTGAAAGAACTCTCAGAGGGATGCCTGCTGCTGGGACCTGCTTTGCACTCTGCAAGACTGCTGGTACCTGGAATGACTACTTTGCTGCTTGGAGCCTGACTCAAATCCTCTGAGGCTAGCCCTGCTATTTGAACCCAGACATCGCTGGTCATGATGAGATCGCAGCTGCTCCCGCTGCAGTCTTCTTGGGACTACCCTATGGGTGGCTTATATGTAATAAAAGGGAAGGTTAAGGCTTTGCAATTTTTTTTTTGCCAAGTCAAATTGCAAGTTTAAAACTGCATTCAGACTGCAAAGGCAGACCTGGGACATGTTGTAAGGGGCTACTGAAGTGGGTGGTACAAAGGGTCCTGCAGACCTACCAGTAGCATTTAATTTACAGGATCTGTGAATATGGTATACCATTTTACTAGGGACTTATAGGTAAAGTAAATATACCATTCAAGTGTAAACCAATGTTATCATGTTTTAGGAAGTGAGCAGAAGCACACTAGCACTCGTTAGTTCAGAAAGACAGAACACAGACATAAAAATAGGAGGTGAATTCAAAATGTTTGGTGAAAGACCTTCCTAAGGCTGCCAGGTTGAACAGACATCCTAAATAAGTAGAATTTAAGGTAATCATTGCATCCATCTTGTGAGGTTAGCAAATACCTAAAATTTGAACACTGCATGGATATCAACCACAATGAAATAATCCTTTACTGTCCGAGGCACATACATATTCTATACAGTCCAATGCTAACCTAAAATTCTTGTACCAAATAAATAGTCAAGGCTCAATTGCAATATTAGTGTTGAATTTAGTATCCTATAAGATGAGTTCAACAAGCTTTTGCAGATACAAGCAAGTCTCTGTTCAACTAAGATGAACTGAGAATAGGATTCATTGCAAATAAAGAGGTTTTATACTAATGCATTCTGCCAATAATTCAATTAGATCTTTTTATCAATAGTATACAGAAGCACTGGATTGATCAGAAGCCAAACTGAGCTATTAAAGGTCGAACTAGTTGGGTATTCCTATACTATTAGAGGTGTTCATTCGACCTTTCAAAATAGTTTATACTTCCACATTTACAATAAATTTAGGCTACGGTAAAATCACAATTTCTTTTGATCATATAGACTTTAGAAAGATCAGCAAGTTGAGGCCACACTCACCAATACTGTGCCTAGTTGTCATGCACAATAAATGGACACTATTATCTACTGGCGGTCGCCAGTAGATAGTTATAGTTAGGACCGTGTTTCCATAGGAAATCCGAAAATTCTATTTTGAATAACTTTGGCGCCGGTTGACGGATCCTCGCGAAATTTTCAAAATTAATGGGGCGCTCCGCTCAGCTCCTACCCTAAAAGTCTCGGGGGGATTCGTCAAGCGGGGGCTGAGAAAAAAGGGGGGTCTCAAAACGCGTTTTCCCCATGCATTTTCCCAAAGGACCTTTAGTCGAAGGTACAGCCGGAACGAATTACTTGAAATTTGGCAAAGAGGTAGTCTTCAGGTCAGGCATGTGCCTTTTGCATATATGGTGTCAATCTGTTCAGTAGTTCCTGAGAAAATTGCAGTTATAAGCACATAAATATCTATAGCCGCGCACCATGTACCGTGCGCGCACCATGCGCGTACCGTGCGCACGGTGCGCGCACGGTACGTGCATGGTGCCGTGCGCGAGCGCAGTTCTGATTGGTAGATTCATGTCAGTCAACATTCAAATCGGTCGAAATCAGGAAGTGTCGGCCGCCATTTTGTGTGTTGTGTGTGTGACAGGGAAAAAGAAAGTTGGAGAACGTGAAAAGGGGGCAGGGTAGAGAGTCCCTGACCCCCTAGGCCTTCTCAGGGAGACCATGAAAGACCCCTTAGGTCACAAAAAAAAAAAAATATCGCGGGTGCGCACGGTGCTCGCACGGCAGAAAAAAATCATAAAAAAAATAGAATAAAAAATCAAGTGTAAGTGTCTGGATGTTAGGTGGCTCTAAAAAGAGCCGTTGTGTTCATTGAGTGTTTTTTGGTACCTACAACTAAGTACCAATGCAGAGTCGAAAGTTCAAGAGGAAGACTCTGTTCCCTTCATCATTGAAATGTACACCGTCTCCTCTATAAATGCCTTGCATGTTGTAACGCAAGTTGTTGTGGTATATAGAACCCATACCATAGTCTCTGAGGATAGCAGAAACAGACTTATTGACGTGCTTTCTTGCTTTGTCAATCTGCGGACAAAATTGGTTGTTCCAGTTCCACTTTTGCTTTTGGCATATATTAGAATATACAAAGGTAGTTTGTGGAAAAAGTGACATCAATTGCACAAAGGTGTCCTTAACAAGCATTTCCAGACCTACCCCAGTTAAAGTGCCTAGCTCATTTCCACCACAGTGCACAATTATAAGGTCAGGCTGTGAGAGATGTTGAAAGGATTTCACCAAAGGCATTAATTGGTGCCACTTTAATCCTCTCTGACCAATCCATTTAATGTCTACATTTGGCAAAGCAAGGTCTTTCAAAAGACCTCTTTTTTCTGCATACTTTTCACTCCAGAAGACATAGCTATGACCTACAATCCACACCGTGAACATCTTTCAAGGAGATCTGGATGCACTCAGAAGGTGACTTTCAGTAGAATGGCAATTTGAAAAAAAAAAGATAGTTGTAAAATAGAGGCTTGCGTACTTTTTTTAAAAATAAAATGAACTCATTGGCTGTTTCAGACCATTCAACACTAAAAACTAGGCTGTATGTTTAAATTTCTAAAAGCATGTTTTGTATTGGTTCAGAAAAATGTGTTCCCACAGAACATTACTTTGGATTTGCTGTTAGGTTTGAAAAGTCAAGCACTCTTGCTCTTTGGATTAGAAACATTGTGTGCTGAACTTCTGACCTCTCTGCTCACACCAGTGTTCCATGACCTGTTGCTATGGTAGCAGGCAGAAGTCATGTTGGGGGTAGGGATCATTTGGAAAGGGTTGAAATTTGCAACCAATAGAAATGTGTGTTTACATTTGAAAAAATGTGGGAAGCACTGTGATTTGAAGTTAACATGTATATGTGTGAAAAAAGAGAGGGAAACATTGCCATTTACTGGTTCTGCTGAGAGGTGTACAGTACAGAGATTCTGGCTCTGATAATCTGCTGTGTGAGTGCCACATTATTTCTTTCTCAACTAACTACTTTTAAAGGTGAGTTATGAATTTGAGAGGGGATGTATGTGGTGTATTTTGATATAAATAATAGAAATGTGTTTCTTCTTTTAAAGTTGTGTTTTGCATTTTATGTTTTGGAACATATTTAACTGCCTTGAACTTGTAAGATATTATGGAGTATGTCTTCACCATAAGTTAAGGTGTACTGGTATCACCCAGGAATACTGTTTTCTGCCTAGAATCACACCATGAGTCTGTGTGCACAAAGGAATTGTTGTCAGAGATTTAATTTGTGGTGGTCTGGTTCTGTAAGACTTGCATTCGTAGAAAAGGGACAGCTTTTTTTTTAAGTGTGATGGTTAGCATTCAGCACAAATCAATATTTCAAAAATGAGAGGCAAATGCTAACACATTTGAAAACAACAGGGTAGATTTTCCTTCCACTCCTGCAATGGGTGAGGTAGTTCCTATGTGTTTCAAACTCCAATTAAAACTTGCAGTCTTCATGCAGTTGTGCAAGCGTCCATGCAGATCTCTCTTTCACCTGACAATACACAGTCTCCAGAAGTATGGTCTTAGCACACAGGCAGCTGCTTCTCCTGCACTCCCATGCTAAGTATTCAGCACTGTGTGGTATTTCAGATAGCAGTGTGTAACGCTAAAACATTCAACATCACCAAGGCTCATTTCCTTTGCTCTAGTCTAATCCCTCACCCAGGTTCCACATGCTCATGCCCTCAAGTAGCTGTTAGAACATGTGCTCTTTTCTGCCTCTCTAAGCTATAAGGAAAATGTGTCAGGCTGTTACAGTAATTATCGCTTGCAAAACCACAGTGGTAAATGTGCTTTGAAAATATCAGACAAAAATCGTTTTCTGCCTAGAATCACCCCATGAGTCTGTGTGCACACAGGAATTGTTGTCAGAGATTTAATTTGTGTTGGTCTGGTTCTGTAAGACTTGCATTCGTAGGAAAGGGGCAGCTTGTTTTCTTGAGCTGTGATGGCTAGCATTCAGCACAAATCAATATCTCACAAATGAGAGGCAAATGCTAACACATTTGAAAACAAGAGGGTAGATTTTCCTTCCACTCGTGCATTGGGTGAGGTAGATCCTACATGTTCAAAACTCCAATTAACCCTTACCCCACATGTACTCTTACACACATCTGTGCAGTCTTCATGCAGTTCTTAAAGCGTCCATGCAGATCTCTCTTGCACCTGACAATACACAGTCTACAGAAACATACTTTTAGCACACAGGCAGTAGCTTCTCCTGCACTCCCATGCTAAGTATTTAGCACTGTGTGGTATTTCAGATAGTAGTGTGTAACGCTACCACATTCAACATCACCAAGGCTCATTTCCTTTGCTCTAGTCTAATTTCTCACCCAGGTTCCACATGCTCATGCTCTCAAGTAGCTGTTAGGACATGTGCTCTTTTCTGTCTCTGTAAACTATAAGGAAAGTGTGTCAGGCTGTTACAGTAATTATCACTTGCAAAACCACAGTGGTAAATGTGCTTTGAAATTGTCAATCAAAAATCGTTTTCTATTTTGTTGGGGAGGAGCCTAGCGCGCAACCAAGATGGCCGCGTAGGTGCAAGGCTCCCGAGGACCTCCGTGACCTCCTACATAAATCCTGAAAATATCCTGTCCTAGATGAGGGGACTGTGTTGGTGAGCCCGAGCTGAGGTGTCACCCGTTTTCCGCTTCCAAATTGGACCTCGGACACCGGCGGGAGCACCGATTGAGGTTTGCGGCCTTCTCCACGCCGGCCCCCCGGATTGGAGTTGCGGGGCGATCCGGAGACAAAGTGATCAACAGCGGCGGGCAGGGCTGGGCGACTCGCGTACCCCGCACTTTCACTTTCGCTTTTGCACCCTCCTTGCTGCGTAGGCGAGGTTGGGTTGCGGGGCGGTGTGCGGTGGTGTGGCCTCGTTGGGGTGCCCTGCTGGCCCGCCGGCTGTGATCCGTCCTGCGGACCTGTGGTTGCCCCCCCCGGAGCCCGTGAACTGGTTTGTCGGCCTTTTCCGAGGTGATTGGCACGATTTGGGGACTGAAACCATGTCCACAAAGCAAGATGGCGACCGGGCAAAGGTGAAATCGACCCGCCGTGGCGCAGCCCATCAGTCCAACAGCATGGACCGCTACACCCTCCAGAAGGGATCTCCCGAGGTGCCGCATAGGTCCCCTGAGGGCCCGACTGATGCTCCTGCGCTGCCCGCGGATCTGACCCTGCGAGATGTCATGGGCGCTATCGCCGAGATGAAGGCCTCGGTGGACCAGCGCTTTGACACACTGGCGCAAAAGATTGACTCGGTCCACGTGGATGTTGGCCTGGTGAGGGCCGATTTATCCAAGACCAATGACCGGGTCGATTCTTTGGCCCACACCACCTCGGGCCTTACAGCGGACGTGGCGGCCCTCCAAAAGGAGGTGCGCCGGCTTGGCCAGGCGAGCGCCCTGATGGATCGTCGACTGGAGGATTCCGAGGGTCGGGCCCGGAGGAACAATGTCCGCATTGTCGGGGTGCCGGAGGGACGTGAGGAGGCGGCGGCGGACCTGTTTGTGGAGGACCTGATTCTCACCCATCTCCAGCCCCGGGGGCTGAGTAAATTCTTTGCGGTGGAACGTGCCCACAGGGTTCCCGGAGGAAGACCTAAGGCCGGAGCCCCTCCGAGGCCTCTCATTGCCCGGATTTTCAACTTTCGGGACAGAGACGCTATCCTTCAGACTTCTAGGCAACAAGGACCGGTCAGACTTGACAATATGGACGTAAACTTCTATCCTGATTTCACCCCAGCGGTCCAGAAGCAGAGACTGAGCTTTCTCGGAGTCAAACGTCGTCTACGGGACCTGAACCTCAAGTATGCGATGCTTTTTCCAGCTAAGTTGCGGGTGGAGGTGGATGGCCGCATGCACTTTTTTGATCGTCCCGAGGCGGCCGGGGACTGGTTGGACTCCTTGCCCGGGGATCGGGGCCGGGGGGGTGGGGGGGGCGCGTATGGAGGGGAGGGCTCGCCGGATCAGGACTGAGGGACTAATAGTAGGCCTCGCTCTGGACAACATTGTCGTCATTTTTGACTGTTCGTTAAGTCTCCCTCCTGTGGAGGTGGTACGGGGTCTCTTGGGGGCTCTCCCTCCTCCTCTGGTGGACTAGTTAGTTTAATCATTCATGGGGCGACAGGCACACTGCACTTTGGGGGGGCTGTTTGGGCTCATGCAGGGGTGCAGGGAGGGGGGAGTTCTGTTGGGATGGGTGGGTTGGGGTGGGGTGTTGTTCGTTTTTACCGCAAGGCAAACCCTTTATTGTATTGGTGTTTTTAAGGTGCTCTCGGGGGGACGAATGATGGCTTCTGTATGTGATGGGGGGTAGGGACCTGACTTTATTGTCCTGGAACGTTAACGGACTGGGGGATAGGATTAAGCGAGGTGTGGTCCTGCAGTATTTGAAACGACTTTCGCCAGATGTGGTCTTTCTGCAGGAGACACACCTTATTGGTAATTCCTTTTGTGCCATGAATTGGCGTGGCTATCGCTTGGTGGCCCACTCGGGCTTCACGTCGGGCTCACGGGGGGTGGGCATCATGGTGAAGAACTCGCTCCTGTTGGAAATAGACGAGGTGCGCCATGATGAGAGGGGACGCTACACTGTCTTAGTGGGGAGAATGGAGGGTAAAGTAGTTGTCTTTGTATCAGTGTACGTCCCACCGGGGTTACAGTCTACGACTTTTGCAGACCTAGGGCGCCTCCTACTTGACCTTCCGGGGGGGCTTCTGGTGGTTAGGGGGGACTTCAATGCGGTGGTTTCTGGGACCGTGGATCGTCACCCCCCTAGGGACCTCCCCCGGGCGCAGGCGTGGCTGTCCGGCTTCTTAGATACACTGGGATTGGTGGACTGCTGGCGCTTAAAACATCCCACGCAGCTGCAGTACACTTTCCACTCGGGTGCCCATGGTAGCCTCTCACGGCTTGATTATGTCCTTGTCCCTGCGGCCTATGTTGGGAGGGTAGGAGAGGTGCGCCATTTGGCGCGGGGTATTTCAGATCACTCCCCGCTCCTGTTGCACGTTGATGTCTTCCCGAGGGGGGAGGGCAGGGTAGCTCCAATCAATGCCTGGTACCTGCGCGACCCCACCATTCGCGCTGATTTGATTAAATCCTTGCAGCGGTATTTCGATGAGAATGTGGGGTCCGTCCCTTCGGCTATCTCCCTGTGGGAAGCCTTCAAAACAGTTCTTAGAGGGGAGGCCCTCTCCTTTATTTCCCATGCCCGGAGGCGCGAGCAGGAGGAGGTGACCCGGGTGGAGGCCGAAATCGCTGAATTGGAGGGTGATCTAGAGGGTGGGGTGACGGATGCTGCACTACATGTCCTACAACTTAAGCAGGCGGCCTACAGGGCCCTCGTCACGGAGGCGGCCAGGGGCCTCTATAGAGAGCAACAGGGGCGACTGTATGATGTGGGTGATAAGGCTGGTAAACTGCTTGCATGGTTGGATAAAAAGGAGAGAGCGAGTCGTGTGGTCCCGCTGATTGAGAGGATGGATGGTGTGCGTGTCACCGAGCCAGAAGACATTGTCTCTTGTTTCGCGGATTATTTCCGCGAGGTGTATTCCCCGGTTTCTCCCTGCTCGGAGGAGGATTCCCATGCCCTGCTTAGGGATATCGCGCTGCCTTCCCTTTCGGTGGAGGACAGGGTGTCGTTAGATGCCGCTCCTACCTCCGACGAAATTGCCCTCGCCATACGCTCGGTCGCATCCGGCAAGGCCATGGGCCCGAACGGCATCCCTATCGAATTGTATAAGCTGCGACCGGATGTACTGGCACCCCACCTCCGTGCGATGTTCCTGGCAGCCCACTCGCTGGGCTCCCTCCCGCCGGACCAACGTCTGGCTACAATCGTGGTGATCCACAAGGAGGGGAGACCTCGAGACCGGGTTACAACCTACCGGCCTATCTCGCTCTTGAATGCGGAGCCCAAAATCCTCGCCAAGGTGCTAGCCAACCGGCTGGTCGGCGTGGTGGGCGATCTGGTCCACCAAGACCAGTCCGGCTTTATTCCCCATCGCAACACGGCCCTTAATCTGCGGCGCTAGCACGGGGTGCTCGCGCGTGTCCCGTTTGGGCGGGAGCCGGCCATATTGGCGTACTTAGACGCCACCATGGCGTTTGACACGCTCGAGTGGCCATACATCTGGGCTATGCTGGCGAAGTTTGGATTTGGCCCGGGGTTCATCAGCTGGGTCAAATTGTTGTATTCGGGCCCATTGGCGCAGGTGGTGGTGAATGGAAGAGTATCGGTCCCGTTCGAGCTGGGACGGGGCACGCGACAGGGCTGTCCCTTGTCGCCGCTCCTGTTCGCGCTGGCCTTGGAACCCCTGGCGGAGTGGCTGCGGTGGCACCCTTCCATCCGTGGTCTCCGTTGGACCCCCGAGTATGAGGACCGCGTGTCCCTATACGCTGACGATATCCTTTTGCACCTAGCCTCCCCGCGTAAATCACTGATTGTCCTGGTTGATGTTTTGCGCTCATTCGGCCGCAACTCAGGCCTTGTCATCAACTGGGCTAAATCATGTGTGTATGTGCTTTCCGGGGAGACTCCCGTCCTCCCGCGGGGCTGTCCGATCCAGATTGCCTCACAGGGGTTTCGGTACCTGGGGGTTTACATTACTCTGGACCCGGAGGCCCGCTACGAGCGGAATTTGCTTCCCCCCCTCCAGCGCTTGAAGGAGGACGTCGCGCGCTGGCGGCGCCTGCCGCTTTCGCCGCTCGGCCGGGCGGCATTGTTTAAGATGATGTCGTTGCCACGCTTCCTGTACGCTCTCCAGAATACTATGGATTTAGTCCCGGCGCGCTACTTCCGTGAGGTGGAGAGTCTACAGCGCTGCCTGTTCTGGGACGGGAGGCCGCGTATTGCCCTGGCGAAGTTGACGCTCCCATGGTACGACGGGGGGATTGCCCTCCCGGATATTAAACGGTATTACTGGGCCTCCCAGCTAGCTGCAATTAATCATGGCCTTTACGGGCCCGCCTTATACCTGGCATTTGAAATGGACAAGATGCTCCTACCTGGTGGCGACTATAATCGAGCGCTCTACTCTGGCGCGCCCGGCCCCCGCCTGACGGGACCTACGCGTGTCATGGTACGAGTATGGCACGCGGCTAACGCAGCTATGGGGTGGAAGGATCGTTTGACCCGGGCATCACCGTTGTACGCGTCTGAGAGATTGGGCTCCCTGTGGACCTCGAAGGGCTTCGAGAAGTGGGACACGATCAGCATCAGTAAAGTGGGGGACCTCTGGACGAGGGGGGGATTTAAAACATTCGAGACGCTGCAGACGGAGTTTCAGCTGCAGGGCAGTGAATACTTTCGGTACTTGCAGGTCCGTCACGCGCTGGGCTCAGTCTTCCCAGACGTCGCCTCCATCCCGGAGTCTTCCCCCCTGGAGGATAGAGTGCTGGATGGCCACGTTCCGGACAGCACGATCTCCCTTATTTACAAAAAATTGATTAATGACCGCTCGGGCTTGCTGACTGGCCTCCGCGAGGCTTGGGTTGCCGACGGGCTGGAGTTGGACGACGAAGACTGGATTTCCGCGGTGGCCTCTCCGAAGGAGGTGGCCATACCGGCTCGCCTTCGCTTCGTCCAGCTTAAGATACTCCATCGGGTTTACATGACGGGCCCAAGGCTTCTGCGTATGGGCTATGCTGAGGATGGGTTGTGTAAGCGTGGGTGTGGTGCTTTGGCGACTTTTTTGCATATTTTGTGGGAATGCCCGAAGGTGGAGCGATTCTGGCGTGGTGTGCATGAGGTCCTGCGAGTGGTTACGCATGTCGCGCTGCTGCCTGAAGCGAGGAGATGCCTGCTGAATGTGTGGGAACCAACTGACTACTCGGTTCCGCAGACGCGATGGGTGACTCTGGGATATATGATAGCTAAGCGTGACATTGCTCAACTGTGGGGATCCCAGAGGCCCCCGGCGGTGTCGGCCTGGAAAGAACACATGGATTGGTGCATGTTCCGAGAAAAGGTGGTGTATGTGGCGAGGGGTAAGCCTGGGGCATGGGTGAAAGTATGGGGCCCCTGGAACGCCTACCGCGGGGGTATCTGCGCGCCACCACTGCTGCCTGCGGCCTCACCAGCCCCGTCCCCTTAGTTGACTCCTTTCCCTAGCCCCGAGCACGGAGTTCCCCCAGTCCTCGATCTTTTCCCCTTCCCCTCTTTAGACTCCTGTGGATGGCTGGGGTCCCCCATTCGGGGAGCACGTGCTGTTACTTTCGACTGCGGGTTGCCTTGCGGGTGTGGTTTTTGTGTTGTTTGTATAAAATGAAACCGTACTGTGGGGTCAGAGTGATATGGCCCAAGACGCTGATACCTCCTGATTTTGCTTCTCTGCAACGCCAAGTGTTTTTGTACGTATGTCATATGCTCCTGTCATTCTAGCGGCCGGCCGGAAGGTTGTAGGCCCATACTTGTATATTCTTGAGATTGCAATAAACGGTTTCACAAAAAAAAAAAAAAAATCGTTTTCTGCCTAGAATCACACCATGAGTCTGTATGCACACAGGAATTGTTGTCAGAGATTTAATTTGTGTTGGTCTGGTTCTGTAAGACTTGCATTCGTAGGAAAGGGGCAGCTTGTTTTCTTGAACTGTGATGGCTAGCATTCAGCACAAATCAATATCTCACAAATGAGAGGCAAATGCTAACATATTTGAAAACAAGAGGGTAGATTTTCCTTACACTCCTGCAAAGGGTGAGGTTGTTCCTACATGTTCAAAACTCCAATTAACCCTTACCCCACATGTACTCTTACACACATCTGTGTAGTCTTCATGCAGTTCTGCAAGCGTCCATGCAGATCTCTCTTGCACCTGACAATACACAGTCTCCAGAAACATACTTTTAGCACACAGGCAGTAGCTTCTCCTGCACTCCCATGCTAAGTATTCAGCATTGTGTGGTATTTCAGATAGTAGTGTGTAACGCTACCACATTCATCATCACCAAGGCTGATTTCCTTTGCTCTAGTCTAATCACTCACCCAGGTTCCACATGCTGATGCTCTCAAGTAGCTGTTAGGACATGTGCTCTTTTCTGTCTCTGTAAACTATAAGGAAAATGTGTCAGGCTGTTACAGTAATTATCACTTGCTCTACCACAGTAGTAAATGTGCTTTGAAATTGCCAATCAAATATCGTTTTATGCCTAGAATCACACCATGAGTCTGTGTGCACACAGGAATTGTTGTCAGAGATTTAATTTGTGTAGCTTTTAATGCGTAAGACTTGCAGTCATAGGAAAGGGACAGCTCATATGATAGGTTTTGAAAAGCTCATTAAAAATATAGTAATATATTTAAATTACATAAAGGTATTTTTTTTAAATTTTCTTTCAGGTATTGCTGAACAAGACTGAAATAAATTAAAGATGACTATAAAATCAAGAAAGAGAAAAGAACAGCAACAACATCTATATTTGAAGACAATTGGACAACAAAAATTAGTTGAAGAACCTCATGTTGGAAAAAAGAAAAAGCCTTCTGGTAAGCAGACTAAGGATTTTATAAAAAATATCCTCAAGCAAAGAAAAAATTTAAAAAATATATCCACTGGAAATAGTGTTTCAAGTAGAAAACAACAAGACAATCGACAGAATATACTAAATGCTAATCAGAAGTAAGAAAGAATGACTTAAAAAGAAAATTAGATTTTAAAAACATTCGTAGAAAAATGTTTCAGAGAAGAGTGATGCTGAATTTGCTAAAGGATGTGAAAAAATATAGGAAGAAAGCCTAATTTTATAAGAAAAAGAAACATATTGAATCAATTGTTGCAAAGGCTTTGGAATTAAAAAGAAAACTATTCATTTGAATTTTAAACAGGATCCGTACATTAGATAAATTAGTGAATGTAATGAAGTCAAAAAGCAAAAGAAAAAGAGAAGTGAAAAAAAAAGACATTTGTAAAGTGTTCTTAGGAGAATGGAAGCATAGTTCAAGTACTGAACCATTTTTTAATGAAGAGAGTTATCGTCAAAGTATTAGTTTGCAGCATGCAGTTGACACCAGTGGTCGAGCATATGAAGTTAAGGATGGTTGTGTAATGGAAAAGGAGAAAATGGTTCCAAGAAATGAGGAAGAAGTGCTAGCTGATGAGGTTATCTAGGGAGACGTCATAATGCCCCAGTGTACACTTGGAATTGTAGTACTATTTGTACTGTACGACAGGAATCTATTGATAAATTTTGTGACTTTCTAAGAGAACATAGTAAAAAAAAGTTTTAAAGAGAAGATTAAGGTGCTTCAAAGACTAGATCCATGCAGAGTGAGAGAGAATACTGGTTTGCAAGGACATTCTCTTGCTTGTCTTTCTAGGAAAGTTTGTCAAAGTGTTTTTCACCATTTTAGGATGCTGGCAGTTCATCAAACTGAAATGAGAAAGTTTGTGAGAAGATTTTATTTTGCTAAAAGTCCAGCACTAAAGTTACATGAGTTGAATAGTGCTCTGTTCCGTGGATCTGTATCAGATGTGAAGAAGGTTTGTGAGGATATTGAGTTTTGTTACTTTGGTCCAGAGCAAGAAAGTGCAGGAAATGACACAGTTATTGAAGAAAATGTGGAACCCACTGTTAGTAAAACATTTGAAGATCAAATGACAAAATTTACTATCATCTCTAATGAAAGACCAAATATTACTTGTATTTGTTGCTGGAGAAGCCATTATAAAACTCAAACAAGGAATGTTGATCTCTATAAAAAAAGTGAAAAAGAAAATAATTATGAGTGGAAGGATTTTGCTACATATTTGTTTCTGGAAAATTGTTTTGAATTGGGTGAAGATCAGTGTATTTGTAAATACTGTTATAACAAGTTAGAAGAAAATAAAATGCCAGCTAGAGCTGTACATAATAATTTAGATTTGTTTGATATTCCTGCAGAACTTAGTGATTTAAATACGTATGAGTCTATACTCATTCAATGTGTCCATCCGTTTCAGACTATAGTTTGTATGGAGCCCAAAACAGGCAAATTACCTCCTTCAGATTTACAAAGATGTTTAAAAGGAAGAGTTGTCCATTTGCCATTAGATTTGAAAAAAAATATTGAAACAATTGATGCAGATAGTTTGGAAAATGAACCATTAGTTATTCTGGTTAATGGTGTACCTACAAAGAATAAGAACATTTGGCAGGAGCTGGTGGATGTACGAAAAGTACAAAGAGCAAATTTATATTGGAAAAGAAATAATAAATGGTATGAATCCATTTATATGGATGAAGATGAAGAAGTTTTACTATCAGACACAGGAATACCAACTGGGCAACTTGAAAAAGTGGATAAGTCAAAAGAAGAAGAAATTTATGAACATTTCAGCATACATCCTCTTCATTCTAAAGAAGTTATGGGAAACACTATTGATCTGTTTCAGATGAAAAAAGCAAAAGGAACTCCCGTGAGTGTATGGGAGGAGAGCTTGGAAGCTCGTTTTTTCCTCAGCTGTTTCCTACAGGAAAAGGTGGACGATATGATGAACGTCCAGTACAGATTCCTGCTTCTGAGTATCAGACTACAAGATTATATGCAGAAGATCCAAGATTTCGCCAAAGTATTCCTTATTTGTTCCATCTTTTATTTGAAAGTGATTTATCTGCACTATCTTATGCAGTAAATCACATTTTGAAAACTGGAGTACATCTACATAATGTGTCTGCAAAGGATTTTCTGAACAAAATGCAACAGCGAGATGATCATTTGGAATCACAATTGATTAATCTGATGGCTTGTTAGCGTGGGACTAATGAATATTGGTACCGACGCCATGGAGAATTGAAATGTATGTTACGGAATTTAGGAACTCCTACATGGTTCCTTACCCAAAGCTGTGCTGAGTACGCTTGGGATGATTTACTGGATTTTCTTCAAGAGGCGAATTCAAATATTGAAAACATCCAATACAAGACAGCAGGAGAATTGTGCTCATTGGATCCGGTTAATGTTTGCAGATATTTCAATCATAGATTTGAGGCTATGATGTCCTTCATCTGCAATAAAAAAAAGTCCACCTCTTGGAGAAGTTGTGGATTTCTTTTGGAGAAAAGATTACCAAGCAAGAGGTGCTCCTCATATTCATATGCTGTTGTGGATCAAGGATGCCCCAAAATTTGGAACAGATTCTGATGATGCAGTTTTATCTTTCATTGAAGGATATGCAACATGTGCTATACCTAAAAGCACAGAAGAAAAAAACTTAAAAGAGCAAGTTTTACGTTTCCAAAGTCATCGGTGTGGAAAATACTGTCGACGAAAGTACAAGAGTAAAGATAAATTCTACACAAAATGTCGATTTGGATTTTCACGACCTGTTCTTTCAAAAGGAAGAGTAAACAGTTTTATGTCAGCTGTGCGACATACTATTACAAGAAAATCGCCTAAAAATACCTACAACCTAAGAAGAAAGGAAGAGTCAAAATATATAAATGACTACAACCCAGTCATTTTATCCATGTGGAATGCTAACATGGATATTCAGTATGTAGCTGACAATTCTATTGCTGTAGCTCGGTATGTAACATCTTACATCACTAAATCTGAGAAAACGGAATTGAAAGAAATGTGGGAAGAGATTTCTCACTAGAAGACTGTCAGTAAAAAGCTATACAGTTTCAGTTTAAAGATGTTATTGCATCGAGAAATTGGCTCTTACGAATACTCAGATAGGTTATCATCTGCAAGTCTGTACTCCAAATCCAGAAGAATAATTTGGGTAAGTTTAGGCCTTGCAGGAATGCGAAATCGGGTACTGAAATCTATTCGAGAAATTGAATATTTAGCAGAGTGCGAACCAGAAAGTACAGACATTTTAAGAACAAACATGTTGGACACATATTACCCACAGAGAAGTCATCATCTTGAGAACATGTGTCTCTATGAAGTGCTGCAGAACTACATTTATAAACAGAATGCCACAGAAGACATCAACAATGGAAAATATAAAGTCCTTGGTGAGGAAGGATGTTTGGTAAAACAAACAAAAGGAAGTTTGATTAATCACAGAAAGCTGAGTTGTGACACCACTGACAAGAAGGAATTTTACCACTTAGCACTTTTACAGTTGTTTAAACCATGGTGTTCAGAGGATGAATTACTTGGACATTTTCAAAGCTATGAAGATTCCTTTAATGCATGCAAAGATAACATAGAATGCAGTACTTTCACAACTTATGTACAAATGTTAAATGAAGAAATTGAACAAGAAGCAACAATTGCAGCTGAAGTAGCTAGCAACAGTTCTCAAGACAGTCAAAGTTCTGGGACGCTCAGTCAAGATCCCCTAGGACAACCAATCGTAGAAAAGGAAGCTGCAATAGCCATGACTGAAGTGGAAACAGCTATGAATCAAGCTCAGGAAGATTTAATAAACTTATCAAATTTGGAACAGCAACTGAATGATGAACAACAACAACAAAAATTGATCATGGATTACTACATGAAAATAAAGAGTGCTCATGCACACCATTTGCACCAATCAGAATGTATGTGAGTGGACAAGCTGGAACTGGAAAAAGTTTCTTAATTAAAGTAATTAGAAGCTACCTACAGAAAACAACTGATTCAACTTTGTCTTGTGTTGTTACTGCTCCAACTGGGTTAGCAGCATATAACATAAAAGGAATTACCCTCCATCGTTTGCTAATGTTACCAGTAGAGCATGAGAACAAAATACAATACCACAAGCTAACAGGAGAAGCATGTTTTGAAGCTTCAAGAGTATTAAAAAAAATGAAAGTTCTCATTATTGATGAGGTAAGCATGGTATCAAACTTAATGCTTGCCTTTGTGCATTTAAGAATGCAGCAAGTTCTTAAGACAAACTATGACGTGCTATTTGGAGGAAAACATGTTATAGTTTTTGGGGATCTAATGCAGCTCACTCCAGTTAAAGGACAACCAGTATTTCATACTCTTACACATGAAGACACGAAAAAGTCTTCAGGAAGTATAGGTAATTTGAATATTTGGACATACTTTGAGTACAAAGAACTCATTACCAATATGCGGCAAGCAAATGATGATGATTATGCAAGTATTCTCAAAGATATCAGAATTGGACTACTCACAGAACATGGCATAAAAGCTTTACAGAGTCGATTGCTATGTAATTTGATTTCAACAGAACAAATAGTTCCAGAGAAAATATACAAGAAAATTGCTGGAAAAAATACTGTAATCTGCTTAATGCCAACACTACATGAATGCTCTTTATTCAATCAAGAACTTTTGAAATTGGAAAATGAAGAGATTGTAAAACTGGAAGCTGTGGATAAAATACAGCATGAAGGAATAACTATTATATTGACAAGCAAATTGACAACTAAATTAGATTCTCTGGAGAAAAACATATCAAAAACAGCTGGTTTAGAAAAGAATCTTTATGTATGTATGAACTGTCGAGTAATTTTAAGACGTAATTTGAATGTAGAAAAAGGTTTAGTGAATGGAGCTATGGGTAAAGTTGTGGGTTTTGTTAATTACCAGAAAAAAGATTGAATTGAATTTTTAAAAATAAAATTTGATCAGATTGGAGAGGTTAAAGACATTAGTCGTTGTTCAGTTCGTTTCTTGCTTGTGAAACTTTTATATGTACGTAGGAAGCAGTTTCGTTTTCTCTAGCATATGCTGTAACTATTCACAAATCTGAAGGATTAACTGTAGATAGTGCTTTTGTAAACATTGGATCTAATGTGTTTAAATAAGGTATGGCATATGTTGCTTTGTCACGCGTGAAAAAAATATCTGGTTTATTCATGATAGACTTTGATGAGTCAAAAGTTAGTGCTGATGCAAACTGTGTAAAGGAATATAATAGATTAAGAAGAAGCTATGCTCCTCATTTAGGTCAGTATCCTGTGTTTGAAACACGTGTTGTTTGTCGGAAAAGGAGAATTGAGAATATCTGTAATGAGGATGTACAGAAGAGTAAACAAAAAGGGACTGATGTGATTGCAAGCAAAAAGAAAAAGGAGAATGCTGAAGAGGTTGTTGGTTGTCATTTTGAAAATAGCTCTGGTGTCAACTGCTACGCTAATGTAGCAGTTGTATTTTTTTGTATGTTGTATTTTATCTTGAAAGTTTGAAAGAGCAGATAATACTAGATCATGAAAAAAGATTCTGTTCTCTGCTGAGTTTCCTTTATGAGAAGCTGAGTAATGATAAAACTAAAATAGAAAGTGCTTCTGATGTTAGAAATCTTTTAGATGTATGTTCTGGTTGTACACAGTTTACTCAAAATGTCCAGCAAGATGCACAAGAATTCTTAATGTATATGCTTATGATACTGGAAGATGAAGGGGTAGAAATAGTAAATATGTTTGGTCTGTCTTATAAATGGGAACATAGTTGTGAAAACTGTTTGAACACGTGCAGCTCTAATGTTGATTCTGAAAGGTTCATATATTTAACATTACCAGAAAGTAAATCAGTGACTTTTAGTTAATAAGTTAAAGATGCAAATCGCAACATGGAATGTTCTCAATGTAAATCAGAAATGTTATCAACGTTATTTTTAAATAAATATGGACAGTATGTAATTTTAATAATGCAACGTTGTAGAGCTGATGTAACAAAATTGGACACTTTAATAAAGAAGTTTACAGGAAATCAATTATCAATATCAGGAAAAACTTTTGTTACAGTTGCAATAATTTTCCATGATGGACCTTCTATAACTTCTGGTCATTACACAGTTTATCTAAAATGTGAAAAAGGTTGGACACTGTGTAATGATTCACAATTGATTTTCAAGCAACGTTTGCCTGCAGAATTACCAAATTCCTACTTAATTTTTCTAAAACCAAAATTTTAGATACGAATTGCAGCATCTGAAGAAACCATTATTTCGATTTTATTGGATTACCATTGGATATTTCACCAAAAAAGAATTTAAAAATTACCATTTGGCCTCATGGAAAGGTAACTGTTTCTATTGTGGACTTCATTGACAGATATTATTTTGGTGTATGAGCTTAAGCAACAAGATTTACAGACGTTATTTATTGCAAATAGTTATTGTTCTTAGATGATATTTGTAATATATATGTTACGTTTCTATCAAGGTATGTTTTACTGAGGAGAGAATCGGGGCTTTTTTTAAACAATCTTTCAGATTGATAAGTTTTTTTGCCCGCTGTTAAGTGATGAATGCAATTGATTTCACAATTTGCAGTGAAATTCAATATATTCTGAAAACAGCAAAAAAGGGCAAAAAATTACTTTGTTAAATATGAAAATATGTGTACTGTATTCTAAAATGTATTGTTAAATATTACTAATTTTTTTCTTTGTTTTCAGATCGAGAAAGAAAATTTAGGAGACGTAATCCTTTTTTCTAGCAAATAAAAAAAAAATTTATTTATAATTAAGTTATTTTGTTGGTCAGGTAAGTTTGAAATATCTGTATTTTTCACCCCTTCACTTTCATGCTCCCTTTTCATCACTTCTCCTCACTCTGCTTTTCTCATTCCCCTTCTCTCTCTCTTCTTCCTTTACTGCTCTTTCATAACTCCCTCACTCCTTCTATACAACTCCTCTAGGTATACTGCCTCCATCACTACTTTTTCAACCATGTATCTCTCCCTGTCTCCATGTTTCTCAGTCATTCTAACTGCCTTACTCCTTCTCAGTTCCTTGCTCTCTGTCTCTGTTTCTGTCTCTCTCCCTTTGTCTGTCTTACCCTTAATTTGCTTAACATCTCTGGGGAAGATTAACAAGGCCCCTGCGCCACCACTACGTCACTTTTCATGACGTACTGGTGGCGCAGGGAGCTCCTCCATATTTACAAGGAGAGGAAAAGCCACCCTGCGTGACTTTTCCTCTCCACATAAATACAGCCTCTTCACACGCAGCACTTTGCGTTGAAGGGGCGTTCCATGGGTGTTGTTGTGGGTGTTCCCGCGCAACACACAAAGAACTAGACACATCTCCAAGTTTACTAGAAATTGTAACTCTGGAGATGCATGTGAATGCTACGCCACCCTAGAGGTGGTGTTGCGAGGTACAACGAGGAGAAATGTTTTTATTTCTTCTCGTTTTTTCCTCTATTAGTGCGTCCTCCATTCTACAGCATGCATTGAAAGAGGAAAAAGCCTCTTCTGATTGTTTTTGTGCAGGACGGTGTCCCTTCCTGCACAAGAACAATCTCCCCACCACGCAGGCATCCTTGAACCATGGTGCAAGGGAGCCTGCGCCGGCGCATGGCTGCAGTTTG
Organism: Triturus cristatus; assembly: GCF_964204655.1. Classification (NCBI taxonomy): domain Eukaryota; kingdom Metazoa; phylum Chordata; class Amphibia; order Caudata; family Salamandridae; genus Triturus; species Triturus cristatus. The sequence continues at coordinate 834,570,682 of NC_140588.1, read as the reverse complement.
TACGCCTGCGCAGGGGAAGCTTAGAGATGCGACAAAAAAATCATATAAAAAATAGAATTAAAAATAAAGTTTAAGTGTTTAGATGTTGGTTGGCTCTAAAAACAGCCATTGTGGTAATTGAGTGTTTTTTGGTACCTCTAAGTAAGTATCGATGCAGAGTCTAAAGATCAAGAGGAAGACTCTGTTCCCTTCATCTGTGAAATGTACACCGTCTACTCTATAAATGCCTTGCCAATCCCCTCACTATTTCTTCTTATTTTGTGGGACAAGGAGTAGAACAGGTATCAATTTTTGTTGTAAATGGCAGAAGAGCAATCTACTTCAGGGAGTGAGGAGGACATCTGGATGCACTCAGAAGCATTACCTGGGACAAGGAGCTGAGCAGCAATCAATTTTACTTGAAAATGGTAGAACAGCAGTGTATTTCAGGGAGTGAGGAAGAGACCTGGATGCACTCTGAAGGTGTCTTTCAATAGAATGACAAAATGAAAAAAAGGTATTTGTAAGATGGAGGCTTATATACTTACAAAAAAAAAAAAGAACTCATTGGCTGTTTCAGACCATTTTAAACTAAAAACTAGGCTGTATGTTTACATTTTTAAAAGCATGTTTTGTATTGGTCCAGAAAAATGTGTTCACACAGAACATTACTTTGGATTTGCTGTTAGGTTTGAAAAGTTAAGCTATCTTGCTCTTTGGATTAGAAACATTATGTGCTGAACTTCTGACATCTCTGCACACACCAGTGTTCCATGATCTAATGCTATGCTAGCAGGAAGAAGTCATGTTGGGGTTAGAAATCATTTGGAAAGGGTTAAAATATGCAAAAAAAAGAAATGTGTGTTTCCATTTAAAAGAAAGGTGGAGAACGTGGAAAAGGGGGCAGGGTACAGAGTTCCTGACCCCCTAGCTTTTGCCAGGAGGTCCCTGAAGAACCATGAACGGCAGGAAAAAAAAAAAGAAAATAGAATTTAAAAAAAAATGTAAGTGTTTATATGTTAGGTGGCTTTAAAAAGATCCGTTGTGTTAATAGAGAGACAGAGGAAAAAAAAGACATGGCAAAAATTATAGGGTGTCGCACGTGTGCTGCAGTATCTTCCTCTCTATTAGCGGAATGCTGGTGTCCGCATAACAGATAAGAGCATAACACGAGTTGCACCGCATATGCACCATCTCGGTATATCCAGAGGAACTGAAGAAGGTGAAGCTGCCGCCGCAGATGAAGTGCTCTACTGAGCTGCCGATGATGTGCTCAGTTGAGTTGCTGCGGATGTGCTCGGCTGAGCTGCTGGAGGGTTTTCTCTAGCAGCTCGAGCATAAGCCACAGGATGTAACGTGCCTGATCATAGTGAAGATACTAAAAGAGTACTTCTTTTTAGGATCTCCTCTTGATAAGACACGATCACAAAGAGTGCAGGTGACTTTGGGAGCATTCACTTTCTTTTGCCCCTGTGGAAATGTAAAATATTGCCAGATAAAAGAATCTTTCTGTTTCCTCTGTCTGTCTCACAAGAGTCTCCTGCTCACTCCCAGAAGTTGACTGCTGCTCTGCCATTCTGAAGTACTGAAGTACTAGAAAAGCTGCTCAGCTCATTTTCCCAGGGAATCAGAAGTAATAATGAGGGGAGTGGGTGTGGTGTTGGAAGTTTCTGGAACTGAAACTACTATAAACCAATGAAAAGCGTTGTTTCTTAATCACATGACCTGAAACTACTATAAACCAATGAAAAGTGTTGTTTTTTGATCACATGACTTACCGTGCGCGCACCGAGTGTGTACGGTGCACGCACGGAGCACGCACGGTGCGCGCACGGAGCACGCACGGTACAAGCACGCATGCGTGTACGGAGCACGCGCGTACGAAGCATGTGCGCATGCGCAAACGGAGCACGCGCGTACGGAGCACGCACACAGGCGCGAAAGGAGCACGCGCGCATGCGTGTACGGAGCACGTGCGTACGCATCACGCACGAAGTGCGTATGCGCACATGGATCACGTACGCATGCGTACACGGGGCACGGGGCACGGTCATCAGTGATGTCATGAGTGATGTCACTGACCATGTCATGAGTGATGTAATATGTGACGTCATCAGCAGTGGATTGCGGGCGCGCGAGTTATAGTTAGCTGAACTAACTATAACGGGGGAATGTCATTGGTTTTTTACGAGTGAAATGTCCAGCTAACTATAACATGTGTGAAACCTATGGTTTTTTCAGTGAATATATGTATAGATAGGATCCTATTGGGCTTTGATTATGTGAAGAATAGCTGCTCTGACCTACAGTTCAGTATCATATGAGGTTCTACTAATCATGATGGGAACCGCACCTATAATGAACCTAAGTGTGTTTTTCTTTTTCTCTTGATTTCTTGATTACAGTTAGCTCGACACTGTATAGACTCTGCTCATTCAGATATTAAAAAGTGGGCACCAGAAGCCTATAATATCTATACTTTTGAGAAAAGGACAAAGAACGAACGACAGGGACATGAAGTTTAGAGGGACCTGGGAAATATTTAGTCCAACTGCCTTCACCATAGAAGTTCAGATTCATACCAGAATTACGAGCAATGACTGACCTGTGATAGCAGCAGTGGACTCAAGTTTGGGATAGACTAGAACAGTGGTTCCTAACATTTTGATTTCTAAGGTCCCCCACTTAATCATTACTAGAACCTGTGGACCCTCCACTGAATCATTATTTGAATCCAGCAACCCCCAATGAGTCATTTCTGGAAGCTGGGCACCCCGGCTTAAGCAGTTTCAATGAATTGAAACACAAAACAATACACATAAAAATACAGAAACGAGCATTTCTCAAACATATACACAAATGATGAAATATTGTATATAAAACATTTAAAAAATAAATTTTGATGAGAAAGATTAGATTTTCTAAATTTGTTTGCAGCCACGCATCATCCATCATACTTCTGTTTGATGCACTGGCACAGCCTGACAAATCAATCTAGAATACTAACACTCTTCACCTCCAATTTCGAATTCTTTCGCATTTACAGAACGTTTTAAAATTTTCAATTTTACATGTTGCTTTTTATATATATATACACTTTATTATCCTGTTAATATTATTTAGTTTTCTAACAAGTCGCTCTGAGTACACTTTCTGGACTCTCAGGGGTTCCCGGACAGGCTTGACCACAGGTTAAGAACCATGGGGCATATTATCAAGAAACGGCGTTAAAATTATCGCTGCTTTAGCGGCAGAAAACTGCTGCTAAAGCGGTGATAATGGGCTTGATAATATGCCCTTGATAATTCCATTAGAAGCCCATGTTCTGGTGTCAACATGGACTTCTATTAGAATTCTCACGGGCATATTATAAAACCCATTATCGCCACTTTAGCGGCAGTTTTCTGCCGCTAATAAGGCGATAATTTTAACGCCGTGCTTGATAATATACCCCCAATGGACTAGAATATACTTTTGTTTTTACTTTCCTTTTTATGGATCTTTTCTCATGTATAAACGTACATATGCTTTACTTGACCTGATAAAAAATAAAATCTATTAATGGCAGCTGTTTGGTGGTGACACGGGCAATACACACTGTCTGTGCCAGCCAGTCCACCCAATAAGATACCGCTGTGATTGAGACGTAGTACACTTTTAATGTATGTGGAGTCCTTTATTTCTCACCTCGTTCGTATAGGACGACATCAATTCATTCTAATAAAGAGCACAACCCCATCTTACAGAGCATCACGTGAAACAGGGATCCTTATCAAGGCGAAACTGCGCCCAGGGGCATAAATGCACTCCGGTATAATTACACATTGGGTCGCTGAATCCACTATCACCGCTGGCACAATGACATTACCATCTGAAATGTCAGAGCCGGCCTTTTACAAATGAAGGGCTCTTTGCAGTTGTAATATGTAAATGCGAGTTTAAAAAACAGAGCCCCAGTCACACTCCACTTCTTTCCGCTTATAAAACAATCTCCCACCAAGGTCTGGGAACAGAATGGCAACGGCACAAACCCTTGAAATATTTATTGGATATCATGTGGTTAATTGCATGAGGGGCTTATTTATGAGCCCTTCCGTCCCTTTTACGCCGCCGGTGCGTCAATTTTTGTGACGCACCAGTGGCGTAATAAGTGAGCCTTGTTGCACCATATTTACAAAGTGACGCATCTACCTGGATGCGTCACTTTTTAAACTCCTGCGTCACATTACACCTGTGCCAGGTATAATGTATGCAGGGGGGCCGTTCCCACGTAAGTAAGCCTCGTAGAAGTGACGCAGTGAAATCTACCAGATTTTACTGCGCCACTTCTATGGTGCAAATGCGTCAATATCTCACGCCTGCCTCACAGCAGGCATAGGACTGACGCAGGCCCTTTCACATGGGGCTTTCCGTATGTGAAAGGACACATTGCTGGAGTTGTGTCACTTTTGTGACAAACTCCAGCAATGCGTCACTTTTGCCCCATACAGATTCGTCAGAAATACTGAGGTAACTCCTTGCGCCATGATGAGTCATACAGTAAATATGACACATCAATCATGTCGCAAGGAGGGCGCACTGAGAAGTGACACATCGCTGCTTTCACGCAGCGATGCGTCACTTCTCATAAATGAGGCCACAAGTATTTTAAGCTAATTTGGTGGCACCCTTTCTGTTGACGTCCATACAACATGCAACTTTGATTTACAATCGTTCACGCTACTACTAGCTCTATGTTGAAATCCGCTTCTCCAATAATGTTGCTAATATGTTAGTGTAAGTCCCTCTTGGAGGGTGCTGACACTGCATACCTTGATATGCCGAGTCAATGACGACAGGTTCCATTTCAATCATTTTCTGATTCTACTTTGTGGACAAGTGTGCATAGATTTAAAGTGAATGCATAGAAGTCTGTGCAGGTGCACACATATCGATAATGTTTTTGGGAAATTCAAGCACATTTTGCATTTTATGATGATGTGTGCGCATGTGCCCTCATGTCTGCTGAAATGTTTGAATACTAAACTTACTTCAGTATAGATAAGTCTGAAACACTCGACCGGGTACACCAGAATCAATAAAAAACATAAGGGGAAACTGCTGTGCCAAAAGGGTTCAGATTGAAATAGCCATAACTCTAATAGGGAAGGAAGGCTGAAGTGATTTTGTTCGCTGACGTCATATTTTTAAAGAAAGCCATTCACCGTTCTGGAGATGACTTTTATTGTCTCTGCAGCATTATTCTTCATTTCGGACTATTTGGAGCTGATAGCTTTCGGATGCAGCTATCAATGCAATTATGCTGTGGTTGAAGAGTTGCTACTTTAATTGACATTCTCTCATTTGTCATAATGAAGACCCCGAGTGTATGGGATGCCAGTGTTTCCAGAGGCAGCATTTCTGCGTTTGGCCTGGCGTTACTTTAACATTAACCGTTTATGAACATTCTAAAACAACAGGGTTTACATGCACACGTGTCTAACCAAGCCTTTGGTGAAACATGACACTGTTGTATTGTTTCCTAATGTGCAGTTAGCATTTTAAACACATAGGAACTTCAGCACCACCTAAAGTACATGGGACAACCCCAAGAATGCTTCTGTTACTTTTGAGTTCTTTCTTAAATAATACTTTTTTACTTTCAGAATATAAAAGGGTCCTGTTCGCATGTATTTTAATCGAACCTATTGGACATAAGCGATTGATCTTCTACGGGCAGCAAGGCCAGATAAAGTAGTATTGATGAGATGAAGATTGTGCAGTTTTTTGTCCACCAACCTCTTCTTTGTCCTTTAGAGTAAAGGGGACATCTTTGTTTCTGCTGTAGAGACTCAGTCAGCTGTGCTAGGGGAAACTCTTGATAAGGCTGCCCAAGTACCCCAGGGCCACCTGCTCACAGGGACGGTCACCCCGCCTTATCTAGATTGAAGGTGTCTGGCATGAAAATAAGCCTATCGGAAATTAGAACATTGGAATTTTGAGAGCTCCATTGACGCCAATGGAGAGGATCCGGACTTATAACGGCTGATGTAAGCCAAATGCTTAAACATTCGAATGTTTCTCTTCATATTTCTAACTTTTTAATTTAAAACATTCTACCCTTAGTGGGTGGAATGTTCTAATATCCTTATAGCCCTTCTGCCTGAGGCTACACCTGATTATAGAGACCCTCTCCCTTTAACAACTGGTATAGCCCTCGGCAGCGGGCTATAAGCCTATATTATATCAATATGAATCATCTAAATCTGCGCTAGGTTTCCCTGCTTTGGGCGGCTATGTTGAGGTCTGGTAGACCCATTTCGGAAAAACAATCAGGAGCACAAAACCACAGGGTGAAATTGCATCAGGATCATTGAGTTTCTCTTTTTCAGACACCAAACACATCCTTGAATGTTTATTTTTTGAAAAACAAAAATAAATGCAAAGCAGGCCATAAAGACATGGTGCCACGCTCAGCATTACCTACTGCAAGGCTGCATCTGCCCAGCTGGTGGCTGCAATGTCTTCGCAGAGTGAGTCGACCGACTCAAGGGGAGACTTCACTGTCAAGGGCAGGCCGCCCTTTACACTGTTAAATGCAATCCACAGCCCAAAAACGTGTAAGGCCCTAACTATCGTTTGACTAAAGTAAACCGGGAGCCCACTCAATGCTCTTTTTTAGAATAGATCAGGATTTAATTTTTTAAGCGGTCGCACCCAACCTGGTAAACGAGTTATCTCAGTTTTCAGTACACTTCCTCCTTAATTTTCTGAGCATCACATCCTATGCTCTGTTTAAATAAGGATGGCTATTTTCGGCACATGCTGTTGTATAATATGGGTATTTTTTCTTCAACATCATTACAATTTTCAGTTAAAAAGTTTATATCTACATATTCATTTTTTATCTTACCTCTTTAAATTATACTAGCTTTCCTAATGTGACAACGAATCTTTTCTGATGGGAAAAAGCCATTTCTAGGTTTGTTACTTTCCCTTTGTGCATACATGCGCATTTTGGTTGGCGTTCTGTTTGGGAGCACACCAAACCCACACTACATATACATTTTAACTGGAAAAGGATCACTGACTGCATTTCTTACATACAGTCGAGTAAATCGAACTGGCACAAATATCTAATTATGCCATCTGTGCCACTTTGCACCTTCATCATACGTGAATCCTTCAACCAGACTATTTGTAATACATCACTTTCTGCGTGAGGATTTTTGAGCCCACGTTTTACAATATGAAAATCAAAACAGCAAGTACCAGATTACAAGGGACAAGTAAATTAAAAGAAACGATTGCGAATGTCCGACACTAACCATTAGTTCTCTTGGGGCATATTAACAAGCCAGGCGATACAATTATCGCCGCTTTAGCGTATATTATCAAGCCCATTATCGCCGTTTTAGTGGCAGTTTTCTGCCGCTAAAGCGGCGATAATTTTATCGCCTGGCGTGTTAATATGCCCCTAAGTAACTAAAAATATTCCCCACATCATTTCCTAACCTTTCTACTTCTCCCAGTGTATCGCTGCCTGTGTTCTGTTATCAGTCAAGCTGTTTTTGACTGGCCGTCATTGATTTCATCACTTAAATAATGCAAGATGTTCCACGTAGCGCTTCAGCAGTAACACGAAACAACCTTGGAAATCACTTAGCATCAGACAAGACTGAAGAAAGAAAACATATTGTGCAGATATCAGAATGCCAAACGTTTGAAATAAAAATTACCTTCACTGTATCACGAAAACGTTAAACTCTTACGCCCTTTTGTTTAACAAACGGGGAAATGTTGCAATGAACCTTGAGTGATCAATTTTGACCATGATGTCTTTAAGTGTATCATATTTCAGTACTACTTTATGCGGATTTTAATTTATGTTTGCACTTATAATGGGTTAAGCGAGTCAAAGGGTCACTTCGTGACTTGAAAGACAGTTACTAATTACATTCTACTGCCCTGCTGCCTTTAAAAGTCAGTATAGATATATACGCTGAAAATATGAAACTGCATTTAAAAGGTTTTTCTGCTAGAAGCTAAGCCTTTATATTTTATACTTATTTAAACCAATTTTTTTTTTGTGGTTTATGGAATATAATTTGGTAGTCCTTGGTTCATTGAGGGCTTAAGTGAGTACTCTTCAGCCAGCAGGTGTCAGGGGTCAGGATTTAAGAGCTATTTCCAGCAGGGTCTTCTTTTCCAGATGAAGCCTTCCCAGGTCCCAGATATAGGAATGTGGTTGAGGCATCAGATCAATCATGTGCACTAGCTAGTGAATGGAGAAATTCTACGACCTTGTCCTATCTATTTTCTTGCAGTCCCCCAGCTTTAATAGCATCACTTCCTCTTTACCTTACTATAACATTGCCCAAAAGCGCGTATTTCAAGATGGCAGAGCTGAATTGTCACTGAACAGACCTGTCTTAGCTCCCTAGCCACTCCCCTAGTTTGATAAGCTCTCCTTTCATCTGACAGGGTTAAAAATGTTTCTTTCCTCTTCTGTAACTATAGCATGGCTGTCTGGAGAGTCCTGTGAATGAATAGAGGAAGCCCTCCCTGGCATCTCCAAGTCAAGACAAAGGAGGCGGTGCCAACATTGCCATTCCTTCTGCCAGCTGTCCACTTGCAGGTAGCTAACGCCTGCTTTGTGGTCCATAGTTAACAGCCATCTGTTCTCCCTGGGTTTAGAGGTAGGCTATATTTCTCTGAGCCATGTTTGTTCAGTCTTCCAGCCAAAGGTGTATATTTCAGCTTTGAAGGGATGATGAGTGGCAGAACTGTTTTTACGCCATTTGCGGCTACATAAGTACATATATTCTTTTCCACTTAATTTATCATAACCAGATTTCAGCGTTAATGCTGATTTAAAAAACATGGTAGAGAATAACATTTTTCTAGCATTTTCCCCAGATGGGATATGATATAAATATTTTAATGCCATCTAGCCCTGTTCAGAGTAATGTCTAGGAATGCCACACACATGAATATTGCTCACACAAAATGCCAGAGAATACGCTATTATGCCACGTAACATAATTGAGGATTTTGGTAAAAATCCTCATTTTGCAATGCAGGAAGAACAAGAATGAACACAACTCTATTATTTTAGCTGAAATGCATCCATGCACAAGAAATGAATAAAAAGGACGTATTTCACTCTAAACAACAGTACAGAATGCTGACACTGCCATTTCAAGTAATGTTGCATAATTGGTTTGACATTTTGCATAATGTCTACAAAGAAATCATGCTATTTCTTTGCTGACTTAAATTCATTTCATGGTGAGGGCATGGTATTCCCAATATTTTATGTGCCCTATTTTTAGATGTTAGCTCTCTGCCTTTTGGATTAAGAGCAATACTTTAGAGATGACATGAATTAAAAGTAAAGCTTTACCTACATGACAAAGGCCCTGAAATGTATCACTACAAGTATTTAAACTGCAGATAAGCCACAGTACAGGGGTGCTACTCTCAGTCTTAGGCCCTGATTACGAGTTTGGCGGTATTATTGGCCAACAGTGCGTCCTCTACGACATCGCTGCTCCGGGGATCAACTAGCTGTCATATTCCGAGTTGTGCTATTTGAAACACCGGACACATCGGTCTGGCCGTAAGGACAATGGCAGTCTGCAGTGTCTGTGTTGCATCCACCAATGGTGACAGGTCAGCGGTCAACCCGCCTAGTGTACTACTCATGGTCTCCCACAGCAGTTAACACATGGCAGTTTGTTGACTGCTGCTGAATGAGCAAAGAAAACACCAAAACAGTGACCGTTGGATGGATTTAAATAACACTCAGCTGGTAAGAGGACACACCTGCAAATCAGACTGTAAAAACACCCCATCTCTGACCAGCATCCTTTGCATCCCAACTGCAGCACAGCAAGACAAATAGCCATTTTCTAAGCTACCTATTACCATTTAGCACTCTCTACCACCTGTGATTTTTGTTTTGCACCTTTTTACCTTTATTACTTGTTTACTTCTTTGTTCTTCATTTATATACTCACTCACATTTAATTTTTTCACAAAGCCGGGCAAAAAACCCTGTGCTTCACTGAGCAAGAGTTGACAATCATGGTGGATAAAATCATTAGAGTAGAGTGCCAATTTATGGTTCCTTATAACTCCCGGATTCTCCTCTCAGTAGGAAAACGGAAATGTGAGACAGGATAGTCAACAGAGTGAACGCTTTTAGTAACACCCTGTGCACACAGGCCAACATTAGGTGGAGGTGAACTGACATCAAGTTGAGGATGTGTAGCAGGTACAACAACCACTACCTGGAACCTCAGACGACTGCCAGTGGCTCTGCCGGCACACCGTTTCAATTCTTTCTCTGGTAGAAGAAGGCCTTGGCCATCCTACATTCTGTGGGCTTGACAGGAATAGAAGGGGGAGGGGACTCTGGTGAGTTGGACTTCAATGACTGGCACAATACCACAATATCCTGTTTGCTTTCGACTCTACTTCTGCTATTGTATTCTCGATCTACTTTCCTAACATGCAAATCTCAAACTATCCGAGATTTTGATTTGTCTGTGTCAATGTGTATTGTTGCATATAAGACCACAGGTATCCAACTCCAGGACATGCTGCATGTTGCAATGTTGTCTGTAAGTGGATATTTATTAAAATATAATTCCAGGACCTATGATGTTTGTCAATATGTAAAAGTATGGTCCTTACCATCCCGTGTTGCCAACAGGTATGGTACAGTAACCATTTGTCCAGTGTTGGTAACTTGGGATTGAAGTGACTACAACTATCATGATTCCTTGTGACTAGAAGTCAAACCAAGCTGCTAGACTTCTTTTGTCACTTCTCACTTGTCTGCCAATTCACTACAGAGATTCACTAGTAATCTAGCTTACTATTTTTCAAGTGTTGCTAAAGTGGAATTAAAGTGACTACAACTACCATGAAGCCCTCTCATTGCAACTCTAACCAAGATACTAGATTACTTTTGCTTCTTCTCACTTGTCATGTTACAAGTGATCTACCCTCATCATGCAGGTTACCATTTGTGAATTGTTGATAGGATGCGATCGAAAAGCCACCACTACTACCATGAGGCCATGTGACTGTAACTCTAACCTAGCTGCGAAACGCCTTTTCCCCTTCTCACTAGTCTGCCATTTCACAACTGATCTTCACACATCATGCAGCTTACCATTTCTCAAATTTTGCTAAAGTGAGATTGAAGTGACTACAACTACCATGAGGCCCACTCAACGCAACTCTCACCAAGATGCTAGACTCCTTTTGCCACTTCTCACCTGTCTGTCATGTTACAACTGATCTACACTCATCATGCAGGTTATTATTTGTCAAGTGTCAATAAGTTGAGGTAGAAAAGCCACCACTACTACCACAAGACCCTGCGACTGCAACTCTATCCAACCTGCTAGAATACGTTGCCCTTTCTCACTCTTTTGCAATGCTACAAGTTATATTAACACTAATATACACACAGAATGCAGCTGACCATTTCTCAAGTGTTGTTAAAGTGTGATAAAAAAGCTAGAACTACAACTATGAGGCCCTGTGACTGCAACTCTAGCCAAGATGTTAGACTCCTTTTGCCCATTCTTACCTGTCTGCCATGTCACTACTGTTCCTTACTAGTCATGGACTGTGCAATATACAGTGAATGCTCCATTCATAAATATGTCTGAATACTTTGCTTGATATGGTCCAGGTCTCAACTGAAACTATTGATGTCTTGAGTGACACCATAACAACTGTGTAACCCTAATATATGTGTGCCATTAAGGAAACTCAGCTGATGAGCAGTGGCAGTTGACCCCTGGACACTGCACTTCTTACAAGATGAACTAGGCTAAATATACAACCAAGCTGGGTGTTTGCCTGTATTAGACACAATTAGGCCTTGGAATGGACAAATGCATGTTATGAATACATTGAATTTGTAGCAGTGTTTTGGAGATCTCATGTATATCCCTAAAGTCACAATTCCACATATCTGCACATCTCAAGAGCTGAGGAAATCTAATACATCTATTGAATGTCATCAAATGTCTAGTAACCAACTTCAACTCCAAGCAAATGGCTGACAATCAGACCTGGGTAGAGTTTGTGGAGTTTAACTCCACTTAATTTCACAGAGTTGCTGAAAAACTCCATCAAGTTCCACAGAGCTCCGCAAGTGGGCGGGGTAGATCCCATGCATTTGTTTAATTACTGAGACGGCTCTGTGTACGAATTGCTTTGATTGAAAAGAGATTGATGGTGCTGTGAAGAACTCAACATGTCTCTCTGGGAAGTCGGTGTTCCCTAATGGCAACAAACTGTTTTGAACTGAAAAGTGTTGTTGCAGAGGGATGGCGACAGGGTATTACTCTTTTAGCTTGAGTGCTATTGTTACCTGCAAAGGGGGAGTTGTCCTATGTTTGCTAGACTTTGCACTCTTGTTTACGCCGCACAGAGTGATTACAACATTGAGTGCAAAGTAATAGAAGTCAGACAAGATTCGCACTCCGAGGTTGCAAAGCGATTAACTAACTAATTTATTGCCAGCATCCCGGGCTTTACTGCTCATGGCAGGCCCACACTGTGAACTCCTTCATTTCAAATGTTTAAAATACACATGAACTACAGGCAGTCATAAACAACCTATGTCTTAAACACAACCACAATAATTGAATAGCATTGCTTGCTATCCTGCTACAAATAGTGACATAACAGCACAGTTCACCTTTGCTCAAAATATGCTTGTTTTCATAACTAAGAATAGAGGAATCAAGACCATATATATATATATATATATATATATATATATATATATATATATATATATATATATATATATATATATATATATATATATATGTATATATATACATATATATATATATATATATATATATATATATATATATATATTTTTTTTTTTTTTTTTTAAAGCAAACAAATGCCAACGGTTTTTGTTGGGAAACTTCATTTTATGGGTACAATTGTGTTAAAGGTGCTTATGATATATAATAATCGCCCCCATAAACTATTTCCTGTTCTGCTTAGTGTTTTCCCACTTGAGTTTTGAGTCTCTGATTCCTATTTTGCCCAAAGAAACCAGAATGTCTTTTGGAGTCTATTTCGAGTAAATTATCACACAATTAATAAGTTTTACCTTAAATGCATGTTTTTTTTCAGAGATATTTGTGGTAATCCGATTACTGGTTGCCAGTGATGGAAAATAGCCAATACTTATATACATTTAGGGGTATTTCAGTGATAGTTGTGTTCGGAAACTCATTGGAGAGACCTCCTCCCACTCTATGTCAAGTACTTGAAGATTCACTTGCGCTTTTAAAACCCCTTCCGATTTTAAAATAATGATGTACCACGTAAATGCAAAATCTACTGTACACAGGTCTCTCATAAAAACCCTCTACCGATTCCAAATAACATATTTGTCCTAACAGTGAACCAAACATGCACAGTGAAACAAACAACGTGCCTGCTAGTCCTTCAGAAGGAATTGTTTGACAATCACTATCAATCGTCACCACAAAGAATTCAATTCTCTCAACTCCGGCATTATACACAACATTTCTTTTAAGCACAATGGCAATCTATTTGCCTGACAGATCTTTTCTCGGTCCCACTCACGGCTTCTTTCTTTGGAAACGGCGGTTGAAAAAAATCAACAGAGAACAGACATGTTTTGCTTTTACACTATTCAACTTGACTGTGTCCAGCCCCCAACCCATACCTTACTGGGTAGTGACGTCACATTCTGCTGCTTGTTGTTACATGCCGACATGGAGCACCTAGTGGAAGAAGCAGTATGATAATCCCTAAGGCGAGAAACCAGCCTCCATTTTAGTTGTATCGACTAAAACTGAAGCTTTCTGAAGCCAGAGGGTACTGGCTAGTTAATGATGGAAGCACGCAACGGAAGCTGGGATTGGCTGACTATAGTGATTCAAAAGTATATTATAAACTACATATAGAAAAGCATTCCTGTTTGGCTGAGTAGGACCTCTGAGTGTGTGCATGAATGGGGTTATGTGAGCCGCGAGTGCTGGTAAATTCTGTTACACAACGTCACCAGAGTATTTGCTGAACATCAAGCTCCAAGCGGAGCACGGAGTGAGCTAAACTCACTGCTCACCCTTAATGACAATGCTAATCTCTATCTATTTTGTTCCATTCTAGGTCCCCATTTATTTTGACACAAACAACATGGATGTAGATACCTCACTTCTACCATTAACAATGTTCACTATTTCTCAACAGGTCCATCCAACACTGCACCTGCACAGAGCCGAACAGGATTCCTCTCCACCCCAGGACGAAGCCCTCAATGATAACAACTCTCCTGAAGAGATAAACGTGGATGACGGTCCTGGCACATCTGATTAGTCTGGTCAGGCATCCGCAGTGGGGTTCACTGTGCCCACAACAACACCTCCTATCACAGCTGCAACATGGCAGCTAACCACTGCCCCCCCAACCTATGCACCTAGCACAGTCAGTCCCATTCTGTGCCCTCCAGTCCTGGATTCCGAGCCAGCTATCACCACCCGAAACACAGAGGTACCATTACCCAGTGGGATGGGTAGTTCGTACTAAGGGCACAAAGCCATGGGGGTAGGCATAGTGCAAGAGTAACCGTGGGCCCGCAGAATGACCCTACTGGGGACACCGACTCTAAGGCTTCCATCACCCAAGTCCTGGGAGTCTACCAGGACTCCCAAAGTGTAATGGGCAAGGTATTGACTGAAATTCATGAAATGAAGGAGCTGCAGAGTGACACATACCAGGAGGTTGCCAGCATCCACACCAAAGTGGCCGGCATCCACACCAGTTCGGATAGTATGAACACCAACATGGCCTCCATGGTTGGGGAGCTGCAGAACTCCAACACCACCCTCTGCAGGGCTTTTCTACCTGCATTTCCACCTTCCTTTGGTCCAAGGACATCCAGGCCGTCAACATCTGCTGCAGACACAGGAAGGGAGGCCCTGTCTAAGGAGGACACACTTGCATGTGCCTCTGTCTCAGTAGCTCCAGATCACCCTCTTGCACAAAGAAGAGGGGATGTCCATCCAAAAATCCAGGAGCTCAGGACAGTATGGCACCCTCCACTGACAGGAAGAAACCTTGCCCCTAATGTCTTCCTATGTGTGCTATATATTCACTTTGTGGAATATTCCTTACTACTTTTCCATATCTGATGGGAGGAGTATGTGGCACTTTTAACTCCTGACTATTTGGACTCTACTACAATGGTTTCATCCACCATAACTGAAATCTTCTCCTTTTGTTTGCAGTGTGTAATTTATGTAAATTTCATGATCTTATCCTTGTTCACTTCACTAAAAATACACATCACCAATTCATTGTCTCTTGTTGCAACTCTCACACATAGCAATGTCAAAACTAGGGACTTATGGAAGCATGAATATGTTGTATGTAAACAATTTACAACACTGGATCACTACCATGTCACAATATTACATACATACAAGTGTCTGGTCTGGTAACATCTTTATTCTATTGTTCAAATCATAGGCTGGCATGATGTCATAAACTTAGCAAATAAGACATGATTTACTTATTCTGGGTCAGTGATGACATAATCAGTTGCAGACTTTCACAGCATGGAAGCAGGGGATATATCTGACAAAATCAAAAACAACAGGCTGCAATAAAGTAGGTCTAAATCTTCAGCTGGAGCCATATTGCCTACCTCACAAAAGGAATACTACATCAAATAAGCAAACTGACACATGTCAGTACAATAGTTTCTGACCACAGTTGCTTGGAATGTCACAAACAAATGTAAGTGACGTGCCACAAGTACTTTAGCCTACAATGAGGAGACATATCAACAGTTACATCGATTTCATACACAATGTGGAATTGGCCAATGTGAAGGCAGGAAAGCATGAATTGAGCATAATACAACATTGTGTTGGAGCACATGATGAGACACATAATGCATTAGGACCAACTCACCACAAGGAACACGTCAATTGGAAGCCAGGTAATATCCATCCTATTGCTATGCAAGCTGTTGTGGCACCAGCTTTGTACACTCAAACTCTGGCAGACATTACCAGGATCAATCCATGTCAACTTTGTATATCTGAACAGCATCATATACCTGCTAATGTCACAACTCTGAAATGTCCAAATGAATATGACAAGATGAAGGTACCTAAAACAGACCAACACAGAGAGATTAGCCAAGAAAACATACATATGACTCACATCACATTGCCAACATCTAGATGGCACAATCTAATAAAGCATTTACAGCTAAAAAAAAGCTACACTTACAAAATAAACACCTTTCCCTAGATATTTCCAGACCCATATATTCCTAGTATGAAGCATTAACATCCTCTTCACAACATAACTACAAGAATTTCAATAATAGTCAAACTGGCACATGCATCAACAATGCCATTTGCGATTCCTTATTAGCGAAAAATAAGGATTCGCTAATAAGGAATAGCAAAAGGCTATGCATGTAGAAAACGCTTACAAAATAGCGATTTCTAAACATTCCTTAATTGCGAATCGCAAATTGCGAGTCGCAATTAAGGAATACCTCCCCATTTATTCCTATGGGCCTAGAGGCCCATAGGAATGAATGGGAAGACATTCTCAATTTGCGATTTTCAATTAGAGAATCGCAAATTGCTCATGCAATTTCAAGGGTGCCAGGGAGTCAAACGACACCCTGTTGCACCCCTGAAATCTGCATATGAGTGCATCTTGCACACACACATGCCCCAAAGGCATGTGTGTCTGTAAAATGGAACTTTGAAAAATGCACTTTAGTGCATTTTTCAAAGTTTTTGCAAATTACCATGAAGTTCAACTTCATGGTAATTTGCTCCCCTGATTAGCGAATTCGCTAATATTTTTACTTTAATGCATTGCATTTAAGGAATCTCAATTTGAGATTCCTTAAATGCAATCGCAATTTAAGTAATCGCAATTTAGAGATTACTTAAATTGCGATTTTGGCATTTGGAATGATGCATCCCAAATGCAAAAATACCGGTCGCAAAGGGGCAGATTCTGAGAATCTGCCCGTTTGCGACCGGTTTTTGCTTTGATGCATGTGGGCCAAAGTCATCACATCTCACACCATGCTTACACTCAGGAGAAGTATTTAAGAAGAGATCTTGATACAAGACTACTCCTTCCTCTTGCATCCTCTACGATGTAAGGTATGTTACATCGCAGGGCAATATTGTGGAGTATGCAGCAGGCCACAGTGATCTTACACACCTTCTTGGGTGAGTAGAGGATGGCTTCCTCAGAAGTGTCCAGACGTATCAATCTGGCTGTCAGGAGCCAAAATCCCACTCCACTGGCTGCCACATTCTTCCATGGGCCTCATTGAAGCGGAATTCCCATGGCATTGTGGATTCCTCAGCGGTGCCAACAGCCATAGCTAGTTGGGACACACTGAGTCTCCTAGATGGAAGATAGACAGAAGTGCAACTTTTAGTTACACACTTTCATATCATACTACCTGACAATACCCACACAAAGTTAGGACAGATCATGCTTACCTACAAGTCAGTCCCTCTCTGGTAGTAGTTGTGACATCAGCTGGGGTATTGTGCTGTTCCAATTGAATTATATGCAGATCCTGGTAACTGGGCACAGGCATTTGAGATGTACAATTCCAGTAAGCAAACAACTTGCATAATGATAGGATGGTAGTGCTTTCTATTCTAGTACACTTGCTCCCTGGCTTGTGGTGATACTAAGGCAATATGGGTGCCTTCAATGGATCCAAATACATGTGGGATGTGCCCAGATCCATAGAAATCCACCTTCACAGCTAAATCCTCGTGTCTGGGTGTTTGGATGTAGCCGGTCACGTGTCTCAAAAGTGTTGCTAGCACCTCTGTGGGTACTCGACTGATTATAGGTTGTGACTTTCCACCTGAAATTGACACAGTGAATTCAATTGAGAATGCTGCCAAAAAATGAAAACAGACATGAGTTTACCAAGTGGTGGTATTGATGTAGGATTATTGATGTGAGGTAGGAGGTCAGGCTCCAACTGATGACATACATTCAGGATTGTTTGATGATACAAACAGATGTTCTGGATAACATAGCACTCTTCCATGGAGTGTAGGCCTGGAACTGGGCAATACACTAGAGTCTAATGTCTCCTCCTCCTTCGGGGCTACCTATGTGAGGAGTAACACAAAAATGAATACTGGTCACAGTGTACAGAGTAACATATGTGAAGATTAAGGCAAATGTCTTGTGACTGAACATTAATACTTCATGAAGAATTACACAATCTACATCATAGTCAAATCTTAAATATCCACCAGTCATCCCCAAGGTGGCCTTCACATGTCTGTAACAGAACTGTGCACATCATCAACTCAGAAACATTAAATTGCCACGTGAGTGAGGATAGCGTATCGTATAATGTGAAAAACCACCAACTGCAGTGTATAGTGCGATGCACACATTTTATGTATGTGTACAGTAATACACTACACAGATGAAGTTAAGTTCTGGACATGACATGGCAATGGAGCATTTCACATGTAAACATGTTTGCCGACATTTGTAGAGGTGGTGACACACTTAACTGTCAACAGTACAGAGCTCACAACTGCTAACATGACGGATGCCTGACCTTGCTAATAGGACATGTCGAACACTCGCCGCAAGAGTTGGTCGACCGCATGGTGGGCGATCACATGCATGGCGGTCACAGCCATAGGCTAACGTTGGAGATAGTGGCAGTCATGGCCCAATGGCTGTGTGCACAGATGCTGATGACTGTATACGTGGCGTATATATACCCAGTGGTTGGAAAACATCTCATTTGCCTGCTTACCTTGCTGCTATCAACACCTCTTACATTTTAGCTGCTGTTAGCCACCTCTGGGTACAATCATGGCACACACTACAGGGGAGAGGGCCCCACATTTTTACTCCATAGGAGATTGATTCCCTGGTGGACCAGGTCCTTCCCCGTAATGGCAAACTCTATGGCTCACCAAAGGATCAGGTAAGTTTTATAAACACATATTGAACTCCTTTTCCTTGCTTCCTTTCTATTTCCATAGTCTACCATGGGCCTCAGTGGTAGAGTGTAAGCATTATGTTGATTGCATACATTGTGCGGCCACTACAAAGGGCACACATGTAATTGATTATGGGGCCCCTGACTTTGTGGAGAGAATTGGAATGTATGGTAAGGGTGATTTCTACATGTGTTACATGCTTATCTCTATGCAGGGCTCAAATTCATAGTAGCTACAATTAGTTCTTAAATCACATCATGATATGTGTTTATTGTTATGTATAGGCTTCATGCCATGAGCCATTTCTGTATACTGTTATAAGCATCTGAGGGTGTTGTTAGTCAAGTGTACCATCCCACTGATCACTCAGCCCACATCAAACTTTGTAAAGTAGTTGTCTGGGAGTTAGCTATGCCTCAAAGACTCCTCCGAGTGCCCACAGACCCTTCTGAGTGCCATACAACCATAAGCTCACATATGAAATGGGCAGATATTTCACTATTTGATTGCATTGGCAGAAATATGAGTTTCATGTGGGATAAGTAGCCTCAGCCTGCAGAAAACAAGGCCTGACTGTGGCAGGAAAACTGATGCACAGAGTAATGTCCCTTTAGACCTGCTGGTCCATGGATATTCACAGAAAGAGTTATCTGTAACATTAGTGGCACTCATAATTGTCACATAGACAATAGGAGATTTTTCGTGTCAGTTCGTTCCTGAGAGCGGCAGTCCGCTCACATACCTCTATGAGCAATTGTTAATGTGTTAAGGGCAGCCGAACACATAATATTGTTCTTCTGTATACAGTTACTTCTATCCTTTTAGCTGAACATCAATTGAAGCGCTATTTGTAGGCCAGAAAATTTTAAAAGCTTAAAATTCAATTGCACTTATACTATGCTGCTAAAACTGTTTACAATCAATTGCACTTTATCTTAATATGATGTTGCTGCTATACGTCTGTCCAACCCTTTTAATGTACACATTTTTTAATGCTGCTATTTGTTTATCAATTTGTAAATCTTAATCATGATTGTTGTATATTATGCCTTTTTAATGTTGTACACAACTGTAATCTTCTTTACGGGAAGTTCCTTTTAACCAAAGCCTTTATGCACCGCGCTTTTTTAACAAGAATTGGTGTTTGAACTGTGCTTTTATGGATATCTGTATCCGAATAAAGTTTATTGAATTGAATAGACAATAGGAGACATGGTGACTGAGGTGATCCCATAACCTAATACTTCTTTTTATTGACCCACAGTGTCAATGGGTGTCTGTCAAAAATGACTGTCCCCTTACTCACAAAGGTCTAATGGCACGTTTCTAATGGTGTTGCTTCCACTGTACAGGCCTATTGCACACTGAGACATGAACAGTGTAGATAATGGGTTACTTTGAAAGATTTAGAAACGTGAATCAACTACTTGGCTAGAAGAATTCCTATCACACAATACATACAATGGAATGTTGATTGTCATCCCTGTTACAGTGCCACATATGGCAAAAGGGGTGTCCTATGAAGGCAGTGCAAAACAACACAAACATATTATTACTCACTAGGGTGGCCTCAAGCTAGGCTGTGTTCTTACGCCATCTCTATTTAACATTATTTCTGTCTGACCTACCCCGGTCCTCCACTCAGTAGCCACCTATAAACAACTGACACCACATTTCTACTTAATAACCCCTTCAAGTAAAGGACAAAAATACAGTTAATAAAGATGAGAATGGGGGCCATCCCCATTGCCAGTCATCTTCCAGAATGTAAAAGGGGGATTCAGACAATGTGTTGGCTTTGCAATCAATACAAGGAGGACATAACACATGTACTTTGCCTGGGCCCCACAATTCTAGAGGCTAGAAGGGCTTTGCTACGAAGAGGTTGGATAGCTAAAGACATAGGATCTTGCAGAGGAGTGGTCCTGGCCTGCTTTGATACCACCTTGAACTGACCCTTGGTCAAAGTTATGGACCAATGACCAACAGACATATTTCAGCCCACAAAAATGGGTGAAGCACAATAGGAGTCCATCCATTTGTATGCACAAATTTTCTACAAACTCATGTTCCATCCGTAACACGTGGGTCCCGTGCTCTCCATGCCACTGGAATCAAGCTATCTTGGCTGAAGAGGGGTGAAACCCCGAAAACGTTCCTAAGATACATGTTTCCAGTCCAGGGAAGACCTGGCTTGGCAGTTCCGGCTGGACTGTTCCCATGAGGCACAGAGTCAAGATTGATTTTCATATGGCTGGGTTCAAACTGGAATGGCATGGTGAGCAAAAAAACGTTGGATTTAAGCCCAGATCTTTGTACTGGGGTGAATGTATGACATTGTTCTACATTCTGTCCATCAACATTTGTTTTTGCAATTGTTACCCAGAGTGGGAAGGGTATGCCCAGATATGGGTCCCGTGCTCTCCATGCCACTGGAATCAAGCTATCCTGGCTGAAGAGGGGTGAAACCCCGAAACAGGTCCTAGGATGCTTGTTTCCAGTCCAGAGAGGACCTGGCTTGGCAGTTTGGGCTGAACTGTTCCCATGAGGCACAGGGTCAAGACTGATTTGCATATGGCTGGGTTCAAACTGGAATGGCATGGTGAGCACAAAAACGATGGATTTAGGCCAAGATCTCTGTACTGGGGTAAATGTATAACATTGTTCTACATTCTGTCCATCAACTGTTTTTTTTGCTCTTGTCACCCCGAGTGGGAAGGGTATGCCCAGACATGGGTCTCGTGCTCTCCATGCCACTGGAATCAAGCTATCCTGGCTGAAGAGGGGTGAAACCCCGAAACCGGTCCTAGGATGCTTGTTTCCAGTCCAGGGAGGACCTGGCTTGGCAGTTCGGGCTAGATGTTCCCATGAGGCACAGGGTCAAGACTGATTTTCATATGGCTGGTTTCAAACTAGAAAGGCATGGTGAGCAAAAAAACAATGGATTTAGGCCCAGATCTCTGTGCTGGGGTGAATGTATGACATTGTTCTACATTCTGTCCATCAACTGTTGTTTTTGCAATTGTCACCCCCAAGTGGGAAGGGTATGCCCAGATGTGGGTGCCATGCTTTCCATGCCACTGAAATCAAGCTATCCTGGCTGAAGAGGTGTGAAACTCTGAAACCAGTCCTAGGATGCTTGTTTCCAGTCCAGGGAGGACCTGGATGGGCAGTTTGGGCTGGACTGTTCCCATGAGGCACAGGGTCAAGACTGATTTGCATATGGCTGGGTTCAAACTGGAACGGCATGGTGAGCAAAAACACGATGGATTTAGGCCCAGATCTCTGTACTGGGGTGAATGTATGACATTGTTTTACATTCTGTCCATCAACTGTTGTTTTTGCAATTGTCACCCGAGTGGGAAGGGTATGCCCAGACGTGGGTCCCCGTGCTCTCCATGCCACTGGAATCAAGCTATCCTGGCTGAAGAGGGGTGAAACCCCGAAACTGGTCCTAGAATGCTTGTTTCCAGTCCAGGGAGGACCTGGCTTGGCAGTTCGGGCTGGACTGTTCCCATGAGGCACAGGGTCAAGCCTTGTTTGCACATGGCTGGGTTCAAACTGGAACGGCATGGTGAGCAAAAAAATTATGGCTTTAGGCCCAGATCTCTTTACTGCGGTGAATGTATGACATTGTACTACATTCTGTCCACCAACTGTTATTTTTGCAAGGTAGGACATGCCCTGGTGTGTGCGGCATGTCCTGATAGTGAATTAAGGCATATTTCGTTGTTCACTATTGCAAGGCTACCAGTCCTCATAGGCCAGAATGGGCAGTTTGATTATAACATCTTATAATCCTAACTGACCCAGGGAAAATGGTAGAAAAACAAATTAGGATGCCTGAACTCAGAATGATAAAATACATTTTTTAGTGAAGTTGGTTTTAACATTCTGTGTTTGAAAATACCACTTTTAGAAAGAAGGTATTTTCTTACCTAACCATCCAGCCTGCCTCTGCTAGGTTGTGCATTGCATGCCTGGTTTGTGAGTGACAGGGGCTGAGGGGGATCCAGGAGGTAGGGTGAGTCAGAACTAGGCTGATAAGACCTATCTGCTATGGGAGTGGTGGGAGGAGTAGCACCGGGGCCTGAATAGGGCTGTGCCTGCCTTCCACAATACTGGCTCCACCTCCCCTCCTGTGGTGCGTCTGATGACCCTGGCCCACACTGACAAAGGAAGAAGTTGTGCACTGGCAGAATTCACCCAGAACTGGTTTGGACTAGGTACAGACACTCTCTGCCTTCAGAGACAAAGGATTTGTGTGTATAAAAAAGGGGACCCAGACCCTAGAACTTTAGATCACTTCTGGAAATTAAGACGGACCTTTTGCCAAGGAGAAGAACCAGAGAATCAGCAGGAGTTTTTGACTGCCCCTGAGCCAGTGTGTAATTGCTGGGTCTTTATCTCCAAGGAAAGGAGAAAGACTTTTATTTGCAACTTTCATCATCTTGAAGAAGAATCTCCAAGGGCTCGAACTGTGCTTGCCTCCTGCTGAAGTCTCAGGGATACAAGACTTCAACACCAGCTCCCCCCTGAATTTCCTTGCTGGGTCGCCTTTGCATCACTGGAGAAGCGTGTCTCCATCGCAGCTGTTGGTCGTCGCATCCATGGAGAAGAGTGTCGCCACAGCAAGGGTAGCCATCACATCACCGGAGAAGCGTGTCGCAGGGCCTGTTGCGGCTCCAAAGTTACAGAGTCGCCGCATTGCAACTGGGACGCACTTGCGATCGTCACATCACCTCCTCTCTGGTAAGGTGCGCCTACTTTGCGCAAGCACTGAGGAACAGACGCATTGCCTCCCCCGAAGCAAGGAAGCAACACATCGTTCTCCCTGCGAAACTTTTGTTTATCTTGCGTGACGCATCCAAAGGTACTTTGTGAGAAAAGTGTCGCATTTATCATCTAGAGTGAACTGAGTTATTTCTACCATCTTAAAGTCATTTTCCTAATACTGTATTGTGGATTTTTGTCGTTTGGGTCTTGTGTTATGTCTATATGAAGAATTCCTATTTTTATAAAACCTGTGTTGTGTTCATCTGTAGTGTTTTCACTGTATTACTGTATGTGTTCACAAATGCTTTACACACTGCCTCTGAGATAAGCCTTCCTGCCCCTGCCAAGCTACCACAGGGTTGAGCAGGGGTTATTTTAGGAGTGTAGCCCACTTACTCTGACTAGAAGCATGGGTCCCTATTTGGACAAAGGTGCAAGCCATTGCCATCTAGAGACCCCCAGTTCTAACAGTTGTCATGGAACTTTCTCTGCTAAAAGTGGTACATAGTTATACTATATGTGTCCAGCATTCATTTGACTTTTTAGGTAGTAGACATATGATGTGATTTGGAGTCAAATATGTCATCAGTGTGCAATGAGCATTTTCATGTGACATGATGTCTGCCACAACAGGTATAACTTGACCTTCATGACATCATTGTGTGATGAGTAATCATTTGATGTGGTTGACTCTGGGCCTTATGCAAGCAATGTGTAAATCTCACACTTGCATCCATCTTATTTATGTAATTTTTTTACAATGGTATACAACAAGAGCCCAAGAATGCAAGGTGATCAACTTTCCTAGTATGGGCATTAGGATGGAGTGTAGACAATTCCATCAACAAATTTGGGCCTGTCTGGGGTTATGACATGAGTGGACCCAACTGTTTCCAGGTGATGTAGCATGCATGCATGTGCTCATGATAAGCCTATGGATTGAACCGTGAAGGTGGTGTGGACTACTTCAATTTTTTCTGGTGATTTGTGATGGTCAGGTGTGGAAGTATTGTTGCAATGAACCCATGTTACATGTAATTTTAGCTACATCAATGGCAAGATGAGGAGCAGGGGCCCACGTCAGTGGAGACTGTGAGAGGCTGGCTTGATATTTGATGCACACTTATGTAAGTGGGCACCCAATACAGAGGGAGTGTAAAGCAGTTTGTTTTACCAGAATATAATCTTATAAGTATAGATTAAATGAAAAACAACCACACAGTGTATTTATAAAAATATGTATTTATTTTAAGACACTCACTAACACATTTAGATATCTCTTAGCCAGAGATATACCCAATACACACAATACTTTGCAAATAGGAACAGGTAAGTAGCACAGTATACACAGTGGTCACGGGGGGGGGACTAAACCATATAGTAAATAGTAGTATGCGAACCATGACTCGAGTCAAGACAATACTTAGAGGATGTAGAAGTGCTGGAGACCCAAGGAACCACACCAGGTGAGTATCTAGGAGCCCCATAGAGGTCACGTGCAGAGTGGGAACCGCTTTCTAGGTACAAATCAACGTGTAAGACGTAGTTGCAATTTTAAAGAAGAAGGACCCTTTCCAGTGGATCCTGAAGAAACCCTGGGGAAGACAGAAGGTTGGAGAGCCACAGCACCTGTGGAGACCTTAGGATGCAGGATATCTGCCCCAGGAGAGCCGAGTGCATGGGTGTGAAGTTGTGTGAAGTGGAGTCGGAAACCGCCATCGAAACCAATAGAGGACTTCAGGAAAGGGCTGCTGCTGGAAAAGGTGAAAGTGTCTGGTAGAACCTAAAGGTGGATCCATGTTGAGGAGTACCTGAAAGCAGGGGGGACAGAGTCTAAGCCACTTGGAAGTGACCAGGAGTGAAGTACTGGGTATTTTAGACCCAGCGGTGCAGGGGCACACACCCTATGACTTCTGGGTTCACCCTGTTCCAGACCTACAGAAGCACAGAGACTTCTGGGTGAAGTCAAAGATCGTTTATTGGCTGCAGACCAATTACAGGTGTCCTAGAAGTACAACAGCGTGTATGTTCTCAGGAGACTGCTGAAAATCATAGAAACGGACTTCACCTTGAATACACTTTTCTCTGCCTCAAGCATAGATTCCTAGGTTTTATGATACGGTAATAAACAAGTGTACATTACAAAGAAAAGGCAGAGTCATGATGACCATCCCACATTCCAGTTCGGCCAGCCCACAATGATTTACACAGTAAGGTTCAGATCCCACATTTGATATCAATAGGCCCCAATAAAACACGGGCAGCTCCTGTTTTGGGAAACAAGTCATAAAGCAGGAACAGTCAGGTGTGAAAGAGATTAGCCGGAGGCTCGTGTAGAATGAAAGGGTTTTATGATGGGTCAAACCCTGATGCTAATCACAGGTGGACGGAGGAAGGGGAGCTCGTGAGACCAGTTTGACCTGGGGCAGCAGAGCCAGCTGCCCAGGTCACAGAGAAGTCACGGGAAAGCACATGTACTGTGAGGCCCGTATTTGCTCCATTATAGCCTATGTGAGGGCAATGACAAGATGGCCACCGCTCTCAAAATGGAACCCGCGTAGTGAAGCAGAATAACGTGTACACAGTGCATTCATAGCTAGAACGATATATAAAGCACTCGTACATGCCGCATTAATCATTTGCGGTTTGCTAATACCAGATAAACAGGGGTAGGGCCCTGTCCCCTACGCGGAAACAGAGATTAAAGTACGACAGACCCTCCTTTTGCCCTTACATAGGCAATCACTATACTCATCTTAATCCGAGTCCAGGTCGATGTTCACAAAGTCATGGAGATGTTGCTGTAGCATCATCCTATTACTTAGCTCGTCCCTCGATACAGGTTTCCTTACACATAAGGTAGCACAGAGGCCACATATCGCAGGAGCACACTGTATGCACAGACCTGGGGCAGCAGAGCCAGCTGCCCAGGTCACAGAGAAGTCACGGGAAAGCACATGTACTGTGAGGCCCGTATTTGCTCCATTATAGCCTATGTGAGGGCAATGACAAGATGGCCACCGCTCTCAAAATGGAACCCGCGTAGTGAAGCAGAATAACGTGTACACAGTGCATTCATAGCTAGAACGAAATATAAAGCACTCGTACATGCCGCATTAATCATTTGCGGTTTGCTAATACCTGATAAACAGGGGTAGGGCCCTGTCCCCTACGCGGAAACAGAGATTAAAGTACGACAGACCCTCCTTTTGCCCTTACATAGGCAATCACTATACTCATCTTAATCCGAGTCCAGGTCGATGTTCACAAAGTCATGGAGATGTTGCTGTAGCATCATCCTATTACTTAGCTCGTCCCTCGATACAGGTTTCCTTACACATAAGGTAGCACAGAGGCCACATATCGCAGGAGCACACTGTATGCACAGACAGAACAGGAAAAGAATGGCTAAGATCATTCCAATGACCATCAGAACTTTCCAACCCCAGGCAGATATCAATTCCCAGAACCACCCCACCAGTGACCAGTCTCCCTTATCTACGTGTATGGATTCAGATATTTTATGGAGTTTGGAGATGGCTTGATAGACTGTTGGAGCGTTATCTGGTATGAAAATGCAGCAACTAGATTGCGGTCTGCAAGAATAACGTCTAGAACCATGCGGTTCTGCAAAGTCATAAGGCGATCCGCTTGGAGCTCAGCTGTCAGATTACCAAGGGCACCAGCCGTTACATTTACAGTGGATTCAACCACACGTGTCAGTTGTCTCAGGTTCCTACTATTCACCATAGGTCCCCAAAACGGCAGGAAACCCAAAAAGAAGTCTCCCGCTTCCTGACCGGCAGTATCCTCCTTACTAATCACACCTCTCACAACTCTGGTCTTGTGATAATCAGAGGCAGCAGTAAATGTAGGCGGTAGCAAGTTCGCAATATAACATGTGCCCGAGAAATGAGGGGGCAACCATGTATATGCTCGGTCATTGCAGATGAAATATGTGCCCTTGGCAGCCAAAAATGCAGGGGAAAACTGTGACGGGAAGGTGTATGTTTCAGTGCAGTCACTTCTTCCCAGTTGAGCTCTAGGATTCTGACCATTACCCTGTAAGCAGAACCGACCTATGTGGGGTACGACCCAGATTGGAGATGAGATTTTTCGCTGTCTTTCACCCAAACTAATACTATTCCCCGTCGCGTTCCATCCTACATAAGGTCTCAATTCTTCTTTGGGAATGGATGAGTATGCATCAATATCTCTACTCATATCGGCAACTCCTTTCATCAAAGCCTTATTATTGGTGATAGGTCTGATGGAACGCGGTTGGCGAGGGGAGTACGTATCTAGAGCATAGAGAAACATGGTCTGGAATGCCCATGACGATCCATTGTAACTGTACGGCAACACTAGATAGGGAATACCCTTGTTAATGGTATGTGGCATTAACCCACACACCCAGCAATTGGTTGTGTTCATTACTAGTTGGTGCTGGTGCAAAAGCTGGATAAACGAGTTATTTACGAACTCGGATCGTCTGGTCTGTTCGTGCTCAGGCAGAGGGTGAAAAGAGTGAGAGGAGGCAGTGGAAAGAGGTATAGGCTGTACAGTGGGCGCAATGGTCTTTTGAGAAGAGAAAAACACAAATGCTACGATGAACAGTATTATACTACAGAGCGTAAATAGGCACAGAAATACAAAACATTTACTTTTTACAATTCTACATATCCTTGCTTTAGAGTTCATTTCCTCAACGGGTCTCTCCATCTTAAAAAACTCCATCCTCTAATTGGGCCGCTCGCGGCGGATGAGTTTCTTCTGCTAAGGAGTACGCCTGTCAGTCCAGGGAAACGCCCTAGACCAACCAGAACCGTTGACCTAACGTCTTCGGCCTGTACCCCAAAGTCTTGACACCGCGACCCTGCGGCTGAACCCGGATGGTGGTTCGAAAAACAAAAATCAAGAAAGTCCTTCAGATGGGAGAGCCGAAAATGTCAAAAAAGGAATAGTAAAGAAATCTTTATTTGTCCATGGGCCTTGGTCTCAAATTATAGCGGAGACGGCCAGGTGCTGTTTGGTCTTGGAACAAAAGTTCAGGCTCAGTAGTGTCCAGTCGATTTGATGGTGGCACAGCTTCTTGCAGAATATTGTCACTCTCTTGGTCTGAAGCTGTGTCTCTTATGCGTGCGTTACTGAATGGTACAAAACGAGGTACAATGTCTGCCTCAGAGTCGGCGATACCCTCCTGGACCCACCGGTCATATGGCAAAGGCAAGGGGACTACTTTGCAGTGCGTGCCATGGATCCAGTGCTTCTTCCCTTTTACTCGCACCGCTGATCTCGTTGATAAAAGCACGAGGTGAGGGCCGATCCAGCGAGGCTCGTCGTTGCTCTTGCGCTGGAAATTTCGGACCAGGACCCACGAGCCAGGGTTGATAGGGTGTCCAGGAGGTTCAGAAGCTTGGGGAAGAGTATCATGTACCTGTTGGTGCAAAACACGCAGTTTAACAGTCAAATCATACAGGTAATCGAGTAGTACTGGATGCTCAATCTCACTAAATTTCGTAAGCCTCGGTACACCCCATACGTTGGCCGGGCGGCCAAAAACCACTTCGTAAGGACTAAGTCCCACTCGTGAGTGTATGGTCATTCTGGTGGACAGGAGTGCTAAAGGCAGAGCATCAGGCCATTTAAGACCGGTGCTCGCCTGAATTTTGGCCAGCTTGAGCTTTAAGGCTCCATTGTAGCGCTCTACTAGTCCAGCTGATTGGGGGTGATTTGCAGCGTGGAACTTTTGCTTTATGCCTAAACCTTCACATACATCCTTCGTCACTTTACCCACAAACTCACTTCCATTATCACACCACACCATTCTTGGCATTCCAAACCTGGGGAAAAATTCTTTCACAAGGGCTTTGGCTGTGGATAGGGCAGTGTTATCTTTCAGAGGATAAGCCTCTATCCATTTTGAGAAAGCACAAACAACCACCAGTACATATTTCAGGTTGTTGCATCTTTCCATGTGAATAAAGCCCAGCTGCAAAACTTTGAATGGACATGATGGGGGTGCAAAGTGACCAGCTGGAGTTGGGGTTCCCCTACCAGGGTTGTATTTCAAGCATACCATGCAATTCTTGACCACATTCTCTGCACACTTGGGAATTCCAGCATTCCGCCATACTGGGGCCAACAACTTACAAATTCCTTTCGTACTGATATGTGCCATTCCATGTGCCATAGTAACCACTGGGAGCACATATGCGTCAGGTAACAACCATCGCCTATGTTCTGTCAGATCAATCCAACAACCATTCTCATCCAACTTACCCATACTTTCTCTCCACTTGCTTAGCTCTTTCTCTGTGGCCTCAGCTTGAAGCGACTTCACACTCTCTATTGTGTTCTCACACATTCCAACATCATCAACCCATCTTGCGGGGCCTGCAACATACATTCTAGTCTTCACATTCTGTGCTGTTTCTTACGCGGTCTCATCAGCAAACGCATTCCCACGTCCAACATCATCTGTGATGTTCCTGTGCGCACTGCATTTCATGATCGCAACTTGCGACGGTAGGGTCAGTGACTCAAGGAGATCATTCACCAACTTGCCATTCTGAATTTTAGCTCCATGCGACGTCAGAAACCCACGCTCTTTCCACAGTCGCCCAAAATTATGAGCCACGCCAAAGGCGTACTGGCTATCTGTGTATATATTCACTCTCATTCCTTCAGACAACACGCATGCTCTTGTGAGGGCGATTAATTCTGCTGCTTGGGCCGAATTATGTGGCACTCGTGCAGTTTCCACGACCGTGTGTAAAGTCGTGATAGCATATGCAGCAGTCGTGTCACCATTAGGGAGCTTGAAACACGAACCATCCACCCATAAAGTGCCATCACACTCAGTCAGGGGAGTATCTTTTAGATCTACTCTCCCTTTCGTCTCTTCTTCTGTTCTGAACAGGCAGTCATGTTGCTCAATCTCATCTGAGTCTGCTGGAATTGGCAATAACGTAGCTGGATTCAGCGTACTGCATCTCTTTATGTGTATGTGATTTGCTAACAGTGTAAGCTCATAGCCTGATAATCGCGCACTAGTCAAGTGTTGTGTCTTGGTCCTATTTAATAATGTATCTACAGCATGCGGAACCATAACGATCAATGTGCTGTCCATTACCAAACCAGCAGATTGTCGGATAGACATCGCTGCAGCAGCTGTCGCTCTCAGACAGCTTGGCAATGCCCTCGCTACAGGGTCCAAGGTTGATGAAAAATATGCGCATGGGCGCGGTCTGTCGCCAAAGGGCTGTGTTAACACTGACAACGCACATCCATCTTTCTCGTGAACATACAACGTAAAAGATTTGCTGTAGTCAGGAGTACCCAACACAGGAGCTGAGCACAATGCATTGCGCAATTCCACAAAACTTTTCTGGCACTCTTCAGACCATGGGATAGGATTCGGTGTGTCTTTGCATGTTAAGGCTAACAAAGGTTTTGCCAACAAGGAAAAATTAGGAATCCAATGCCTACAGTATGAGGTAATGCCCAAGAAAGCACGTACTTCTCTCTGTGTTCTTGGCACACTCAACTGTGCAATGGCTTGAATTCTTTCTGGGGTCAGTTTCCTTCCATCCTTCGACAAGAGATGACCTAAGTAGGTCACTTCTTGTCGACAATATTGCAGCTTAGAGAGAGAAACTTTGTGATGGAAAGCAGATAAATGGCGCAACAATGACAATGTGGCTTCTTTACAGATGTTTTCAGTATCCGAGGCGATTAGTAAATCGTCCACGTACTGAATCAGAATAGCGCCACTAGGTAAAACAAGTGCATCAAGCTGCGCTTTCAAAGCTTGACTGTATATGGATGGACTCTCACAGTAGCCCTGGGGAGCGCGTTTGAAGCGGAAGCTTCGGCCTCCCAGACTAAAGCCAAAAATATCTCTGCTCTCCTTTGCAATTGGGATGCTAAAGAAAGCATTCTTTAAATCGATCACTGAAAACCATGCAGCAGAGGCTGGAATCATCGTTAACAAGGCAGTTATATCAGGGACAACCGGAAACTGTGGCACAACAATCTTATTAACCTCTCTAAGATCAATCACAAATCTGTAAACAGGTGGCTGTGAAGGGTCCGTTCTTTTTAAGACAGGTAAAATCGGACGATTGCAAACGTTGCCTCTTGTTTCTTCAATCACACCCTTATTAATCAAGTCGCTGACAATGTCTAACAATGCTTTCTGGCCTTCATTAGAGATCTTGTACTGGGGAATACGTGGCAGTCTGACATTAGCCTTCAAAGTCACCACGTATGGCGGTATCTCCAAGAGGCCCACATCATTGGGACCAGTAACCCAAAGGGCATCCGGAAGGGATGACAATTCAGGTGGCATTGTATTTTTAGACAAGTACATTGGGGAAATCACTTTCTTACCTAATGTAAGTTGTACTCCTGAAGGAGAACAATACAGTGTAGCGTGCAATCTTTTCAACAAATCTAATCCTAGCAAATTCTCACCACAACCTGTCGTCGTAATCAGGGGTGCTTTCAACTCGCAAGGCCCAATAGAAAGTGACATGGGACTAGAAATCGGGTTCCTAACCGGGGCGCCGGAAAAACCTACTGAAACATTTATATCGCCAGACAAAGGTGCGCCAGGGAGTTTTGAATGCATGATTGAACTCTTTGCAGCACCAGTGTCTAGCAGAAAGGGCTCCGTTACATTTGCTGTAGTTACCTTAACATACGGTCCACTCTGATCCACTGGCACTGAAACAACTCCCTCTCTCTGTCTACGGCTGTCCTAGTAATCATTACTTTCTGCATCACCGTCCTCTGCATAATAATCATTATTATAATACTGAGCCGTATTACTAGTCGCGTTAGCTTGCTGGTCAAAACTATTGATGGTATTTTGAGGCGGCAGAGGACGCGCGTTCTGGGGAGCATTTCCACGCCCTCTGCCTCTAGGAGCTTGCTGACCACCCCTACCTCTTGCGCCATATACATTACCGTTCCGCTGCATTAATTTAGGGCAACTATATTTAAAATGACCTTCGTCTTTGCAGTATGAACATTGGTTGGGACCTACAGGGACACATGGTTGATAATACCCGTTCATTTGCTGATTGTTCTAAAATTGTTGGGGTTGGTGATAGACACCTTGGGGTTGCCTATAATTATTCTGACCTCCACGTGGCGGATAGGCCTGCTGCAAAAGGACCTTCGTCTTTAGTTCCTTCGTTTTCTTTTCTGTTCTATCCTTTTTATCTTTATCTCTGTTTTCATAATACTGTGCAGTAGCCAGTATTTGCGCTGAAGAGGAAACAGCCCAAGAACTTTCTGAATCCTTCAACTTTTTACACAGGTCAGGAAGTAGATTCTGCACAAACTTATCCACAAATAACCGTTGGCCACCCTCAGTACTCATATCTTGCCCACTGTGGTCAACAAACGTTTCTTCAAACCTAGTAAAGAAGTCTGACACTGTCTCATCTTTCTTCTGCTTGCATGCAGATATCTTGTCCCAATTTACGCGCATCGCGGGCATTATTGTCTTCATATACGTGATGATTCTACCAGGCAGTTCTGCTACTAAAGGCTCAGGTATCGCACCACCAGTTTGTCTAGCATCAGCAGCGATGATGTTAGCCCATGTGTCTCCTAGTTCTGCAGCATGATCCGTATTACGTATGGATCCCCACAAGGGCTGTGGAACCACATTCCCAAACAGCATATCTACATCAGCCAGATTCATTACACAAGATTCTGCAGTCTGTGACAACTCCTTATAATAACCAGTAGGGTTTTTACGGGGATCAGGCAATGACTGCTTGAGTGCTAACACCTCAGATCTTTTCCATGGAACATGTACCCAAATACGCTGGAAATGTGCTACGACAGGTGGATTAGCATTTGCATCAGCGGGTCTCCAAACTGGGGGAACCTGACGCATCGGATATTGGCGTGCTTTTACCCTCTTTCCCACAGAAACATCAGGTTCAAACAACGACTGTTGACAATCATCATTCCTGAAGGACAATACAACCGCAACTGCTTTCTCTACCTCGCGATCCACAATTATACCAGTTCCAAAGTCAAACCTCACTCTACACAACTCCTGCGGGCTCGGGTCTTTACCACTATCCTCCAATTCTTCACAGAGAATTTCGCACATTTTCTCAAACACATATCTCTGTTTTGGGGCATCCCACTGATGGAAAACGTTGACAACTGATTCCACATCATACAGTGAAGGGAAAACAATCCATCTACGCGCCATGCTATCTATTACCTTTTTCTCATCAGGGTTAGGCAATTGACTACGCAGTTGCTTACGCTATTAAACCAGGAGTCGCACCAGATGACTCAAAGAGAGGCGACATTAATGTAGTAACCACATTAGCTAGGCGCTGTCGCGCTGAAGGAGAAGCTGAGGCGAAAACAGGGGGAAAAACAGAGGGAAGAAAAGAGGATGCAGACACAGGTACTGGAGTGGTGGAAGGAAGAGTGTCAGGGGAGGCAGCTGCTGAATTAGGCAAAGTCGCAGGAAGCGCGGGGGCAGTCGGGAACACAACTGGCGGCCCTTGAGAGGGCTGCGCTATATGGACAAGAGCCGGCTGCGCAGCAGCTGGCGGTAGCGGCAAGGCTTGCAGTATAATAACTGGAGGTGGCATATTCACAAACTGGGGAGGTGCCGTGGCATTTTGAGCATACGGGGGTGGTGAACTCAACAAATGTGACATCAGGGGATCTTTCTCCTTTTCTTCTAACTCATTCTGCTTAGAGTGTGGTAAGGCTGGGTAACATTTGTCGATCCCTAACTTACGCTGCCTGTGCAATTGCTCATTCATCTGCTCCTCCTCATTATCTTTAAATTGTACAGCTGCTTGCATTACTGTCATACCTCTCTCCCTTTTATTCTTTTTCGCTAGCTTAATTTCCTTCTGTTTGGCTTCCTTTCGCCATAAGCGGAAAGAGTCAAACATCGCCGGCCGGGCTTTCTTTTTGAACAATTTAATTTCTAAATTATTTAAAATATCGGTATCGAAACTACCATTTTGGGGCCATTTTAAAACACCGTCTTTCCTGGTGTAGTGGATCCATACTTCGTTATATGCAATGGGGCCTACGCCATGCTTTACATAGAGCTCATAAGTTGGAGTTCCAACCGGAGGGACCGGGCATGATTCCTCCAGCTGGAAATCTTTTCCACAACCCAAACAGAATAATCTACCAAATATTCTAGAACCAGGCATCTTTGCTCACTAGTCTAGATCCAAACGTCAAAGGATTATCAATTACGATAGTCTCGTGAATACACGAGTCCTCTGGCTTTGGCGTTGACAAACTCCAAATTACCAAATCAAACGATCCCGAGGGATACCAAAACAAATGGGAGACGCTCCACTTATACTTAACTGAATATTGCTGATCGATGGCGTCACCAGAAGACTCTCTCGATTGTTTCGCTCTCTCAAAACTCGTCAAGGGTCCAAAACAGGTCGATTAATCAGGGCAGCAGTCCTTCGTAGCCGCCGGGACGCGGAGAACCTCGCAGAAAAGACTTTCGGACCACGTCGACATGCAGGGGTCGATGAAGTGGCGGCCTTCCTCCGGAATTTCCACACGAAGCTCCTCACGAACCTCTGGCTTGGACTGGTACCGCTGAAATCGTCCCGAG
Source organism: Triturus cristatus (assembly GCF_964204655.1). NCBI lineage: Eukaryota > Metazoa > Chordata > Amphibia > Caudata > Salamandridae > Triturus > Triturus cristatus. The sequence goes on along the minus strand of NC_140588.1, from coordinate 834,535,240 downwards.
TTGGGCGCCAAACTGAAGTACTGGGTATTTTAGACCCAGCGGTGCAGGGGCACACACCCTATGACTTCTGGGTTCACCCTGTTCCAGACCTACAGAAACACAGAGTCTTCTGGGTGAAGTCAAAGATCGTTTATTGGCTGCAGACCAATTACAGGTGTCCTAGAAGTACAACAGCGTGTATGTTCTCAGGAGACTGCTGAAAATCATAGAAACGGACTTCACCTTAAATACACTTTTCCCTGCCTCAAGCATACATTCCTAGGTTTTATGATACGGTAATAAACAAGTGTACATTACAAAGAAAAGGCAGAGTCATGATGACCATCCCACATTCCAGTTCAGCCAGCCCACAATAATTTACACAGTAAGGTTCAGATCCCACATTTGATATCAATAGGCCCCAATAAAACACGGGCAGCTCCTGTTTTGGGAAACAAGTCATAAAGCAGGAACAGTCAGGTGTGAAAGAGATTAGCCGGAGGCTCGTGTAGAATGAAAGGGTTTTATGATGGGTCAAACCCTGATGCTAATCACAGGTGGACGGAGGAAGGGGAGCTCGTGAGACCAGTTTGACCTGGGGCAGCAGAGCCAGCTGCCCAGGTCACAGAGAAGTCACGGGAAAGCACATGTACTGTGAGGCCCGTATTTGCTCCATTATAGCCTATGTGAGGGCAATGACAAGATGGCCACCGCTCTCAAAATGGAACCCGCGTAGTGAAGCAGAATAACGTGTACACAGTGCATTCATAGCTAGAACGATATATAAAGCACTCGTACATGCCGCATTAATCATTTGCGGTTTGCTAATACCAGATAAACAGGGGTAGGGCCCTGTCCCCTACGCGGAAACAGAGATTAAAGTACGACAGGAGGCACAGAAGACGAATGCCCAACGATGTTGGGTACTGTAAAACAATTGACGGTGACCTTGGAACTGCAGCTGTGTGGACCAGGCGATGCTGTGAAAAATCAGGAGATGTACACAAGCTGTCCCACATCATATGTCGAGAGTTGAGGGGTCGGTGTCTGGCGGGAGCACCAACAAGCCTTGGCAACTGTAAACAACATGGAAGTAGAAGAAGGCGCAATGTATGAACCAGTAAGGTCCAGGATACTCACACAAGCAAGGGAGTCCGGGCAGCCCCCAAGCAATTAGGGGAGCCCAAATGAATCCAAAAGTGACCCTCAAGAGGACCCACAGGCCGGAGGCACTGTAGTTGCAGAGGACCTCAAGCAGCTCACCAAAGATATAGGCCCACGGTGCAAAAGATGTAGTGAGGACAAAGATCTTTGTCACTGGAGATGCTTGATGTTGTGGCTACTTGGAGCCCGGAGGTCTTTGTGGAAGGGCGCCAACAAACCTTTGCAAATGCAAGTCGATGCGGTGCTCAGGGGTTCAGTTTCTGATGCTCTGACAATGGATACTGGCCTCAGTCTTGGTGAGAGGGCAGGGCAGGCCTTGAGGAATGTTAAAGACCACCACCTGTGTTGCTGAGCCTTTCAGAGTCTGTAGGAGCCCAGTATCAACAGACTGGTCAGCTTAGATGTGGTGCCTGCAGATGCAAGGAAGTGACTCCTTCACTTCAAGGGAGATTCCTTCAGGGGTCTTGGATGTCCACATGTCCTGGATGAGTGTCTGTTTGGAGCACAGACATGGACATTGCAGCAGACAAGCAGGGCAAAGAGATCAGGAGCAGCAGGAGTCTTCCCTGTTGCAGCCTTGATTCCCAGAGCAAAGTCCAGCAAAGTCCAGAGTGCCCAGATGGTCGAAGTTGAAGTAGTGTCTGAATAGTATCATGTCCAATGACAAATCTAGGGACCCACCCTCAGGGAAGCCCTTAAGTACGCAAAGAAAAGATTTTGGAGGATACAAGGGTCTTTCCCTAAGGAGGGCTGGACAAGGGGAAGAATACTCCCCTGTACATTTTTTTCACTTTTGAGTTGGAGCGGGACACAATGACTACCTGAACTGGTTTGAACTGGACTATGGATGGAGTTCACCAAATGTGCCCTGCACGCAAACTTTGTGGCATTGGCAAGCACTCCCACCCTGACCAAATGCACTAAACCCTGTCTAGGAGGTGGTCACACATCCCTGTGACAGGATACTTATTGTTCTACCTTCCCCTGCTCGAGCTTGGCTCAGCAGCAGGAGGGCAGAATCATTTCTCTGGTTGGCAGCAGCCATAGTTTGCTGGCCGGGTCTGGAAGACTGGTACCGGGAGCACTGAGGACCTAACGGAGGGCCTTTATAGTGCTTGGAATCATACCTCCCACAACGTTTATGGTATGGGGGTATGATTCCAACATATTTCAAACATGTTTGATACCAAACACAGCAGGGTTTGTAACAGCCAGTTTCGAGATGGTCATCTCATAATGATGAGGTCCCTCTCTATATGATATATGGCTGTCTCATTTACAACCTGGGCGCATGGACGGCGGTAGGATTTTCCAGCTCATACAAGGGCACTCTCACACTTAGAACTAAGCACACTGCCTTCAGGATTGAAAAGGCCTGCTGTAGGTTTTATGTGCAGTGACCTTAGATAGAGGTAAACCTATATCTTTTGTAAGTGCTGCTAGCATTAACTTACACAGGCTGCAATGGCAGGCCTGTAGTGATAGTTTGAGTGGTCTCCTATTGGTGGCATAATGCTTGCTTCAGCCTACGGGGGAACTCTGGAGTACCTATGCCCTGGGTACCTTAGACCATATACTAGGGACTTATACGGGTACCCCAGTATCCAATCTCAGATGTACCTAAGTACTTGCCATAACAATTAAGGGGAGAAAGCAGAGAGACTGGGGTCCTGATTAGCAGGATCCCAGTCAAAGTAGTAAGAAAAAGCATTGCATCAAGCAAAAAGTTGGGGCAACCATAGAAGCATATCCTACTTTCCTACAAGGACACAGCTGGCCATAGAGTTTCTGTCCAAATGTGTCAGAAACAGAGGGACCCAGTGATCTGGAGTGATTGAGGAGTGCCTCGGAGTGCCTTGGAGGACAGCAGCTCAAGCTCATCATCATCTAAGTCATCATCTGGTGGACACTCCCATGTGGTGGTGGACCCAACAGGATTACTTACACCTTCATCCTTTTCTACCACCCCCAGTTCTGTCACCACCCTCCCTGTTGTCCCCCCGCAAGTTGGCCATTCCCACTTCCCTAAGAGGGAAGCAGTCTTCTTCACTCAAGGCAACACAGCTGATACCCCTGTTAGCCCTACTGCCCTGAGTTAGGAGGTCATTGACCTCCTGAGAAGCATTTCTGTGGGGCAAGGCACCCAGCTGACCCAGAAGGTTCCCTACCAGGAAGGCATTCACACTGCCATGCCTGCCTTACAGAGATCTTTTCAAGCTCTTGCCTCCCCCCTCACAGCAGCCTTCCACCCATCCCAACCTTTTACCCCCTGCCCCTTCCCCATTCCATATTCCCAATCGCATCCCAAACACAAACACACCTAAGCATGCATACACTTCATAAGACACAAGCTCGACACACAAACAGAAGACATCTAAAAAACTCAAACATGCATGCACTCAGCAGACACTCACCCACTAACCACCCCATCACCCCAGCATAACCCAGACACAACAGCAACACACACAGAACCCTCTAAAGACAAACCCATACCTGCAGATACCACACCAACACACACTAACCCCTCCATAGGCACAAACATACTCACAGACAACACACACTGACTCCTCCACAGACACACCCAAACCTGGAGACACCACACCAACACACACTGACAACTCCACAGACCCAACCATATCCACAGACACCACAGCAACACTCACTGACCCCTCCACAACACCCAGCATATCCATACCACTTCCTACCACAAAAATACAAATGCTCGGAGTCACCCACACAACAGACCCCAATACAAGACACAGTGCAGAAAGCAGACCCATCTCACACTTCCACTGCCTCTTCATCCCAACCTGAACTCCATTCCGAACACGCTACCAGATTTTCCTGTGAGGATGTCATGTTTGCTCTTACTCCTTTGAAACCCAACCGCCCTCAAAAGTCCCCAAACCCTCTCTTAAACCCATCCCTTCACTTCCCTCTCTGCCCATGAAAACAGCCTCCCCACCACCTGAACCCAGGCAACCCCATTTTAAAAAAAAATAAACGCATTTCTTACACTTCCCACTCCTCCCCTGTAAAACTGCTTCCCCACTCCTTTGAACCCAGCCCAAAAGCCCCCAAAGACTAAACCCACCTCTCCCTAACCCTCTGTCCCCCTTCTCAACTACCATCTTCGAGGTGCCTGCTATGCCCAATGGATGCCTCTTTGTGAGGGAGTTCTCTGGCAGAGTCAGAAAGGGCAATTGTGATAGCGCAGCATTGTGCTGTTGAAGTCAGGTTGGAGCTTTGTTAGGTTGCAGTGCAGGAAGCACAGCTGAATGAGAAATTTCTTCACAAATAAATTCCAACAACTTCTTCTATAGTTAGTCAATTTTATTTTTACAGTTTTCATTCCATAAACAATTCTTGTCCAAACAAGTTCAGTTTTGAACCATATTCAACTAATGCTTATCCAGGCTTTTCATAATGAGGGGACTCCCCCTTCCTCACCACGTGACGTTTATTATTTTTTAAACCCAGTGCATTTTGGGCGTTGATTGCCTTTCTTCATGGGTAACTGCAATAAAACAAATAGTATATAATGGACTAATGTCCATCCCACTTTTGATTGTGTTGTTGTTTCACGATCCACGTCTACACTATTGTGATTTACCCTCAACTGTCATGCATCCTGTGAAACAGAAATAGAAAGTGAAAAACTTAAAATAAGATTCAAAGACAGGGCCGAAAATATTGTGCTGGCTTCGTGTTAATGATGATGATAATGAAACATGTAATTCTGCACCTGTGCTAAATTAATGTATTCTGTGCCACAAGCCATCATCCAGACAAAATAAACAAATTCCTCCACTATCATGTTGATAGAGATCAGGGTATCTAAAATATGCCCACTACCACGGATAGAGTAATCACACAGTTACACGCACATACACTCATCATACGCTAGGGCCCATTTCACTAACATACGCTCAAATACTCTACCAGCAATAAACCTGTGGAAAGAAAACACCTAAACACCCTGCATCGATATCAGGTCGATCAGATCTGGTTTTGTGACTGTCCTAATCAATAACATAATCTACACAACATATACAATAATGATCAAAAATATAAACCCAATAATTGACAAGAAAGAAAATTCAACACCATGTTTAAAATTATATTGCTTTATCTAAAATTAGTCAAAGTAAATCAATCAGAATAAATCATTTCTCATAGTTACCTATTCTAACTAAGTGTCAGAACGGGTCAGGACAAGTCTCTCGGTAAAGTCTCTCAAGACGAAGTCCTCAGCATCGATCCTCAGCAACGCAGATTCACGCGGCAAAGGCAAAATGGCAAGTGGCAAATCCCTCCCTAAGCTAACATTTTTATAGTAAAAATTACAATGGAAACACACATAAAGTTTGCAATATACACTGAATCACTGAGCAGAGCGAGAAGGAAGAAATGTAACATTGCTACATCTGAAAATCTCCGCTCAGGAAAAGTCACAAGACGGAAACTACGGAACAGGAACCAAGAAAATAAACATGTATCACAGTAATCCGGCTTCTCCTCGGCTATCGAGCCACAGTTCAGAGTTTCCCTCTAAGGCTCCTTTGTTTTTCAAAATTGCCAAGGACACTTTCACTTCTCTTGGAGAACTCCCAAAAACTGCTGCTGTCCTCATGGAAAGTTTCTCAACATGGACCATGGTCAGTTAGCTTCAAGACCATTTCCAGCAGGGGTCTCCCTCGTCTCAGTTTTCACATATTCACTCGAGGCCAGGCTCACAAAATCAGCCATCATGGACTAGGCCTCCATAGGCCACAATAGACCATCTTAATTAAAGAGACAAAATAAACGTTACTACAGCATAATGATTAAACAGTGTTAACCCCACTAATACCCTTATGTGTATGTATTTATCTAGCTCTCTCGACATAAAAAGCATTAATTCAGACAGCGTTTTGTGCTCAAAATAAACAGCACATAGCAACGTTTAAACATGAAAACTTGCACGTTATTTTTTAGAAAACAGAAACAGCACACGCATGCTAACCCTCGTGTAACTTTCTCTTATGTTAAGACAAACGGATTGATTAATAAAAACACACTTGCACAAGACAAATAATTAATTGTTATTTATTAATAATTAATAAAACGCATAGACATACTAGAGCTTCAAAAGCCCCTGAATTTTCTAAATGAAAACTCTGCTCCAGCAATCCCCCCTTTGGTGATTTTATCACCAAATAAACCCAAAAAAAAAAAAATTAGTGAAAATTTAGTCCCATTTTAGGAGAAATCAGAAATGTCTTTTCCCCTTACACAACATTAAACACCAGTCACTCTTTCATCATCCCTTTTTGTCTCTAAATAAACACTCTCCCTCAATTCTTCTAGTTCAATTTCTTGAGGTTCTCTCTTCAACCTCTTGTTTTTCTTTTCCTTATTCAATTTCTTCCTCCCTCCCCTGTTTTTACAACACACACACACCAATCTTATTATTAATAAAGCCACAATTATACAAGACAAGGGAAACAATATTCTACCTATAATAGTACTACCTATCTTTGCAATAAAATCCTTAACAGCTATCATCTTATTAGCTATTTTAGTCCACAAATTCCCAGCTTCAAGTGGTACTAATTCTTCATGCAAATCAGTAATATTTCTAATATAGACCTTTAAGTCTTTACTTTCGTCAGGAATGTAAGTGCAACAATGTTGAACTTTCAATATTCCACAGACTCCACCCTCCTTGGCCAATAGAATATCAAGGGCAAGTCGATTTTGCATAGACATGGCACGTACGGCACTTAATTCCGTATTCACCAAAAGAAACCCTCCTGCGGTATTTGTCGATAAGCGATCAACCACTGTGGACAGTTTCCGAATTCCATAAGCATTTAAAGAAATTCCCACTGCTGGAATCAAAACCCCAAAAATATCACCTACAATTTCAGACCAAGTTTCTCTCTTAAAACGTGTTAATAAGTTAATATCTTCTACATCTCTTATTTTATCTGTATGAAAAATCTTAGGATGAAAAATCTTAGGAAAAACCAGGCCCACATAACATGTGCCATACCAATGGTCAGGCAACTTGTAATAAGCCTTGTTCCCACAAACATAGTACACTCCTGGAAAAATTGTATCTTCTCCACCTCTAAAACCCCAACCTGTCGCAACGAAGTATGTATCATGGCACTCACTAGTCCCCACAAAATATGTATCATATTGGGATTTCCTTCTTGTAATGCAAAGTTTACCCTTCTGTGGTGCATCTAGAGCTAAAGTTGGACTAGCCCCATTCTTCAACTCTTTTCCCATCTCAATGTCCCAAATTGTCTCACTCACTTCATATTTTCCCCCTTTCTCATGCATGTTCACTCTCCTTCCCTCTACCATATCCAGGAAAGCTTTCTCCTCTTCTTTCAAACTGCAAGTTAAATTATTCTTAAAAATGTAATCTAATGTTAATCCTTTTTCTTCAATAAAAATCTCACCAAAAGTGTTAGCTTCTTTAGCTGGATTCAGCTCTTTGTTCATTGGCAAGTGCCCAAAAATACTATCTCTGTTAGACATCTTATAATCTACTCTCCCTAACAAATAAAAAACACTACTTAAAATACTACAAGAAATACCATATGTAGCTGGTAAATGATGATAAGTAACACCCTCTGAAACGGATGCAGGTAATTGCATACAGACGTAGCAATCCCTTACTTCCATTGTCTTCACATATTCATATAACAGTTTCGAAAAAACATTACTAGAAAAATTATTAATTGACCTATCTTTGTGTGTATAAGCATTACTAATTCTAATTGGAACTACTTTTTGTGAATTTTTCTCTACATTTGTCACATTTTCTATATGCATTCCAAACTCTACTTTAAAAGTAACTAATAAAACTAAAACACCCCATAGAAGCATTAATAATCCAGTACAACAGCAGCACATTCTACACCACCTCTTAAAGAAGGCACATCTATTTCTATTATCCTCTATGTTAGCCATTCTCCCTAAGCTAACATTTTTATAGTAAAAATTACAATGGAAACACACATAAAGTTTGCAATATACACTGAATCACTGAGCAGAGCGAGAAGGAAGAAATGTAACATTGCTACATCTGAAAATCTCCGCTCAGGAAAAGTCACAAGACGGAAACTACGGAACAGGAACCAAGAAAATAAACATGTATCACATTAATCCGGCTTCTCCTCGGCTATCGAGCCACAGTTCAGAGTTTCCCTCTAAGGCTCCTTTGTTTTTCAAAATTGCCAAGGACACTTTCACTTCTCTTGGAGAACTCCCAAAAACTGCTGCTGTCCTCATGGAAAGTTTCTCAACATGGACCATGGTCAGTTAGCTTCAAGACCATTTCCAGCAGGGGTCTCCCTCGTCTCAGTTTTCACATATTCACTCGAGGCCAGGCTCACAAAATCAGCCATCATGGACTAGGCCTCCATAGGCCACAATAGACCATCTTAATTAAAGAGACAAAATAAACGTTACTACAGCATAATGATTAAACAGTGTTAACCCCACTAATACCCTTATGTGTATGTATTTATCTAGCTCTCGCGACATAAAAAGCATTAATTCAGACAGCGTTTTGTGCTCAAAATAAACAGCACATAGCAACGTTTAAACATGAAAACTTGCACGTTATTTTTTAGAAAACAGAAACAGCACACGCATGCTAACCCTCGTGTAACTTTCTCTTATGTTAAGACAAACGGATTGATTAATAAAAACACACTTGCACAAGACAAATAATTAATTGTTATTTATTAATAATTAATAAAACGCATAGACATACTAGAGCTTCAAAAGCCCCTGAATTTTCTAAATGAAAACTCTGCTCCAGCAATGTCATAACAGAACATATTAACAAAGTGAATTTGGAACACAATTCTCTCACAAATAAAAGTTTCCTTAAATCAAGTGCATGCCAAACCTTGTCAATCACCAGAATGAGTATTATGACTAAACTCACTGAAGCTTCTCTGGTGCATTTGAACCATACCACATGATTGAAACAAATCAGCTGACACATGAAGCTGTAGAACTGAACAAAACACTATGGACTGCTCTGCACACCTTCAAATACGTGTATCACACTGAAACCATTGTGTAAAAAACAAAAAAAATGATTACATATGTTAGCAAAGGAGTAATCAAGAAATACATGAAGCTTTGACAAATGAATGTACACATACAAAGATGCAGAACAAACGTGAAACGTTGCCAGATCATTCGATAATCATATTTGCATCAAAGAATGACAGAATCTATCAAGATTCCAAAGTGTAGACTGGCAATGTTCTTAATACGCCAAATCATGATGGAAAAGAGAACCTCCACCCTCAGTTGAGGTCTTGATTAACTGTTTGCTCAGATCAGACGACTTAATCCAAGGGTGCAAACTGCCTACGCTGTACGGGAAAGAACATGTAACTTCATCAAAAAATGGTAGAATGCACAGCATATTTAAAACTTGCTGTATATTTGGAAAAACTCAAAGGCTTCTGAGTGTTACAGTGTGCAACCCTGAAGTGTGCTACGTCTGTGCACACTGAATATGTTGACGTCAGGTTGGAACCTCCTCAGGTTCCAGTACAGGATGCATGGGGCCAAAAGGAGTCTAGCAGCTTGGTAAGAGTAGAAGTGAGAGGGCCTCATGATAGTTGTAGTAACTTCAATATTACGTTACCAATACTTGAGAAATGGTAAGCTGCTTGAACAGTAGAGATCAGTAGTAGCATGGCAGACAAGTAATAAAGGGCAAAATAAGTGAGTGACAGACATTGATAGGTGGGATATTGATGAAGGAGGTGCTGTTGTGTAACACAAAATAATGCACACATCACTATCACTGAATATAGTTTGTAAACACATGTCCATTTGTGTACAGTGTGCCTGTGCAGTGCCAGCATTTTGGTTTAGGAGGGCATCCTACAGATGTATTTTTGATTATAGTTACTAAACAAACTTAGACAGTGTCCCTGTTTACGTACAAATTACTTAGGTACCCCAACTCCCTTGACTGGTCCATGGTGGGGCATCGTTTTGCAAAGAAGTCCATGGAAACTGGTCATTATATGACTTATCGACGATTTTGTAGGTGATGGTAGCAGGTTTTGAATGTGGTTGAGCAGGTACAACAGTGGCAGGGTATGACGGTAGTAGACTAGTTGAGGTGAGTAGAGGTGATTTATGCCCTTATATCCCTCCCTTTCTGCCATCTCAGATGTGGTGGTTGGACTGCAACAGTCACGCGGTTGTTAAGCAACTCATAATTGGGCCAGCAGTTTCTATGGCAGTCTGAGTCTCCCACAGCCTTATAGGCCCATTATGTGGGCTCCGCAATCAGAGTTGGCTGGCAGTGTTAGCGGTTCAGCCGCAGTCTTTGCTAAGCCAATACACCCATCTCGTAATACGGTGGTTGGACCGCGACTAATGGTACCATGGTCCATGGACTGCAAAACTTGTAATAAGGCCCTTAGAGTTTTGTCAAATACGTGTGAAAAATATAGACCACAGCTCATATATGACATTCACCTCAATGCACACAAAAGAGGACGTGCTGTTCCTTACAGAGAAAGGAGGGGAAAAGAGAGAGAGTGGGTATAAAGGTCCTAAGTGAGGGAAGTGCTCCTATAAGTAGCAAGGGCCCTCACACATCCCAATGGTGTGCCATGCTTCATCATAGGGCATCTCCTCATTGGGCCCATGCTACAATACTCAACTGGCCCCATACTGGGGCTCTTTGCCTGATTTCTTTTACCTGCGGTCTTAGGGTGTGTGTGTGTGTGGTGTGAGGTGTATATATATAAAGGTGAGTGGAGTGTGTGTGTGCTGTGGATTAAAATGACTATAGGAACCAGTTGAACCACCTTTAATTAGCCGGTTCCATGTCATGGTTAAAAAAGTTAAATACTTGCATGAGGAGAATCTATTAGTCTTGTCAAGCTTTTAAGTAAGGATGTTGGTCAACATGTTTCATGCCCTATAGTGTCTCCATAATCATGGCATTTCATCACAACCTATAACTACCTGCTACTCACTGAGCGGCAGTACAAATAGGTAACTAAAGATTGATAACTGTCCCCTCACAAAAATACACCAACTGTAGCTGGATTTCTCTGGGTTGGAACCAGCGCAGAGTGATCCTCTGGGCAGGGACCAGTGCCAGGTGATGTCAGTGGAGTCAATCACTCCGGAGGTCCGGGGCTCTCAGTAGCGTCACACTCAAACTATTTGTCGGTAACACAATTGGCGACCGATCTACATTCCCTCCATTCCGGAACGCTCACACTCTGGTACTGATTAGCAATGTCAAAGGGCACATTGTCCTAATAACATTACAAGTAGGATCCAGAAAAAGATGAACAATTTGAGATGACATGCAGAAAAAGCAAATTGTCTTCAATTTCATTTTTAGTTGTTATGTTAAATAATTGAATGTCCACATATTTTCGGCATAGAGTTGCTTATGTATGGCAGAGCAACCCTCTCCACTATCCTCAAGCAAGTGTACAGGAACATTGATTTTTTGGCATCTCTTCTCCACAACTTTGCATTAGTAGAACTTTCTTTCTATTTGTTGCAAATTTTTTATTTTCTTTGTATCTTTAAAATTGGGGATAATATTTATGTTGACAATATTTTTGGTATAGCTTGGCTGCATTGTTTGAAGATAGATAATTTTATTGCTATTTGTTTGCCGTTGGTGTTATATTTCTCATATTTTAATGGCAATATGTTTGTTGATGATATTATTGTTTTTTACATATGTTAATACAAAGTTAACATTTCTATATTCAGTGTTTAGGCAACAATATTTTTGTTTCAAAATATTTGTTGTCACTGTTGTGACATTTAATATTAATATATAGGTAAAAATTAGGGCCAGGGCAAATTCCAATGATGCTAGTTTAATTCATGTTATAGTGAAATCTTGTAATATGCTTATGGAATTCTTGAAATAATAGCATTAATTATCGCCATTCACAGCAAAATGATATTATTGGAAGAACGGCAACTACCAGAATGCGTGCAGCTGTTCTTTACAGCAATTGAGTGTTGTGCCCTACATTTAAGCACAAAATGTGCCCTAGGGTCAAAATATACCAAGAGAAGGCATTTCATACTAAAACATGGTGCTAAATGAGATTCACATTTTGCATAATTACATATAATTTTGCATAATTTTTCCAAAATTGCAGATAATTATGTTAAAGCAAATGACACAATTTCACGCTCTCCTAGTAATATTCTGGATACTAGAGTGCAGCCGGGTAAAGAGGATATCACACCAGACATTAATTGCTCACAGACACAGGTTTTGACTGATACAAAAACGTTCTTAAAGAGTTTGTAACTAAGCATTGAAGTGAACTCGCTCTGATTCCAAGACCCTCCCAAATACAAAGGGTCAGATTTACAAAGATTTGACTCAATGCAAATAGACAACTTGCTGTAGTACGTCAAATAGAGATGGCATTCCTGCTCGACACTCTGCACAGCCTAGTGACAACACAGGCCCCATTGTGCCTTAGTGCAAGGGTGCCTGCGTTACAGGCTTGATTGTTTTTGTGAAGGAAGGGTGACCATTCTCTGGGGCATGTTCCTATATATATGTGTGGTGCATAAAGCAGCACTCATAGAAAGTAGAACTAGCAAGGAGAAATACATATATTTCTCCTTGTTACACTTCCACTGTGAAAGCTTAGCATTTGGACTCACTTCCTAGCGTAATAAATCTGGCAATGTGCCAAATTATTGGAAGATGCCGTGGAAATACCCATGTTCCAGCCATGGAATACCTTCCTAGTCCAGAGTATTGCAAGGCAGTGACTTGTGATTTCCTTTCACTACCCCAAAATTACTATGCCATGCCGAGCCACACAATGTGGCTCTGCATGGTATAGTACATCTGATATAATGGCTTGCAGTGCCTTGTGCGACGCAGGAGCAACACAAGACCTTCACAAATCTGGCCCAAAATCTTTAGGAGAACTTAAGGAAAGGTAATTTTATGGAGGAAAGATAGTTATAAATTGATCAGTTTTCCATGATGTAGATTTAGAGGTACATGAATGTTTAGCATTTGAAATAAGTATGCCAAGTTATTTTGCTTTCTGGGTGGCAGGCAGAGGCAAACCATAGCTGAAAGGCCACAAAATGATTGATGGGACATGTTTGGTACCCATGAAATGAAGTCTTCAGGGTAGGATAAATTTAAACAGAGGAAATGTTATTTTATTCAATATGATCTAGGCAGCTCACAACGTTGTATTTCTCTGACTTGTTCTTCAAGCTAGGTAGACGTGTAGGTTGTCAGCGAACATATGGAAAATATAGAAATGTGTCTTGTATTGATCAAGTAGCTGAGACAAACATTATATAACCCTCCTAGTAATGACCATTGGATAAAATTAGCTTTTGAGATTTTTTTCAGGGTTTGTGTATAATTGATTTATGTTGAATCAACATAATATTGTATTCTAAAATATTTGGTTACATTATTTTTCACTGAAAGGAGAAGATACACAAATATTTATTATTTATCATTGGAGTACTTTTTTAAAAATGTATTGGTAAATAACTTACTTAAATATATAATGGAAACCTATTTTGTAAAAGTGAACTTTTTCTCTATATCATTTAATTTAATAGCCAATAGCAATTAGGTTTAGATTTAACAGTAAAATACGGATTAGAGAAAAAGTATCTTAACTGATTAATATTATTGAAGTAACAAAATAAATACATGATATCAAATATTTCAAACATTGATATGGGACAGTATATAGCTAGGGCCAGGGGGAAGAAAATTCACAGGAATATATTTAAACTTAATGTAAAAATGTTACACATGAATATAACCCAAATAATTTAAAGTGTAGAAAAGTTAACAAGTAAAGTTAGGGTTATTGCTAAGGTTAGAAGAGGAATGATTTTTTAATTTCAAATTAAATAATTTAATTGTAAACTTCGATTTTAATTGTATTTATTTTATTTTTCAAAGAGTGATTATTGGTAAAATATAGGGTCAGGTATTACTGACAATAAGAATGTCAACATGAGGAAATTGTGTAAAGATAAAGATACATTTATTGCAAAAAAGGTCAAAGGAGGTAATGGAAGACGAGTAGCAGTGCGGAGGCAATAGTAGAAGCGGAGATGGCAGGAGGAGTGGTTGTGTGTATCTGCTGCAGTGCTGTGTTTTACTTTGATAAAATCCCATTTACTTTCAAGGTGCACTTACCTTGCATACCAGATCTAACAGGAACCATGTGTGATTCTACACTTGTCAGATCCCACTACCAGTCGTACACTAGAGATTGCCACACTGTGTGAAAGCACAGTTGTGTATCATCTGCAATGTAGGGTTATTGAAATCTGAAGACAAGAGAACATTTTTAAAATTGTTATTTGACTGACTGACTAATTTCTGATATTGTATACATTATACATTCTGACAGTTTCTGTATTTTCAACTCTCTATAGTTGAGAGAAACTCAGAGCCCAATTCACAAATAGCCTCTGGCCTCGTGGCGGAGGCCCTGCAGTCGTGGAGGGGAACCCTCACTCCTGGCAGGACCCCTGCAATGAGAAACTGCTGTTCATAGTTCTTGCCATAAGTGCAGGCTCCGTTCATGATTGTGGGGCCCATGCCATAAGTGCGGAGACCCTTTGTGAATCATGCCAGCAGCGTATTCTTGGAGCAGAAACCCAATAAAATGTATGTATTGTATAAAAATATTCAAAATTTGTATGCATTTCAAAATAGAAGTGCATTCAAAGTATTTAGTAACATTATGTAGTCTGGTTTAATTCCAAGGAAACTGATTGATAACTGTAACATAAGTGTTGATAAATATAATGTAGTTCATATGAACAACCAAAAATCTGTTGCTTACCTAAGCAATACCTTAATACCATTCTTCGTACAAGGAGGATATTATAGCATATGTAATCGGATGTTCCTGTTACCTCCTTCTTTTACAATGAATGAATGCAAATACGAGTTCATATTCCTTATGATAAAATGCCTTATACAACGAAAGAAGTGCACTATATAGCTTGAAGTCCTAATGGATGTCTCATTGTGAATGTTCAGATACCTCAAAGCTATTTTAAAAGCGAACTGCATATTTTAAAATTGAACTGTTTATTTTGAAACTGAACTGTATTTTCTGTGACTATAATTGCACTTTGCTTGCTAACCCCCCTTTTGTTGTGCAGGTCAACCGTATGTGCTTACCTTGCCCTCATTTGTGTATTCGCCCTGATCTGTCCCCTGGCTGGCGATTGTAGCGCCGCCCGGGACCCGATCTTGGCCGCCATCTTGGGTGAGGAGCTTGGAGCGGAGACGAGGCGAGCGGACTAGCGCTCGGCCCTCCCGCCCTCAGCCCTACAAAAACCTTCCTTGTGTCTCAGTCTATTGATAGACGCTTACGTTGTTAGAGGCTCTTCTGGGCCCTGTGATTTAGCTCAGATACCTTAAAGCTATTTTAAAAGCGAACTGCATATTTTAAAATTGAACTGTTTATTTTGAAACTGAACTGTATTTTCTGTGACTATAATTGCACTTTGCTTGCTAACCCCCCTTTTGTTGTGCAGGTCAACCGTATGTGCTTACCTTGCCCTCATTCGTGTATTCGCCCTGATCTGTCCCCTGGCTGGCGATTGTAGCGCCGCCCGGGACCCGATCTTGGCCGCCATCTTGGGTGAGGAGCTTGGAGCGGAGACGAGGCGAGCGGACTAGCGCTCGGCCCCTCCCGCCCTCAGCCCTACAAAATGGCCTCCCCCCCCCCGGAAGCGCAGTGGACGAGCGCAGCGGGCGCGTCGTAGGCGCGCCGGAGTCTCGCCTGAGTTAAGCCCGTCTGCGCCCGTCCGCGGCCTGCCGGGCCCAGGGCCCTGGAACGCTGCTCCTGCCCTCACTTATTCAGCTGCTACACTCAGAGCAGTACAGCACTTTCCCTGTGCTCTCTCCTCTACTGCTTGGGATCGCCTAGTGTCTCTTGGCATCTCGGCTGACACACCTTCACCCCCACTCACATATCAGGCTCTGTCTGCCCCGACCCAGCCTGAGTCCCGGATCCGTATATTTTATCTTAATACACGTTCCCTCCCTCAACACCATTCTGACATATTTCTCCTCCTGACAGCCGAGAACCCTGATGTCCTGTTGCTCACCGAGACTTGGCTATCTGACCTCTCCCTTCCTGATATCCTGGCTGCTCTGCCACCTAGCTACTATATGCTGAATGCCAATCGGCCTTCAGCTCGTCGCGGTGGAGGCGTGGCAGCAATCATACGCAAAGATCTCAAATTCATTGCGTCCTCTTCGCTCTGCCTTCCAGAGGTTGAGAATCTTGTCATCAGCCTAGCTTCCGAGGCTGGAGCCCTGACTCTCATTGTTCTGTACCGTCCTCCCACTCCTATGCCTTTGTTCTCTGCCGCTCTCAGCGAACAGCTTGCCGCCCTGATGACTGCCTCTGCTCGTATCGCCATGTTCGGCGACTTTAATTACTGGTATAATCAGGCTGACGCCGGCCCTCATGCTACTGAACTGTTTGAGGCACTCCTCAGCTTAAATTTGACCCAGCATGTCACTACTCCCACTCACATCGGGGGCCACATCTTGGATCACATTTGGTCGCTGGGGGTATCGCTCTCTTGTCCGATCATTTCTCCATGCGTCTGGTCAGACCACTCGCTGATCGAGACCTCTATCTCGGTGAATGGCCCGGTCAGACTTCCGCCTTTGGAGGGTGGGGTCGCTAGGAAATGGAATGCCCTTGATCTTCCTGCCTTCCTCTCTTTCCTTGCAGAAACTCTACCCCCTCCTAGTAACAGCTCAGGCGTCAACGCCTTGGATGTTGATATCATCCACTGGCTCACGACAGCCAGCGACCAATTCGCCCCCACCTCTCGGTTCCCTCGCTCCCGACAGTGTAATTCCCATAAATGGTTCAACTCAGCTTTGAAATCTCAACATCTTGAGCTACGCCAAGTGGAGCGTAGGTGGAGGCGTAATTACCTCAGCACCGACAGGGAGGCGTACGTGCTTGCACGTAAGGAATATAAAAAAGCTATCATCACCACTAAGGCTGCCTTCGTTTCCAAGAGAATACTAACTGCCCCTAACAAATCCCCTAACAAATCCAAGGAGATATTCAAGGTTCTCGCTGAATTAACATCAGACGCCAGGACACTCCCCAATCATACGCCTTCCGCTGAGTCTTGTGATGCTCTGAACTCTTTCTTTATTGATAAGATCTTGATAATTACAAATTCTATTCCTCACTCTCCCTCTCTGGCCACTATCGTAGCCCCCTCCATTAATGCTTCTACTCTGACCTGTTTCCCCTTCCTCGACCCCGAATCCCTAGTAAAACTGGCCACACGTGTGAAATCTGGCTCCCCTAAAGATTGCTGCCCACCTTCAGTGCTTCGCGAGATCTGCCACACTTTTCCACACACTGTTCTACCCCTACTCAATGCCTCTCTCAGCTCTGGAACAGTTCCCAGGTCGTTCAAGGAGGCCATCTTGGTGCCTCTGTTGAAAAAGCCTGGTGCGGACCCTGCGATCCTCGCAAATTATTGGCCCATCTCCCTTCTGCCCTACCTGTCTAAAATCCTAGAGGCACATGTCACTACCTGCCTCTCGCAATTCATTGAGGAATCCAACTTTTTAGAATTAAATCAAGCCGGCTTTAGACCAGCCCATTCCACTGAGGCTGTCATTCTTGCCGTGCTGGACAACCTCAGAATTAACGCCGACAGAGGTCTCTCCCAGGCCCTGGTCCTATTGGATTTGTCGGCTGCATTCGACACGGTGGACCATGCCATCCTACTCCACCGTGTCGAATCAGCGGGAATCCGTGGGCTCGCTCTGACCTGGGTCAGGTCTTTCCTCGAGGGAAGATCTCAAGCTGTCAAACTGGGCCCTTTCACAGCTTCCAGCACCCCGTTGCTCTGTGGCGTCCCCCAAGGATCATCTTTGTCTCCCCTCCTTTTTAATTTGTACCTTCAACCCCTTATTCATTCCTTGGGCAGGTGGGACGTCACCGTGTTCAATTATGCGGACGACTTACAAATTATTTTTCCACTCACCTCCCCTGACGCCATCATTAATTTTCAAACGGTCATGTTACACATCCAGCACTGGATGAATCAAAACCAACTGAAGCTCAATCCAGGGAAAACTGAGCTCCTCCTTCCCGGGAGGAGCGTCTCCCATTGGGGCCCCCAGTTCTGGCCCTCCGAGCTCGGCCCTCCGCCTTCACCAGCTGATTGTGTAAAGAGTCTCGGGGTCATCATTGATTCTCAGCTCACACTTAAGGCCCAGGTGAGCGCTGTAACTTCCGCCTGTATGTTCCAGCTTTACCGGATACGGAAAGTCTCCTACCTCTTGACCCCGGAAGCCTTGCTACAGGTTATAATAGCATTGGTGATGTCCCGTCTGGACTTCTCCAACTCCCTGTACCACGGCCTCCCAAAATCCCTGCTATCTAGGCTACAGCTCATTCAAAACCAGGCCGCAAGACTCGCCTTTAAAATCCCAAGATGGCAGTCGGCTAGACCCCTGCTCCACCAACTACACTGGCTGCCTATCAGCGAAAGAATAGCCTTTAAGGTTTGCTGCTTGGTTTTTAAAGCTCGGACAGGTCTCTGCCCAGCTTTTGTGAAATCTCTGGTCATCCCTTACTGCCCCTCCTGTACACTGAGGTCCATTAATCTCCAGCTCCTGGTCATTCCTCGCTTCAAACTTTCTAGACTAGGTGGCCGCAGCTTCACTCACTTGGCTCCTAAGCTGTGGAACTCTCTCCCACCCCTCCTTAAGGCTGAGTCCTCTCTTCTGCCTTTTAGGAAATCTTTGAAGACTCTGTTCTTTTCACATCCCCGTTAAGCCTCTCTGCACATCCCCGTGGTCTATCAGCGCCAGGAAACTTATGGTGACAGTGCGCTTAATAAATCCCCCTTAACATTAACATTAACATTAACATTAACAATGTTAAATGTTATGTTATGTTCAAAAGATTTGTAGAGCACACGTATACCCAAGAGTGCCTTGGCACTAGTCAGAATAATGAGCAAATGCAAGAGAAGAACTACTGGTTAAAGAGCCAGGCTTTAAGGGACTTTCTGAACTTTAGAAGGGAGGGAGCTGATCTGATGTGAATAGGAAGGTGATTCCACTGTTAGATTGCTTTATCCAGAAAACTGCTTCAACCCCATTTAGATTTTTTGTATCTGAAGGTGTTTTTTTTTTTTAAGTTCCCATTGATCTATTTGGAACATCCCTAGAAATAGCTTTCCTCAGAAAAACTGGTCTCGAGTCATGCAGGGCCTTGTAATTAAGGTAAAGGGATTTTAATTTGAATCTGTTTGTAACAGTCGGCCAATGAAGATCTCTTATGTCAAGAGAAACAGAGTGATGTTTGGGAAGGCCTAGCTTTAACCTAGCAGCTGAGTTCTGCAGAACTTGAAGTTTGCTAATATATTGAGACTGCAGACTGATATATAAGCAATTGCAGTAATCCAACTTAGGGGCCGAATATTATCTCACTAGGAAAGCCCTCGTACGACTCTGATCCGGAGGGCTTTCCTAGAAAATCACGGTGTGCGAGTCCTAGCGAACGAGTACGATGCAGCCTTATGCTGATGAACGCGGTTCGCTCAGACTCCCATTGAACTCCATGGGAGCCTGTGAACCAACATGTAAACAGATTCACATAGCAAAGAAGAGGTAGGTGTGGAATTCGTACACCCTGTAGGGGGCACCGCATGTTGCCCACGACACTGTGCAGGTTTGGTTCGGGGGGACCCATGTGCACCCCCTGGTGACTGATTTGGAGGGCTCCAGGTGAAGGGGGCCTCCAACAGCCCCCGAAGTCCAATTCCAACAGCCAATTCATCTTACTGAGACCGAGTCAATACAGCTGTCAGAATCGTGCATCATACTCGCTCGTTCGGAATCTGGCTCCGTTGCGCGGCATGATTGAGCTCTGAACGAGTTGAACGGACAGGATCTAGTTTGGAAATGATTCGGTTGACGCGGACGAGATCTTCGCATCGTACTTGTTTGTTCGGAGTGGGGGACGACTTGGTCAGAAACATAGGCTCCAAATCAAATTTGCTCGCTCCTGGAACTTGTCTGGAGGTCTTCCTTGTGACAGTGTAATCGGCCACCTAGAGAGTATTAATGTGGAAATTACAGTTTTTCTGTGATTAATGCAGAGAAATTTGAGTATTTTCTTTAGGATTCCAAGGGTGTTATAAGAGGATGATATGACTGCATAATTTTGCTTACCAAAATTCAACTCATCATCCAAGATTACCCCAAGCCTCTTTACGTTGGTCATGGGTGAGTAGAGCATGCCCATTTCTGCCATCCAGCTGGCTGCAGACCAGAAGTTGGGATTGTTTCATAACAAAATCACCTCTGTCTTTTCTGAGTTTAACATAAGACAGTGCTCGTTCATGCCTATGATGATTTGTCTCATGCAGTTCTGAATTCGATGGCTGGTGTCATTAGAATTAATAGAGGCAGACAGCATAATCTGTGTGCCGTCTGAGTTAGATGTGAGCGACAAGGCGAAGGATTGAATAAGACGAGCAAGTTCCGTTACAAATAAATTGTAAAGGGTTGGGCTGAGCAATGATCCCTGTGAAACTCTACAGGGCAGAGAGAAGGAATTGGACAAGAAAATATCTAATTTGACCGTATTCTCCCTATCAGTAAGGAAGGATTTGAGTAATTTCAAGGCCACATTTTTTATGCCAACGGCTTCCAAGAGGTGGACCAAGGTGGAATGGTCCACCGTGTCGAACGCTGCTGACAAATCCAACACAATCAGAGAGAGCGGCTGTTCGCCCTTCATCCAGAATGATCTTGAGTTCATCGGTTGCCTTAATTAGGACTGTCTTGGTGCTGTGTTCTGATCTGAACCCAAATTGAGTTAGGTCCAGTAGGTTGTCCTCTTTGATGAAACAATTCAATTGGATGTTCATGATCTTTCCTAATATTTTGGAGGGAAAAGGAAGTCTAGAGATGGGTCGGTAGTTAGAAGGGTCTTCCGCAATAAAAAAAAAGGTTTACCCTTAAATAACTAGGGCTTGGGGTATATTAAATTAATCAATGAACAATTGTTCCTAGTTAGAAAATCAAAAAGAAATTGTTAGTAACACATAATAAAAGAAATAACATTTAATTTTTATTTTTTTTAAATTGAAGGTGTCCATGGGAACAAACATCATTGATGCTTACAAGACATGATACACATATAAAATAAATCATCATACAAGTGCATCACATTCAATAGCTCAAAGTCCCTCCCACAGTGTAAAGAAGAGCATAATGGGAAAGAGGAAAGGAAAATCAATATCAGTTAAAATTATTACTGGAATCATAATCTCACGTGTTATACTCACATAACATGTCAAAACTATTGAGGGCTAGACGAGATAGCCACTGGTTGGGCAAGATGAAACAGGATGGACTGCCATATTTTTGCCATTCATAAATAGCCAATCTCAGGATCCCTAATTTCAAACGGGTCTGCTGGGGTGGGAGAAGCTTCATTTATGGAACAACAAAACAGTGGATTGTCTTGCCTCTCGACTTAAAGATTAGTCCCTCCCGGTCCTCCTTTAAAAAAAAATCTTAAATCCTGGCTTTTTAATTTATAGTTCCTCTGGTCTGTCTTCCATCTTTTAGCCACTCTGTTGTTAGACTAGCGCCAAGTCGCCCTCGAGCACTCAAGCGCCGTACAAAACCCAATTTAATTTCATTTCATTTTCATTCAATGCATGGCCCTCTCAACCTGCGGTAGCTTTGGTGAGTTTTCATATGTCCTGATAACATCCACACTGGGGTATCTTTTGCCTTCCTCCAACCCTAATTATACATTTTCCTCTCTCTTCATCTATTATGTTGACTCTAACTGTTAAAACAAACAAGTACAATTTAGGAGTTAGCCTTTCTAATGATTGACTCCCTGGGAAAACATACATGTGCAAATGTATATCCCTTAGCATGTATTGTGCTGAATTTTTCTGTTGCTCAAGTTCAGTGTCCTGATGCCTTCAAAGAAATATCACATTGTTTGTTTTCTTAAATTATGACAAGAAAGTCCTGGCTACTGCCCCAATGCATCATGGCTGCCCAGTAAGGATGCTATGGATCATGAGTGGTGCAACTAAATTCATTTTTGGAACACTGGTGACTGCCAGGATAGGGCCTGATCCCCACAAGTGCCCAATATTTTTTTTTAAACTGACTCCACCTTAGTCTCCTGGGGCTCAAATAGAGTGGTACCTGGAAGAGCTCACAGAGGTTCCTGAGTACTCCCAGAACTGGAGCTCTTTCCCAGAATTCGGACAAAGCAGATATAATATCCTGGAATGAAATATTTCATATATTATATAGTGTCATAATTTCAAGGAAGTGCATATTTTAGTTAACCACTGAAGTATTTCTTAATGTTGAAAAATCTCATTAGGGTTCAAGGGTATATGTTTTACTTTTGGGTTCTATGGCAACATACTGACAAACCTAGTAGGTCTCACCTTTTATTACTATATCTTCCATGACTGTGCTAGGTAAGTGTCCGTATTATGTTTTTAGGAGTTAGGGTTTGCGAGTATGAAAACCTTAAGTGGTAACTCCATTATAATGGGACCAGTGCACAAATAGGGGGTTATTATCACAGTGTAAAGAATATAATACATGAGAGAATAATGGGAAAGGGAAAAGAAAAATTAAGATCAGTAAAAATAAAAATAATTTGTAGAATCATACCTTATGTGGTGCCTCCAGCATAAGGGGACCAGTGCACAAATAGAGGGTTATTCAATAAATGCTGCTATTTTACCCCCACTGTCATTGCTGTGGCCCTTTATAGTGTGCTCCAATAGGAATTTACACCTGGATGCCTTAATATATTTGTTAATTTGTTAACAGCATTCAGTTTCAAGTGCATATTTTTCTCTCCAAATGTAAAAACACTAACTAGACAGTGATATATTAAGTATTGTTTCTTATTTTGCTGAGCTCTTGGGTTGTTTCTTATTTTGCATAGCACCTACCCTGAGTAAGCCTTGGACTGCTCTGCCTCACTACAATGAGAGTCAAGTATTAAAATGGATTCTTTGCTCTTGTTTTTTGGGACCTAAATAGGTGAAACACCTTGGATATTACAATGTCAGTTCAGTAACTTCTGTTAGCACTGGGATGCCAAACCTAGACTACTCACACTAGTACTATGCCGTCTTTGTATTGTGTCAGCCAGTACTTAAAGAAGAACTTTCCCCTTTATTATTTGCTCAATTTCTGTATATAGATGTTTTGACTTTGACATAATTGATTTAACCACTTTTACACTCCTTATTCAGTCATTCCAAATGTGTTAGTACATTATAAAACATAGATTGCTTTGGGAAAATCCTCAGTAAGGTAATATTTCATTTTCAGGAAAGAAAATTATTAAGATCTTCAATATGCAGAAGCTCTTGACACTTCTTGTTAAGGATTAGCTACAGTGCATAAGAAAGCATGTGAACATGAACAGTAGAAGGAAGCCAAAGGTAGGTTTTTCTAGTGGAAACATGTTTTACAGTACACCCTTAAAATAATTTTGCTTTCAGCAATGCCTGGAAGCGTTTTGCTGCTGTGTTGAAAGTGGTTGACAAGCTTTACAAAATTAGATGGATTTCTTAGTTGTATTAACTCAGTTCCTTCTTTTTTATCAACTTTCTATAAAAAGAGTCTTAAAAGCACATCATTTATTGAAAGGTTACGATATAGGCAAGCTATTTTTATCTTGTTCCATTTTATGTGCATTGATCTCTTTTTTTAAGAACTGTATAACCACATAAATGTAAGGAAAACTAAAGTTATTTGCGAGCATGATTTTATCATCTGTGAATGTTGAGATCATCATGTCCCTCATTTCATGTTAGCTCCAGTTCTTTCCAAATTATTTCCAACTCATTTTCAAATAAAGGTACCTACTTGAAATAAACATTTGCTGTTTGCACTGTGGAGAATTGTTATGAGTACAGGTGGCAAAAAATGTTAGTTCCAATGAGTCCAGAATGTAGTTATAGTTAGAAACTATTTTCCATAGGAAAATCGTTCTTTGATTTGCCAATATCTTTGGTGCCGTTTAACAAAGCTTCTCAAAATTTTCAAAACTAATGTCCCGCTACGGTCAGCTCCTGTCTTGAAAGTTTTGGGGTGATTCATCAAGCAGGGCGTAGAAAAAAGCTGGGTCCCAAAATGCATTTTTCCCATGTTAATTTCCATAGAAAAAATTGAAACAGACTACAGCCCGAATTGCCGAATGGAATTACACCAAATTTAGCAAAAAGGTAGCTCTTGGTTCAGAAAGTGACCTTTTTTCTAAGTGGTGTAAATCCATTTTGTAGTTCCTGAGAAATTTAAAAAAGAACATTTTTGATATCTAAGCACCGAGGAGGAGTCGCGACTCCTCCCGAGCACGAGCTGACTCCTGATTGGCAGCCAACATTCCAAACCAGGAAGTGTTGGCAGCCATCTTGTGACTCGGTAACCGAGTCACAAGAAAAGAGTAGAAAAAAGTTTGAAAAACAAGAAAAGGGGCAGGGTAGAAACACCTTGACCATCTAGGCCTGCTCAGGGAGTTCCACAGGGACCTCCAGGGTCAAAAAATGTTAATGAGCCCCCGGGTGGGCCAGGTCCCGGGAGCAATGCCAAAATTAAATTGATTTGCGCGGGACACCTGGCCTCCCGCAGCCCCGAGGACCACCACCTCCCTGGGGCACTAATTATTCAAAATTGGGGGTCTGTTATGGCCCCCTGGCCCCCGGGACTACCACCTCCCCGGGGCTTTAGAAATGGAGGTAGTCGTGCCACGCGTCTCCCCTCCTGGAGGTCTCCATGGCCCTGGGGACCACCACTAAAGAGGGCCAGCTCCTGCAATGTCCCAGGGTGCCCACACCCGGGAAATTGCCGTTTGCTATGGCAGGGCAGGAGCACGGCTCCCGCCCTGCCATAGCACACCCTGCTTTACTTCGTTGAAGTGAGAGCAGAAAAACCTGCTATCACTTCAACGAAGCAAAGCAGGATTGATTTTGAGCAAGGGGAGATGCATGGGGGAGATGCATGTCAGCAGCCCCCCTCCTTTAAAAATAAATAAATATGTAATGGCCAAGCCCCGGGGGATGGCATCCCTGGAGCCAGAAGTGGCCTGGGAGGGGGCCACAACCCCCTCCCGAATAAAAAAATAAAAAAGAGGCAATGCCCCGGGGCATGTGGTCCCTGGGGCAGACAATTGCCTCAGGAGGGGGGCCACGTGGCCCCCCTCCATTAAAAGTAAAACAAAATGTATACATGGCCATGCCCAGGAGGATGGATCCGCGGGCCGAAATTGGCACCTTCCCGTTTTTTTCTCTAAAAAAAACAAAACAAGGGGTCAGGCCCTGGGGGATAGGGTCCCCAGGGCCCCAAAATAGGAAAAGAAGGGGGGCCACACAGCCCCCTTCTAATAAAAAAATTAAATAAAAAAGCCACCATCACGACCAAGGCCCTGCCCCCTCCCTGCACCACTCTGCAAACGCGCCCCCTTTCATGTTGTAAGATGGGAAATTAAGTCCCCGTGAATTCTGAGGGTTCCTGGGGCCAACTAGCCCACCAGGTGCCTCCAGTAAGTGCCACATAGCTGGTTTATAGAGAGGTTGTCCGAGGCCACAGCCCTTTTTACACCACTCTGCAAACACGCCTCTTGGTTCACTGCTGGTGGGGCGATGAGGTCCTCTTGTGTCCTGAGGACCTCAGGACACAAGTGGACTTCATCTCCCAATCAGAAGTGCGCCAGGAGCTGGCGTTGTAAAATGGGGGCGTTGCCTCGGACCACCTCTCTGCAAACCAGCTACGTGGTGCTTACTGGAGGTACCTGGTGGACTAGTTGGCCTCCAGGGACCCTCAGGAATAAAGGGACTTAAAACCCCAACTTAGAACGCACCAGAAGGCGCATTTGCAGAGTGGTGGGGAAAGGGGTCATGGCCTTTGTCCACCTCTCAGCAATCCCACTGTGTGGGGCTTAATGGAGGTAAGAGGTAGGCTAGTTTTCCCCAAAAGGACCCCCAGCAGCGAATGGGACTTCAATCCCCATACAAGAGTGTGCCAGATAGCGCGTTTGCAGAGTGGTGGGCAAAGGGGGCTTGGCCTGTTATGAGAACTTACCAATACTGCTGTGTGGGACTTACTGGAGGTAATAGGAGGGGTAGTTGGCCCTACCCCTCTTGTTACCTGCAGTAAGTCCCACACAGTGGAATTGCTAAGACATCTAAGGAGGACATGCGCCCCTTTCTCCACCACTCTGCAACAGTACCTCCTAGCAGACTACAGGATGGGGGATGAAGTCCAGTTTACTCCTGAGGGACTTTGGGGGCCAAGAAGTCCTCTTGGTACATCTTGGTTCCTCCTCTAAGTCCTATGCAGCAGAATTCCTGAGTGCTGGTTGGAGGCCCAGCACCCTTTCTCCACCACTCTGCAAACGTGACTGCCACTTAAAGAATCATCTTTCTTCACCTCTGACTTACAGGTAGTTTTAATCTCCCTGCCCTGATGTGTACTAGGGCCTTACAGAAAAGGTCATGCCAATTACAGGGGTACCCCAATGCATAGTATTCCCTAGTGTATGTAGGTGTTTTCACTGTATTCTTAGAGTATTTTAGCATAGCACCCGTCAGCAAAAGGTTGGGGGCACAGGATGACTTTGCAACAAGGCCACTTTCTGCTCCTCCATTGGTTCTTTATGCATTTCTCTTGCTTCTTTCTGAGCCTATATTCCTCTTTCTGCACATGTCCTACCTGTGTAGGCATAGTTAGAAATTAGCAATTCAACACATTTACTGACCTATACAGTCATACACACACCACCTAACTTAACACATACTTACTTTCTTACACAATCACTGATACAAGCACACACTCCTCCATACAGGCACTCTCACAATCACTCACTCTCACATATAGTCATTTATATACTCAAACACGCACATGTGCTGCCTTTCACATATGGAGTTACTCACACATGTACCACAGAGACACCCATTCACTCACCAACACACCCATACACACATTCACCCACCCATACAGCCCTTCACAGATGCACTCTTGAACCCATACTCCCAGTGAATCACCTACTCACATATCTATGCACAGAGTTACATACCCACCACCCACCCACACAGACACTCAGACACCAATACAGATAGTCAGACAACCAATCAATAACCCATATACACACTCATGTAGTTACTCACCAACTCATGCAGCTGCTTACACACCAACTGACAGACTAATACAGACATTCACACAGTTTAGTCACTAACACAAGCATTCAGTAAGCCACAATGAATCAAATCACTCACTTATACAGTCAGTCATGCACCTACTAAATCATCCATTCAGACACTTATACACCCACAAAGTAAAAATGATACATTACCATGCATGCGTAGTACATCGCAAAGTCATTACTACGCATTTTTTTAGAACGCATGGTCATTACCACGCATGCCTTTGCAACTTATTTTGTTGTAAAGGTATGTATGGTAAATGACCATCAGTTCTAAAAAAATGTAGACGATGCACATCGTTGTAAGGAAACAGAGGCTGTACTGTTTCCTCACAACGACGTGCGCCGCCCCTCAGAGACGACCTGAAGCAGGAACCACGAGGAGAGGGAACCATGAGGAGTGAAAGGTAAGGGGGATTGGGCATACGGTGGTGGTTACTTTTCTAGGGTTTAGGGTTGTATAGTGGTGTTTGGGTAGTGTAGGGGGTCGTGATGAGGGTAATGTTTTAGGGTTTAGGGTAGTGCAGTGGTGTTTGTGTAGTGTAGGGGGTCATGCTGAGGGTAGTGTTTTAGGGTTTAGGGTAGTGCAGTGGTGTTTGTGTAGAGGAGGGAGTTGTGCTGGTGGTAGTGTTTTAGGGTTTAGGGTAGTGCAGTGATGTTTCTGTAGTATAGGGAGTCATGCTTGGAGTAGATTTAGGGTTTATGGTAGTGTAGTATAGGGGGTTGTGCTGGGGGTAGTGTTTTAGGGTTAAGGTAGTGCAGTGGTGTTTGGTTAGTGTAAGGGGTCGTGCTGGGGGTAGTGTTTTAGGGTTAAGGTAGTGCAGTGGTGTTTGGTTAGTGTAAGGGGTCGTGCTGGGGTAGTGTTTTAGGGTTAAGGGTAGTGCAGGGGTGTTGGTTTAGTGTGGGGGGTTGTGCTGGGGGTAGTGTTTTACGGTATAGGGTAGTGCAGTGGTGTTTGGGTAGTGTAGGGGGTCGTGCTGGGGTAGTGTTTTAGGGTTTAGGGTAGTGCAGTGGTGGTGGGTAGTGTAGGGGGTACTGCTGGAGGTAGTGTTTTAGGGTTTAGGGTAGTGCAGTGGTGTTTGGGTAGTGTAGGGGGTCATGCTGGGGGTAGTGTTTAGGAGTTTAGGGTAGTACTGTGGTGTTTGTGTAGTGTAGGAGTTAGTGTTTTAGGGTTAGGGTAGTGCAGTGGTGTTTGTGTAGTATAGGGGGTGTGCTGGGGGTAGTGTTTTAGGGTCTAGGGTAGTGCAGCGGTGTTTGTGTAGTGTAGGGGTTCATGTTTTAGGGTTTAGGGTAGTGCAGTGGTCTTTGGGTAGTGTAGGGGTTCATGTTTTAGGGTTTAGGGTAGTGCAGTGGTCTTTGGGTAGTGTAGGGGGTCATGCGGGGGGTAGAGTTTTCGGGTTTATTATAGTGCAGTGGTGTTTTTGTACTGTAGGGTGTCGTGCCGGGGGTACTATTTTAGGGTTTAGGGTAGTGCAGTGGTGTTTGGGTAGGGTAGGGGGTCAGGCTGGGGGTAGTGTTTTAGTGTTTAGGGTAGTGCATTGGTGTTTGTGTAGTGAAGGGGAGGGCTGAGGGTACTGTTTTAGGGTTTAGGGCAGTGCAGTGGTGTTGGGGAAGTGTAGGGGTTCGTGTTGGGGGTGGTGCTTTAGGGTTTAGGGCAGTGCAGTGGTGTTCGGGCAGTGTAGCGGGTCGTTCTGGGGGTGGTGTTTTAGGGTTTAGGCAAGTGCAGTGGTGTTTGGCAGTGTAGGGGGTCGTGCTGGGGGTGGGGTTTTAGGGTTTAGGGCAGTGCAGTTGTGTTCGGGCAGTGTAGGGGTTCGTGCTGGGGTAGTGTTTTAGGGTTTAGGTCAGTGTCGGGGGTCGTACTAGGGTAGTGTTTTAGGGTTTAGGGCAGTGCAGTGGTGTTCGGGCAGTGTAGGGGGTTGTGCTGGGGATTGTGTTTCAGGGTTTAGCCAGTGCAGTGGTTTTCGGGCAGTGTAGGGGGTCGTGCTGGGGGTGGTGTTTCAGGGTTTAGGGCAGTGCAGTGGTGTTCGGGCAGTGTAGGGAGTTGTGCTGGGGGTAGTGTTTCAGGGTTTAGGGCAGTGCAGTGGTGTTCGGGCAGTGTAGAGGGTCATGCACGGGTGGTGTTTCAGGGTTTAGGGCAGTGCAGTGGTGCTCGGGCAGTGTAGGGGGTCATGCAGGGGGTGGTGTTTCAGGGTTTAGGGCAGTGGTGTTCGTGCAGGGTAGGGGGTCTTGCTGGGGGTGGTGTTTCAGGGTTTAGGACAGTGCAGTGGTGTTCGGGCTGTGTAGGGACTGGTGTTTCAGGGATTAGGGCAGTGCAGTGGTGTTCGGGCAGTGTAGTCGGTCGTGCTGGGGCTGGTGTTTCAGGGTTTGGGGCAGTGCAGTGGTGTTCAGGCAGTGTAGGGGGTCATGCTGGGGCTGGTGTTTCAGGGTTTAGGGTAGTGCAGTGGTATTTGTGTAGTATAGGGGGTTGTTCTGGTAGTAGTGTTTTAGGGTTTAGGATAGTGCAGTGATGGTTGTGTAGTGTAGCGGGTCGTGCTTGGGGTAGATTTAGGGTTTAGGGTAGTGCAGTGGTTTTTGAGTAGTGTATGGGGTCATCCTGGGGTAGTGTTTAGGGTTTCTGGCAGTGCAGTGGTGTTTGTGTAGTGTAGGAGGTCGTGCTGGGGTATTGTTTTAGGGTTTAGGGTATTGCAGTGGTGTTTGTGTTGTGTAGGGGGTCATGCTGGGGGCAGTGTTTTAGGGTTTTGGGTAGTGCAGGGGTATATGGGTAGTGTAGGGAGTCATGCTGAGGGTAGATTTAGGGTTTACGGTAGTGCAGTGGTGTTTGGGTATTGTAGGGGGTCATGCTGGGGGTAGATGTGGGGTTTAGGGTAGTGCAGTGGTGTTTCGGTACTATAGGGGGTCATGCTGGGGGTAGATTTTAGTGTTTATGGTAGTGCAATCCTTCTTTGGTATTGTAGGGAGTCGTGCTGGGGGAGTGTTTTAGGGTTTAGGGTAGTGCAGTGGTGTTTGTGTAGTGTAGGGGGTCGTGCTTGAGGTAGTGTTTTAGGGTTTATGGTAGTGCAGTGGTGTTTGAGTAGTGTAGGGGTCATGCTGGGGGTAGTGGTTTAGGGTGTAGGGGAGTGCAGTGGTGTTTGGGTAGTGTAGGGGGTACTGCTGGTGGTAGTGTTTTAGGGTTTAGGGTAGTGCAATAGCGTTTGGGTTGTGTAGGGGGTACTGCTGGGGGTAGTGTTTTTGGGTTTAGGTTAATGCAGTGGTTTTTGTGTAGTGTAGGGGGTAGTGTTTTAGGGTTTAGGGTAGTGCAGTGGTGTTTCTGTAGTGTAGGGGGTCATGGTGGGGGTGGTGTTTTAGGGTTTAGGGCAGTGCAGTGGTGTTCGGGCAGTGTAGGGGGTTGTGCTTGGGGTGGTTTTTTAGGGTTTAGGGCAGTGCAGTGGTGTTCGGGCAGAGTAGGAGGTTTTGCTGGGGGTGGTGTTTTAGGGTTTAGGGCAGTGCAGTGGTGTTCGGGCAGTGCAGGGGTCATGCTGGGGGTGGTGTTTCAGGGTTTAGGGCAGTGCAGTGGTGTTCGGGCAGAGTAGCGGGTCGTGCTGGGGGTGGTGTTTTAGGGTTTAAGGCAGTGGTGATCGGGCAGTGTAGGGGGTCTTGCTGGGGGTGGTATTTCAGGATTTAGGGCAGTGCAGTGTTGTTCGGGCAGTGTAGGGGGTCTCGCTGGGGTGGTGTTTCAGGGTTTAGGGCAGTGTAGTGTTGATCGGGCAGTGTAGGGGGTCGTGCTGGGGGTGGTGTTTCAGGGTTTAGGGCAGTGCACTGGTGTTCGGGCCGTGTAGGGGGTCGTGCTGGGGGTGGTGTTTCAGGGTTTAGGGTAGTGCAGTGGTTTTTGGGCAGTGTAGGGGGTGGTGCTGGGGGTAGTGTTTCAAGGTTTAGGGCAGTGCTTTGGTGTTCGGGCAGTGTAGGGGGTCGTGCTGGTGGTAGTGTTTCAGGGTTTTGGGCAGTGCAGTGGTGTTCAAGCCGTGTAGGGGGTCATGTTGGGGTAGTGTTTTAGGGTTTAGGGCAGTGCAGTGTTGTTTGTGCAGTGAAGGGGGTCATGCGTGCTAGTGTATTAGGGTTTAGGGCAGTGCAGTGGTGTTTGTGTAGTGTTCAGCGAATGTGCTGCATCGCTAGGCGAGACCTAAAAAGCATTGCACCAAGATGGCTGCCCACACTTCCTGGATTGAAGTGTTGGCTGCCATTTAGAGCCGCGCTCGTGCCTGTGTAGTTAGGTCCCGCCCTGATATGTAAAGATTTTGTTCCTTTAATATCTCAAAATCTACTGAACAGATTTAAACCATTTAAAAAAAGGTCGCTTTGTGAACCAAGGGCTACCATTTTGCCAAATTTGGTGTAATTTCGTTCAGCAGTTTCAGCTGTAACCGTGTCTAAAGTTCCTATGGGAAATGACATGGAGAAAACGCGTTTTGGGCCCCCCCATTTTTCTCGGCCCCCACTTGGCGAATTACCCCAAAATTGTCAGGATAGGAGCTGACCGGAGTGGGACCAACGTTTTGAAAAATTTGCAAAGATTCGTCAACCTGCGCCAAACTTATTGGAAAAAGAATAAAACACTTTTTGAAGAGAAACAAGGTCCTAACTGTAACTTCCTACTGGCTAACGCTAGTAGGTAATAGTTATATATCTTCCAGGTACATAGATGTGGTGCTAGGCATAATAAAAAAATTAAAAACAATTAGGGTATAGGGTAGTACAGTGGTGTTTGGGTAGTGTAGGGGGTCATGCTGGGGTAGTGTTTTAGGGTTTAGGGTAGCGCAGTGGTGTTTGTGTAGTGTAGGGGGTCGTGTTTTAGGGTTTAGGGTAGTGCAGTGGTCTTTGGGTAGTGTAGGGGGTCGTGCTGGGGGCAGTGGCGTAACGAAAATTGATGGGGCCCCCCTGCAAGGTACACAGAGGGACCCTGCTCCGGATTTAATCCGGAGCTGTCCGGCGTGTGTACAGTGATGAGGGGGCCCCCTGCAGCTCGGGGGCCCCCCCGCACTGAGGGGGATGCGGGGGCCTGTGTTATGCCCCTGGCTGGGGTAGTGTTTTAGGGTTTATGGTAGTGCAGTGGTGTTTGGGTAGTGTAGGGGGTTGTGCTGGGGGTAGTGTTTTATGGTTCAGGGTAGTGCAGTGGTGTTTGGGTAGTGTAGGGGGTCGGGCTTGGGGTAGTGTTTTAAGGTTTAGGGTAGTGCATTGGTGTTTGTGTAGTGAAGGGGTCATGCTGGGGGTAGTATTTTAGGGTTTAGTGCAGAACAGTGATGTTTTGGTAGTGTAGGGGGTCGTGCTGGGGGTAGTGTTTTAGGGTTTAGGACAGTGCAGTGATGTTCGGGTAGTGTAGGGGGTCGTGCTGGGGATAGTGTTTTAAGGTTCAGGGCAGTACAGTGGAGTTCAGGCAGTGTAGGGGTTCGTGCTGGGGCTTGTGTTTTAGGGTTTGGGGCAGTACAGTGGTGTTCGGGCAGTTTAGGGGGTTGTGCTGGGGGTAGTGTTTTAAGGATTAGGTAGTGCAGTAGTGTTTGGATTGTGTAGGGGGTCGGGCTGCGAGTAGTGTTTTAGGGTTTAGGGTAGTGCATTGGTGTTTGTGTAGTGAAGGGGGTCATGCTGGGGGTAGTGTTTTAGGGTTTAGGGCAGAACAGTGGTGTTTGATAGTGTAGGGGGTCGTGCTGGGGATAGTGTTTTAAGCTTTAGGGCAGTGCAGTGGTGTTCGGGTAGTGTAGGGGGTCGTGCTGGGGATAGTGTTTTAAGGTTTAGGGCAGTGCAGTGGAGTTCGGGCAGTGTAGGGGTATGTGCTGGGGCTTGTGTTTTAGAGTTTAGGGCAGTACAGTGGTGTTCAGGAAGTGTAGGGGGTCATGCTGGGGTAGTGTTTTAAGGTTTAGGGTAGTTCAGTGGTGTTCGGATTGTGTAGGGGTCTGGCTGAGGGTAGTGTTTTAGGGTTTAGGGTAGTGCATTGGTGTTTGTGTAGTGAAGGGGGTCATGCTGGGGGTAGTGTTTTAGGGTTTAGGGTAGCGCAGTGGTGTTTGTGTAGTGTAGGTGGTCGTGCTGGTGGTAGTGTTTTAGAGTGTAGGGTAGTGCAGTAATGTTTGTGTAGTGTAGGGGGTCATGTTTTAGGGTTTAGGGTAGTGCAGTAGTCATTGGGTAGTGTAGGGGGTCGTGCTGGGGGCAGTGGCGTAACGAAAATTGATGGGGCCCCCCTGCAAGGTACACAGAGGGACCCTGCTCCAGATTTAATCCGGAGCTGTCCGGCGTGTACAGTGATGAGGGGGCCCCCTGCAGCTCGGGGGCCCCCCCGCACTGAGGGGGATGTGGGGGCCTGTGTTATGCCCCTGGCTGGGGTAGTGTTTTAGGGTTTATGGTAGTGCAGTGGTGTTTGGGTAGTGTAGGGGGTTGTGCTGGGGGTAGTGTTTTAAGGTTCAGGGTAGTGCAGTGGTGTTTGGGTAGTGTAGGGGGTCGGGCTGGGGGTAGTGTTTTAAGGTTTAGGGTAGTGCATTGGTGTTTGTGTAGTGAAGGGGTCATGCTGGGGGTAGTATTTTAGGGTTTAGTGCAGAACAGTGATGTTTTGGTAGTGTAGGGGGTCATGCTGGGGATAGTGTTTTAAGGTTTAGGGCAGTACAGTGGAATTCAGGCAGTGTAGGGGTTCGTGCTGGGGCTTGTGTTTTAGGATTTGGGGCAGTACAGTGGTGTTCGGGCAGTTTAGGGGGTTGTGCTGGGGGTAGTGTTTTAAGGATTAGGGTAGTGCAGTAGTGTTCGGATTGTGTAGGGGGTCAGGCTGCGGGTAGTGTTTTAGGGTTTAGGGTAGTGCATTGGTGTTTGTGTAGTGAAGGGGGTCATGCTGGGGGTAGTGTTTTAGGGTTTAGGGCAGAACAGTGGTGTTTGATAGTGTAGGGGTTCGTGCTGGGGCTTGTGTTTTAGGATTTGGGGCAGTACAGTGGTGTTCGGGCAGTTTAGGGGGTTGTGCTGGGGGTAGTGTTTTAAGGATTAGGGTAGTGCAGTAGTGTTCGGATTGTGTAGGGGGTCAGGCTGCGGGTAGTGTTTTAGGGTTTAGGGTAGTGCATTGGTGTTTGTGTAGTGAAGGGGGTCATGCTGGGGGTAGTGTTTTAGGGTTTAGGGCAGAACAGTGGTGTTTGATAGTGTAGGGGATCGTGCTGGGGATAGTGTTTTAAGCTTAAGGGCAGTGCAGTGGTGTTTGGGTAGTGTAGGGGGTCGTGCTGGGGATAGTGTTTTAAGGTTTAGGGCAGTGCAGCGGAGTTCGGGCAGTGTAGGGGTACGTGCTGGGGCTTGTGTTTTAGAGTTTAGGGCAGTACAGTGGTGTTCAGGAAGTGTAGGGGGTCATGCTGGGGTAGTGTTTTAAGGTTTAGGATAGTGCAGTGGTGTTCGGATTGTGTAGGGGTCGGGCTGAGGGTAGTGTTTTAGGGTTTAGGGTAGTGCATTGGTGTTTGTGTAGTGAAGGGGGTCATGCTGGGGGTAGTGTTTTAGGGTTTAGGGCAGTACAGTGGTGTTTGTGTAGTGTAGGGGGTCGTGCTGGGGCTGGTGTTTCACGGATTAGGGCAGTACAGTGGTGTTCAGTGAGTGTATGGGTTCGAGTTGGGGCTTGTGTTTTCAGGTTTAGGGCAGTGCAGTGGTGTTCGGGCAGTGTAGGGGGTCGTGCTGGGGCTGGTGTTTCAGAGTTTAGGGCAGTGCAGTGGTGTTCGGGCAGTGTAGGGGTCGTGCTGGCGCTGGTGTCTCAGGGTTTAGGACAGTGCAGTGGTATTCGGGCAGTGTAGGGGGTCGTGCTGGGGTTGGTGTTTCATGGTTTAGGGCAGTGCAGTGGTGTTCGGCAGTGTAGGGGGTTGTGCTGGGCCTGGTGTTTCAGGGTTTAGGGCAGTGCAGTGGTGTTCGGGCAGTGTAGGGGGTCATGCTGGGGCTGGTATTTTAGGGTTTAGGGCAGTGCAGTGGTGTTTGGGCAGTGTAGGGGGTCATGCTGGGGCTGGTATTTTAGGGTTTAGGGCAGTGCAGTGGTGTTTGGGCAGTGTAGGGGGTCGTGCTTGGGCTGGTGTTTCAGGGTTTAGGGCAGTGCAGTAGTGATTAGGCAGTGTAGGGGGTCATGCTGGGGGTCGTATTTCAGGTGTTTAGGGCAGTGGTGTTCGGGCAGTGAAGGGGGTCTTGCTGGGGGTGGTGTTTTAAGGTTTAGGGCAGTGCAGTGGAGTTCGGGCAGTGTAGGGGTACGTGCTGGGGCTTGTGTTTTAGAGTTTAGGGCAGTACAGTGGTGTTCAGGAAGTGTAGGGGGTCATGCTGGGGTAGTGTTTTAAGGTTTAGGGTAGTGCAGTGGTGTTCGGATTGTGTAGGGGTCGGGCTGAGGGTAGTGTTTTAGGGTTTAGGGTAGTGCATTGGTGTTTGTGTAGTGAAGGGGGTCATGCTGGGGGTAGTGTTTTAGGGTTTAGGACAGTACAGTGGTGTTTGTGTAGTGTAGGGGGTCGTGCTGGGGCTGGTGTTTCACGGATTAGGGCAGTACAGTGGTGTTCGGTGAGTGTATGGGTTCGAGTTGGGGCTTGTGTTTTCAGGTTTAGGGCAGTGCAGTGGTGTTCGGGCAGTGTAGGGGGTCGTGCTGGGGCTGGTGTTTCAGAGTTTAGGGCAGTGCAGTGGTGTTCGGGCAGTGAAGGGGGTCGTGCTGGCGCTGGTGTCTCAGGGTTTAGGACAGTGCAGTGGTGTTCGGGCAGTGTAGGGGGTCGTGCTGGGGTTGGTGTTTCAGGGTTTAGGGCAGTGCAGTGGTGTTCGGCAGTGTAGGGGGTTGTGCTGGGCCTGGTGTTTCAGGGTTTAGGGCAGTGCAGTGGTGTTCGGGCAGTGTAGGGGGTCATGCTGGGGCTGGTATTTTAGGGTTTAGGGCAGTGCAGTGGTGTTTGGGCAGTGTAGGGGGTCGTGCTTGGGCTGGTGTTTCAGGGTTTAGGGCAGTGCAGTGGTGATTAGGCAGTGTAGGGGGTCATGCTGGGGGTCGTATTTCAGGTGTTTAGGGCAGTGGTGTTCGGGCAGTGAAGGGGGTCTTGCTGGGGGTAGTGTTTCAGGGATTAGGGCAGAGCAGTGGTGATCGGGCAGTGTAGGTGGTCGTGCTGGTGGTGGTGATTCAGGGTTTAGGGCAGTGCAGTGGTATTCGGGCAGTGTAGGTGGTCGTGCTGAGGGTGGTGTCTCAGGGTTTAGGGCAGTGAAGTGGTGTTCAGGCAGTGTAGGGGGGACGTGCTGGGGTGGTGTTTCAGGGTTTAGGGCAGTGCAGTGGTGTTCGGGCAGTGTAGGGGGTTGTGCTGGGGGTGGTGTTTCAGGTTTTTTATGGCAGTGCAGTGGTGTTCAGCCAGTGTAGGGTGTCATGCTTTGGTAGTTTTTCAGGGTTTAGGGCAGTGCAGTGGTGTTTGTGCAGTGTAGGGGGTCATGTTGGGTTAGTGTTTTAGGGTTTAGGGTAGTGCGGTGGTGTTAAGGTAGTGTAGGGAGTCATGCTGGGGGAGTGTTTTAGGGTTTAGGGTAGTGCAGTGGTGTTTGGGTACTGTAGGGGCCATGCTGGGGGTAGTGATTCAGGGTTTAGGGTAGTGCAATGGTGTTTGGGTAGTGTAGGGGGTCATGGTGGGGGTAGTGGTTTAGGGTTTAGGGTAGTGCATTGGTGTTTGGGTAGTGTAGGGGGTACTGCTGGGGGTAGTGTTTTAGGGTTTAGGGTAGTGCAATGGTGTTTGGGTTGTGTAGGGGGTACTGCTGGGGGTAGTGTTTTAGGGTTTAGGGTAGTGCAGTGGTGTTTGGGTTATGTAGGGGGTACTGCTGTGGGTAGTGTTTTAGGGTTTAGGGTAGTGAAATGGTGTTTGGGTAGTGTAGGGGGTCATGCTGGGGGTAGTGGTTTAGGGTTTATGGTAGTGCAGTCGTGTTTGGGTAGTGTAGGGGGTCGTGCTGGGGGTAGTGTTTTAGGGTTTTGGGCAGTGCAGTGGTGTTCGGGTAGTGTAGGGGGTCTTGCTGGGGATAGTGTTTTAAGGTTTAGGGCAGTGCAGTGGAGTTCAGGCAGTGTACGGGTTCGTGCTGGGGCTTGTGTTTCAGGGTTTAGGGCAGTACAGTGGTGTTTGGGCAGTGTAGGGGGTCATGCTAGGGGTAGTGTTTTAAGGTTTAGGGTAGTACAGTGGTGTTCGGATAGTGTAGGGGGTCGGGCTGCGGGTAGTGTTTTAGGGTTTAGGGTAGTGCATTGGTGTTTGTGTAGTGAAGGGGGTCGTGCTGGGGGTAGTGTTTTAGGGTTTAGGGCAGAACAGTGGTGTTTGGTAGTGTAGCGGGTTGTGCTGAGGGTAGTGTTTTAGGGTTTAGGGCAGTGCAGTGGTGTTTGTGTAGTGTAGGGGGTCGTACTGGGGCTGGTATTTCACGGATTCGGGCAGTGCATTGGTGTTCGGTCAGTGTAGGGGTTTGTGCTGTGGCTTGTGTTTTAGGGTTTAGGGCAGTGCAGTGGTGTTCAGGCAGTGTAGGTAGTTGTGCTGGGGCTGGTGTTTCAGGGTTTAGGGCGGAGCATAGGTGTTCGGGCACTGTAGGGGGTCGTGCTGGGGCTGGGGTTTCAGGGTTTACGGCAGTGTAGTGGAGATCTGGCAGAGTAGGGGGTCTTGCTGGGGGTCATATTTCAGGGTTTAGGGCAGTGGTGTTCGGGCAGTGTAGGGGGTCTTACTGGAGGGGGTGTTTCAGGGTTTAGGGTAGTGCAGTGGTGTTCCGGCAGTGTAGGGTGTCTTGCTGAGGGTAGTGTCAGTGTTTAGGGCAGTGCAGTGGTGATCGGGCAGTGTAGGGGGTCGTGCTGTGGGTGGTGTTTCAGGGTTTAGGGCAGTGCAGTGGTGTTCAGGCAGTGAAGGGGGTCATGCTGGGGGTGGTGTTTCAGGGTTTAGGGCAGTGCAGTGGAGGTTCGGGCAGTGTAGGGGGTCGTGCTGGGGGTGGTGTTTCAGGGTATAGGGCAGTACAGTGGTTTTCAGGCAGTGTATGGGGTCATGATGGCGGTGGTGTTTCAGTGTTTAGCGCAGTGCAGTGGTGTTCGGGCAGTGGGGGGGTTGTGCTGGGCGTAGTGTTTCAGGGTTTAGGGCAGTGCAGTGGTGTTCAGGCAATGTAGGGTGTCATGCTGGGGTAGTGTTTCAGGGTTTAGGGCAGTGCAGTGGTGTTCGTGCAGTGTAGTGGGTCGTGTTGCGTTAGTGTTTTAGGGTTTAGGGCAGTGCAGTGGTGTTTGTGTAGTGTGCAGCACATGCGCTGCATCGCTAGGTGAGACCTAAAAAGCATTGCACCAAGATGGCTGCCAACACTTCCTGGATTGAAGTGTTGGCAGCCAATTAGAGCCAAGCTCGTGCATGTGTAGTTAGGTCCCGCCCAGATATATAAAGATGTATTTCCTTTAATATCTCGAAAACTGCTGAACAGATTTACACCATTTGAAAAAAAGGTCGCTTTATGAACCAAGCACTAACTTTTATCCAAATTTGGTGTAATTCCGTTCAGCAGTTTCAGCTGTAACCATGTCTAAAGTTTCCTATGGGAAATTAATTTTTGACTGTTATTTTTTAAAGTTCTGAGGAACTGCTGAACGTATTTGCACCATTTAATAAAAAAGGTCTCTTTCTGAACCAAGGGCTACCTTTTTGCCAAATTTGGTGTAATTCCGTTCAGCAGTTCGGGCTGTAGTGTATGTGAAATAACATAGAGAAAACACGTTTTGGGACCCCCCTTTCTTCTCGGCCCCCGCTTGGCGAATCACCCCGAAACTTTCAGGATGGGAGCTGACCGGAGCGGGACCAACGTTTCGAAAATTTTGCGAACATTCGTCAACCGGCGCCAAAGTTATTGGGAAAAGAAAAAACGCTTTTTGAATAGAATCAACGTCCTAACTATAACTACCTACTGGCGCCCGCCAGTAGGTAATATATATATTTCAAGGAAAAGGATCTCTTTGTGGCATATGTTGTGTACAAGTCCTAGGCGCTCATGGAGGAGACCCGTCTCAACAAGAGGACAGAGTCATCTGGGGCAGCTTCAGCACTTTCTTTGTATTCATGGTAATGGATAGGCTCTGACCCACCACACCCGCCCGCGGTATATGTGCCGCTGTTAACTGCAGTTCCTGACACCACGAAGGAATCTGGATCACTGTATCCGCGTTTTCCAGGCCACCCAAGAGCGGATCAGTGTGGTTTGTGGCGTTTTGGGGACTCGGGAGGAGTATTTGTTTTAAACTGCCTCGACTACCACAGCCCTGAACAGCGTTCTTAATGTTATCCTGATGGTTTTGTTTTACAGACATTGCCGGCTGAAGTCTTGCCTAGCATGCGGTGGAAGAGCCTGCTGGGACTTGCAGTTTACTACTGGGATTGCAGGTCTGTGTGTGACTTTTAACTGGCCTATCAGGAGAGCCACCAATGGCGGAACGACTGGAGGAATTTAAACGGAACTGTGGTTGATTGGGGGAGGATCGGGCATTTGTGAAAGGCAATGTCCGAAACGCGTCATGCCCATGCTCTTTGAAATAAATCCCCTGTTTGAAGTACCCCATGGTGTCCCTCCGGTTCTTTCAAGCAAAAGGATCTCTTTGTGGCATATATATATGTATATAAAACGCTCCAAAATTTTGCCGCACATGCGAGGTGACACTCGACCAGCAACAAATACCAACAGACCATCACACATCTCAAGAATCAGCCTGACGCGTTTCTGAAATAAAATCCTTCCTCATAGGCTGGGGTTCTCAAAGCTAGCAGCGTTTCATACCGCACCTTTATTTTAACAATTGCCTTCCGATAGGCTGCTTTTTGTCTGGATAGTCCAGCACAGTATTGTGGGATTCGTAGTGCTTTAATCCTACTCAAATGAGTGCTGCGTGTAAAGGGTCCCGAATAAACTGGAAATGTTCAAGTTCCTGTATGGGGCAGCAACTTCCCGGAATGAGACTATGCTCATCAAACGGTCGAAGGGTGTTTATTTATATCTATATTATCTACTGGCGGTCGCCAGTAGATAGTTATAATTAGGACCTATTTTCCATAGGAAATCTGCAACATTCTATTCCCAATAAGTCTGGCGCCGGTTGACGAATCCTCACAAAATTTTCCAAACTTTTGGCCAGCTCCGCTCTGCTCCTACCCTTAAAGTTTTGTGGTGATTCGTCAAGCGGGGGCTGACAGAAAAGGGGGGTCCCAAAACGCGTTTTTCCCATGCAATTTCCCTTAGGATCTGTTGTCACAGCTATAGCCCAAACTGCTGAACGGAATGACACCAAATTTGGCAAAGTTCAGACTTGTGCCTTTTGCATAAATGGTGTGAATCCGTTCAGTAGTTCCTGAGAAAATTAGAGTTAAAAGTACATAAATATCTATGGCCGGGGAGGAGCCGCGGACCCTACCCACACCATAAGCGCACCCTCCCCGAACCGAGCGTGCACCCTCTCAATCATGCACTGAATGCTAATTGGCTGTCGAGTGTCTGTCTACATTCGAAACCAGGAACTGTTGGCTGCCATTTTCTGCCTCGGTAGAAGCGAGGCTGAAGAAGCAAGGGGAATAAGTGTGTAAAACATATAAAGGGGGCAGAGTGGAAATACTCTGACCCTCTAGAGGTGCTTAGGGGGTCCTAGAAGGACTCCCTGGTGCCTCCTTTTAAAAACAAAAACGTCGAAATGCGCGCACGGTGCGCGCTTCCTATCGCGTTGGGTGCATGGATTCTCTCGCGTTGGGTGCGCGGACCACGACATTATTTTTGAAAGAAGACAAGAAATCATTGGTTGTATGACTACTTTCTACACTTAAAGGTGTGGTGTATATTTCTGTTTTTTAAAGGTATGATTCTTATTGGTTAACAAAAACAGATTGCAAGGAACATTATATATGATAAGCTGATATGTTGAAAAGTCAAGCACACTTCCTGTCTTGTTTAGCAACATTGTGTGCTGAACTTGTGACCTGTGTGCTCAGTGCAGTGTTTAATGACCTGTTTCTATGGTAAGAGGCAGAAGGCAGATTGGGGGAAGGGTTGAAATGTATTTCAGATGGAAAGGGTTGAAATGTTTAACCAATAGAAATGTGTGTTTGCTTTTGAGTTTATGTGTGAAGGATTGTGATTTGATGTTTACATGTATGTGTGTAGAAAATAAAAGGGAAACTTTTCCATTCTTTGTTTTTGCTGAGAGGTGCACAGTGCAGAGATTCTGGAAAAGATAATCTGGTGTGTGACTGATATACTTCTTAATCTACAAAACAACTTGAAAGGTGAGTTATTTAATTGTGAGGGGATGTATGTAGACTATTTTGATTTTAATCAGACTCTCCTGCTAAAGTGTAGGGAGTACTTTTTTTCTCTACAATCTTATTGACAGTGTGTGTGCATGTAGAAACCATTCTGTGATAAGCATTTGTGTTTTTCATGTGTTTGCAGACAGATAACTGTGCTGTTTTTATATTTTGGTAGAATTAGAAACCAGTCATTGTTCATGAATTTGTGAAATGAGTTATGTTATGTTTCTATACTAAAATGTAGTACTTCTTCTAGATGAAGAAATGTGTTTTGGTATAGTGCAAGGGATAGTGTTGTTTGTCTAGAATCACACAGTGAGTATGTGTGCATTTGGGAACCACTGTGAGAGAAGCATTTGGTAACATCGTGTATTTGCTGACAGATAACTGTTTTAAAACCTGTCTTGTTGTCAAGTTTTAGTAGCATTAGAAGCCAGTCTTTGCTTATGCGTTGATTAAATGAGTTAGGCTTTGACACAAAAGTGCAGTCCTGAAATATGTAGATTGTGTGTAGTCCCCTTACCACTTCCACAGTAGTGAATGAGTTTTGGTAAACTCATAGGGATAGTGGTGCTTGTCTAGAATCACACTGTGAGACTGTGTGCATTTGGGATCACTGTGAGAGAAGCATTTGGTAACATAATGTATTTGCTGACAGATAACTCTTTTAAAACCTGTCATGTTGTCAAGTTTTAGTAGCATTAGAAGCCAGTCTTTGGTTATGCATTGATAAAATGATTCATGCTTTGACACTAAAGTGCAGTACTGAAATATGTAGATTGTGTGCAGTCCCCTTACCCCTTCCACAGTAGTGAATGCGTTTTGGTAAGCTGCTAGGGATAGTGTTGCTTGTCTAGAATCACACTGTGAGTCTGTGTGCATTTGGGAACCACTGTGAGAGAAGTATTTGGTAACGTTGTGTATTTGCTGACAGATAATTGTTTTAAAACCTGTCATGTTGTCAAGTTTTATTAGAATTAGAAGCCAGTTTTTGCTTATGCTTTTATTAAATGAGTCAGGCTTTGACACAAAAGTGCAGTCCTGAAATATGTAGATTGTGTGCAGTTCCCTTACCAGTTCCACAGTAGTGAATGATTTTTGGTAAACTACTAGGTATAGTGGTTGTTGTCTAGAATCACACTGTGAGTCTGT
The DNA here is from genome assembly GCF_964204655.1 of Triturus cristatus. Taxonomy (NCBI): domain Eukaryota; kingdom Metazoa; phylum Chordata; class Amphibia; order Caudata; family Salamandridae; genus Triturus; species Triturus cristatus. The sequence continues at coordinate 834,492,375 of NC_140588.1, read as the reverse complement.
GTGCATTTGGGAACCACTGTGAGAGAAGCATTTGGTAACATTGTGTATTTTTTAGCAGATAACTCTTTTAAAACCTGTTATGTTGTCAAGTTTTAGTAGCATTAGAAGCCAGTCTTTGCTAATGCGTTGATTAAATGAGTCATGCTTTGACACAAATGTGCTGTACTTAAATATGTAGATTGTGTGCAGTACCATTACCTCTTTTAGACTAGTGAATGAGTTTTGGTAAACTGCTAGGGATAGTGTTGCTTGTCTAGAATCACACTGTGAGTCTGTGTACATTTGGGTAAGGATTGTGAGAGAAGCATTTGGTGAACAAAGCAAAAACCAAAGGAAATGATGGACGGAGTGCTGAAGATTGCAAGCACTCACCCCCAGTCAACTGATCTGGGTTTAATCCATCACCGTTCTTTAGCCCACTCTGCCACCCCAGTTCAGACATGGCCATGTGCAAATCAGTCTGACCCTGTGCCTCATGGGAACAGTCCAGCCCGAACTGCCAAGCCATGTCTTCCCTGGACCGGAAACAAGCTTCCTAGGACCGGTTTCTGGCATTTCAGCCGTCTTCAGACAGGCTTGCTTTGAATCCAGTGGCAAAGTGAGCAAGGGACTCACGTCTGAGCATACCCTGCCAACTTATGGCGAACAAACCAAAAACCAAAGGAAATGATGGACGGAGTGTTGAACATTGCAAGCACTCACCCCCAGTCAACTGATCTGGGTTTAATCCATCACCGTTCTTTAGCCCACTCTGCCACCCCAGTTCAGACATGGCCATGTGCAAATCAGTCTGACCCTGTGCCTCATGGGAACAGTCCAGCCCGAACTGCCAAGCCATGTCTTCCCTGGACCAGAAACAAGCTTCCTAGGACCGGTTTCTGGCATTTCAGCCGTCTTCAGCCAGGCTTGCTTGAATCCAGTGACAAAGTGAGCAAGGGACTAACGTCTGAGCATACCCTGCCAACTTATGGCGAACAAAGCAAAAACCAAAGGAAATGATGGACGGAGTGTTGAACATTGCAAGCACTCACCCCCAGTCAACTGATCTGGGTTTAATCCATCACCGTTCTTTAGCCCACTCTGCCACCCCAGTTCAGACGGAGGCAATGTTCAACACTCCGTCCATCATTTACTTTGGTTTTGCTTTGTTCGCCATAAGTTGGCAGGGTATGCTCAGACGTGAGTCCCTTGCTCATTTTGCCACTGGATTCAAGCAAGCCTGGCTGAAGACGGCTGAAATGCCAGAAACCGGTCCTAGGAAGCTTGTTTCCGGTCCAGGGAAGACATGGCTTGGTAGTTCGGGCTGGACTGTTCCCATGAGGCACAGGGTCAGACTGATTTGCATATGGCCATGTCTGAAGTGGGGTGGCAGAGTGGGCTAAAGAACGGTGATGGATTAAACCCAGATAAGTTGACTGGGGGTGAGTGCTTGCAATGTTCAACACTCCGTCCATCATTTACTTTGTTTTTGCTTTGTTCGCCATAAGTTGGCAGGGTATGCTCAGACGTGAGTCCCTTGCTCACTTTGCCACTGGATTCAAGCAAGCCTGGCTGAAGACGGCTGAAATGCCAGAAACTGGTCCTAGGAAGCTTGTTTCCGGTCCAGGGAAGACATGGCTTGGTAGTTCGGGCTGGACTGTTCCCATGAGGCACAGGGTCAGACTGATTTGCATATGGCCATGTCTGAACTGGGGTGGCAGAGTGGGCTAAAGAACGGTGATGGATTAAACCCAGATCAGTTGACTGGGGGTGAGTGCTTGCAATGTTCAACACTCCGTCCATCATTTACTTTGGTTTTGCTTTGTTCGCCATAAGTTGGCAGGGTATGCTCAGACGTGAGTCCCTTGCTCACTTTGCCACTGGATTCAAGCAAGCCTGGCTGAAGACGGCTGAAATGCCAGAAACTGGTCCTAGGAAGCTTGTTTCCGGTCCAGGGAAGACATGGCTTGGTAGTTCGGGCTGGACTGTTCCCATGAGGCACAGGGTCAGACTGATTTGCATATGGCCATGTCTGAACTGGGGTGGCAGAGTGGGCTAAAGAACGGTGATGGATTAAACCCAGATCAGTTGACTGGGGGTGAGTGCTTGCAATGTTCAACACTCCGTCCATCATTTACTTTGGAGAAGCATTTGGTAACATAGTGTATTTGATGAGAGATAACTTTTAAAATCGGTCATGTTGTCAAGTTTTAGTAGCTTTAGAAGCTATTCTTTGCTTATGCATTGATAAAATGAGTCAGGGTTTGACACTAAAGTGCAGTACCATGTACTATTCTCTTCACTGTGCCAGAACTGAAAATGTAAAAGTTTTACCCAGGCACTAACCTAGCAGTAGTCTGATGATTTTGTCAGTTTCCAAGTACTCATGTTGTGAACCATACATTACCACATAGATTGCTTCAAATGTCTATGCAGTATGCATGCAGTCTTCTAACATACTATACACTTGTCTTTCACATTTTCAATTCGCTAGTCAATATCCATACACTTCCAGGAAACACCCTGTAACTCCCTTTGCAGTCCTCTAGTGACCCATTCAGCACCATGTACTATTTCATTCACTGTGCCAAAACCCAAACACTTATAAATTCACCAAGATACTATCTTTGCAGTACTCAAATCCTTCAGTCAGTGCCTAAGTATTCATGCACTGAGCCAGGCCTTAGCACATGGACTGCTTCAAACCCCTATCCACTATGTATGCAGTCTTCTAACCACCTAGACACTTGTCTTTCAATTTTTTCAATTCCCTAGTCAGTATCCATACAGTCCAGCAAACATCCTGTCACTCCCTTTGCACTCCTCTAGTGACCCATACAGTACCAAGTACTAATCCATTCCCTGTGCGAAAAGCCTACCACTTATAAATTCACCTAGGCACTCTCCTTGCTGTACTCTAATCATTCAGTCAGTACCCAAGTACCCATGCAGTGAGCCAGGCCTTAGCACATGGACTGCTTTAAATGCCTATCCAGTATGGATGCAGTCCTCAAATCACCTACACAGTTGTCCTTCACACCTTCAATTCCCTAGTTAGTATTCATACACTTCTAGCAAACACCCTGTCACTCACCCAGTGTGTCTCCTTATAGTACTGTAATCATTTAGTCAGTTAGCATGTAGTCTTTTAGTGAGGTAGGCTTTAGGGCATGAACTGCTTTAAAGTAGTATGCACTATGCATGTAGTGTTTTAACGATCGTCACACTTGTGGTTCAGGGCTATAGTTTCTTAGTCAGTTTTTATATAAAATGTGTTTGTACAGTAATGGAATAGTTTAAATTTGAAAGTTATTAATATACATTTATTTGTGATTCTTTTTTACAGATACAGAACAGGAGTGTTTCTCATCCGTTTGCACTCTTCTCGTGCAAGATTGTTTGGATGAAGGGTCCTTAGGTGTTTCATCATACTTGCAGTGCCGCAGGAGTATTTTTTGTTAGGATCCCCTCGTAACAGAACTCTTTTGCAAATCTTGCGTGTGACGAAGGTGGCATTGGTCTTTGTTTGCCCTTTGAGAAAAGTATAAAATTTCCACACCACTGAAGGAAAACGTTGTGGGCGTGGTGCATCCTCCAAAAATTCATCCTTAGATTCGGTGAATATTTTAAACCCTTCGCTGCGGCGGAAATTCCGCCGCAGTGCTGGGGGGTGCTGGGGGGCAGCGCGGTGGCGCAGTGCTCATGACAGAGCCACTCCGTCATGAGCCACGGTTGGGCTGTGCTCATGACGGAGTGGTTCCGTCATGACTCCGCCCACGGCGCTAATCGCCTGCACAGGCGGGGAATTAGCGCCGCGTGGGCGGCGCGGCCGCCAACGGCCGCAGCATGACGGAACCACTCCGTCATGAGCACACGGCAACCGTGGCTCATGACGGCGTGGTTCCGTCATGAGCACGGAACGAGTTAAAGCGACAACATTTACAGTTTTCGTAAGTTAAACTTATAAAATTTTGTTAGCTGTATGCATTTTATATATCTGTGATTTGTATCTTGTTTTTTTGTTTGAGAATAGCATGTTGGTTATTTTTTGACAATCTTTGAGATTGTTTTTTTTTGCCCGCTGTTAATTGGTGAGTACAATTGAAATTACTATTTTTAGTGAAATTTAATATATTCTAAGAACAGCAAAAAAGGCAAAAAAATTACTTTGTGGAAATTATGCTGTGTTGTAAAAAATGTATTATTACATGTTATATTTTTTTTTCCTTTTCTTTCACAGATCCAAAATTTTACAGTAAACAATTTTTATGAATTTAGATAGGAATGAAAATGTGAAAAAAATGGGTACCATTTTTTATTCCTATTACTGTGAAGGTAAGTTTAACTAAGTCTCAATATGCATAATGAGGAGGTCTGCAAGAAGCCACAAAGTTGAAACATGTTTCTAAAAACAATCTGTGTATACCTATGTAGTTTTGAAATCTGACCATAATCAGATATCATGTGACCTGCAAAAAAAGAGATTTGAGGGGTTCATAATATTTCCCATTTTAGTTATTGAAGGACCGCAATTATTTCAATCATTCTTCTTTGAACATCTTTGCAGACAAAACTCTGTGCTTACCGTTTATCATTCGCAAGGAATTTTAAAAATGGAAATATGTCACTTTTTGTTACATAGTTATTGTGTAAGATACACTTTCATATTTACAAAGAGAGGAAAAGGCACTCTGTGCACTTTTTATACTCCATGTAAATACAACCTCATCATGTAGACCACTTTGTGTTGAAAGGGTGTTCTATAAGTGTTGTTGTGCATGATTGCACTTAATACTCATAGAACAAGACACATGTCTAGATTTATCAGAAATCATAAATCTCAATATGTGTGTGTATGGTGCACCATTCCAAAATTGGTGTAGGAAAGCACAACAAGGAGAATTGTTTTAATTTCTCCACATTGTTATATCTTCAATGCATGCTGAAATGTTCAGCATACATTGAAGGAGAAAATGCATTTCCTCATTGTTTTTGTGCAGGAAGGTGTTTCTTCCTATAGAAAAACAAACAGCACATGACACAGATATCCTTGCACTATTGTGCAAGGGTGCCTGTGTCACCACATAGCTGCAGTTTAAGCAGCCGTGTAGACAGAAGCATAGATTTGCAACATATTTATGTACATATGTTGCATCCCTGTGCTTCGGAAGTACTACAGCACACTGCAGTTAAAGAGGTTATTGTGATGCTGCAGCACTTCCTCATAGTTCTGTACTTTTACATTCACCATACGCTACTAATGCATTAATGCCGTAAATTACGTACTACACATACATTCATCTAAACTTTCACACACTAACAAAGAAATGTATCTCTTTTTTTAAACCAGAAAGTTAGTTCTTACAAGAACTTTTTTTTTTCTTCTTTCTTCTTTTATAATTTTTGGGGGGTTTCTGAACAATGTACATTTTTTTGGGGATTTACTGCAAAACAAAAACAAACAAAAAAACAGGAGAAACCAAACAATGAACTTCAGGGAATAAAAAAAAAAAAAAAAAAATAGCAAATGTGACTTTCTTGCCGGCGGCAGATCAGATTGATCGACTGCTCACCATAGCACAAAGTCGCATTGCACTTAGTGCAGAGCACTTTTAAAAATTGAAATTGAGGACGGATGTCCAAGGTTTGTGCTGATGGATGCACTCTTGATGTGCTCGGCTGCGATGAGGTGGAAGGCGCAGGAGCAGGAGTGTTTCTCATCCATCGGCACTCTTCTCGTGCAAGATTGTTCGGATGAAGGGTCCTCATGTGCTTCATCATTCTTGCCGTGCCGCACGAGTATTTCTTGTTAGGATCCCCTCGTGACAGGACTCTTTTGCAAATCTTGCACATGACCAAGGTGGCATTGGTCTTATTCTGCCCCTCGGGAAAAGTCAAAAATTTCCACACCACTGAAGAAAAACGTTCTTTGTGTGGTGCCTCCTCCAAAAATTCATCCTCAGAAATATGAGGAGATGCTGGTGATGCCTGCTGCCCTGGAGCCATTTTTGGTTGAAAAAAGTTAGAGCTAAGTGTAAACTTAGTCTAAAAAATCTTCTTCTCTCCAAAGAGATGGTTCTCCAAAGAAGGTCAAAGAAGAATGATTGAAATGGGTGGGGTCTTTCAATAGTTAGAAGAAGAAGTGTAATGAACCATCAAATCTCTTTTTTTGCAGGTCACATGGGATCCGCGCACCCTGCGCTTATGCAGCACGCACCCAGCGTGCATCCGCGAAATTGAATTAAAAAAAATTATAAGATTAGCTGTAAAAATATATTACTTTTAAGACTAGTTTAGAGTTTGTCTTCAATTAATATTCACATGAAATACATGTTTATGTTTTTTTAAATGTTAAATACTTAGCGGGATCCATGCACCTACCGCATCATAGATGCAGATGAAGCATCGCGGAAGCGCGTAAACGTCGCGTTACGTACATCGAACGTGTCGCGTATAGGCTGGGAGTCGCTTACCGATCGCATTGGAATCGTGCACTAACCACGTACCCGACGCATATCATGCGCAGATGCTAACGCGTAGGAATCGAGAACGGTGCGCATAGGGTGCGTGGATCCAAAAACATTGAAAAAAATATATAAAATAAAGTTTTGAACTTATAGTTAAAAAAATATTTTGAAAAATATAAAAAAATATGTTTGAAAAACCCATTAAGTTCAAATAATATGTTTTAATTTTTAAAAGTATTAATTGAAAAAATAAGTTCAAAAAATGGTGATAAAAAATTATTTTAAAAAAAATGTAATTAATGAAATTGACACACTGAATTTGAAAAATATACAAATCCAATCAAAATCATTAAACATGATTTCTTCAGAGATAAGTTATAGATAGAAATTAGCATTTAAAAAACCTTTGAAATTCACTAAAAAAAACAAAGATTTCAGGGGCGTTATAGTTAGGAATTGGCATTTAAAAAACCTTTGAAATTCACTGTAAAAACCAAAGGTTTCAGGAGCGTTATAGTTAGGAATTGGCATTTAAAAAACCTTAGAAATTCACTGAAAAAAACATAGGTTTCAGGGGTGTTATAGTTAGCTGGACATTTCCCTCGTACAAAACCCTAGAAATTCCCCTATTATAGTTAGTTCAGCTAACTATAACTCGCGCCCCCGCAATGCACTGCTGATGACGTCACATATTACATCACTCATGACATGATCAGTGACATCACTGATGACATCACTGATGACATCTCAAATGACATCACTGACGACATCACTGATGACATCATCCATGTGATAAATTACTGCATCTTCTCACACCCTAGTTTAACCGTTTATACACCAACTCAAAATTTCAGACGTCCATTCTCAAAACCATAGATACTCCAATACCTGTAGCTACATACCCACTCATTAACTCTTAGGTCTACATACACCTCCACTCACCTGGACAGTCACTCATACTTACAGTCACTCTGTACAAGACTATCTTATGCATTTATACACCTACATAGACACTCACACACCACCAATCATCCATAGAGGTACTCTCACACCTAGTCAGTCATGCAAATAATTAATCACACTCCCATTTCCTCACCTATGCAGTTATACATACTCAAGTTCACTTACTCATAAAAATAGTACCACATTCTTTTGCTCTTATACAATCAGTGATACAAGCACACACTCATCCATACAGCCACTCTCACAATCACACACTCTCACATATACCCACTTATATACTCTTACACGCATATATACTGCCTTTCACATATGTAGTTAGTCACACATGTACCACTAAGATATACATTCAATCCCTAACACACCCATACATACACTCACTCAACCATACAGTTCATCACAGATGCACTCTTAAAACCATGCACCCATAGAATCACCCACTCACACATCTATGCATAGAGTCACACACACCCAACCCACACAAACACTCAGGCACCGATACAGATACTCAGACAACCAATCAATAACCCATATAGACACTCATATAGCTATTTACAAAACCATGCAGCCACTTATACACCTACACACAGACACATACAGACATTCACACAGTTTAGTCACTAGTCTGCAGTAAGATACATTTGGGTGCCGATTCCTTTCCCGTAAAACCCGGGTACGAATGGTCGTACGGAGCGTATTCTTCGTACGACTTGTACCCGGGAAATCCTCCTTACAAAGCAGCAAGTACGATTCGTACAGAAATACCATTTCCGTACGATTCGTAAAAAAATATATGCGGCTAAAAAATACCCACAATTCTGATCTGGGACATCACGTACGTGACGTCCGGACGGAGTCAGGCAGCGTTTTACGGACCAGCAAGTACGTAACGTGCCTATGTCACTGCGCACGGCTCATTTTTTACGGCAGCCAAAAACTCCCAGGAAATTGAGGACGACGCGAAGAAGGAGCACCGGTACGCGGCGGACAGCCATGGACCCCATCCTACATGTCATCCCGGCCCTCCTAGCCTACGACCTGGTGCACCGAAACCGCCGCGCACGCCGCACAAGGTCAGTACAACACCCATGGTCAAAGGGGGGGCGAGGGGCCGTAAACATAACCGCTACCTATTTTTAAAAATACCATATACTGCCCATACATTACCTCCAGGGTCTGGTCACTTCAGGAGGGCGTGTCCACCAATCCCCGCATACGCTCTGAGGGCGTGGGTACGGTCCGTACCACGTGTACCCCTACATCACCATTACAATGGTGGTACAGACCGTACCCACGCTCTGAGTCCATGTGTACGGTCCGTTCCACCATTGTAGTGGTGATGTAGGGGTACGCGTGTTACGGATCATACCCACGCACTCAGAGCATGGGTACGGTCCGTACCACCATTGTAGTGGTGACGTAGGGGTACGCGTGGTACGGCCCGTACCCAACCTATGAATGCGGGGGTACGGACCGCATCACCCGTACCCCTAGGGCACCAGTACATTTGTGATACAAGGCGTACACACGTCACGAATGTTGGCTTAGGGCCTGGTGCAGCATATAACCAGTATATTGGGGTGTGTGTATGCCCAGGACAGCAGTGTACTGCACCAAAGGTGCGGGTGGGTGGCTGCCTAGGATTCACAGCAGTGGACAAAGACATGTGAGGTGTGGGTGCAGAGGAATACCAGCAGTGGACAGGGACATGTGAGGGGTGGGTGCCCATCACTCCCAGCAGTGGACAGAGACATGGGGGTGGGTGCCTATCACTCCCAGCAGTGGACAAAGACATGTGAGGGGTGGGTGCCTATCACTCCCAGCAGTGGGCAGATACATGGGGGTGGGTGCTTATCACTCCCAGCAGTGGACAGAGACATGTGAGGTGTGGGTGCAGAGGAATACCAGCAGTGGACAGAGACATGTGAGGGGTGGGTGCCAATCACTCCCATCAGTAGACAGAGACATGTGAGGGGTGGGTGCCTATCACTCCCAGCAGTGGACAGAGACATGGAGGTGGGTGCCTATCACTCCCAGCAGTGGACAGAGACATGTGAGGGGTGGGTGCCTATCACTCCCAGCAGTGGACAGAGACATGGGGGTGGGTGCCTATCACTCCCAGCAGTGGACAAAGACATGTGAGGGGTGCGTGCCTATCACTCCCAGCAGTGGACAGAGACATGGGGTGGGTGCTTATCACTCCCAGCAGTGGACAGAGACATGTGAGGTGTGGGTGCAGAGGAATACCAGCAGTGGACAGAGACATGTGAGGGGTGGGTGCCTATCACTCCCAGCAGTGGACAGAGACATGGGGGTGTGTACATCATTATCAGATGACCACAACTCCATGGGTGTATGTACGCATCACTAATTTTCGACTATGTTGATAGTGCCATAACAACACATCACTGACAGCAGTGTCCCACTCCCATGAGGATGGATGTCTTTCCCCCACTGCATGACACACCACATGTGGGTGTGAGGACAAATGACACATGCATACCCACCCCTGGCGGATGCAGCACAATACACACACAGAGATCATGCCACAAGACTGTATAGTCATGTCAATGCCTACTAAACTAAGAGAGCCAAAGGGAACACACACTGTCACGCATATCCCAGGACTGATAGGAATGTACAGGTGCTGGGACAGCCACCAAGATGTTGTCTCTCATGGAAGGAATAGGGTGGAGTTCCCACAGATACAATGCACACAATTGTGAGTCAGGTGCCCAAATACCCTGCAGAACAAGTACCATATGTGTGCTAGGCTGGGATTACACACATGCATAGTGCAGAAAAGGGAGAATTTCTCCCTGAAGGCATGGCAACATACTCAATACACAATTACAGTGACTAGCAAGGATGGCACAGACGATGCAGCCGGAGACATTGCTGAGCAGGCATGGCCATAGTTGTAGGGATCGGTCACCAACAAAGGGAATGTATACACAGGTCAGCACAACAATTGTGCAACTCTCTGCAGGGAAGATGTCAGGTGCCAAGGAGGAAGGGACACTCCTTAGTACAATGTCTAAAAAAATAAATAACACACACGACCAAAGACCCTTTGCAGAGACCTTGTAATGGCACGCAGATCCCATGGTCCACCTCATGACCATCAGACTCGAACCTTTGCCCGAAACATAACACATTACCACAACCCCAACTCCTGGAGCATCAGCACCAACATCAATACCTGAAATGCAATAGTGTTCAAAGTAAAAAGAAAATGCTTTAATCAGCATAAAATAATTATTTTTTTTCAAGAACACTATATAAAAAGGCCAATGGCCAGTCCAGAATAGAAGTCCTTGGGGGGACACATGGGCACGCGTCTCCCATAGCTTGCCTGCACATTTGAACCCTCAGGTTCGTCGACTGGTGGGGCATCATATGGGGAAGGACCAGGAACCGCAGGGACAGGAGGTGTAAGGGTAGGTGTGGTGGGTGCAGGGACGGACGCCTCCACCACAGGGGGTGGGGCAGCGCCAAAGGTGGAGGTGAGCTCGGCACTGCACACTTCTGCCAGGGCGTCCAGAGTATCCCCTGCACTGGAAGAAACCACAGGCACAAAGGAGGGGGGGGGTCGGAGGGATGGGGTGCAACGCTACTGGGGGAGGGGGTGGACATGGGGGGGACTCAACTCTCCTACCCAGGGAGTGCCTTGCCCGTTTGCGGGCTGGTGACCCAGTGGAGCTGAGGCCCAGCACAGACATGAAGCTCTCCTTATCTGACTGAGTGGCAGAGGAGCCAAGGGGAGTGCTTTTGGAGGGACTGGGTAGTGAGGCATGTGGATTCAGACTGTGGCTGCGTGTATGCCTGTGTGCCCCAGACCCAGTGGGTGTGCCTTTATCCCCCTGAGTGTGTGTGCCAGGAGGTGTGTGCTTGCCCTTAAGTGTTGGTGTGCTGCCTGAGTCTGGTGGGGTGTGTGCTTGGGAATGTCTGGGTGTGCATGGGACAGGCATGGGAGTGGGAAGTGTGGATGGGGCTGGGGTAGGGGGGGACGAAGCGCTGCAGGAGACTCACTGCTGCCGTCAGTGAAGAGTCCATGGACCTCAGCAACATCCGTTGGTCAGACATCACTGCTGACATGCCCTCCAATAACAACACCATCTGTGTCAGCAGTCTGGTGTGGCCATGGAGGACATTCAGCATCAATGTCTGGCCAACCTGCAACTGCCGCTGAATGTCCACAGACTCTGCAGTGAGGGCAGCAGGGGTGAAAGGGGCAGGGGGTGCGGTGCCTGGCACGAAGGAGACATGGTGGTGCCCTGCAAGGACAGAAGGGACCGGAGCAACTGGGAGGGCGGTGATGGGAATGGAGGAGGCAGGGACAGATGTTGTGCTGCTGCCAGGTGTTATAGCAGCCCCCACCCCCTCGAGGAGTTCAGTCTCGGACCCGTCAGCATCGAAGTCGGTGTCGCCTCCAGACAGGTCCTCCGCCTGACTCCCCTCGCCCTCCGTGCCACTTGCTCCCGCAGACTCACCAGCAGTGGTGGCACGGTGCTGGATCCCTCCTCCAGGTCCATGCAGGTGTCTCCCTCGGTGTCCTCCGATGATGCTGTGGGCAAGGTGAAGATACGGAAAATAATCAGTCACCTGTATACATCTGACACATGAGTCCAAACAAAATAGGTCACAGTGCATATCAGGCAATGCATCATGAGTAACATCTAGATTACTCCGCACATATGTAAGCCCTGCACTCCCCAGTTGGTTGACCCACCATGCCACTTGGAAACAAGGAAAAATAGGACACAACAGCAAATAGCTTGATATCGAAATATACTGAGAAGCTAGTGTCTGGGAACAGTTGAGCACAGCAATACTATGAAGGCATGCCAACTTTTGTTTACTGTGAACAAAACAGTATTGGTGCACCCAAGGCTAAATAACAGACCTCAATGCTGAAGGATTTGTCACTCACATTTGCCTTGCAAATCACCAGCATCTGTGCCTCATGCTGCAACACCCTCTGCATGATGCACATGATCCTCAGATAGATCCACTCCAAGGAAAGACAGACCATCCCCCAGGTCCACGACACCAGCCGTGTTAACTACTGCCCCGCCCTCTACAGAGCAAGTACATCCAAACTCACGGGAAACTTGTCCACATCCAGGGTGCATCTGCACAACTCAGCTTCAACATCCCGCACCCCATCAACATCACCGTCTACCTGAGATAGCTGCAAGGGATCACTGTGTGCTGCAGGATAACCTTCACACTCCACACACACACTCAGGAGGCAGTCAACAACCCCAGACCCCAAAATCAACCTTGTACGTCTGTCATCCAAGACCCCGTTGGCCCAACTCTATGCATCCGAACTTGGCCTGGCCACCATTCTTCACATCCACAACACTCCAGCATGAAGGAGATGGTTCTCACGCCTGGACAAACATACCTGGGACTCCCTCCCCGGGAACCTCCACATGAGTCATGACCTCTAGGCCTTCATCATCCTCTTCCTGATTGGTGTGTCCGCACAGTATTTCAAGACCTCAGCAGCTTGAGGCCATCACGGGTGAGTATTGGGCTCCCAGGCTGTATCGGATGATACATTGTTTCCCATGTGTGTCCTGTACCGGACTCAGATCCCAGGGTATGGATGGCTGGAGTTAGTTCAACACTCAGGCTTAGTTTGACATTTACCCACACGTATGTTGTGGACTAATGCAAAATGACTGCAACATCTCATGACAAATAAATAGTTGTATTCTTGGTGGGGTGCGTGTTTTGGTAGAAAAAATAAGGTGCTCTACCGGGTGCATAGAATCCAAAGTTCACAGGGGGAGATGGGATCCTTGGCATTTGAAGTAATCAGACTCCAGACCACAGGGTTGGTCATCATTGGTCAGACTGTGACCAGCAAGTCCATGTGGCAGAGAATGTCAGTGAATGATGTGCTGCTGTTGCGCATGAAGGCCAGGTGCCAGGCCAGGTGACCTGGGAGATGTGGATGGTCCGCTGCCTCTCACGGTCTTTTCCGTGGATGACCCAAGTTCCTCCGGGGACCCTCAGATGCAGGCCTTGATGATGTTTGTGACGCTCCATCGCACGTATCCTCCTCCTCCCTCCCTGTGGCTTGTGCTGGTCTGCGCCTGGTGTCACAGGGAGGGTTGCCCATGTTGTCGGCGATCCGACGGAGTGAATGGCTTATGTCCCTTTGCACCGCCAGGAGCTCAGCCAGTCTTGCCTCCATCCATCCTTGGTGTTGTTGTTGACTGGCGTGTTTCTCGGCCTGCTGATTCTTAATGTCTGTGAGGGTCGCCACTACCTGACTGATGGCCCTGGTGTCACACCGGTATGCCTCCATGATGTTGCATTCGTGTGACATACTGGTCCCTTCAGCTGTCTGGTCAGGTTCTCGCCTCCGCCTGCCTCCATTCCCACCACCCCTGCCCACACGAGCCTGGCCTGCCGTTGTGGGCACATTGGGTCTATAGGACTCCTGTGGTATGGCACTGTCGGTGTTGTCTGCCTCCTCCTGGGTGCCCGGCGTACCTTGTCCCTCCAGGTCAGACTGGCTCAGTTGTTCAGTGTGGGCAGGGCTCCTGGGTGTCTCCTGAGATGTGGCAGGAATGGGGGTGGTGGTTGGCACAGATGTACCTGAAGCAGGTGCTGCAGGGGCTTGGACACCAGAGGGGCCAGGTGGGTTGGGGTCATCCGCGGAGTGTTGTGAGGTGTCGCTGCCGGTGGGATCAGGTTCCTCCCGAGCCTGGGACTGTGGTACTTCCCCCCCATTGTTGGGGGAGATCCATGACATTGCCCTGTGTGTGAGAGAGAGACAATGTTAATGCTGTTTAATGTGACATCCATGTTTCATACATATTCTAGTTGCCACAGTTCCTCCAGGTAGTTGTACGTGTCTAGCATTCACATCAATGTTCACTTGTGGATGGGTATGTTGCAGGGGACTGATTGAAATGTTCTCCAGGGTGTTTGACATGTTGAATTTGGGCTTGGATGCTTCTTTGGCTGTGGCTTGATCTTGTTGTGTCACATGTCCATTGTGAGAGTGGGTAACTCCATTGGCTGCCCCGGGGGTGTGTGCTTGTGTAAGGGGTGAGTGATCATCCCTCAGCCCGACGCTGATCAACATCCACATGGCCCCCCTCACACAAGTGGCCCACCACCACAACCTCAAAAACATCTCCTACGCCGACGAAACCCAGCTCATCCTCTCCCTCACCAAGGACCCTTACACCGCCCAAACAAACATCCAGGAGGGTCTGAGGGCCATCGCCGACTGGTTGCGGAGCGGCCATCTGAAACAGAACTCGGACAAGACGGAGGTCCTCATCCTCGGACCCACACCCTCAGCCTGGGACGACTCCTGGTGGCCGATCGCTCTGGGGACAGCACCGACACCCACCCACCATGCACGCAACCTAGGATTGATCCTCGCATCCTCCCTCTCCATGTCCAAGCAGGTCAACGCCGTCTCCTCCTCCTGCTACGAGACCCTACGCACGCTCCACCGGATCTACTGGTGGATCCCGATGAAACAAGTAGAACAGTGACACAGGCCCTCATCGGCAGCTGACTGGACTACAGCAATGAACTCTACGCAGGACTCACATCCAAACACCAACGGCGGCTACAACGCTTCCGAAACACCTCCGCACAACTGATCGTCATCGCCCCCGCCACAGCCACATCACCCCCCTTCTGAGTGACCTGCACTGGCTCCACGTCGACAAGAGGATCACCTTCAAGCTCCTCACCCACGCACACAAGGCACTCCACAACGCCGGACAAGCCTACCTAAACATCAGACTCAGCTTCTACACCCCTACCCGCCAGCTCCGCTCCGGCAGCCTCGCCCTCGCAGCTGTCCCCCGCATCCAACGTACGACCGCCTGCGGCAGATCCTTCTCCTACCTCACCGCCAAGACCTGGAACACCCTCCCAACACACCTACGACTGACCCAAGACCTACTTGCCTTCAGAAGACTCCTCAAGACCTGGCTCTTCGAGCAGCAGTGGTACTCCCCCTCAGCGTCTTGAGACCCTCACAGGTAAGTAGCACGCCTTACAAGTACCCTGATAGATTGTTGATTGAATGACGGTGCCTGCTGGTGGGTGTAGTGTGATTTGGCAGTGGGTCTCCCAGGTGATGTATCTGTCCCCCCATGGAGCATGCTGCCATGTCAGTGAGTGTGAGTTCCTGTCCTAGATATCTGAGCTTGTTGTGTTTGTGTTAGAGTTTGCAGTTGTCACAGGAGGGCCTTGTGCTGCCTACAGCAGGGCCAAGTGTCAGCTACCTTGTCAGTACTTTGCCAGTCCCTGTGCATTGCGCATGGTGCATGGGTATGTACCTGGGCCATATGGGCTGAGGGCAATGGTGTCTGTTTCTGAGTTGTACAATATGTTTAGTGATCCCCACCCTCCCAGCATCCCGGACATCCAGTCTTGGGTTTGTGGATTGTGTAGGCTGGGAAATGGTATGGCCTTGCTTTGTGAATGGGGCATACACATGTTAGTGGCATGAGCGTTGTTTTTGAGTGTGGTTGTGTCCGGTGAGGGCTTGGGGGTAGGTGAGTGCATTTGTTGTAGTTGGGGTGTGGATGCCATTACCCCCATGTTACGTAAGTTGTTTGTGTACTCACCAGGCTCGGCAACTCCTTCGACTCTGTGTACTCCTACCAGCGGAAGCAGGGCCATCACCTTCTCCTCCCAGGGATGGTAATGTACCGGTCTGCGGGGCAGCCCACCTCCAGTGATGTTATTCTGGGCATAGTCCTCGTTCATTTTGTGCTTGACTGCCCTCTGCAGATCGTACCACCTGGCTTGGCATTCATTCCTGGTCCTTCTGATGGGCGCAACAGCATTCACCCTATCGACGATCCTCTGCCACAGGTGTGATTTTTCGACTATGCTGGTCTGTCTGACCAATGTTCCAAAGAGCTGTGGCTTGACTCTGATGACTTCGTTGACAAGGATGTCCAGCTCCTCCCTTGTGAACTTTGGATTCTTGTCTGTGGGCATGGTGTGGGGTGTGGGTGTGGATGGTTGTGGGTGTCTGGGTGTGAATGTGTAGGTGTGTGTATGAATGTGTAGAGGGGGTATGTGTGAAGGAGGTCGTGTGAAGGTGTGTAAGTTAAGGTGTATGGGTGCAGTTGTTTGTGTGTGATGTCTGTCAGCAGTGGGTCTGTTGCAAAGGCTCATGGTTTGTGTGTGTGGGCCCTTTTTATTGGTCCATTTGTGGGTGTGGCTGGGTTTGAACTTTTGGTGGGTGTGTTATAAGAGGTGGTCGTGTGTTTGGGCCTCTGTTTGCCTGTTTGGATGTGCCAGGTCAGTCTTTTAGATGTTTTTTGTACTGTAGACGTGTTTTGTGGTGTTGTGCGAGTCGAATTGACCCACCTTGTGCTGTTTTACAGTGTCCTGGTTCTGTTCGAGTCGTTTTAGCGTATGTAAGGTGCGTACATACGCGATGTTGTTGTACAGTGCTTACATATGCAATGTTGTTGTACGGTTCGTACATATGTGATGCTGGGGTATGGTGGTGGGGTACGATGCGTCCAAGTACGGGGCTGGGGTACGGTGTTGGGGTACGGTGCGTACAAGTACAGTGCTGGGGTACGGTGTTGGGGTACGGTGCGTACATGTACAGGGCTGGGGTACGGTGCTGGGGTATGGTGTGTCCAAGTAGGGGCATTGGGTACGGCGCTGGGGTACGTTGCGTCCAAGTACTGGGCTGGGGTACGGTGGTGGTGTATGGTGCGTACCAGTACGGGGCTGGGGTACGGTGTTGGGGTACGGTGCATACATGTACGGGGCTGGGGTAAGGCGCTGGGGTAAGGTGCGTCCAAGTAGGAGCATGTGATACAGCGCTGGGGTACGGTGCGTCCAAGTACGGGGCTGGGGTACAGTGGTGGGGTACGGTGCGTACAAGTACGGTGCTGGGGTATGGTGTTGGGGTATGGGGCTGGGGTAGGGCGCTGGGGTATGGTGCATCCAAGTCCGGGCCTGGGGTACGGTGCTGGGGTACGGTGCATCCAAATACGGTGCTGGGGTACGGTGGTGGGGTACGGTGCATACAAGTAAGGGGCTGGAGTACAGCGCTGGGGTACGGGGCTGGGGTAGGGCACTGGGGTACGGTGCGTCCAAGTACAGGGCTGGGGTACGGTGGTGGGGTACGGTGCAAACAAGTAAGGGGCTGGGGTACGGTGGTGGGGTACGGTGCGTACAAGTAAGGGGCTGGGGTACGGTGCGTACATGTACGGGGCTGGGGTACGGTGGTGGGGTACGGTGCGTACACGTACGGGGCTGGGGTAGAGTACAGACATGGGGGGGTATGGTGCTGACATATGGGGTGAGGGGGGGCTGAACGACTCGTATCCCGGGCACAAGTTTACCCGGATACGAGTGGTACGGCGTTCGCTCCGTACGGGGCCTTTTCCATGCGCTTGTGTTTTCGGACGGGCGGTACGGACCGTACTTGCTAGGCCTGGGCGGTAAATTCCGTTCCGTTCGCGGAATTTGCGGAATTTGGGTAATTTCGCGTTCCGCGGAGAACGCGAAATTGCCCAAAAATCTGCGTTCCGCGACTTCGCGAAATTTTTTGCTTGTTCGCGTTCTCAATATGCGTGTTCGCGAGATATTTCACCCCGAGCACGCAAACAGCGATCGCGAACAGGAAAAAAGTATCGCGAACAAGCAATTCCGCGTGTTCGCGGAATTTTTGCGTGTTCGCGGAGATTTTTACCGTTTCGCGGAGATTTGCGTAACGCGATTACGCAAATTCCGCCCACCCCTAGTACTTGCGTGCTCGAACTTCAGTTTAACTATTTGTATGTAAAACTGTCCGGGGACGTCTCGTAGACTTTTCCCGAAGCGATTCGTATGTATTTTTCACGTACGAATCGTACTTCGACGTTTGTACGGGACTTGTACGATTCGTACGTAAAAAAATACGGATACGAGTCGTACGGTAATTTTTTTTAACAGATCGGAATCGGCACCTTAATGACTCACTTATAGAGTCAGTTACGCACCTAGAAAATCATCCATTTACACACTTGTACACCCACTCATTCTTCCACAGGCCTTTCACTATAAATATATAAAACATATTTAAACTTTACAGAAACACACAGTCACTGGATGACGTCATCAGTGATGTCATTTGAGATGTCATCAGTGATGTCATCAGTGATGTCACTGACCATGTCATGAGTGATGTAATATGTGACGTCATCAGCAGTGCATTGCGGGGCCGCGAGTTATAGTTAGCTGAACTAACTATAAAAGGGGAATTTCTAGGGTTTTGTACGAGGGAAATGTCCAGCTAACTATAACACCCCTGAAACCTATGTTTTTTTCAGTGAATTTCTAAGGTTTTTTAAATGCTAATTCCTAACTATAACGCCCCTGAAACCTTTGGTTTTTTCAGTCAATTTCAAAGGTTTTTTAAATGCCAATTCCTAACTATAACGTGCATGAAACCTATGGTTTTTTCAGTGAATTTCAAAGGTTTTTTTACATGCTAATTCCTATCTATAACTTATCTCTGAAGATATCGGGCCTCATGTAGGTAAATAAATTTTACCGGTTCTTAAATACCGAGCCGTACCGAATCGGTAAATTAGAATCGGTAAGTTATATGTAGGTAAAAATTCGGTAACAGTTACCGATTCGGTAACATTCGGTAAATACGAATCGGAATTCACCGAATCGGTAAATACCGAGGTGATAATTACCGAATCGGAAAATACCGAGGTGGTATCTACCGATTCGGAAAAGACCGAGGTGGTATCCACCGAATCGGAAAATACCGAATCGGTATGTACGGATTCGGTAAATAACATCACATGACTTGACGAAACAGCTAATCCTGTGCAACGACAGCCCACCCAACCAGGAACTGCCCACACCCAGACAGGTGTACACAATTAGCCGACGTGGCCACACCCAGGCAGGTGTACATAATTAGCCGACCCTGGAGAGGCTTGGAGTGCAGAGGAGAGGCAGGGAGCAGTTGCATGTGCGAGCGGGAAACGAACAGCATGTCCAGCCAGAGAACACAGAAAGACGGAGGGGAAAGGAGGAGGAAGCTCAAATTCAGCCCCAAGGAACTCCAGGTGCTGGTGGAGGAGGTGGTGAAGCAGCACCAGAAGCTGTTTGGGAGGCAATCCCTGCAAGTGCCTGAGGCCGAAAAGCGCAACATATGGCTGGCCATCCAGGCGCAGGTCAATGCTGTGGGAGTGACCCACAGGGACATTGAGGTCCTCAAAAAGCGCTGGTATGACCTGAGGATTGTGACCAAGAGGAAGATGGGCGACATCCAGAAGGAGGCCAGCCAGACCGGAGGTGGAACCAACAGGGCACCTGCCCTCACCGAACTGGAGGAGCTGGTGGCGGCCACAATCGAGCAAGAGAGCGTCGTGGGTCTTGGGGACGCCGACAGCTCTGCCAGAGCCGCAACACACCAAGGTAAGACGAAAGCACAGCAATGTAGCCCCCCCTACCCCTATCCCACATCCCCCATTGTGAAACGAGAATCACACTGCAGTCCACACGTGTCAGTGCAGACAGGCAATGCATTCCGGGAGATGTAGTCAGGGCAACACTAACCATGACGTAAATGTCACAGGGCAACAGGGCATGTCACGCACTCGAGGCACAAGGAGACAGAGGACAGATTGGAATGTGAAATGATTTATTGTGACGCTTGCAATGCAGCCCTTCGGGGACACTGAGCCAATGTTGTTTTTCTGTCCACAGATGTGACATCATGCAGTACAGGGCATGCTGCAGGGGAGACGGCACACCTGCCACAAAAATCACCTCTAGCCAGCACGAGTTCAGACCAGGGAGCAGGCCCACTGGCAGCCGCACCACCAACACAGCCAGCCTCGCCGCACACAGAGCCAGCATCACCTCACCGAGAGCCAGCATCACCACAACCACAGCCAGCATCGCCACTCATGTTCGAATCACCGGCCACATCTCCGCTTGCAGGTGTGAGAATGAGGAGGCGTCCAGCAGCCAGGCTACGAGCCTTCGACACCTCGTCAGACGACAGCATGGGCCCAGAAGACCGCACCGGGCACCAGGAAGGGAGCCATCCCACTGTGCCACACACCTCACAGGCAGCACAGACGGGAGCAAGAGGGCGCCGCAGGTCACGTGTCCAGAGTCCACCAGCACCCACTGACGGCCATGGTGTCTTCTTGGGGCTCGAGGGCCAAATGTTGAAGCAACAGCGCCTGCAATCAAAGGCAGTTATGTCAGTCCAGAGGCACATGCGGGTGATGAAGACAAGCTTAGTCAACATGGACACAAACATTGGCGGCATGGCTGCGGGCATTCGGGACATGTCCCAGTCAATCCAGCAGTTGTGCAGCAAATTAGATGCTGACATCGAAGCACGGCGCCGGGAACGCCAGAGAAGGGACACTACCAGCAGGGCACTCAACCGTCTGGCAACTGCGACTTCCCTACTTTGCCGGCGCTCTGTGACGATGCAGGAGGGCCTAACACAGTGCTGCAGCGACCTGTCTCGGGGGATGGTGCAGGTGACAAGTGCACTAGGGGTGCTATTGACTAGTCAGGCGTCGACAACTGCTGCTGGGGATGCTGCGGAGCGCATCGACACCAGCAGCAGCATCACACCCCCCGTCCCAGAAGCACGCAGGAGCAGCAGGCGGCTTGGGGTTGGCTCTAGTGAGGATGCACAGGCCGTGCAATCCACCACTGCAGCGCGTATGCGCAAACATTGATGTGGCCCTGCTTAGCCACTTCCCATTGGGTGACGTAACCCTGGACATACTCCTTGTATAGATGGTATATTGCCAGATTGGCCTGTTCATGTGTTCATGGCGTGGTGCCACATTAAACTACGTCATGACTTCTCACAACTCGCTGTGTCCCCTCACTTACTCAGAAATAGTTGCATGTGATCTCTGCCCATCTCTCTCTCCCATCGATTGCAGTTGGCACTCTAGCTGCGCTGCCCTCTGGCTGGCCTGACTCATCCTCGTTGTCCTCAAAATATGTTAGTTCCACATCTGTACCTTTTTTCGTGGCAAGGTTGTGCAGCATTGCACAAGTGGCAATAATCTTGCAGCAGGTGATGGGTTTGTACTGGCGTGCGCCTCCGCTCTTGTGGAGGCAGCGGAACCTGCTCTTCAGTAGTCCAAACGTGCGCTCCACCACATTGCGTGTTGTTTTGTGGGCCACGTTGTATCGTCTCTCACTCTGGGTTGCTGGGTGTAGGTAGGGAGTGAGGATGAATGAACGGCATGCATATGCACTGTCGCCTGGATGAGTAAGAGGGAACCATCAGTTACATGCCTCTATACACTCTGATTTGCAGGTTTCAAGGGGCGTCACTGTTACTTACCCAGCAGGTATCCCTCTCCGAATTCGCCGGCACTCAGTCGTGTGTAGATCCCACTATTCTGGAAGATGTAAGAGTCGTGGGTGCTCCCAGGAAACTTTGCAACAATATCTGTGATGATGTTCCCTGCATCACAGATCACCTGCACATTGATGGAGTGGGTGGACTTCCTGTTCCTGTAGATGTGCTCTGTATCAGCTGGTGGACAGATTGGGATGTGTGTACCATCAATACAGCCGATGACATGGGGGAACTGTGCCATGTGATAAAAGTCTGTTTTTGTTTTCTGCAGTGCAGCCTGTGTGTTTGGGAAGCTTATGTAGTGGTGCATTCTCTGCATCATGGCATCCAGGAACTTCCTGAAGAAACGGGACAGGCAACTCTGGGATACACCACCCACCGCAGCTATCACCACCTGATAACTGCCGGATGCCAGTAGATGTAGGCTGCAGAGCACCTGCACATGTGGTGGTATGGCGTGCGCCCTTCTTGTTGGCTGGTCCAGGAGTGGGTGCAGGTCCCTTATCAGGTCCATGATGGTTTCGGGGTGTAGCCTGTACCTCTCATGTATCTCTGCATCAGTCAGCTGTAATAGTGTGATGCGCTGTCTGTAGATTTGTTCCTCCCGTCGCCACACCCTCAGTCCTGCTGCCTGTAGACGTAGGCGCCTTGCAATGACGTACATGGCGGCCATGTTGTCCACGCTGTTGCATTTTGGGATTGCTTATGTGCATTGTTGATGGTTACCACCTGCTTTCAATCCGTGTTAATTACCGACTCTTATTTACCGATTTTCCTGGATTTCTTAATTACCGCCTGCTCCTACATGTCATTTTAAATTTTTACCACTTCATATTTACCACTTCATATTTACCGATTCGTTAATTATGTATTCGGTAAACATGAATCGGTATTTTGGAATTCGGTAACTATGAATCGGTATTTACCGCCTCATATTTACCGAAAAGTGGTTTTTGGACTCCTACATCTCACTTGTCTGAATACCGGTCGGTAACGGCATATTTACCGAAAATCGGCGGTTACCGACCGGTATTTCGCTACCTACATGAGGCCCATCATGTTTAATGATTTTGATTGGATTTGTATATTTTTCAAATTCAGTGTGTCAATTTCATTAATTATGTTTTTTTTAAATACTTTTTTATCACCAGTTTTTTAAACTTATTTTTTCAATTAATACTTTTAAAAATTAAAAAATACTATTTGAACTTAATGGGTTTTTTAAACATATTTTTTATATTTTTCAAAATATTTTTTTAACTATATGTTCAAAACTTTATTTTATATATTTTTTTCAATGTTTTTGGATCCGCGCACCCTATGTGCACCGTTCTCGATTCCTACGCGTTAGCATCCGCGCATGGTATGCATCAGGTACGTGGTTAGTGCGCGATTCCAATGCGACCGGTACGCGACTCCCAGCCTATACGCGACACGTTCGATGTACGTAACACGATGTTTACGCGCTTCCGCGATGCGTCATCTGCATCTATGACGCGGTAGGAGCGCGGATCCCGCGAAGTATTTAACATTTAAAAAAACATATATATGTATTTCATGTGAATATTAATTGAAGAAAAACTCTAAACTAGTCTTAAAAGTAATATATTTTTACATCTAATTCTATAATTTTTTTCAATTCAATTTCGCGGATACGCACAGGGCGTGTGCTGCATAAGCGCAGGGTGCGCGGATCCCATGTGACCTGCAAAAAAAGAGATTTGATTGGTTCATTACACTTCCTCTTCTAACTATTGAAAGACCCCACCCATTTCAATCATTCTTCTTTGACCTTCTTTAGAGAACCATCTCTTTGGAGAGAGGAAGATTTTTTAGACTAAGTTTACACTTAGCTCTAACTTTTTTCAACCAAAAATGGCTTCAGGGCAGCAGGCATCACCTGCATCTCCTCATATTTCTAAGGATGAATTTTTGGAGGAGGTACCACCCATAGAACCTTTTTCTTCAGTGGTGTGGAAATGTTTTACTTTTCCCGAGGAGCAGAATAAGACCAATGCCACCTTGGTCACGTGCAAGATTTGCAAAAGAGTCCTGTCGCGAGGGGATCCTAACAAGAAATACTCGTGTGGCACGGCAAATATGATCAAGCACATGAGGACCCTTCATCCGAACAATCTTGCACGAGAAGAGTGCCGACGGATGAGAAACACTCCTGATCCTGCGCCTTCCACCTCATCGCAGCCGAGCACATCAAGAGTGCATCCATCAGCCCAAACCTTGGACATCCATCCTCAAATTTCAATTTTTAAAAGTGCTCTGCACTAAGTGCAATGCGACTTTGTGCTATGGTGAGCAGTCGATCAATCTGATCTGCCGCCGGCAAGAAAGTCACATTTGCTAGTTTTTTTATTAGTTTTTTTTATTGTTCCCTGAAGTTCATTGTTTGGTTTCTCCTGTTTTGTTTTTTGTTTTTTTTTTGCAGAAAAACCCAAAAAATGTTTACAAAATTAAGAAAACCCAAAAAATTATAAAAGAAGAAAGAAGAAAATAAAAGTTCTTGTAAGAACTAACTTTCCTGGTTTAAAAAAAGAGCTACATTTCTTTGTTAGTGTGTGAAAGTTTAGATGAATGTATGTGTAGTACGTAATTGACTGAATTAATGCATTAGTAGCGTATGGTGAATGTAAACGTGCAGAACTATGAGGAAGTGCTGCAGCATCACACAGTAACCTCTTTAACTGCAGTGTGCTGTAGTACTTCCGAAGCACAGGGATGCAACATATGTACATAAATATGTTGCAAATCTATGCTTCTGTCTGCACGGCTGTTTAAACTGCAGCCATGTGGTGACACAGGCACCCTTGCACCATAGTGCAAGGATATCTGTGTCATGTGCTGTTTGTTTTTCTACAGGAAGACACACCTTCCTGCACAAAAACAATGAGAAAATGCATTTTTCTCCTTCAATGTATGCTGAACATTTCAGCATGCATTGAAGATAAAAAAATGTGGAGAAATTAAAACAATTCTCCTTGTTGTGCTTTCCAACACCATTTTTAGAATGGTGCACCATTCATACACATATCGAGATTTATGATTTCTGATAAATCTAGACATGTGTCTTGTTCTTTGAGTAATAAGTGCAATCATGCACAACAACACTTATAGAACAACCTTTCAACACAAAGTGGTCTACATGATGAGGTTGCCTTTTCCTCTCTTTGTAAATATGAAAGAGTATCTTACACAATAACTATGTTACAAAAAGTGACATATTTCCGTTTTTAAAATTCCTTGCGAATGATAAAAGGTAAGCACAGAGTTTTGTCTGCAAAGATGTTCAAAGAAGAATGATTGAAATAATTGCGGTCCTTCAATAGCTAAAATGGGAATATTATGAACCCCTCAAATCTCTTTTTTTGCAGGTCATATGATATCTGATTATGGTCAGATTTCAAAACTACATAGGTATAAACAGAGTGTTTTTAGAAACATGTTTCAACTTTGCAGCTTCTTGCAGACCTCCTCATTCTGCATATTGAGACTTAGTTAAACTTACCTTCACAGTAATAGGAATAAAAAATGGTACACATTTTTTTCACATTTTCATTCCAATCTGAATTCATCAAAATTGCTTATTTTAAAATTTTGAAAAGGAAAAAAAAATTATAACATGTAATAATACATTTTTTACAACACAGCATAATTTCCACAAAGTAAGTTTTTTTGCCTTTTTTGCTGTTCTCAGAATATATTAAATTTCACTAAAAATAGTGATTTCAATTGTACTCATCACTTAACAGCGGGCAAAAAAAAAACAATCTCAAAGATTGTTAAAAAAACCCCAACATGCTATTCTCAAACAAAAAAACAAGGTACAAATCACAGATATATAAAATGCATACAGCTAACAACATTTTATAAGTTTAACTTACAAAAACTGTAAATGTTGTCGCTTTAAAATATTCACCGAATCCAAACGCCCACAACGTTTTCCTTCAGTGGTGTGGAAATTTTCTACTTTTCTCGAGGGGCAAACAAAGACCAATGCCACCTTCATCACGCGCAAGATTTGCAAAACAGTTCTGTTACGAGGGGATCCTAACAAAAAATACTCGTGCGGCACGGCAAGTATGTTGAAACACCTAAGGACCCTTCATCCAAACAATCTTGCACGAGAAGAGTGCAAACAGATGAGAAACACTCCTGTTCTGTATCTGTAAAAAAGAATCACAAATAAATGTATATCAATTACTTTCAAATTTATACTATTCCATTACTGTACAATCACATTTTATATAAAAACTGACTAAGAAACTATAGCCCTGAACCACAAGTGTGACGATCGTTTAAACACTACATGCATAGTGCATACTACTTTGAAGCACTTCATGCCCTAAAGCCTACCTCACTAAAAGACTACATGCTAACTAACTAAATTATTACAGTACTATATGGAGACACACTGGGTGAGTGAAAGGGTGTTTGCTAGAAGTGTATGAATACTAACTAGGGAATTGAAGGTGTGAAAGACAACTGTGTAGGTGATTAGAGGACTGCATCCATATTGGATAGTCATTTAAAGCAGTCCATGCGCTAAGGCCTGGCTCACTGCATGAGTACTTGGGTACTGACTGAATGATTAGAGTACAGCAAGGAGAGTTCCTAGGTGAATTCATAAGTGGTAGGCTTTTTGCACAGGGAATGGATTAGTACTTGGTACTGAATAGGTCACTAGAGGAGTGCAAAGGGAGTGACAGGATGTTTGCTGGACTGTATGGATACTGACTAGGGAATTGAAAGTGTGAAAGACAAGTGTCTAGGTGGTTAGAAGACTGCATACATAGTGGATAGGACGTTGAAGCAGTCCATGTGCTAAGGCCTGGCTCAGTGCATGAATACTTAGGCACTGACAGGTGAATTTATATGGGCCCGATTCACAGAATGAACTTAAGACAAAATCCTAAACTTACTACTTTTGGTATTCAAAGAATGCACTTACTACTTTTGGTATTTACAGAATGCACTTACTACTTTTGGTATTCACAGAATGGATTTACGACTACTAACTTTACGTCCGCACTCGGGCCGGAAATTCCGGCCCAGAGGCGGGGCTTCCGGCTCGGGGGCGTAGCTTCCGCCCAGAGGCGGAGGTTCCGGCCCAGAGGTGGGGATTCAGGCCGGTGGCGGAGATTTAGCCATGGCCAAAATCTCCACTTTTGGGCTGGAAGCTCCGCCTCTGGGCCGGAGGCTCCGCCCCTGGGCAATAAGCTCCGCCTCCAGGCCAGAATTTCCGGCCCGAGTGCGGACATAAAATTAGTAGTCGTAAATTCATTCTGTGAATACCAAAAGTAGTAAGTGCATTCTGTGAATACCAAAAGTAGTAAGTGTATTCTGTGAATACCAAAAGTAGTAAGTTTAGGATTTTGTCTTAAGTTAATTCTGTGAATCGGGCCCTTACTCATTTCGGTATTCACAGAAGGCACTTACTCATTTCTTTATTTAAGTTAGGAGTCCTAACTTTAGGACTCCTAAATGCCTTCTGTGAATACCGAAAGTCTTAAAGTTAGGATTTTTCTCAGTTTAGGAGTTGTAAAGTTAGGACTCCTAACTTTTGGACTCCTAAATGCCTTCTGTGAACACCAAAAGTCTTAAAGTTAGGATTTTTCTCAGTTGAGGAGTAGTAAAGTTAGGACTGCTAACTTTAGGACTCCTAAATGCCTTCTGTGAATGCCGAAAATCTTGAAGTTAGGATTTTTCTCAGTTTAGGAGTAGTAAAGTTAGGTCTCCTAACTTTAGGACTCATAAACTGAGAAAAATCCACATGCCCACAATCAAACAGACACAACAACCACTTACTTGTAAAATATCCAAATAAAAAAATCCTCAAATCCAATTGCAATAATGCAGCAGACAAAAAGAGTGATCTTTCCAGCTCAAAATCCAAAGGCACAAATGCCCCTTTGGCATTGCAGCAGGTGTTGCTTACAGCAGCACCCGCCACAATGTCAAAGATGCGGGATGCGACCGCCACCCCTTATTGGGGGTGCGGGACAGCCGCACCCCTGGCAGTCGGTCCCGGCACCGCTAGGGTGGCGGGCAGACTGGAGTCCATCCCCCATCCTAATGGGGCACTTAGGGGTCTATTATAATGGCGGGCAGATCGCCACTGCCCGTATTGCGGTGGCGATCCTCCCGCCATTATGCTCCTCCAACATGCAATTTACCCCCACCTGAATATGTTGGCGGGGATACCGCGGCGGACGGGAAGACCGTCTGCCACTTTCCCGCCCGGTCGATGAGTCATCCGGGTGGAAAAGGTTTGAATATGGTGGTGGTGTCTGTTGGACACCACCATCCATATTATAATGCATGCGGGGAAAAGCCTTTCCATGGCGGCAACGGATTTCTCAAAAGGGGGCCCGTTGCGGGCCCCCAGGATGTTGGAGCGGTGGGAGGGGCACATGGGGGTACCATGCATTGGCACAGACAAAGTAGCAGGCACCGTGCAGTGCCTGTCACCTTGTGCATGCCAATGCACGGCATGCATTCCCAGCATTGAGGTGGGCAGTGCTGTCAGCACCGCCCGCCACAATTCTGGGAATAGAGGATGCCACCACCACAGTGGCAGTGGCATCCTAATTGCCGGTGCGGGACTGCTGCACCACTGGAGGCCGGTCCCAGCACCACTAGGGTGGCGGGCTCACGAAAGTCTGGCCACCATCCTAATAGGCCCCTAAGTATGGATTAAGCCACCAATTTCAACTTTGCCTACCAAATAAAAAAAATATTAGCGCTGGCCTATGTACCAACAACTGACGTATCCAACCATTTTAACATACTTATTTAAAGCCCTCTCTATGAAGCAAACAAACTATACTAACTGCCTTCTTAGACTACTTTGAAGACACTTGGTTAGGAAGGCTACATAGGTCAGGGCACCGTAGACAACCAAAGTTCCAAATACGCTGGTCGAACGTCTATGATAGAACTCTAGCTCCAAAAGCTAACACTAACAATGCGGTGGAAGCATGGAATAATGCCTTCCATGCCACAATAGGAAGAGGATAACCAACCCAATACAAACTAATAGAAGCTATAAAAAAAGAACAGATCTATGAAAAGCTAAGGCTAGAGAAGTCCCTAACTAAAATCGGCTTTAACCTCAGTAAGCAAACAAAAATATTGTGTGAATACCTACAACACAAAACTCGACTATTTTCAAACACCAAGGGGCGATTCCGGTCCGTAGCCTTACCGTGCGACCGACACGTACTCGGAGCCGGTCCGTCCTCTAGAGTAAGTACAATGCACATAACTGCCAAAAACATGACCGACACGTAGGCTGTGACTCAAGCTCCATTCTCCGTCCGAGCCGTAACTCCTAATGATGAACCGAGTCGCCCGGAAGCAGTATCAATAGCAGTTTCCGGCATGACAAGTACGATGCGTACTCCCTACGCGCCGGATGGGTCGTCACGTACGGCACGTCACAGCATCCGGAAAACAAGCATATCAGCTACGATTTGCGCCACAACTCAATACACGGCTATGATGCGGACCAGCTTGCAGCGGGTACGAAACGGAGCAACAAGCAGCGTGTACAACACGAACACATCATGAATCCCATTGTGCAGGTCATACCAGTACTCTATATCTATGACCAGATCAGGAACCGACGCCGACGGCGCAGGCGGTAAGTCAGACACCTACCACATAAACAAACAACACGTACCCACAAAATGGCACACACACACAGGGGATCCACATCCTGGCCACTAACAACAGCCCACCATAGGGGTTGTATGGCCAGCACCACTAACACTTCCACCCATAGGGCTCATGTTGCCCATCACCCCTGCCACCCCCACTCACAGGGGACCTGTTGCCCATCACCCCTGCCACCCCCACCTGTATGGCTGATGTTGCCCATCACCCCTGCCACCCCCACTCACAGGGGACCTGTTGCCCATCACCCCTGCCACCCCCACCCATATGGCTGATGTTGCCCATCACCCCTGCCACCCCCACCCATAGGGCTGATGTTGCCCATCACTACAGCCACCCCAACCCATATGGCTGATGTTATCCATCACCTCTGCCACCCCCACCCATAGGGCTGTTGTTGCCCATCACCCCTGCTACCCCCACACATAGGGCTGATGTTGCCCATCACTCCTGCCACCCCCACTCATAGTGACTATGTTGCCCATCACCCCTGCCACCCCCACCCATAGGGCTGATGTTGCCCATCACCCCTGCCACCCGCACACATAGGGCTGATGTTGCCCATCACTACTGACACCCCCACCCATAGGGACTATGTTGCCCATCTCCCCTTCCACCCCTACCCATAGGGCTTATGTTGCCCATCACCCCTGCCACCCCCACCCATATGGCTGATGTTGCCCATCACCCCTGCCACCCCCACCCATATGGCTGATGTTGCCCATCACCCCAGCCACACCCACACATAGGGCCTATGTTGCCCATCACCCTTGTCACCCCCACCCATAGGGCTTATGTTGCCCATCACCCCTGCCACCCCCACCCCTATGGCAGATGTTGCTCATCACCCCTGCCACCCTCACTCACAGGGGACCTGTTGCCCATCACCCCTGCCACCCCCACCCATAGGGCTTATGTTGGCCATCACCCCTCCCACCCCCACCCATATGGCTGATGTTGCCCATCACCCCTGCTACCCCCACCCTTAGGGACTATGTTGCCCATCACCCCTGCCACCCCCACCCATAGGGCTTATGTTGCCCATCACCCCTGCCACCCCCACCTATATGGCTGATGTTGCCCATCACCCCTGCCACACTCACCCATAGGGCTTATGTTGCCCATCACCCCTGTCACCCCCACCCATATGGCTGATGTTGCCCATCACCCCTGCCAACCCACTCACAGGGGACCTGTTGTCCATCACCCCTGCCACCCCTACCCATAGGGCTTATGTTGCCCATCCCCCCTGCCACCCCACCCATATGGCTGATGTTATCCATCACCCCTGCCACCCCCACCCATAGGGACTATGTTGCCCATCACCCCTGCCACCCCCACCCATATTGCTGATGTTGCCCATCACCTCTGCCACCCCCACTCACAGGGGACCTGTTGCCCATCACCCCTGCCACCCTCAGTCATAGGGCTTATGTTGCCCATCACTACTGCCACCCCCACCCATAGGGCTGATGTTGCCCATCACCCCTGCCACCCCCACCCATATGGCTGATGTTGCCCATCACCCCTGTCACACTCACCATAGGGCTTATGTTGCCCATCACCCCTGCCCACCCCCACCCATATGACTGATGTTGCCCATCACCCCTGCCACCCCACTCACAGGGGACCTGTTGCCCATCACCCCTGCCACCCCTACCCATAGGGCTTATGTTGCCCATCACCCCTGCCACCCCCACCCATATGGCTGATGTTATCCATCACCCCTGCCACCCCCACCCATAGGGACTATGTTGCCCATCGCCCCTGCCACCCCCACCCATATGGCTGATGTTGCCCATCACCTCTGCCACCCTCACTCACAGGGGACCTGTTGCCAATCACCCCTGCCACCCTCAGTCATAGGGCTTATGTTGCCCATCACTACTGCCACCCCCACCCATAGGGCTGATGTTGCCCATTACACCTGCCACCCCCACCCATATGGCTGATGTTGCCCATCACCCCTGCCACCCCCACCCATAGGGCTGATGTTGCCCATCACCCCTGCCACCCCCACACATAGGGCTGATGTTGCCCATCACTCCTGCCACCCCCACTCATAGCAACTATGTTGCCCATCACCCCTGCCACCCCTACCCATAGGGCTTATGTTGCTCATCACCCCTGCCACCCCCACCCATATGGATGATGTTGCCCATCACCCCTGCCACCCCACCGATATGGCAGATGTTGCCCATCACCCCTGCCACACCCACCCATAGGGCCTATGTTGCCCATCACCCTTGTCACCCCCACCCATAGGGCTTATGTTGCCCATCACCCCTGCCACCCCCACCCCTATGGCTGATGTTGTCCATCACCCCTGCCACCCTCACTCACAGGGGACCTGTTGCCCATCACCCCTGCCACCCCCACCCATAGGGCTTATGTTGGCCATCACCCCTCCCACCCCCACCCATATGGCTGATGTTGCCCATCACCCATGCCACCCCCACCCTTAGGTACTATGTTGCCCATCACCCCTGCCACCCCCACCCATAGGGCTTATGGTGCCCATCACCCCTGGCACCCCCACCCATATGGCTGATGTTGCCCATCACCCCTGCCACACTCACCCATAGGGCTTATGTTGCCCATCACCCCTGCCACCCCCACCCATATGGCTGATGTTGCCCATCACCCCTGCCACCCCACTCACAGGGGACCTTTTGCCCATCACCCCTGCCAACCCTACACATAGGGCTTATGTTGCCCATCGCCCCTGCCACCCCACCCATATGGCTGATGTTACCCATCACCCCTGCCACCCCCACCCATAGGGACTATATTGCCCATCACCCCTGCCACCCCCACCCATATGGCTGATGTTGCCCATCACCCCTGCCACCCCACTCACAGGGGACCTGTTGCCCATCACCCCCACCACCCTCAGTCATAGGGCTTATGTTGCCCATCACTACTGCCACCCCCACCCATAGGGCTGATGTTGCCCATCACCCCTGCCACCCCCACCCATAGGGCTTATGTTGCCCATCACCCCTGCCACCCCCACCCATATGGCTGATGTTACCCATCACCCCTGCCACACTCACCCATAGGGCTTATGTTGCCCATCACCCCTGCCCACCCCCACCCATATGGTTGATGTTGCCCATCACCCCTGCCACCCCACTCACAGGGGACCTGTTGCCCATCACCCCTGCCACCCCTACCCATAGGGCTTATGTTGCCCATCACCCCTGCCACCCCCACCCATATGGCTGATGTTATCCATCACCCCTGCCACCCCCACCCATAGGGACTATGTTGCCCATCGCCCCTGCCACCCCCACCCATATGGCTGATGTTGCCCATCACCTCTGCCACCCTCACTCACAGGGGACCTGTTGCCAATCACCCCTGCCACCCTCAGTCATAGGGCTTACGTTGTCCATCACTACTGCCACCCCCACCCATAGGGCTGATGTTGCCCATCACACCTGCCACCCCCACCCATATGGCTGATGTTGCCCATCACCCCTGCCACCCCCACCCATAGGGCTGATGTTGCCCATCACCCCTGCCACCCCCACACATAGGGCTGATGTTGCCCATCACTCCTGCCACCCCCACTCATAGCAACTATGTTGCCCATCACCCCTGCCACCCCCACCCATAGGGCTTATGTTGGCCATCACCCCTCCCACCCCCACCCATATGGCTGATGTTGCCCATCACCCCTGCTACCCCCACCCTTGGGTACTATGTTGCCCATCACCCCTGCCACCCCCACCCATAGGGCTTATGTTGCCCATCACCTCTGCCACCCCCACCCATATGGCTGATGTTGCCCATCACCCCTGCCACACTCACCCATAGGGCTTATGTTGCCCATCACCCCTGCCACCCCCACCCATATGGCTGATGTTGCCCATCACCCCTGCCACCCCACTCACAGGGGACCTGTTGCCCATCACCCCTGCCAACCCTACCCATAGGGCTTATGTTGCCCATCGCCCCTGCCACCCCACCCATATGGCTGATGTTACCCATCACCCCTGCCACCCCCACCCATAGGGACTATATTGCCCATCACCCCTGCCACCCCCACCCATATGGCTGATGTTGCCCATCACCCCTGCCATCCCCACTCACAGGGGACCTGTTGCCCATCACCCCTGCCACCCTCAGTCATACGGCTTATGTTGCCCATCACTACTGCCACCCCCACCCAAAGGGCTGATGTTGCCCATCACACCTGCCACCCCACCCATATGGCTGATGTTGCCCATCACCCCTGCCACCCCCACCCGTAGGGCTGATGTTGCCCATCACCCCTGCCACCCCCACACATAGGATGGGTGATGCACAACACATCCAGCATACTCCAACATCAGGTATGTCCGCAAAATATATCCCCCCTAACATCATGTCAACAGTGTGTAGTCTGTGACAAATGCCCACAACAGTGATTATGGCTACGAGCATACAATGTAAGTAACAGCACATGTGTGACCAAAACATGAGTTTGACATACACAAGGCAAGCATCACAATAGCACTGTGGCAATGTAAAAAGAACACCCCCTCACTGTGTAGAACAGCAGTTAAGTGGGGGCTTCCAAAATGCAGCAGATGTTGAGCATTGTGGTAAACCCCCCTCATCACAGTGACCAAAAGATAAATGTCATCATGGTCAAAGCTGCAAATAACAAACAGCATGACTGATCCCTCCTCCCGACACATCAAACACTCCTGGGGCAAACTAGTGGTTGTGTCCCATACACACAGAGATGTGGTGAGGCTAACAGTGCTGTGAAAACATAACACACTCTAGGCCATGTGCAGAAAAGCACCACACATGGGGCTGACAATGCATACAGCGTTCAATGACACTACAGCAGAAGTGACCATCACCAAGCATGCACACATCTCAAAAATAGACACACCAATCAAAACAACATGTGTAGGCTGTCGGTGTCATATCCCAAACTCACATTCCATGCCAGCATTGGCACCTAATAACCAGGATGAATGTGCACAATGATGTGATATGACTCAGAGGGACAGCAGGGAAAATCACAGAAACAGCATCCAGACAAAGGCCCACAACAGCAATACCAATGCACTGTTGCAGATGCTCAAACACAAACAGGCAAACTCACACTGCACATCTGACACAGCATGTGTTTGTGTATATGTGTGTGTCACAGTATCCCCAGGCAACTACACAACACATGAGGGGGGCTGAACCACAGTGACACAGATGTGGACACAGTGCGATACAAAAGTAAACCATCATTGGGACACCCTCAGTGGGCAATCAGGCATTGGGAGATGAGAAGGAGCACAACAGACACATGTGACACAAGCTGGAATGAACACCAACTAACACAGCAAGAGACTGACACACAACACCACTACCCCCAGGGAACAGACATTGGGGTGACACAAGCATGCATGACACCTCCATTGTGATGCTAAATGCAGATGTCGTACAAACTGGGAAACCCAGACAAGTGTCCTGTGCCACAAACGTAAATCCCACATACACAAATCACTCAGCATGGCCCCTCATCCCTGGACAAATGGGAGCTAGTGGACCACCCATGCAAACATACACATCAGTCCACCCTCAACACCACACACCCTGAACTGCAACAATGTGTATCTGTGAAGCTCACATGGACAGGTGACATTGCACATGCATCCATGACAAACACAGGAATGTTGGGAGGAACTAAGGTGCACAGACACATCACACAAGGACAGTTCACAACACTGGGAAATGACTGACATACTGCACAGTAAGTGGTACATGGCCATGACCTCAAAGCTCATGTAACCTTCAGAATCCCTGCCACAGTCCCAGGACAATGCAGATCCCAAGGAGAACCACAAGGCACACAGACTGACTAGGCCTGGGCCAAAATTCCGTTCCGTTCGCGGAAATTGTGATAATTTGGCATTTTTGCGTTCCGCGGAAAGCGCCAAAATGTCAAAATTTCCGCAATCCGCAGTTTAGCGATAATTTGTTTCTTGCTTGCGCTGTAAAAAAATACATTCTCGCGTGCGCACGATCGCCTTACCTGAATCCCCGTGTTCGCTGACAAGTTTTCCCGACCCGGTCGCGTTCTCCACGAGATATTGGATTGTTGGTAGCCATTTTGCGCTGTCTCGCAACAGTTCACGCTCGCATTATTGTCACTTGTTGCGTGATCACGTCATTTGTCGCGCGATCACGTCATTCTTCTCGCGATCATGCACCGCGAGAGTATGAGAAGATTGAGATCTCAAACACGTCATTCTCCACCGCGAGCGAGAGAGTGAGGACGCGGGCACGTCTAATCGAACGCGAAAAGGAGAAAGAGACCCCGAGCACGTCATATCCAACGTGACAGGGAGCGAGAGAACGCGATCAAGTCATTTTCGACACGCCATCGACATCCGGCGGAAGTAATGTAAAGCTCGAGAACTCGAACATGTAAAATTTTCAATTTGGAGAAGAATATCAGCTCTAGCAGCATGAAACCTTCTGCAAATGATGATTTTGGATGAAAACACCTCCTCAGATTGACATTTGGCTGTCCTTTTTTGTGCAAGTAGTCTTTTTTAAAAAAGGTGGGGAGAGGAAGGAAGTGACACAGAATCTCCAACTTCCTGTACCTGTCCAGCAGGCTCCTCCCAGTGCTTTGTCCATCTCCTGCTCATTCTGCCTTTGGATTTTGAGCTGGAAAGATCACTCTTTTTGTCTGATGCATTATTGCAATTGGATTTGAGGATTTTTTGATTTGGATATTTTACAAGTACGTGGTTGTTGTGTCTGTTTGATTGTGGGCATTGCAGTTGTTGTAACTACAATTTATTTTTGGTAATTATCATCATTCCTTTTTTTTTATGTTGTGGGTAGAAGTAGTCAGTAGTAGGCCCGAGCTAGCCATGGGCATGGCCTCATGGGTGTGTGCATGATGAAGCAACTGTTCCTTTGGTTTGTTTTGAATGTATTTCATTTTCAAGCATTATTTAGGGCATGGATGGCATTGGATTGAGTTGGGAAAGTGTGTTCTTTTGGGGTGGGCTTTCTGATGTTGTTGGGCCTGGCCATGTGGCTGGTGGCCATTGTGAAGCCTAGGCCTGCAAGCTTGCCTGGCCTTGTCTGCCAACAGCCCTGCTTTCATCCACTAGGATCAGAGCAGGTAGCCAGAGCTTTATCAATCAAGTGTTTTCTGTGTGGTCTGTTGAATTTAGACATCATTTAGGGCATGGATGGCATTTGATTGAGTTGGGGAAGTGTGTTTTTTTGGGGTGGGCTTTCTGATGTTGTTGGGCCTGGCCATGTGGCTGGTGGCCATTGTGAAGCCTAGGCCTGCAAGCTTGCCTGGCCTTGTCTGCCAACAGGCCTGATTTCATCCACTAGGATCTGAGCAGGTAGCCACAGCTTTATTAATCAAGTGTTTTCTGTGTGGTCTGTTGAATTTAGACATCATTTAGGGCATGGATGGCATTAGATTGAGTTGGGGAAGTGTGTTTTTTTGGGGTGGGCTTTCCGTTGTTGTTGGGCCTGGCCATGTGGCTGGTGGCCATTTTGAAGCCTAGGCCTGCAAGCTTCCCTGACCTTGTCTGCCAACAGGCCTGCTTTTTCATCCACTAGGATCAGAGCAGGTAGCCACAGCTTTATTAATCAAGTGTTTTCTGTGTGGTCTGTTGAATTTTTAGACATCATTTAGGGCATGGATGGCATTGGATTGAGTTTGGGAAGTGTGTTTTTTTGGGGTGGCCTTTCTGATGTTGTTGGGCCTGGCCATGTGGCTGGTGGCCATTTTAAAGCCTAGGCCTGCAAGCTTGCCTGGCCTTGTCTGCCAACAGGCCTGCTTTTTCATCCACTAGGATCAGAACAGGTAGCCACAGCTTTATTAATCAAGTGTTGTCTGTGTGGTCTGTTTAATTTAGACCTCATTTAGGGCATGGATGGCATTGTATTGAGTTGGGGAAGTGTTTTTTTGGGGTGGCCTTTCTGATGTTGTTGGGCCTGGCCATGGGGCTGGTGGTCATTTTGAAGCCTAGGCCTGCAAGCTTGCCTGGCCTTGTCTGCCAACAGGCCTGCTTTTTCATCCACTAGCATCAGAGCAGGTAGCCATAGCTTTATTAATCAAGTGTTTTCGGTGTGGTCTGTTGAATTTTTAGACATCATTTAGGGCATGGATGGCATTGGATGGGGAAGTGTGTTTTTTTGGGGTGGCCTTTCCGATGTTGTTGGGCCTGGCCATGTGGCTGGTGGCCATTTTGAAGCCTAGGCCTGCAAGCTTGCCTGGCCTTGTCTTCCAACAGGCCTGCTTTCATCCACTAGGATCAGAGCAGGTAGCCACAGCTTTATTAATCAAGTGTTTTCTGTGTGGTCTGTTGCATTTAGACATCATTTAGGGCATGGATGGCATTGGATTGAGTTGGGGAAGTGTGTTTTTTTGGGATGGCCTTTCTGATGTTGGTTGTCTTAAAGACATGCTTTTGTTGTATGTGTCTGGTGTGCTGGTGTGCAATGCATACACCCTGCAGACCTTTTTGGGGCCTGTGAATGCTCGTATTTCCATTTTGTTGCATATAGAATGGAAAAGTAGTGTGCTTTAGCATGCATCCTTTACCTGGCTTTTATAGGCCTTTTGTCAGCTCCTGGTGTTTCCCAGGCCCCCTGCTTGTTTGTGATTTGTGAGTGTCCATGTGGCTGGTGGCCTTTTTTTGTGTTTGGACTGGGAGTTATTAGTGTCCTGCTCTTGCCATAGGCCTGCATGGTTTTCCTATTGGCTATTTGACTTACTGCTTCCATCCATCCACCCACTTTGCCAGCAGCAGCTCCATGGATGCTGAGATGCTCAAATAATTTAATGGCAAATAGGGTCCACCCCACTTCCATTACATTTTTATTTTGGTGGTTATTATTAACTTTCCTATCCTTCCTGAGAGTGTAGTGTGTGACTGTACACAGTAGTATAACATAGCCCTTGTTAAAAAAAAGTCATAAATGGCTAGACTATATCTTTTGCTTGCACTAGTACAGTACTAAGTATCTGAACCACAAAAACAAATGCAACATTTCACTGATGTTCTTCTCCTGGCATATTTGCTTTTAGGTGCACAAAAGACAGAGGAGGAGGTGTCATCAGCATCACCCGGCTACCCGTTGTACTGCCAGCCAGACAGAAGTCCTGCTGCGCATCACGTCCACGTGTGACCAGAACGTGTTGTGCATCTGCATCCTGCCTGACATCTGAAGAAGATGGCCCCAAAGAAAGGTACCAGGTCCAGTACCAAGAAAGTTGCCGGTGAGAAGAAGGAACAAAAAAAGGAAGTGCCATTAACCACGACTGGTGGTGTGCCGGCCAATGTTTTTTTTGGCACCAAAAAAGTTACGCCAACAGCAGCGTTGTCCGGGAACCAAGCTGGGAGCAGCACAGCGGTCCAACCCCACCAACCTAGGCCCAAGGGCTTTAGTGTCGCAGAGGTAGCCAGTCTACTAACGAGCAGCGATGTTGAAGAAATGTCATTACTAGGCCTGGGCGAAAATTGCGATAATTTGACATTTTCGCTTTCCGCGGAGAGTGCGAAAATGTAAAAATTTCCGCATTCCGCAGCTTGGCGATAATTTGTGTCTTGCTCGCGCTGTAAAATAATACATTCTCGCGCGAGCGCGATCGCCTTACCTGAATCCCTGCGTTCGCCGACAAGTTTTCTTGATCCGGTTGCGTTCTCCATGAGATGTTGTATTGTTTTTAGCCATTTGCGCTGTCTCGCGACAGTTCGTGCCCGCAGTGACATCATGCGTCGCGCGATCACGTCTTTCTTCTCACGATCATGCACCGCGAGACAACTGAAAACAAGATGGCTGCGCCGGCGAGCAACCACATGGGTAAGTTGGCGAGCCGCAACCATGCTGAAAATCTCGTGAACATGCGGGAAAAAAACTTCCGCATCTTCGCGATATTTCCGCGTGTTTGCGATAATTTTTAACATTTTCGCGATAATTTGTGAAAGTGGATTTCGCAAATTCCGCCCACCCCTAGTCATTACCGCAAAGTAGTACACAATCTAGTTCAACGTAGGCGCAAACTCAGCAGATAAGTGTGCAGCCGCAACAAGAACAGCAGCGACTGCAACAAGAACAGCAGCGGGTGCAATTAGAACAGCAGCGGGTGCAACAAGAACAGCAGCTGCCGCAACAAGAACAGCAGCGGCCGCAACAAGAACAGCAGCGGCCGCAACAGCCCACCATATTAGTTGTTGCTCCTGACGTAGGGGCATTTCAGGAAATCGAGCTTCCTGCAGACAAAGTGGAGCAAAGTCAAACCACTGTTTCAGAAGATCTATTGTCTTCCAGACTTACAGCAAGGAAAAGGAGGCTTAGTCCATCATCTTCTTCTTCAAGCCCCGCTTCTGATGATCGTGATGCCACTTGGCTCCCACCAGCTCAGTCTGAGAGTGATATACGCCACAAGACAATGCTTCTGAAAAGCAAGGTCCCAGAAAAACTTAGAGTTATGGAGGTAGATGTAGTAGAGGGGGATGATGATGTTGATGAAGACGAGCCAGTCATCACGCACATTACTCCCGCCCCAAAGGGATTGGAGACCAACATTCTCACCCTATCCAGAAAGGCTGCTACTGAGCGGGATGTAGCACGGATATCACCAACACAGGTTACACCACCACTACCTCCAGCTGCCATATTTTCCAAGGCCCGGCAGGGACCTACATTCAGCTCAACCATCTCAGTAGGTAGTGGTAGTAAAAGTCACAGTCTAGGTGCACAGGGTCACATTTCAAGCACACTCTCCAGTTCATCTGGTATTGAAAGTGGCACATCCAGCAGTGCCAGAAAGTTCTCCTCCCCAGTTTGAGACTTCTTTTCTGTCAGCGCCAAGGAGGATAACGTTGCTATATGCTCAATTTGTCGGCAAGGTGTTCGGCGTGGTAAGTTTGGTACAAACTATGGTACCGGAGGACAAGCAAGTCATCTCAGAAAACACCACACTATCGTGTGGGAGGATCACCTACATCAGTTAAAAGAAAGTAGAAAAACTCAACCCATTGAAGTTGGTCAGGAAGAATCAAGGAGCGATATTATTGCGGTAGAAGGTGAAGAAGAGGGAGGCATTTCTAGCCCTGTCCCCAGTAGTGCAGTGGTAACGCCCACATCCTTCTCAGTAACATCAGAGTGGCACCGCAGTAAGAGCCATACTCTGAGTCAGGCTGAGACACCAAGGCAACCGATTACCGCAATGAGACAATCTGTGTCATTGAGCCTTAGTTGGTTAATGAAAACAGCACCACAAAGGAAAGTAATCCAGCCTACCATTGAGAGCATGTTTAGGTTGGAGGGGCAGTTCCAACGCAACCACCCAACGGCACGGTTGTACAATGCGAAGCTGGCAAAAATGTTAGCGCTGGACCTTCTTCCTTTTTCATTTGTGGAAGGGGTGGGTTTCCTTGAATTTGTGTCTGCCAACTGCCCTAAATGGAAGGTTCCCAGCCGGTCCTATTTCGCAAGAATTGCTGTTCCGGCACTACATCATGATGTGCTGGAATTGGTTGGACAAGCTTTGCAGTGGAGTGCTGTTCACAATATCCACCTGACAACAGACATGTGGACCAGTTGCCAAGCCACAGATTACATGTGCATCTCTGCACACTGGATCTCTTTTGTGGGGGTTAGAGATAAGCTATCTGCATGAGGTGCTGTTGACACAGCTGCGATTTTTGAAGGTACTCGGAAACATGCAACTGTAACCATGTTCGCCATGGAGAAATCTCATATGGCTGAAAACATTTTACATGAGTTTTGCAGCAAGGTTTTGGAATGGCTGCGGCCAAGAGGGCTTGGTATTGGTTTTATAGCCACAGACAATGGCAGTAATGTACTTAAGGCCATGGAACTTGGTTCCTATTTCAGGGTTCCGATTTTGGCGCACTGCATAAAGATTATAGTTCAAGACTTTCTGAAAAAAGAACCCACAGTCAGTAATTTACTGGCCATCTGCCGAAGAATATGCACTAATTTCAGCCATTCTTTTAAAGCTCGGAAGCAGCTGAGGATCATCCAACGTGAACATAGGATGCCAGTCAAGGCACTCATCCGGGAGGTGGCAACATGTTGGAACTCAACGTATTACATGCTTGATCGTCTGTATGAGCAGTACACGTCACTCCATGAATATGTCTGGAAAAGAAGAGGTGATGCTACTGTTAAAGGCATGAACCTTGAGATGGAGCAATGGAGCCTAATTAAATGCCTGACTGAGATGCTTTGTCCTTTTGAGGTCTTCACACATGAAGTCAGCAAGGAGGACTGCACAATGGGCCAAGCTATCCCATTATTGCAAATGCTAGAGCATCAGCTGAATAATGTGTCTGAATCATACAAAGGTGTAGAGGACAAAAGGGAAGCCCATGACTTGGTGGAGAGCTTATCCCGTCGCTTAGCTGAAAATGTAAGGATCCAAAATAAAATTTTGTCACAAGAACATTACATTTGTGCCACAATTCTGGATCCACGTGCAAAATTTGGACTGAAGACATTCTTTGCTTTTTCCGAGATTGATGTTGCCCGCTACAAAACTTGTATAGCTGAAGCAGCCAGTAAGTTGGCTGCTAATTAAAAGCCCACAAGATCAACCCACAAGAAGTACTGCAGCAGGCCATGCAGGATCAAGTGCAACTTCGTCGGCTGAGGGCAGTGCGTTTGGATTACAACACTCACCATCACTATCGACCACAGCAACAATAACTGGATCATTAGGCCGAGTACAATCATTACACGATTGGTATGTAAAGATAGGCATTAATAAGCACAGTGCTGATGCACAGAGAAAAGAGCACAAAAGCTTACCAGCAGCAACCCTGAACATTGAGCGGATGGTCCAGGCCTATCTGGATGACCCAACAGAGGTGTACATTGATCAAAACCCATTGCAGTATTGGTATAGGAAAAGGTCTGAATGGCCACAGCTCAGCAGGCTGGCGATAAGCTATCTGGCTTGCCCTGTCGCAAGTGTCTCTTCTGAAAGTGTTTTCAGTGCTGCTGGTTCCATTGTAACATTGAGAAGGACCAGTCTCTCGCCCAAAAACGTGGAGAGGTTAACAATGATCAAAATGAATCAGCACTTCATACCACCGAATTACACAATACATGAAGCAATGGAGGAAGATGAGGACAGCGGCTTAGGTGATGGAAGTAGTGTGTCACATGATGATTATTACCTACTACTGGCTGACCCCCCCAGAGTTTGAGGACGAGCTATACTTCCCTGACAATTAGGCTTGCACTTACTGTCTTCCTCCCTTTTTTCCCACCTTTATTTGTGTGTCTGTCGTTCCGGTTACAAACTTGTGAATCACAACAAATCCATTACCACCGTCTTATACTCTTCTTATTTAATATACAATTTTCAGGTGTCTGCAATTTGACAGTACAGTCCTCCGAATCCAGCTCCTCCGCTCCACCATACTGAATCTCCCGGCCAAATCCATTGCCCTCATGAATGATGATTGGATGATGGT
The DNA here is from genome assembly GCF_964204655.1 of Triturus cristatus. Classification (NCBI taxonomy): domain Eukaryota; kingdom Metazoa; phylum Chordata; class Amphibia; order Caudata; family Salamandridae; genus Triturus; species Triturus cristatus. The sequence goes on along the minus strand of NC_140588.1, from coordinate 834,449,413 downwards.
AAAATACTACAAGAACAAATTCAAACTTTCCTAGTCCTGCCAAAAGAAGTGGAGCATGAATCAGATGACTACTATAGCTATCCTCCTTTCAGAGCCGACAGAGACTGGCCATTAACTGAAAATAAGATTGAACAGGTAATGATTGATGACATGCATTGAACGCAGAGTCGCAGACTGAATGATTTTGTTGTGTTTGTTGTGCATGAATTTATGTAATTGTGCACTGCCACTAATCAACTTTCTACAGAACACACTAAACTTAACTCAAGGTGAATTCAATTTTCCCCTTCTTGCAAATAAGAAATTTGTACTTCTCCTGCAGCTTGGTGATACATTGCTTTTAATTCAATACAGGAAGGGGTCTCACTCAATCTGCGCAATGAGTATGATTGACACAACAGCACCGTCCATCATGATGATGGCGAAATAGACAGCCCGTTAACTTAAGATGAGAAGGAACAGGTAATGACAATTAATGGCATGCATTGGACACCTGACTCTGAGCGATTGGTCTTTGTGTTTTCATGGTTTGTTTGTTGTGCACAAAGTGAAGTCAAAGTGTACTAGTAATCTATCTTTCTGTAGACACTAAAGACTGACTCAAGTCAATAATAGTTCTACTCTTGTTGTGTAATAACAATTTTACTTCTACTGCAGGCCGATCTTCACAGTCAGTCAGTAAAAGTATCGGAGATGATGATGAAGTCAGGAGGACGTTTCATGAGTGGCATAAAACTTAAAAGCCTAAAGGTAAACACGTCAACAACAACCACAGCAGACCCAAATGTCTGTGTAGAAGTGGAATAGAGTGTAGCGGTGGGATGACTGTGGTGCATTGATTTACTAACTTAAACTGTAAAATGCTATGTTTGGAATGGATATTGTGCTTTGCCTTTGTCCAACTCTTTAAAAAAAAAAAAACTCTAAAGTCTTAACGTAAGATGTGCTACTGCTAAGCACTGTGGGCCTGCTCTCTCCTATTATTGTTGAAGGTCAATGCTAGAAACAGACTAGAGTAGAGATGATGCATACATGCCACCTCGGAAAGTGTTCTTGTTGCACTACACCATAACTTGTGCATTTGTTTCAACTTTGTTTCTCAATATCTCCTTTGGTTTTCCATCTACAATTACAGGCCGGGCCTTGCCCTATACTTTGGAAAACATTACAATGCACACTTACCTTACCAATAAATCGACATTTTTTTTCCAGCTGGGCAGTGGCGAGGCGACACACCCAATTTTTACAACAGTGTGTTCTTGGAGTTGTTATTATCATCATTCGGTTTGCTCTCTGTTTACGATTCTTCCCTACCAATATTTAAAATTTCTATTTGCTATCTGTAAAAGTATTAAGGCCGGAACAACAGAACAAGAACTAGAAGTGTATGTTATCCGGGTCTCTCATCATCATGCATGCATTTCCTTTTTCTCCCTTAACATATGGATATGGTAGTCTTCAATGATTGTCGTTTGTTTGTCCATGCATACTGTTTTTCTATGTCAAACATTTCCCAAAAACCCCCTTCCCATCCATTCAACAAACCCTAACCCTCTGCACCCGGGCTGTGTGACTTATTGTCGAGGTGTGACTAAATTAAATGTACACCAATACTTAATCACACACTTGCTGGGGCGGATGTGGCGAAAGCAACAGTACTTCAATTTCAAGGCAGAGCGATGATCTTCTTCTGCTTGCCCACCCATGAGCAAAAACCCAAACCCAACGCCCAAACCTGTTCCCACCCACCCAAACAAGAATTAAAAAAGGAGCAGAACTTGATGACAGGGACTAAGGTGTGGGGCGGAACTCAAGGAGGACACGCATCTGCTCCTCTAAACGGGTGACGCGGCGTCTGAGGGTGCGGCAGTCGCAGCCACAGTGGGGGGGCATGAGAGATGGCACTATGGTGGCGATGGGCAGCCGCCAAACGGTGGCGCCGTACCGCTGGAGGGTGGTAGCTGGGGCCCGGGGCACTGTAGGAGGCTTCAATTGCTGCCGCAGTCTCCTCCTCCTCCTCTGCTAAGACCACCAGCCGCCGGTATTCCCGCTGGATTGCCTCCAGCTTCCGGCGCCGTGCCTTGGCGGCCAACTCCTTTTGGTTGAGTTTAGAAGTAGCTCTGTATCCAAAAGAAAAAAACAAGACAAATGTAAAATATACTTTTAGAAAAACAGTAAGACAAGTTAATTATTTATACACATAGTGGCATGGTAGAGTAGCACTATAAAGCACAGTAGTACATAACATTTTAAATCTCGCCCGTCCTTCTTCCTTCCACCCGTCTTTCACTTTTTAGTTGAACAGTGCACCAGGTGATCTTCTCCATAAAACTTTCAAAGCGGAGTTGAAATCAGATAGATGAGGCCATTGGTTACTCAATACTCCCGCTCCTATGCCAATTAAAGGGATTCTCGTCTTCTAGTTCACTCTTCCAATGTTCACAACAACTCATACTTACTTACGACTTCGGACGGCGGGAGGACTTTGTCTGGCCACCATCCTCACGCTAAAAAGGGTGGGAGTGATAATTAAGGGTGGGGGTGATAATTAATTAGGATGATGTGCCCGGCACAGTGGCGGGCGCATCCTGTTTTTTTTACATTCTGGTTGGCGGTGCTGAAAGCAATGCTAAAAATACATGTTGCGCTGCTTTTCCAAGCACAACATGACGGGCCCCGCACGGAGCCTGTCACGTTTTGCTTTGAAAGGCAGGGGGGTACCATAGCATAGGTAGGTACCCTCCATGGGGGCCCCCAAGCATACTCTGCTATGTCTGCATGCCTTTCCGTGGCGGACGGCAATGCCACCATGTAAAGGTATTCCAAAATGCAGATTATATGGCTGGCGGTGTGTTCAGAGAGACACCACTGCCATATTGAACCCTTTTCCGCCTGGTCGACATGTGGGGTCTGACTCTTTTCTACAGGGATGGCGGGAGGTTTGCCCCTGCGGTGTCGGCGGTGAATACCGCCGGCCAGGCGGGGGCCATACGCCCGCCATCCTAATGGGGCCCTAAGTCTCAACAGTACAGTATACATATACATACAGTACACCCTTGCAGTGAGTGTACTGTCAAGTTCAACAATAGTTAAGGATTATGAATCTAACTTACTACTGCCCGCCACTGGTGCTGCCACTCCCCATACCGCTCTGTTGGTATCTGCAGCAACTGCCGCATCCTCTCCCTTCGCGTCGCCTTCGCTGGCCCCGGCAATGGTGGTCGGTAGGGCGCCTAGAAAACATTACACATTTATTAGGCGTCATATACACCTCCCCCTATTGATCAGTAGCAAGGTTGAAAAATGAGTTAATACTAACATACATCACTAGTACAAATCAGGTAGTAGTAGAGTAGATACTAATAGTTATATATGGTCATTCCATCTTTTGCTTAGTTAGCCCGAGCCATGCAACCATTTTACCTTTGTCTCTTTTATTTTTGCACATGTGACGTTACCTTGCAGCTTTTTGTATAAGACACCTTTGAGCCCACATGACCTGCCTAACACTGCTACTGTCTAGTCTACGCGCTGCGTACAAGCGGTCAACAAAAACATTCACAAGCCATTCTTTGAGGAAGTACTGGTGTACTGTTAGTCCATATTGCTTATCCATAAATGCGACACTTTTTGGCATGGCTGAGAAATGCTTGCAAGTTGCAATATACTAACGCGCACCATTTAATTTCTCGCATTACGGAAGATTCCCTTCTACGAACCAGAGCTTTGCAGAGCTTCTGAATGATGCAACAACTACCAGTACTAGGTTCTTCTAAGGTGAGGGGGTCCCTTCACTCACATCTTCATTTGTAAATTTATATAAATTAAATTCCATGGGGATGGCGGTGCTGCCTTCCACCACTGTTCAGTTATCATGATTTAATTCCCAACTGTAAGTAAGTGTAACAATGTTTATTGTTTTAATGTTATTGATTTTCCGGTTGGTGCTGCATTTTATAATAGAACAATGTACAGAGCTTCTCAATTCAAAATAAACATTTTGAACTTACATAGACTTGATGGTATTTGGTGTGGACTAACTTACACGAGTGAGCAAATTAAAGTAAGGGTGTGCATGTGCATTGCTTCCACTACTGAGAGGTTGGGTGTGTTATGTTCTGGGTTGTCTACTTGTTGGGTATCTTGGGGGGAGGGTTTGGAGACCTAATAGTTATGACAAGACAGTACTATAGTCGAGCAGGGGAATGTGGTGGGTTCTGAATTTCTGATTGAGGTGTGTGAGGAAGGTCCAACCTACCATCACCCACATCCTATTTGTCTTGTGCAAAGGTCTGTGTATGTGCAAGATCCCTACAACAGTAGCAGTATGTCCTATAGGCTATCCTATCAAAATAGTAATGAATCTGGTTGGGCTCTTGTTGCTGTGAATTTTCAAAGCCTCAAGATTAACAAAGACTCAAGATCAATAAGACTAGAAGTAGTACAAGAGGACAACCCAAAGGAATGGACTCAATGGCCAGAGCTACAGGTGAATATGAGTGTTATATTACAACCTTTCACATAAAGAGTGGCACTGGCCAACTGGGCAAGCTTAGCTACTACAGTACAGACAGACTGATAGTAGTAGTATTACTGAGAGTCATCATAGCAGAGGCAGGGATAAGATTTTTGAAACCGTACAGATCGAAGGATAATTGTTGGTAAAAAAATAGCATTTGGAAACTGAAACAATAGTTTGTGAAAAATATGGTGCAGTAAAAGTTATGGAATAAGAAATATTATTAAAAACAAGAAGACTTTCTGGGGCCAGCAGAGGAGCCCTCATTGGTGTCCTCCTGGTGGTGCTGTGCGGACTGTTGTCCCGCCGACTCCCCACTCCCTGTCTGTCTGCATCTGGGTGCTGATGAACAGGAAAGATATAAGAAAGAGACAAACATTGATGGATGGTGTCAAACAAATACAATATTTTTCAACAACGGTCAAAAAACACTTATGTAAGCAACAATTGCAATAACTAAATTGACTGATCTCATCTGGTCAACAAGTAGTATTGGGGGATTCGCGGATCGACTACTTAAGTTACTATTTATCAACAGTTATCCAGTCTTCCATTCTGATTCCAGAATACTAAGGTACAACTAAGCCTAAGTATGACGTACCACCCAACCTAGCCCACCTATTCCAGGCATGCCAATTGTATATTAACTATGCATTTCCACTTCTTTTATTCCTCAACAATGCGTATGGTCAAATGGAGGACACATGACTACATTTTTTGTATACAGAAAATTTTGGGTTGATTGATTGATGCTGATGTTCTGCTAGTGCTAAGCCAATTACTACCACTCATTGAACAAACTAGAAAAGGTTCCAATAAAGACTGAAGTACTAGCAGCACGTCACGTAACTGAGGGGGCATCACGCATAACACTAACAAATTAGAAACTCATACAAAGTATCTAAACCTAAGTATCAATCCGCCCCTATCTATTAGTGACAGGACAAAGTAAGGAGTGGACTAGAGTCACTGTAGCATTACGTAACTTAATTCCTCTAAAATAAACTCGTACAGAATCACGCTAGGCGAGCGCAAACGCAAAGTTGCAAACAAGTAAGATTAGTAGTAGCGCAGAAGAGCACCTGTGTCATAATCACAGAAGACTTTTAAACGTAATTAACCTGGAATGTAAGCACCAACATTCTAGCTGGTTGGAAGAAAAAAAAGATATTTGCAATATATAACACAGAGCAGAAGAACAGACACAAAGTAGTAATAATTAAATAGTTACTCACCAAGCCCCGGGACCTCCACTCCTAGCAGGTCCAGCAGGTCCTGCTCACGGTCCAGGATGTCGGACCAACGGTGCGTCAGCTGCGCCTGCGTGTGCCGGACCCCAGAGAAGCGCGACACTGCCCGGCGCACCTTCCCCCACTGCTGCTGATGCTCCCGGAGGCCGTACCCGGACCCAGGCCTGCCACCTGCTGCCAGGGTTGAGGGGAGGTTGCGCTGCACAAAGAAAATGAGTGCAGCCAACTCCACCTCCCCAAATAAGGCCCGTGCCTGCACCCCTTCTGGGCGCCGCCTTCCGCAAGGAAGGCGGTCGCGGCTCTGGCTGCGACGGCGACCAGCCCTACCCTTAGACATGGTCCTGGGGTAAGAAAAGGTAATAAAATTAAAGAAGTAAAGGAAATAAATAATAGCAGGCAATAGAAAGAGAAAAAGTAGCTAAAACCCCCCAAAAAAGGAGACAAAAACCAAAAATATAGAAGCAGGAAAATAGTTAGGGAAATAATAAATAAGAAAGATCAAAAAAAAGTGGGTTTAAACAAAGGATTGAAAAGATGTAGGGAGGATTCAAAATCAGGCCCCAGAACCATGCAATAGAGTGAAAAACAAGATGGCCGCGCTTATTGCGACCACATGAGCAAGTTTGCGCGATATTTTCTCCCCGAGCGAGCAAAAAGCAACGTGATCAAGTAAAAGCGAAGTAAGCATCGCGAGAGGGCGGGACAAGTGAAAACAAGATGGCCGCACCCGTGAGCAACCGCATGGGTAAGTTGGCGACCCGTGATCACGCAAAAATTACCGCGAACAGGCGGGAAAAACACTTCCGCGTCTTCACGATATTTCCGGCGTGTTTGCAGAGATTTTTAGCATTTTTGCGATAATTCGCGAAACTAAATTTCGCAAATTCCACCCACCCCTAATACTGACACCTGCCAGCATCGCAGCCATGAACCCGACAAGTGGGAGCAGTCACACACACATACAAATGTCTCAATCACTGAAAACCACCACCTAGGGACAGCTACATGATTTAGCAAATAAACAGGTGCCTTGAGGAACCCTGACTGTGTCCCATCTGTGTCCGACAACATCATCACCACTCCCAATGATGATATACCAATTAACAGTAGTGTTTTATGCACACACACATCTGGTAGCCCATTGGAAACGTAGTGGGATGAACTCAGCAAGCATCAACAACAGGAACATATCAAGGGAAAACTGTGTATGAACAGGGATGTGGACACACACACATGCTCATACAACACACACCATGGGCCCAGGCCATGTCACTGGACACTTACTTGAGGGGACCCAACTCCTGTGGGAGCCCAGCTGTGCCTGTCATATTCACCGCAAGTCCCACTCATGTCTGCAGAACACTTGGTCAGTCAGCCATCCGTTACCACACAATGAGGGCTCTGGTCACAACAGCCTGGGTACGTGAGTCTCCCCTAAGTCATCTGCACACACCCAAAAACATATGTCTAGCAAGTTGCACAGAGGTCCCAGTTGCTCCTATTACAATGATGCCCACACCTGTAGGTCCAGTGTAGATGAGCACAAAGTATGTGGAAGTGACAAATTGGACAATGGGAAGCACATTATATGTGCAGGGGTACAAGCCACAGATGTGACCATGCAAATGAAATGCTCACAGAGAGATGTCCACAAATAGTTGATCCTGACACACCCAGGTAGCTGCAAAGGATGACATGGATACCCACCAGAAGAGGATACATATCTCATGGACAACAGGGAGTACCTCACGGCAACACATCAGAATTCAACATTGTAAACAAAGCATCACAGGTGCAAGGGCATGTTAAACATCGTCAACATAATGTACAGCGAAATCTAGTTCCCAGGGAGAAAGAAAAAAGCTTTATTCAGCATTTTAAAAGCTAAACGTCTGTGCAAACAAAAGGCCAATGGCCAGTCCATGTCCAAATGCCAAGGAGTGAAGTAGAGTGACAACTGTCACACCTTGCTTGCCTGCACTGCTAAGGACAGGGTCATCCCCTCGGAGGGGCATACATGGGGGCAGGCCAGGCACCGCAGGGACAGGATCAGGGCGCAGCAGAAGGAGGCAGTGAAGAGGTGGGGGATGCAGGCCAGATACTTGCAACTGCAGTGGAGCTGACTGAAGTGGTGGGTGCTGTCACAACTGTGCGGCACAACTCCAGTGGGCAGGTCAGATGGAGAGGATTGGCTCACCACTGCAGTGCCCAAGTCAGACGGGGTGGTCGTGGACTCCAAAGCAGTGCCTACATCCATGGGAGCGGAATGGGGGACAGGTGAGGTCGGCAGGGCGGGGGGGACACGGTCCCCACATCAGTGGCACTAACTGTCTGACCAGGTGTGGAGGAGCAAGTGCTAGGGGGAGATGGCCTTAGCATTTTGGGTATGGTGTATCTGTTGGTGGGGGAACCTGGGTCAGGGAGTGGCGTGGGGAACCTCTGGAGTGGTGGCCTGGGGGATGGAGGATGGAGACTTTGCCTTGGAACTGCGTGGTGGCAGGGGGTCTTGCTCTTCTGGTGCCGGGGGACCTGCGGGTGAGGGTCTCTGTCTGACTGCGCCTGGGGGAGGGTGTCCGGGGCACTCCCTTCTGTGTGTGGGGAGTTCCTCTTCCCCTTGTAATCAGTATCTGCAGGGTCGGTGGGGAAGAGGCCAAGGTCACATAGGAAGAGCTTCTGGGGGGATGGGGTTGCAGGTGAGGCAAGGAAGGGGGGCTGGGAGGGAGAGGTCTTGGAGGACTGTGGAGTGGTTGTGGATGACTGTATGTGTGTCTGAAAACCAGCCCCGGTGAGTGTGGAATCAGTCACCTGCACTTGCTTGTGTGCACGTCTAGGCCTTGGTTTGGGGGTTTCTGTGCTTGGGACAGGTAGGGTGCTAGGAATCATGGGTGGTGCAGGGTAGGAGGGGTGTGGGACTGTTGAAGGAGGGACACTGCTGCCGTCAGGGAGGAGGCCACACACTGATTGGTCCTCTGTAGGGCAGACATGCCCGAGGAAATGCCCTCCGTGAATGACACCAGTTATGTGCATGGAGGACCTTCAGCATCGACGTCTGCCCTACATGGATCAGTCAAAGTAAGTCCACAGACTCCTCACTCAGGGCAGCAGGGGACACAGGGGCAGGGGGTGCAGTGCCTGGCACAAAGGAGACATGCTCACGAACACGGGAGCCCACAGGGACCTCTGGGATGGGAGCCGATAGGAGGGGGGTGGTGGTGGTGGTGGTGGAGGCAGGGCGGGGACAGCCTCACTAGCTGGGTTTTGGTGGCTGCTGACACCTGCCTCCAAAAGGGAGTCATCCTCAGAGCTGCTGTGGCCCTCAGCTGGGCGTGATGGTGCTGACGACTCCTCTGTGTGGCTCCACTCGCCCTCCGTGCCACTGGGTCCACCCGACTCCTCTCCTTCTGTCCCTGTAAGGCTCTGTGGCTCCTCCTGGTCCATGGAGCTGTCCCCTCCTGTGGCCGTGGATGTATCTGTATAGGAATAGGAAGTAAGAGAACAACATCAGTCACCTGCACCGACTGCACACACCACAGTGAGTACATCACATCACAGGGCAAGTCCTGGCATCATCAGCTGAACACAGCTCAAAGTGCCAACACTGTTTAGGATAAGACAATTGTCATTCTCAACACCAACCATGGCACACATATCCCTCCTTGACTTTCACACATATGTCCGTTGCATGTTGGATGCCAACAACCCAATGTGCCAACATGCACCACCCACACATTAATTGTATATTCAAGTGAACATGTAGGAGTATGTCACTACACAAACAACACATCTCTTGCTACTGACTCAGTACAGGTGTCCGGATGAAGGGATGGGCAGAGACTCATTTCACATGCTTGGGATGCATGCCAGCAACACACACTATGATGTACTCATGTCCTGATGGGGAATGCCACAATGGGGTGCATGGTGCACACTTGAACACAATGCAGGCTCACTCATGGCAAGTTAAATGCCATGGTACTGGGATGCCCTGAAAGTCAGTCAACACTGTCTCCTGTCACAGGGGCAGGTCATCCAGACAACAACAATATGCACTGACTCACAATCCTAGCTCAGGGGTAAAGCTAACTCTTCAGATGACTGGCACACTTGCCCATCCCATGCAAACAACATATCCAGGACCCAGAAGACCCCACATCATGCAAATCATACATATGAGTCTCAGCAAACACAAATCCCTGTACATTAACACATCAATGTCTGCCATGCATGTAACCCAGCTGCATGAAGGACACAGTTGCATACACCATTGTGCGCTGTGAGATGATCACACACCTATATGTCACACAGGTCTTGTCTTTCGCAGTCACATTTCAGATGTCATGCTGACCCTGTGAATCATGGACACCCCAGTTGTACGAAACAACAAGCCACACCCTAATGACACAGAGGCAGAGACCTGAGGGCACATGTCACTAAGCACAACATGCAATTTCATACACAGGAGTGGGATTACAGAGTGTTTCTAAATGCCCTTGTGGGGGAATGACTGGCCAGGACTACGTGAAACAGTGTTTGGCCATAGACAGTAGTCAGGTGGCTAAGCAAGTGTGACATACTTGATATACATACTCCTGAGGCCCAAAAATTGGAGTCCCCTGCTGCATGGGTTTGTTTGGAATACCCCAGCCACATGTTGCGAGTCAGACCAGCAATTTGTACATATCTCAAAGCCACACACTGATCACATGTCAGATCTCAGGCATTGTGTAAACAATTGACCCACCCATGAAACACACAACAGATTCACGGGAACTCATGCTGCCCGGGGGCTGAAGCATAGCTGACTGCAGGGACACAGTGCCCTAGTGACACAAACAACAGACTCGAGGGGCCACACCTGTGGAAGAGATGAGGAGGGTGCATCACACAATTGAAGGACCTGAGTTTTGTACTACAAGACCTACATAATGTGAAAGTGTGACCAGGACAAAAGACTGCTATTTGCATGTCAGACATAGCACACAGATCAGACATGGACTCACCCCCTTCCTGCTGTTGTTTGGCCTTCAGGAGCCTATCCAGGTCTGGGAAGACCACCGCCAGGATACGGAGCATATTGGGAGTCATGGTCCGGTGTTCACCCCTCCTGCTTGGAGGTGACAGCTTCAGCTGGACTCTAGCTATCCTCCGGGTCCAGCCCCGAAGATCCTGCCACCTCTTCTGGCAGTTGCGGATCCGGCGTTTGTAGACCCCCACAGAACGAACAGCCTGGGCGATGGTCAGCCAGATCTCCTGCTTCTGGTGGGCATCAACCTGTGAGGAGGACAAAGTGAAAAGTACATTAACACACATGCCCCAGATTTGTGCAGCACACATTTGGATATACATGTCATCATAACAAAGGGAAATAAATTACACAGGTAGTGCAACCATGGGGAAGGAAAAATCACCTGCATGTCAGAAATGTTAACAATGCCTGGATAGTTTAAGCTTGCAATAATGCAGTTTAGCAGCAGGAAAACTATTCATTACATGTACCTAAACACTTTGGGGGATGAAAGTAGTCAGTGAGAATGCTTGCCACTGGTGTACACACTACTAGTACTGCTAGTCAGACAACATGCATAATTAAGAAGGCAGCGGACTGCACACTCACCTGCTCCCCTGGTTTCCCATAGAGCTTTCTGTACTCTGAAAGGAGCCCGGCCAGCAGGGCCTGGTTCTCCTCCTCAGTGAAGGCTGGGGCCCTATCCAGAGTATGTGCCATAGCAGGAGCCCGAGGATGCAGAGACAGCAGCAGTGGTAGCAGGGATGTGGTCCAGTAGCATGTAGTGCAGGCAAGTGAGCTCCCTGGGGGCCAGCCAACCTTATATCTGCAGAGGCAGACTCTGTGCCATGTGTCCCAAGTGATAGGTCCAACATGGCTGCATTCTATGAATCTGGCCAATCCTTTTAAAAGTACGACTCGTACACGCCTTCCGCATCGTTCAAATCTTCACCCTCATGGAACACTTGAAATTGCAACATTGTTGTAGGCATCCAACTGAATTTCCAGTGCATAACTCGTACAAGTGTTGAATCCGCATCCGTCTCCATGACAGTCCTGAGCCAATGGGTGCGCCCGGCTCGTTCAACTGACTGTACAACACGTATTTTGAATATACAGATGCACCCGTCTCCATACGATTCAATGGCCAAGGCGTACGCCTGTCTCGGACCATGCCTTTCCGACGCGTATGCATGATAGTCACCCGCGTCGGACCTCATTGCATTCAATGACAAAGCGTACGCACGGCTCGGACATGACCCGTGCAATGCGTATGCATTGTCACCCGCGTCGGACCTCATTGCATTCAATGACAAGGCGTACGCACGGCTCGGACATGACCCGTGCAATGTGTATGCAATGTCACGCGTGTCGGACCTCATTAGTGAGATTATTATACGGATGCAACACACATATACTGGTCAGAGACACCGGTGCACACCCACCACACTACAGCATTGACCACACAGTGTCCCATGACATGTAAGGCTGCATTCCCTGGGTGTTTGGGGGGGGCACATCTGTTTTTTTGGCTGGCACTTTGTGCAGCCACTCCCAGGCTGTGCACGTGTACATGGGGGCAGAATTCTTTGTGTGTTGTGCACATTACCACCTTGATGTGCGATTGGACAGTAATGGGCATGAGTCACAGCCACAGTGTCAGGATGGATATGTTTAGGACAGGTCACATACACCCTGAGTCCTGGGGGTGATGGCATGTACGTCACAGTGAGACCTGTAGCCACAATACTGATTTGCACCCAGAGTCTGTGTGCATGTTGTGTCTCAGATGTGTCTGATCAAATGTTCCCAATGGGTGACAGTCTCCACATCCATGTGGTATATGCATCAACCTTGATGGGGTGTGTGTCTAAGAGATGTACATGTAGGGCCGGCAGGAACAACAGTGGCCACTACCTGTGGGACTTGCGCTTGCCTTGTGGTGTGTACGTTCTACGCCATGTCCATTGCTGTGTTGATGTGGCAATACAGGGAGCCTGGGTGTCTGCATGACAAAGATCTGTGATGCCTGGGAGACATGAGGCCTCAATTGTCACTGTGGTGTGTTTTTGGAACATTGCATCAGCACATAGGTTGGGTGACACAGCCAGATGATTGGCCACTGCACTACATGGGACGCATGTGGACATGTGGAATTGATTTGTGAGGTGGTGGTCTTGTAGGTGACATATGTGTCCATGACCAACAGCACACACCTCAGTACATTGTGTAATGTCATGAACTAGCATGTGATAGTGATCATGGTCATGGCCACATGGGTGGATGAACTGACAATCTTCCTTTGTGCATCTCTGTACTGCAGGGCACCAGCTGTCCATCGTCCATTCCCAGGCCTTGCAACCATGCAGGAACTCAACTGCATCAGACGGTACCGCTTCACCAGGCCACTGATTGCGGAGTTGGCGGAGCAGTTGGTGCCACATCTGCTACCTGGCGGGACATACCCTACAGCACTGACCCCAGAGGTGAAGGTGATGGCAGCCCTGCACTTCTTTGCTACTGGTACCTTCCAGTACACTGTGGCTACTGCTGGTGGGATGTTGCAAATGATCTTTAGTCGGGTGCTACGCGATGTCTTGGAGGGGATGTTGCAATTCCTCGACCTGTACATCAAGTTCCCGAGCCCAGCTGAACTCCCTGAAATAAAGGATGCCTTTTATACTCTGGGGAGGATGCCGGACGACATTGGATCTATTGATGGGACACATGTTGCCCTGATACCACCACAGGTACATGAGCAGGCATACCGGAACAGGAAGCACTACCATTCGATCAATGCTCTGGTGGTCTGTCTTGCTGACATGTCGATCACACATGTGTATGTACGGTTCCCTGGTTCTGCGCACGATGCCTACATTATGAGGAGTAGTCGCATTGCAACGCTGATGTCACAGATGCCAACTCAGCATGCCTGGCTTGTCGGTGTGTACTGACTGTTTCTCATTGTGTGTGTTTGTCAATGTTGTATTCCGCACTCCGACAAAACTCAGCTACTTGTTCATTTGTGTGTGTGTAGGTGACTCCGGATACCCCAACATGCCGTGGTTGCTGACACCCCTCAGGAACCCTGTGACACCAGCCGAGCTGAGCTACAATGAGGCACATGGTCAGAGGGTGATTGGGTGGACATTCGGCCTCCTGAAAAGCCGCTTTCGCTGCCTGGACAAGACCGGAGGGGCCCTCCCATATGAGCCTGCAAAGGTGTGCAAAATAATCCTTGTCTGCTGCATGCTACATACCATGGCGGTGCGGAAGGAGGTGCCTCTCATCCAGGATGACGATGACGACGACCAACGTCCGGCACCTGTGGAGGACCCGGCCTAGGCCAAGATGCCAGTGATGATGAAGATGATGGTGACGTCTGCTCCCAGCGCCACTTGACTGGATGCGTGCTGTGATGTGTCCATTCAGGTGGTGTGTACTCCATAATAGGGTAGTACTTCTAACTAGTGTTTGTGTAGGTGTCTTGCAACATAATTTGTGCATGTGTATTGCATTTCTCTCCTGTTCTTCTGTGCTTTTGACTGTATCTTGTCTGTCCTTCCCAGGGAACTTTGCCTGTTGTGTGGTCAACACTGACCCCCAACACCCAGAAGCCAACACCAGTGTGGAAGTTGACAATTCCCATCAACTGATGTACCACACATCCCTGGACTTCCATTCTCAAACACATTGGGTGCGTGTGTCCACTGTTACATAGAATTACCGTGCAACTAGTGTGGAGTAAACGAGTTGCTGATGTGTAATGAACCTGTGCTACGCTTTGTTATGTGCGTTGTCTGTCTTCCCACATCTGATTGACATCTGCTTACCTCACCTGTGGACTTTTCACCACTGACTGGGCTTGGTGTTGTGTCTGTGAATGCCAATGTGTTTCAGGTCAACATCATTGTATGGGATGAGTAATATGGCCATGGTGAGTATGTTTTGTGTTGCCATAGTGGTGTGTCTCCCTCACATGTGTCACATCCCCATGAGTCACCTTACGTTGGTCAGATTGTTGCAGTATTTGGCATGCACTGTATTGTGTAGCAGATTGACATCTCCCAGAACATGACAAGTTGGAATCACAACAGAGTCAAGTATGGTGTACTGGTGAGTTTATTTACAAACATGTGTGAGGGAAGTGCACAGGATGGTGGGTGCTGTACAGTGGTTTTGGAATCCAAATTTCACATTGGAGTTGGAAGTGCTGGTAGATGAAATGTCCAGAGTAAAGTCCACAGTCATCTGATACATTGGCCCAACATGAACCCTCCATGTCATGTGGGCGAGTTGTGTGCGATTGGACAAGGTGAATGGGTTGCGCACAGAAGAACATTGTCCAGAATAGGTTTAGAGGCCCTGGGGGATGTGCTGGGACATATGCCTCTCACATGTCCTTCTTCGGACGATCCCTCTTCTTCCAGGGGGGGGGGATACTCATGTACAGTCCTCCTCCCTTCCTGTGGTGCTGGCAGATGGTGTGACAGGTTGGTGTTGATCTGGCGGAGGCATTCTAGTATGTCCTGATGCACCGCAGTGATGTCATCCCACTTGGCCTCCATGCGGGCATGGTGGGTGACCTGCTCGTGTTGCAAGTCCTTGAGGATCCCCACTACCTGGCCAAATCCTCCAGTGCTATCCTGGTACGCATCTAATATGCATGCCAGGTTAGGGTCATCATGCAGTCCAGTCCCCTCTGCAAGGTGCGCCCTCTGCCTCCCACCCCTCCCAGCACCCCTCTTCACATGGGCAGGACCAGCAGCGGGACGCACAGGTGATACCGGGACCCCTTGGGTTGTGTTTCTGGTGGTGTTGGCTGTAGCTTCCGGGAGTTCCTGTGTCCCTGTGCTGTGGGTGTTGATTGTCCTTGGTCTGTTTGTGTTGGTGGGGGTGCCCTCTCGGTGTCCAGATGCTGGAGGCGTGGGTACAGGGGGGGCAGATGTTGATGCTGCTGGTGCTGCATGATGGCTCATACCGGAGGGGCCAGGTTGGTCGTCGTTATCCGAAGAGGAC
This sequence comes from Triturus cristatus, assembly GCF_964204655.1. NCBI lineage: Eukaryota > Metazoa > Chordata > Amphibia > Caudata > Salamandridae > Triturus > Triturus cristatus. The sequence goes on along the minus strand of NC_140588.1, from coordinate 834,433,620 downwards.
AGTGAGAGAGTCAGACCAGAGAACTCAGTGTTCACCAGAGTCTGGGACTGGGTATCCTCGTCATTTGGTGCTGGGTGCCCAGCACCACCTGTGTTTGGAAGAGACACACAATGTGATTTATGTTTCTACATGCATCGTTGGTTCACACACATGACATTTTCTACTTTTCAAACAGATGCCTGCCTGTACACTGCTTTTTCCCAGCTTGTCACGGACAGAGTTTGATATTGTTGTTGGCCATTTCCCAGCATGGCCTTGTACTCCCCACAACCGAGCCCATTGTCAGACATCTTGTCAGTCCCTTCCCACTCCCTGTGAGGCGAGTATGGTTCAGTTTGATCTTTCTGGGCCATGTGGGTGGGTGTTGGTTTGTCTGTGACTGCGAGTCCCATCATACTCTCGGCTACACCCCCTTCCCAGCATGCCCATACTTCCTCCCTCTTGACCTTGCTTCCCTGTGAGGGGGTGTGACAGCAATGGCAAGATGGCTGACTGTGAAATCCTGGTGTTTGTTTGGCTACAAGTCCCAAGTGAGCCCCTGTGCTTCACACAGCAGCACCCAGTACGGGGTATCTTTTGCTGATATTTCAATGAGGTGTGTGTCAATGCATTGTACCCGGTGAGTTGTGTGGAGTTTGTGTTGAGGGGAGGTGTCTCCCCATGCTGATAAGTATGGTCATCCCATCATGAAACGTGCTTCCATTGTAGGGTGTGCAAGTTGTCTTTCAGGATGTCAGTCAGTGGTGTCCTGCATCTGATTTGCACACAAGCCCTAGCAGGGCCTTGTGCTCCCCACAGCAGGACCCAGTGTCAGCCATCTTGTCAGTCATTTTCCACTCCCTGTGATGTGGCCACGTTTCTGAGAGGTCTTGATGGGCCAATCAGGAGGGGGAGCATTATCTGTGACTACAGGCCCCATCATGCTTTTGGCTACACTCACTTCACCTGCATCCCCACTATTCCTTCCTGACAGTCAGCTGCACTGTGCGGTAGTGTGTTTGTGGTGGCAAACTGTCTGGCAGTGTCTATTTAGCATTGTTCCACTGCCTTGCTCTATTTGTTTGTAGGTTGGTGCATGTCATGTCACAGTTCCAAGTCACTATGAGATGGCAGGTATTGTGTGTGTCTGACTGGCATACACATCTTGGGTTGATTATCTATTGGTTACTGTAGCTTTGCTTGTGGTGCATGGTTTCACAGTCCCCTTGCCACACAATCTTGGGTATGTTGTTTGTGTACTCACCAGGCTCTGGGATGTCTGTTAGGCCATGGACGCTCTCTGGTGGTAGGATGTCCCGCACCTTCTCCTCCCAGGTCCTGAAGTAGACTGGTTTGGCAGGAGGGCCAAGGCCGATGCACTGACTCAGGGTGTGATCTTTTTCAATGAGTTTCTTGACCCTCCCGCGCACGTCATACCACCTGTTCTGGATGTTGTCCTTTGTGCGCCTTGCTGGTGCTTGGGCGTTCACCTTGTCCACAATCCTCGCCCACATCTTGGTTTTCTGTGGGATGAGGGTCCTTTGGACCAATGTACCAAACAAATGTGGCTCTACTCTGATGATCTTGTCTACCAGCACTTCTAACTCACTATCTGTGAACTTTGGTGATGGGTGGTGGTGGTGAGGGATGTGTGTGAGGGTGCAAGTAATGGTGGGTTGGTGTTGGTTTTGCTGGGTGTATGTGTGTGTGCTTTTGTATGAGGTGCTGATGGTGTGTGAGTTGTGTGATGGGTGAGTTGTGAGTGTGTCTGTGGTTGCTGTGTACTGGTGTTTGCTGCTGGCTGTGTCTCTTGTTTGCAAGGGATGATGGTAGTGATTGTAGTCCTTTATATAGTTGGAGTGGTGGGTGTGTCTTTGTCCCATGTTTTTTGTTGGTATTTATTGGCTTTGTCATTGCTTGTTTGGGCCTTTTTTTTACTTTTTTCCTTTTTGTTTTGTAGGCATGACGGAGACGTTCATGTGACAGAAACAGATGCTACTTTTGTCTCGTGAGGGCTTCTCCGCCTCCTTCACGCAGCCTGTCTTCTGTGTTTGGTACGCGTCATTCGCGGCAGTCTCTATTGCTTGTGTGCCGGGTTGTCTGTGTGTGTCGGTCATGCGGCTTGTTCTCCGTGCGAGTCAGTCTGGTTTTCCACGCATTGCATCGTACTGCGCACATCATACATCGCGGGTACGGGTCGGGCGGCTTCATTCCGGGTTCGTGTTGGTCGGTGATATTCGCGCCGGTTTTCCGGCCGTATCACTATTTTCCCTACGACTCGGTCGTACAGCTTGTATTCTGTACGTGTCGGTTGTAATTCACACGTGTTGCATCGTACTGCACAGATCGTTCGGTGCTGGTTCGTGTCGGTCGGTGTTCAGTCCGGATCCGTGTCGGTCGGTTCGTTTTGCATCCGGAATCAGAATCGGCCCTCAAATGGCTAGAATATCTAGACATGATTGCTAAATCCTTACTTTAAACAAAAAAACAATGCTAAACATCATAAGCATTTTAAAATAACAAAACATTTAAATGACATAATTCTACTCTTTTTTTAATTAATAATTATAATTATGTCATTTACAATTTAAAAATTGACATAAAAATATATGACATAATATAATTATTAAAATAAAAAAGAAACAAACAAACCAATGTAACCAAAAACATTTCCCACCCATAATAATAATAAAGAACTTACAGTTATGTCGCAGTTGGCGATCCTCGAAAATGAAAAAATCCATAGTAGATAAAACGAAAGACAAATCCATTAAAAAACTCAAGCCCCCAAAATAATGCAAACATACAATTGTAGAAAAAAGGCTCCATCGATGCAATCCTCTCAATACCAAAACCCTCAAAAAGTCGAAAATGTATTTGAAAAAAAAACGCAAAAATTGAACTATTGAAAAATTGCTCCAATGACGCAATCCTCTCAAAAACAAATCCCACAAAAACCCGAAAAGTACTTAAATGCTCCAACAAACCTGAAAAAGTAAAAGGAAATGTAAATTAACTTGTTTTAAAAAAAACAAAATACATTTTCCTAAAAAAAAAAAAATGTGTCGTCAGCACCATCCGTTAGCAAAATGGAAAACCTGTAAAGAAAAAAAACACCTTTCCACAATGACATTTATACACCCGCACACATCAATATCAACATTAAATACAAGATAACAGAATCAAACAACACATATCTAACACTACATAACACTCTACTTCTATCCAACACTATGTCAAACACATAAAACACTAAACTACCAAACCAACACCTAACTACTCCACAAACAAACAAATAACGTCCTAACAAACCTAATTACACTACTACTACCTTGCCCCTACCCTAAAACTACCTTAAAAGTTAAACTTACCTTCACCGACAAAACACAGCTCCTAATCAGGAGGTTCTGTCTTCCAAAATGACCTAAAAACGAAAGAGAGAAAAGTGAGGAAATGTGAAAACAAAATTGCAGCGTAATAAAAAATAAAAATGAAAAAAAAAACTGACTCCCCATACACAAGAAAAGGGAAATAATACAAAATAAAATAATGGATGCATATTTTCACTTATTGTAAAAAAAAATCAAATGTTCAAATAATTTACAAAAATTTGTAAAATATATATAGAGGGGCCGAATCCGATCTCGCTCGGAAGGGCACCGACTGTGATCCGGCCGGAAAAAGTACGAGCCGTACGCGTGTTTTCTGCCCGACTCGTACAGCTATACGAGCGAGCAAGTACGATGCGAGCAACGTAAAATTCACCAACCGAGTCATTTCAGGGTCCGAACTGCTCCCTACGTCTCGTCCGTAAGTGAACCGTGCTCTGCAATGGATGCGATTTACGACCGAGCCAGTACGGTGCATGCTTCGGACAGCTGGTGCGAGCCGAAGTTTCTGACTCGCAAAACGTCCGGGAAGTTGCCTTTGGGGGTCCGTGTCGGACTCCTGTCACCGCAGCCTTACGACTCGGACTCAGGGGGAGACCCAAGGGTCTCCCCAACACAGGCATGTACGGTGCGGATGGCACCGACACGTACCCACTGTAGTGGGTGCCCTTGTGCGAGTCGCACCAATTCAGTCAATGGGAGCCCAAGAACGTGCCGTACGACCGGCTCCCTTTGACTTCTATGGGAGTCCGACCAAACTGAGTCCGGCAGCATGCGGCCGCATCGTACTCGCTCGGTCGGACTGCAGGACTCCGGCTCGGTCGGAAAACACTCTGGATCCGGCTCGGTCGGAGAGCTTTCCGACCCAGATCATAATCGGCCCCTAAATGTTATATTATCAAAAAAGAAAAAAATGTACCATTTAAAAAATGCTAAAATGGATGTTTGTTTCATGTAATGTAAATGTGCAAACAATATGAAAATGGCTAATGAAAAAATATATGATAAAACAATATTTGGTAGAAATATTGTAAAATATTCAATATATTCAATATTATTGTATTATAATATTTTTAAATATACTAAATATTAAAATATACACAATATGATGTAATTGATTTAAATATATAATTTATGTATTTCATGTAAATATCATTTAAATACAATATAATTTTAAGAAAAAAATAAAATTATGTAAAATGTATTGGAAAAATGTAAAAAACAAATGCATTCATATGTTTAATTTTTGTCATAAGAAATGATAAACAATAAACATCAAACTGTTTATAGTTCAAGTACTAAAAATATATTCACTTTACTATTACATGACTATAGCTAAAAAAGTTACATTTTTCAAAACTGATAAACAAAATGTATGTACAAATATATTGTAAATTTTACAATTGTACATAAAAAATGTATGTTCAAAAAATATTATACTTTTTAATAAAATCAATAATGGTATAACATAACCAAATTAAAACAATTTAATTGTGAACAAAAAAAAATACATGTGTTTGCAATTTAAAATGTTCACAATTTAAACTATCATATGTCTCCTTTCCTATTTTTTAGTAGAAATAAACTCTAAAAAAATACATAAGAAACAAAAAAATTACTATTCCAAATCCAAAACCAACTAAACTCAGGGAAAATGCTGGATAATAAACCCAAACAAATTAATATTCCAACTCTAAAACCAACTAAACTCAGGGAAAGTGCTGGATTTTAAACACTAAGGGGCTGATTCCGATCTGGGTAGGAAGGGCACGGAACGCGATCCGGCTTGAAAAGCTACGAGCCGTACACGTGTTTTCCGCCTGACTCATATAGCTGTACGAGCGAGCCAGTACGATGCGAGCTACATGAAATTCACCGACCGAGTCGTTTCCGGGTCCAAACCGCTCCGTACATCTCGGTCGAAGCTAACCGTGGCGTGCAATGGATGCGATTCACGACTGAGCCAGTACGATGCACGTGTCGGACAGCCTGTGCGAGCCGGACAAAAGCTCCCGGAGTCGGACTTCGGGGGTCCGCGTCAGACCCCCGATACCCGCAACTGTACGACTCGCACACAGGGGGAGACACATGGGTCTCCCCCACACAGGCATGTATGGCGCTGATGGCACCAACGCGTACCCACTGTAGGGAGCGCACTTGTTCGAGACGTACTCATTGAGTCAATGGGAGCGCATGTACGCATCGTACAACTGGCTCGACATTGACTTCTATGGGAGTCTGACCGAACCGAGTCCGACAGCATACATGTGCATCTAACTCGCTTTGTCGGACTGTAGGGGTCCGGCTCGGTCGGAAAACACGCCGGATCCGACTCTGTCAGAGTGCTTTCTGACCCGGATCGGAATCGGCCCCTAAAAAATACCATTCCAACTCCTAAACCAACTAAACTCAGGGTAAGTGCTAGAACATAAACCATAAAATATTACTATTCCAACTCTATACCAACTAAACGTAGGGAAAGAGATGGATAATAAACCATGATATATTACTATTCCAACTTAAAAACCAACTAAACTCAGGGAAAATGCTGGATAATAAACATAAAAAAGTGCTATTCCAACTCCAAAACCAACTAAACTCAGGGAAAGTGCTGGAAAGTAAACCATAATAAATTAATATTCCAACTCTAAACTCAACTAAACTGAGGGAAATTGCTGAATATTAAACCCCAAAAAATTACTATTCCAAAACCAACTAGACCCAGGGAAATTGCTGGGTAATAAATCCTCCAAAATTCCTATTCCTGAATATAAAACAAACAAAAAGAATACTAATAAATAAAAAAAATTAAAAATTCCGAAAAAAATCTAAAATAATTGTAACCCCTCCCCCCAAAAATAAACGTATACAAATTTTAAATTTCTTTAGGAATTTAAAAAAAGTAACACAATCCTATTTTAGTTTAAAACAATAAAAATGTAAATATATTTTTGGGAAATTATAATTATTTTAAAAATTGTTAGTAAAAATTTGAGACATTGCTTCTAACAAATGAAATATTAAATTATAAATTAAAGATAAATTTAAATATTTAAAAAATCAAAATTATCAAATGTTTACACTTTTTTAAACTAAAAATAATTAGAGAAATATATATATTTTGAATACATTTAAAAAAAATAAAATAAATATATATTGTTTTCATTAATTTTTAATTTAAAAAATATTTCTAAAATATTTTACACAATTGACATCAAAGTATTAGCAACCCAAAAAAAATCTACATTTTAAACATTTTTAATATTTACATTACTTTTTTTCAATAATTTCTATATTAAAAAAAATTTAATTAACCTTTATTTTTAACCAACATTCTTCAAATACTCCCTAACCTTATCCCTTGTAAACCCAACTTCCTGCAAATACTTTTTTACATAAAATTAAAAAAAATAAATAAACATTTTTCAATTACTCCCCACCCTTATCCCTTAGAAACCCAACATCCTCATCCTAAAATTTTTAGACAAATTTGGGAAATATTTAAATATTACACACATTTTTTAAATTACTCCACACCCTTATCCCCTATAAACCCAACATCCTGATCCTAAATATTTATTAAACAACAATAAAAACAAACATTATAACATAAAATAATGTCATAATATAAAGTAACTAAAACCAAATTAACAAAAAATACACAACTTTAAACAAAAACAAAAAAATCGATATTATTTACAACGATATATTTGCCATCAATATTTACAAAATCGATATTTCTTCATAACAAAAAAATCGATATTTTTAACAACGAAAAAATGTACCTCGATATTTTACACCATCGATATTCTTCACTTGAGATTCAGGCAATTAGATATTCAGGCATCGATATTCTGTCTCTGCACCCTTCTGAGAATGTCAATTATAGCTATTCAGCATCCCGCTACTCCGGCTGTTGTGTGAGCTGCTAACAAATAATTCCATTCAGAATGTGCAGATTGTTTACCGCAGAGTAGTAGGAGTACTCATGAGTCTCAGGCCGTGGGATCCATGTACAGTGTTGGAGGGACCAGTGCACAGCCTATTGTGTAAGATAAGCTGCCAGCACTGGAGAGAATGCTAGGGAGGTGCTTAATCTGTGGCTCTTGGACACAATTGACATTGCCGTCCTCAAGCCAGGGGATAAGGCCACAGCTTGTTAGGGTGAGGGATATTTTCAGAATGAAGTTTGCTTTGTCAACATTTAGCACTGCCCCCTAATCATTTAAAACATCAACTAGACCCTCTACAAAGACATTTTGCCCTCAGGCTCAATGGCAGTATTTAATGGTCATAATGAGACACCATATGGACCCACAAAAGGGCTACCATTGCCAAACCAGATTAGAGGAGGCACAAATATTGTCAATGCAGACACTTCTGGAATTGGGTATACTGTTCAAGTGTCACATGTGTCTCATGAAACAGTTCAATATTTGTTCATCAGCAAATCCCGAGATATGATTACAATGTGTCTATCTCCTTTGGTGTCCCCATACCTCTGACATTCAAAGTCAGAATGCCATTAGTACCCATGGGTGTAGTGTACTGGGAAGTGTGGGGAAGTCTGCCCCCAGGTGGCCCACCAACACACATCTTGAAGTATTCACTTGCAGGGGCTATGGCTCTCTAAGCAATGGACTGCCATTTAATGTTCATGCATCATGACAATAAAATATGAGCAATCAACACCTCCATCACAGGGCAGTTTCCAAGAGGAAGAATGAGCAAACAGTGACAATATCTACCTACAAAGGGTAACTTGGCATTTATGCCCATGCACAATTCAGGCAAGGCAAGGTTAGGTGGAGGGAACACGTCTTTTAATGCCAATAGGTTTTGCATATACCAGCGTGCTCCTAGCGGCCATTTCAACAATCAGTGGCAGACAGCAAGCTGCAGCAAACACATACTACATCCTCAACTTTCATCTAGCAACTGTTTTTGCATTCTTACATCGACCTAATCTCCACATGTGCAGATTTCAACATTACCTCCTGGCCTGCATAATATCTCTTCGTGCTGGTCTGACCCCTCTCACATCTACCTCCAAGGACATGCTCATCTCTTAACCTATCCTACATACACATGCTCTTCATAATAACCCTCTGGTGCAGCTATCCTGAAAACCATTTGTCCTCCAAGCTTCACCCTTGTACTCTAACTCTCCCACCCAGACTCTCACAATCTCATACTGGAACTGACCTTCTTACATTCACACCTACATTGACAGCACCACTCTTCATCACTACGTACACAACATCTCTCCCGTACATGATATGGCCACAATGTACTGTCCTTATGTTATGTTATGTTATGTTAAAATGTGTTTATATAGCGCTCGGCTACTCTAAAAGAGTGTCCCGGCGCTTTCCACATACAGCTGCAGTGTATAACAACATAACAAGAAAAACAGAAGCCCCGAAAAAGAGAGAGAAGAAAATCCACCTAAACAGAAAGATTAAAAAGCCAGGTCTTCAAATTCTTTCTGAATTGAAGCAAGTTGGGAGTACTACGAAGTAACAGTGGGAGCGAGTTCCACAGCTGGGAGGCCTTGAAGCTGAAAGAGCGCCCCCCAGTCCGAGCCTTCTTCACACGTGGAACCACAGCCGTGAAAAGGGATTCCGAACGCAGTGAGCGGGCGGGGCGATAAAAAGCCAATCTCTTCTGCAGATATCCTGCGCCTGAACCAAACAGAGCCTTATGTACCAGCGTCAAGGATTTGAACATAATCCGCTTTCGGATCGGGAGCCAGTGCAGCGTCTGCAGAAGACCAGAAGCCCGTGCGCGTCTATGCAAACCAAAGATTGCGCGCGCTGCAGAGTTCTGTATCACCTGCAGACGCTGGACCAAATAGTCTGGAAGACCCAGGAAGAGGGCATTGGCATAGTCTAGCCTGGATCCGATAAGCGCCTGCACCGTGATCCGTCTATGCTCCGCAGATAGTAGTGGTAGAAACTTGCGGAGCATTTTCAGAACACCGAAGCAGGTGCCGGCCAGGCCAAGAACATGCGATCTAAGAGAAAGCTTGTTGTCAAGCTTAACGCCAAGATTTTTGGCCACCAAGGAAGATTGTGCCGGGGGACACATGGCGGCCGGCCACCACTGCCGCCACTCGGGATCGATGACACAGCCGAAGAATAACACCTCCGACTTACTGGAGTTGGCCTTTAGACTGTTCCGCTGGAACCAGCCAAAGACCATATCCAGGCAGTCCCGTATTCTCTCCCCATCAAATGGCTGGTCTTTAGCACATGTGAAAAGGAGTTGCGTGTCGTCGGCATAGGACACGATCTGGGCTCCGTAAGCCTCCACCGCAGCCGCCAGAGGGGACATAAAGATGTTGAACAAAGTCGGGCTCAACACAGACCCCTGTGGAACCCCGACTCCCAATGGCGGCATCTCGGCGGAGCTCTGGGAAGCCCAGACCGTCTGGCGGCTGCCCTCCAGAAAAGATGAAAACCATCTGAACACCGTCCCCCTTAGGCCGATGTCATGAAGCCTAGCGAGGAGCGCCTCATGGGGGACGGTGTCGAAGGCCGCCGACAGGTCCATCATGACTAGCATGGCCTTGCCACCCACATCCAAGGTCTCCCTGATGATCTCAGAGACCTCCACCAACGCCGTTTCCGTACTGAGGTTCGGACGGAACCCGGATTGGGATGGATGGAGCAAATTGTTAGATTCTAAAAAGCTCGACAAGACACCATGAACATGTTTCTCGGTGATCTTAGCCAAGGCCGGGAGAAGTGAAATAGGCCTATAATTGGCCAAGACCTCGGCATCAAGACCAGGCTTTTTCAGGAGGGGGATCACCATCGCCCTTTTCCAGGTGCGAGGGACACACCCCTCCCTCAAGGAGGCATTGAGGATCGGGTTGACCAGGGGATTCAACACTGCCGCCATCCCGGCCAAAAATTTGGCCGGGCAGGGGTCCAGCGGGGAGCCAGATTTAAGACTGGCCAGCAGAGCCCGGGACATATCACTGGAGACAGGAGGAAAGTCAGCCAGTTCTGCGGTAGGCGGAGGCGATGTTCCAAGTCCCGACCCGAGGCCACAGCAACCCTCCACAACGCTCTCCGAGAAGGAGGCCTGAATTGCCTTAATCTTGTCGGTGAAAAAAGTGGCAAGATCACGCGTCCGATGATACAGGCGGGGGTGAATAGGAGGAAGGGGCCGTGAACTCCTTCACAATCGTGAAGATCTCCTTACAGGAGTTCGCCGCCACCTCAATCCTCCTGGCAAGATATTCCCGCTTGGCACCAAGAATGTCACGATGATAGGCCTTCACCGCCGATCTATAGGCGAGTTTGGCCTCCCCATCATATTGAAGGCGCCAGGCCCGCTCAGCAACCTTGCATTGACTGCGAGCCAAAGGCAGCGCCTCCGTAAACCACGGCACCGACTGCGGTATCACCGAGGACCGGGGGGTTACCCTTGGTGCAAGATCATCTAACCTCTCAGTCAGCCATAGCTGTAGGGTCTCAGTGTCTCTTTCCGGATCCCCCGAGAGGTGACAGGGATGTTCCGTGAGCGCCTGCTCCAACATATCAGGCGTCACTCTGTGCAACGCTCTCGAGGCCGTTCTGGGCACCGTGGGGGCGCAGATGTCAGACCGCCCATTTTCCAACACGGAAAACCCAATCAGTCTATGATCCGACCAGAGCACCGGGCGCGTTTCGATGTCGACAATTGGGACAGAAGAGAACACTTGATCGAGGGTATGCCCTCTCTCATGTGTAGGCCCTGACACAAACGGAGCCAAGGCAAGCGGAGATGTAATATCCAGCAGTTTAGCCCCATTCAGATCGTCCGTGACATCGAGGTGAAAGTTGAAATCGCCTGCCAGCAAGCAATGCTGTGCAGACAGCGCCAACTCCGAGATGGCTGTCTGTAGGTCCTCTCAAAAGGAACCCGCCGGGCCAGGAGGCCTGTAAACCAAGAGACCCTTAAGTGCTTGAGCTGGAGACAGTCTAAGCGTAAAACCAAGGGATTCAGAGCCCCCAATGGAGTTAACAGGAAGAACAGCGCAGGAAATGTTCTTCCTCACCACCATAGCAACTCCGCCCCCCCTACCCTTCGCCCTGTCTTGGCGGAAAATATTATAGGTTGGAGGGATCGCAGTGAAGATGTCTGGATTAGACGCCTCTCCCAGCCAAGTTTCGGTCAGGAGCAGGCAGAGAGTATTATCCCTAACAAGAAGATCGTAGATGTGCTGTGCATGTCTTCCTACCGATCTTGTGTTCAACAGCAAGAAAAGATGTTTCGCATGCACTTTAGGTGTCCTAGGGGCGCAGCAGAGTGACCCAGTGGGCGACCAGCCACACGCCGGGCAGCGACGTTTACCCTTGTGTCGACCGGGAAAAACAGAGCGACACAGGCTAGATGAGGTACGCAAGGCTCGAAGCGTAGCAGCGGTATAATGTATCATCCTCCCCGCTCCCAAGCAGAGTCCACAGCCGCCCCGCCGCCTCCGAGACGCTGACGGGCGCAGACGGGCAGGACTCTGGCACGACTCAGGCTAAGCGAAGGCTACCATCTGCGCGTTCCGCTGCGCGGAAAGGGGCGACTTTAAATAGGCTCTCCCGTCACCCTACGCGCGCGAGTCCGCTCAAAGATGGCGGCCGCCGCTAAAAGTAATGCCCCAAACCAATATGGCACCCAAAATCGATCCCCAGGACCCGGACCCACCAATGTGGTGGTGCTTGGAGGCGCAGAGTGCGCTTTTTAAGTGCAGTGAGGGGCCAGAGGGCGCGCGCTGCAAGCAAGGAGCAGCAAGAGGCAGTGAGAATTAAAAACGAGGGTAAGTGCTAGACAGATTTAAACCCAGGTACAAACAAGCAAAATTGTTAAAAAACACAGCGCTAGTGCAGCGCGAGCTTCACGGAGTGGTAGGTGGTCAGAAACACCACCACACAAGGAGCCGCCTTAAGTAGGCTCTCCCGTCACCCTACGCGCGCGAGTACGCTCAAAGATGGCGGCCGCCGCTAAAAGTAATGCCCCAAACCAAAATGGCACCCACAATCGATCTCCAGGACCCGGACCCACCAAAGTGGTGGTGCTTGGAGGCGCAGAGTGCGCTTTTTAAGTGCAGTGAGGGGCCAGAGGGCGCGCGCTGCAAGCAAGGAGCAGCAAGAGGCAGTGAGAATTAAAAACGAGGGTAAGTGCTAGACAGATACAAACCCAGGTACAAACAAGCAAAATTGTTAAAAAACACAGCGCTAGTGCAGCGCGAGCTTCACAGAGTGGTAGGTGGTCAGAAACACCACCACACAAGGAGCCGCCTTAAGTAGGCTCTCCCGTCACCCTACGCGCGCGAGTCCGCTCAAAGATGGCGGCCGCCGCTAAAAGTAATGCCCCAAACCAAAATGGCACCCAAAATCGATCCCCAGGACCCGGACCCACCAAAGTGGTGGTGCTTGGAGGCGCAGAGTGCGCTTTTTAAGTGCAGTGAGGGGCCAGAGGGCGCGCGCTGCAAGCAAGGAGCAGCAAGAGGCAGTGAGAATTAAAAACGAGGGTAAGTGCTAGACAGATACAAACCCAGGTACAAACAAGCAAAATTGATAAAAAACACAGCGCTAGTGCAGCGCGAGCTTCACGGAGTGGTAGGTGGTCTCCACCTCAGCAGACGTTAAACATATCATGTCAAATGAACACCTCTCATCACCATTTGGACCCTCACTAATGTCTAGGACTGCACTTTTAGCACAATGTGCAGCATCACATCCAACTCTGACATTCACACTTCACACTTCACCACATCTCTCACCCAGACACTTACATTGCTCAATAAATATGCCCTCATTCATTCTCATCTCACCATTCACTCACCCTACTCTGCCTAAGTTCATCTGATAGTCATTTCACAAACTTCTGCATCCACAGATTCCAATACAACATACATCAACTGGACAACACCTCACATCTCCCCATACAGCACCATAGGCCAGATGTTCGACCATTCCATTTAGAACCTCACAACTTGCAACACATTGAGAGTCGCAAATTGCGAGGTGCTAAATGAAATGTAAGACAGTGTGTTTAACACGGTGTGCGATTCCTAATTAGGTCGCAAATTGCGAGGCTCATTAATATTAATAAGCCTCTCGCAATTTGCGAGCCCATTGGGAATGCCAGCCCTCCCAGTTATGGTGGACTGCTGGGCTCAGCTCAGCAGACCTGTTCACCCCTTGGTAGCTTGGCACGAGCCTGCAGGCTTATCTCAGAGGCAGTGTGTAAAGCATTTGTGAACACATACAGTATTCAAGTGACAATACTACAGATGGACAACACACAAGTTTATATCAAAAATAAGTATTCTTCATATAGACTTATCACAAGACCACAAACAACAAAAATCCACAATACTGTACGTAAAATGGCAGAATTAGCTTAGTTCTCTTTAGACGTCAAAATGCGACACTTTGAGTTCAATGTACCTTAAGAAGCGTAATGCAATACAATGAAAGTGTTGCAGGGAAGGTGATGCGTTGGTTCCTTACACTCAAGAACGGTGATGAGTTGGGTCCCTACTAATGCTTAGGGGATGCGTCGGTTCTTCTCTGCGAGGGGAGGCGATGCAGCAGTTTCTTACTGTGCTTCCGTCACGCTGTGTTACGCAACGCCGTGGTGCGATGAAGATCCAGTGCAATGAAACAAAGATGGCGTCTTTTCTTGATGTGACATGATGCGGACCACGACAGGCCCTGCGACACGCTTCTCAGTGACGCGGCGGCGTCTGCTGCGATGTTGATTCTTCTGCCGAGCAATGCGAGTTGCTTCGACAACAATGTGAGCCGCGACAGGCCCTGTGACATGCTTCCCAGTGATGCGGCGGTGTCTGATGCGAGGTCGATCCTCTTCTTCGGCGATGCGAGATGCTTTGACAGCGATGGGAGCCGGGACAGGCCCTGCGACACGCTTCCCGGTGATGCGACGGCGTCTGATGCGACGTCGATCCTCTTCTCCAGCGATGCAGGGTGTTTCGGTGACCCTGCAATGACTCAAAGGTTCTTCTGGGCCATGACAGGCCCAGCAACACGCTTCCAGGTGATGCGGCGGCGTCTGCTGCGACGTCGATTCTCTTCTCCGGCGATGCGAGACGCTTTCTCGTTGTGAAGCGACAGCGGCAGTTCGGCGACACGCTTCTTGCTCGTGAGTCGCGCTTCCAGCCCCTTGAGACACGCAGTCCCTCAGAAAGCCTCGCAAAACAGTAGGCACTTCCAAAAAACTCTTGAGGAGCTGGTGGGTGATGTCTGTTGTCCCTGAGACTTCAGCAGGGGGAAGCTCTTTTCTCAAACCCTTGGAGATCCTTCACAAGTTGAATAAAGTACACAGAGTTCCTTTCTCCTCTCTTTGGCAGTCAGGCAACCACTGCAGGCCAATCCCTCAAGCTTAGGGCTAGTCTCTCCTCAGTCTCTCTGGTTCCTCTTGTCAGCAAAAGATTCTTCTTGTTTTCCAAAGTGATCTAAAGTTCTTGGGTTTGGGTCCCAATATTTATACTCAGTTTGTCTTTGTTCTCTGAAGGCAGAGAGGCCTTTGCCTAGTCCATACCAAAACCAGTTCTGGTCAGTCCTGGAGCACTTTGTTGACAAGACTCCTTCTTTCCTTTCAGAGAGCAGGGCAGGGACATCAGACGCACCACAGGAGGTGGAGCCAGCATTGTGGAGGGAAGGCACAGCCCTATTCAGGTCCCAGGTGCAACTCCTCCCACCCATCTGCATGCAGATCTCTCTATTCAGTCCTGTGCTGTCTCACCCTGTCAACTGGAATCCCCCAGCCCCTGCCACTCAAACTCCAGACAAGGAATACACAACCTAGCAGAGGCAGGTTTGGATGGTTAGACAAGAAAATACCTACTTTCTAAAAGTGGTATTTTCAAGCACAGAGTGGCCGATTCTGATTCCGTCTGTAAAACGTACCGACCGACACGGACCTGAACAGAGACTGACTGACATGGACCAGAGCCGTACGACCCGCACTGTACGATGCAACGCGTGTGAATTACAACCCACTCGCACAAAACACGAGCCGAACGACCGAACCGTACCAAAATCAGTGATTCGACCAGGAATCCTTCCGACCGACATGCACCAGGAATTGACATGACCGAAACGTACCCACGATGCACGAGCCGCGCAGTACGATGCAAAGCGTGTGAATTGAGACCGGCTCACATGGAGCACGATCATGAAAACCGAGACACACAGCAAAGAGTGACTAGCAAACAACAGACCCCTCTGCGTCCTACGCGTACGAAAACATCGAAAAACACCAGAATGTCAGTGTGAGAGACTCAGGTTACCCCGCGCGAGCCACTGGCAGAGTCCGACATGGTCAAACGAAAAGCAAAGAAAAAGTCACAAAAAAAGCCCCAAAAAACAAATGACAAAGCCAATAAATAAAAAATAAAAAAGGAACAAAAACACACCCACAACTCCACCTATATAATGGCAAGAAATCCCTACCATGATCCTTTGCAAACTACAGGCATAGGACAGCAGACACCACCACCACATTGCAGAGACACACCACAACTCACACAGCACACAACTACACCATTTACACCACTTAAAAACTAAATCACATATTCACTGACAAACTCACACCCACCACACTCACATACACCCCCTTCAGTCCCCACAACCACCCAGCACCATGCCCCGCAAGAAGAATCTATAGTTCACAGATAGTGAGTTGGAAGTCATGATTGACGAAATACTCAGGATAGAGCCACAGTTTTTTGGCACATTGGTCCAACAGCCCCCATGTCACAGAAAACCAAGATGTGGGAGAGGATTGTCGACAAGGTCAAGCACCTTGTTTGCGCATGAAGGACGATATACAGAACAGGTATTATGATGTGCACAGGAGGGTCAAGAAGCTCATCAACAGGGAACACACCCTGAGCGGGCAGACTGGCGGTGGTCCTCCTGCTAAACCAACACACTTCATGTCCTGGGAAGAGACGGTGCGGGCCATCCTACCACCGGAGAGCATACATGGATTAACAGGAATACCAGAGCCTGGTGAGTACACAACCAACTCACTCAAAATTGTGTGGCAACACACATATAGCACTGTCAATGGGACTGTGAAACAAATTACCGCCAGCAAAGCCATAGCAACAGAAGGGGAAGTTTATCAGTTACACAACACCATACCTGCCATCCCACAGTAATATGGAACTACGTCCTAACATGTACAAACATAAAGACCAATACTGCAAGGCATGACCAGAAATAACCAACAAACACTTATATCCATTTTGCCACCACTGTCACACCACCTCACAGGATCGCTGAGTTAAAATGAAGGAAGGTTGGGCTGCTGGGAATGTGCATGTAGCAGAAAGCATGATGGGAGTTGCAGTCACAGCCACAAGTCCCCCACCCACATGTAACTGCAAGCTCACACTGAACCATGCTCACCTCACAGGGAGTGCAAAAGTATTGCCAAGATGGCTGACACTAGGCCCTGCTGGGACTTGGGCTCTACCTGACAACAGGACACCAATGCCAGACATCCTGAATGTAAATTGTGACTCCCTGCAATGGAAGCATGCTGCATGGTGGGAGATCTGGACTAGGGAGGAGGACTGCAAGCTCTGACTACAACAACCAGCAGGCACTTGCACACCCCACCTTAACACAAACTACATCCAACCCACCTGGTCTAATGTACAGGAAGTACCGGAGGGATTGGAGAGATCGTGGGGATCCTCAAGGAACTCAAAGAGCAGCAGGCTGCCCATCATGCCCGCTTGGACTCCCACATGGCCCAGGTGGAGTCTAAGTGGGACAAATTGGATGAACTAACAGCGGTGCATAGGAACATACTGACATGCCTCTGCTGGATCAGCACCAACCTGACCACACCACCCTGTGTGCCTACAACATCTGTTGCCACAACATCCGCAACAGCCACAGTGAGGGAGGAGGACTCTGGCGGAGAGTCCTCTGCACCGCAGCATCCTGCACATGAGGGTCCCCCGAGAAAGAAGAGGGCTCGTCCGAAGGAGGGCAATTGAGACGCTGATAGCCATGCATATCCCCCAGGCACCCAACACCTGCTCCTGTTAACGTCCTTTTTGTCCAAACCAGTTGACCATGTCAACCTACACCCAAATCATTCACTTGACATGGAGGGTCAAAGTTGTGACAATGCACCAAATGACTGTGGACATTTCAACTACCAAAGACTACCAAAACACCTGTGAACTTTGGATTACCATCACATTGTACAGCACTGCAAATTCCGTTCACCATCCTCACACATGTTTGTAAATAAATTCACAATCACACAATACTTGCCTCTGTCATGATTTCTACTTGCTTTGTGCCATGGCAATGATGAGCTGCTAAGGAACACTGTGCATGCAAACTAATACAGCAATGCGAACACCGTTATGTGAGTCATGTGAATGTGACACATGTGAGGGAGACACACCACTAGGATAACACAACACATACTCACCAGGGCCCCTCCTCGTCAACACTGATGTCAACAGGAAATACAGTGGAATGCACACACACATCACCTATCCTGGGTCATTGGCAAGCAGCCCACAGGTATAGGATGTGAATTACTGTTGGAAGTGTGGACACACACGGAGCACATCTCAAAGTGAAGGGCAGGTTTAGTAAATATTCACATTGTGAGAATTCCACAACTGATGCATGTTAACCTCACGTGACATTGATCAGAAAATTAAACATGTGGACATGAAAGTCCAGGGGTGTGTGGCACATAATTGGTTGGGACAACAAGTACTTGCACTCTGGAACAAGGATCTGTGTCTTGGAGTTCAGACCGCACCACACAGCATCCAAAGTACCCTGTGAAGGACAGACAGAAAACACAATCAAAAACACAGATTTACAGCAAACAACAACAATATACATGCCCAAAACAAAACACTAACTACCCAGACACAACCTAACAATCAGGTAAACACTGTTTGGGAGTACAGACTACCAGAAAGGACACATCACAGCAAGCATACTGACAAGTAGCATACAGCCACACTCAATCAGCACCAGTGCACCACCAACATAGGTCATGCCGACACAATACTTTGACAACACATACCTGTATACTGACATTCATGAGAAGAAGTTCTCGATCAACTAGCTCTGAACATCACCATCACTCTCATCATCACTGGCATCATGCCCCAGGCCAGGATCCTCCACGGATGGCGGAGGTTGGTCATCGTCATCCTGGATGAGAGGCAACCGCTTCTGCACTGCCAGGTTGTGTAGCATGCAGCTCACAATGATGATGCTGCACACCTTCGCAGGTGCATATGGAAGGGCCCCTCCTGTCTTGTCCAGGCAGCAGAATCTGCTTTTCACTAGGTTAAATGTCCGCTCAATCACTCTCCTGGTCCGACCATGTGGCTCATTGTAGCGCATCTCCGCTGGTGTTACAGGGTTCCTGAGGGGTGTCAGCAACCACGGCATGTTGGGGTATCTGGAGTCACCTACAGAGAGACAATTGCACATTAGTTGAGCATGAAAATAGGGTGAGAATCAACTTTAGCAAACACACACAATGCTAAGCAGTCAGTACACACCGACAAGCCAGGAATGCTGGTACTGCATTTGTGCCATCATCGTTGGGATGCGACTACTCCTCATTATGTAGGCATCATGCGCTGAGCCTGGGAACCTTGCACACACATGGGAAGTGGTCATGTCTGCCAAACAAAACACACAAGCATTTATAGAGTGGAAATGCATCCTGTCCAGTACGTCTGCTCCTGTGCCTGCGGTGGTGCCAAAGCCACATGTGTCCCATCGACGGAGCTAATGATATGTGGCCTCCTGCCAAGGGCATGGAAGTCCCCCTTAATGTCAGCTAGTTGTTGTGCTTTCGGGAAATGGATGTACTGGTTGAGGAAATGCAACATTGCCTCCAACACATTCCGAAGCACACGGCTGAACATAGTCTGTGACATCCCACCAGCAGTAGCAACAGTGTGCTGGAAAGTACCAGTGGCAAAAAAGTGTAGGTCTGCCATCACCTTCACCTTGGGGGTCAGCGCTGAAGGGTATGTCCGGTCAGGTTGCAGATGTGGGGCCAACTGCTCCACCAATTCTTCGATCAGTGGCCTGGTGAAGCGGTACCATCGCATGCAGTCACGTTCAACAATGGTTTCCAGGTCCGGGAACGGTCTGTGGACATTTGTTCTCCTGCAGTACATAGGAGAGCAAAGACAGTTTGTCATTCCGCCTATCTATGTGCCAGTGTACAAGACAAATAGCACATGATACCACATTACAGCACACAAGAACATGATGTGTGTGCTGTGGGCATGGACACACATATCAGATACATGCTCATCATCTGACATCTCAGCTCTACAGGGCCACACAACAAGGTCCCTGTTGTGCTGTTAGCAATCAATGGGCTCCATCACAGAACATCAGTATGAGTGTCACATACCAGACACACACCACAGTGAATAGTGAGGACAGATGTCTACCCCACATCACAGGTTCCTGACAGACACAAACAGGGACCTTGTGTCGCAACATGGACACCATCATGATGTGGTGTCCCATATGCACAACACAATGTACACATGACACACAAATGAAGTGCCCCCTGATTTCATGTCAGCTCACACATGGATGTCTGTGACACACAGACGCAACATCAACTCACATTGACGACAGACAGGGATGTTGTGAACGTTTGACATTGAGCACATTAAATCTGAGTCATCTCTGCATGAAAATGCACACATACTGTAGATGATCATCGCATATGTGGCACTGTGACACCTTGTGAGGCTCCTACCATTCCACTGAAGAGTCAGGGTGTATGTCACATGACATACACACTGTACACCGGGAACTGCGTACATGCCTCATGCACTGAAATGTACTGTTGTCAAACAAAGTGGTAATGTGTCCAGCCAACAATTTCATCTGTCCCCATGACAACTTGCCCTGCCTGGGAGTGGGTGCCACTAAGTGAAACATACAAAATCACATGTTTACCCACATACACACACAGGTAATGCAGCCTGACATGCACTTTGAGTTGCTGTGTCACAGACTGTACTGTTGTTGTGCCCATGGGTCAATGGCAAGCTATGGTGTGTTGCACGCCTTAAACAGTTACTTCTATGGTGACTGACGCGGGTGACCAATGCAAAAGACGCGTTGGCCACCTAGGGAAGAAGCCCCACGCACGCCTTGCATGCACGCCTTGCACAATGTCTTCAATGGGGACTGACGCGGGTGGACCGAGCCGCACGCACGCTTTGCACGCACCCCTTGCACAATATCTTCAATGGGGACTGACGCGGTGGACCGAGCCGCACGCACACCTTGCACGCACGCCTTGCACAATGTCTTCAATAGAAACACACGCGGATTTGAGCCTGGTACGATTCGGTTTCTTGAAAATCCGTTGGCTGACTGCAACAATGTTTCAGACTCGTCATTGCAATGCTTTTGAATATTTCAAACAATGCGGAAGGCGTGTACGAGGCATGCGATGGATTGGCCAGATTCATAGGATGCATACGTGTTGGACCTATTGCTTTTGACACATGGGACTGAATCTGCCTCTGCAGCATAGATATAAGTCTGTCTGTTCACCTGGGGGCTCGCTTGCCTGCACTACATGATCAAGATTGACATCTCTGCTACCATTGCTGCTGTCTCTGCATCCTCTGGCTCCAAGAATGGAACATACTGTGGAGAGGGCCCCAGCCTTCACAGAGGAGGAGAACAAGGCCCTACTGCCAGACTCCTTCCACAGTACAGCAAGCTGTATGGGACACCAGGGGGGCAGGTGAGTGTGCACGCCACATCCATTATTCATTGTGTATGTTGTCTGACTGGCACCAATGAAATTGTGTTCAACAGTGTCTAGCATGCTCACTGAGAAGTTAATACCCCCAGGTCCCTGTAGTGGACAGGTGCTGTGCATGAAAAGTGTATTTTCACACGGTTTTAATACTCAGGCTATGTTTCCCTGTTGAAAATTCAGGACAACTGTCAATCACCATGTCTGCACTACCTGTGTCCATCATATACCCTTGCGAAAAAGACATGTATATCCAACTGTGTGATGCACAAACATGTGGCATGTGTGGTAAAGGACTTTTTCTATCCTTGTCATCTTCACAGGTTGATGCCCACCAGAAGCAGGAGAGCTGGCTGACCATTGACTGGGCTGTTCGTTCTGTGGGGGTCCACAGACACGGCATCCGCAACTGCCAGAAGTGGTGGCAGGACCTTTGTGGCTGGACCCGGAGGGTTGCCAAAGTCCAGCTGAAGCTGTCGCCTCCTCGCAGAAGGGGCGGACGATGGACACTGACCCCCCACATGCTCAGGATTCTGGAGGTGGTCTTCCTGGACCTGGATGGGCAGTTAAAGGCCAGACAACAGCAAGGAGGGGTTAAGTGCATGCATTATCTGTGTCCAATGTCTCACGTGCTCTTTGCACTCCCACATCCTGGTTACACTTCCACAGATCTCCTGTCTATTTGAACAGAAGTCATGTGGCAAAAATAGGCCATGTCCTATTCTCATCTGATACACAGGTGTGCCCCTTTCAGTCGGTGACTTGTGTAACTTGGGTTGTGTGTTCCTGCTGTTGTACAAACTTAACGTTGTGAACAGCATCTGCGACCGGTGCATTGTTTGGTCTTCGTGAGTGAAGCACATGATTTCCATGTATCTGCACATTGCCAGAAAAAAAGACATGTACTCTGTGTGGGCAATTGATATGTGTTCCAATTGATGTTTTGGCACACCATATGTGCCAGGGGTATTTGACACACAGCCATGTAGCAGCAACAACAATTTATGGGCATCACAAAAATGCACATCATGTGTTTCCCACATGCATGGACACATGCCTGGTGTCCAGGGTAATCCAATGTTGCATACTCTGTTCTTCTACTCCTCGGTGTCAGCCTAACATTAGTGCATTGTGAAGTGTGCTATATGGTGTCTGCATCAGTGTCATTGTGAGGTGGCCTAGCCTCTTAGACTCCTGTGGTGTTGGTCATTTTGGTTTGTGCAGCTAGGTGGGGTGTGGCCAATGGATCATCTCAATGGGTTCATGCATAGGTGTGGATTCACTTGGCGGTGCATAATGTTGTATTGTACATCACAGTGCAGGCAGTCTCAATTCATTCTCATCATGCTGTGATGTCATCATGCTTACAGATTGGTGCTTGCAGTCAGTCATCTGTTGCACTTGTTTGTATTACATGTGATCATCAGATACCTGAAGATGTGGTTAACATTGGGTGTACCTGTGCACTTGACATCATGCAGGAGATGGCATGTGTTAGTCCTGGCAGATTTAAATCACGAGTCCTGCAGTTCTGAGATATGTTTATGTGGTGCTTGTGCACACATATGAGAAATGGCATACAACATGTCCCAAAGAGATGGGTCCATGGAGGGGCAGGATATGAGGGGCCTAGTTTACTGGCAGGCTGAAAGGTGTCATTTCCAAAAAATGTCTCCACTTTTTCGCAATATCTGGCACTTAATGCCAAGGCATACTCTGTGATGTGTTGTACTGCCTGTGATGTGTCATGTGAAACAGGTGACTGATGTGGATCTGTTTATCCCGATTGATTTCAGATACATCTACGGATACTGGAGGAGACAGCTCCACTGGCCAAGAGGAGCCACAGAGCTAGAGTGGGTCAGCTTCAGAGGATTTTGAGGGACCCAGTGGCACCTGGTCTAATGTACAGGAAGTACCGGAGGGATTGGAGAGATCGTGGGGATCCTCAAGGAACTCAAAGAGCAGCAGGCTGCCCATCATGCCCGCTTGGACTCCCACATGGCCCAGGTGGAGTCTAAGTGGGACAAATTGGATGAACTAACAGCGGTGCATAGGAACATACTGACATGCCTCTGCTGGATCAGCACCAACCTGACCACACCACCCTGTGTGCCTACAACATCTGTTGCCACAACATCCGCAACAGCCACAGTGAGGGAGGAGGACTCTGGCGGAGAGTCCTCTGCACCGCAGCATCCTGCACATGAGGGTCCCCCGAGAAAGAAGAGGGCTCGTCCGAAGGAGGGCAATTGAGACGCTGATAGCCATGCATATCCCCCAGGCACCCAACACCTGCTCCTGTTAACGTCCTTTTTGTCCAAACCAGTTGACCATGTCAACCTACACCCAAATCATTCACTTGACATGGAGGGTCAAAGTTGTGACAATGCACCAAATGACTGTGGACATTTCAACTACCAAAGACTACCAAAACACCTGTGAACTTTGGATTACCATCACATTGTACAGCACTGCAAATTCCGTTCACCATCCTCACACATGTTTGTAAATAAATTCACAATCACACAATACTTGCCTCTGTCATGATTTCTACTTGCTTTGTGCCATGGCAATGATGAGCTGCTAAGGAACACTGTGCATGCAAACTAATACAGCAATGCGAACACCGTTATGTGAGTCATGTGAATGTGACACATGTGAGGGAGACACACCACTAGGATAACACAACACATACTCACCAGGGCCCCTCCTCTTCAACACTGATGTCAACAGGAAATACAGTGGAATGCACACACACATCACCTATCCTGGGTCATTGGCAAGCAGCCCACAGGTATAGGATGTGAATTACTGTTGGAAGTGTGGACACACACGGAGCACATCTCAAAGTGAAGGGCAGGTTTAGTAAATATTCACATTGTGAGAATTCCACAACTGATGCATGTTAACCTCACGTGACATTGATCAGAAAATTAAACATGTGGACATGAAAGTCCAGGGGTGTGTGGCACATAATTGGTTGGGACAACAAGTACTTGCACTCTGGAACAAGGATCTGTGTCTTGGAGTTCAGACCGCACCACACAGCATCCAAAGTACCCTGTGAAGGACAGACAGAAAACACAATCAAAAACACAGATTTACAGCAAACAACAACAATATACATGCCCAAAACAAAACACTAACTACCCAGACACAACCTAACAATCAGGTAAACACTGTTTGGGAGTACAGACTACCAGAAAGGACACATCACAGCAAGCATACTGACAAGTAGCATACAGCCACACTCAATCAGCACCAGTGCACCACCAACATAGGTCATGCCGACACAATACTTTGACAACACATACCTGTATACTGACATTCATGAGAAGAAGTTCTCGATCAACTAGCTCTGAACATCACCATCACTCTCATCATCACTGGCATCATGCCCCAGGCCAGGATCCTCCACGGATGGCGGAGGTTGGTCATCGTCATCCTGGATGAGAGGCAACCGCTTCTGCACTGCCAGGTTGTGTAGCATGCAGCTCACAATGATGATGCTGCACACCTTCGCAGGTGCATATGGAAGGGCCCCTCCTGTCTTGTCCAGGCAGCAGAATCTGCTTTTCACTAGGTTAAATGTCCGCTCAATCACTCTCCTGGTCCGACCATGTGGCTCATTGTAGCGCATCTCCGCTGGTGTTACAGGGTTCCTGAGGGGTGTCAGCAACCACGGCATGTTGGGGTATCTGGAGTCACCTACAGAGAGACAATTGCACATTAGTTGAGCATGAAAATAGGGTGAGAATCAACTTTAGCAAACACACACAATGCTAAGCAGTCAGTACACACCGACAAGCCAGGAATGCTGGTACTGCATTTGTGCCATCATCGTTGGGATGCGACTACTCCTCATTATGTAGGCATCATGCGCTGAGCCTGGGAACCTTGCACACACATGGGAAGTGGTCATGTCTGCCAAACAAAACACACAAGCATTTATAGAGTGGAAATGCATCCTGTCCAGTACGTCTGCTCCTGTGCCTGCGGTGGTGCCAAAGCCACATGTGTCCCATCGACGGAGCTAATGATATGTGGCCTCCTGCCAAGGGCATGGAAGTCCCCCTTAATGTCAGCTAGTTGTTGTGCTTTCGGGAAATGGATGTACTGGTTGAGGAAATGCAACATTGCCTCCAACACATTCCGAAGCACACGGCTGAACATAGTCTGTGACATCCCACCAGCAGTAGCAACAGTGTGCTGGAAAGTACCAGTGGCAAAAAAGTGTAGGTCTGCCATCACCTTCACCTTGGGGGTCAGCGCTGAAGGGTATGTCCGGTCAGGTTGCAGATGTGGGGCCAACTGCTCCACCAATTCTTCGATCAGTGGCCTGGTGAAGCGGTACCATCGCATGCAGTCACGTTCAACAATGGTTTCCAGGTCCGGGAACGGTCTGTGGACATTTTTTCTCCTGCAGTACATAGGAGAGCAAAGACAGTTTGTCATTCCGCCTATCTATGTGCCAGTGTACAAGACAAATAGCACATGATACCACATTACAGCACACAAGAACATGATGTGTGTGCTGTGGGCATGGACACACATATCAGATACATGCTCATCATCTGACATCTCAGCTCTACAGGGCCACACAACAAGGTCCCTGTTGTGCTGTTAGCAATCAATGGGCTCCATCACAGAACATCAGTATGAGTGTCACATACCAGACACACACCACAGTGAATAGTGAGGACAGATGTCTACCCCACATCACAGGTTCCTGACAGACACAAACAGGGACCTTGTGTCGCAACATGGACACCATCATGATGTGGTGTCCCATATGCACAACACAATGTACACATGACACACAAATGAAGTGCCCCCTGATTTCATGTCAGCTCACACATGGATGTCTGTGACACACAGACGCAACATCAACTCACATTGACGACAGACAGGGATGTTGTGAACGTTTGACATTGAGCACATTAAATCTGAGTCATCTCTGCATGAAAATGCACACATACTGTAGATGATCATCGCATATGTGGCACTGTGACACCTTGTGAGGCTCCTACCATTCCACTGAAGAGTCAGGGTGTATGTCACATGACATACACACTGTACACCGGGAACTGCGTACATGCCTCATGCACTGAAATGTACTGTTGTCAAACAAAGTGGTAATGTGTCCAGCCAACAATTTCATCTGTCCCCATGACAACTTGCCCTGCCTGGGAGTGGGTGCCACTAAGTGAAACATACAAAATCACATGTTTACCCACATACACACACAGGTAATGCAGCCTGACATGCACTTTGAGTTGCTGTGTCACAGACTGTACTGTTGTTGTGCCCATGGGTCAATGGCAAGCTATGGTGTGTTGCACGCCTTAAACAGTTACTTCTATGGTGACTGACGCGGGTGACCAATGCAAAAGACGCGTTGGCCACCTAGGGAAGAAGCCCCACGCACGCCTTGCATGCACGCCTTGCACAATGTCTTCAATGGGGACTGACGCGGGTGGACCGAGCCGCACGCACGCTTTGCACGCACCCCTTGCACAATATCTTCAATGGGGACTGACGCGGTGGACCGAGCCGCACGCACACCTTGCACGCACGCCTTGCACAATGTCTTCAATAGAAACACACGCGGATTTGAGCCTGGTACGATTCGGTTTCTTGAAAATCCGTTGGCTGACTGCAACAATGTTTCAGACTCGTCATTGCAATGCTTTTGAATATTTCAAACAATGCGGAAGGCGTGTACGAGGCATGCGATGGATTGGCCAGATTCATAGGATGCATACGTGTTGGACCTATTGCTTTTGACACATGGGACTGAATCTGCCTCTGCAGCATAGATATAAGTCTGTCTGTTCACCTGGGGGCTCGCTTGCCTGCACTACATGATCAAGATTGACATCTCTGCTACCATTGCTGCTGTCTCTGCATCCTCTGGCTCCAAGAATGGAACATACTGTGGAGAGGGCCCCAGCCTTCACAGAGGAGGAGAACAAGGCCCTACTGCCAGACTCCTTCCACAGTACAGCAAGCTGTATGGGACACCAGGGGGGCAGGTGAGTGTGCACGCCACATCCATTATTCATTGTGTATGTTGTCTGACTGGCACCAATGAAATTGTGTTCAACAGTGTCTAGCATGCTCACTGAGAAGTTAATACCCCCAGGTCCCTGTAGTGGACAGGTGCTGTGCATGAAAAGTGTATTTTCACACGGTTTTAATACTCAGGCTATGTTTCCCTGTTGAAAATTCAGGACAACTGTCAATCACCATGTCTGCACTACCTGTGTCCATCATATACCCTTGCGAAAAAGACATGTATATCCAACTGTGTGATGCACAAACATGTGGCATGTGTGGTAAAGGACTTTTTCTATCCTTGTCATCTTCACAGGTTGATGCCCACCAGAAGCAGGAGAGCTGGCTGACCATTGACTGGGCTGTTCGTTCTGTGGGGGTCCACAGACACGGCATCCGCAACTGCCAGAAGTGGTGGCAGGACCTTTGTGGCTGGACCCGGAGGGTTGCCAAAGTCCAGCTGAAGCTGTCGCCTCCTCGCAGAAGGGGCGGACGATGGACACTGACCCCCCACATGCTCAGGATTCTGGAGGTGGTCTTCCTGGACCTGGATGGGCAGTTAAAGGCCAGACAACAGCAAGGAGGGGTTAAGTGCATGCATTATCTGTGTCCAATGTCTCACGTGCTCTTTGCACTCCCACATCCTGGTTACACTTCCACAGATCTCCTGTCTATTTGAACAGAAGTCATGTGGCAAAAATAGGCCATGTCCTATTCTCATCTGATACACAGGTGTGCCTCTTTCAGTCGGTGACTTGTGTAACTTGGGTTGTGTGTTCCTGCTGTTGTACAAACTTAACGTTGTGAACAGCATCTACGACCGGTGCATTGTTTGGTCTTCGTGAGTGAAGCACATGATTTCCATGTATCTGCACATTGCCAGAAAAAAAGACATGTACTCTGTGTGGGCAATTGATATGTGTTCCAATTGATGTTTTGGCACACCATATGTGCCAGGGGTATTTGACACACAGCCATGTAGCAGCAACAACAATTTATGGGCATCACAAAAATGCACATCATGTGTTTCCCACATGCATGGACACATGCCTGGTGTCCAGGGTAATCCAATGTTGCATACTCTGTTCTTCTACTCCTCGGTGTCAGCCTAACATTAGTGCATTGTGAAGTGTGCTATATGGTGTCTGCATCAGTGTCATTGTGAGGTGGCCTAGCCTCTTAGACTCCTGTGGTGTTGGTCATTTTGGTTTGTGCAGCTAGGTGGGGTGTGGCCAATGGATCATCTCAATGGGTTCATGCATAGGTGTGGATTCACTTGGCGGTGCATAATGTTGTATTGTACATCACAGTGCAGGCAGTCTCAATTCATTCTCATCATGCTGTGATGTCATCATGCTTACAGATTGGTGCTTGCAGTCAGTCATCTGTTGCACTTGTTTGTATTACATGTGATCATCAGATACCTGAAGATGTGGTTAACATTGGGTGTACCTGTGCACTTGACATCATGCAGGAGATGGCATGTGTTAGTCCTGGCAGATTTAAATCACGAGTCCTGCAGTTCTGAGATATGTTTATGTGGTGCTTGTGCACACATATGAGAAATGGCATACAACATGTCCCAAAGAGATGGGTCCATGGAGGGGCAGGATATGAGGGGCCTAGTTTACTGGCAGGCTGAAAGGTGTCATTTCCAAAAAATGTCTCCACTTTTTCGCAATATCTGGCACTTAATGCCAAGGCATACTCTGTGATGTGTTGTACTGCCTGTGATGTGTCATGTGAAACAGGTGACTGATGTGGATCTGTTTATCCCGATTGATTTCAGATACATCTACGGATACTGGAGGAGACAGCTCCACTGGCCAAGAGGAGCCACAGAGCTAGAGTGGGTCAGCTTCAGAGGATTTTGAGGGACCCAGTGGCACAGAGGGTGAGGGGAACCACACAGAGGAGACCTCAGCTACAAACACCTCTGCTAAGGAACACAGCATCTCCAGTGAGGACTCCCTTGTGGAGGCAGATGTCAGCAGACCCCAGACAACACAGAGCGAGTCTGTCCCCGCCACCACCACCATTTCCACCCTCTCATCTGCTGCCATCCCAGATGTCTGTGGAGGCCCCCGTGTGAGGGAACATGTCTCCTTTGGTACAGGCACCACACCCCCTGCCCCTGTCTCCCCTGCTGCCCTGAGTGTGGAGTCTGTCGACTTCCTGAAGCAGCTCCATGTAGGGCAGACAGCGATGCTGAGTGTCCTCCATTTCCACACCACTCTGTTGACTCAACTGGTGTCCTTCATGGAGGGCATCTCATACAACATGTCTGCCCTACATCGGACCATTCAGTCCATGGCCTCCACATAGATGGTGGCAGTGTCCCTCCTCCAACAGTCCCCCACCCCTCCTACCCCTGCCACACCCACAGTCCCCACTACCCTGCCTGTCCAACGCACACACACACCAGCACCGGCATGCACCACAAAAGACCCAAGCAGCACACAATCACGCAAGTCAAAATCAAAATCCACAGGCACACACACTCCAGGGACTGATGCACACACATAGGGGATGGGTCACAGATGCACAAACAGGCATCCACAAGCACCCCACAGACCTCAGATGCCTCTCCTTCCAAAAGCACTTCTCCTGCCTCACCTGCAACCCCCCTTCCAAGCAGCTCTTCCTCTGTGACCTTGGCCTCTTCCCCACCGATCCATCTGCTCAGACACAAGGGGAAGAGGAAGTCACCATGCACAGGGGAGAGTTCCACTTCCACACCCTCCCCCAGTCGTCCGGACACTGAGGCCCCCATCCACAAGCCCCCCTGGAGCAGGAAGAGCAAAACCCCCCAATCCCACAGCTCAAAGTCACAGTCTACATCTTGCAGCCCCCAGGCCACCACTCCACAGGTCCCGCCACCACACCCTGCCCCTGGTTCTCCCACAGGCCAATACCGCATCCCCAAAATGCTTAGGCCATCCCCTCCTACCACATGCACTTCCACCCCCCTCACATGGTCAGCCTGTTCCTGCTACTGATGTGGGGACCGTGCCCCCCCTCTGTCCTGCCAACCTCACTTGAGCCCCGTGACACTCCCTTGGAGTTTTGCACTGCAGTGGAGGTCCCATCCCAACCATCTGACCTGCCCACTGCAGTGCTGCCGGTAACAGCCCTGTCTGACCTGGGCCCTGCATTGGTGTCAGCAGACTCCCCATTGGACTTGGCCCCTGCCATGGTGATGGCACCCACTGTGTCAGACACCTCCGCTGCAGTTGCCAGTGACACTCCTGCACCCACCAGCCCTCCCCTGGCCCATTCTGCTGTCCTCATGATCATGTTACTGTGGTTCCTGGCCTGCCCCTGTGTATGCCTCTCCAAGGGGAGATGTCCCCTGCCTGTAGCAGTGCAGGCAAGCAATGGTTGACAACTTGTCACATCTCACCCTGTGAGGACTCCAGAAATGGACTGGCCATTGGCCTTTTGACATTGTGGTCTAAACGGTTTCAAAGAGTTATGTCCCCAATAAAGTCAATTGTTGTTATCCAGTGTTGTTGCATCAAATGTACATGATGTTGGTGATGAGTGTCATGGACTTGCTGCTGTACAGGTGTTACAAAGGTATAACAGAATGATTTTTTTATGGGATATACTCCATGTGGTCCATGAAATCTGTGTACTTTTCAGATAGGTATCCATGACATCCACAGCTGCAATTTCAAAGTGTGATGTTGGCTACATGTTGTGGGCCGGATTTTCTCTTTGGGGTTGCTACTTCACATCTTTAGCATACACTGTTGCATATAGGTTGTGCTTACATTTGGGCACATGGAAAGATTGCCTGACTTGGACAATCTCCACTGATCAGGCATGTTTGTGCATCCATGTATACAAGTCATCTGTGTCATCAGTCCAACTTGGTCTACATGTGTATTGCATATGTACAGATGACTGAGGGAGGACTCCGGTACACAAGCTTCTGTGACCATAGCTTTTCTTTAGTTGTAATAGTTGGATCACTGGGCAAGTGTTGAGATGGCATGACAGAAGCCTGCACAGACAAAATTTGGCACAGCTGACCTTCCGACGGAGTGCAGTCCCCTCATGGCATTGTGTCATTCCATGACATTGCCTGGGCACATGGTCTGTGTTCTGTGAGGATGTCTGTGTGTGTTCACTTCATGTTTTTGGATGCCGCCTGTGTTCCAGACAGATGTACCTGTTTTGTGGACTTGCTGTCTTGGCCTGTGTTCATCTAACTTCTTTGTCCTGCCTTTTCTGGGATGTAGGTGCATGACAAACTACTGGTAATTAGGCTGTCATCCCTGGCTGTTTCAGTAGTAAATTCCAGGGATGTTGTCTAACGCACGTTGGACACATTCTGGATTACCATTGGCACTTATGTGTTACCAACATCATGTTGTTTTCCGTATGTGGTATCTGTCATTGACAAGCTCACTTGTGTGTGTGTGACTACTCCCTATCATCAGGGTCATTGCTGCTATGTTGTAAGGTGTCGACCTTTGTGCGTTGTGGCTCTCCTTTGGTTCAACATTGGTGTAGGTGTGTGGCAGTGTTCTGAATGAATTGTAGTTTTCAAGTAATGTCGATGTACCGCATGTTGCGCAGTGTGGCAGACATTCACAGGTGTTGTTGTCAGCCCATGTGTGAGGATTTGTGGGTACCTTGGATCCCCCCCAACCCTGGGATTGTCATGTATGCATGAGCAATTTCACCAGTCCCTGTGTGCCTAGCTGGTGCACATTGTTGTAGATCAAGATGCGTGGTGTTGATGATGGCAAAATTGGAGTTGTTTCGTGTCTAGGCCAATAACTACTTTTTGCCATTGTTTGCAGGCCATGGCCAGTGATTTGTTTTTATGGAGGTGTGATGTGAGTTTGTGGCCCTGAACACATGACCCAGGATGCACATCTGACTGTGCTACGCAGTATGGGGAAAACCTAGCTTTATCATAACAGTGGGATTGGCGTACAGGCTAATGTCACCACAAATTAGGGTACTAGAGGGTAGTGATGTGTTGGGTCTGTCTCTTGCTGTGTTGGTTGCTGTTCCAACCACCTTGAGTCCCATGAATCCTTTGTGATCCCGCTTACCTGACAATGCCTGCTTGCCCTCAATGGTATGCCCAGTCAAAGACTTACTTTTGTATGGCACAGTGAACAAATGTGTGTCATTGTAGTTCAGCTCACCGTCTTGCGTTGTGCATTAGCCTGGCGACACTGTGACACACACACGTGTTGTATATGATATGCAGTGTGTGGCTGCCTGTCTGTGTTTGTGCATCTGCACCTCTGCATTGGTGCGGCTTTAGCGTTCCATTGGGGGGATGTTGTTTGTGGGATTGCCCCTAGTGTCCATGCATTTTGTAGGTCATCAGCCTGCACATTGATCATGTTTGGTATGTCCCATTACTGCCATGGTATGTGACTTTGTCACCTAACATCGACAGTCGTGACAGGATTCCACAGTTTGTGTGTCTGTTTGTAGAGATGTGTGTATGCATCATGATGCTCACTTTTCACATAGTCTAATTGTACACTGTTGGCATTGTCAGGGGTCATGGCCAATGCTTGTCTGAACATGGCTGAGGAAGTTCTTGTGATACACAGCATTCTTTGCCCCTCATATCTATGTTTTTTAAGTGACACAACTACCACATTGCCACTACGTTGGTTGTGGTGTTTGGTGCAGTAGTCACAAATACTGGTCTGGTGATGCTGCTCTTGTTACATCCACACTCACCTTTTTGTCACTGTAGTGATGGGGTTTTGTACCCCATTACCACAATGATCTGACAATGCTGGTTTTTCTAACCCAACACTCACCTTTTGCTGACTGTAGTAATGAGGGGTTTACACCCCATTACCACAATGATCCTCGAAATTGTGTTTTTGTAACCCCACAACAACCTTTTGGGCAGAGATGTGCTCTGAGTCACATTGTATGTTCACTGACGGGATCTGGGTTGTGGCCATTTTGCACACACAAACATATGATCTTGCCAAGATGTTAGGGGATGTTTGCTTGGTCAACCTATGCGTGGGGAGGTTAGTGGTGCAGGACATAAAGCCCCCTATGAGTTGAGGGTAGTGATGCAGGGCATAATCCCCCTATGAGTGGGTGAGGGGAGTGGTGCAGGGCATAATCCCCCTATGAGTTGTGAGTAGTAGTGCAGGACATACAGCCCCCTAAGAGTGGGGAGGGGAATGGTGCAGGACATACAGCCCCCTATGAGTAGGGAGGGGAGTGGTGCAGGACATACAGCCCCCTATGAGTGGGGAGGGGAGTGGTGCAGGACATTCAGCCCCCTATGAGTTGTGGGTAGTGGTGCAGGACATGCAGCCCCCTATGAGTGGGGAGGGTAGTGGTGCAGGATATACAACCCCCTATGAGTGGGGAGGGGAGTGGTGCAGGACATACAGCCCCGTATGAGTGGGGAGGGGAGTGGTGAGGACATACAGCCCCCTTTGAGTTGTGGGTAGTGGTGCAGGGCATAATCCCCCTATGAGTGGGGAGGGGAGTGGTGCAGGGCATAATCCCTCTATGAGTTGTGGGTAGTTGACCGTCCTCCCTTGCCCTGTGCATTGGGACATCTGACCGCACACCAGCACCAACTTTCCGGTGTGCATATCGGCACAGTGGTGCCCGAGCCGTAGCCGGTGACTGGCGGCCTGCCGGGCGGAGGCGGGAGACCGGACTGACCTCGCCGGGGCCGCCGGTCCCAGAGGCTGCGAGGTGCTGCGGCGGCCGGATCGCCGACTGGGAACTGCACCAACTGTCACGGAGTGCCTGGGGAGCCTAAGAAGCTGTGGCAGAGCGAACACGGGAGAGCCGGTCCGTACTCTGGGAGCACTGCTGGCGGACCGCCCGCAGCGGAGGTGAGGCCTTCAGCGGTAGGCATGGAAGGTAGGCCTCTGCGTCCTGTTCACGCGCGGGGAAGTGAGAGCGATCGGAAGAATGGCCACTCCCCGCCACGAAAGTAAATATATAACTGGCAAGCCGCCGACGCCCCCTGCGGTGGCCTGGAGGTGTCTGGCAGCGTGGTGCTCTCACCGGCAGGGCTGCTTTGATCACCACACAGCGCGGCAGGCCAGACACGCATATCCCCGCGGACAGCAGCACCCCCCTGAGGGAAAATTACCAGCCGTCTGGTGTGCCTCCCCGATCGGTCTAGGCACCCACTGACAGCTTGCCTGGAGTTGGTGGAAATCCTGAGCGCGCATAGCAGATGGCCAGCATACCCTCACAAGATGGAGTTAAAGTTAAAGACAGAGTTAAAGTTATCTCCCTCCCGGCAGCTAAGTGTTGTTTACAGCTGATTTGTTTGGCTGAAGGGAAAGTGGGGACATCGTGAACACGGTGCAGGATTGCTTTGCAGCTTGTTATTGCAGTCATAGAGGCTGGTTCTTGGCCTGCACATGCACCGCGCTGCAACCATCCAGCCTTAACCTTGCTGGCTGCTGGTTATATTATCTGCGCTGTATATAGTACATCCTCTGCCACTGGGACACTAAATGCCACATGCTGGGCTCGCTTTGTTTCTCAACCACGCAGCATATGAAACAAGTGACAGTGGAGGGTTCTGAGTGAACACCGTAATATCGCCTGAAAGTGTTACTGCACCGCGTCACCCACGTATTAGACACTAACTGAGCTCATCGATACTGCCACCGTATTCTGTACACTGTATTCTGTACACCGTATTCTGTACACCGTACACTGCGGTCCCGGACTCAAAATGGTGGGCGCCGGACTTGGGGTCTAAGTTTTGCCAGTCGGGCCGGCACGCATAAGCCGGAAGTGCAGAGACCATCTCCCACCCCCCCAAGATGACTGGCCCCCGGGGGCTACGAGGTGAGTGGCGGGCGGAGATGGATCGTTAAACCCGCAGTGGCTGCTCATCGGAGCCCGACAAAAATACATCCCCTTCCCTATACTGACGGATAGCAGGCGTGACAAAAGGGACACACAGAGCTGAGCATAGAGCTGTCCTGCAATGCTGAGGGTGCACGTTGGCTTCCCCCCTTGCATGATTGGAGACACCCAGGAGGGGAAGCGCGGTGCAGGAGAGTGGTGTGCCTGTAGTCAACATGGCGGCCCTGGCGTGGAGTCGGTGCTCCTGGGGCTGCTGAACGTTCCTCGCAGAGCCCCAAAGTCTGCATTTGAATAGCGTGGGGCCCACCAGCACAAGCAGCAGAAGATGCAGGCGTGAGTGAAAGGGCCTGTTGCCTGGAGGATGCTCTTACCGCCCCCCCCAGATAGTATACAGAATGGTATAAAGGGGGCATCACATCGGGGCACGGGCCTGGGCACATAGAGGACCGCACATCCTTTGTGGAAGACCTCCACAGCACGGGGACACGAATCCATGGGAGGATCCCTGCACACACAGTGCCAGTTGAGCAAGAAATTTAATTGGTGGCCACTGCACGGCAGCTGCAACCCTGTCTGGGGGCTGCAGCCTGCTGTGAGCACTGGGAGCATTGCATGGCCGTCTAAAAGATTTGCCGAAGTACACTGAGCTCATTTTGTGGGCCCCAGAGGTTTGGGATCGCCATCGGCGTAAATCCTGAGTAAACCCTGGAAATCGAGCCTATCAAACCAAGCTAAGTGCTTCATATTGCTAAAATACGATATAATATTATAATATTAATATAATATAATTGCTCCCCCACAGACTATTGTTTTTGGATTTTATCTTTTGCTTTTTGAGGTTTGTGTTTGTTTACCTATTTAATTTGCTCAAATTTTACGATGTAATCTGTTTGTCTATCTAATCTGCTCTTGATTTTAATTCCTCCCTTGTTTATCCTACTCCCTTATTTTATCGTGTTTGTTTACCTATTTAATGTGATCTATATTAGCGCTGGAATCTGCTTTTACTATCTTATATGTGCCTGACAGTATTTCCTCGCTTGTTTGCCTCCCTTGCTTGATTCATCATATCATCAAATCTGCTCCTGATTTTATTCCTCTCTTGCTTAACCCTACCTCCTTATCTTACCCCCTATTTTTTGACCCAACACTCTTCCAGTGCCCCCCCCCCCGGCTCCCAATCCTCCTCTACCCCATCTCCTTTAACTTCCCTCTCTTCACTCTGTCTCCCTCACACGTCCACCCAACATGCCCTTTCACAGCACTGACCATCACCCTCAGGACCATACCCTCTCTAACCACGGCCCCAACTCCTGGACCATTCTCTACCCCACAAATCTCTCCAAACACGCAAGGAAAAATTTCAAACATAAACTCCTCATCCGCAACCCTGAAACACTCATTGTCGATAACTACCTCAGCCTCACCTCCCCCATTATTACCAACTACATCTTCTACTCCAAACACCCTTCCAAATGGAAAAGCATCTTCCTTCAACACCTCCCTATCTCTAAATCATACCAAAATACCATATGGAAATATCCACCGCTCCCTCCCCAGTCTTTCATGGTGATATTGATATCTCCATCTTCAAAACAGGTAACATCCTCATACAAGCCTTGCCGTCCCACCTCTCTATCTTTGAACACCACCTTAGCACTATGTCTCTCCTCCTTAATCCACTCAGCGCCTAACACTCCTCTTCTCCAAATGAATAGAACCCCTCAAACCTCTTCCTCCCCACTCCCCCCCACTCTACCGCCACTCCCAACCTCCAAAAATTGACCTCACCATATCCCTCCCTGGACCCCCTATTGATAACGACTACCCCCATCCCCAATGACCTACTTCTCATCCCCCACTTATCTCCCTCTCTCCCCCTAACCCCCTTAACCCTTACTCCTCGGACCCCTCCTTGAATAACGGTAGCCCCAAACTCCTGTCACCTACTTATCATTCCCCTCCCAATCACCCCTCCCCCTGTCCCCAAACCTCCCTCCCCTGACCCAACCACTCACTTACTCCACCGTCTTTTCCCCGCAATCATCTATCACAACTCCTCACCCCCCTACTCCTACCAATCCCGTACACCCTCTGCTGCTCCCCATCCTCTCTACCTTCCCCCCTCAGGCTCTACCTACCCAACCCCCACCCCCTCACCCCAACCCCCAATAATCACACATCCCCATCACACCAATATATTTGTTTCTCGCTCGCTTCATGCCCTTTTATCCTCTCTGACCACATCACCTGAAGATTTATGCCCCCTGTATAACCTAACCCCTCCACTCACACTTAACCCGTCCCAGCCATCCATCACTCCATACCTGCTACCCTATCTCCCCCCTCACACAGCAGGCCTCCATCTGCAACTAATCACGACTACTCCCTATCCCCAGACCATTCTCCTCCCACCTCCTATGCCCCTTCATTCCTTCCCTGTACCCGGAATACCCAGAGCCTACACAACATTGTACTCAACCTACCTACTTTAACTACCGAACCTCTCACTCCTCCCAGCCCCATTACCCCTCACCCCACACCATCTACCACATCTCCCTCTCATACATTAGTCCGCCCTCTGCAAATAACACAGACCATGCACTCCCAATACCTCCCCTCTCCTCAATTGCCCAGATCCTACACAACATTGAATGTGACCTGTCTAATTTAACTACGGAATTTGCCCGATTCAGAAAAGATTTCTTCTTCCACAGCACCAGAACCCTCCCTCACCATAAAACCACCATCCTCCCTCCCTCAAACATCCCCAATAACAAACACAACCTTTAGAGATCCCTCCCTCTCTGATGCCGTAAGCATAGACCTCTCCGCACCTCAAACCATCTCTCCCCGTCCGACCTCGCCGACCTATGTAACTCCTGCCTTCCTAATCTGCCTACCACCAACCCTCCACTCCCCTATGCCCCCATTCCTGTTATCATAGGGACAAATAGAACCCCCTCTTTCCACGCTTCCCCCAGACCACCACCCCAACTTATGCTGATCCACTCTTGCCCACCTTCCATACCCAACCCCACACCACGGAAGTGCTTGCTAGTTAACTGTCGCTCCACGGTCCTACATACCACAGAAATCTCGGAAACCATCCTGTGTGAATCCATTGATATTGCATTCCTCACTGAAACCTGGCTATATGACCACTCAACGAGCATACTTGACCTACTCTCCCCCCCGGCATACTCTATTCTTAGAAAAGACAGACCTAACAGAGTTGGGTGATGGCTAGCCATTTTATTCAAAACGGAACTTCAGATTTCCCTTGTCACTAGCTCAGGCTACTCCTCATGCGAATACCTGGAAACCGAACTGTTAACTCAAAGCTCCCTCCCAATTCGTCTACACAACATCTATCGCCCCCCGGGACCACCATAGCCCTTCATTGAAGACTTATCGCGTCTACTGGCGCAATCAGCATTATCCAACAAAAAAAATCTCTCCCTTGGGGATCTTAACCTCCATTGGAATGATACCAATGACCCCACCATCTCCCTCCTCACTACACTTCTAGAAATAAAGGAATTCAAACAACTATGCCACTATGCCAATTTCTAACTCACACTAAAGGATCCATACTTGACGTCATTCTGTCCAACGAAGATCTGACCTCTGTTACCAATATCATCCCGCCCCTAAAACTACCAGACCTAAAAAATTGACCAGAAACCTAAAAGGCATCCCCCCAGGTGTTCTACAATCAAAACTTCAAGCTCAACTTCTTCTCATTCCCCCCTCACAAAATGTGAATGAGCTCACTGAACTATTTAACAATACTGTTACAGAAATTCTTGACCTACTGGCCCCGCCTAAACTCAAAAACCAAAGAAACACCCCTTCAAACTCTTGGTTTAATACAGAGATAAATAATGGGAGATGGGCACTCAGACTGTCGGAAAGAAGCTGGAGACTCCATCCCTCACCCTCCCATCTTGTACTTCTCAGATGTGCTAGATCCACTTACAAAAAACACATCCTCAAGGAAAAGGCATCCTTCTTCCGCACTCAACTTGGTCGTGCCAAAAACAGACCCAGGGAACTCTTCAAAATCATCCAAAACCATACTTCCCCCGCGCCTCCAAATATGACAGCCTCATCAGACAGATGTGAAGAAATTGCCCACTTCTAGGAAAAAATTGCCAAAATTGATCAATCCTTCCTTCCCACACAACTATCCTCCAACTCCCAATCCAATCTTGTCCTCGCCTCTAATGCCTACTCCACATCCCCCCTTCCAGACAACACTTTCTATCCTCTGCCCTCTATCTAACCGCTCCCCAGCAAGCCTCCTCACCTACCCATTTCCATACCCCCCCACCACTCCACAGGTCTTTCACCTTCCACATCTCCAGTAACGAACTCCCCTAAATCTCAACTTAAGAACAATGCCTCCTTGCTCAACTTTCTCCCCGTCACTGAGCTTGAAGTCCCCAATATAATTGGCAATCTAAAACCGTCCTCCCACACAAAAGACCCAATACCCTCCAACCTTGTCCCTGCCCTTAAGCACATCATCACCCCATTCTGGACCAAAATCATCAACACCTCTCTCTCCACGGGCTGTGTCCCCAC
Source organism: Triturus cristatus (assembly GCF_964204655.1). Classification (NCBI taxonomy): domain Eukaryota; kingdom Metazoa; phylum Chordata; class Amphibia; order Caudata; family Salamandridae; genus Triturus; species Triturus cristatus. The sequence goes on along the minus strand of NC_140588.1, from coordinate 834,393,922 downwards.
CTCCCTTCAGCTTGGTCAAATCTCGCCCATAATCAAAAACCCCAATGCTGACCCCAATGACCAAAATAATCTCCGCCCCATCACTAACCTCCCCATTCTCTCAAAGGTACTTGAAAAATGTGTCCTACTACAACTAGGCAAACACATAGAAAATTGCAACCTTCTCGTTCCCTTTCAATCTGGCTTCAGAAAAGGCTGCAGCACTGAAACGGCAATGCTCAATGTCATAGATGACATCCATCAATCACTTGACAATGGCGAGACCTGTCTTCTTATACTTCTTGATCTCTCTGCAGCATTCGACACAGTCAACCATTCAGCTCTACGTAATGTGCTTAGGACCCGGTTCGGCCTTAATGGCACCGCCTACAAATGATCCATTTCTTATCTACAACACCGAACTCAGCAAATCAAAATTCATAACTGTCTCTCTACCCCCACTCCTGTCTCCCTTGGAGTCCCCCAAGGATCTATTCTCTCTCCCTCCCTCTTTAACCTCTTTATGGAACCCCTCACCCTCATTCTTAACCAAGCAGGCATAAATTACCACCTCTATGCCGATGACACCCAAATCTATTACAAGATTAAAACTCATGCTGACATCTTACACCTGAACAACACCCTTACCAAGATCCAAACCTGGTTCCATTCCAATCATCTCAAACTCAACAATAACAAAACCGAAATCATTCTCTTCTCCCCCAAAAATAACCCTCTACACGTTCAATCTTGGATCTCTGACCTCAATGCACTCAATTGCTCACTCACCCTCTCCAACTCCATCAAATCTCTTGGCATCACTATCGACAACACCCTAACCCTTAATGTTCACATTAAAAACTCTGCCAAAGGAGCCCTCTTCACTCTACGTCACCTCAAGAAAATAAAACCATTCATACCCACAGATGATTTCAAACTCGTAGTTCAGTCTCTTGTTCTGTCACGTATTGATTATGGTAACACCATCCTTAATGGAATCCCCAAGGTACACCTAGTTCCAATCAAAGCTGTGCTCAACCTTGCCGCCAGGCTCATCACGGACTGCAAACGCTTCGATCATCTATCCCAGGCTCTCAAATCTCTTAAATGGCTCCCTATCGAAGGCAGATCTGCCTACAAAACCGCCTGCATTACTCATAAAGTCCTCCACCAAAACACTCCGCAGTACCTCTCAAAGAAACTCCACATTGCGGGCTCCACTCGACCTCTGAGAAGTACCAACACCCTACTCCTAATCCCACCTCTACATAAAAAGAAAGCCACACAATCTCGCTCCTTCTCTGGCAATGTCCCGATTATCTGGAATGCCCTCCCAAAAAACTTTTGCTGTAATCCCTCCTATTCTAGTTTCAAAAAAGACCTCAAAACCCACCTCCTCAATTACTATGGGGGTTCCTAACCTGTGTCCTACTCCTGATCTCTTATCAATCATACTATATTTGTTCAGTAATATATACCCTATTCTCCTGTTCACCATTTACCTCATTACTTAAATGTATAACTCCTGCCCCTGTTTATTTATCTTGATTTGTATAATGCTCATGTTGTTTGTACTTTGTATATTTCACATTTTTTGTTGCGCTACCTTTCATATGCTTTGATACCCTATGTGCCTTATGCTATCCTTATCTTGTAAAGCGCTCTGATACTTCTGGGTGTAGCCAGCGCTATATAAAACCTTCAAAATAAAATAAATAGTGGTGCAGGACATACAGCCCCTTATGAGTGGGGAGGAGAGTGGTGCAGGACATACAGCCCCCTATGAGTGGGGAGGGTAGTTGTGCAGGACATACGGCCCCCTATGAGTGGGGAGGGTAGTGGTGCAGGACATCAGCCCCCTATCAGTGGGGAGGGTAGTGGTGCAGGACATACAGCCCCGTATGAGAGGGGAGGGGAGTGGTACAGGACATACAGCCCCCTATGAGTGGGGAGGGGAGTAGTGCAGGTCATACAGCCCCCTATGAGTGGGGAAGGGAGTGGTGCAGGGCATACAGCCCCCTATGAGTGGGGAGGGCAGTGGTGATGGGCACCCCCCCAGGTGTGGTGATTGCTGGTAGTGAGGACCATGCTACCCTTGTGGTTTTGCTGTTGGTGGTGGAAGGAATTTCACCCCCCATGTGTGTGTAGCATTTCGCATGTTCGTGATGTTAATTTGTGGGGGTGTGTCTCGTACACGTTGAGAATTGGTCCATGTCGTAGCTGTGGATCGGGTTGCGGCGCGAATTGGACCTGATATGCAGTTCTCCCGGATGCTGAGACGTGCTGCTCGTTGCGACCCATCCGGCGCGTAGGATTTGCGCATCGTACTTGTCCGGCAGGAAACTGCTGTGGGAACTGCTTCCGGACGACACAAATCGGCGTTCGGAGGTACGGCTCGTATGGGAAATGCTGCTGGAATCGCAGCCTACGTGTTGGACGGAATTGTGTCAGTTATGCGCATCGTACTTCATCGCCCAGACGGACCGGCTCCCGGGACGAGTCGGTCGCAAGGTAAGGCTATGGACAGCTCTCAGAGGGCTGTCCAACCCGGATCGGAATCGTCCCCAGAATGTTAAAACCAACTTCACTAAAAGCTGTATTTTTATCATTCTGAGTTCAGGCATACTAAACTCGAATTTCTACCATGTTACCTGAGTCAGTTAGGATTATAAGCTTCAAAACAAAATCAGCTGTTGAAGTACATCCTTATTTCAAAATACAGTAAGTCCATTAATATGCCATTTAGTCTCAGGATCAATATTAATATTGAGTATAGAGATAATATGAGTAAAGTCCTTGGAGGATTCAAGATAGTCCACGAAAATCCCCGAACAGGATGCAGTAATTATCAAAGTTTTCAAAAATTGTCCTCTTTATTGATTTAAGGACCCAAATCCAATATTCAGACACAGATCATCTAGTATCCAAAGCAGCCAACACGTGTTTCGTCTGTACTGAATATGTACAATGACTTTTTCAAGGCTCAAAACACGTATACTAAAACCACCCTTTAAGTACGACCTCATTGGTAGGGTGTCAAGTCAAAGAAATCGTCTCCATGTCATTTGAATAGCAATTCATGTAAACTCAGAATCATGCGTTTGTCAATATTGAGTGTAATAATGACCAATCCTAGATATATAGCACACTGAAATAAAGTGTGGCTAATATGAGAAACCAAGTTACAATACTCCGTAGACAACCACGCGTCTGGTAACGCTAGCTAGCTGACTTGTATTTAAAAAGTGAAAAAGAAAATAAGAATGACTGGGAAAAGTCAGCTGTGTGTATATTTGTAGAGGAATGCTAAACCTTGTCATTAAGGCAAGTTATATGTAAATACTGTTACAGTAAATTAGAATATATTAGAACATTGGAATGCTGGGAGCTCCATTGAAAACAATGGAGTGCTCCGGGCTTATAATGGCTGGTATAAATATGAATTTTTATGGTCAATTGTGTCCCCTATCTTAGACCCCAACGGCTCCATGTACATGCTATAAGTACATGTATGTTCCCTCCAGTTCCAGCTATGAAGACGCAAATACATATGCGTCCAACGTCAACATGCCCTCTTTCAGATCCGCCATGAATGGGTCGAATATTCCATTCCTAAGTATGAAAGGCCACCGACTTTATGTGGTTCACTTTTCTAGTTTTACAGTTAAGGCGAGTAGGCCCTGAATTCTGCCATCAAGCCTTTTTCTGTTTCTGCCTCTGAAATGCTCCAGCTTGGACCTGCATCCGTGTCCATGAACTTTGTCTTACTCCCTGCGCGGCTAACGGTGCCTGACGCGGCCTGTTGCCTGCCAAAAACTGTATTCAGCCTTCAAGTTATCTGCTCCGCTCCTCATCCAATGCATTCCTGTCTAGTAGTTTAGGTAAACATCCCTCCAGCTACCGAGCAAAAGGCTCGGCCTCGCTATCTCTATGCAAGTAATTCATAGCCCCTGTTACTATGGAAGATTCCTGCCCCCTCGCATTACATGTAGACACATAGACGCTTGTACACGCACTAAACAGTCAGTATAGAATAGGATCTGTCCGAGAAGACCCTTCCTTCCAGATAATATAGTTCCTTAAACACAAGATATTAGATATGATTTAGGACTAGGTTGTCCTGACACCCCAGACTTCTGTCTCCACATGTAGGGCCAAATGTCAAGTTCCCTCAGTGGCGTAGCTAGAGCATGTGGCGCCCGGGGCTATCCCTCAGATTGCCGCCCCCCCCCCCCGGGGGGAGGGCATGCACTTCAAAGAGGTCCGTGAGACACGTAGTATCGCCGCGAATAGTTACCTTGATCATGCAGCTTACATGCACATACATGACACGGTCCAAGGCTACACAGTTGAATACAGCGGTGACTGGCAGTACAAAAGAGAACACACAGACTGCATGATCCATCTGGGGACTCAGAAAAACCGCATGTGACATCCATCAGAGAGCTGCGTGAACAATTACCTGGTAATCCCCTCAACACAATGCAAACATGCACATACATGACACTGTTCATGTAACCTTCATCTACAGCTGACATTAAATGACCATACATCTCTTCTTAGTCTTATAAGGACCAGTAAAACTCACTCTTTTCCAAATCTCTTTCTAAATATTATCACTTTCCATGTAATGTTCCTTTGATGGGAAGAGGAGGTTTCTGAGGTGGGAGTATCAGGCAAGTAATACTACTCAGGCTCCATCTGTTCGAGCCTTCATGGAGGATCCCTCTTCATTACTACCTCCACCTGACCCCGCACTCTGCCCTGCACTCCCTTACAGACTCCCTCCGTGCGTCCCTTCAGGGAGAATGCCTCTTCATTATTACCTCCACCTGACCCCGGACTCTGCAACGCACTCCCTTACACGCTCCCTCAGTGTGAGCCTTCAGGGAGAATCCCTCTTCATTACTACCTCCACCTGACCTCGGACTCTGCAACACACTCCCTTAAAGGCTCCTTCTGTGCAAGCCTTCAGGGAGAATCCCTCTTCATTACTACCTCCACCTGACCCCTGACTCTGCAACGCACTCCCTTACAGGCTCCCTCTGTGCGTGTCTTCAGGGAGAATCTCTCTTCATTACTACCTCCGCCTGACCCCGGACTCGGCAACGCTCTCCCTTACAGGCTTGATTATCCACTACTCCTCTCTCCAGTGCACCTTATCTCACAGCTGACCTTGGGCCCCAGCCCCATATCAGGCACCATCGGACTCCACTTTGCTTTTTCCCGGTAAAAACATTAGCAAAATCACCTTCAAACTTAAAACATTGAATATAGCAGTAAATATAATGAGCATGCACTTTAAAGTATGGTCCACAGTAGCCCTTATGACCCGACTGCTAATTAAATAAACAAAAACAGAAAGGCCATGACAGGGCCGGCTTTAGCGCTGATGCGAATTTTTGGCGCCACACTAATAACCTCTTTCTCCGTAAATACCTTTACTACCACCTTCCAACAGTGCCCCTCATCCCTCCATGGCCCCCCTAGTGACCTCCTCCTCAGATTGCCTCACGCCACAAGTGCCCCTCATCTCCCCATAGCCCCTCCCCCTCATGACCTCCCTCACTGCCACCATCCACCAGTGCCCCTTATCTCTCTGTAGCCTCTCCCCCTCATGACCTCCTCCTCAGACTCCCTCACTACCACCCTCCACCAGTGCTCCTCATCTCACCCTAGCTCCCCCTCCACACCATGACCTCTTCCTCGGATTCCCTCACTGTCACCCAGGGTACAAGTCCTAAAAAAAGAAGTGGGGGGACACTGACGTCACAACAGCAAGTGATGTCACGAAAGGTGGCTTGCACCATCAGACTCATTGCCTCCCCTCGCTCACCCCTTAGATGCCATTGCATCAGAGAAGCCAGCGCGTGAGCAGTGTTCTGAATGAGCTCCGATCTCGCCCCAGAGAGGCCAAAGAGTAAATGTGTGGCTCCATTTGCTCCAGTAATCGAGCTCCCGTTAAAATAAGTGAGGGGACGCCATCCACCCGCCTGGTACCCCGACTCGAACCCTGCAGTCACCCTCCACCAGTGCCCCTCATCGCTCCACAGCCCCTCCAACTACCTCCTCCTCAGATTCCCTCACTGCCACCCTCCACCAGTGGCCCTCATCGCTCCGTAGCCCCTCTCTCATATGCATTTGTTGTTTAGCGCTACTCATATCAGTGTAGTGTGTCAGCACTTTACACCACGAACACATTATACAGAGACTATGAATCATACAAGTATGTAAATCAGTCTACAGGGAATGTCACATAAGCCAATGAGGATTACAAGGTGTAGGAATCACATGTCATCCATACTGGTGGGCAGTATATTTTGAGAGGGTTTGGTCTGGGGAAACACAACCTTAGGATTTAAAAGAGTATTCCATGGGGGTCAGCTTTACTGATAAAAATGTATCTCTGCCCAAACATACTCATTTTAGCAACATTAGAATGATGAAAGACTGAGGAAGTTCTAACTATATCACAAAACAAATCTATACCATTCATGTTTGTATGCAGCTCTTTGGGCACGAACCCGGTGCCCTTGTAACCTGATCATACCGTAAAATAAATATCTAACCATGATATTAAAACTACAACTCCGACCATAGCAGGAACATTTATAATGTCAGCAGCTTTCATTTTTCACACTTACCAAGACTCTGAGTCACAGTGCTGCAGCTGGAGATATAAAGACTGTTGGCCATGGGCCTCTGTAGTTTCTTGGAGTTTCTCACCCTTCTTGCTGCTGGCAATCGGGATATATTTCAGGTATGACCGTGAGAAAAGCTGCTATGTGGCACCGCTGTCTTGAGAACAGTGCTTGTGTCTTTTAAAGACACAGCACCTGCTCAAAGACTCACGCTGTGACGAGACACAACCTTCAGCGATCCTCCAGGACAGGGGCTAAGCAGGCAGGAAGTGTCGAGGTCTGGAGGTGACAGGCCAAACACCGGCCTCCTCCTGTAATAATTAAACACGACACAGGGCGCAAATAACTTTTGGGGGTCGGGCGGACTAGAAATTGAGATTTAAGAAGTTTGTCAAAGGAGGTACATATATTGACACTAATTTGCATCACAGAGCGAGGACCATTATGGGACAGAGCTGAGTCACCATGACTGCTCCCGCAGGGTCCGAGGTCCGGTAAGGTCGAATTCACGCAGCATTCTCATGAGGTAGCTACTGCAGGCACCATGATCTCGCACGGGCGGCGGCATGATCAAGGAAGTAATATGTTTTACTCATTTACTGGCAACACGGCGCACAACAAAAACGGAGCGAAACGCAACAGCAAAAGGACTTACACTTGCTGCTACCAAACGGCACATAACTGGTGCCAACCTGGCCCGCCATGCTGCTCTGTGCTGACATTAGTGGGAAAATCTCACAGGCAGTACTCCACACAACATCTCTACAGCGTGCATGTTTCCACAAAAGTGAAACATACGCGCTGTATCTCTTTACAGCATGTGACCCGGCATCCGTGATGACGCCTATCACATGCACTGCCTCCAAACTGAAACCCTTGCTGATTGACTCACAGTTTTGGGAAGCCCAGGTTCATCAAGAAAGAGGAGTGGACCTACGCTCCGGCAGGCCTCAGAATCAAGGGCTTAAATCAAACGAGTAACACAAGTATCTCTGTGGCAAAGGCAGCAACCCACTGAGCTTCCACACAAAATACAGTTCATCTGCATATAAAATCTACTAACAGACAAATAATTGCTCGCCAGCGGATCATTAATCACCAGCGTTATTGGGGCATCTTTTATTGTCTTATTGTTGTCCTGCATCGGCCATAATGATACATTTTAAATGAAGCGCACACAAAGTACGTGTCCTGCTGGGCCTGCGCATATTTTTCAAAAGAAAAGAAACACATTCTCTTACCTACTAGTACTGCACTAAAACGAATTATCCACGGAGTACGGACGCAGCAGAGCAGACTACCCCAGGCCACAAGGTCCTCACGAGAGTGCGTAGTGGTGAAGCGCGTGACGCGTCACCGCTACGTTCTCATCGCGAGACGCGAGGGCCGGGCAAAAATGTAGCCCAGGGCCGTCATTGGTAGCGCTGGCGCGCGCTCTCCAAGATTGACGGCCCTGGAGCAGGCTGGGAATGGGATGGGACCAGTATACGCGGGCGGCGCCGCGCGGGCAGATTAACGGTCAATGCATCAATCATCAATTGCAGCAGCAGGTGCTGACGCACTGGCGCACACTACAACCAAGTAGGTCAGTGCGTGCAGTGCGCAGCGCGCTGCTTGCCTTGCACTCAAAACTGGGCCAGCGCGCGCCGTTGCGGCGGACTTTATAATTTATTTAGTGACACTGTGCACTTGTGCAGTGTCCCTAAATAAATTATAAAGGCCGCCGCAGCCGCCCTAAATATAGTGCCGCCTGGGGCGGTCCGCCCCCACCGCCCCCCCCTAGCTACGCGCCTGAGTTCCCTTCACCCTCTAGTTGTACGTCAATCACGCGTCATGCGGCTGCGCGCGCATCTCTGTCAAATATTTCTGCTGACAGTGCAGGATTCTCTTATGGATCCACCCACTTGTGACATCATTTTTAATGACGTTTCTAGTATACGCCTATTTTTATTACGTATGTGTATTTTTATCCGTATTATCAGCTGTTACGCCTCCTGCATCTGTCCTAATGCAATGCTTTCCATATAAATATTGTTACTTGTCAACAATGTTTTGCTGATCCCTTCCTGAACCTTCGTGGTGATGGAATATGATTGCCTAGTTCGAACTATAATTCCTTTGTAAGGAATAAAGCCCTTTTCAGAACCTCTAATACCACGGATTCTGCCTCTTATTTTGACTGAGTTATTCTTACTAGACTTTACCGCATAAAAAATAGTACAGGTAATTTAAATATTTACCACATAATGGAACTACACGACCCCGCGAGAATTCATTGTCAGTTGTGCCACTCTCGCACTGAAAAGGAACTTCTTCGAATATAAGGGTGACCTTTTTCAGCAAATCACAGGAACTTCAATGGGCAGCACATTTGCGCCTTCGGTAGCCGGGCTGTACGTTTTCGATTTCGAAGGGAAATTCATTTTGGCTCCACACAACCCTTTTCTGTCAAACCTCTTCTTTTGGAAAAGGTACATTGACGATGTGCTGATCATTTGGCAGGGCTCTGAGGATCGCCTCCAAGATTTCTTTGGATGGATAAATACTTGCGATCCCCATCTCAGATTCACCCATACACACAACAAGGATGAGATGATCTTCCTTGACGTGGTAATCACTAGAACAGGTGATACCCTCCAAACCAGAACTCATCATAAGCCGACGGCAAAAAATAATTTGTTACACTTTTCCAGCTACCATCCTCGCCCTCTGAGGGAAAACCTCCCCTTTGGGCAATTTTTGCGTCTACGTCGGAACTGTAGCGAAGTGTCTACATACAAAAAACAAGCACAAGAACTTACATGGAAATTGAAATCCTGAGGTTACCCTGACAGGATCCTTTCCAGGAGCAACAAGCGGGCCCGGAATCAGAATCGAGACGCTCTATTAGAAGACCATGTGAGAGATGACCAGGATTCCATACCTCTCACTTGTGTGACTACTTTCAATGCAGCATCAAACGCAGTCAGTAAGTCCATTAAAAAACACTGGAATATCCTGACGAGCAATAAGCACAACTGGGAAAAACCCTTATTTTCTTACAAAAGAGCGAGGAGTCTGAAGGATGCCTTGGTCCATACTCGCCCTAAGATACCAGACAAAGATCAAAATCAGTCTATTACTAGTGCGTGGGGCCTTCCCCCAATTGTTGGCCACTACCCTTGCGGTTCATGTAGTGTCTGCCACCTGACTTCCCCTGCAAAATACCTTGAACTTGAACCAGGGAAACAATGGGTGCAGAGAACGCACACAAACTGCAATTCTACAGACGTTGTTTACCTCATTACTTGTCCCTGCTGACTAAGATACGTCGGAATGACAGGGAGGAAAATAAAACAGCGCATATGCGAACATCGCAGTACCATTCGCTGTCGAAAACTAAGCACGAAATTGACAGAACATTTTCTTTTGGCCAATCACACCACAAACGATATGACTTGGTCAATCATTGAAAAATTGAAACCAGGACAAAACACCCAGCAGCTACTCTTTGAAAAAGAGCAAAGATGGGTCTATCGCCTTTCCAATCACCTCACAGGTCTTAATGATAACATCCCGTGGAACTCCATCTTGAAGAATTGAAATATGGGTTGATTTCCACCAATGGGACAAACACCTTGATGGCCTCTTTGTAGCACAGCCTAGGTTTTTATTACACCCCCTCTGTTGTAACATTCATCTAACTGACCATTGCAGTTGGTTACCAATAGATGTAAAACTCAATGCGCCTCACTTTATTGTCCTCATGAAAACAGCTGTCACTTAGGAGACCCTCCCACAATGTGTAATCTTTTGAAAGGTTTTTAGGCATTACGTGGCATCTATAAATAGTCAATAGTCACCGGCCATTTCTAAACATAAATAACCGGGACGAGGGTTTCGCAATGATTTTGCCCCGTTCTCTGAAAATAAACTGGCATGTCCTCCCTCACCTCATTCCATCTTAAATGACCAATCCCAATGGGATTAGATCTGGGGGCACGTCCGACAATACACGCCCCTGATGATGATGTCACGCGTTGACGGACGCTGTTGCTATCACGTGACACGCGTCCTTGCATCACGTGATGGGTTGGCATTCGTATTTCTTCCGGCTCTCGCTTCACACTCACCAAGATCCGGGCCGAGCAGGACTGATCCAGGTATCTTACGGGAGTGTGCGAGCATGGAAGTAAGTAGTTTCCCTTCACCACCGCGTCCCTCTGGTCCCAGTAAGTTTCATTTACGAGTACCCAGACAAACAAGGTTCTCCTGTTTATCTACTCCCACAGATACTATAGCTCACTACCCCCCTCTCGGACCCATGACGCAACAAATACTGGTTTACAGAGTAAGAGTTCAGCCCCCTTTTTTCCATGTTGTTGTTGTTTTTAACATACCTAATTGATAGTCATGCACTGGAGCAACGGCGCCTGGCAAATACTATGTGTGCTCGTTTCAGCATGTACTTCACTTGCACGAGTCCGCTATATATATATTTTTTAGGCATACACTACGGCTAATACAGCCTACGCCGACAGCACATCGCTGGCCGGCCAGTTAATACATTGTTTTATTGATCTTTTTCACTGGCACAATCAGTGCGTAGGACCACAACGAAACACAATGATGAAAGTACAGGTCCTCTAGCTCTCACAGAGCACCACTCTTTATTGTGGGAGTCTTGATAACCACATAACGTTATTTGACACCCACTCCCGCTTCACAGCATGGGCCTACCAATTGTGTTCACCTGAATCACGTAAAGTATAAGCAATTCAAGTGACACAATGTGTCTATCTGTATATGTCTTTATGTGTGTTATGTCTGTTTTTTCCCTTACAGGCGTTACTAGCCCCTTAATTACAGGATGGCTTTCGCGGTAAAACAGTGAGTCTTACCGCTCAAATACACCACTGGTTAGGGTGCACCTTAGCGTGTGCATACCGCCGTGGTGTTCCCCATGGTCCTGACGAATGCTTAGCCGAATGGGATGATTAAGCAGAAACATATTGACCTTCCCCCATTTGGATGAGCCTTGTCCCACCTAATTGGCCGGCTCCTGTCCAACTCACTTGTTTTTATTCGGTTTTTGGTTTGCCAGGATTAAATTGGTTATTGGTTAAAACCATTCACCTTTTAAATTTTCACTTCCCTTTCTATCAAAACCAGCTCCGCTGTAGTTCAGGCGTTGCAGCACACCAGAGAGGCATTCGGCCTCTCTGGTGGAACCCGATGATGAAGCATGTCACCAACTAGGTTGGTGAGTGAGGGTTCTTTTAAACACTACTTGGGTTTTTGCTCACGCTGTTACTCCTAGTTTGCTCCTTACATCGGTCACTCTTTTGTTGTTGATGTATCATTAACCAGGGGGATCAAGAGTGATTTTCCCTCACCCTCTTGTTGTTATTGTGATATTTGGCAGCGCACAGCTGCAAGGGTATTTTTCCCTTCTTCTTGCCTTTTTACTTAGCGACTCTTCAACACAACATCATGGATACTCTGGGCCTCTCTTACTCCAATGAGGAAGTAGATGCCCTTTTGGCAGATCCCTCACTGTTTTCTGATCCTTCTATTGCTCAAACCATCTCACAAACCACTGAGTGGGATAAATTAAGTGAGCAGAAACGGGGACGGATACGCACTATTCTTCACGGCACAATTCTCACAGAGTATCTCAGGAACAATATAGCACCCAAGGGTCTACTGGTCACTAATGCCCCCCGAATTTTCCTAGATGATGCACAGTTTAGGAAAGAATGGTCCCAAATTGCCTGGCACTGCACCAGGGATTGGCTGGTGCTGATTATTAAAACAGCACTGAGGCTCTCGGAGGCCATAATGGTGGAAATCCAACTAACGGAAACCCATTTCAAATCAACACTAGTGGGCTTTAAGAAACGACTTGAAGAACTCAACAAAGAAATGAATGAATACAAAGATTCTCTTACTCATTCAAAAGCCCAAAAATTCCAGAAAGATCTGTCCAAATGGTCCTATGTGCGAGCATATCCTTATACCAGCCCAGACTATACTCCACCGACCAAGAATGACTTTGGCACTGACAGTTCAGCTGATGATTCCACTGGAAGTGATTCAAGCAGCGGCAGCTATAAGGCTCGGCAGCGGGGGAGAGGAAGAAACAGACGACAATACAATAACCAGTCTTGGCTTCCATACCAACAACCCCCTTTTCAACCACCCCCGTTCCACCCGATGATGGGTTGGAACCCTGGTTTCTTTCCACCTCCACAGTTCCAACAGAACCAATACTGCCCTCCTTTTTTAGAGAGGGGCAGGAGAGGCCGGGGCCGAAGAAGAGGCTCCACCCAAGTCCATTGGCAGCAAGACGAAGCAGTGGGGGACAACACGAGGAGCAAGACACAACGGGCAGGCCCCAGCAACCAATGAGTCTGATCACAAATCTATCATCCATAACACTCACGACCGACGAAACTTCAGTCCTGGAAAAGGGGCTAGGTTTTATACCCACAGCCAACTTTGATCGCTTCAAACTGAGATGCGAACTCTCCAACTTTTTCAGGAAACTCAAGCTCAAGAGTTTTTTTGAGAAAATACCTTTGGACAGCACCGATTCTCCGTCAAGTGATACTGGATTTAAGGTCAAATCCAATTTTACACCTCCCCCACACTCTATACCGCCCGAAATCACAGCATTCGAACAGGCGGTTTCTAACGATGTTGAAGCCTTCATCGAACCCGACCGTTTCAAGAACATGACGGCGGGCGAATTTCAAGCGCTACTCTCTCTGCAATCGAACACGGACATCGTGATTAAATCAGCAGACAAGGGTGGGGGAGTAGTTATTCAGGATTCCACTGCCTATGACAGGGAATGCAGACGTCTCCTTAATGATCCCATTAGCTATACACCTCTGACTACGGATCCGTCCTTGGAACTCCAAGGTATCATTCATGATTTGGTCAAGGACGCCGAAGCTAATGGTGATATCACCAAACAAGAAGCGACTTTCCTCACTACTAGTGAGGGCAAGATCCCTTACTTTTATACCCTACCAAAAACACATAAGAACAAAATACCTCCTCCTGGCCGACCAATTGTGTCGGGTATTGGCTCATTGCTGGAACCCCTGTCACGTTATTGTGATTTTTTTCTGAAACCGCTGATTCAATCAACAAGCACTTATCTCAAAGACACTAAAAGTCTGTTATCACTACTTCAAGGGATTGTTCTCCCGGAAGGTGTATCCTTCCTGGTGACAATGGATATTGAAAGTTTGTACACCTGCATCCCCCAGGATGACACCATCAATGTCGTGAGACGCACCCTTGAGTCCAGTGACTGGAACTACACGACCCCGCGAGAATTCATTGTCAGTTGTGCCACTCTCGCACTGAAAAGGAACTTCTTCGAATATAAGGGTGACCTTTTTCAGCAAATCACAGGAACTTCAATGGGCAGCACATTTGCGCCTTCGGTAGCCGGGCTGTACGTTTTCGATTTCGAAGGGAAATTCATTTTGGCTCCACACAACCCTTTTCTGTCAAACCTCTTCTTTTGGAAAAGGTACATTGACGATGTGCTGATCATTTGGCAGGGCTCTGAGGATCGCCTCCAAGATTTCTTTGGATGGATAAATACTTGCGATCCCCATCTCAGATTCACCCATACACACAACAAGGATGAGATGATCTTCCTTGACGTGGTAATCACTAGAACAGGTGATACCCTCCAAACCAGAACTCATCATAAGCCGACGGCAAAAAATAATTTGTTACACTTTTCCAGCTACCATCCTCGCCCTCTGAGGGAAAACCTCCCCTTTGGGCAATTTTTGCGTCTACGTCGGAACTGTAGCGAAGTGTCTACATACAAAAAACAAGCACAAGAACTTACATGGAAATTGAAATCCCGAGGTTACCCTGACAGGATCCTTTCCAGGAGCAACAAGCGGGCCCGGAATCAGAATCGAGACGCTCTATTAGAAGACCATGTGAGAGATGACCAGGATTCCATACCTCTCACTTGTGTGACTACTTTCAATGCAGCATCAAACGCAGTCAGTAAGTCCATTAAAAAACACTGGAATATCCTGACGAGCAATAAGCACAACTGGGAAAAACCCTTATTTTCTTACAAAAGAGCGAGGAGTCTGAAGGATGCCTTGGTCCATACTCGCCCTAAGATACCAGACAAAGATCAAAATCAGTCTATTACTAGTGCGTGGGGCCTTCCCCCAATTGTTGGCCACTACCCTTGTGGTTCATGTAGTGTCTGCCACCTCACTTCCCCTTCAAAATACCTTGAACTTGAACCAGGGAAACAATGGGTGCAGAGAACGCACACAAACTGCAATTCTACAGACGTTGTTTACCTCATTACTTGTCCCTGCGGACTAAGATACGTCGGAATGACAGGGAGGAAAATAAAACAGCGCATATGCGAACATCGCAGTACCATTCGCTGTCGAAAACTAAGCACGAAATTGACAGAACATTTTCTTTTGGCCAATCACACCACAAACGATATGACTTGGTCAATCATTGAAAAATTGAAACCAGGACAAAACACCCAGCAGCTACTCTTTGAAAAAGAGCAAAGATGGGTCTATCGCCTTTCCACTCACCTCACAGGTCTTAATGATAACATCCCGTGGAACTCCATCTTGAAGAATTGAAATATGGGTTGATTTCCACCAATGGGACAAACACCTTGATGGCCTCTTTGTAGCACAGCCTAGGATTTTATTACACCCCCTCTGTTGTAACATTCATCTAACTGACCATTGCAGTTGGTTACCAATAGATGTAAAACTCAATGCGCCTCACTTTATTGTCCTCATGAAAACAGCTGTCACTTAGGAGACCCTCCCACAATGTGTAATCTTTTGAAAGGTTTTTAGGCATTACGTGGCATCTATAAATAGTCAATAGTCACCGGCCATTTCTAAACATAAATAACCGGGACGAGGGTTTCGCAATGATTTTGCCCCGTTCTCTGAAAATAAACTGGCATGTCCTCCCTTACCTCATTCCATCTTAAATGACCAATCCCAATGGGATTAGATCTGGGGGCACGTCCGACAATACACGCCCCTGATGATGATGTCACGCGTTGACGGACGCTGTTGCTATCATGTGACACGCGTCCTTGCATCACGTGATGGGTTGGCATTCGTATTTCTTCCGGCTCTCGCTTCACACTCACCAAGATCCGGGCCGAGCAGGACTGATCCAGGTATCTTACGGGAGTGTGCGAGCATGGAAGTAAGTAGTTTACCTTCACCACCGCGTCCCTCTGGTCCCAGTGAGTTTCATTTACGAGTACCCAGACAAACAAGGTTCTCCTGTTTATCTACTCCCACAGATACTATAGCTCACTACCCCCCTCTCGGACCCATGACGCAACAAATACTGGTTTACAGAGTAAGAGTTCAGCCCCCTTTTTTCCATGTTGTTGTTGTTTTTAACATACCTAATTGATAGTCATGCACTGGAGCAACGGCGCCTGGCAAATACTATGTGTGCTCGTTTCAGCATGTACTTCACTTGCACGAGTCCGCTATATATATATTTTTTAGGCATACACTACGGCTAATACAGCCTACGCCGACAGCACATCGCTGGCCGGCCAGTTAATACATTGTTTTATTGATCTTTTTCACTGGCACAATCAGTGCGTAGGACCACAACGAAACACAATGATGAAAGTACAGGTCCTCTAGCTCTCACAGAGCACCACTCTTTATTGTGGGAGTCTTGATAACCACATAACGTTATTTGACACCCACTCCCGCTTCACAGCATGGGCCTACCAATTGTGTTCACCTGAATCACGTAAAGTATAAGCAATTCAAGTGACACAATGTGTCTATCTGTATATGTCTTTATGTGTGTTATGTCTGTTTTTTCCCTTACAGGCGTTACTAGCCCCTTAATTACAGGATGGCTTTCGCGGTAAAACAGTGAGTCTTACCGCTCAAATACACCACTGGTTAGGGTGCACCTTAGCGTGTGCATACCGCCGTGGTGTTCCCCATGGTCCTGACGAATGCTTAGCCGAATGGGCTGATTAAGCAGAAACATGTTGACCTTCCCCCATTTGGATGAGCCTTGTCCCACCTAATTGGCCGGCTCCTGTCCAACTCACTTGTTTTTATTCGGTTTTTGGTTTGCCAGGATTAAATTGGTTATTGGTTAAAACCATTCACCTTTTAAATTTTCACTTCCCTTTCTATCAAAACCAGCTCCGCTGTAGTTCAGGCGTTGCAGCACACCAGAGAGGCATTCGGCCTCTCTGGTGGAACCCGATGATGAAGCATGTCACCAACTAGGTTGGTGAGTGAGGGTTCTTTTAAACACTACTTGGGTTTTTGCTCACGCTGTTACTCCTAGTTTGCTCCTTACATTGTTCACTCTTTTGTTGTTGATGTATCATTAACCAGGGGGATCAAGAGTGATTTTCCCTCACCCTCTTGTTGTTATTGTGATATTTGGCAGCGCACAGCTGCGAGGGTATTTTTCCCTTCTTCTTGCCTTTTTACTTAGCGACTCTTCAACACAACATCATTGATAATCTGGGCCTCTCTTACTCCAATGAGGAAGTAGATGCCCTTTTGGCAGATCCCTCACTGTTTTCTGATCCTTCTATTGCTCAAACCATCTCACAAACCACTGAGTGGGATAAATTAAGTGAGCAGAAACGGGGACGGATACGCACTATTCTTCACGGCACAATTCTCACAGAGTATCTCAGGAACAATATAGCACCCAAGGGTCTACTGGTCACTAATGCCCCCCGAATTTTCCTAGATGATGCACAGTTTAGGAAAGAATGGGCCCAAATTGCCTGGCACTGCACCAGGGATTGGCTGGTGCTGATTATTAAAACAGCACTGAGGCTCTCGGAGGCCATAATGGTGGAAATCCAACTAACGGAAACCCATTTCAAATCAACACTAGTGGGCTTTAAGAAACGACTTGAAGAACTCAACAAAGAAATGAATGAATACAAAGATTCTCTTACTCATTCAAAAGCCCAAAAATTCCAGAAAGATCTGTCCAAATGGTCCTATGTGCGAGCATATCCTTATACCAGCCCAGACTATACTCCACCGACCAAGAATGACGTTGGCACTGACAGTTCAGCTGATGATTCCACTGGAAGTGATTCAAGCAGCGGCAGCTATAAGGCTCGGCAGCGGGGGAGAGGAAGAAACAGACGACAATACAATAACCAGTCTTGGCTTCCATACCAACAACCCCCTTTTCAACCACCCCCGTTCCACCCGATGATGGGTTGGAACCCTGGTTTCTTTCCACCTCCACAGTTCCAACAGAACCAATACCGCCCTCCTTTTTTAGAGAGGGGCAGGAGAGGCCGGGGCCGAAGAAGAGGCTCCACCCAAGTCCATTGGCAGCAAGACGAAGCAGTGGGGGACAACACGAGGAGCAAGACACAACGGGCAGGCCCCAGCAACCAATGAGTCTGATCACAAATCTATCATCCATAACACTCACGACCGACGAAACTTCAGTCCTGGAAAAGGGGCTAGGTTTTATACCCACAGCCAACTTTGATCGCTTCAAACTGAGATGCGAACTCTCCAACTTTTTCAGGAAACTCAAGCTCAAGAGTTTTTTTGAGAAAATACCTTTGGACAGCACCGATTCTCCGTCAAGTGATACTGGATTTAAGGTCAAATCCAATTTTACACCTCCCCCACACTCTATACCACCCGAAATCACAGCATTCGAACAGGCGGTTTCTAACGATGTTGAAGCCTTCATCGAACCCGACCGTTTCAAGAACATGACGGCGGGCGAATTTCAAGCGCTACTCTCTCTGCAATCGAACACGGACATCGTGATTAAATCAGCAGACAAGGGTGGGGGAGTAGTTATTCAGGATTCCACTGCCTATGACAGGGAATGCAGACGTCTCCTTAATGATCCCATTAGCTATACACCTCTGACTACGGATCCGTCCTTGGAACTCCAAGGTATCATTCATGATTTGGTCAAGGACGCCGAAGCTAATGGTGATATCACCAAACAAGAAGCGACTTTCCTCACTACTAGTGAGGGCAAGATCCCTTACTTTTATACCCTACCAAAAACACATAAGAACAAAATACCTCCTCCTGGCCGACCAATTGTGTCGGGTATTGGCTCATTGCTGGAACCCCTGTCACGTTATTGTGATTTTTTTCTGAAACCGCTGATTCAATCAACAAGCACTTATCTCAAAGACACTAAAAGTCTGTTATCACTACTTCAAGGGATTGTTCTCCCGGAAGGTGTATCCTTCCTGGTGACAATGGATATTGAAAGTTTGTACACCTGCATCCCCCAGGATGACACCATCAATGTCGTGAGACGCACCCTTGAGTCCAGTGACTGGAACTACACGACCCCGCGAGAATTCATTGTCAGTTGTGCCACTCTCGCACTGAAAAGGAACTTCTTCGAATATAAGGGTGACCTTTTTCAGCAAATCACAGGAACTTCAATGGGCAGCACATTTGCGCCTTCGGTAGCCGGGCTGTACGTTTTCGATTTCGAAGGGAAATTCATTTTGGCTCCACACAACCCTTTTCTGTCAAACCTCTTCTTTTGGAAAAGGTACATTGACGATGTGCTGATCATTTGGCAGGGCTCTGAGGATCGCCTCCAAGATTTCTTTGGATGGATAAATACTTGCGATCCCCATCTCAGATTCACCCATACACACAACAAGGATGAGATGATCTTCCTTGACGTGGTAATCACTAGAACAGGTGATACCCTCCAAACCAGAACTCATCATAAGCCGACGGCAAAAAATAATTTGTTACACTTTTCCAGCTACCATCCTCGCCCTCTGAGGGAAAACCTCCCCTTTGGGCAATTTTTGCGTCTACGTCGGAACTGTAGCGAAGTGTCTACATACAAAAAACAAGCACAAGAACTTACATGGAAATTGAAATCCCGAGGTTACCCTGACAGGATCCTTTCCAGGAGCAACAAGCGGGCCTGGAATCAGAATCGAGACGCTCTATTAGAAGACCATGTGAGAGATGACCAGGATTCCATACCTCTCACTTGTGTGACTACTTTCAATGCAGCATCAAACGCAGTCAGTAAGTCCATTAAAAAACACTGGAATATCCTGACGAGCAATAAGCACAACTGGGAAAAACCCTTATTTTCTTACAAAAGAGCGAGGAGTCTGAAGGATGCCTTGGTCCATACTCGCCCTAAGATACCAGACAAAGATCAAAATCAGTCTATTACTAGTGCGTGGGGCCTTCCCCCAATTGTTGGCCACTACCCTTGCGGTTCATGTAGTGTCTGCCACCTGACTTCCCCTTCAAAATACCTTGAACTTGAACCAGGGAAACAATGGGTGCAGAGAACGCACACAAACTGCAATTCTACAGACGTTGTTTACCTCATTACTTTTCCCTGCGGACTAAGATACGTCGGAATGACAGGGAGGAAAATAAAACAGCGCATATGCGAACATCGCAGTACCATTCGCTGTCGAAAACTAAGCACGAAATTGACAGAACATTTTCTTTTGGCCAATCACACCACAAACGATATGACTTGGTCAATCATTGAAAAATTGAAACCAGGACAAAACACCCAGCAGCTACTCTTTGAAAAAGAGCAAAGATGGGTCTATCGCCTTTCCACTCACCTCACAGGTCTTAATGATAACATCCTGTGGAACTCCATCTTGAAGAATTGAAATATGGGTTGATTTCCACCAATGGGACAAACACCTTGATGGCCTCTTTGTAGCACAGCCTAGGATTTTATTACACCCCCTCTGTTGTAACATTCATCTAACTGACCATTGCAGTTGGTTACCAATAGATGTAAAACTCAATGCGCCTCACTTTATTGTCCTCATGAAAACAGCTGTCACTTAGGAGACCCTCCCACAATGTGTAATCTTTTGAAAGGTTTTTAGGCATTACGTGGCATCTATAAATAGTCAATAGTCACCGGCCATTTCTAAACATAAATAACCGGGACGAGGGTTTCGCAATGATTTTGCCCCGTTCTCTGAAAATAAACTGGCATGTCCTCCCTCACCTCATTCCATCTTAAATGACCAATCCCAATGGGATTAGATCTGGGGGCACGTCCGACAATACACGCCCCTGATGATGATGTCACGCGTTGACGGACGCTGTTTCTATCACGTGACACGCGTCCTTGCATCACGTGATGGGTTGGCATTCGTATTTCTTCCGGCTCTCGCTTCACACTCACCAAGATCCGGGCCGAGCAGGACTGATCCAGGTATCTTACGGGAGTGTGCGAGCATGGAAGTAAGTAGTTTCCCTTCACCACCGCGTCCCTCTGGTCCCAGTGAGTTTCATTTACGAGTACCCAGACAAACAAGGTTCTCCTGTTTATCTACTCCCACAGATACTATAGCTCACTACCCCCCTCTCGGACCCATGACGCAACAAATACTGGTTTACAGAGTAAGAGTTCAGCCCCCTTTTTTCCATGTTGTTGTTGTTTTTAACATACCTAATTGATAGTCATGCACTGGAGCAACGGCGCCTGGCAAATACTATGTGTGCTCGTTTCAGCATGTACTTCACTTGCACGAGTCCGCTATATATATATTTTTTAGGCATACACAACGGCTAATACAGCCTACGCCGACAGCACATCGCTGGCCGGCCAGTTAATACATTGTTTTATTGATCTTTTTCACTGGCACAATCAGTGCGTAGGACCACAACGAAACACAATGATGAAAGTACAGGTCCTCTAGCTCTCACAGAGCACCACTCTTTATTGTGGGAGTCTTGATAACCACATAACGTTATTTGACACCCACTCCCGCTTCACAGCATGGGCCTACCAATTGTGTTCACCTGAATCACGTAAAGTATAAGCAATTCAAGTGACACAATGTGTCTATCTGTATATGTCTTTATGTGTGTTATGTCTGTTTTTTCCCTTACAGGCGTTACTAGCCCCTTAATTACAGGATGGCTTTCGCGGTAAAACAGTGAGTCTTACCGCTCAAATACACCACTGGTTAGGGTGCACCTTAGCGTGTGCATACCGCCGTGGTGTTCCCCATGGTCCTGACGAATGCTTAGCCGAATGGGCTGATTAAGCAGAAACATGTTGACCTTCCCCCATTTGGATGAGCCTTGTCCCACCTAATTGGCCGGCTCCTGTCCAACTCACTTGTTTTTATTCGGTTTTTGGTTTGCCAGGATTAAATTGGTTATTGGTTAAAACCATTCACCTTTTAAATTTTCACTTCCCTTTCTATCAAAACCAGCTCCGCTGTAGTTCAGGCGTTGCAGCACACCAGAGAGGCATTCGGCCTCTCTGGTGGAACCCGATGATGAAGCATGTCACCAACTAGGTTGGTGAGTGAGGGTTCTTTTAAACACTACTTGGGTTTTTGCTCACGCTGTTACTCCTAGTTTGCTCCTTACATTGTTCACTCTTTTGTTGTTGATGTATCATTAACCAGGGGGATCAAGAGTGATTTTCCCTCACCCTCTTGTTGTTATTGTGATAAGCCCGGAGCACCAACATTCCAATGTGTCTTTGTTTACAGCTCTGGCTGTGAACAAAGACTTCAGGGAGCCTGGGGGGGTTTGAATCCCCTCGCGCTCCCTGAAGGCTTTGTTTTGTTAGAACATTCTGCCCTCTAGTGGCAGAATTTTCTAATAGCCTTATAGCCCTTCGTAGCAGGGCTATACCGGCTATTAAAGTCCCTCTGCTTTGTTAAAGTCCCTCGCCTTCGGCTCGGGCCTTTAACGATGCAGCAGGCCTTTAACAGCCGGTATAGTCCGCTACGGCGTGCTATAAGGCTATAATAAAATGCCCGCTAATGTAGAAAAACAATGAAAGGTCAAACATAAAAAAAATCAGCATTTATGCTTATTTGCAGCATTGCAAAGGGTAGTTATAGGCTGCTCTCCAGCACTCCTTACAACTCCACAATCCATGCAGTATGATGCCATCTGGAAAAAACTATGGAGCTAAGATTGGACCTCTGAAGGGACTCTCTGCCCCTCTGTTGTTGCAGCTGCTATTGAAGTTGAGGGTCCTTCAGTCTTTTTTGCCTTCTTGCTGATTTTAGATGATTGCTATGATTTTAGATGGTAAAGCATGGACGTAGTCCAGTAACAATAATTTTTAATTTTTACCCCTTGACATTGTCTTGTGACATATTGTGCATTGCGTAAATTTGCCAACTGTTTTTGATTCTCCTGATTGAATCCTGAATAAATCACAGGCAATGTTTGAATTCTTCTTGGGAGGCCCCTCATATCCAGAGTCACCAGGATCCACCTGTTGGACTTCCTGATCTACCTGCTGTTCCACCTGATCCTCCTCTTCTGGCTGAGTTGCCAAAATATGCAAAAATAACAATCTTCCTATTGTTATCAGTGAAAAGTGTATCATACAATCATATTCCTTTATTTCCCAGTCACATGATCTTCACAACTATCAGACTTTTTTAGTAGAAATAGTGAAAAAAAGTTAAAAACCAGCACAATATTTAAAATGAGTTTGGGTAACAGTGGGTAGTTTGATGGGTGTTTGGCAGGTATGTTCTATTCGTGAGTTCAGATGTTGAAAGTTATTTTTTTTAACAGTTTTTTATTCACAAATGTGTTGTTAAAATAATCTTAAACCATATGTTACTAAACAGCTAGACTCAAACTTTGTGTAAAACATGTCTATATATTTTTTTTACACTTTGTCAACTGTATTTGTGACTACTGATGTCATTACGACCTCTATTATTGCTGTGAAGAAGGAAAATGCATTTTTGATGTATTTATTTTGACAAATGAATACAAAGAGGAAAGTTAAAGTAGTATCTTACTAAATAGCTACACTGACACTTGATGTAAAATATGTCTATATATGTGTTTTACACTTTGTCAAAAATACCCGGTATTCGCAGTGTGTCCTCGGCAATTGCAGTCATAGATTCACACAGGCACTATCGATTCAATCATACAATCACCCAGGCATGACTCATACAATTACATAATTACCCAGACATTGCATACTTACTCACTGTACCCTACAGCCACTCACACACCCAGTCACCAACCCATACAGCCACTCACAAAGCCACTCTCAAAGTTTACAGGTTACAGTTAAGAAACAAAATTAAAAATACATTTTGAAATTCACTAAAAAAACAAAGGTTGCTAGGAAATTATAGTTAGAAATCAGCATTTAAAAATCCTAAGAAATTCACTGAGAAACACAAAGGTTACAGGGACATTATAGATAGGAAATATAATTAAAATAACTTGAGAAATTCACTGAAAAAACCAAAGGTTACACAGACGTTATAGTTAGGCTCAAGTTTCACTCGTACAAAACCAGGGAAATTTAGCAGTTATAGTTAGCTGAACTGACTGTAACTAGCGCCCCGGAAATGCACTGCTTATGACCTCACTTATTACATCCCTCATGACATGGTCAGTGACATCACTAATGACATCACTGTAGACATTTCTAATGACATCATTGATAACATCATCCACAAAATCTCTGATGCACCCACTCACAACCCAACATAAGCTTTCATAAACCCATTCCAACTTCCACACTACCATTCTAAAAACTATTGACATGCCCATACCAGTACTTACACATGCACGCACTGATACATAGGTCTACACACACACCCACTCAGTCACCCAGGTTACCTGGTGAGGAGTGCGCTATTTGTGGACAAACTGTGGCTCTTTATATGATGAAGGCAGTCCAGCCGCGTGAGCGCACAACTCCCTGAACGAGATGGTGGGTCTGTGAATTTGAATAATCTGAGTCATTACAGAACATTGGGGCATGTCATGTGCAACAAAGGGAGCTATGGACTGACAGCCTACTAGTGGCTTTGTATAAATATTGCTATTTTTAAATGGCATCGCAACACCCACTGGGGAAGTGATTGAAGGTCACAGCACTACTAGTCCCAAAATGCATAGTGATTTATCATGAGGCTCATATGAGGGTCATTAAAGAATATATAAATAACTGACTAGCTGTCCTGGCATGGTTATTCTCTATAACTCGCGCGACCGCCACTCTAGCACAAGGATGATGTCATCAGTGATGTCATGAGTGATGCCACTGACCATGTCATGAGTGATGTAATATGTGACGTCATGAGCAGTGGATTGCGGGCGCGCGAGTTATAGTTATCTGAACTAACTATAACAGGGGAATTTCATTGGTTTTTTACGAGTGAAATATCCACCTAACTATAACATGTGTGAAACCTATGGTTTTTTAAGTGAATATATATATATATATATTCAATGAAAAAACCAAAGGTTTCACACATGTTATAGTTAGTTGGACATTTCACTCGTAAAAAACCAATGAAATTCCCCCGTTATAGTTAGTTCAGCTAACTATAACTCGCGCGCCCGCAATGCACTACTGATGACGTCACATATTACATCACTCATGACATGGTCAGTGACATCACTCATGACATCACTGATGACATCTCAAATGACATCACTGATGACATTATCCTTGTGACAGAGTGGTAGACCTCCTCTCACCTTAATATAACCTTTGATACAAACATTCAAAAATAGAGACTCAAATTTTTTTTCATTGAGTTTCTAAGGTTTTTTAAATGCTAATTCCTAACTATAACGTGTGTGAAACCCATGGTTTTTTCAGTGAATTTCAAAGGTTTTTTAAATGCTAATTCCTAACTATAACGTGTGTGAAACCCATGGTTTTTTCAGTGAATTTGCAAGGTTTTTTAAATGCTAATTTTTTTTTTTTCTTCTTTTTTTTTTTACATATTTTTATTTTAATTTCCTATCCTTTTTTAAAGACTATGGTTAAATTTTTAAAATTCTACAATATGTTTTTTTTGTACATTTTTTATAAAATAAACAGGTAAAATGAATTAGCAATACATTTTTTCCTTTTTTTAAAAAATTTTTTTAGTGCGCGTACGGTAAGCTTACGGTAAGCGTACGGTTTACGCAATGTCCGTAATTTATCTACGCTGTTTGCGTATAGTTACGCAATTTGCATAGCCGCGCGTACTCCGCGTGGGGCGCGTACGCGTGTACGCTACACGCGCACGTTACGCGGAAGTGTCGGGGAGTGACTGTTATGCGCATGCGCGCGAGCGCGTGTCTTTTTTACGCACATGCGTACTTTTGCCGTAAGCGTACCGTAAGCGTACGGTAGGTCATGTGATCATGAAACACAACTTTTGATTGGTTGAAACTACTTTCAGTTCTAGAACTCTCCTACACCACACCCATTCCCCTCATTTCTGCTTGTGATCCCTTAGGAGAAGGAGCTGGGTTGTCTTTGTGATACGATGGCAGAACAGCAGAGCTCTTCTGAGAGTGAGGCTAGCAGCACTACCTTGAGGCAGAGAGCGAGGAAACAAAAGACCTCTTACGTATGGGAGTATTTTACTTTTTCAGAAGGCCAGCAACAGGTAAATTCACCCTTAGTGACTTGCAAGCTGTGTAAGCGTGTACTTTCAAGAGGTAATCCTGACAGGAAGTATTCCTTTGGGAATCACACCATGATGAGACACCTTAAGGATGTACACAGAAGGACACATGCTCGACTTACTGAAGGTAACCCTTCAGTAAATCAACCAAGCACATCCACAGCAGCTCAGCCTGGACCATCATCTGCAGGGCCGAGTCCTTCTTCTGCAGGTCAGGTGAGCCCTTCATCTGTGGGGGGAGCATCTCCTTTTTCTGGTCCTCTGGAAATTAACCCTCGGTTTGCGAGGGTTGAAGTACGGTGCGCCACTTGTCACGATCTAATTACTTATAGGGAGACCAGTATTTCCCTAGTGAACAGTAAAATAGATCAGCACACTTGTCGTACTGTCTAATATTCCCAATCTTTCTTTCCTCTGTCCCTGCATAAACACAACGGCTCTTTTAAGAGCCAACCTTACCTTTCATCTATTTTTTATATATTTTTTTAAAAACTTTTTTTTTTTTTTTACCGTTTTATCATTTTACAAGGTCCATGAGAGACTACAATTAAAAACTGAAAATGTGATTGTAGAGAAGTGGAAAAAAGGGAACATGACATTATTGACTTACCATACCCACTCAAAAAAAGATTTATTCATTTAATTTTTTTTTTAATTGCTTTAAAAATAGTTCTAGTTTTCGAAAATTTTCTATCTCAATCTGAAAAAAAAGAAAAAAGTATTAATATTTAATAAAACATTTTATAATACAGTACACATATTTACATATTTTTCAAAAAATATTTTTGCCTTTTTTTTGCTGTTTTCAGAAAATATTGCATTTCACTATAAATTGTGAAAGCAACTGCATTCATCATTTAACAGCAGGCAAAAAAAAATTAACAATCTCAAAGATTGTTTTAAAAAAGCCCACAATCTCTTTTTGCATAAACATAACTTTATAGAAATGCATAATATTCTTAAAAAATATCATCTAATATCAATACTTATTTCTTTAAAATACCGTCTGATATTTTTGTTTCAGAAGTATAATCACAATAATATATCTCAAATAACTCCACAATACATCTGGATCCATTTCCTTTAGACCAAATAGTAATTTTAAAATTATTTTTTTGTTTAATTTCCAATGGTAATCCAATAATAATCTAAAGTTTAAATTATACAGATGTCACCGATTCTCTGTAACATTTTGGTTTCCGAAAGATTAATTAATAATTAAATAAGTCCACAATAGAATTGTTTACTTTTCCGCATGGCCAAATAGTAATTTTAAAAATCTTTTTTGAAAAAATTTCCAATGGCAATCCAATAACATTCCAAAATTTAAATTGTGCAGATGTTACCGATTTTTTCTAAATTTTTGGTTTTCCAAAGTTTCCTTAAAAAATGGAAAAATTCCACATTACAATTGGTTACCTTTCCATTAGGCCAAATGATAATTTGTTAAATCTTTTTATTTGTAAATTCCAAATGGTAATCCAATAAAATGGTAAAATTGTTTTGTCCAGATGTTGCCAAATCTCTCTAAAATTTAGGTTTCAGGAAGATTAGATAGGAATTTGCTAAATCAAAAGGCAAACGTTGCTTAAAAATCAATTGGGAATCATTACACAGTATCCAGCCTTTTTCACATTTAAGATAAACTGTGTAATGACCAGAAGTTACAGTAGGTCCATCATGGAAAATTATTGGAACTGTTACAAAAGTTTTTCCTGAAATTGATAATTGCTGTCCTGTAAACTTCTTTATTAAAGTATCCAATTTTGAACCATCAGCTCTACATCGTTGCATCATTAAAATTACATACTGTCTGTATTCCTTTAAAATTAATGTTGAAAACATGTCAGATTTACACTCACCGCATTGCATGCTATGATTAGCATCTTTAACTAATTTAGCAAAAGTGACTGTTTTACTCTCTGGCAATGTTAAATAAATAAACCTTTCAGAATCAACATTAGAGCCACATATATTATAACAGTTTTCACAACTATGTTCCCATTTATAAGAGAGACCAAACATATTTTCAATGGGAACCCCTTCTTCTTCCAGTACCTGAAGAAAATAAATCAAGAATTCCTGTGCGTCTTGCTGTACATTTTGAGAAAACTGTGTTCGTCCTGAACATACATCTAAAACGTTTCTAATTTCAGTAGCACTTTCTATTTGAGTTTTATCATTACTCATCTTTTCAAAAAGGAGACTCAGCACAGAACAGAATCTTTTTCCCTGATTTACTATTATCTGCTCTTGCAAACTCTCCAGATAAAATGCAACATTCAGCACTACATTAGCGTAGCAGTTGACACCAGAGCTATTTTCAAAATAACATCCTACAACCTGTTCTTCATTTTCCTTATTCTTTTTGCTTGCAATTACATCACTCCTCTTTTTTTTCCTCCTCTCTACATCTTCATTACAGATATTCTCATTTCTCCTTTTACGAGAAACTACACATTTCTCCAACACAGGATACTGACCTAAATGAGGAGCACAGCTTCTTCTTAATCTATTATACTCCTTTACACAATTTGTATCAGCACTAAGTTTTGAATCATCAAAGTCTATCATGAATAAACCTGATAATGTTTTCACTCGTGACAAAGCAACATATGCCATACCTTCTTTGAACACAGTTGAACCAATGTTCACAAATGCACAATCTACAGTCAATCCTTGAGACTTGTGAATAGTTACAGCATATGCTAGCGAAAACGGAAACTGCTTCCTACGTACATATAAGTCTTTCACAAGCATGAAACGAACTGAACAACGACAAATGTCTTTAACTTCTTCTATCTGATCAAATTTTATTTTTAAACATTCAATTCCATCTTTTTTCTGATAATTAATAAAACCCACAACTCTTCCCATAGCTCCATTAACTAAACCTTTTTCAACATCCAAATTTCTCCTTAAAAATACTCTACAGTTCATGCAAACATATAGATTTTTTTCTAATCCAGCTGTTTTGGAAATTTTCTTCTCTAGTGAATCCAATTTATTTTTCAGTGTGCCTGTTAATGTGACAGTAATTCTTCCATCCTCAATTTTGTCCACTGCTTCCAATTTCCTGATATCTTCCTTTTCCAATTTCAAAAGCTCCTCATTGAATATTGAGCATTCACGTAGAGTTGGCATTAAGCAGATGACACTTTTGTTTTCTGCAATGTTCTTGTATATCTTCTCTGCAACTATTTCTTCCTTTGGAAATAAATTATGTAGCAGCCGACTCTGTAATGCTTTTTTGCCAGCTTCTGTGAGTAGTCCAATCCTGATATCTTTCAGAATACTTCCATATTCTTCATCGTTTGCTTGCCTCATATTAGTTGTAAGTTCCTTGTACTCAAAGAAGGACCAAATATTTGTATTACCGATGCTTCCCAATGACTTCTTCGTGTCTTCATGTGTCACAGTATTAAACACTGGTTGTCCTTTAACTGGAGTAAGTTGCAAAAGATCTCCAAAAACTATGACGTGTTTTCCTCCAAATAACACGTCATAGTCTGTCTTCAGAATTTGCTGCATTCTTAAATGCACAAAGGCAAGCATTAAGTTTGATACCATGCTCACCTCATCAATAATGAGAACTTGCATCTTCTTCAATACTCTTGAAACTTCCAAGCATGCTTCTCCAGTTAGCTTGTTGTATTGTATTTTGTTCTCATGCTCCACTGGTAACATTAGCAAACGATGTAAAGTGATTCCTTTTATGTTATATGCTGCTAACCCAGTTGGAGCAGTAACCACACAAGACAAAGTAGAATCCGTTTTTTGCTGTAGGTAGCTTCTGATGACTTTTATTAGGAAACTTTTTCCAGTTCCAGCTTGTCCGCTTACATACATCCTGATTGGATGAAATGATGTGCATGAGCACTCTTTTTTTTCATGTAGAAATCCGTGATCAATTTTTTTTCTGATCTCTTCATAAATTTGTTGCTGCTCTTCGTTCAGTTGTCTTTCCAAATTTTGTAAGTCTATAAATTCTCCTTGAGCTTGATTCATAGCCGTTTCCACTTCATTCATGGCTATTGATGCTTCATTTTCAACGATTGGTTGTCCTAGGGGATCTTGACTGAGTGTTCCTGAACTTTGGCTGTCCTGAGAACTGTCTCTAGCTATTTCTGCTGCAATTGTAGTTTCCTGTTCAATTTCTTCATTTAACATTTGCAGATAAGTTGTGAATATATTGCATTGTATGCTGTCTTTGCAAGCATTAAAAGAATCTTCATAGCTTTGAAATTCTCCCAGTAGTTCATCCTCTGTACGCCATGGTTTAAACAGCTGTAAAAGAGCCAAGTAGTAAAATTCCTTTTTGTCAGTAGTGTCGCAACTCAGCTTCCGGTGATTTATCAAACTTCCTTTTGTTTGCTTCACCAAACATCCTTCCTCACCAATGACTTTATATTTTCCATTGTTGATGTCTTCTGTGGCTTTCCGTGAATAAATGTAGTTCTGCAGCACTTCATAGAGACACATGTTCTCCAGATGATGACTTCTCTTGGGATAATATGTGTCCAACATGTTTGATTTCAAAATATCTGTACTTTCTGGGTCATTCTCGGCCAAATATTCAATTTCTCCAACAGATTTCAGTACCCGATTTCTCATTGCTGCAAGGCCTAAACTTGCCCAAATTCTTCTTCTTGATTTCGAGTAGAGACTTGCAGAAGATAACCTATCTGAACATTCGTAGGATCCAATCTCTCTATGCGATAACATCTTCAAACTGAAACTGTACAGCTTCTTACTGACAGTTTTCTCGTGAGAAATCTCTTCCCACATTTCCTTCAATTCTGTTTTTTCTGATTTTGTAATGTAAGACGTTACATATCGAGCAACAGCAATGGAATTGTCAGCTACATACTGTATATCCATGTTAGCGTTCCACATGGATAAAATCACTGGGTTGTAATCATTTATATTTTTGGATTCTTCTTTTCTTTTAAGGTTGTAGGTATTCTTAGGTGATTTTCTTGTGATAGTATGTCTCACAGATGACATAAAACTGTTAACTCTTCCATTTGAAAGAACAGGTCTAGGAAATCCAAATCGACATTTAGTGTAGTATTTATCTTTGCTCTTGTATTTCCGTCGACAGTATTTTCCACACCGATGACTTTGGAAACGTAAAACTTGCTCCTTTAACTTTTTCTCTTCTGTGCTTTTTGGTATAGCACATGTTGCATATTCTTCAATGTAAGATAACACTGCTTCATCAGTTTCTGTTCCAAACTTTGGGGCATCCTTGATCCACAACAGCATATGAATATGAGGAGCACCTCTTGCCTGGTACTCTTTTCTCCAAAAGAAATCCACTACTTCTCCTAGAGGTGGATTTTTTTTATTGCAGATGAAGGACATCATAGCCTCAAATCTATGATTGAAATATCTGCAAACATTAACCGGATCCAATGAGCACAGTTCTCCTGCTGTCTTGTATTCGATGTTTTTAATGTTTGAATTTGCCTCTCGTAGAAAATCCAGTAAATCATCCCAAGCGTACTCCGCACAGCTTAGGGTAACGAACCATGTTGGTGTTCCTAAATTCCGTAACATGCATTTTAATTCACCATGGCGTCGGTACCAATATTCATTTGTCCCACGCTGACAAGCCATCAGATTGATCAGTTGTGTTTCCAAATGATCATCTCGGTGCTGCACTTTCTCCATAAAATCCTTAGCAGACACATTTTGCAAATGTACTCCACTTTTTAAAATGTGATTTACTGCATAAGACAATGCAGACAAGTCGCTTTCAAATAAAAGATGGAACAAATAAGGAATACTTTGTCGAAATCTGGGATCTTCAGCATATAGTCTTGTAGTCCGATACTCAGAAGCTGGAATCTGTTCCGGACGTTCATCGTATCGTCCTCCTTTTCCTTTAGGAAACAGCTGGGGAAAACATCGAGCTTCCAAGCTCTCCTCCCATGCACTCACGGGAGTTCCTTTTGCTTTCTTCATCTGAAATAGATCAATATTGTCTCCCATAACTTCTTTTGAATGAAGAGGATGTATGCTAAAATGTTCATAAATTTCTTCTTCCTTTGACTTGTCCACTTTTTCAATTTGTCCAGTTGGTGTTTCTGTGTCTTCTTGTAAATCTTCTTCTTCTTCTTCTTCTTCTATATAAATTGATTCATACCATTTGTTATTCCTTTTCAAATACAAATTTGCTGTTTGTACTTTCCGTACATCCACCAGCTCCTGCCAAATCTTCTTATTCTTTGTAGGTACACCATTAACCAGAATAGCTAATGGTTCAGTTTCCAAAGTATCCGCATCAATAGTTTCCATATTTTTTTTCAAATCCAAGGGCAAATACACCACTCTACCTTTTAAACCTCTCAGTAAATCTGAAGGAGGTAATTTACCAGTTTTGGGCTCCATACGTACTATGGTCTGGAACGGATGAACACATTGAATGAGTATAGACTCATATGTATTTAATTCAGAAAGTTCAGCAGGAATAGCATCCAATTCTAAATTATTATGTACAGCTCTGGTCGGCATTCTATTTTCCTCTAACTTGTTGTAACAGTATTTACAAATACGCTGAACTTCACCGAATTCAAAACAATTTTCAAGAAATATATATGTGGCAAAATCCTTCCACTTATAATTATCTTCATTTTCACTCTTTCTGTAGAGATCAACATACCTGGTTTGTTTTCTATAATGAGTTCTGCAGCAACAAATACAAGTAATATTTGGTCTTTCATTAGAGATTATTGCAAATTTTGTTATGTGATCATTAAATGTCTTACTTACAAAGGGTTCTACATTCTCTTCCACTTCTTCCTCATTTACTGTGTCCTTCTCTGCACTGTTTTGTTCAGGACCAAAGTAACAAAACTGAATTTCATCAACAACCTTCTCTACATCTGATACCGTTCCACGGAACAGAGCCCTATTCAATTCATCTAACTTTATTGCTGGACTTTTAGCAAAATACAACCGTCTCACAAACTTTCTCATTTCAGTATGATGAACAGCCAGCATCCTAAAATGATGGGAAACACTATTACACACTTTTCTAGATAGACAAGCCAGAGAATGACCCTGCAAACCAGTATTCTCTCTCACTCTGCATGGATCCAAACTTTGAAGCACCTTAATCTTCTGTTTCACACTTTTTTTGCTATATTCTCTTAGAAACTCACAAAATTTATCAATAGATTCCTGACGCACAGTGCAAATACTACTACAATTCCAAGTGTACACTGGGGCTTTAGGACGTCTCCCCATAGCCTCATCCGCCATCACTTGTACCTCATCTCTTGGAACCATTATCTCCTTCTCCATTATGCAACCATTTTTCACTTCATAAGCACGACCTCTGGTGTCAACTGCATGCAGCAAACTATTACTTTGAAAATAACTCTCTTCATTAAAAAAAGGTTCACTACTTGAACTATGCATCCATTTTCCTAAAAACACTTTAGAAAAGTTTGTTCTGTTCACTACTCTTTTCCTTTTGCTATGTGATTTCAGGACATTAACCATTTTGTCTAATGTACGCATCCTATTCAAAATTAAAATGAATAGTTTCCTTTTTAATTCTAATGCCTTTGCTGCAATGGCTTCAATTTCTTTTTTTCTCTTATAAAACTTAGCCTTTTGCTTATATTTCTTCACATCCTTTATCAAATTGGACATAACTCTTCTCTGAAACATTTTTCTACGTATCTCTTTAAACGCTGTTTTTCTGTTTAAGTTAATCTTTTTAGTTGCAGAAGGTATATTTGCATTAACTAAATTCTCAATTTTTTCCTGTGCTTTTCGATTGAAATCATTCTTTCCAGTACAGACATTTTGTACATTTTTCCTTTTTTTGAATATGTTTTTTAGAAATTTTTTTGTCTGCTTACCAGAAGATTTTTTCTTTTTCCCAACATGAGCATCTTCAACTAACTTAGGTCCTCCAGTTGTCTTCAAATATAGGTTTTTTTTGTGGTCTTTTTTTACTCTGGATTTTGAAGGCATCTTAAATTTTGTTCACTGCTCTTCAGCAATACCTGAAAAAAACTAAAAAAAAATTCCTTTATTTTATTTAAATATATTACTACATTTGTTTTCACATTAGTCACAAAACGAAATTTCTTTGCCAATTTGAAAGCACACTTACTGCTCTTTTTTTTGGCAAGTGATAATCACTTTTACAGACTGACACATTATGAATCCACTTTTCAGATTTTTTAAAAAGCACATGTTTAAACTGCTTTTTCAGACCATCACCATTTGTAACCTGGGTGACTGCCTACACTCCAGCAAGGGCAACCAGCCTTAGTGATGCTGAATGTGTTTGAATTACTGACTGAAACCTCAAACCCCACTCGCTTGTAAATACTGTGCATGATTCCACATGGTAAGTAGCTGGGTGTGTGCTAAGAGTCTGCTTCTGCACCAAAAAATGGCTCCCCCTTTCCATCTAATGCAACTGTGAAATCACCAGAGCAATACGCAATAAATCTCTGTCTGTAATTCCTATTTGCACACAGAGTCATGTTTTCACATTAGGCCCTTAAACGAAATTTCTTTGCCAATTTGAAAGCACACTTACTGCTCTTTTTTTTGGCAAGTGATAAACACTTTTACAGACTGACACATTATGAATCCACTTTTCAGATTTTTTAAAAAGCACATGTCCAAACTGCTTTTTCAGACCAGCACCATTTGTAACCTGGGTGACTGCCTACACTCCAGCAAGGGCAACCAGCCTTAGTGATGCTGAATGTATTTGCATTACTGACTGAAACCTCAAACCCCACTCGCTTGTGAATACTGTGCATGATTCCACATAGTAAGCAGCTGGGTGTGTGCTTAGAGTCTGCTTCTGCACCAAAAAA
Source organism: Triturus cristatus (assembly GCF_964204655.1). Lineage (NCBI taxonomy): Eukaryota > Metazoa > Chordata > Amphibia > Caudata > Salamandridae > Triturus > Triturus cristatus. The sequence goes on along the minus strand of NC_140588.1, from coordinate 834,358,982 downwards.
TGGCTCCCCCTTTCCATCTAATGCAACTGTGAAATCACCAGAGCAATACGCAATAAATCTCTGCCTGTAATTCCTATTTGCACACAGAGTCATGTTTTCACATTAGTCACAAAACGAAATTTCTTTGCCAATTTGAAAGCACACTTACTGCTCTTTTTTTTGGCAAGTGATAAACACTTTTACAGACTGACACATTATGAATCCACTTTTCAGATTTTTTAAAAAGCACATGTCCAAACTGCTTTTTCAGACCAGCACCATTTGTAACCTGGGTGACTGCCTACACTCCAGCAAGGGCAACCAGCCTTAGTGATGCTGAATGTATTTGCATTACTGACTGAAACCTCAAACCCCACTCGCTTGTGAATACTGTGCATGATTCCACATAGTAAGCAGCTGGGTGTGTGCTAAGAGTCTGCTTCTGCACCAAAAAATGGCTCCCCCTTTCCATCTAATGCAACTGTGAAATCACCAGAGCAATACGCAATAAATCTCTGCCTGTAATTCCTCTTTGCACACAGAGTCATGTTTTCACATTAGTCACAAAACGAAATTTCTTTGCCAATTTGAAAGCACACTTACTGCTCTTTTTTTTGGCAAGTGATAAACACTTTTACAGACTGACACATTATGAATCCACTTTTCAGATTTTTTAAAAAGCACATGTCCAAACTGCTTTTTCAGACCAGCACCATTTGTAACCTGGGTGACTGCCTACACTCCAGCAAGGGCAACCAGCCTTAGTGATGCTGAATGTATTTGCATTACTGACTGAAACCTCAAACCCCACTCGCTTGTGAATACTGTGCATGATTCCACATAGTAAGCAGCTGGGTGTGTGCTAAGAGTCTGCTTCTGCACCAAAAAATGGCTCCCCCTTTCCATCTAATGCAACTGTGAAATCACCAGAGCAATACGCAATAAATCTCTGCCTGTAATTCCTCTTTGCACACAGAGTCATGTTTTCACATTAGTCACAAAACGAAATTTCTTTGCCAATTTGAAAGCACACTTACTGCTCTTTTTTTTGGCAAGTGATAAACACTTTTACAGACTGACACATTATGAATCCACTTTTCAGATTTTTTAAAAAGCACATGTCCAAACTGCTTTTTCAGACCAGCACCATTTGTAACCTGGGTGACTGCCTACACTCCAGCAAGGGCAACCAGCCTTAGTGATGCTGAATGTATTTGCATTACTGACTGAAACCTCAAACCCCACTCGCTTGTGAATACTGTGCATAATTCCACATGGTAAGTAGCTGGCTGTGTGCTAAGAGTCTGCTTCTGCACCAAAAAATGGCTCCCCCTTTCCATCTAATGCAACTGTGAAATCACCAGAGCAATACGCAATAAATCTCTGCCTGTAATTCCAATTTGCACACAGAGTCATGTTTTCACATTAGTCACAAAACGAAATTTCTTTGCCAATTTGAAAGCACACTTACTGCTCTTTTTTTTGGCAAGTGATAAACACTTTTACAGACTGACACATTATGAATCCACTTTTCAGATTTTTTAAAAAGCACATGTCCAAACTGCTTTTTCAGACCAGCACCATTTGTAACCTGGGTGACTGCCTACACTCCAGCAAGGGCAACCAGCCTTAGTGATGCTGAATGTATTTGCATTACTGACTGAAACCTCAAACCCCACTCGCTTGTGAATACTGTGCATGATTCCACATAGTAAGCAGCTGGGTGTGTGCTAAGAGTCTGCTTCTGCACCAAAAAATGGCTCCCCCTTTCCATCTAATGCAACTGTGAAATCACCAGAGCAATACGCAATACATCTCTGCCTGTAATTCCTATTTGCACACAGAGTCATGTTTTCACATTAGTCACAAAACGAAATTTCTTTGCCAATTTGAAAGCACACTTACTGCTCTTTTTTTTGGCAAGTGATAAACACTTTTACAGACTGACACATTATGAATCCACTTTTCAGATTTTTTAAAAAGCACATGTCCAAACTGCTTTTTCAGACCAGCACCATTTGTAACCTGGGTGACTGCCTACACTCCAGCAAGGGCAAACAGCCTTAGTGATGCTGAATGTATTTGCATTACTGAGTCCAACCTCAAACCCTTAAACTATTCTTTTATTATACCAGTACACCTTAATTTATTGTGAAAACATAGTCCATATTATTTTACTTGTTCCTCACATTTACATTTCTCCCAAAACAGAAAATAATAAACACTACTTCAACAAAAAGAATTGCATTTCTATTATTCATTTCTTAATTTACCATATACATCCCCTCTCAAACTCTAAACTCACCTTTAAAATTAGTTAGTAGTGAAAGAAATGTGGCACTCAAACAGCAGATTATCAGAGCCAGGATCTCTGTTCTTTACACCTCTCTCCTCTCAGCAGAACCAGATAATGGCAAACTTTCCCTCTCTTTTTCCACACATATACATGTTAGTTTCAAATCTCAGTGCTTGCCCCTTTTTTTCAAATGTAATCACACATTTCTATTGGTTGAAAACCAACCCTTTTCCAAAAGTACCCTTCCCCCAACTTGACTTCTGCCTAGTACCCTTCCCCCAACTTGACTTCTGCCTGCTACCATAGCAACAGCTCATGGAACACTGCTGTGTGGAGTCAGGTCAGAAAATCGCCAAACAATGTTTCAATTCCACAGAGCAAGAGTGCTTGACTTTTCAAACCTAACAGCAAATCCATAGTACTGTTCTTTGGTAACACATTTTTCTGTACCAATACAAAACATGCTTCTATTAATTTACACATACAGCCTAGTTTTTATTCTAGAATGGTATGAAACAGCCAATCAGTTCTTTTTTTTATGAAAAAAATATGTATGCCTCCATTTCCAAACTGTCTTTCTTTTCATATTGCCATTCTACTGAATTACACCTCCTGAGTGCATCCAGTTCTCCTTTGAAGATGTTCACAGTGTGGATTGTAGGGCACAGCTATGTCTTCTGGAGTGAAAAGTATGCAGAGAAAACAGGTATGGTGAGAGACCTTGCTTTGCCAAATGTAGACATTAAATGGATTGGTCAGAGAGGGTTAAAGTGGCACCAATTGATGCCATTGTTGAAATCCTTCATGCAAAACCAACACCCTGACCTCATAATAGTGCACTGTGGTGGCAATGACCTAGGCACTTTGACTGGGGTAGGTCTGGAAATGCTTATGAAGGACACCTTTGCACAACTGTTTTCACTTTTCCCTAAAACTGCCTTTGTGTTTTCTTACATATGCCAAAGGCAAAAATGGAACTGGTCCAATCATTTCTGTCCGCAGATTGACAAAGCAAGAAAGCACGTCAACAAATCTGTTTCTGCTTTCCTCCGTGACTATGGTATGGGTTCCATTTACCACAACAACTTGCGTTATGACATGCAAGACATTTATAGAGGAGATGGTGTGCACTTCAATGATGAAGGGAACAGAGTCTTCCTCTTGAACCTTAGACTCTGCATCGGTACTTACTTGTAGGTACCACTAAAAAATCACTTCATAAACACAACGGCTCTTTTTAGAGCCCCCTAATATCTAAACACTTAAATCTGATTTTCATTTCTTTTTTTTTTTTTTTTTTTACCGTACGCTTACCGTACGCGTACCCCGCGATTTTTTTTAAAATCAATAAATGTTTTCTTTGTACTTTTCTGTCCTTCTTTGACCCCCTTAGAAATGTTATGGGGTCTGTAACTCTCCTCCTTGCCCCCTTTTCAAGATATCACTCTTTTTTTTTTGAGTGAAACACACGAAATGGCGGCCGCCGCTTCCTGGTTTCGACCGATTCGAATGTTTACTAAGATCTAAGAGCCAATCAGAATCGCGCTCGCGCACGCCACCGTACGCGTACGGTAAGCGTACCGTAAGCGCACCGTAAGCTGGCTCAGATATATATATTGATTTAAAGGCTATTTTCTCAGAATCTACTGAACAGATTTACACCAAACCTACAAAAGGCACTTCCTTGACCTGAGGACTACCTCTCTGCCAAATTTCTAGTAATTCTGTTCAGCCGTTCGGGCTGTAGCCCTGTCTAAAGGTCCTATGGAAAAATGCATGGGAAAAACGTGTTTTGGGACCCCCCTTTTATCTCAGCCCCCGCTTGACGAATCCCCCCGAGACTTTCAGGGAAGGAGCGGAGCATAGCGCCCCACCTATTTTGAAAAATTCGCGAGGATTCGTCGACCGGCGCCAAAGTTATTCAAAATAGAATGTTGCGGATTTCCTATGGAAACGTGGTCCTAACTATAACTACCTACTGGCGACCATATATATATTTATGGTATATATATATATATAAACAGAAAAAGAAGATGCAAGAGGAAATGGTGAACAGGCTACATAAAGTAGAAGGGAGAATTAAAGAAAGGAAAACTTAGAAATTTCGAAGAGACAATTAAGATTATGCCAATGGGCAGATTTTTACATTTGCTCGTAAATATGACCCTCTGAAGAATGCCACAGCAAGCAAACGCAAGCAATTGCCTCACTCAATGAATAAAGGTTATCAGCAGGCAGAGGTAACATCGCCATCCGATGTTAGTTTGGCACTCTAAAGTAAATCCGAGTCGGGGCAACAGGTAGGATCAAGGTGCAATCAAGCTGTCCTTGGGGTAAGAGCTGGATTTTATAAGAATCAGCAGAAGGGAAACGCTGCACCCAAGCAACAGATCAGCAAAAAGCGAAACTCTCAGAGACAAAGGGAAAGAGGGAAGGCATGCAGACAGCGCAGGAAACAAGAAGACAGCACGCGGACGGAGGTATTGGAAACGGAAGTAGAAGGGGCACAACAGTCTTCCACACTTCCAGTCGGAGCAAACACAATCATTAATCTGGCCCAAATTGATCTTAATGTGGCGGAACAGCAATTGCTTTCCTTAGGGCTCTCTTATTGCCCGGAGAGCAATTTCAATTATACACAGACTCGGACGAATTATATACAAATTTATACGTAAGTTAAAATTGAAAAAAATGTCAGCAGCTTCAATCTCAGTCTAGGCAAATGGGTAATGTTGCATCGATAATGAATAACCCCGGTGCTTCCAATCTGACAGTAGCAGATTATAGTCTCCTCCGGGATTTACAAGATTTGGAGAATGAGAATGGGGTCCGCGATGAAGGACCCACCGGCAAGGTATTCAAGACATGGGCCAAGGGGCCAGGTCTCCAATACAGGAGACATGTGTCAAACCAGCTACTCCCTTTAAAATCAAATCAAAATTTGTACCCATTATGCCATGTGATTTACTTGATGTTTTTAACAAGCAGGTGGTGTCGCAGGTTAAAATGTTGAACACTCGCATCAACAACACAAAGAGGAGAGTTACCTACCAGGAAAGGAAATATTTTCAACTCATTGATAAATTAAAGAAAGAGAAACAAGTAGTAGTCAGAAATTCTGACAAGGGCGGGGACATTGTGTTGTGGCCCTTACAGGACTATATGATGGAAGCATATTCACAGCTTACAGATCTAGAATGCTATAAGAAAAGCTTGCTCCAAAAATTCAAGGCTACACAGGATGTCTACTTTGCAAAGCGTCTGGCACGGAAGAGCCTAGGGTTGATATTTGAAGAAGGAGCACCCGACCATTCTGGTGATCTACTTCATCCCAAAAATTCATAAGAACATGAGCAAATCACCTGGCAGGCCTATAATAGCCGCTTGCGATGGGCCTCATGAAAACATGTCAAGATATATTGACTACTTTTTGCAAAATCATGTTAAGAACTTAAGAACCTATGTGCAGGACATAAGTGACTTCCTGCGAAAAATAGCTGATATACAGTGAAAATCTCATTATCTCTTAGCAGCCCTTGAAGTTACATCACTTAATATATCCATAAGGAACAATGATGGTATAAGGGCTGTGGAGCATTTTCTAGCCAATAGACCACTGATATATGCGCAACACAGCAAGATGTTAATTAGTATGCTATCATTTTGCTTTGAAAATAACTTGTTTCTCTTCAAGAATCAAATGTATAAATGGGAGAGGCCGGAGGCAGAGTTGGCCCCTCTCTGTACGGATCTCTTGTTTGCTCCATTTCACGCACGGTAAAGCAGAGGTCTCAGCCAAGACCAGTAACACGTTTACAGCATCAAAGTGAAAAGTAAAGACCGACCCGAGGGCCGGGAAGGGACCACGGAGCAGCAGCAGGCGGATAAACAGGCAGATTAGATGCTGTTAGTGCCAGCCTGCCACCTCCAATTTCTTTACGGACTCACCCCAGAGAAGCCGCACAATACCTTACCACTTTCTTTAATCTTTTTTGTCTCCATTGATGCAACCAGAACGTCCAGTCACGGAGTTATCATTTTGAAATCCAGAGACGTTAATGAGCAAAAAGGTACGCTGTACCTTTAAGACGCGCAGAGAGCACGTCCGAGAGTGTCGAGTAACTTTTTTTTTTTTTTTTTTTTTTTAATCTATTTTGTTTATTGGGTGAATTCCACGGAGAACAAACTTTCTGTGTGCACGCTTTTCGTGCAGCTAGCAGCGGGACCTTCGAGGACACAGAACACTATCCTTGATTATACCCTCTTTGCAACCGACTGTGAAAGAAGTGAAAGTTCCGGGCAGGTTTTCTTTTCACCATTACTCCTACAGAAGTAAGTTGATTGTTACAAGCTATTATGGAAAACTAACGCCTTTAATGACTCTGTTTGGTGGCACCTAAGCTGACAAGCAACCGGACCTACCAGGCAATCTTTTGGGGGCAGACCACTGGACTACCAGGACCGATACGGGACGCTGACGCTGCTGTTCCCCTCGCCGCCACTTTCCTTGTTGGCCGCAGTGGGGGGAACTACAGCTCCCGTCATCCTCCGCTCCCGACCTGCCTTGTTTCCGGCCACAAGCGCGCCCGGAGGCGCTACAAAAGCAGAGGCTCCCTCGGTGGAGCGGGGGGCACCTAAGCTGACAAGCAACCGGACCTACCAGGCATTTTTTGGGGGGCAGACCACTGGACCACCAGGACCGATACGGGACGCTGACGCTGCTGTTCCCCTCGCCGCCACTTTCCTTGTTGGCCGCAGTGGGGGGGAACTACAGCTCCCATCATCCTCCGCTCCCGACCTGCCTTGTTTCCGGCCACAAGCGCGCCCGGAGGCGCTACAAAAGCAGAGGCTCCCTCCGCGTCGCGGGACGCGCGCGGGCGGCGCCGGGCAGAGCCCGGGCAGAGGGCGGGCCGTCTGTGGCCGTCAGGGGCTGCAGGAGGCTGGGCTGGGCTACCCTATTGACCACTCGACTTGGACATCCTATTGTGAGTAACGCCAGTTGAGACTCTGTGAACATCGATGGTTATAATATAACCTTTATGTTTGTGACTCATTCAGCACCCTGGGTGTGGAAGTTGGGTTTGTTATCCTTAAGCGAGGCACAGTGTTAGTGTTGCAGAAGGCGGGTGAATAAAACAACCCACGATACTCTTATAGATATTGACCTGCAGTTGGGGGAAGCATGGCCGGCAAAACACAGACACGATCATTAAGACCCAAGCGTTGTATTGTCGATGCTTCCCAGGTACAGAAAGAAGTTAATAGCTCGGTTTTTCCTGTCATAATGCAGCCCACAGCCATTGACCGCATGCTAAAAAGAGCGCTAGGGGCTGTATCTAGTGAAATTGAGCGTACCGAGAGACGTCTCTCTTTAACTCTTGACCCTGACCTTGCCGAAAGAACACGAGCCCAGGAGCAGGAGATCCTGCTTATCTCACCCCCCAGCATCTTAGAAACCAGCGAGAGGGACATCCCATGTGCCCAACCTATGTTCATTAGTAATAATAAGGAGGTAGGTCATACTAAACGCACTACTACACGCATAAAAAAGAAATGCGCTCCCAAAAAGCGAAAGATTACTAATAGCGTAGCCCCTTCTACTAATCCAATTAATAGAAACTCTTGTGGGATCGACCGTGCCACCCAGACAAGTCCCCAGACAGATGCTCCAATCTGGTTAAATAAGATCATGTCAGATCTTCAGGCCCAGGTAGAATGATTGATTATTAATCAATCAAAGCCGGTCACAAGCAGACTGGACAAAATATTAAGTGAGATAAAGAATAGAGCGTCTAAAGACCCCTTGGTAGGTGTCCCAAGCACTCACACTAGCCCCTTAGTGACCAACCCAGTTACTAAAAGGGTGACCAATGCCAACGATAGCAGGAACACACACACAATTTTAGCACAAATTCATGACCCTCCAATCTCTTACGGACAAGTGGCCAGCAAAGACACCTCTAGTGAGAGTAAACGGTGCTCTGACAAAGGTCCAGGGGAACAGAACGTAGATGCACAGCCTCAGCCCCTGGCTGGTCCTACAATTGATGTAGTTGCCCACGAAGAGAGGCCCTCCCCTATACATAAGCAACTCCCCACGACAAACCTTCCCCCTGAGGCATGTCCGTTGGTTGTTGTGTTCGCAGGGGTTCCAGAACTTAAAGAAGCACAGAAAGAATCCCATGAGGAGCTAAAAAATAAACTCATCTTCTGGCTTAATCAGAATAAACCTATTGCCAACAACCAGGATGGGGAAATCCTCCTGGTTAGATGAGTGAACTGGATAGGGAGGAGCCCCAAAAATATTGAGGGAAACTGTATCATCGCAAACTTCAGGGACAGCAGGGTGGTTGAGCATATTCTGAGCCTGGGACCCTCTGGAAGTATGACAAGTATAAGGCCCCTGTCACTTAGTTTCTTTTATTCAAGGCACCAGGTATCAAATGAGGGACAGCATCATGTTTGGAGACACTTGGAGGGACGACACCCTGGCTTAAATAGAGGTCTGAATTTTTCCCAACAAGCTATGGGGGTATGGGATGGAGGACACCCGTCCTGGGTAAACAGGTTCGCCCCATTAAGGTCACTAGAGGAGATTGATTGACTATTCGACTCTCACTCTTCTTTAGGACAGGCTGATATGGACTATATAATATCTGACCAGGTAGGCCTGCTAGATGAAGTCTCTTCGGGATATGGCTTTTCCACTGAAGAAGGGCAACCAGCACCTGGGGGGGACAGGCCCAGGATTTTAGTAAAAACTCAAGGAGCTTCAGATACTCTTGGTGTGGGTTATGTACAAACACCCCCCGAGTTAGTTACTATAGCGATTAAGCGAAGAAAACAGGATAGTGACACACAGATACAATCCCTTGGAAAGGAAAACGGGGGGCGATTTATTATTAGGCAAGAATTGGTAGTGGTAGGGCCCGTTACCATTGAAAAAGAGGGTTTGAGCATTATCTCGTGGAATATAGCAGGTATTGCAGGAAAATTTAACAACAAGGAATGGCAACAGTTTATGACCCCTTTCCATATCATCTGTCTGCAAGAAACCTGGGCCACGGATAATACTCACTACCAAATAGCCGGTTACAAATGCTTTTTCGTACCCGCCCAGAAAACCCCCTCTGGCAGGGCCAAGGGTGGCCTGCTAACATATATTGACCTAAATATAGAAGGCAAATGGTCCAAGGTGGATTGGTTCACATGGAACATACAGGCCCTTAGGTTTAGAAACAAAGGGTTGGGTCTTGTTTTGTTCAATGTGTACAATGCCATTGCCTCGGATAATGATTTTTCTACTCTGAAGGAGTTGGATGCCAGGCTGAAACATGAACTCTCCCTAGCCCAGGGTGCTTTGGCCCCTCTGTTACTAGTTATGGGAGACTTGAATTGCCACTTATGCCCGGGGTTGTTCCCCTTTAGTGCTAATTGGTCTAAATGCTCCATAGAAAAGGGTCCCCACTTTAGCCACTCTTCAAGTGGCATGGAATGGGGTAAGCTGATTCATTCCTATGACCTTGAGCACACAGTTGATATGATTACCCTGGGACCGGACGGCACTCTCCCCCCTACTTTTAAGGGGAGAGGGTGCTCGTCCTATATAGATTACATACTTGCCTCGAGAGGCTTAAAAAGTCGCATTACCAAGGTAGATATTGAGTGGAGCCCATTTAGCGATCATAACCCTTTGGTTATGGAGCTCCTGCACCAAGGAAAACAAAAAACTAAGCCAGTGGATGGCACTATTATGGAATGTGTGACGGCACAGGGCAGAAGGCTTAAGTGGGCAAAAATAGATGGGCCCAGATTTTACAAAACCCTGATGGAAAAAGGCAAGTCTCTCATTGATGAGTGCTTAGACCCGTTGGTGGCTGGGGCTTGCCTTATAAAAGCGTTCGACCAAATAACGTGCCTGGTGAACGAATTATTGTTGGCCAAGGCCCCTATGAAATCTCACCCAGATTCACCAAAATGGTTCGATAGGGGTTGCACACGAGCACTGAAGAACCTAAAAATGGCCCTGAGTGGCAACCCGAGGGACCAGGCTGTAGTAAAAACTTGCAGGTCAGCTTACAGGAAGGAGCTAAAAAGACGGAAAGTCACGCTGCAGGTGGAAGCATGGGCGGCCCTGAGGGAGGCATCCGAAAACAGGGATATCACCGAATTTTGGAGACTAATAAACTCCCCTTGTTTTCAAGACAATAATGCCCCGGAGATCGCCTCAAATATCCTCCCCGAACAATGGATTGCCCATTTTGAGGGGCTATATAATCATGGGAAGGAGACTCTATTAAAGGAGAAGGGGACGAACATCATGAGTAATCAAGTGGTATTCTCTTTGGAAGAGATTAGATTGGGTATTGAGGGACTCACCAAGAACAAAGCCCCGGGCCCAGATGGGACCCCCCCAGATTTATTCTTGAGTCAAGTGGATCTCTGGGCCCCTATTGTAACTAGAGTGATAAACGCTGCTATAATGACCGCCTTGCCACGATCATGGTCAACGGCCATTATAGTCCCTATTTTCAAGAAAGGGAGCAAAGATGATCCTCAATGTTATCGGCCTATCTCTTTGATAGATGTCACTGCTAAAATTTTGGGCAGGGTAATCTTGACCAGATTGACTGAGTGGGGTGATGATAATAGCATAATCTCAGATGTCCAGGACGGATTCCGCACTGGCAGGTCAACCAGCGATCAATGCCTGAACCTATATATGCTGGTAGCAAAGTACACCAAGACCAGCAACGAAGCTATGTATTTGGGGTTCATGGACTTGGCCGCTGCATTTGATCACGTCAGCAGGAATAAGTTATGGGCAATAATGAGTCAACTGGGAATTGACCCCGGGTTAATCCACATATTGAGGGAATTACATAGCGAAACCTCGGCTAGGGTACGGTACAACAAAGATGGGGGTTTGACAGAATCTTTTGGATGCACAAGTGGAGTAAGGCAGGGATGCATCTTAGCCCCTTTTTTGTTCTCACTGTACATTAATAACCTGGAACAATTCCTCAATAATTTAAAAGCAGATTGCCCAAGGGTTGGGACCCGTAATATTCCAGTGCTGCTGTACGCAGATGACGCGGTCCTGTTGGCACGGACCCCCAATAGCCTGCAGATCCTCATCGATGGGTTTGTTAAATTCATGGAGACAATTGACCTGTCTGTCAACTTAAAAAAATCATATGTAATGACAGCAGGCCATAGGCCATTGACCGGTTTCACCTATAGGATTGGCACCCATATCCTTGAAAGGGTGCAAACATTCTCATATTTAGGGGTGCTATTCGATGAATCTCTAAAATTCACATCCCTTGCACAAGAAAGAAGTGGAAAACTGGTGGCATCTTTTGGTGCAATTTCCGGCTATGGGAGAAAAGTTGGCCGGTGGAGCCCAGAACAAACAATAAATCTGTATGGCTCAATGTGTTGCCCAAAAACTATGTATGGTTCAGAAGTATGGGGTTTTATAAACTTGGATGGTATACAAAGGGAAGAAAACAAAATACTTCGTTCAATATTGAACGTTCCCAATTGCACGCCAGCTGTTATTGCCCATAAAGAACTTGGAAGACCCTACATAGAGGATTTGATCAAGTTCAGACCAATTCTGGCCTGGCTTAAATTATGGACGAATCCTGAAGCAGCACTGAGTAGGATGATCATGCAAGATTGCTGGGGAAGAGACAAATATCTGAAAATCCCATGGATCAGCTATATTAAGAACACTTTGGAAAATATTGGTCACCTAGAGATGTTTCTCAACCCTTTATCGATTACAGTACAGGATAAGTTAAAATTAAAGAGAAGTTTCCTGGAACTAAGAGCAGCGGACAGGAGCACACTAGAAGAGACTAAACCCTCGGTGAGCGCCCATAGCAGGCTTGTAACGACCAGTGGGTTGGAACCGTACCTGTGTGTCCTTTATAATGCCCAAGAGAGGTTTTTAATGGCACGTTTTAGGCTAAATGTTTTACCTTATTTATTAGCAGAACCAGCTGGTTTTAGTAGGTCAATTGAGCAGAAGGGTGCCTGCGGCTGCGACAATAGGTCTCCGCAGGACACCCTCCATTTTGTACTTTTATGTCCTATTTATAGCCTCCCTAGACGTAGATTTTTCATAGGCATTTTGAAAAAGGAAAGATTTACTCGGGCCAAGGAGGCATTGACTTTTCTACAAAGGGCTAGCGATCCGTTGACTTTATGTGCTGTGATAAGTTTTTTAAAATTTGCATTTAGACTTAGAGTCTCTAGAGGGTAGCTCTAATCAGGAAGACTGTAGAATTGGTAGTTTGTTAGTTGTAGGTAACCCACTTTTGAGGATTGTATGTGACTAATGATTTACGTGCACACTTATAGTATCATTCAATGTTCTGTAAACTGATTTAATATCGTTTTAATTGTATAAATGTGTAATCTTTTATGATGATTTTTAACCATCGAATAAAGAACTATTGAATTGAAATGTATCAGCAAATACAGGAGGTAGCAATGGGGTCCAGCTTCTCTCCCAGCTATGCTTGTTTACTCATGGGCTGGTGGGAGGAGCTGGTCCTCAGAAGGAAATTTGAGCAAGTCTACCAAGAGAAGATCATTACCTGGTTAAAGTTTATAGATGATTTGTTTATTGTGTGGCAGGGCAACGAGCAGAGTGCAATTGAATTCATTGTGCAGATTAATAGTAATGATGTGAATTTGAACTTTACCTCGTCCATCAGTAAAGAAAGGGTAACATTTTTAGATGTGCAAATCCAGATTGTAGGAAATAAACTGACAACGTCCCCATACCGCAAGCAAACAGCTGGCAACACAGTGTTGCATGCATCGAGCTCACACCCTCCTCACCTCATTCAGAGCATCCCATATGGGGAAATGCTCCGGATAAGACGAATTTGCACTGATGTGGTAGATATATCTGACAAACAACTGGAAAGTAAGGAATGCTTTCTAGCAAGAGGGTACAAAACAGAGGTTAGTGATGCATCTATAAATAAATCCAGAAAGCAAGCTAGGGATGACCTCCTCCAGTACAATACCAAACAACAGGGATCAAAAACTAAGGTGGTGGATCCAGCTAATGAGCCTACCAGATTAATCCTCACATACTCAAAGCAGGAGAAACAGCTCAGATAAATCATCAGGCGTAACTGGCCCATTGTGCTGGATGATCCCCTAATAGGCTGTCTCTTGCCGAAAATGCCAGCGATTACATATAGGAAGACCCAATCTATGGGCAATGCGCTGGTTAGGAGTAGCCCGGAAGATCAGGAGTCAGGGAGCTGGCTAACTGCCAGAAAAGGCTTTTATAAATGCACAAGCTGCAAGGCCTGCCAATATGGCATCAATAAGACTTCCTATCAAACAGCATTCAATGGTAAAACAAGGACAAGAGACAAAATATTTAACCTGCAAAACAGAGTATGCGGTTTACATATTGGAGTGCAGTTGTAATCTTAAGTACATTGGAAGCACAAAGCTGGCAGTACACAAGAGGATTTTGCAGCATACCAGGGCCATAGTAAACAATGATACAAGTTACCCGGTGGCGAGGCATTTCAGAGAGAGGCACAATAGAAATCTTAAGGACTTAAAATATTTTGTTATTGATGTAGTGCCAGTACAGAAATAGGAGGTAACCACGAGGTCACACTGAGACGCATAGAGACAAGATATATACTAGAACTCGGGGGGCCTGATCACAAGTGAAGATTTGTATACTTACCTGCAATATGATGATAGGTAAACGTATGTGTCAGATCCATAATGCTGAGGATTCATCAGGAGACTGTGTCTTATAACAGCAGATATGGTTTTCAGCAGTTATTCTGGTTTTAGGCAAACGTACATCACATTGGATTATTTATTTATTATTGCATTTTACTATGTAGGAGACGTAGATTAATTGTGGTGGATTAGATAGTTCTATTTATGAGAGACCCTATGAATTTTATACAAATGTATGATTATGTGTTTCAACAACCATTATCTAATTGCACTTACATATAATTCTGTATGATTATGCTCCATGCACTTTAGGATTGGTGGCCGGTTGCCCTTAAAGGCATTATGTCAACACTGAGTCTACTTGTGACCAAGAGTTCATAGCATATAGCACTTTAGTTCTAATTTTGCACTGCAACCCAATGGGGCACAATGGGTTTGAGAATTTAGGCACTTTTATTTTTAAGTAATTGCGACTTTGCACATTCAAGTGAACCTTACAGAGTGGAGGACGTACAGGAACTGGTGGATGGAGTCTAAGGGTATTAATACTGACAATTACAATAATGTCTGAACTCTACAACTCAAGGGTTGCAATAAACTACTTGCACTAGTCACTTTATGCATATCAATGTTGAAAACGTTTCCAACAATGTAGATATAGCAGGGGCAAATACTTATTGTGTATTGGTTTGGGGTTAGAATTTTGGTTTGCGGGTATTGTAGTTTTAGTATAACCAAATGTTGAAATAGGCAGCAGATATCAGGATGATAAAAGCATTTGAGCATTCATGAAATCCAAATATAGCAAAATCATATTAGGCACACAAAATTACCATGCTAGGTAATTTTTATGTAAAATAGTTGTTTTACGAAGGTATTTATACTTTTATTCATGTGTGCATTTGTGCAGATATTGTAGTATGTTGTCTATGTCTATAATTTGGTTTTGAGAAATGTCACTTTTAAAAGGGCGATTAAGCAAGCCAGCATTGTCATGTGATCATTACCGGTCACGGCTAAAACGCGTTATGGCGGAATGGTGTGAGCGAAAATTACTTTCAGAAATGTGCGCGGACAAGCAAAACGACTGCGAACTTGTTTTGGAACAAAGGGGGCCGGAGCCCTAGGTACATATTGGTTAGTACCACAGCGAACTTGCTCAGCGCTTCACCTACTATGGACAATCAATATGTTTTAATTTGAATGTGCTTGATAGATTTACGGACTTCACAAAACACCCACTGGGGTTTTAATGGGACATGACAAGCATGGCGTAAATGATGTGGACTACCATTACCATGATGCCACTGTGACGCCCATTGGGGCGGGGCTTGTGTACTTAATAAATCAACGTACCAAATCAGTTTTGCTTGTCCGCGCACATTTCTGAAAGTAATTTGCCAGTGAACAAGGGTACTGGGATACCTGAAACGCGTTTGGCTTTCAAAATTGAAGCGGGGGAGGATCGTTGTGCCTGCTGCCACCTGAGGCATATGTGTGTCAACCCCTTTGTGTGCGATGGCTTCAGTGGGACAACCTTGTGTTTTGAGATATATATATATATATATATATATATATATATATATATATATATAGATATATATATATATATATATATATATATATATATATAAAAATGTGGGTCTGACATGAAAAATACAGTTACAGTACCTTTATTTCATTGGCCTCAAATAAGCCTTTGATACGGTTATTCATTACTTGCCCTTGTTTTGAGATCGCTATATTCGATGGGATGCAACATATATACATGAATACACACGCTGTCTTAGTATATAGTAGAAATCTTCGCGCATAGTTCTTCACTCATGAAATACCCTTTCTACTCCCCAAAGTTACACCATAAAAATTCATTAACATCACATCACTAAATGTTATGGAGCTAAATAACAAAAACATCTTTGAATATGGGAAATCGTTCTACAGTCGTGCTGTTTTACATATACATACATGCTTTTCTGAATTGGCCTCAAAGCTTCCAACTCCTTCTAGCAAATGTTCGGAGAGGGCACAGTCAACATTCTGTACTCCTTGCATACGAATATTTCCTGAATATTCCCATTGTACTACAAAGGTGCGTTTGAGTGCATAAAACAGTACTATTTTACATACCCCGAAATGCGTTTGTGAATAGGGCAACAAGTACATTTGTAGTCGCAAATGGACCGCTTGGGGAAGAAATAACTGATGTTTATTGTTATTCAATGGTACTCGGGGAACCCACCTATTTTCAAACATGTGACCGGAGGATCATACAAGATGGTTTAATCAACTGAGGCTCGGGAACCGGAAGGAAAATACTGCTTGTTTTCTGCCCATTTATTTTCCTAAAATATGCATGGTGAACTGTTACGTAATCACGGTAAAACTCTGAGACTTGGCTAACAGGTACAATATGCCATGCAAGCACTTAAATTGAATGGAAACGTATAAAATAGAAATAAATAAGGTCTATATATGCTTTCAGTTTTTACTCCTGCTACAAATTCAGGAAAACATGTCCACTATCTAAGGGGCATCTTATCAAGAACGGCGTTAAAATTATCGCCGTTTGAGAATTCCCATAGAAGCCCATGTTCTGGTGTGAACCTGGGCTTCTATTGGAATTCTCATGGGCATATTATCAAGCCCATTATCGCCGCTTTAGTGGCAGTTTCCTGCCGCTAAAGCGGCGATCATTTTAACACCCTTCTTGATAATATGCCCCTGACTTAGTCCATTAACCATTCGTATGATTACAAGTGGATGCACTGGTGTCGCCAGTGTGCTTTAGCATAGGTGAGTCACGGAGTGTTCCTGAAAGTACATATTAACATGGATGGCTGCCCCCATCGCCTGTTTGGAAACCTCTGGCTAATTGTGCTTTCCGAATTCCTCCTCGAGAGCCAAAGTCAGTGTCTTCATGCATGTTGTCATCTGAATTAACTGCGGATGCAGATTTCAATGAGGAAACATTCATTTTTCCAGCTCTGTGCCCTGTGGATTGTAATTGCACTGGCATGCTTGAAAGATTACAACAGACCAATGGGAATTTTATGTAGAATGGGTAAATGTCTTTGAAAATCGTTAAATCTCCTGTGACATAAATTTAAAATATGAACTCTTGTACCGATTTTGCTGTTGGGAAAAAATGCTAATGACTAACTAAAGAGACAATGCGACTTAAATAAATTTCACAAAGCTGTCTAACTTTTCCAGATATGTTTTAGTCTCACAGTTCCTCATGTACGCCCAAATTAATAAAAAACGTGCAGAGATTCTTCCATATTCTTTAGAGTTAGAATAAAGCCCCTGAGCAACTTGTCTTTCTCACACAAATCACTTCTTTATTCAGTGAAACGAAAAAATCATGCCTTCCTGGGTGAAGTCAAAATGTGTTTGCATAAACATTGCATTAACCCAAGGGGCCACTGAGCCCACAAAGAGAGCTGTAAGCTGTGTCTAGCTAGAGATAGATGTTTTTACTACGATATATAGAAGTTTAATTAATTAGTGCTGTGAACACTAGCTTCCTATTCCACAAAATGATGGTGCAGGAAATTGCCTGTTTTGGATGTGGTTATCCCACACCTTTTGTCTGGTAAATCATCTAAGTTAGACTGAAATGCACACAGACCCTGCCAACCAAGTCTCCTGTGGCAGAGTTCCTTCCTTAAACTGTACCTTTTGTTTTCGAAATGGCACCACTTTAGTACCCTTTGAAAGTCTTAGTTGATGGCACTCCTGGTACCTAGAGCATTGGCACTGAAGAGGGACCCCAAGAATAGCAGCGTGAAGTGTGCCACCCTAGGGTCCCCTCACTAAGGCCATGCATGCTCCCATTGCCGACTGCGTGCCTTGAAGCAGACAAAACCAAGAGTCGACATGACACACACCTCTGTGTGGTATGCCCATGAACACTGCATGGTATATAGGTAAGACTCCTCTCTAGGTGGCCTTAGCCCTAAGGCAAGGTGCAATATATCGTCTGTGTGGACATATCCACATGAGCAGATATGCCTCTGTAATATTCATGTCTATTCTAGGCCTGGGCTAAAAATCTGTTCCGCTCGCGGAAATTGCAATAATTTGACATTTTCGCGTTCCGCGAAGAGCGCGAAAATGTAAAAATTTCCGCAATCCGCATTTTACCGGAAATGTTTGCTTGCTCGCGCTGTAAAATAATACATTCTTGCGTGCGCGCGATCTCCTTACCTGAATCCCCGCTTTCGCCGACAAGTTTTCCCGATCCGGTCGCGTTCTCCACGAGATGTTGGATTGTTGGTAGCCATTTGCGCTGTCTCGCGACAGTTCGCGCCCGCAGTAACATCATTCATCGCGCGATCACGTCTTTCTTCTCGCGATCATGCACTGCAAGACAAGTGAAAACAAGATGGCCGCGCCCGCGAGCAACCGCATGGGTAAGTTGGCGAGCCACGACCACGCAGAACATACCGTGAACGGGCGGGAAAAAAACTTCTGCATCTTCGTGATATTTACGCGTGTTTGCGGAGATTTTTAACATTTTCGTGATAATTTGCGAAAGTGAATTTCGCAAATTCCGCCCACCCCTAGTCTATTCTAGAATACTGTAAGTGAACAGGTAAGCCATAAAGATTACAAGGGATGGACACTCGCCATTACGAGTTTTCCAGCCATATGATGGCTTTACTGTATTATGGGATCATTGGTACCAAACATCTCATTTTAATAAACCTGCACTGATTCCAAACCTACTGACTTCTTGTGTGCTCCTGACTAGTCTCCTAAAGGCTGCCACTTCTAGGCAAGTTTCTGGACCCAGGAGGTGACAGCCTTTGGTCTCAGGGGCCAGAAACAATTCCTGCCCTGGGCAGATGTGCTTCACACCTCCTCCAGGCGGGAACAGCTTTCCAGGGCGGAAAGCGTCAAAGGTGATGCCTCCTTTGAACTGTACCCCATACCTCACCTACTAGCAGCAGATGGCACCCCCAGTCCTAACCCCACTTTCTTCGCAAAGATTGGCTGGAAAATTATTTAGTTGAGGAGGAGGTTCCCCAGCCAACCTGCACCACCCCTAAGGTGGGGCAGGCGATGTGGACCTTTAGGCTCGCTTTCCACCATTTTGAAGAAGAGGCAAATAACCTTTTTGGGTCATTCCCACCACCAAGTGGGATGAGCATTTAGAGGGTGTTTTCATTGGCTACTACCCGGCACTCCCATTACCACTCCTAAATGCAGTATTTAGGTGGCACCCCTGAGCCTTGAATTTCAGATTCGATGGACACAAGAAGACCAAGGACAAAGAAAAACAGCTGCTCACGAGAAAAGAAAACATGTACTGGATATTGGCGCAAAAGCTTGCCTGCTGCCCAAAGACTCAACAATAGCTGAACATTGTCTCGTTCTACCACTGAGAAATGTCTACGAACCCCAGGGGCCATCCAGCACTTCCCCAAATTGACAAAGAACTCCCTTGGAGTAGAGGAGTTTCTTCCCTGCATTGCAGGCACCCAAACCACTAAGTCCAAACTCTTGATTTGCAGCTCTCCAGTCCCGCTAACACCTCAACTGCCCATGAGAAAGTACAGCAGCTCTGAAAGACCAACTCTGCCTCCTCACCACGTTTGGAGGCAACAGGATCTCCTGGTGCCGAGCATCACTAACTCCGAAGTACTGGACGCCCTGCAAACCAAGACCGACTACAAGAGTCCAAGCCAGAATCCAACTGCCTGAGGACCAATCACCCATGGAGGGACATCGGCAGCCTTCACACCCACTCTCTGAGTGGCCCAGCCATCCTGCACCAGCTCCTCTGAGATGTTTACTACTGACCGAAAGGTGCGCTTTGCACACCAGAGCTTAGATCACATGGTTGCTCTGCACCCTGCCCCACCGGCTGGGGAATCTCCAAAATCTTTGTGCTCCTGTGGTCCCTAGGCCCTTGCAACCTCTACACTCTTTTGAGTGACCTCAGACTTCCCTTCAAGTCTTCCACGGCAGCATGTATTTAGTTGCCCCTCTTCATCATAGCACGCCAGCTACTTACTGTCCCAGTACACTGTTTCTGGCCAAATTCGGGATGCTCCCGAGAACCTTAAGACCCTGACTCCCCAACATTCAAATTTTAGAAGGTGAACCCCAAGGTGCTACTGCTCTGTGATATATTACATCCTATGTTAATTCTCCTTAGGAATAATATTGTGCGTAATTGTGCACAACTGTATAATGCTTGTACTTACCTTGCTTATATGCTTACTTGTAACTGAAGTTCTTGGTTCAAAATATATATATTAAAAGACTTGCTATTTTTCAGCCTTGACTCAATTCTTGAGTTCTGTTTATTGCCTCTGTGAGTACAGCAAGTGCTTAGCATTACCCTCTGATAAGCCTAACTGCTCGCCCACAATACCAAAAAATAGAGTGTTAGTATTATCTACTTTTGCTTCTGTAAACCAATAACGGTCTCTCCAACCTCTCTTCACAATTGACCCCATTGTGGTGCACTATATAGAGAGGTGGGATTCCTACAGACAGACACTGGTAAAGAACATCAAAAAATCTAGTCTACAATAGGATTTAGTCTCCATGGCCACTTCAGATAATAACTTTCCTCTCAGCTGGACACTCCCTCTCAATCTCAGCCCAGAATGTAAGCGCAATTTATCAAAACACTCTAAAGTACACAGGATGTAAATCTTTTACTTTAGAAATGGAACATCATTTTATTTCCTTAAAATGCTCTTTATTACTATTCATATAACACTTCCTGGGTGAAAAAGTAAGCTCGCTATCATAGCGTAACATGTGTGCAATGCATACGTGGATCATTTACTCTGAAGTCATACACATTGGACCCTATTCATAAAATAATTAGTAAATATGCTCCATACACAAATTAAGTTTGGGAATCCCTTCACTCTGGTTGGTGTTCTCTATTGCAAAGAACTCCACACAGGGGAAATGGATTTGCCTGTACAAATTAACAAATATATTTTCCCATACAAAAATCCCTCCCACTAAACCCACACCAAATTTCGGGATAATTCTCTATCCTTACCAAGGTGGAAGTGGACTTATGCCAGGCATACATCTTCAACCATTTCCAGGTTGGGAAGGAGTCAAATCACAGTTTGGGAATGCCATCAAACTTTCATACTTGTGGGTGTTACCAAACTTTCAAGGCAAGTCAGATCAAGTGTCGCCTCTAGAAGTGAATTTTAGACTTTGGACCACAGATAGTACTGGTGAGGCCATCCACAAATGTTAACTCGATATATAAAAACAAAGTTTAAAGTGTAGTTATGGTCAGATAAAAATGTCACTTAAAATCTTACATTAAAATTTTTAAAAAACGGAAAATCCCCAAATATAGTTAATTGAATTAACCATAACTCGGTCACGCTAAGCACAGTGTGATAATCAGTGATGTCTTTTCAGATGCTGCATTGATGTTATCAATTATATCGCAGAACATGCTATGAGTGATGTGAGGTTAGAAGCAGTGCATGATGAGGGCACACGTTATAATTACTTCAGTTAACTATATCTGGTGCTTTTAAGTGTTTTTTTTAAGTTTAAAATGTAACATTTTAACTGACATTATCACCAACTGTAATGTCACATTTAGTGTATTATATTTTTGTTGAATTTTTACATTGAAACACTGATAAATTGCCTACATTACCAGTTTGCTGCTCAGTTCTGACCGAATGTTAGGTACTATACATAAAGATATTGGAACTGAAAGACTGCCCCCTATTCAATGCAGAACCTGTCAAGGATATGCAGTCCAAATTCATCCCTCATTAACTATATTATCGCTTTAACCTTTGTTTTGCTCAGCGAATTTCTAGTTTTTTTAAAATGTAAGATGCTATTTTCTTGGCATACTTTATGAGGCCTACAGTGTGCCACACTCGATCTTTGGTTGTTCACAATATCGGATTGGCTGTAGAACCTGGCATGTGGTCAGGCCATGCACCCAACCCCCTGGGCACAGCCAATCCTCTACCGTACAAGGTCTTTGGATGTGTTTGGCGGAAGAATGGGTGCAGGGCCCCCTGTGACCAAACCCTGCTGGTAATTAACCTCCCACTGTGTACGGCCTTTAAGCCCAACCCGCATTTGCAGCCATATCCCAACTGCACACGGCCTTTGGGCATATCTGGCATGGGAATGACCTCAAGGCTTGCTTCCAACCCCCCATGGGTGCCCAATACCCTTTTGCTGGCTAGTCCTAATAATCTTGTAGTGCCCCATTGCCCAACCCCTATTTTGTGGCACTTTTTTGCCACAGTTCTTAAACTTAAAACTAAATTTTAATTTGTAATCTCTTGGATAACTTTTTCTTAGATGAGAATATATTTGAAAATGGAAAGGGAAGGAAATAACATTAACCCACAATTTTTAAGGGTGGGCTGGATGTCATATATTGGTTTCACCATAGAGGAAAAAATGTGTCGTTTAAAACATTGAATTTTAAAGTGCATATGATTATGACTAATGAAAATAGATATAGCAAAAAAATGATTCACAAAACATTATAACTGAAAATCTGCAATTGGTGCAGCTTTCCATGTGTAACCTCATAAGATTTTTCTTAAAATGCATACAACTATGCCTATTCAGAAGACAAAAATCTCTAGGCTCTGTTCACAAACTGCATTTTGTAGTACGTTTGATAGTACTATAATAGAACTACTAAAGCACTACAAAATGATATTCGCCTCTCCTATATTTCAGTATGGAGATCCTCACAAATTTAAGACTAATGCTTAGTAGTACATGTGGGAGGAACAAGGGTGATTGGTTGAAAAAAGTGGCACACTTATTATAAAAAAAGGTGGGGTTTAGGGAGAAGTAAGGAGGGGTTAAGGAGGGATTGAGGAGGGGTTTATAGATGTATATCCACCCTCAAAAGAGTAAGCCCATTCCTGGACACAAACTGAATTTCTAAAGTTACTACAGCAACAAAGGACCTGAAACAGTAGTAAATGGACTCCAGGTCAGAGCTGGAATACATCCAGCACCACAAATGGCCAACCAATGGTACTGCGGCACTCTCCCAAAGGAAATAATGGAGGTAGTGACTTAGAACTACAAACAAAAAATGAAATTAATTGTAGCATTTAAAATAGTTGTAGTATAAATAAACAACATTTTATGTTAAACAGGTTTTAAAATTAAACATATGTTTATTTTTTTTAAACATTTTTTATAACCTTTTTGAATTGTACGAAAAAATAATTACAATTGTTTTAAATGATTCTATACATCACTTTTAATATTTATTAATGCATCATAAATAATGCGGAGGCATGGTCACATCTGTTTTTGTTCTTCAGAAAGTGAAGCAGTTAATATCTTGAAACAGTAGGAAATATGTAAGGACGGGTCTTTATGAATGGACAAGGAAATGCTACAAATGATGTGCATTGAATCAGACTTTGGTGGAGCGTTTCGTGGATCTATGTCAAAGATGCACCATGCAGTCAGAGCCGAGATGCAGCGATGCTGTAATGCGAGGTCCTGTTGCATTGTAGTTGAGGGTCCCATTGACGAGGCTTGCAAAGGAAAGTCCGGCGTCTGGGATGCAGTGCACATCTGGCTATGTGTTGCTGCCGAGGTGTTGCCATGCTGCAATGTGTAGTCATGATCGAGCCTGCTGTCAACAACAGATATGAGGACCTAGAATGTGGATACGCCACGGTGTCTCATGACGTGTCTTTTCTAAGGCATTGCCATGCTACAATGCAGCTCCTTTGCGATGGGCCCAATCCACGTGGCAGTGGCAATGCAAATGTTCTACTCGAGGATGCGTGGCTCAGCCGAGAAGATTCATTGGTTCAACTTCCAAGAGCCCAGGACTGTGGTGGTGCCACTTGGCAGGGCAAATTCACAGCTGGCAGAGTCCATGCGCAGGAGATTGGACGCCTGTTATGTCCCTGATGCTTCAGACAAAGAGGCCAGCCAATTAGCCCTTGGAGTCACTCTGGCATCTGGGTTCAGGAGATGCAGGTTAATTTCTACTCACACAGGCAAAAGGGCAGAAGGTAGCAGTTCAGCATGCCAAAGCAGGAGTCTAGTAGAGTGCAGTCCAGCAGAGTGGCAGTCCGTCAGCAGCATAGCAGTCCTTCATCCTGGCAGAGCATCCACAGGTCCAGAAGTGTACTGAAGAGGTGGTGTTTGGGGTCCTTCTTTTATACACAGTTGTGCCTTTGAAGTGGGGATATGCTTCTAGAGGCATGCCTTTGGAGTGCACAGATGCCCTGCCTGCCCACCCTGGCTCCTGATTAACTACAGGGGATATGCATCCCTTTGTGTGGGGACAGACACAGCCTAGTCAGGTATAAGTGAGGCTGGGTCCAGCTCCTCCCTCCCATCCTGCCAGTGAGGGCCCACTCAGTCTCACATAAGCTCCCATTGTGTGTGGCTGTATAGAAGGAATACAACATGTCCAACTGCCAACTACACCCAGGCATGTGAAAACAGACATCTTGTATGCACCATAGGGCTAAGGCAAGAAATGCCAACTTTTTCCAATGTGGAATTTTCAGAATTATAATTTAAAATCCAACTTCACCGTAAGTGCAGATTTAAAATTGGGATTCCAGAGGCACAAAACTTGAATCATTCATATTTTCCCATTTGGATATTTCACTTATAAAATGTAATAAGTTAATCCAATGGGAGATATAGGCCTTACAGTAATGAACAGTGAATTTAAGACTGTTTCACTACCGGGACATGTAAAACGTAAAAGTACAAGTCCTGCTTTTGAAATACATTGTACCTTGCCCTCTGGGATATTCAGGGCCCTCCCTAGGGTGATGTATATGTATTAAAATGGAATGTTTGGGTCTGGCAAAAGGTTTATTTTGGAAGGTTGCAGTGACAAATTCAAACTGCACACACAGGCACTGCAATGGCAGGCCTGAGCCATGTTTAGAGGGCTACTTAAGTGGGTGGCATACTCAATGTTCCAGGTGCACTAGTAGCATGTAATTTATAGGCCCTTGGCACATGTAGTGCACTTTAATAGCGGCCTACAAGTAAATTAAATATGGCATTTGGATATGAGCCATATGAGCCAATATTACCATGTTTAGAGGAGGAGAGCAAATGGACTTTAGCACTGCTTAGCAGTCTTCAGACCAGCAAAAATGAGGTCAGGAGAAATGGACGATGAAGGCAAAAATTTAGGGGGGAAAACCACCCTATGTCTGACAGGTCTCATACACCTCAGCTATACAGCCAAGTACCTTGATTTTGTCATTAACAGGAAACGCAACATGACTGCTCAAGTCAACATCATCTCTGCCTTGTGCTTCCATACTCTGATGATGTTGAGGATGATTTTCAAATGGTCTTCAATAAGCACCCAAAACAAATGTGATGCATGGTCCCATTACAAGCAAACCAGACTACGTAAACACTCTCTAAACGGGGATCAACAAAAACTCTCCCAAACATATGGACGATTCTGAACTCAGCAGCTAAAATCTCTCTCAACCTCCCATGCCACACTTACATTATACCACACCTGAAGGAGCTCCACTGGTTTCCCATTCACAAACAAGCACAAAACATTACCTCACCCACACTTTCAAAGCACTACATAACACTTGTCCAGCATACCAAAGTAACAAAACAGCAAGAAAATCAGGTTTATCCTGCTCTGCGTTTTTTCCCACACAGAATACTGATTCAGCAGAACCTCACTGTCACTGGTAATTCAATTGAAAACATTTGTTCTGGTGTATCAGAAAGTATGGATTTTATAAAAGGAGTTGTTATATGAACTTTCTACTTATTACACATCATAAAAAATAAACATGCAACATTATTAAAAAAACTCTGCCCATTAACCCTCAAAATCATATAATACCACAGAAACAAAAACACATATTACTGCACAAGCAAACAGAAGGAACAACCAAATGGGGTACAATAACATGGAGACGGCATCAGACAGGTTTCCTGCAAATGCTCTAAGAGGAATGAGCTATGGAAATTCTTCCCAACAAAAGATGACCTCTTTGATAATTAAATTACTTGATGCTTCAGTCCCTATTAAAATTTGATTAGGACAATCATCAGAACTAGGAGAGGGTCAATACGTATTTTCTCAGACGTTTGACCAGATGGGTGAATTGTGAATTACAGTGAGAAGGAATACCTTCAATTACTGTTTAGTAATTCGTCAAGGGTGTTCAGAAAACTTTCTTTTGGTTAATCCATATAAGAATAACACACCAGTTGTCAGTGAAATGCAGAGTGGGTCTTGTGTTTAGAAGTCATTTGCATATGTGTTCCATGTCTATTGTTTCTTCCACATAGAAGCTCAATGCCACGAGGAATTAAAAAAACATTTAAGTATGACTTATGGTTTATGTAGAATTATATGTTATACTAATTTTTGCAATAAATAGAGAGGCCACATTACAGCGCCCTATGTAAGCATCATTTCCATGTAATTATAGTTGTTGGTTTCTCTTAACTAATTCGGATTATCTTGTTGTTTTTATGTTCAGTTACATTTTCTTTCTGGTTCTAAATTGGTTTGGGAACTTTATTTTTTTGTATTTGTTATTTTAAAAATGTTGGTGCGGCTTGAATTTAGAAATGCACCTCTCTGGGGTTTGCCTTCTGCTTCTGCCATAGTTGCTAGTGGTTTAACAGTGGTTCTCTCAGAACTGTGCTTTACCATCCCGAGTGAGGTTATTTATAGAGTTCGTAGGACTACTCTCTCTCAAATTTGTAACCCCGTTTCTGACAGTCACTATGTAGGTATACTTCACGTTTTTAATTATATAAGAGTTAAAATTCATCTAATGAGTATTACTAAGGTGAAAGTAAAGTTATTAAAAGTATTATTAACAGAAATGAAAATGAAAGTTGATGGACATGTTGTTTTACCTGGATATGATACACCATCGTCTGAAAGTAGAAAGCTGGCTGTGTATCAAACCCCCCGGGAGTGAGATATGACCAAAAGTCCGCAGTCACTGGCTAGAAAATGACACTTCACCCCCACCCCTGGCTCTCCAACTCCTTGGACAATTACTGCCCTAACATAAAACATTTGAAGTCAGAATAATCGTGACTTACCCACAGGAGAAAGAAGCCTGAAGGACTCCTACTCTCTAGATGCCGTCAAGAGATGGAAGTGCTTTCCAAGGGTGAGTGGCTGGCTTCTGTTGCCTCCCTCAGAGACACAAAAACGTTTAAGAAGTGATCTATCCTATGTTGAAAAAAGAAGCATCCCAGATGAGAGTGGACTGTACTGGACTTTGTGGGAGCAGTGGGCCCTAGAAGCCTCTTCTGATGACCAAGGAGACATAGGAGAGACTATTTATGACTCTCTCAGCATCAATAAGTCTGTTGGGCATTGCTGAAAGCAGGAGAAGAGTCACTGGAATCATCCCAAATGTGGTGACTTGGGGGCATATTATCAACGGCCAGCGATAATAATCGCTGGCCGTGCTTAGTGATAATTTTATTATCGCAAGCTGTCTCTGGAATTTATCGCCCTGGTAGTGCGTTATTAACAACGCGTTTCTTACGGGCGATAAAAATTCCAGAGATAGCGAGGTTATCGCCCTTTTGCAGGGAACATCGCTGGTTTCCGCGATGTTCCCTGCAAAACGGTGATAACCTTGCTGATACGACCCACAGAGTCGTATCAGCATAATCCACCCCAATGTGGGGGATAGGTAAGTCTGCATTTTAGCAGACGTTAGTTTTTAGAGAAAACAGCTAACGTGTGCTAAAATGCTGGGGCAGCCTTATAAATATCGCGATGTGAACATCAGCGATATTTGCAAGGTTGTCCATCCGGGTATGCCCAGTGACGCCCACTTTGCATCTCATTAGAGATGCAAATGGAGGCGTTGGGAAAAAGGGTGCTAACATGCGATTATGCATGTTAGCACCCTCTTGTAAATAGGGTGATAGTTTTATCTCTGCTCTTTTGGCTTTTTAAGCCAAAAAAGCGGAGATAAAGCCCTTGTAAATATTCCCCTTGGTTCTTAATCCCTTCTATGCTCATGACGGAATTAGTCAGTCATGAACCCAAGTTCTAGTGTGATCATGATGGAACCATTCCGTCATGAGCACATGCTCAGAAAATCCCTCTGCTGCAGGCAGCAGTGGGATTTCCCATTTTTTTTTGCCTGGGGAGGCGGGGAAGAGCTTCCTCAACCTCCCGAGGCATATTTTGGATTTTCACCACAATGACGATCGCGTCCATGGCTCGCTATCCTCATTGCAATGAAATCGAAACTGAAACTTAGTTTCAGTTTCTCAGTTTGGTTGCAGGTGGGGATATCTCAGTCCCCCGAGCACTGAAAAAGATGGGAGGGCGATCCCCAAGCAGGGATCCACCCAGTAGCACCAGGGAGGGGGGCGGCCCCTTGGGCAAGGGCCTTTGCTCCCCCATATGTCCTTTGGTCGCAACAGTCTTTCTGCCCCCCGGGGGGGGGCAGAAAGCCCACTTGGACCAAGGGATTTTTTTTTATTGACGTTGGGGTGGGGGCTGCCCAAAAAAGGAAATGGCAATGCCCCCAATCCCCAGAGAAATGTCAGTCTTTCTGCCCCCCAGAAAGGGCATGACAATGCCCACCTCCCAGGGGGCAGATGGGTGCAGTAGCCCCCAATCTGCCCTCCCGAGGGGCAGAAAGCCCACTAAAAACCAGGGATTTTTTCTATTTACTTTGTGGTGGGGGCTTGCCAAAAAGGGCATGGCAATGCCCCCACCTCTCCCAGAGAAATGTCAGTCTTCCTGACCCCGCGGGGGGGAGCGCAGAAAGCCCACTAGGAACCAGGGATTCTTTTTTTATTGACGTTAAGGTGGGGGCTGCCCAAAATATTGGGGCAACCGCCCCCCCTCCTGAGTCCCCCCTAGGGCAGCAGAAAGTCCACTACGCACAAACTTGTTTTTAGCAATGTGCCTACCTGTGGATTTTGGGAGCTTGCGCAGCCGGCACATAGGGAAACCTAGCAAACCTGTACATTTATTTAAACTAGACACCAAGGAGAATCCAGGATGAAGTGACTTGTGTGCCTCTCACCAGGTTCTGTTACCCAAAATCACTTGCAAACCTCAAACTTAGTTAAAGAAAACACATTTTCCTCACATTTCTGTGATGCAAAGGTCTGGAATCTTCGTGGATCCACAATATTCCACCCACCTCGCATTCCCCAAAGTCTTTTGAGAAAAATGGTACCTCATTTTAATCGGGACACTAAGGAGAACCCTGCGGGGAAGGACATTTGTGCCGCCACGGTGACTCCACACAAAAATATGTGGAAAATGTGTTTTGTTCAGCTACATTTGAGGTTTGCAGGGGATTCTGGGAAGAGAAACATTGGGGGATCCACGCAAGCCATACCTCATTGGACTCCCCAGGGTGACTAGTTTTCAGAAATGTGTGGGTTTGGTAGGTTTTCCAAGATGGCGGTGAGCCCGAGGGCCAAAACCCCAGGTGACCCCCCAAAACCAGTTAGTTTTTTTAAAGGTAATTTTGAAGTCTCCACAGGGCCATTTCCTGTTGCAGCCACTATGCCCACCCACACAAGTGAGGTACCATTTTTATTAGGAGACCTGTGGGAATGCTGGGTGGTAGGAAATTTGTGTCAGCCCGGTGATCCTACAACTTTCCCACACAGAAATGCGATGCCGCCATGGAAAGGCTGGTGGGGATTGGATATGTGGGGCCATTGCGGGCCCTGCTTGCTAGGGGTTGTCGCTGCACTGGGGGGTACCCATGGCACCCCCATACATTTCCATGCACCAAGTGGCAGGCACCGTGTGGTGCCTGCCACGTGGTGCAGGTTAATGCAGTGCAAGCACTTTTAACGTTGCATACGATGCTGCATTCAGCAGCACTGCCCCCAATGTTAAAAGCCATGGATGCGCCCACCAGTATGGTGGGTGCATCCTAATGGCAGTGGTGGGACCACCGCATGTCTGGCAGGCAGGCCCAAACTCTGCTACGATGGCGGGTGGACCTAGTCCACCCACCATCCTAATCAGCCTTAAAGCACCGACCGCAGAAATCTAGTCATGCAAGACCATGTTAAAGTAAAAAAATATAGAAAAGTGTGGTGTGGACACAACGTACGTTCGGCCCGGTCAGCGCTTACCTTGGGCTTAAAAGAAATTCTGAGAAAAAGTGTCTAAGAAGGTAAAGTTTAGTAGAGCAAGGCTGCAGGAGGTGCCTGAGGGGGACGCATCATCATCGGATGGCTTTGGATTGAGGCCAGAGTGAAGATTCCTAAGTAATTTCCAGCAGGATGAGGCCGAATTATGTAGCCGAAGATAGTTCCATGAGGCCGGGCACCCCTTTGGCAAAGGATCGCTGAAAAGAAATGTGCTGCTTTGGAGAAGAATACAGCAGGAGAAGATGCAAAGTCAATCCAACCATTGATGCACCTACAGTGGATAGGTGAGCAGGTTGGCCTCGTTCTCCTCCTGGTTCTTTGAGCAGTTGCATATTCCATATTCAGATAAATCATTTAAACAAGTGATTGTTTCATTGTATTGCATTTGTGAATTGTTTACTTTATTGGAAGGAACCCTTGAGGTCTGCAGTAGTGCACATTGTGTTGAGTGCGCAGCTCTTGTGCACCTTTTCAGAAAGGTTTATTTTGCCAGGTCAACATGGCAGTTTAAAACTGTAAACACAGGCTGCAATGGCAGGCCTAAGACATGTTTAAATAGAGCTACAGAAGTGGGTGGCACAATCAGTGCTGCAGGCCTCTAGTAGCATTTATTTAAAGACCACTTTACTGGGGACATACAAGTAAATTAAATGTGCCAATTCGGTGTAAGTCAATTTTACCAAGTCTTTGTAAAAAAATAAATATATATTGAGTGGATTAAAACATGGTTACAATTGATGAAAATGTAACAAAAAAAAACAACCAATCATCAAACAAAACTGCATAGAAATTGATACATGGCATAAAGAAAAAAAGAAACGGAATAAAGTGCTAATGCAATAAGTTGCTAAGATTCCAGCACAGAACACAATATTAATTCATCAAGAAGAGCATAAAAACCATCATAAGTTACATAAATAGCATTTTAAATATAGATCGCCCTCTCCAATATAAAGTCAAATGGCAATAAAATTCATAATAATACAAGAATAAGTTCCCATCTTAAATTTTTTTTTATTATACACCAGATTAGAAACATTGGCGGCAACAAAGAGATCCTGCAATACAAAAACAAAAAAGAACCCTGACCAGATCGCTTTAAATCTATGTAAGGCCCCTATATGTTTAGCATTTGCATCTTCCCATATATATGTCCTAGCCATTTTCTCATGCCAATGGTTAATCGAAGGTATCTTATTGGATTTCAAATTTTCAAGAATGACCTGGCTACTGCTATAGCTATGGAGAAAAAATATAGCTGGCATTTTGTCAAAAGGGAGACCTCTGCTGAAAATTCAAATAAAACCAATTTAAGGGAAGGGATAATATAAACTAATAATGATAATGATTGATTAATCACTTTGTAAGTTGCAACAATGAAAGAAAATATGGTTCCAAGACCCTTTCTCTAGACCCGACCCAACATCTAAAGCTATGTTCTGGAAAAAGTGGAAACATCTTGTGAAGCCTTTTCGGCGTAAAGTAGGTCAGAAATCTTCACAAAAAGGCCATTGTTCTATAGCTGGCAGCTAGCAGCACTCTATGCCCTACTTCACATAGCGTCTGCCACTCTTTGTTTCCAAGACTACATCCAGTTTCCTTTACTAGTTTGGAAAGAAAGTCACCAATCTCTATCTGCTCCCCCAGCTGAGATAAGAACGAGCACCACTTGTCGACTCCAACTAAGCCATGATCATAAAGTTGGCTCAAAGTCATTGATGCTGAATTATTGACCATACCATAATTTGATCTTAAAAAGCTGGGTATTGATTAAAGCTGAAGAAAAGTGCTGAGTCAACGACTCGCAATTGATGAAGTTTGATCGATTATTAAAGTCCCCAGTCGTTCAAACCCCGCCTCCTTCCATAAATCTAGGATTCCCTGGGAGAACTGTAAACTGAAATCCTGACAATCGGCTATTTTTATAGATGGATGATATCTAGGGATTTTACATGATATAAAAAAATAATGGCATGCAATAAGCTAAATCTAGTATTGTCTTATATCTTGATGTTTTTGGTAATTAATTGCACTCTCAGCCAACATTGTATTTACCATAACATTTTTGAATATTGAAGATGACATTGGGAGCTGAACCAAAACATTCCACAAGGCTGCATGATAATAAAATTCAAAATTTGGGATGGCGAGCCACTCCTGAGTTGAGTCTAATTGTAATATTGCTATTGAAGTTCTCAGCTGTTTATTTGCCCAAATGAAATTCGAAAATATTTTATCTAGATAAGATTTAGGTATGATAATAGGAAGATTTTTGAACAAGAATAAAAATAATGGTAAAGTGGACATTTTAACCATTGATACACGACCAATTAGTGCTCAAGAAAGGAGAAACCAGCTGTCCAATGGCCTCTTAACTTTTTTAAAAGTACTTCCATATTTTAGCATAAATAATTGATCATACTGCTTAGTCAAAAGAAAAGAGGGGACAGTGGGAACCCCTGCCTGGTCCCACATCTGATCTTTATCAGCCCCACCTCTTCTTTATTTATCAGGATTTTAGCCTCAGAACCTACATAGAGCTCTCTTAACATTTTAACCAACTGAATTCTTGTAATATAAAAAACAAAGTCTGTCAGTCAAAAAGGTCAAATGCTATTTCTTCATTAAGCATTAAGATCGCTGCCTAGACCTTGTTGACTGACAGGAAATCAATCGCTTGAGTTAAAAAATAGGTGTTTGAGGCCATAGATCTATGTGGTACGAAACCTGTCTGATCTGAACGGACCACCTGTTGTGCACAACGGGCCAATCTTGAAGCCCATATTTTTATGAATATTATATAGTCTACATTTAATAGACTGATTGGGCGAAATGCACTAGGATCCCTAGGGTCCTTATCTTTTTTTACAAAGCGTACCATCACCGATTCTTTAAAGATTTTTTTATATGAGCTCACCATTTTTTATCAGATTAAAAAATGTTGTAAGAAAAGGTAGAAGCAGAGGATCAACGGTCTTGAAAACTTCAATGGGGATTCCATAATTACCGGCAGCATTCGCATTAGCAATAGTTTTTACTATATTGCTGACTTCAATTTGAAAGATAGGCTTATCAAGGGAATTGCTCAAACTCTTTGAAAAACCTTGCCAATTTTATCGTTTGAATCTTTTACTATACCCGTTTCTAGATCTCTGATCAGAGTGACTTCATTTTCACTGCTATGGACTTTAGTATCCCAAGCAAGATATCGTCCTATATGTTGGCTTTCCTCATAGAGTTTTTATTTATAAGCCTTACTCCCCTTGATTTGACTGTAGACAAAAAAGTGCCTCGAGTTGCCGTTAGCTATCACTAGAACTAGCAGAGAAGCAGCTTTTGGGGATTCCAACCTGGCCTTGTTTAAGTTATCTTTGGCTCTTTCAACTGCAGTCCTTAATGACATCACCACTTGTGCTCGTTGTTTACTCACCACAGCCTTATAGCCTATTACCTGGCCTCTGAAAGCTGCTTTAAAAGCCTCCCAAATAAAAAATACAGGGGCACAATTCTCATAATTTCAAAGAAGTTTTTGATAAAAAGCTGCATTTTTTTCCAATCCAAAACTTCAAGAAGAGATTTGTCGAAATGCGAATGCTTAATACTTCACAACAAAGGTTTATTTTAATTAACTATTGTTGAAATAGCTGAGTCATCAGAAAATGAGTTAGAAATATTCTCTGACTCCCCTCTAGACAACAATTTATCAATGAGAAAAAAATCTATTCGTGAGGCTGTCTTGAACCTGGAATAATAACAAGTATAATCAGACTGACCTGCATGGCCTTGACGCTACGGATCAAGAAATGCGAGCTCCTGTATCATCCTATCAAACAACTTAGTTGTTTTGGGCTTCAAATGCTTCTTAGCAGTGTATGAGGTGTTGAGCTGAATGTCCTGAATGTAGTTAAAATCCAGTCCCCAAATTATAGAACCCTCTGAAGAAATTAATAGATCATAAATTTGCTGTAAATCCTCAGTATCATCAAAAATAAGGCAATAGTAATTCAAGAGATTGAGCAGTACACCCTCAAGCTTAATTGTTAGCCGAATCCAGTGCCCTTGAGAATATTCACTAACTTGTTGTGCCTCACAATTACAATTATTACAGAATATGATGGCGACCCCTCGAACAGACGTGCTAGCAGAAACAAAATAAGCTTGATTGTAACCCTTAGGTTGGGTCATTTTTCGTGAATTTGACTTAAAACGTGTTTCCTGAATAAACAAGATCTGAGGGGGAAAAAATGACAACCATCCCAACATAGAGCCGTCTTTTCTATGATTCAATAGCCCATTAAAATTACACGAACTCATTTTAATGCACTTCATTTGTTAGGTAGTTATGTTCTTTCTTAGTGCCAAAAAAACAAAAAACTAAACATTTGAAAACAAAAAAATCTATACAAATGAAATGCAGCAAAAACTGTTTTGCATCCACTCATTTTTCTCTGCTACCCCATCCCATACTCCACCCAACCCATCCTACCCACCCACGTAGAGGGAATCCCCCTTGCTTCCACAGCGCAGAATCCCCACATTAAAGAATGCCATGGAATTGCATCTTAAACCTGCCAAGCTCCTCCCACTCCCGCCTCATCCCCCTCCTTATGGACACAGCTGCACAATTCTTCAAACCCTAGATATATCTTTAGTTTTTTATTAACTTTAATAAAGCCTGTGCTTCCGCAAAACGATAAAGAACTTTAATTGATCTTTCCAAAGAACCTTTAACTTAGTGTATTGAACTACAGAGGTCTGGGCACCTATCCACCTAAATTCATGGGGTAGTTCTTGGAAGGAATTTCTACACCTTGCTGTGGCCAGTGAAAGATCAGAAAAAACCTTCAAAGAAGTATTTTGGACACTGTAAATGTTTTCTGCTGAATATCTCTGGGGAGAAGTTGTTCTCTGATCCGAAAATCAGCACAGTTAACCAAGATAGTTTGTGCATATTTGGCACCTGGTGATTAATGGAAAGGAAATCTATGTGTGCTAATAATCGTCAAATCCTCTGGGGTCGATGGCAAACTACGGTCTTTAATCAGCACGTTGATATGTTGATGAACAGATTGTATTTGGCCCTTGTATTCACTTCCTTCAGGAATTCTTGTAAACCTGAGGTTTTAGCATCTTGAAATATTCTCCATTGTTCCTAATTTCATCTCCAATTACGCAATTTTTGTAAATTCAGGTGAAATATCAGATTGAACAAGCACCAACCTATCTTCAATATCAGAGATTCTTTGCTCAGCTTTCTGTATTTGTTCAGGAAGTGCCAGCAAGGTTACCTCCATCTTAGCGACCCAATGGTTTACCATCTCCATATCCAGAGCTTGTTGTAACTTTAAACCGTGAATCTCAGCCAAGATTGTATCAAGCACCATTTTAAAAGGCTCTGTTAATAGTTCCTGAGAAACACTGGCATTTTTAAAGCAGGGTTCCTGTGGGTGAACTTTAGGCTTGATATTAGCAGCCACTTGAAAACCAGAATTCTGCACTTGAGTGGTTCCGTACAACAATTCTAGAATCTGCAAAACAGGTGCAGCGCTAGTGCTTGGCCCCTCTACCTCTTTTTGAGAGCCATCCCCCTCAGTTGTCATTGGAAAAGTCGATGCACCTGATGCCATACTACTTTTGGAGCTACTTGCCTCTTGCCCTGTACTGACATCAGCATGGCACTCCACATAGGCATTCTTTTTCGCCTGAATTTCTGGAATGGGGGAAAGTTTTGGCTTTTTGAAAAGGCCCCATCTCTTCACTTTTATCATGCTCCACGCTTGCCATCAGCTGGGCTGGAGAAGGAGTTGAGCTGTCAGAGCCACTAGCTACGTGCTACTTCTGCTTCTCCCTCTGTAATACTTGTCTTAAGAAGGAATGGACCACAGGCTGCGCAACTAGTTGCACCCTCACCTTCCATCATCTGCCCAAGATTCAATGGAAAAACAACAGAACCTACTCGATTCTCCATCTGTTTGTCACACCATCCGGCAACTTGACTTTATGAGGCTTTCTTGCCCTGTTTTGGAGGCACTGGAGAGGCAAGCTTGGGGCAAAGTTGTCACTTGACAGTACGCCGCATATACTTTAAACAAAAGCGGATCACCAAGACTGCAGCAGTGCTTTGCACCTGTAGAGACAGCCCCCTTAGGCAGCAACTAACAGAAGCACATACCTTAAGGGGTCTCCCTGCCTCCTCCTATGAACAGACATGGGTGCTGCTGTCCTGGTGGACAGCTCAATGGTCTCTCGTCCACGACCTGCATGGAGCCCAGTGTGAAATTATTCCCACTCAATCCTTAAGCAGGAAGCTTAAATCAGCACCAAATTAATAAGAACCAACACAGAGCTCCTTCGGCAGCTCCTCCAGCTCCTTTAGCTCTACAGGCTTGCCATTGCAACAGGAGCCCGGTGTGTGATGACACATGCCTGGTGGGAGGGGAAGGGTGGGGCTAGGGGAGCCGGTGCTACAGGCGTCAGCAGCAGGACATGGGGCAGCCACTGCCAACCATCTTCCCAAGTCCAAAGGAGAGAGTACACAAACTTTGGCACTGTTAAGCAGTGGTAAGGTCCACATAGTCCTAAGGCCAACACAAATGAGATCAGCAAAAATGGAGAAGTAAAGCAAATGTTTTGGGGGAAGACCACCCTAAGGCTGACAGGTCTAACATGTGCCACCCCAGCTGAAAATAGAGAGAATTATCCAACCTGCTGGGAGTTCTCATCACTAAGGCAGAAGAACCTGGAGTGACCATCTGCACTGGTGTGGTCTGACCCAGGACAGTGTTCCACCGTAAAGTCCATTCCCTGTAGGTAGTTAGACCACCTCATCAGCTTGGAATTCTCACCCCTCACTTGCATGAGTCATCTGAGGGGCCCATGGTCTGTCTGAATCCAAAAGTGAGTTATTGTGTCAGCGTCTCAGCATCTTCAGTGCATAGAACACAGTCAAAGTCTCCCTCTTGATAACTCTCGATAGCACTCAATAGCACATTACCTCTGTTCCCAGGGAAGTAACCTCCTTCTAATGAAGACTACAGCTTGGTCTACAGCTTGGTCTAGGTCCGCCTCATTTAACTATGCTAAGATATGCTCTGAAGCATCCAGCTGACAATGAACTCCTTGAAGACATCAGGAGCCTAGAGTACATGTGTTGCACAAATGGATTCTTTGAGGCAGTCAAAGGGATTCTGACAGGCCTATCTCCAAATTACTTTATGGGGTTGCTTCAAAGAAGTCAGCTCAATTAAGGTGGCAATAAGGGTACCATAACAAGGCGCTCACCATGGTCTGTGTTTTAGGCAGTTGCCAGGTAAGGATAGTCTCCATTTAGGCCTGAATGGGCTGCATCTTGTCACCGCCCACTATGTGGCTCAGATTCACCATGGCGCAGAAGCACCTCTTTAAGGTGATACAGGTGTTCATCCCCTCTTACGCTGAAAACAAGAATGTTTTCTAGGCAGGTGGCACAGAATGCCTCTTTCACAGCCAGTACCCTGTTCACCAACCTCTGAATGGTGGTAGGGGCATTCTTTCATTATTTAAGCCAAAGTGCATAAACTGGAACTGGAAGTGGCCCTCTGGGATCGAGAATGCAGACTTCTCTTTTAACCCTCAGTCAGAGCAATCTGCCAGTACCCTGATTAGAGATAAAAGCTATTGAGGAAATTGACAGCTCCCAGCCTGTCTATGAGCTCATCAGCTTGTGGATTGGGGTGGGGGGGTCAGTCATAGTGACAGAATTATGTTCTCATAAATCCACATAGAACCTAAATTCTGGGGTGGTGCTCAATGGGGCAGCCTTGGGTTCCAGCACAACTGAACTCAATCACTTGTATGGCCAGCATCTTGGAGATCTCCTTCTTGATGCTGTCCCTCACTGTAGGAAAGTGCCTCTTTTGACATGGCAAGTCCCCACTTTGTGTGTGATGCCTGATGTGCTTTTGAACTATACGTGCACTGGGTCCCTGCTAACCATATTCCCAGTGTCAGATCTCTTTACCAAAACTGTACCATGATTGGCACAACTTCAACCACCCCTGTAAGTCCCTAGTAAATGGCACTCCTGGTAGCTAGGGCATGGGATCTGAAGAGGGTCCCCTGGGTCTATATCACAAATTGTGCCACCCCAAGGATCCCTCACCAAGACTATAAAAACTGGTATTGCTGGCTGCATGTATTGGTGCAGAGAAAACCAAAGATTTGACATAGCACATATCCCTGTGTGCCATGCCCTCATACGCTGCATGAGTTATAGGTAGGTCACCCCTACTGCAGGAAAGGGTGAACTATATACCATGTTTTGACATATCTGCATGAGCAGATATGACCTTGCAATATCTGAACCATTCTTAGATATTGTAATTGCACAGGGAAGCCATAGAGAGTACTTGGGCTGGATACTTGTCATTTTGAATTTCCTAGTTCCATGATGGCTTCACTGGTACCAAACATCTTGTCTTAATGAATCCTCACTAATGAATCCTCACTGATGTCAGTGTTGGATTTATTAATAAGTAGAGAACAGGACACCCTTTAGAGGGTTTCCTGAAGATTCACCAGGCACTGGTAGTAGTCATAGCCAGATTGCCACCACAAGACATGTTTCTGACCAGATGAGTTGATAGCCTGCGCTCTCAGTGGCCCGAAACAAAGCATGCTCTGGGCAGAGGTGCTTCACACTTCCTCCAGGCCAGAAGGGTCTCCCAGAGCGGGAATCTTCAAAGGTAGTGCAGCTGTTAAAGTGAAACCCAACCTTCCCCATATAGTAGAGGATACCAACCCCCGTCCTGCTCCACATTTGGTGGGAGGATAGGCGGCAACATTCCTTAGATGAGGAGGAGTGTCCACATTTAGCCAGCACCACCCTTAAAGTGTGGCAGGCGATGTGGACCCCTTTTTTCTAAATCCACCATCTTGGGATAGTGGGCAAACAACCTATCATGGCTAGGGTAGTGCCCTTTCCCACAGAAAGTGGTCACTTAGACTGTGTAGACACCCTAAAGGTAGGTAGCCCATTGGCTACTACCTGTCTCCTCCTTTAACGCCCCTAAATTTTGTATTTAGATAACATCCCTTGACCTTGAATTGGAAATTTGATGGACACAAAGTAGAACCAGACCAAGAAGAGCTGCCGCCCAAGAACGGAAGCCCTGCGGCAGAGAAATTGGTGACAAAGCCTGCTTCCTGCCTGAAAGACTCGACAATCGCAGAGTGTTGCCTTTGCTTGCTACTGTGTGGACTCCACTTGCCACTACGAGGACTCCAGGAACCCTGGAGGACATCCAGTCCATCACAGATTGCCAAATAACCTCCCTTGGAGCAGAGGCACTGCTCCCCTGCAAAAGAAGGCACTGACCCGCAGACTACTTTCTTACCAACTTGCTGCTCCCCGGCGACTCCAACGATGCATCCAGACCAAAGTGATGCACCACCTCTGAAGGGTCAGGTCTTTCCCCTCACCAAGTTTGGGGAAACCAGGTCCTATCTAAGCCATGCTCCACCAATTCCCCATGCATCGGACCTCTTTCAACCTGCACTGAGATGAAGAATCCCCTGCGGACTCCAACTGTCCAGGAAGCAAGCATTCATTAAGGGACATCAAGAACCCTGAGACTCACATCATGAGTGGCCCAGCTGTCCTAAAATCGCCTCTCCAAGTTGCCTGCTCCTGACTGCAAGGAAATCTTGGCACACAGTGTCCAGCTGGCCTATTTACTCTGCACCTGGCCCGACCGGCCTCGATAACAACAAAGCATCTGTGCTCCCATGGTCCTGAGTCCCTTGGAACCTGCTCCTTTGAGTGGGCCCCCTCTGACTTACCTGTGCAGTGTGTTTCTAAGTGGCCCCCACTCCCATAGTGCACCAGCTACCCATGACCTCAGCACCCTGCTACTGGCCAAATCCGGGATTCACCAGAGAATTGAACCTGGCCTTGCAAACTACCAAAATCCAAGAGGTGAACCTTGAAAGTCGTAATTGCACACAGATGTGAGTGATTTTGTGATCTATAAAGATTCATAACTTCAAAAGTACTTACTGTAGAAAAAAGCTTGTGGTTTGAAAAATTATATAAAAGTCAATATTATTTTTGCAACTTGGTCTCAAAATGATTCCCTCTTTGAGTACAACAAATGCTTAATACTACCCTCTGATAAGCCTAACTTCTCGCCCACACTACCACAAATAGATCTTTAGTATTATCTACTTTTGCCTCTGTAAACCAATAAGGGACTCACTGGACTCTCTGTACTGTGTACTTCATTTTAGTACACAATATAGAGAGTCAGCTTCATACACTCATTTTAGACAGGCATACTGTCCCCAGTTTCTATGTTGTAGGTACACAAGTGTGTGAGCCCTGTGATGAGAGAGAATTGAAAAGAAAAATGCCCAAGTAACTAGTGACAGTCGCTCTGCTGTTCTGGGGTTATTGTGGGAGAGATGTTAACCCCATTTACTTACTCATTGTGCCCCTAGGTAGACAGGAGGTCACAGTGATGTTCACTCACCTCTTCCACGCCGTCATTTGTCACCAAGAGTATGGTGACTACATACCTCTCAAAGTGTGATTTGAGGTAGTTTTTGTGGTGCTCCCAATAACGTTTTCCAGGGGCCTTGAGAGCCACCATGTAGGTGGCATTCCACTCCATCTCCTTCACCTCATTTGGGCATGTCCAATAGTCTTGGAGAGCTCTGGCCCCTACCTGAGTGGCCTTCTGGTCTTACCAGAGTGTCATCACTTCTTAACTGGCCTCAAGATTGTCTTTAGCCTTTTTTAAGAAGTTCTGCATCTGGTTATGGAGAGTCGGCATGCAGCTAACTACATCTTGAATGGTTTCCTGGGAGGTTGTTCCCACTCCTCTCCTACAAGTCTATCCATGTAGATGATCATATGGGCTAAAACCAATCCCCCTCTGTGGCACCTTCCTGTAGCAACCTGTAGACATGTTAAGAGTACCTCCCACTTCTGCCTCATGGGATTCAAATAGGCCAATAATCAAGCCCTTGAAGCTGTTAGTAATCTCTCAACAAGCCCGTTGGTTTGCGGATGAATCCTCATCTGAGCCCTGGCTACTACAGGTGCAGTCACCAACCTCAAAGGGATGGCCTCTGTGTACCGTGTGGCATGGTCTACCAAGACCAGGATGAACCTGTTGCTTAAGTCTGTCTTAGGGTCCAAGGGACCAACAATATTGATTCCAACAGCCTCAAAGGGAGTGCCAATGACAGGCACGGATCTACACAATGTATCTGAGGCTGCTGTCATCCAAGGCCAATAGAAGTGGAGACAAGCCTGCCAAATGTCTTGTCCTGCCCCAGATGTCCTGCCAGGCATATGTCAGAATCCAATCCCTGTAGGAAGGCCTTGTAACACTGAGGGACCATCAGCACGCAGGGTGCTTGAGGTCCAGGAACATTGTGGTTCACAATATAGGAGGTAATTCTCCCAATAGAGAAGGTGATTTCCAAAAGTATCACCTACTGCCAGGGCCTCAGCTTGCCACCTCAATTCCTCTAGAGTTGGGTATTCTTTCAGCCCAACTCTGACTGCCTCCTGTGCCTCTCAGAGACTCCACCCTCTGCCCATTGAAGGTGATCCACTCCTATACCTAGAAGTATTTGAAGGCATATGGGATTTTGGCACCTCTCTCTATCCCCTAGTGATACTTAGATAACCTCTGTCCTCTCCCCAAGCTAACTGGAAGCAGCTCCTCTCCAAGCATTGCACCTGCCAACACGAGGTGTCTGTCTACCTCGTGTTGCTCATGGGCTTACTATACATCCAATCATGCCATTGTTTGAGAATGATCAGCACACACAATTTCTTATTTGTAACTATACAATATGGGAAGGTTTAAATCACAGGGTATATTAATTTCATTCACATATATTTCTTTTTCACAGGAATTTATTTATTCAAATATTCTTAAAACTGATTTTCACACTGCAGCCAAAGCTTTTCATCTCTTTACAAGAGAATTCTTCAGGGCTTAATATACTTGCCATTGATTAATGGCCATGTACACCTTGTTCTCTTGTACCCAAGCTCTCCTGGTGTGGTTGTGAAGTCAATCTAGCAATCCAAATGAAATGTGTATATTCGACAAACACTGTGTACTTGTTGTAACTCGACTTTTTAAATCTCACATAGTTGCATCATGATTCCTCTTGACTGGACAAAGAGTGATTTCTCAGATAGTTGTATTCTAGAGCTTATGTTGGCATTGGTTTAGTGTATTGGGTTGCTGATAGGACGTGTTGCACAACCG
Source organism: Triturus cristatus (assembly GCF_964204655.1). Taxonomy (NCBI): domain Eukaryota; kingdom Metazoa; phylum Chordata; class Amphibia; order Caudata; family Salamandridae; genus Triturus; species Triturus cristatus. The sequence continues at coordinate 834,316,559 of NC_140588.1, read as the reverse complement.
ATTTAAAAAAAGAAAGAAAACAAATCTTGGCGTCCACTTGTTACCTCATGCCCACTTTCAACATGAAACTTCCAGCCTCATAGGGAACTTTAAGCCCACTCTATATCACACGCTTAAAGGATTAAATGTGCTTGTATTGTAGTGTTCAACTGTTCAGCAGTCCTGAGGAGAACCCGTAAATGGTGGAAGGTTTGAAACAGGTCAACAGTTTTTAGAACCAACAAGTGCATTTAAAAGACTTGTTGCTGGCTTTCAGAGAATAAATTCATCAAATGACGAAATAGGTATACCCCTGGCAGTATCCATTTTGGTACTGTTTATTTCTTAGCCCAAATTATAGGAGCCTGGAATTAGCGGTTGAAAGATATAGGTTCATTTAGGGCAGTTCATTCCAGAACTGGGGTACATTTGTATTTAAAAAAAATGTGTTTGTAAATGTGTCAAATTGATCTGATTTGCTCTGTCATGATGTTTTGTGTGTGATATATACAAAAAAGTATGTTTATTATATGTTATGTTTCTTCTGTTTACGACCATTTGTATAACAAAAATTAATAAGTGCTTTTTTGACAAAATATATAGTGATCACTATAATTGAACTGTGTGATCACGGATGTAACTAGGATTGGTTGATAGTACATGTGTTGATGAGTTTTCAGTGGCCTAGACTTGCTGACTATTTAATTGCCCAACCCCTTTTGTTTGTATAAACCTTCTAAAGGTGGCATTTTCAGAATTGTAACTTTAAATCCACCTTTACCATTATGGGTTTTAAATTACAATTGTTTAGACACCAAACTCAACATTGCTTCTACTGAGTTATCACTTATTTAGTGTAATAAGCAAACCCAGTGTTATCCTGCGGGAGAGGTAGGACTTGCAGTAGTGAGAAACTAATTTAACAGATGTTCTAAACCAGGAAATGTAAAAGCCAAAAGTACATGTTTGGCGTTTTAAATACGCTGCACCCTGCCCCATGGGCTGTTTAGAGCCTACCCTAAGGTCAACTTATATGTATTAAAAACAAATGCTTCGGGCTTGACAAATGTGCCATTTTGAAATGGCCATTCAGAACTGCACCTAGAGTCTCCAATGTCAGGCCTGAGTCATTTTTGTGAGAGGTACAATCAGTGCTGCAGACCCATTAGTAGCATATAATTTGCAGGCAATGTGTACATAGAGTACTCCTTTACTGGGGATCTATACGTACATTAAGGGGTCGATTCCGATCCTGTATTTTTTTTTTCCGTACGACTCGTATCCGTATTTTTTTCCGTACGAATCATACAAGTCACGTCCGACCCGTGAAGTACGATTCGTACGGGAAAAAGTACATACGGATTGGCCCGAACCGTACGGGAAAAGTTGTACGAGACGGACCCGGACACTTTTCTGTACGAATCGTAAAAATACAGTCCGAGCGTACAAGTACGATCCGGACCGGCTTTCTGATTTACGATTCGTACGGAAAACGTTCCGTACACGGGGAATGACTTGTACATATGCAATGTCGGTGTACGCATCGTACATACGCAATGTTGTTGTACGCACCAATGTTGTATTATGCACCGTACATACGCAATGGCGGTGTACGCACCGTACATACGCAATGTTGTTGTACGCACCAATGTTGTAGCATGCACCGTACATAGCAATGTCGATGTACGTACCGTACATAGCAATGGCGGTGTACGCACCGTACATAGCAATGGCGGTGTACGCACCGTACATAGCAATGGCGGTGTACGCACCGTACATATGCAATGGCGGTGTACGCACCGTACAAACGCAATGGCGGTGTACGCACCATACATAGCAATGGCGGTGTATGCACCATACATACTCAATGGCGTTGTACGCACCGTAAATACGCAATGGCTGTGTACACACCGTACATAGCAATGTCCGTGTACGCACCGTACATACACAACGCATGGGGGTGTGTGCCTGTAGGACTCGTGCCCCTGTACCGTACTGAACCACGGACACTGTAAAACAGCACAAGGAGGGTTAATTTGACTCGCACAACACCACAAAACACATCTACAGTGCACACAAAATGGAAATGACTGACCTGGACACATCCAAACAGGCAAACAGAGGGGCAAACTCACAACCACCCCTATAACACACCCACCAAAAATTCAAACTGAGGCCCACCCACAAATGGACCAATAAAAAGGGCCCACACACACAAACCATGAGCCTTTGCAACAGACTCACTGCAGCTAGAGAGCACACACCAACAACTGCACCCATCCACCTTAACATATACACCTTCACACAACCTCCTTCACACAAACCCCCTCTTCACATTCAGACCCAAACTGTCACATTCAGACCCACACACCCACAACCATCCACACCCTCACCCCACACCATGCCCACAGACAAGAATCCAAAGTTCACAAGGGAGGAGCTGAAGATCCTTGTCAATGAAGTCATCAGAGTTGAGCCACAGCTGTTTGGAACATTGGTCAGTCAGACCAGCATAGCTGAAAAATCACGCCTGTGGCAGAGGATCGTTGATAGGGTGAATGCTGTTGCACCCATCAGAAGGACCAGGAATGAATGACAAGCCAGGTGGAACGATCTACGGAGGGCGGTAAAGCGCAAAATGAATGAAGACTACTCCCAGAGCAACATCACTGTTGGTGGTGGGCCCTGCAGACCAGTACATTTCCATCCCTGGGAGGAGAAGGTGATGGCCAACTACACCAAAGGCATGCAACTACCCCCAAGCCCTCACCGGCCGGAACCACAGTAAAAAATAACGCAAATGCCACTAATATGTGTATGCTCCATTGAGAAAGCAAGGCCATGATATGTCCCATGCTACACGAAGCAGCAACCCAAGAATGGATGTCCGGTATGGTGGGAGGGTGGGTGGCACAAAACACATTGTTGAACTCCAAATCAGACACAATTGCCCTCATCCCATATGGCCCAGGTACATACCCATGCACCATGCGCAATGCACAGGGATTGGGAAAGTACTGACAAGATAGCTCACACTCGGCCCGGGTGTAGGCAGCACAAGGCCCTCCAGTGACCAATGCAAACACAAACACCCAGACAACAAGGTCAGATATCTAGGACAGGAACTCACACTCACTGTCATGGCAGCATGTTCCATGGGGGGGACAGCTACATCACCTGGGAGCCCCAGTGCCAAATCACACTACACCCACCAGCAGGCCCTGTCACACACACCCCTTTCACAAGCAGCCACACCCGGGACAGGCAATGGATTTACCCACTGTCACAATGAACATGTAACACAACAACACCAATACATAGCCGAAGAAGCATCCAAGCCAAAAATCTACATGTCAAAGACTCAGGAGAACATATCAATCTGTCCCCCGCAACATACCCATCCACAAGTGAACATTGAGGAGAATGCTAGGCACATACAACTACCTGGAGGAACAGTGCCAACTTGAATGTGTACGATACATGCATGTTGCATGAAACAGCATTAACATTGTCTGTCTCTCACACACAGGGCAACGTGATGAATCTACCCCCAACAATGGGGGTGAAGATTCACAGTCCCTGGCCCGGGAGGAACCTGATTCCACCGGCAGCGACGCCTCTCAACACTCCGTTGATGACCCCGACTGACCTGGACCCTCTGGTGTCCATGCCCCTGTAACACCTGGTTCAGAACCATCTGTGTCAACCACCACCCCCATTCCTGCCACATCGCAGGAGACACCGAGGAGCCCTGCCCACAGTGAACAACTGAGCCAGTCTGACCAGGAGGGACAAGGAGCGCCGGGTACCCAGGAGGAGGTAGACAACACCGCCACTGCCATTACTCAGGGGTCCCGTAGACCTGATGTGCCCACAACGGCAGGCCAGACTCGTGTGGGCTGGGGTGGTGGGAGTGGAGGCAGACGGAGGCGAGAATCTGACCAGCCAGCTGAAGGGATCGGTATGTCACACATACGCAACATCATGGAGGTATACCGGTGTGACACCAGGGAGTTCAGCCAGGTAGTGGTGACCCTCACAGAGATCAAGAACCAGCAGGCCGAGCAACACGCCAGTCAACAAGAACACCAAGGACGGATGGAGGCAAGACTGGTTGAGCTCCTGGCGGTGCAAAGGGACATAAGCCATTCACTCCATCGGATCGCCAACAACATGGGCAATCCTCCCTGTGCCACCAGGCGAAGACCACCACCAGCCACAGGGTGGGAGGAGGAGGAGGATTTGTCCAACAGAGCGTCCCAAGCATCGTCAAGGCCTGCATCTGAGGGTCCCCCGAGGACGGTGGGTCGTCCACGGAAAAGACCGTGAGAGGCACCGGCACATCCACATCTCCCAGGTCACCTGGCCTGGCACCTGGCCTTCATGTGCAACAGCATCACCTCATTGACTGACATCATCTGCCACATGGACCTGCTGGTGACAGTCTGACTAACGATGCCAAAAACTCTGGTCTGGACTCTGATGACTTCAAATGGCAAGGATCCCACCTCCCCCTGTGAACTTTGGATTCTATGGTCCCTGCATTGCACCTTTTTCAGTGCACAAATCACGCCACAGAGCTATAATTAAATAATTAATACATGAAATTTGATGTTGCAGTCATTTAGCATGAGTCCACAACATACGTGTGGGGATATGTGTGGAACTAACTCCAGCCATCCATACACTTGGATCTGAGTCCGGTTGAGGACACACATGTGTCTCAATGTATCACCAAATACAGACATGGAGCACAGTACTCACCAGTGATGGCCTCAAGCTGCTGAGGGGGGGATTGCAATATTGCTCAGACAGACCAATTTGGAAGAGTATCATGAAGGTGTAGAGGTCATGGGTCATGTTGATTTGCCCGGGGAGGGAGTCCCAGGTCTGTTTGGCGAGGTGGGAGAACTATCTCCTGCATGCAGTTTTTATGTGGATGTGATGAATGGGGGCCAGGGCAAGGTGGGCTGCATGGAGTTGGGCCAACTGGGTGTTGGATGACAGACTTCCAAGGTTTGTTTTGGGTCTGGGGTTGTGGACTGCCTCCTGAGTGTGGTTGAGGAGTCTGAAGGTGATCCTGCAGCAGACAGTGAGCCATTCTAGCTATCTCAGGTGGACGGTGATGTGGCTGGGGCTGGGAATGTTGAAGAGGAGATGTGCGGATGCACCCTGGATGTGGACAAGTTCTCCTGCAGTTTTGCTGTTGTGCTACGGAGAGGCCGGTGCTGTAGTTGAGCCGGCTGGTGTCATGGACCTGGGGGACGGTCTGTCTTGCCTTGTAGTGGATCTATCTGTGGATCATTTGCAGCATGCGGAGGGTGTTGCAGCATGAGGTACAGATGGTGGTGAGTTGCATGGTAATTGTGAGCAATGGGTCCCTGATGAACACCAGCTTGCGTGCGTGGCCACTGGGTGCTGGTGTGGTGCCCAGACCAGTGGGACACAAGGAGTTGACCCAACCGTAAGGGGACAATCCTCAGATGATGACCTCAGTCCTGTCCAAGTCCAGCCTCAGGTGGCTGATGTTCAGCCATTCATCAACGGATCTCATGCCTTCTTGAAGTTTGGATCTGGCAATGGCTGGCTCTTTGGTGAGTTTGAGGAGCATCTGGGTGTCAATGGCATATGAGATGATGATGAGGTCGTGTGCGCATGTGATGGTGGAGAGGGGGTTCATGGAGACATTGAAGATCGTCACGCTGAGAGAAGAGCCCTGGGCCATGTGCCACATGACCCCAGTGTACTACATGCTGCAGGGTGGAGGCCGACTCCATAGGCCTTGCTGGTGAGCTACTTTCTGATTTAATCCTGGGCCCTCCTCTGGATACCAGTGTTGGAGATTTGTGAGCTGACAGTGTGTTAGCACATGGGGTACAATGCCGTTGAGAGGTCAAGGGGGGTGGGCTCACCATTGTTGAGCAGGGCAAAGTTGTCGTTGGTGGTGGCAATGATGACGGTTGCAGTGGTGTGATTACTGTGGAATATGGTCTGGTGCAGGTTGCCTGGAGCTGGTTGCATGGAAGAAATGTGTCTGTTGCTTGTTGAGTGCCTTCCTGATGACATTTGCTGGGTAGGGAATCAAGGTGATGTACCAGGAAATCCTGTGGTACTGCCATCCATTGTTTAAGAAGGGCCTGGGTCTCTGCATGTCTCCAGCACCCATGGAATGTGGCTAACTCAAAGGAGACATTCATGACGTGCTGGACGTGGGCTTCAAGGATGGGGAATGATGTGGTTGAGATGTTGTGTGGGACTTGGCCTGATGGAGAGCCAGAGTGGATGGTGCACGTGAGCCAGGTGGTATACTTGCTGCTGACGGGAGTCCAGAACCTGAGGGGGTTTGTCCTGCGAATAATAGTGCTGTCTGCCTCTGTGTGCGAAGGCTGTTTTGTATGGCCATGAGCTAGCAGTCGTACAAAGTTGCAAGGGATGTGATCTGCCTTGCAAGGGTAGGGTGTCTTGGATGGAGATCTGCTGTCAGTTCACTCACAATGCTGATGAGCTCCTTGATGTCGTGTGTTTTGGTGTCTCGGCACTATCGGAAGGATCTCCACTTGTCCTTGCTGATGATGTGGTGATGTCTGTGTGTGGTCCTTTCCAGGCCTGTAAGGTAAATGATGGCTCTTTGTGTTGCAAGGTTTGCACAAGAGTCCGACTAGGTCTGTAGGAGTCCAGTAGGTCTGCCTTGTCCCAGGTGCCTTAACTGTTGTTGTGCTTCACAGGAAAGTCCATCAATGTGGCAAGATTGTTGAATCAGTTGCTGATCTGGTGTGTGAGGTTTCAAGGTGTTGCGTTGGTGTTGTTTTGAGTGTCCCACACAGCTTGACTGTGGTGACTTACATCAAGCATCTTTGGGGGATCATTAGCGGTGTGTGGGGCAGTGTGTTGCTTGTCGGAGACGTCGATTAAAATGTTGATGGACCAATGATGGATGGTGTTGTGGTTCTCCTCCAGCCAGAAGTTACAGGCCCCCAGCCACATGTAGCCTGTGGAGGTGAGGGCGTGCATGCAGATGTACGTGTCGGTGGCTTAGTGCAATTGTGGATGTAGGCCTGGAGATCTGTAGATGAGTGTTACTCTGAGGGTTGCCAGGGAGTTGCTGCAAACCCAGATTTGTGACTCTGAGGGTGTACTTGTGAATAAATTGCAATTCATCCTCCGGGATGGTTGGTGTCGACCCTGCGGGTGATCTTGTATCTGTCTGAGATGGCAATGAAGAAGTCGTGTGCTGAGGATGCTTATGTCCAGTTTACTGTCATGAAGGTGATATCTAGGGCGGCTGTGTTGAGGAGGTAACATAGTCCAATGGCGTGCTGGTGGACGGAGCGGGTGTGGAGTAGGAGGCACATGACCTGGTTTTTCTGACAAGGTCTGGTAGGCGGGGCAGCGCTGTGTAGGCAGTTGGAGTTGCACACTCAGCATGCAAAGGTGTTGTGTGTGCGCTTAGGGGTTGCCTGATAGCAGGCGGATGATTGTCTGGAGGACATTGCTTGGAGGTTGGCTGCAGCATGAGCCTGTTGTGTGACGTGGGTCATGCAAAGACCAGAGGCTCGTGCACTGTGCATGTTGCAGGCGCAGACGGTCCTGCCTTTGGCACGGCGTTGGAACAACTGTGGCACAGACAAGCTGCTGGCTGCATTAAGAATGGGTGTAGGGGGAAGGGAGGAGCATTTTGGAGGCATGTGGGTTGCAGAATCAGGGCACTCGGCGGGGCGGTGCCACGGATGAGGCAGCAGCAGGTGGAAGGGGTGAGAAACTAGGCAAAAAGTAGCACACAAAGACAAGGAGGTCAGAAAGGCACAGTGCAACAGGTGTATGTAAAGGAAGGAGTGTCAGGTTACTCATGGGTCACTCTGAGAAAATGTATGACCAATTACCAAAAATGACGGCCACAGGGTCAGGCAACAAAATGCGGAGCTGCGCACAGGAGACACACCATCAGCATGTGTTCACGTCCCGTTGTGGGGAGCAACCTGCACAAATACATACACAACCAGGGACTTCATGCACAATAGATATTATTAGCCATGAAGAACTGCATGCATGTTGCCGAAGTACACATACACATATGCTCAATATTTGACAAGTATGCCATAGATGACACATGCAAACTGGCAAGAGAGCTGCAGTGACAGAGATGAGGCACTTTGGATTGTGCTGAGCACCTTTATTCCACATACACACACAAAGGGAAATGCATCCATGTGAACAGACTCACAGGTCAGTTGACAGAACATGTGGGACATACGCTGGACCCCCCCTTCATGACACGGATGATGTCAATCCCAATGAACTGGCACACAAGTTAAGGGGATGAGCCAAACACATCCTGCTGCACACGGAGAGGCTGCAATTCCCCATAGAGCCTGTTGTTGTGATGTCCCACACTACGTCCACCTGTAGCATCCGCAATGTTTCAGAGGCAAGGTTTACACACATTGATGCCTTCATCAGATGCCACACTCCACTACAGATGACTGTCAAGAAGGGTGACTATCATGTCATGGGAGTGATGCTATATGTTATATGCTCCATGGTGAGAAAACATGTATGCATGGTACCACAACATGCACAGAAGCAGGCCCACACATTCCCAACCCGTACCACCACCAAAAAGCCTTGCTGTAATCCTTACCCAAACTGACATTTCCACATGTCCATGCATGTAACGCTGATTCAGCACACGTTGCAATCCTCATGAGGAATGGCAGGAGGACAACGATGACACGAGCAGACAACATGCGCAAAAACCTGGGAATGACAGACACACAAGAAGTCACCTAAAACAATTCTCGCCGCACACATGGACATTTACAAAACATGAACAATGTTGGACACATGTAAATTTCAAAGAAAGTCTCTCCGCAAAACTGTGTGGCATGACATCATCACTAGAGTGACACATCAGAACACACATCAAAGTCACTTTGCATTCAGTCAGCTGGACACCCACATTGCAACACATGCCACTCAATGCTACAAGCTTGCACCCTCATACCCAGTGACTCACCATTATGAAAATAAGTTGCGTATGAGCTGACTCCGGATATCATCATCCTCCTCCTCCTCATCACTAGCCTCATGAGCAAGCCCTTGATCCTCCACGGGTGGATGTTCCTTCTCATCCGGATCCAGGATGAGTGGCACTGCCTTCTCAACTGCCATGTTGTGCAGCATGCAGCACACAAGGAAGATTTGGCAGACCTTCTCCGGGGCATAAGGGAGGGACCCGCCTTTCTTGTCCAGGCACCGGAATCGGCTCTTCAGGAGTCCAAACGTCCTTTCAATCACTTGCCTGGTCTGCCCGTGTGCATTGTTGTACCGGTGATCTGCAGCTGTTCTTGGGTTGTGGAGAGGTGTCAGCAGCCATGGCATGTTGGGATAGCCAGAGTCCCCTACATGGAAACATCATGTAAAAAAGTGGGTCAGGAGATGCCGTAAGAGCCAAAGATACCGCAACACACAGGACAAACAGAGTATACCCACCAACAAGACATGCTCATTCGTTGTGCAGCCGCAGCATCATTTGTGGCACCCTGCAATGCCTCATGATGTAGGCATTGTGTGTTGATCCTGGAAAACGTGCACAGACATGGCAAATCAGCATGTTAGCAAGACACACCACAAGGGCATTTATTGAGTGGTAATGTATTCTATTGCGATAGGCTTGTTCCTGTGGCTGTGGTGGTACCAAAGCCACATGTGTACTATCAATGGACCCAATTACATGGGGCATCCCTCCCAGGGCATAGAACTCACCCTTGACATCTGTCAACTCCTCAGGAGTAGGAAATTGGATGAATTCATCAAGGTGATCCAACATGGCTGCTAAAACATCACGCAGGACACGGCTGAACATTGTCTGTGACATGCCACCAACATCAGCTATGGTGAATTGAAACGTACCTGTGGCAAAAAAATGTAGGGCTGCCATCACCTTCATCTTGGGGGTCAGTGCAGTAGGATATCTGTGTCGCGGTTGCAGGTGTGGTGCCAGCTTGTCTGTCTAGTCCAAAATCAACGTGCGAGTGAATCTGTAATGGCAGATGCAGGCACATTCCCTCATGGCACCCAAGTCTGGCATTGTTCTTGGGACAGGCTGTGCCCTGCAAAACATTGTTTGTAAGAATGAAGATTGAGAGTCTGCCAATATCAATGTCAATGAACATAGCACATGCTACACTGCTAAAACACATCAGGTAACTATGGAGTTGGGTGTGTTCAATACATACAGGACACATATGCCAGCTTACTGGCACTTCTACAAAAAGCCAGATACACCTGTTGATTGTCAAGTCTACATGACATGACCTGAAATGAGTTGGTGGCCAGTCTGAGTGAAGAGCCACAGATATCACCGGAGTGACACACAACCACATAGCTACATTGGAAGGATGTCATCTCATCCACACAGCTGACTGCAAGGCACACGCACAGGTCACATAGAATGTCAAATGTACATATCAAACACACTGCGATGAAGGGGTACACGTGACAAGAGAAAGATACAGCCATTGAGACAACACAGACATGTATGACTGGGAAAATATGATGTCCGATGCACACAGACCCTACAGCTGTGGGAATCCACATGTGGCATGGTGTGTGTAGATGTGTTCCATGCCCATCTCCACACAGACCCATGTTGGATGCACCAACAGCAGATGCAGTTGACGGAACACTGACATCAAGCTCATGGGAACACATGACACACACCTGATATAGTCACAAAGGGGCACGCTGATCATGACATGTCAGTTGATAGAGTGTCCCTGTCCCTGGCATCAGGAGACAGGTGCGGTGTTGATGACTGTGCCATCCCACTGCTGCTGTGCATGACACAGTTGGACTACAGACACACATGTGGCAAGTGTCAAGGTGATGTGTGCCACATGGTGCCCCATCACACATGACATGTGTCCACAGGTCATCACACATCAATTGTGCAACTAGATGAGATGACCTGTGCAATATCACTGGCTTCCACACCTAGGGCCTGCACGTGACAATATGCAATGACAACTACTTGATGGACATCCTTGTGCGACTCGTAGCCCTCCATTCCTGACATGTGTGCGCCTGTATTACCATTGTAAGCGTGGGAAATGCGTACCCGTACGTGTGAACTAGTGCGTACCCGTACGTGTCAAACGCACTGTACTACTAGTGTGTACCCGTACGTGTCAAATGCACTTTACTACTAGTGCGCACCCGTACGTGTGAACTAGTGCGTACCCGTACGTGTCAAATGCACTTTACTACTAGTGCATACCCGTACGTGTGAACTAGTGCATACCCGTACGTGTGAAACGCACTTTACTACTAGTGCATACCCGTACGTGTGAAACGCACCGTACACCCGCTATCATCGCGTGTGTACGCTTCGTTTCACCATATATATAGGGGTGGGTGGAATTTGCGAAAGCGACTTTCGCAAATTATCGCAAAAAAAAGTTAAAAATCTCCGCAAACACGCAGAAATATCGCGAAGATGCAGAAGTTTTTTTCCCGCCCGTTCGCGGTATTTTCTGCGTGGTCGCGGCTCGCCAACTTACCCATGCGGTTGCTCACGGGCGCCGCCATCTTGTTTTCACTCTTCTTGCGGTGCATGATCACGAGAAGAAAGATGTGATCGCGCGACGCATGACGTTACTGCGGACGCGAACTGTCGCGAGACAGCGCAAATGGCTACCAACAATCCAACATCTCGTGGAGAACGCGACCGGATCGGGAAAACTTGTTGGCGAACGCGGGGATTCAGGTAAGGCGATCAAGAAACAAATTATCGCTAAGTTGCGGAATGCGGAAATTTTGACATTTTCGCGCTCTCCGCGGAACGCGAAAATGTCAAATTATCGCAATTTCCGCGAGCGGAACGGAAATTTAGCCCAGGCCTACATATATACATATACTTGTGCCGTAGGGGTATGTGTGAAACGCACCGTACCTGTGTGTGGATTTCAAAATTACATAGGGGACACATAAGGGACAAGTATTAGGCCCTAAATGCATGCTGGTTGTCATGGAGACAGAGTTTTCAGTTGAAAAGTGTCGATCATGTGTCCTGGAACAGTCAGTTGGCCACAAAATACAATGTTGCAAAGTGGTTGTTGACTTGACATGATGCTCAAAATTTGAACGATGCGAATGCTGTCATTGGTGTATGTTTAAAGTCATTGGTGTATGTTTAAAGGGATTGGAGTAAACGTAGGATGCGAATGAATCTGACCAATCACCATGTACTCCTCTAAATGAATGCCCCTCAGCAAGACAGATATAAGGCAGCCAGAACCCATGAGAGGGCACTTGCCTGCACAACTTTCCAGTTGACCACACTGCTACTGTCTCTGCTTCCTCTGGACCATGTCACGTACTGTGGAGAGGTCCCAGCCATTCACCCAGGAGGAGAATGAGGCCTTGCTAGACTGCCTCCTCCCACAGTACACCAAGCTGTATGGGAGACCAGGGGAGCAGGTGAGTGCTGAGTCCACTACCTTTGCCTATGCACCTGTTTTGTGACTGTCTATATTGTGTCTAGGTGAGACAGACATGCAATGTTGTTTAGAGTGGGGGGGACATGCTGATGTCTCTCATGTAGAGCATGATGTAGTTCCTGTGTGCACTCCTCACTTGCATTGTGCTTACTGTGACTTTCACTGCATAGTGCATGACACTTTCAGCCTGGCAAATCCTTGGTGGTTTTTTTTCCTATTGTCCTGAGGTGATTCAGTGGCCCGCCCCGGTGTAACAGGTGACTGTACCCACAGATGTGTATTAGTTGAGTGGACCTGTGGTGAGAGTGTCCAAATGATGTGTATGACCTCATGGGCATTGATGTGTGTGAATGTTCCTTGTCTATGTGAAGTGTTGCACCACAGCTGCTTGGAGGAGGCAACAGATCAACCCATCTGATGTGACAAGTAAGCCGTGCTGTGTGTCTGACTTGCAGAGCTAGCATGACACCTGTGACACCCCATTGGCAAGTGGCACATGTGCAGAGTGAGGGTTGTATCCGTTGTTGTCAATGACAGGCGAGTGATCTGTGCTTGGGTATGTCTGTCTAGTATGCTGATGGTGCGTCAGTGGAGTGGGACATGTGACTGCTTGGCACGTGCTGGCCTTCAGCCTGCTGTTGCATGTGCTGCACAGTGTGTGGCATGATCAGTGAGTGTGTCGCACCCCTCATGCCAACCTGTTGACTTTCAATGCCATGTAGTGCATTGGGGCTTGCACACAGGCCAATTTCTTATTGTGTATGATGTAATTCCTTTCTGCATCCTATGCCCTGTTCAACATTTCAATGATGTTCAAATGTGTATCTCTGGGACATGGAGCAGGTGTATTGATGCTGTGTCACTTTGTCATCCTGACAGGTAACTGCCTACGAGAAGGGGGTGATTCGGAAAAACATCGTCAGGGCCGTGAGCTCTGAGGGGGAGCATAGTCGGCAGCTGCCACAGGTCCGCAAGAGGTGGCAGGACATCCGGTGCTAGACCCAGCGGATCGCCCAGGTCCAGCTGGGGCTCGACAGTCCTCACCCCCATGGCTGCCACCCACACCTAACCCCCCACATGAAATGTGTCCTGGCGGTGGTAATCCCTGAGCTTGATAGGCAGTTACAGGAGAGACTGCAGCACGGAGGGGGTAGGTACATGGCTGTTTGTCGTGTTATGTGTCGCCAGCTTTTTTTCTAAGTGCTCTGTAGCCTGGATACACTCTCAGAGTTTATATGTGCAGTGCATTTTCTTTTCCCCAATGTCACCTGGTGCTCTTTTTCATCCCTTCCCCTCATTGACATGTGTCCCCTGGTCTGTGTGTAATCACATTTGCACATGGTCATCTAGGGTGCCAGTAAATCTAAGTGCACATTGCTTTCTGCATCATTTGGGAGGGTGGTCTGTGACTTGTGTTGGTACCTTGCCTGTGCCATGACCTGTTCACTATGTTGTGGATCCATATTTGTTGTCACTGAAGATGATTCTCAACATAGGAGTGTGAGCTTTCAACTGAACACCCTTGCAGCATGCATGACCAATGTTGTGGCCTCAGACATGATGTGCATGAGTGGGAGATGTGCATATTGCCATGACGGTTGAACATGGTACAGTCAGCTCATTCCAGGACCTTGGAGCAGTGTGCCCACTACAGTCTCCTGAGACACCCTGGCCTCCTAATCATGTGTTTCATCCAACACTGTGCACATTCTCTGCGGGTTCAGCATACGTCTGCCTCTGTGGCATTGTTCCCTGGCCTAGTTAGTATTTTGCAAATGTGTGCTACATGTGTCCACTGGACAGGGATACACCATTTTGCTTGTGCATACTCAAACTGGACAGTGCCTGTGTGGCTATTCACAACAATCTGTTGATGGTTGTTTGTCACAAATATGTGTTGCCAGCCCCACGAGGTGATGTTGTGTAAATGAAGCTATTTTTCCAGCACATTTATTGTAACCCTGAATAAGAGGTGTCACTTCTTGATCTGTATCAATCACATTGACTTAGGTATGGGGTGGGGTGTGCGGGAGAGGCATACATGTGCAACCCTGATTTTTCATTGCCAGGTCTGACTTTTGTGTGAGACTTGGCTGTACAAAGAATCACCGTGCAGTGCCCCTGTGATGCTGGCCAGTGCTTAATGTCCTGCTCATACATTTTTTGCACCTGTGAGTGGTTCAGATGCAACACAGTTTGGACTTTGTGTGCTGACATCTGTGTGTACAGTCTGACTTGCCATGAGGGTATCCCCACAGTACAGCTAGGCTTTTATTCAACCCAACTGCAGGCCCATTAGCTTATGCATTGTCCTGGGTGTGGGCATGTGTGCCACTCAAGATGACAGGGAGTAGGTCATATGTGTAGCCAACTGTGAATCAGGTGACGGATGGCCATGTGACAACTGACATAATTCAAGTTGTTAGTAAAAAAATATTGTACCTTGGCACTCACAGCACTTGTCAACAGTTCTTCATGTTTTAAATGTGGAAATTTGATGATTTGTGTTCAGAACACTGATGTGCCTGCATGAAAAAAGTCTCCCAAGGATGTGCACACCAAACGACATTTCCAATTTCATGGAACACACTGGCACATTTTCTAAGAAGCCACCGTTAGAATTAAATGGTGTTGCAGATTCTCCATATACATGTTTCCACAGTGCTCTTGATTTTGGGAGACTCCTTTGTTGTTGGTGATACAAACTGACGAGTCTCAAGACATCAAGACCTCCGTGGGCCCATGTATATGTACTTTCTGCAACACCATTTATTCTAACAGTGGCTTTTTAGAAAAGGTGCCAGCTTCTTCAATGACAGTGTAAATGTACTTTTGTGTGCACTGCCTTGTGCGACATATTTCATGCAGGCACATGAGTGTTTTTTTCACGATATGGCGAATTGGTATATTCAAAACATGTAGATTGTGTAAAGTAT
This sequence comes from Triturus cristatus, assembly GCF_964204655.1. NCBI lineage: Eukaryota > Metazoa > Chordata > Amphibia > Caudata > Salamandridae > Triturus > Triturus cristatus. Next base: position 834,301,147 of record NC_140588.1, on the reverse strand, counting down.
TGTGAGTCCCAAGGTAGCAATTTTTTTTCATTTTGTGTTCCAAAGTACTTACAGGTCTCTGAGTGTGGTGACACCTTGAGTATTGAGGTGTGTCAGTTTACGTTGGGTGCACCACTACTGTTTCTTTCAGGGTAAACAAGAGGTGGCATGACTTCATTGTATTGCTGTGCTCACCGGTTCACAGACACTAGCTTCTCAGTGTATTTCTCATTCAAGTTGTGGCCTTTTGTGTTCTTTTTTTCCTGGTGTCCAAGTGGCATAGTGGGTATACCAACTGGGCAGTACAGAGCTTACATATGTGCGGAGTTATCTAGCTGTTACTCATGATGCATTGCCTGATACTGCACTGTGACCAATTGTTCTTGTGCTCATGTGTCAGATGTATACAGGTGATTGATGCATTTCGGTTTCTTCTCCTTACCCACAGCATCATCATCCACAACCGAGGGAGACACCTGCATGGACCTGGAGGAGGGACCCTGCGACAGTGCCACCAGTGCTGTGGATTCAGAAGGACCCAGTGGCACGGAGGGCGAGGGGAGTCAGTCGGAGGACCTGTCTGGAGACGAGAGCAGCTACGACGCCGACGGGTCCGAGGCTGAAATCCTTGAGGAGGCGGAGGCTGCAACCCCAACTGGCAGCATCCCCAAATCTGTCCCCGCCTCCTCTATTACCATCTCCGCCCTCCCAGTTGCTCGCGTCCCTTCTGTCCGTGGAGAGGCCAACAGACACATTTTTCAAAGGCCAAGTATTAATTTTGCAAACTTCATTGCAGTGTTTGGAAAACCCTATTTAATAAAACATCAGAAAGAGATTAATGCTCTGCAGACCTACAAACCCAAAAGTAAATGCTGAGCTCTGCAACTAGGGGTAGTAACACATTACAATTTTGGTGCAGCCGAGAATTTATCTAATGGTCAAATAGAAGTGAGGGGCTTCAATTTGACCTATTCAACGATTTTAGTTGTCTGTGTTAGTCTCCTTCACTATTACATATTTATTTAAAAGCTAACCCCTTCGCTACTAGGCCACTCCCCCCTTGCTAAGCATTTTTTGGGCTATTTAGGGTAGTTTGCGCTTAGACCCTGTAACTTTTTGCCCACATAAGGTATAAAAGTCAAATGTGCACCCTTTTTTCCAACACCTTGTGGATTCTAAAGGTACATAAGATTTGTGGATTCCCTTGTAGGGGAACCAGACATTAGCGAAATACAGCTAATTTTTGTTTGTTGTTTTTAAAATGAGAAATAAATTGCTGCAAGAGAAAGCATCTGGTTTGTTCCCTCCAAATAGCATCAACAAAGGGTTTGTAGTGCTGAAATCACCATATTCACACCCTTCAGAGACAGGTAGACTTAGGTCAGAAAACCAAAATGTTCTATACTATTTTGTCATTTTACTGGGACATAGCCTATTTTTCCTATTTTTGGTGCTTACAACCTCCTTCCAGTTAGTGGTAAAAATGGGTGTGTAACCAATAATGGAGCCCAAAAAGAAATTCATTTCTGAAAACTGGAAACATTTCTAAATTCAGCAATGGTTCATTTGTGTAGATCCTTCAAGGTTTCCCCACATAAAGTAAGAGTTGAAAATAGAAAATATTGAAATTGAGTTTTAAAAATCAGCCACTTTTGTCCCAACGTTTTCGCCTGTAAGTATGAAAAAATAATATACAGTTACATCTGTTGGATCCTTCATATAGTGGGGATATATAGGACTTGTAGGTTCACCAAGAACCCATGGAAGCTAGAGCCAATAACTGAGCTGCGTCATGCAATGGTTTTTCATTGTGCACCAGGTATATCACAATTCATTTGGTAAAATATAAAGAGTGAAAACCAATATATTTCTGAAATGGGAACAAAATATGGAGTTTAGAAGTATTGTTTTTTCCCCACATTTCTGTGATGGAAAGTTCTGGAAAGTTCTTGAAACTGAATGGATCCACAAACTTCCACCCATCCAGCATTCCCAAACGTCTCCTGATAAAAATGGCACCTCACATGTGTGGGTTGGCCTAGCCACCACCACAGGAAATGGCCCAAAATGCAAAATGAACACACCATATTTTTACATTAAAAACTGGCCCATTTAATGCAAAGTGCCTAGCTGTGGATTTTGGACCCTAACTCAACCGGACACGAGGTAAATCTAGCAAAACTATACATTTTTGAAAACTAGACACCCAAGGAAATCCAGGATGGGGTGACTTGTGTTGCTCCCACCAGGTTCTGTTACCCCGAATCCCTTGCAAACCTCAAACTGTGTAAAAAACACACATTTTCCTCACATTTCTATGATGGAAAGTTCTGGAATCTGCGCGGATCCACAAACTTCTACCCTAACTGTATTTCCTAAAGGCTCCCAATAAAAAATGTACCTCACTTGTGTGGGTAGGCCAAATGCCCGTGACACGAAACGGGTCAAAACGTGACGTGGACACACCACATTTTTACAGTGAAAATTGATCTTTTTTTTGCAGAAGTGCCTAGCTGTAGAGTTTGAACCCTCCTCTGACAGCACCTGAGGAAACCTAGCAAATCTACATATTTTTGAAAACTAGACACCTAGGGAAATCCAGGATGGGGTGACTTGTGTGGCTTTCAACAGGTTCTGTTACCTTGAATCCCTTTGCAAACCTCAAACTGTGTCAAAAATCATATTTTCCTCACATTTCTGCGATGAAAAGTTCTGGAATCAGCGTGGATCCACAAAATCCCATCCACCCCACATTTTACGAAGTCTCCTGATAAAAATGATACCTCACTTGTGTCTATAGGCCTAGAGCCCCACAGGAAACTGTCCTTCTTTTTCAAAGACCCTAGTGTGGATTTTGAACCCTAGCTCTGCCGGCATCAAGGGAAACCTAGCAAATCTATACATTTTTCAAAACTAGACACCCAGGGGAATCCAGGATGGGGTGACTTGTGTGGCTCTCACCAGGTTCTGTTACAAAGAATCCCTTGTAAACCTCACACTTTGACAAAAAAATACTTTTTCCTTATATTTCTGCTATGGTAATTTTGGAATCTGCATGGATCCACAAAATGCCACCCACCCCACAATCTCCAAAGTCACTTGAGAACAATGCTACCTCACCTGTGTGGGTAGACCTTGTGCCCACGACAGGAAACCAGCCAAAATGCAACATGGACACACCACATTTTGAAAGTGAAAACTGACGGGTTTTTTGCAAAGTGCCTAGCTGTGGATTTTGAGCCCTAGCTCTGCCGGCACCTAGGGAAACCTAGTAAACCTATCATTTTTGAGAACTAGGCACCCAGGGAAATCCAGGATGGGGTGACTTCACCAGGATCTGTTACCCAGAATCCCTTGCAAACCTCAAACTGTGTAAAAAAATACATATTTTCCTCATATTTCTGTGACAGAAAGTTCTCGAATCTGTGTGGGTCCACAAAATTCCGCCCACCCCACATTCACCAAAGACTCTCGATAAAAAGCTACCGTACTTGTGTGGGGAGGCCACAAAAACTCACCAACCCCGCATTTTACGAAGTCTCCTGATAAAAATGATACCTCACTAGTGTTGATAGGCCTAGTGCCCCACAGGAAACTAACCCATTTTTTCAAAGACCCTACTGTGGATTTTGAACCCCAGCTCTGTCAGCACCTAGGGAAACCTAGCAAACCTATACATTTTTAAAAACTTGACACCTACGGAAATCCAGAATGGATCGACTTGTGTGGCTTTCACCAGGTTCTGTTACCCAGAATCCCTTGCAAACCTCAAACTGTGTGGTGGAAAGTTCTGGAATCTGTTTAGATCCACTAAATCCCACCCACCCCGCATTTTACAAAGTCTCCTGAATAAAATGGTACCTTACTTGTGTGGTTACGCCTTGTGCCTGCAACAAGAAATTGGCCAAAACCCAAAGTGGACACACCACATTTTTACAGGGAAAATGTACAGTTTTTTTGCAAAGTGTCTAGCTGCAGATTTGAACCCTAGCTCTACCGGCACATAGAGAAACCTAGGAAACGTATACATTTTTCAAAACTAGACACCCAGAGAAATCCAGAATGGGGTGACTTGTGTGGCTCTCACCATGTTCTGTTATCCAGAACCCCTTGCAAACCTCAAACTTTGTAAAAAAAAACGCACATTTTCCTCACATTTCTATGTTCTAAGTTCTGGAATATGTGTGGATCTACAAACTTCCATCCACCCTACATTTTCAGTTGTCTGCCGATAAAAATTATACCTCACTTGTGTGGGTAGGCCTAGTGCCCCCGAGAGGAAATGGCCCAAAATGCAACTTGAAATCCCACACTTTACAGTGGAAACTGACCCTTTTTTTGCAAAATGTCTAGCTGGGGATTTGGTACCCTAGCTCTGCTGGCACCTAGTGAAACCTAGCGAACCTATAACATTTTTGAAAACTAGACAGCCATGGGAATCCAGGATGGGGTGATTTGTGTTTGCTCTCACCCCGTTCTGTTACCCAATATCCCTTGCAAACCCTTGTCAAAAAAGCACATTTTCCCCATATTTCTGTGATGGAAAGCTCTGGAATCTGCATGGATCCACAAAATTCTACCCACCTCGCATTTTATGAAGCCTCCCCATAAAAATTGTATCTTGCTTGTGTGGTTACGCCTTGCGCCAGCAACAGGAAATGGGCCAAAAGGCAACATGGATACACCACATTGTTACAGTGAAAACTGACCCTTTTTTGGTAAAATGCCTAGCTGTAGATTTTAAAGCCTAGCGAAAGCGACTTTCGCAAATTATCGCAAAAATGTTAAAAATCTCCGCAAACACGCAGAAATATCGCGAAGATGCAGAAGTTTTTTTCCCGCCCGTTCGCGGTATTTTCTGCGTGGTCGCGGCTCGCCAACTTACCCATGCGGTTGCTCACGGGCGCCGCCATCTTGTTTTCACTTTTCTCGCGGTGCATGATCACGAGAAGAAAGATGTGATCGCGCGACGCATGACGTTACTGCGGACGCGAACTGTCGCGAGACAGCGCAAATGGCTACCAACAATCCAACATCTCGTGGAGAACGCGACCGGATCGGGAAAACGTGTTGGCGAACGCGGGGATTCAGGTAAGGCGATCAAGAAACAAATTATCGCTAAGTTGCGGAATGCGGAAATTTTGACATTTTCGCGCTCTCCGCGGAACGCGAAAATGTCAAATTATCGCAATTTCCGCGAGCGGAACGGAAATTTAGCCCAGGCCTACATATATACATATACTTGTGCCGTAGGGGTATGTGTGAAACGCACCGTACCTGTGTGTGGATTTCAAAATTACATAGAGGACACATAAGGGACAAGTATTAGGCCCTAAATGCATGCTGGTTGTCATGGAGACAGAGTTTTCAGTTGAAAAGTGTCGATCATGTGTCCTGGAACAGTCAGTTGGCCACAAAATACAATGTTGCAAAGTGGTTGTTGACTTGACATGATGCTCAAAATTTGAACGATGCGAATGCTGTCATTGGTGTATGTTTAAAGTCATTGGTGTATGTTTAAAGGGATTGGAGTAAACGTAGGATGCGAATGAATCTGACCAATCACCATGTACTCCTCTAAATGAATGCCCCTCAGCAAGACAGATATAAGGCAGCCAGAACCCATGAGAGGGCACTTGCCTGCACAACTTTCCAGTTGACCACACTGCTACTGTCTCTGCTTCCTCTGGACCATGTCACGTACTGTGGAGAGGTCCCAGCCATTCACCCAGGAGGAGAATGAGGCCTTGCTAGACTGCCTCCTCCCACAGTACACCAAGCTGTATGGGAGACCAGGGGAGCAGGTGAGTGCTGAGTCCACTACCTTTGCATATGCACCTGTTTTGTGACTGTCTATATTGTGTCTAGGTGAGACAGACATGCAATGTTGTTTAGAGTGGGGGGGACATGCTGATGTCTCTCATGTAGAGCATGATGTAGTTCCTGTGTGCACTCCTCACTTGCATTGTGCTTACTGTGACTTTCACTGCATAGTGCATGACACTTTCAGCCTGGCAAATCCTTAGTGGCTTTTTTTCCTATTGTCCTGAGGTGATTCAGTGCCCCCCCCGGTGTGACAGGTGACTGTACCCACAGATGTGTATTAGTTGAGTGGACCTGTGGTGAGAGTGTCCAAATGATGTGTATGACCTCATGGGCATTGATGTGTGTGAATGTTCCTTGTCTATGTGAAGTGTTGCACCACAGCTGCTTGGAGGAGGCAACAGATCAACCCATCTGATGTGACAAGTAAGCCGTGCTGTGTGTCTGGCTTGCAGAGCTAGCATGACACCTGTGACACCCCATTGGCAAGTGGCACATGTGCAGAGTGAGGGTTGTATCCGTTGTTGTCAATGACAGGCGAGTGATCTGTGCTTGGGTATGTCTGTCTAGTATGCTGATGGTGCGTCAGTGGAGTGGGACATGTGACTGCTTGGCACGTGCTGGCCTTCAGCCTGCTGTTGCATGTGCTGCACAGTGTGTGGCATGATCAGTGAGTGTGTCGCACCCCTCATGCCAACCTGTTGACTTTCAATGCCATGTAGTGCATTGGGGCTTGCACACAGGCCAATTTCTTATTGTGTATGATGTAATTCCTTTCTGCATCCTATGCCCTGTTCAACATTTCAATGATGTTCAAATGTGTGTCTCTGGGACATGGAGCAGGTGTATTGATGCTGTGTCACTTTGTCATCCTGACAGGTAACTGCCTACGAGAAGGGGGTGATCGGGAAAAACATCGCCAGGGCCGTGAGCTCTGAGGGGGAGCATAGTCGGCAGCTGCCACAGGTCCGCAAGAGGTGGCAGGACATCCGGTGCTAGACCCAGCGGATCGCCCGGGTCCAGCTGGGGCTCGACAGTCCTCACCCCCACGGCTACCACCCACACCTTACCCCCCACATGAAACGTGTCCTGGCGGTGGTAATCCCTGAGCTCGATAGGCAGTTACAGGAGAGACTGCAGCAAGGAGGGGGTAGGTACATGGCTGTTTGTCGTGTTATGTGTCGCCAGCTTTTGGAAGTGCTCTGTAGCCTGGATACACTCTCAGAGTTTATATGTGCAGTGCATTTTCTTTTCCCCAATGTCACCTGGTGCTCTTTTTCATCCCTTCCCCTCCTTGACATGTGTCCCCTGGTCTGTGTGTAATCACATTTGCACATGGTCATCTAGGGTGCCAGTAAATCTAAGTGCACATTGCTTTCTGCATCATTTGGGAGGGTGGTCTGTGACTTGTGTTGGTACCTTGCCTGTGCCATGACCTGTTCAGTATGTTGTGGATCCATATTTGTTGTCACTGAAGATGATTCTCAACATAGGAGTGTGAGCTTTCAACTGAACACCCTCGCAGCATGCATGACCAATGTTGTGGCCTCAGACATGATGTGCATGAGTGGGAGATATGCATATTGCCATGACGGTTGAACATGGTACAGTCAGCTCATTCCAGGACCTTGGAGCAGTGTGCCCACTACAGTCTCCTGAGACACCCTGGCCTCCTAATCATGTGTTTCATCCAACACTGTGCACATTCTCTGTGGGTTCAGCATACGTCTGCCTCTGTGGCATTGTTCCCTGGCCTAGTTAGTATTTTGCAAATGTGTGCTACATGTGTCCACTGGACAGGGATACACCATTTTGCTTGTGCATACTCAAACTGGACAGTGCCTGTGTGGCTATTCACAACAATCTGTTGATGGTTGTTTGTCACAAATATGTGTTGCCAGCCCCACGAGGTGATGTTGTGTAAATGAAGCTATTTTTCCAGCACATTTATTGTAACCCTGAATAAGAGGTGTCACTTCTTGATCTGTATCAATCACATTGACTTAGGTATGGGGTGGGGTGTGCGGGAGAGGCATACATGTGCAACCCTGATTTTTCATTGCCAGGTCTGACTTTTGTGTGAGACTTGGCTGTACAAAGAATCACCGTGCAGTGTCCCTGTGATGCTGGCCAGTGCTTAATGACCTGCTCATACATTTTTTGCACCTGTGTGTGGTTCAGATGCAACACAGTTTGGACTTTGTGTGCTGACATCTGTGTGTACAGTCTGACTTGCCATGAGGGTATCCCCACAGTATAGCTAGGCTTTTATTCAACCCAACTGCAGGCCCATTAGCTTATGCATTGTCCTGGGTGTGGGCATGTGTGCCACTCAAAATGACAGGGAGTAGGTCATATGTGTAGCCAACTGTGAATCAGGTGACGGATGGCCATGTGACAACTGACATAATTCAAGTTGTTAGTAAAAAAATATTGTACCTTGGCACTCACAGCACTTGTCAACAGTTCTTCATGTTTTAAATGTGGAAATTTGATGATTTGTGTTCAGAACACTGATGTGCCTGCATGAAAAAAGTCTCCCAAGGAAGTGCACACCAAACGACATTTCCAATTTCATGGAACACACTGGCACATTTTCTAAGAAGCCACCGTTAGAATTAAATGGTGTTGCAGATTCTCCATATACATGTTTCCACAGTGCTCTTGATTTTGGGAGACTCCTTTGTTGTTGGTGATACAAACTGACGAGTCTCAAGACATCAAGACCTCCGTGGGCCCATGTATATGTACTTTCTGCAACACCATTTATTCTAACAGTGGCTTTTTAGAAAAGGTGCCAGCTTCTTCAATGACAGTGTAAATGTACTTTTGTGTGCACTGCCTTGTGCGACATATTTCATGCAGGCACATGAGTGTTTTTTTCACGATATGGCGAATTGGCATATTCAAAACATGTAGATTGTGTAAAGTATTGTGAGTCCCAAGGTAGCAAATTTTTTTCATTTTGTGTTCCAAAGTACTTACAGGTCTCTGAGTGTGGTGACACCTTGAGTATTGAGGTGTGTCAGTTTACGTTGGGTGCACCACTACTGTTTCTTTCAGGGTAAACAAGAGGTGGCATGACTTCATTGTATTGCTGTGCTCACCGGTTCACAGACACTAGCTTCTCAGTGTATTTCTCATTCAAGTTGTGGCCTTTTGTGTTCTTTTTTTCCTGGTGTCCAAGTGGCATAGTGGGTATACCAACTGGGCAGTACAGAGCTTACATATGTGCGGAGTTATCTAGCTGTTACTCATGATGCATTGCCTGATACTGCACTGTGACCAATTGTTCTTGTGCTCATGTTTCAGATGTATACAGGTGACTGATGCATTTCGGTTTCTTCTCCTTACCCACAGCATCATCATCCACAACCGAGGGAGACACCTGCATGGACCTGGAGGAGGGACCCAGCGACAGTGCCACCAATGCTGTGGATTCAGAAGGACCCAGTGGCACGGAGGGCGAGGGGAGTCAGTCGGAAGACCTGTCTGGAGACGAGAGCAGCTACGACGCCGACGGGTCCGAGGCTGAAATCCTTGAGGAGGCGGAGGCTGCAACCCCAACTGGCAGCATCCCCAAATCTGTCCCCGCCTCCTCTATTACCATCTCCGCCCTCCCAGTTGCTCGCGTCCCTTCTGTCCGTGGAGAGGCCAACAGACACATTTTTCAAAGGCCAAGTATTAATTTTGCAAACTTCATTGCAGTGTTTGGAAAACCCTATTTAATAAAACATCAGAAAGAGATTAATGCTCTGCAGACCTACAAACCCAAAAGTAAATGCTGAGCTCTGCAACTAGGGGTAGTAACACATTACAATTTTGGTGCAGCCGAGAATTTATCTAATGGTCAAATAGAAGTGAGGGGCTTCAATTTGACCTATTCAACGATTTTAGTTGTCTGTGTTAGTCTCCTTCACTATTGCATATTTATTTAAAAGCTAACCCCTTCGCTACTAGGCCACTCCCCCCGGGCTAAGCATTTTTTGGGCTATTTAGGGTAGTTTGCGCTTAGACCCTGTAACTTTTTGCCCACATAATGTATAAAAGTCAAATGTGCACCCTTTTTTCCAACACCTTGTGGATTCTAAAGGTACATAAGATTTGTGGATTCCCTTGTAGGGGAACCAGACATTAGCGAAATACAGCTAATTTTTGTTTGTTGTTTTTAAAATGAGAAATAAATTGCTGCAAGAGCAAGCATCTGGTTTGTTCCCTCCAAATAGCATCAACAAAGGGTTTGTAGTGCTGAAATCACCATATTCACACCCTTCAGAGACAGGTAGACTTAGGTCAGAAAACCAAAATGTTCTATACTGTTTTGTCATTTTACTGGGACATAGCCTATTTTTCCTATTTTTGGTGCTTACAACCTCCTTCCAGTTAGTGGTAAAAATGGGTGTGTAACCAATAATGGAGCCCAAAAAGAAATTCATTTCTGAAAACTGGAAACATTTCTAAATTCAGCAATGGTTCATTTGTGTAGATCCTTCAAGGTTTCCCCACATAAAGTAAGAGTTGAAAATAGAAAATATTGAAATTGAGTTTTAAAAATCAGCCACTTTTGTCCCAACGTTTTCGCCTGTAAGTATGAAAAAATAATATACAGTTACATCTGTTGGATCCTTCATATAGTGGGGATATATAGGACTTGTAGGTTCACCAAGAACCCATGGAAGCTAGAGCCAATAACTGAGCTGCGTCATGAAATGGTTTTTCATTGTGCACCAGGTATATCACAATTCATTTGGTAAAATATAAAGAGTGAAAATCAATATATTTCTGAAATGGGAACAAAATATGGAGTTTAGAAGTATTGTTTTTTCCCCACATTTCTGTGATGGAAAGTTCTGGAAAGTTCTTGAAACTGAATGGATCCACAAACGTGCACCCATCCAGCATTCCCAAACGTCTCCTGATAAAAATGGCACCTCACATGTGTGGGTTGGCCTAGCCACCACCACAGGAAATGGCCCAAAATGCAAAATGAACACACCATATTTTTACATTAAAAACTGGCCCATTTAATGCAAAGTGCCTAGCTGTGGATTTTGGACCCTAACTCAGCCGGACCCGAGGTAAATCTAGCAAAACTATACATTTTTGAAAACTAGACACCCAAGGAAATCCAGGATGGGGTGACTTGTGTTGCTCCCACCAGGTTCTGTTACCCCGAATCCCTTGCAAACCTCAAACTGTGTAAAAAACACACATTTTCCTCACATTTCTATGATGGAAAGTTCTGGAATCTGCGCGGATCCACAAACCTCTACCCTCACTGTATTTCCTAAAGTCTCCCAATAAAAAATGTACCTCACTTGTGTGGGTAGGCCAAATGCCCGTGACACGAAACGGGTCAAAACGTGACGTGGACACACCACATTTTTACAGTGAAAATTGATCTTTTTTTTGCAGAAGTGCCTAGCTGTAGAGTTTGAACCCTCCTCTGACAGCACCTGAGGAAACCTAGCAAATCTACATATTTTTGAAAACTAGACACCTAGGGAAATCCAGGATGGGGTGACTTGTGTGGCTTTCAACAGGTTCTGTTACCTTGAAGCCCTTGCAAACCTCAAACTGTGTCAAAAATCATATTTTCCTCACATTTCTGCGATGAAAAGTTCTGGAATCAGCGTGGATCCACAAAATCCCACCCACCCCACATTTTACGAAGTCTCCTGGTAAAAATGATACCTCACTTGTGTCTATAGGCCTAGAGCCCCACAGGAAACTGTCCTTCTTTTTCAAAGACCCTAGTGTGGATTTTGAACCCTAGCTCTGCCGGCATCAAGGGAAACCTAGCAAATCTATACATTTTTCAAAACTAGACACCCAGGGGAATCCAGGATGGGGTGACTTGTGTGGCTCTCACCAGGTTCTGTTACAAAGAATCCCTTGTAAACCTCACACTTTGACAAAAAAATACTTTTTCCTTATATTTCTGCTATGGTAATTTTGGAATCTGCATGGATCCACAAAATGCCACCCACCCCACAATCTCCAAAGTCACTTGAGAACAATGCTACCTCACCTGTGTGGGTAGACCTAGTGCCCACGACAGGAAACCAGCCAAAATGCAACATGGACACACCACATTTTGAAAGTGAAAACTGACGGGTTTTTTGCAAAGTGCCTAGCTGTGGATTTTGAGCCCTAGCTCTGCCGGCACCTAGGGAAACCTAGTAAACCTATCATTTTTGAGAACTAGGCACCCAGGGAAATCCAGGATGGGGTGACTTCACCAGGATCTGTTACCCAGAATCCCTTGCAAACCACAAACTGTGTAAAAAAAAACATATTTTCCTCATATTTCTGTGACAGAAAGTTCTCGAATCTGTGTGGGTCCACAAAATTCCGCCCACCCCACATTCACCAAAGACTCTCGATAAAAAGCTACCGTACTTGTGTGGGGAGGCCACAAAAACTCACCAACCCCGCATTTTACGAAGTCTCCTGATAAAAATGATACCTCACTAGTGTTGATAGGCCTAGTGCCCCACAGGAAACTAACCCATTTTTTCAAAGACCCTTCTGTGGATTTTTAACCCCAGCTCTGTCAGCACCTAGGGAAACCTAGCAAACCTATACATTTTTAAAAACTTGACAGCTACGGAAATCCAGAATGGATCGACTTGTGTGGCTTTCACCAGGTTCTGTTACCCAGAATCCCTTGCAAACCTCAAACTGTGTGGTGGAAAGTTCTGGAATCTGCTTAGATCCACTAAATCCCACCCACCCCGCATTTTACAAAGTCTCCTGAATAAAATGGTACCTTACTTGTGTGGTTACGCCTTGTGCCTGCAACAAGAAATGGGCCAAAACCCAAAGTGGACACACCACATTTTTACAGGGAAAATGTACAGTTTTTTTGCAAAGTGCCTAGCTGCAGATTTGAACCCTAGCTCTACCGGCATTTCTATGTTCTAAGTTCTGGAATATGTGTGGATCTACAAACTTCCATCCACCCTACATTTTCAGTTGTCTGCCGATAAAAATTATACCTCACTTGTGTGGGTAGGCCTAGTGCCCCCGAGAGGAAATGGCCCAAAATGCAACTTGAAATCCCACACTTTACAGTGAAAACTGACCCTTTTTTTGCAAAATGTCTAGTTGGGGATTTTGTACCCTAGCTCTGCTGGCACCTAGTGAAACCTAGCAAACCTATAACATTTTTGAAAACTAGACAGCCATGGGAATCCAGGATGGGGTGATTTGTGTTTGCTCTCACCCCGTTCTGTTACGCAATATCCCTTGCAAACCCTTGTCAAAAAGCACATTTTCCCCATATTTCTGTGATGGAAAGCTCTGGAATCTGCATGGATCCACAAAATTCTACCCACCTCGCATTTTATGAAGCCTCCCCATAAAAATGGTATCTTGCTTGTGTGGTTACGCCTTGCGCCAGCAACAGGAAATGGGCCAAAACGCAACATGGATACACCACATTGTTACAGTGAAAACTGACCCTTTTTTGGTAGATTTTAAAGCCTAGCTCTGCTGGCATCTAGGGAAACCTAGCAAACATATACATTTTTAAAAACTAGACACACAGGTAATCCCAATATAGGGTGGCTTGTGTGGCTCTCACAACGTTCTGTGAACATGAATCCCTTGCAAACCTCAAACTTTGTAAAAAATATATATTTTCCTCACATTTTTGTGATGTCATGTTTTGCAATCTGTGTGGGTTCACAAAATTCCACATAATCCGCATTCCCCAAGTCTCTCAATAAAAATGGTATCTCACTTGTGTGGGTAGGCCTAGTGCCTGAGACAGGAAACGTCCCGAAACGCAATGTGTACATACTACATTTTTACAGTGAAAACTGCCACTTTTTATGCAAAGTGCCTAGCGGTGGATTTTGAACCCTAGCTCAGCCGGCACCTAGGGAAACCTAGCAAACCTATTCCCTTTTTAAATCTAGACACCCAGGGAAACCCAGGATGTGGTGACTAATTTGGCTCTCATCAAGTTCTGTTACCCAAAATCCCTTGCAAAGCTGAAACTTTCTAAAAAAATAAATTTTCCTCACATTTCTGTGATGAAAAGTTCTGGAATCTGCGTGGAACCACATACTTCTACACCCCTCACATTCAACAAAGTCTCCCGATACAAATGATACCACACTTGTGTGGGTAGGCCTAGTGCCCATGAAAGGAAACAGCCCACAACCCAACGTGGACACATCACTCACCCTTTTTTTTGCAAAGTTACTTGCTGTGGCTTTTGAACCCTACCTCTAGTGGCACCTAGGGAAGCCGAGTAAACATATACGTTTTTGAAAACTAGACTACCAAGTGAATCTAGGATGGGGTTACTTGTGTGGATCGTGTCAGGTTCTATTACCCAGAATCTCTTGCAAATCTCAAACTTTGTCAAAAAATTCATTTTCCTCACATTTCTGGAATGGAAAGTTCAGGAATCTGCATGGATAACAAACTTACAACCACCACACATTCAGCAAAGTCTCCCAATAAAAATGGTACCTCACTTGTGTGGGTTGGCCAAGTGCCTGCCACAGGAAAGGGCCTAAAACATATTGTGGAGACATCAAAATTATCTGTTACAAAATGACAGCCATCTAAGGAAACCTACAAAACCCACACAATTCTGAAAACTAGTCCAGGGAGATATGGCTAACATGGCCCGCCCAACGTCTTCCTACCCAGAATCCCCTTCAAACATCAAATTTAGCTAAAAAAAATCAGATTTTTCTAAAATGTCCTTGTGGAAAGTTGTGTGATCATCGGGCTGACACAAATTTCCTACCACCCAATGTTCCCCCAGGTCTCCTGATAAAAATGGTACCTCACTCGCATGGAAGGGCCAAGTACCCACGACCGGTAAGGGCCCCCAAACGTATAGTGGAGACATAAAAATTACCTATCACAAAACGACCTGGTTTTGCAAGGGGGGTCACCTGGGTTTTTGACCCCGGGCTCAGCGGCCATCTTGGGAAACCTACCGAACCCATACATTTCTGAAAGCTATACACCCAAGGGGGACCAGGGAGGTATGGCTTGCATGGTTCCCCCAACGTTTTCCTAACCAGATCCCTGTAAACCTCAAATTTAGCTGAAAAAATCACATTTTCCACATTTTTTGTGGGGGATCACCGTGCTGGCACAAATGTCCTACCACACAGCAATCCCCATAGTCTCCCGAGTAAAATGATACCTCTGGAGACCAGCAGCAAGTCACTACTCACACACTGTCAGCCAAATGCCAGCCCAAGCTCACCACCAGTCAAGTGCCAGTCCACGCACACCACCAGCCAAACATCAGTCCCCCCTTACTGCCAGCCAAATGCCAGTCCGTCCACACCTCCAGCTAAACACCAGTCCACCCACACCACTAGCCAAACACCAGTCCACCCACACTGCCATCCAAGCACCAGCCCACGCACACTACCAGCCAAGCACCAGCTCACGCACACCACCAGCCAAGCGCCAGTACATGCTCACCACCAGCCAAGCGCCAGTCCATGCACACTGCCAGCCAAGTGCCAGTCCACGAACACTGCCAATAATTTATTTTTTAACAAGAAAGAGAACACAAACCAATTGGAACTACATAGAAAACTATAACTGCAAACACAACAGCAGTAACTAAAGACATCCTTGAAACTAAACAACAAATATAAAACCATATAGATCAGGCAGTACACTATTAAACTCACGGTTGCTCCCAAAAACTCTTTTGAGTGTGATATAATTTGAAACATGTCGGCACACACAGCCCAGTATTAGAAGGACAATCAGCACAGTGCATGCAACTCTCCTTCTGGATACCTCTTCACAAACAGACTCTACATCTCTAACAGGGATTGTTTTTTTTGGAACATGGGCGGAATTAAATCGGGAAAGTGGTGATCTTTCAATCTAGCCACATCCTTTACCACTCCAATTCTAGGAACACTTGGCGGTTCCACCACAACAAGGCTGCTTATCACAGACTTCTGAAACTAAACAAAAGTCATCTTTGATGCTGAAAACACTCCTTGAACACAACAAAAGCATTAAAAGTTGCAAATTGAAAAGACGGATGTCCAGCTTCTCATACCAAATGTAAGCCTTACAAATAGCAGTGTAAGATTCCAACCTCTGATCTACTCTATCAACACCGCCCATGTGCCTATTGTAGTCTACAATACACACAGGTTTGCACACTTATGCAATCTGACCCTAAACACTCACAGGAGAAGTACTGTCATCATGGATGATAGTCAGCATATACACATCCATCATGTCTACAAATTTCACAGCTAGCAGTTCATCACTACGCAAGACACGGCCCTGTCCCCTCTGAAGTTTTTTGCAAACAAGGGGGAAGATTTACAAGCCCCTTGCGCCACCGGTTGCGTAACTTTTTGTGTCGTACCAGTGGTACATTTTACTGCTCCATATTTAAAAGGACAGGAAAAGCCACCCTGCATGACATTTTTGATGTCCTTGTAAATACGGCCCCATTACATGCAACACTTTGTGTGAAAGGGGCGTTCCATGGGTGTTGCTGTGGGTGTTCCCACGCAGCACTCATGGAACCAGATACATTTCCAGATTTACGAGAAATCGCAAACCTGGAAATGCGTCAAAAAGCTACGCCACCCTAGGGGTGGCGTAGCGAGGCGCAATGCGGAAAAATGTTTTAATTTCTCCTCATCTTTTTCCTCTTTCAATGTGTGCTGCATTCCACAGCATGCATTGACAGAGGAAAATGCCTGTAGTTATTGTTTTTGTGCAGAAGATGCCCCTTCCTCCACAAAAACAATCTCCCCATGAAGCAGGCATCCTTGCACCACGGTGCAAGGGTGCCTGCGCCGGCGCATGGTAGCTGTTTGAGCGCCAGCACAGGGGGAGCACAGGAATGCGACATATTATTGTAAATATAGACACTAAAAAACGAAGCTAGCGGTATCCCTCTAAGACAGCACTGGATTTTTTGTTAACCCATCATATTAGTTGGTGATATTTTAAGTTCACCCCAAGTGTGCACTCTTGATTAGCACCCGCCAGCACGATGCTGTTCCAGCCTCTGGAGCATATATAAATAAACAGCAAAAGGTGCACCACTTCAAAGAATACAGTGTGTTTTAAATCAGTCCATATCCTTGATGTCTTTTCTTTTCAAATATTCTTCTTTATTTTTCATTTGTTATATAAACATTAAAAACAGCCAAAGCAGCCGACGCGTTTCGTCCAACTTGGGACTTCTTCAGTGCTGCAAAAGTTTATATGAGAAAACATATATAAATAACACATATAAAGACATTTGGCAAACAATGTCTAAAAACAGAGTAAGCATGACCAAAATGCACATAAAAATAGAAGCTACAACATCAGTTCAATTCCTATACCGATTACAAAAGACACCACTTAACAATTCTAGAAAAACATAAAGTGAATGCAGTAACCACCATACCAGCAATTATTTAAAGCTAGTTTCAAGAAGATTTATACATGTTATCTGCACATTAGAATTGCGAATAATTTGGACATACAAAGGTGGCTCAATTGCTTAACAATTTAGAACATATGATCTCAATGTAAGGTTTTGATAGAAGGCTCCAACTTATATTATAGGGCCATATTATTTATTATAGCATTGTCAAAGACCTCCGCAGGGAAAAGAGAGCACTATTGGGATGTGTGATCACAGTGTTAAGACTTAATGAAACAGTCTCGAGTTTTGCTAAGAGACATGTTTTTAGGTCATATATCATATCATACTATACGTGTAAAACTCAGAGGAGCAAACAATATCCATAATTTAGCTACAAGACCCGTCATATTTCCCTATCCAAATCAAAAGAAATAGAGACTGGATATGTACCCACCGTAGACAGTGATACACCAATATATATTTTCAATAGTAGCGATTCAAAGAACACCATTCAATGACACTAGAGAAATCCAAAAGAAAAGAAAAAGAAAAATATAAGAAAATGTTGTGAAAATCTAGTTGAATGAGTCATCTATAATAAAAGCCATATCAATCATTAACCAAAGAAAAATATGCTATTATCATTCTCCCAGTTATTAATTATTAGGGATCAGTATATCATATAGAGGACTCCAGTGACAGAACACAATAAGGATTTCCTCAGACGAGTGTGTATACTTACATTCACGACGTAAGTATGCAGATTTAGAAAAGTGAAAGTATCTGCTAGATAGCGCCAATGGAATCACATCCTTCCAGTGTAATTCATGTTTAGACTTCGTCCAATAATACGGACAGGAATAACAGTCTTTAGAATGCCTATAATTAAGTCATAAAAAGTTTAATCAAACACTCTTTGAGGCGCAAGGAAAAATAAAACATTAATGTCGAAAAAACGACAAACGAAAGAAAGAAAACATGACACTGAGCAAAAATGAACGCTCCATCACTTTATAAAAATAAATAACATTGAGTGTCACACCTGTCAATTCAGTTAAATAACAATATACCTAACCGGCCGTGTGATCTGCGAAGTTACAGTGAAAACAAAATGAAGATTTTCATCATAATGTGAAACTCCATTCACACAATTCCCTTAGCGTCACCCAAGGACAGGGAATGCCCCTTCCTCCACAAAAACAATCTCCCCATGAAGCAGGCATCCTTGCACCATGGTGCAAGGGTGCCTGCGCCGGCGCATGGTAGCTGTTTGTGCGCCAGCACAGGGGGAGCACAGGAATGTGACATATTATTGTAAATATGTTGCATTCCTGTGCTGCGGCACTTTCTCATAAATCTGACCCAAGCTCTTTTGGGTAACCTTTATGGTTAGAACGGATTGTGCCACAAGCAAGAGTGTCTACTTTGAACAATTCCTTTAACAATTGCACAGCAGTATAGAAGTTATCTAGGTACAAATAGTGACCTTTGTTAAACAGTCCTCTAGCAAGTTTCAAACATAATTTTCTCTGAAACTCCTAAAGTGGACGGACAACCAAGGGGGTCAATAGTGGAATCCCTAACAGTGTACACCCAGCCATTTTAGACATATTTGTTCCTACTCTCAGACAAAATATACATCTTAATTTCATAACGTACCCTCTTGCTAGGAATGTACTGCCTAAAAAACAAATTGCCCTTGAACAGACTTATCAACGGCTATTTCTATCCCTTGGAGTATAGATCTCTGAAAGTCGATCCAAAAAGTGATCAAGAACTGGCTGAATCTTACAAAGACAGTGACAGTCAGGGTGATCTTGTGGGAATGCTAAAGCATTATCAACAAAATGCAGCATCCAAAGCAAAAGTAAATGCCGATCATGACTCAAAATTGCAGGAAATATGGCCGTTGCCATCAATGGACTGGTAGTGGTAGACCAATATAAAGCCAGGGACGGCTTCCTTATCAAGCCCATCAAAAAAGTAAAACCCAAAAACCTCTTTATCACATCCAGGTTTGTGGGAGTCCACTGGGTAGCTCTGAAGCGGGGCCTAAGTCTGGCACTGTTGTCCGTCAAATACTGTTAAGCATACAAATAAGTCTTCTCAACAATCTCAGCCAAAAATACATCATCCATAAACAACTGAAAAAACTGTATGTCCCTCAGTCGCACTGCCAGTCTCATAATCATGGCCAAAGGAAGATTTAAAAAGCATACCAACCACCTGCTGAGCAGTAATTCTGCAACTAACCATAATCCCTACTAATAAAGGTAACTTGTCAAACAAGTCAACAACAACAAACACTTTGTAAAATAAGTGACAAAGAAAATGTCGCTTTATCACAAAGACCTTTAAAATCCGGAACTATACCACTCACTTGCCAGAAGCAGCTAGACTCACCACCACCTACTCTGCACAGACACAGCAAGAACCAACAATTTCCTACTAAAAAAGAAGAAAAGAAAATTACACATAAGACAACGCAAAACACATTGCAAAGAATTTCACGCTCCAAACACTAATTAAATATGCTGCTATTATGACACCACTTACACAAAATTAATTACATGCATGACAATAATACTAATTTGGAGTAAACACAACAAAAATGTTTTACTTATCAAATAAATGCAACTACGCAAAACTGCAGATTAACCACTGCCAACACTGCAACAAGACACAAAAGCTTTGCACTAAAATAAAAAGGAGAAATAAAACATTACAATCACATATGCAAATAATGCACCAGTCCACACACAATCCACCAGCCGAGCTGGGCTGTAGGTGAGCCTAAAAGAACAAGGCTGATCTTCCCCCAAGAGGGCCAGAAACAGCCAAGATATTCACCCCCGTAAAAGGGGAGAGACCCTTGCCCAAGGGGCCACTCCCCAACACCAACATTTAAAAGAACCATGGTGTTTAGTGGCTTCTGCCCCCCTTGGGGACGGATGGGTTTAAAAACATATGGCTGATCTGCCAGAGAGGACAGAAACAGCCACAATAATCACCCCATAAAGGGAAGTGACTCTTTCCCAAGTGGCCACTCCCCAACAACATTAAAGAAGACCCTGGTGTTTAGTGTCTTCTGCCTCTCTTGGACACAGAAGGGCCTGAAAACATATGACCGAGCTGCTCCCAAAGGGGGCAGAAATGGCCGCAATAATCACCCCACAAAGGGGGGGGGCGTCCCTTGGCCAAGGGGCTGCTATCCAGCTAAACTAATACAATCCCTGGTGTCTAATGGCTCCTGCCCCCTTGGGGCAGATGGGCCTAGTGGACACATAATAAAAAATATACTTTATTTGGGCCAAACAAATTTCTCCCCAAAGGGAAGCAACCCTTGCCCACGGGGTCACTCACTGAAACACAAGCCATTTAAAAAACACGAAAAAATCCCTGGGGTCTAGTGGGCATTTCTGCTGCACGATCGCGCCCCATGCGCGATTGTGCAGCAGGAATGCTGAAAAGAGACATTGGAGGAAAGGGAAGGGCTTTTGTTTCCTCTGAAGCCTCTTTTTAAATATCCCCACCATCCCTAAGGATAAATTCACCTCTCCTCCTTGGACGCCCTGGAAGCAAATGACTTCCAGTGCATCTGGTTGCATCTAATGATGTTGGCGTGCAGTGCCTCATTAGATGACATGGAAAGGGGGCAGGGGGCAGGTGGCAGCGGAAGGGCTTCCGCTGCCCTCCCCAGTGGGGGCAGCATGAAGGGCGGCCCACGGAGAGAGCGCCAGGCGGATGCCGTCCGACGCACAATCCCACCTTGAGGACGCGCACGCAAAGGGCTAAGGATCAGGCCAGGTCATTTGCAGATGTTCACACTTTGCGGTCATGATAGGGAACAAAGTAATCAATTTCCATGATCAAGGCTGCTCATTGGAGTTTAGTGACACTGCGTACTAATGCCCATCCCTCCATTTGTGAATGGATCATTCTCTACTGGCTCAGCAGGAAAAAGAAACTAACAAAGGGTTGGAGTGGTTCACAAAATTCTAAGATGGAGTTCAGCCTGCCCAGCCAGCGGCTCTAATTTTTGTACCCTGCTTTGTGGTTTTCTTATGAAGCACATTAATGAGGACATCTTACTGTCCTCAAAAAAACAACTTTCCTTTCAGCTGCTAAGTATTTGTGGGCGCATTTATGAGAATTTCACACAGCTCAGCAAGTCACTTTGCTGTGCTATGTGACAGGGAAAGGGCAAGAAAGTGCTGTATGTGAAAAAAATACGGTACATTCCTGCCTTTGTCCTAGTGCTGGCTTTGTTTTGGCTACCTAGCGCCAATGTAGCCACCCTTACACCATGGTGCAAGGATGCCTGTGTTTCATGCAGTATTGTTTTTGTGCAGGAAGGACCACCTTCCTGCACAAAAACAATCCAGAGAGGTATATTCATCTTTCCAGGTGTGCTGCAGAATGCAGTGCACACAGAAAGAGGAAGCAAACAGGGAAAAAAGGCATTTCAACCTCATAAAGTCACCGCTGAGAAGCTGCATCTTTTTGGCACATTGCCAGGTCTACCAACAATTTTTGTGAATCTGAGTCAAAGACCATGGAATTTGTGCGGGAACACCCATGCAATGCCTTCCTTGGGCAGTATAATGTTACGCAGAGATTTGCGCTGCTTTGCAATACTCTGGATTTATAAAGTCACTCAGGGTCACACAAGGCGGCCTTGCGTGGCTTTATAAATTGCATTTTGGACCGCTGTCCTCTTCCACCACATTGCGTGTTGGAAGAGCGACACAATTATTCCCCCTAATGTCCTCTAACAGCTCGCTGAACTGAAATACATAAATCCATGTAACTTTTAACCACTATTTCTTCTAGACTAGGTTCCTTTGGCAGAGCCAGATAATACGCCATAAAAATAATACCGATTATAGCATTGACTTTAATATACCCTCCAAAGAATGAACATTATTTACTGGAAAAGGAATAATCTGCCTTCTGGTCTTCATAATTCACATTACTCACTTGTTTTCCAATGGTTTATGAAAACTGAAACGTGTGTAGTCAAACTGATTATGGATTTCTTCCAGATATATTAATTTTGCCTAGAAGCATTGCAGAAACATAATTAAGCTGGCAGCTTTGATGTCTCATAGTCTAGCTTGAATATGCAATAGCATTTTGCAAGATCAAAAAAATCAATAGTGTGTAAATTACACTGCCCCATATCTGTTTTATTAAAAATATAAAATGTGCATTCAAATAGGTGTTTCTTCATTATGATACACAGGAAAACATAACTTATTACATGTGTTTACCAACAACACTCAATTCATTCTAATGTTGTCATCCCTGTGATCTAAAATTCAAATTAGTCCCTATTTTCATTCACTTTATTTTTTTTTCTTGTACCTCTCATCAAAAAATGTATTTACTAGATATGCTTCACATATGATTTTAATTTCGTGTTTTGAATGACGAAACATGGTTTCCGGTTCTTGAGCTCCGTTCTCCGAAGTATGAAGTTAAAGAGACCACTAAACTTTCTAAAAGATGACTTTTGAGGGTCACTTGTAGACAGTTTTTAGTGTATAAAGTCTTCACTAGAAGATAATGAGTACCTAAACCTCCTTCACTGTCTGGGTCAAGGAACAGCAAAGGATTAAATCAATGACATATGCTCAGGGTGAGTCCATGTACAATGCAATTATCACAATTAGATTCAATAATGAATGTCCATCCAAGTTGGTGCATAAACAACACTTAAATACTTAATTAGAAAACATAATTTTTAATACTGTAATTAATTAAAAACTAGAAATCATAGCAAGCAATTTTTTTTAAAAGAATCCTGTGGGGGCAAATATTTGCCTGCTTCCCTCCATTTTTCTGACTTTGTTTCTGCTGGCTTAGGAACTCTGTGCACTTTATCGCTGCAAATTTGTGCTAAAGTGCTTGTGCTCTCTCTGGCATATTTAATTTACTCATAATTCCCTAGTAAAGTGCAATACATGTGCCCGAGGCCTGTAAATTAAATGCTACTAGTTGGCCTTAAGCACTCATTGTACCAATGATCTAAGTAGGCCTGCCATTGTAGGGCCTGTATGTGCAGTTTTATACTGTCATTTCAACATTACAACAAAAACCTCTACCCAGACGTAAACCTTTTCTTTATATACATATTAGTCACCCCTAGGATAGGCCCTTTATGACCCACAATGCAAGGTGCAATGTATATAAAAGGCAGGACATGTACTTTGAAGGTTTACACGTCTTGGTAGTGAGTCTGGAGCCAGGGATTGAAGGGAGGAACTTTATGCACTTCAAAGCTTTCTGTGAAGTTTCCCCCACTTCAAAGGCATAACTGGTAATAAGTACTGGACTGCTGACATCATGACTTCGGTACACTTCTGGACCTTTGACCAAGAAGAAGAGGAACTGCTGTGCTGCTCAAGGACTGCCACTCTGCTGGAGTGCTGTTTGCTGAACTCCTGTCTTGCTGGGTTGCCCTGCTGCTCTTTCTACCTGAGGGAGAAGGTCTTGACCAGCATTACTTTAGACCAAAGTGACTCCAAGGGCTTGCTGGTTTGCCCACAATTTCTAAGTTTCAGGGACATAAAAGCCGTACAACCCTCCTGCTTTAACACTTGGACTCTACAGCTTGTGAGTCTATGCAGACAATTGGTGGCACCCCTGTCCTGGACCCTTGGAAGTGGACATAGGTGTTTGCTCTAGTGTAACCAAAACATCCTCTGCTGCAAAAGCAAAATCGACCCAACAATGTTGTTGCAGAAACAGGTTCGGTGCATAGCTTATGGAACTGCCACATCGCCTAGAGAACCATTGCTTCAGAACCAATGCCTCGCTGCCAATGTTTGCAGAAGATCGACGAATTGCCTTTACAGTGTGGAGAAAAAGAGCACTTTGCATTCGGACCTGCAGCACCTTGGAACTATCACATCTCTTATGGAACCATTGCATCACCACCATTGTGTGGAGAAATCTGTAGCATCACCCCAACTGCGTGGGGACAATCCACACATCCCTCAGCTGCATCCTGAATCATCACAAACAAAGGCACAGGGTGCTTTTGTTCGACTGCCATTGGTGGGTCACTGTATTTGGCCTGTGCTCCATCATGGTCGGCATGAACTCCTGATATTGTCCTGGTGACGAGCGGGACCAAATAACGTTTTAGGAGCTTGCTACTTTGAATTGCAATTTTTGTATTTATTCTTTATGAATTCATATCTCAAATGTCACTGATTGGATTTTTGTCATTTAGGCCGGGGTATATTTATTAAATACATTTTGTTTTCAAAACTGGTGTGGATGCTTTTTGTGTGGTGTTGTCTCAGTTTTACTGTTTGAAGTGCTGCACAAATACTTTACACATTGCCTCTTAAGTTGAGCTTGACTGGTCTGTGCCAAGCTACCAGAGGGTGAGCACAAGATAATTTAGAATGTTTTTTTTACTTAAGCTGACTAGGTTTTTGGTTCCTGCTTGGACAGGGTGCATACCTATGCCAACAAGAAACCCAATTTCTAACATTAGTGATCATCAGTGAGGATAGGACTTGTGTCTGTGTAGTACCATATAGTAACATGTTGGACACCACTCATCCATATCCAAGAAACTCTTGAATTGTTTCAAATTCTCTTTGTGTCACTTTCCTCAAAATCAAGTCTCTGGCTTGTTCTGCAACTGGAACCATGGAGTTTGAGCTGGCCAACTTGAAAGTCTACACAATAGCTCAGTTGAAAAACCTCTGCAAAGAGATGGGGGTTCCTTCCAAGAGTGTCACAAAGAAGGTTGGATTTCAAAAGGCATTGAGGGCTTGAGCAGAAGTCCACTCCAAGCAGAATGATGGGCTTGGAGAGTCTGAAAATAGCTCTTCTGAGGAACCACCTGAAGTGGCTAAGGGAGACATCCCTGAATTTGAGCTCCCTGTGAGAGAAGGAAGCAGTGTCTCCTCCCATGGCCTATCCTCTGAGGAGCCGGCTGAGAGGAAGAAGTAGATAGATTTCAAACTGCAGCTGGTAAAATTAAAGTGGAAGCTGAGGAGAAAAAGGCTGAAAGAGAGGCTGAAAGTGCCTTTGCAGAAAAGAGACTTTTGCAAGCTCCTGATATGTGTCTGAGAGAGATGCAGATCACGGTCAGACAGGCTGAGTCCAGCAGTGATGGTAGCAGCATAAAAGCAGTAACTGATGAAGACAAAAGGGTTTGCATACCCAAGGATTTGGTACCCAGTTTTGTGGTGGGAGATGACATTGATAAGGTCACAGAGTTCACGAGGAACACTGGGGTGATGATCTGTGGAATCACATGCCAACACTTGGGAGGAACACACTTCTAGCATTAGAGGCTGGGGACCAAACAAGTATAACCCAATGAAAAACATTTTGTTATCCAAATTTGGACTGATTCGTCAGAGATTCTGGGACAGTTAGAAGCTCCCCAACCAAACCTAGGTAGATTTTGTTGATTAGTCTAGTATGGCTCTGAATGGTTGGTTGAGGGGCAACAAAGTTAGTGATTTCAAAAGTTTGTACCATTTATTCCTGAGAGAGCACATGCTCAGTATCTGATTTCTTGAGTTGCCCCAGCACCTAGTGGAAAGCAAGTTAACTGACCCAGGAAGCTTGCTGAAGAGGCGGACCTCTGGGCTAGCACCAAAGTGTTCAAAAAGGTACCCTGGTAGGATACCTACAAAGGTGGCCAGGGTTTCCAACAGAAAAGAGGGAGGGGAGAAAAACAAGAAGTTCTCAAAAGGCCCTCAAAATAGTTCCAGAGGGAGTAGTAGTGACAAGTCCCAGTCTGAGCCTAGAAAGAATAGGTTCTTTGACCATAAGACAGGGAGGTTTGTACCCCAACGTACAGAGTGCTCGAAGTATTTTCACTCTAAGGGTGACTGCAAATGTCCCAAGAGGGCACAGCCACCACTGATGAGCAGACACCTGGGTTGGCAAGAGTAGCGCTAGGGGAGGAGGTAGTCCAAGATAGTTTTAGGTAACAGATAGAGGTAATCTTAGTATGCAGTGGGTCACCATAAATGGGGAATGGGTGGAGTCTCTGTGCAACACAGCAGCCAGCATGATAACTGTCAAGTGTCTCCTGGTGTCTGCAGAGCAGCTCCTACTGAACACATTCCACCAAGTCATAGTCTCTGACAATCGTGAGAGCCATCTACCAGTTGCTCTGGTTCCCTTTGGAGGGGCGTTCTGAGGTTCTCTGAAAGTAGCTGTGAGCCTTGCCATTTTTGTTTGTTAGGCAACAACCTGGAGCACACTCATTGGAGGGAGGTAGAGCTTGGGGCTCACTTGGAGATGATGGGATTGCGTAATTGGGTCTGTATGACCAAACAAGCCATGGCTATCCGAAAAGGGAGTCAAGGATGTCTGATACCAGGGAGAGGGGCAAGGGGCGTGGGAAAACGGTCCATGAAATTCCCGCAGTGGAGGTATATGGAGTGCCTGAGGAGGAGGCCCGAGCTGAACAGTGAAGGCATTGCCTCACTAGGTGACCTACCTTAGCTTGCGAACTGGCACGCTGAGATAGGACCCACCAGGGATGAATTCTGTCAAGTACAGAAAGAGTATCCCACACTTGAGGGCTTAATGTACCTGGCCACAGTCGATCCAGCAGGTGAAGCCTCTGGTGATGACCTAATCTAGGGCTTGATGCACCAGGCCTTAGTCCATGCAGCAGCTGAAGCCTCTGAGGATCATCTAATCTACAGGGAGAACAATCTCCTCTATGGCAAGTCTAAGGTTCCAGGTGCTGGGGCACAACATGTGCTGGAGGTCCCCAGCGTTACTTTCAACAGAGTTTGGCTCACAATATTCCTCTGGTAAGACATTTGGGACAAGAGAATATCTTTGCCAGGTTTGTCTTTCACTTTTATTGGCCCTGAATGAAGGTCCTGTCGCACTTGCCAGGCTAATGGAAAATCAGGGAAAAAACACCAAGATCCCATTACCCATCATTGACATCCCCTTTGCAAGGGTGGACATTGATTTCATTGGACCTTTGGACCCCAAGACAGCCTTAGGCAACAGGTTTGCCCTGGTCTTAGTTAACCATGTCACCTGCTACCTAGAGGCCATCCCTCTGAGTTCAGTGACTGCAGCTGTGTTGGCGAGACCTCTGACGGGGATCTTTACCCCTGTTGAGTTCCCCGAGGAGGAAGCGTCAGACAGCTGCACTAAGTTTATGTCAGTGTATATGAAATCCATGTTGGATGAGTGTTGTGTGATTATGAGTTCAACACACCCTGTCACCCCCAAGCCAATGGTTTAGTTGAAATATGCAACAAGATGTTGAAGGGCATGATTATGGGCCTGCCTTAGCCCATGAGGCATAAATAGGCTGTCCTCTCAGCATGCCTTCTCTTTGCCAACAGGGAGGTGCCACAGAAGGGAATAGTGTCCAGTCCCTGTGAACTCATCTATGGCCACCCTGTTAGGGGATCTCTTTGCCTTGTCAAGGAGGGATTGGAGAAAGCTCCCAAATCCCTCTTAGGATGTGGTCAGCTACATGCTGGCCCTCTGCAAACAGATGCATTGCTTCTGAAAAAAGGCAAAAAGTAACATAGAGGCCAGCCAAGGAATCATGGAACTCTAGTACAGCCAGAAAGTATGAGTTACGGAACCAGTAGAACCCATGGCTTTCCAGGACTGCTAGACTGGCCCATATGAGATCAAGGAGTGGAATGTGGCTCCAAGTAAACAAACTAAAGCCTCACTTTGAGAGGTCCGAAGTGAGTATGCTCCTCATGACAGATGAGGGAGTGGAAGAGGAGAGTGAACCTCTCCCTGACCTCTCTGCACAGGAACACCATTGGCCATTGGAGGGTGTTTACCTCCCTACCACGCAGACCCTGGAGCTGCAAGGTGACTGTGACCAGTTACTGAAACAGTTTTCCACACTGTTCTCCCTCACACTTGGACTCACACATCTGTACATCCATGATGTTGATACCAGAGATGGTCTCTCGGTAATGAATAACATTTAAAGATTGTCTGACAGGGTGAGAGCCAGCATCAAAGAGGAAATCTCCAAGATGTTGTCATTAGGGGGGATTGAACCCTCTATTAGTCCTTGGTCCAGTCCATTGGTATTGATACCAAAGGCTACTCCACAGTGCACCTCACAAGAATTCCAGTTTTGTGTAGACTACAGAGGATTCAACTAAGTCACCAGGACTGATGTACACCCCATCCCCAGAGCTGATTAGCTCATTGACAAGCTGGGAACGGCCAAAATTCCTCAGTACCTTTGATTTGACAACAGATTGCTGTCAGATCACTCTGACTGAGGGAGACAAAAATTGATTTTAGATTATATTGCGCATTTACTTAACATCATTGCAATTCTGAGGGGGCCAAAGAGAGGTCCACATTTTCAACTTCAAAAGATCACTACCAATTTTAGGTGATGCCCTTTGGTTTGAGAAATGACCCTGCTACCTTCCAGAGGTTGGTTAACATTGTCCTGGATGGTAAGGAGGCTTTTTGTGTTGATAACTTAGACGACTTTGCTGTCTACAGTTCCAGCTAGGAGGAACACCTGCATCACCTTCATGAGGTACTTCAGGCCCACAACAGGCAGGCCTGACCATCAAGGTCAGCAAGTGCCAGATTGGGCAAGATTCTGTTGTGTATTTAGGGCACATGGTAAATGGATGCGAGGTGCAGCGCCAACAGGCCAAGATTGAAATTATCATGGCCTGGTAACCACCTAAAACCCCAGGGTTTTGGCACCATTGTAGCTTTCTTAACTGATATGGTTTAATAATATGGACATTTTTGTCAGAAAGCCTCTGGCTCTCTTCAGGAAGCCATGTGCACAGCATCTGTGCTCAAATCCCCTAACTTCTACAAGGAATTCATCATGCAAACGGATGTTTCAGAGCATGGCATAGGGGCAGTGTTAGGATAGCTGAATGAGGAGGGGGTATTGAGACAAAAAAAATGAGTTGGAAATATCGACTTGCAAAAATATTGTGACATGGAAATATCATCATCAAGAATATTGCTGACA
This sequence comes from Triturus cristatus, assembly GCF_964204655.1. NCBI lineage: Eukaryota > Metazoa > Chordata > Amphibia > Caudata > Salamandridae > Triturus > Triturus cristatus. The sequence goes on along the minus strand of NC_140588.1, from coordinate 834,271,964 downwards.
AGAATACTGATTTTTAAAATATCAAAGTCATTAATATCGATTACACAAATATAGTTGTTTATAATATTTTTTTAAATTATTGTTATGTATTTTGGTATATATTTTGAATGTATATAATGTCATTCTTATGTATAATTATTGTTTATGTTTTTTTAATGTATTTGCAAAATGTTTAGTAGTTATTGAATTTATTGTACGGAAATGATTTTTTTTTAGTACCGTAGTGTGTTTTGGGGGTTTAGGGGCACAGGGTTGGAAGTAATTTAATTACAATAAATTAATGATTGCTTTTTAATTAAAATATTTTTTTAATTAATAATTAATTATGTTAACAGTGTAATTCACTTTTTTAAATTTACATTTCATGTGCGATTTGTGGGGTTTATAGGGGACAGGGTGGGAAATAATTTAATTTCAATTATTCAATGATTATCATATAATTAATAATAATAATTTAATTGGTTAATAGTGTTAAATATTTCTTATATAGATATGCACATTTTATGTGTGGGTTGTGGGGTTCATAGGGGTATAGGGCGGGAAGAAATTCAATTTTAATTAATTATTAATTAATTTGGAATTAATATTACTTATTTAATTGATCATTAACTATATTGGAGGATGAGGTGTATAGTGGTATAGGGTGGGAAGTAAATTAATTCTAAGTGATTAATATTAATATCTGTATTTAATAATGGTTAATTAATTTGTGGTTAATTATGTTAAATATGTAATTACATTTTATTAGCTTAAAGTTTAGGTGTGGGTTTGGGTTTTGTTGGGGTACATGGTAGGAAGTAAATACTATTTTAATTAGGCTATAATAATTTTTTTAATTGATAACAGTTTTTAAAACTAAAACGCAATATGTCAATTGTGTAATTTATTTTTCATTACATTTTAGGAGTGTGTTGTATATTTTGGAAGGGTATATTGAGGAAAGTAAATTACATTTATTAAATAATAATGAATTTGCATTTATTGATAATTATTTTGGTGTTATGTATGTATATCAATAGCATAAATAATTAGCATTTTAAAGTTAAATTTTAGGTTTTACTAGTTTTGATGGGGTATATGGTGGGCAGTAACTAAAATAAAAAATTCTTTAATACAATTTTTTTTTAATATATTATTTTTCAAATGAAGATATTTTTTATATGAAAATTATTTCTGGAATAAAAGTTTTGTATTGTTTGGAATTATTTATGATATGTATTTAACATGATAATATGATTTAATTTAAATCATTTTATATTAAATATATTTGTGTTTTATTTAAAATTTATATTTCAATTTTTGTTATTTTGTTTTTGAAATCATTTAATTGTTTTGCAGATAATCTGTTTTTAATGTAGTACTGAATGCAGTGGGAATATAATGGGGCCGATTCCGATCCTGTAAAAATATTCCCCGTACGACTCGTATCTGGATTTTTTACCGTCCGAATCGTACAAGTCCCGTACAAATTGGCAAGTACGATTCGTATGTTAAAAAGTCCATACGAATCGCATTGGGTAAATTCCCCGACACGTCCTCGGGTCGGAAAAGGTGTCCGACACGTCCCCGGACATTTTTCCGTACGAATCTGAAAACTGAAGTCAGAGCGCGCAAGTACGATCCTTCCCGTCCGTCCGAATGCACAACCGTATGGAAAAAACACCGTACGGAGCGAACTCCTATAGCAACCATGGAGACATGTGCCCGCATACAAGCCGAACACCCCACGCCAGACCCCGTATATACGTGCAGAACACCCCCCCAGCCCTCGTATGCATGCGCCGAACACCCCCCCAGCCCCCGTATGTACGCGCCAAACGCCCCACCCGTCTGCGGATGTACGCGTCGAACCCCCACCAGTGTATGTACGGAGTGTACCAACACCCCACCAGTGTATGTTCGGAGCGTACCCCCACCCGTGTATGTATGGAGTGTACCAACACCCCACCAGTGTATGTTTGGAGCATACCCCCACCCGTGTATGTTCGGAGCATACCACCACCCATGTATGTATGGAGCGTACCCCCATCCGTGTATGTTCAGAGCGTACCCCCAACCATGTATGTTCGGAGCGTACCCCCACCCATGTATGTATGGAGCGTACCCACACCAGTGTATGTACGCGCCGAACCCCCACCAGTGCATGTATGGAGCGTACCCCCACCCGTGTATGTTCAGAGCGTACCCCCACCCGTGTATGTATGGAGCGTACCAACACCCCACCAGTGTATGTTCGGAGTGTAGCCCCACCCGTGTATGTTCGGAGCATACCACCACCCGTGTATGTATGGAGCGTACCCCCACCCGTGTATGTTCGGAGCATACCCCCACCCGTGTATGTTCGGAGCGTACCCACACCCGTGTATGTTTGGAGCGTACCCCCACCCAAGTATGTACGGAGCGTACCCCCCGTGTATGTATGGAGCGTACCCGCACCTGTGTATGTACGCGCCGAACCCCCACCAGTGTATGTATGGAGCGTACCAACACCCGTGTATGTTCGGAGCGTACCCCCACCCGTGTATGTTCGGAGTGTACCCACACCCATGTATGTTTGGAGCGTACCCCCACCTGTGTATGAACGGAGCGTACCCCCCTGTGTGTATGTATTGAGCATACCCACACCCGTGTATGTACGCGCCGAACCCCCACCAGTGTATGTATGGAGCGTACCAACACCCCACCAGTGTATGTTCGGAGCGTACCCCCACCCGTGTATGTACGGAGCGTACACCCAGCCCCCCTGTATGTACTGTGCGAAACACCACCACCAATGGACGGTGCGTACCAACACCCTGCCCGTGTCTGTACGCACCCTACCCCAGGCCCCGACACCAGCACCCTCACCCAACATCACGCATGTACGAGTCGTACTAAGCCATAGCAAAGGTCAGCACTGTACAACAACATGGCCCATGTACGCACCGTACAGATGCCAAAAACACTCGTACTGAACCAGGACAAAGCAAAACAACACATGGAGAGTCAATTTGATTCGCACAACACCACAAAACATGTCCAACAAGCCCAAATACATCCTATACACTGACCTGCAACTGCCAAACAGCTAAACAGAGGCCCAAAACACAACCACTCCTTATAACACACCCACCCAAAGTTCAAACACAGCCACACCCACAAATGGACCAATAAAAAGGCCCAACACACACAAACCATGATCCTTTGCAACAGATCCACTACTGCCAGACCACAGAGACAGCGCACTGCACCATACTACATACATCAATACACCTTACACTTGCACTCCTTCACACAACCACCATCACAAACACCCCCTCATCACATTCACACACACACACCTTCACAACTACACTCACACACCCACAACCATCCACACCCACACCCCCACAACCATCCACACCCACACCCCACACCATGCCCACTAACAGGAATCCAAAGTTCACAAAGGAGGAGCTGGAGATCCTTGTCGACGAAATCATCAGAGTTGAGCCACAGCTCTTTGGAACATTGGTCAGACAGACCAGCATATCCGAAAAATCAGCCATGTGGCAGAGGATTGTCAATTCTGTGAATGCTGTTGGGGCCACCAGAAGGACCATGCATGAGTGCCAAGCCAGGTGGTATGATCTGCAGAGGACGGTCCGCCGCAAAATGACGGACGATCACAACCAGGGGAACATCACTGGAGGAGGGCCGCCCCGCAGACGGGTACAATACCATCCCTGGGAGGAGAAGGTAATGGCCATGCTGCCACCGGTGGGAGTACACAGACTAGTAGGAGTCCGAGACCCTGGTGAGTCCACAAACATCTCACCTCACATGGGGGGAACGCCATACACAACCAAAATCCCAATCATGCACGCAACCCCCCCAAAGCCAGCACCGGACACAACCACACTCCAAAAACACACACATGCCACTAGCGCCTCCATGCCCCATGCACCAAGCAAGGCCAAGCCAAGTCACAGGCCACACAAAACACCAACACAAGACAGGATGTCCCCGATGCCGAGAGGGTGGGCCTCAAAACTAACATTGAGCAACTCAGAAGTACACAACAATGCCCTCAGCCCATAAGGCCCAGGGCACAGCCATACAAACAGTGTGTCCCCACACAGTACTGTGTTGCCTGCAAATGGTGGCCGCGTTGCAGGTTGACATGGGTATGAAGGCACAATTTGCACATAACAGCAGCTAATGAAGATGCAACACTCTGAAAGAGTGTCAGCACACACCGCCACAGCAGCAGCGCAGACTCAGACACTCCGCCCAATGGGTGCCCAGTGATTAGAAACACACCCACATGAACAAGCCAATGGCCTTTGAAAGACCTGAAAACTGTGTGTGCCCAGGAAGCTGGGCTGAGGTGACAGAGGGTGACACACAGAGGGAGGGAGAGGGGGAGAGAGAGGGAGGGAGACAGAGGGGGACACAGGGAGACAGACAGACAGAGGGAGGAGGGTGACAGAGGGAGGGAGAGAGGGAGACAGAGGGAGACCAAATCACCCTTGGGTGGTGTGGCCATGTCCGCTCATCAGCAGGTGGACTGTGTGCATGTAGACAAGGTTTGGCAGTGCCTTAACCCCGTGCACGAGTACATCCGTGCTGCAGGCACAAACCTAACCTTACACCCAGTATACCCACCCACTGTGTTTGTTAGAACCCTGTCACAAATGCTTAAGTTACCTACATGCATTCTCAAATAGCATGGAAAAAACACCATTTGGCCACGTACTGTGCAACACGTAAGGAGGCTCTGCATGGCTCGCTACGCCCGCTCACTACACTGCTGCCTGCGTTCCAAAAAGATGCATCAGCTAAGATTGTGTCACACATAGGTAAAGTGTCGAAAGCTGTGGCCAAGGGACATACCCATGCACAAGTGCACTGTGAGAGGAATGCAAGACATATCCAACTACCCAGAGGAACTGTGCAACTTAAAAATGAATGAAATATGGGTGTTGCATGTAACACAATTTACATTGTCTCTCTCACACACAGGTCAACGTCGTCGATCTCTGCCCAAAACTGGGCGGGAAGACTCACAGGACCAGGCTCTGCGTGAAGAGGACCCCACCGGCAGCGACGACTCTCACCACTCCGTGGATGACCCAGACCAACCTGGCCCCTCTGGTGTCCAACCACCTGCAGCACCTGCGTCAGGTACAACTGTGCCAACCACCACCCTCATTCCTGCCACATCCCAGGAGACACCCAGGAGCCCTGCCCGCACACAACAACACAGCCAGGCTGCCCAGGAGGGACAAGGTTCTCTGGGCACCCAGGAGGAGGCAGGCGACAACGCAAATGCCATCCCTCAGGGGTCCCGGAGACCCGATGTGCCCACAACGGCAGGCCAGGCGCAAGTGGGCAGGGGTGGTGGGAGTGGAGGACGGCGGAGGCGCAAACCTGACCAGTTGGCTCAGGAACCGGTAATGTCACACGTCCACAACATCCTGGACACATACCGGCGTGACACCAGGGGCATCAGCCAGGCCGTGGAGGCCCTCAACCAGATAAAGAACGTGCAGGCCGAGCAACAGCAACACCAAGGACGGATGGAGGCAAGACTGGCTGAGCTTGTGGCGGTGCAAACGGACATGACCCGTGTACTCCGTCGGATTGCCGAAAACATGGGCAACCCTCCCTGTGCCACCAGGCGAAGAACATCACCAGCCACAGGGAGAGATCAGGAGGAGGAGGATTCATCCGACGGAGCATCACAAGCATCGTCACGGCCTGCTTCTGAGGGTCCCCACAGGAAGGTGAAAAAGACCGTGAGAGTCAGCGGAACATCACCATCTCCCAGGTCACCTGGCCTGGCACCTGGCCCTCTGGCCCAACAGCAGCACATCAGCAAATGACATTCTCTGCCACATGGACTTGCTGGTCACTGTCTGACCAATGTTGACAAAGACTGTGGCATGGACTCTGATGACTTCCAATGGCAAGGATATCAACTCCCCCAGTGAACTTTGGATTCTACACACCCGACAAGCACCTCTTGTCATCCCCCCTAAACACGTACCCCACCACAAATAAAGTTCACCACTATCAAGAGATGATGCCGTCATTTTGCATTATTCCATTACATGTGTGTGTTGTAAAGTCAAACGATGCCTGAGTATTTTCTATAACTACAACCATCCATACCCTGGGGTCTGAGTCTGGCACAGGACACACATGGGTCACAATGTATCATCTAATACAGACATGGAGCACCATACTCACCCGTGATGGGCCCAACCAGCTGAGGGGGTGCCCGCACAACTGTGCCTACAGACCTATTTAGAAGAGCAACAGTCATGCGCAGAGGTCAGGGATCATGTGGAGTGTCCTGGGGTGCTACTCCCAGGTATGTGTAGACAGGTGGCAGAACCATGTCCTGCATACTTGAGTCATGTGGATGTGGAGAATGGTGGGCCGGCCAAGGTTGGATGCATGGAGATGGCACAATGGGATCTTGGATCACAGTGCCACAAGATTGTGTTGGGGTTGTGGGCTGCATCCTGAGTGTGTGCGTGGATTGAGAAGGTCATCCTGCAGCTGGCAGTGATCCATTCCCCCCCATCTCTGTTGGACGTTGATGTGGCTTGGTCGCCGGATGTAGAAGCAGAGCTGTGCAGATGCACCCTGGATGTGGACAAGTATCATGGGAGTTGTAACGCACATGTCTGTAGAATGCAGGGTAGGATTAGACACGGATGTTGTAGTTGACCTGGGAGATGGTCTCTCTTGCCTTGAGGTGGATGGAACTGGGGATCTTGTGCATAATGCAGAGTGTGCAGCAGCATGAGGCACAGATGCTGCTGATCAGCATAGCACATGTCAGCAAGCAATCCATGATAAACACCAGCTCGTTTGCGTGGACACTGGGTGCCCTTGCTGCAGGGCCTGCAGCAGCATGCGCCATGTCAAGAAAACAATGCCACAAGTTACACACAAAGACAAGGATCTCAGGAAGGAACTATGCAAAAGGTGTATGTCAAGGAAGGAATGTCTGGTTCAACATGGCACACACACACACACAATGGATGCACATGCAGCACAGGGGCCGTCGTGGAGACTGACATGCCACAATGCCTACACAGCCATGGACATCATGCACAATACAGATTCTAATCCCTGACAAACAGCTTGCATCTTGCTACTCTACACATAGACTCATATGCACTATCTCTGATAACTATGCCAGACATGCCGCATGCACAGTGGCAACAGACCACCATTGAGAGAGATGAGGCACCTTGGAGGCAGAGGGACACCTTTATTAGTCATGTGTCGGAATGCTAATGCAACTCTGTCAACACATACACAGGTCATGTGGATGAACATGTGGGACCGACACTGGCACCCCCCTTTGCACCACAGATGCTGGAAATCCATAGAACTGGCACACAAGTGACGGGTTACAGCTAAACACCCCCTGCTGCTCACGGAGAGGCTGCTATACACCATTGAGCCTCTAATGGGGAATTCACACACCATGTCAACCCGGTGCAACCCGTATGTTTCCGAGGGCAGTGTTACACACATTGATGGCTTCATCACAATTCACAATCCCATTACAGATGACTGTCACCAAGTCTGACCATCAATTCAGGTGAATTCAGCTCCATGTCATGTGCCCCATGGTGATTCTACATGTATGCAAAGTAACCAAACATGAACAGGAGCAGTGCACACACATTCCAAACAAATACCACATCCAAAAAGCCGTGCTGCATCCCTTACCCTAAGGAGATTTTCAAACTTGTCCGTGCATGTAACGCTGATTCAGCACACGTTGCTGTGTTCATGAGGAATAGCAGGAGCACAACAATGCCACCAGCAGACAGCATGCGCAAGTACCTGTGGATGACAAACACAAAAGGAGTCAGCCAAAAGAAGGACATCCGCATGCATGTGCATGTACTCGACACGTATAAGGTTGTCAACATGCTAGGTGACAATGATGACTCTGGAAAAACATTCTTCTATTGCACCATCACTCGAGTGACACATCCAAACACACCTCTGACTCACTTGGCAGACATGCAGATGGACACACACATTGCAACACATGCCACACACGGCCCAATGCGTGCACACGCAGACACTGGAACTCACCACTAAGCAAAGAAGTCGCTTATGAGCCGACTACGGATGTCTTCCACCGCCTCCTCCTCCTCCACATCACTTGCCTCGTCACCAAGCCCTTCATCCTCCACGGGTGGATGGTCCTGCTTATCCGGATCCAGGATGAGTGGCACACCTTTCTCCACTGCCATGTTGTGCAGCATGCAGCACACGAGGAAGATCTTGCAGACCTTCACCGGTGCATATGGGAGTGCGCCGCCGGTTTTGTGGAGGCAACGGAATCGGCTCTTCAGGAGGCCAAACGTCCTCTCTATCACTCGCCTGGTCCGCCCATGGGCGTTGTTGTAGCGGTGCTCGGCAACCGTGCTGGGGTTGCGGAGAGGCGTGATCAGCCATGGCATGTTGGGATAGCCAGCGTCCCCTACATGGAAACATCATGGACAAAAGTGGGTCAGGAGAAGCAGTAAGACAGGAAGATGACGCTAAATACAGGACTGCCAGAGAATACCCACCAACAATACATACTCATTGGTTGCGCAGCTGCAGCACCATTTCAGGCACCCTGCTACGCCTCATGATGTAGGCATCGTGTGTTGATCCTGGAAAACGAGCACAGACATGTGATATCACCATGTTGGCAAGACACACCACAAGGGCATTAATGGAGTGGTAATGCTTGCGGTTCATATACTCTACCTCCTGTGCCTGTGGTGGTACCAAAGCCACATGTTTTCCATCTATGGACCCAATGACATGGGGCATTCCTCCCAGGGCATAGAACTCACGCTTGACACCTGTCAACTGCTCAGGATTTGGGAATTTAATGAACTCATCCAGGTGATCCAACATGGCCTCTAAAAAATCATGCAGAACACGGATGAACATGGTTTGGGACATGCCACCAACATGAGCAATGGTATATTGAAAGGTACCCGTGGCAAAGAAATGGAGGGCTGCCACCACCTTCATCTTGGGTGTCAGTGCAGTAGGATACCTGTGTAGCGGTTGGAGGTGTGCTTCCAGTTGGGCGGTCAAGTCCTCAATCAACGGTTGGCTGAAGCTGTAGCAGCGTATACAGTCACGTTCCCTCAGGGCAGCCAAGTCTGGCATTGGTCGGGGGAGAGGCGGATCCCTGCAGTAAATTTGAAGGGACAACGAAGTGTGAGTACAGTATACCACCAATGTCAATGTACTGAGCACATGGTCAACAGGCAATACACATATGCTACATACAGAGTCAGGTCTGTGCAACATTTCCTGGACACGTATGCCAGGCAGGTGACACTCCTACCAAGAGCCAGCCACAAACGTGGATTCTCAAGCTCAACATGACATGGCATAGCTGTGGGCCAGTGTGAGTGAACAGGCAGACGCATCACAGGAGTGCCAGACATCCGAATATGTGCAGAATAAGTATGTTAATCATACAGACAGGTTGCGGAACACTAGAGGCACAGGTCACATGTCATAGAAAAAGGACAGACCACACACCTTGCCATGAAGGAGTACATGTCAAGACTGATCACTCATACATTGAGAGTATGCAGATATGTCCTTGTTTTGAAACTCTGTGTCGATGCATACATACACACCTTACGTCGGATTACACATGTGGGCTGGTGTGCGTAACAGTGTGCCATGCCCATCTACACACAGACACATGTTGGTTGCAGCAACTGCCGATGCATTTGACCAAACACCTACAGCAAACCTATGGGAACACATGACACACACATGACATAGTTACAGCGTGCAACGCGGGCATTCACATGTCAGGTGTAATATTCTGTGTACCTGGCATCAGGGGACAGTTGCGGGTGTCGGTGACTGTGCCATGCCAGTGACGCATGGCTCAACAAGTCTGTACTACATGCACACATGTCAAAGGAGTGAAGGGGATGAGTGGCACATATTGCACCATCACACATGACATGTGTACACAGCTCATCATACATTTATTTGCTTCACACCTCAGGAGTAATGTGCCACATCACAGCCTGACACACCTGTGCCCGACACATGTAGTACTGCACAGACAATGCCTTGATGTCCAGCCTTGGCCAAGTATGACAGCTCTATTCCTGTCTGTGTGCCGCCTGTCACCACTGTCAGGTGTGAAACGCATCGTACATACGCTCTGAGGGCGTGTGTAGGGTCCCTATCACAATGGGAGTGCTGGCATATGCGTACGCCACAGTAATACGGACCGTACAGGCGTGTGTACGGTCCGTACCACTATGGGAGTGCTCGCGTATGCGTACGCCATAGTAATAAGGACCGTACAGGCGTGTGTAGGCTACCTATCATTATGGGAGTGCTCGTGTATGCGTACGCCATAGTAATACGGACCGCACAGGCATGTGTAGGCTCCCTATCACTATGGGAGTGCTTTTGTATGCGTAAGCCTTAGTAATACGGATCCTACAGGCGTTTGTACGGTCCCTATCACTATGGGAGTGCTGGCGTATGCGTTCGCCATAGTAATACGACTCGTACAGGCATGTGTACGGTCCGTATTACTATGGCGTACGCATACACCAGCACTCCCATAGTGATAGGGACCGTACACACGCCTGTATGATCCGTTTCACTGCATTTGGGGTGCACCGTACCTGTGTGTAAATATTGAAATAACATAGGGGACATATGAGGGACAAGTATAAGGGCCTAAATGCATGCTGGTTGTCATGGAGACTGAGTTTAAAGTATGAATTTTTTCATCAGGTGGCCAGCAGAAGTCGGTTGGAAACAATATACTTTGTTGCGAAGTGGTTGTTGACTTGACATCATGCTCAATTTTTAAACCATGCAAAGCCACTCACTGGGGTAGGTTTAAAGGGATTGGAGGAAACGTAGGATGCCAATGTGACTGACCAATCACTCTTTACTCCTGTAAATGAAACAGCCCAGCAAGGCAGATATAAGGCAGCCAGGTCCCATGAGAGAGCACTTGCCTGCACATCCTTTCATTCCACAACACTGCTGCTGCTCGTGATTCCTCTGGCACCATGTCCAGGTCTGTGGAGAGGGCCCAGCCATTCACCATGGAGGAGAATTTGGCATTGGTGGATGTGATCCTCCCACAGTACACCATGCTGTATGGTCGACCAGGGGAGCCGGTGGGTGCTGACTCCACTAGCTTCGACTGTGCCCCTTTTTTGTGACTGTGACTTCTGGCATTGTGTCCATGTGTGACAGACAAGCAATGTTGTTTAGAGTGGGTCCCAGGGTGGCGAATGCCTCATACCTCCCATGCAGAGCATGCTGTAGTTCCTGTGTGCACTCCTCACTTGCATAGTGCTTACTGTGACAATCAATGCATGGTGCATGCCACATTCAGCCTGGCTACTCCTCCTGGGAAGGTTGTTTCTACAGTCCTGATGTGATTCTGTGGTCCCCCCAGTGTGACAGGTGACAGTACCCATAGATGTGTGTTTGTTTAGTGTAACTGTGCTGAGAGTGTCCAAATGATGTGTTCGTCCCCTGGACATTGGTGTGTGTGTGTGAGTCCCCTGTCATGTGGGTGATTGCATATGTGGAGTGTTGCACGCCAGCTGCATGAGGGATGGATATACCCTGCCCATCTGATGTGAGCAGGGAGCAGTGCTGTGTGACTGCCGTGCTGAGCCAGCCCCACACCTGTGACACCCCCCAGTCTAGTGGCACATGGGCAGAGTGAGGTTTGTATCCGCAGTTGGCAATGGCAGGTGATTGTCCTGTGCCTGTGTGTGTCTGTGTACTCTGCTGAGGTTGCGTCAGTGGGCTTGGGCATGTGACTGCTTTGAGGTGCTGTACATAATCCTGGTGTAGCTTGTGATGCACAGTGTGATCCAGGATCATTGATTGTGTGGCACCCCTCATGCCACCTGTGTACTTCCAATGCCACGTAGTGCATTTGGCCTTCCCCAGAGGATAATGTCCCTATGACAAAGGTGCAATGAGTTGCCTGCATACCATGGCCTGTTCAAACAAGACAAATTATTAATATGTGTGTCTCTGTGTCATTGCTCAGGTGTATTAAAGTATTCTCACTTTTGCATCCTCACAGGTAGGCGTCCATGCCAAGGGGGAGATATGGAAGCAAGCCGTCAGTGCCGTGAGGAAGACGGAGGGTCGGAAGCGGCGCCTAGCCCAGGTGAGGAAACGCTAGCAGGATATCCGGTGCTGAACGAGGAGGATCGCACAGGTCCTGCTGGGGGACTCACCTGAGAGCCACAAGAACCGTGGGCGCCGGCGTCTGACCTTCATCCATAAGCGTGTGCTGGCGGTGGTCTTCCCCGACTTGGATAGGCGCTTACGGGAGAAGCAGCAGCAGGAAGGGGGTAGGTACATGTGTGTTTGTTGTGTGTCACCAGCTTTTGGAAGTGCGCAGTTGCATGGATGCACTGCCAGGGTTTAAATGTGCAGTGCGTAACCTGTTCTCTTAAGTAAACCGGTGCTGTTCTTCCTCCCTTCCCCTCCTTGCCATGTGTTCCCTGGTCTGTGTGTAGTCACTCTTGCACAAGGTTATCTAGGCTGGCAGTTAATCCAAGTGCCCAATGCTTGCAGCATCATGTGTGGGGTTGGTGTGTAACAGGTTTTGGGACCTTGCCTGTGCCCAGGCCAGTTCAGTCATTGTGGGGTCCATATCAGTTGGCACTGATGGGGAGTCCGAACATAGGAGTGTGTCTTAAAATTGTACTGCCTTACAGCATGCATGTCCAATGTTGTGACCTCTGACATGATGTGCATGAGTGGGAGTAATGCATAGTGCAGGGACGGTTGCTTCAGTTGCAGTCATATCCACCCAGGACCATGGAGGAGTGTGGCCACTACCGTGCCCTGGGGCTCCTTTACCTAGGTATCATGTGTGTCATCCAACAATGTGGACATTCTCTGTGTCTTCGGCATAGGTTGGGCTCTGTGGCGTTGTACCCTGGCCTCATCTGTATTTACGTAAACTGTGCTACATGTGTCCACTGTACAGTGTGACCCAATTTTGCTTGTGCATACTCACAGTGGGCAGTGCCTCTGTGTATTGGTACGACAATCTGATGATGGTTGATTGTCAATGATATATGTGGACAGGCGCACCAGGGGTAGTTTGTGTACAATCAGGATTTAGTGCAGGCCATGTGTTTTCATCCCAGAGTAAGAGGTGTAAGTACTTCCTCTGTCTCAATCACATTGTCTCATGTAGGGGATGGTTTGTGAGGGCAAGGCCTACATGTCAAAATATGAAGTCTCCTTGCTAGGTCTGGCCTGTGTGTGATGTTTGTCTGCACATACACTCAAGGTGCAGTGGCCCAGTCATGTTGGGCATAGTTTAATGTATTAGCTTTGCAGCATGTGCAAAAAGTTAATATACATGGTTCCTGCTCATCCCTTTTTTGGCAACGCTGTGTGGTGCAGATGCTGTGAACGACTGTCCCCAGAGCCTGGCTCCTCTGTCCAATTTGATATCAAGTAATTTGCTGTGGTATCATGCTCTCCATTGTTTCTCAGTGGCATGGTGTGTCAACCAACTGTGTGTTGCAGGGCATACATATGTACCTTGTATTGTAGATGTTACTCATGTTGCTTTTCAGGCGATGCACTGTGACCTATGTAGATTTGACTCATGTGACATATGTATACAGGTGTCTGATTATTTCCTGTCTCTTCACCTTGCCCACAGCATCGTCGGGGGACTCAGAGAGAGACACGGGCACCGTGAGGAGGGAGCGAGCACCTGTGCCAGCAGTGCTGTCTTGTCTGGCGCATCGAGTGGCACGGAGGCCAAGGGGAGTGAGGCGGAGGACCTGTCCAGTCCCACCACCGACTATGACGCTGACGGGTCCGAGGCTGAGCTCCCAGAGGGGGCGGAGGCAGCTCCCACAGCTGAAAGCAGCACTCCATCTCTACCCGCCCCCTCCATTACCATCACCGGCCTCCCACTTGCTCGGGTCCCTTCCCGCCGTGCTAGGTCACCACGTGTCTCCTTCTTGCCAGGCACCGCACCCCCTGCCCCTGTCTCCACTGCTGCCGTGAATGCCGAGTCTGTGGACATCCTGCGCCAGTTGCAGGATGGTTAGACAGCGATGCTTAATGTCCTCCATGGCCACACCCGAGTGCTCACCCAGAAGGAGGCATACATGGAGGGCATCTCAGCTGCGCAGTCTGACCAACGCCAGTTGCTGAGGTCCATAGACTCGACACTGACTGCAGCAGTGGATCTCCTGCAGTGTTGCGTTCCCCCCCTACCCCTGCACCATCCACACTTCCCACTCCCATGCCTGTCCCACGCACACCCAGACGTCCCCATGCACGCACCACACCAGACACAGGCACCACACCACCAGGGAAGGCCAAGCGCACACCTCCTCTCACGCACACACAGGGTGAAGTAGGCACACCCACTGGGCCGGGGGGCAAACGGAAGACACGCAGCCACAGTGAGAGTCCACATTCCTCACAACCCACTCCCTCCGAATCCACTCCCCTCAGCTCTCCTGGCCAAGATTCCAACAAAGATTCCTTCATAGCGGCTCTGTCCTTGAGCCCCAAAGTGACACCACCCCGCAAGCGGTCAAAGGAGTCCCCGGTCAGGGTAGTTGAGTCCCCCCCTGTCCTCACCCTCCCGCAGTAGCGCTGCGACCCATCCCTCTGACCACCCCTCCTTGGGGCCTGTGGTTTCTTCAGGTGCAGGGGAGACGCTGGGGGACCTTGCAACCGTATGCAGCGCCATTCTCACCACCACCTTTGGCGCTGCCCCACCCCCTGTGGTGGAGTCCTCCGTCCCTGCACCCACAACACCTACCCTTGCCCCTCCTGTCCCTGCGGTGCCTGGTCCTTCCCCCCCACATGATGCCCCCCCCCGTGGAAGCAAAGGAGGTTTGAACTCTGCAGGCAAGCTAGGGGACATGCGTCCCTATGTGTCCCCCACCAGGAATTGGACTATGGACTGCCCTATGGGCCTTGTACATATTGAACTTTTATTAACAATTTATTTTTTTCATGCTGAATAAAGCAATGTTTTGTTTCCTTTGTACACTACTGCTTATCTGGTATTGCTGTTGGTGGTGCTGCTCCATGATTTGGGGTGGTGATAATATGTTAGGTGTCTGTGAAATGTTGTGGTGTGCTGCTCATGGGGTGGACCCTGGTATCTGTGTGCCATCACAAGGGCTCAGCAAATAATCTTTGGTCATGTGTGTTCTTACTGTATGGTGAAATTGTCCCAAGGTGTGTTCCTTCCTCTGTGGACCCTGACATCTTCCCTGCAGGGTGTTTCCAAAATGTTGTGCTGAGCTGTGTCTACATTTCCTTGGTGTGTGACGGATCCATTCAACTTTGGCCATGCATGCTGGGCAATGTTTCCACCTGCATCATTAGTGGCATCCTTGGTGGTCACTGTACTTGTGTATGGAGTTTATTGACATTACTTCATGTGGACATGTTCCCTTTACACACTATGCATGTGTGTACTCCCAGCCTCGCACACATGTGTTACATGTTCTGCAGGGTCTTCGGGCACCTGACTGACATTTGTGGCCATTGTATCTGTGGGTACTCCCCCTTTTCTTTCCATGGGCACTGCTGGGAGGACTCTGCACCCACCCCTCCTGTGTCTGGGCACTGCTGGGAGGACTCTGCTCCCAACCCTCCTGTGTCAGGGCACTGCTGGGAGGACTCTGCACCCACCCCTCCTATGTCTGGGCACTGCTGGGAGTGATAGGCATCCACCCCTCCTATGTCTGGGCACTGCTGGGAGGACTCTGCACCCACCGCTCCTATGTCTGGGCACTGCTGGGAGTGATAGGCACCCACCCCTCCTATGTCTGGGCACTGCTGGGAGGACTCTGCACCCACCCCTCCTGTGTCTGGGCACTGCTGGGAGGACTCTGCACCCACATCTCCTATGTCTGGGCACTGCTGGGAGGACTCTGCACCCACCCCTCCTATGTCTGGCCATGTACGCTCGGGACATACACGGGTGGGGGTACGCTCCATACATACACGGGTGGGGTGTGGGTACGCTCCATTCATACACGGGTGGGGGTACGCTCCGTACATACACGGGTGGGGAGTGGGTACGCTCCATTCATACATGGGTGGGGGTACGCTCCGTACATACACGGGTGGGGGTATGCTCTGAACCTACACTGGTGGGGTGTGGGTACGCTCCATACATACACAGGTGGGGGTATGCTCCATACATTCCCGTACCCACGCTCTGCAGGCCTGGGTACGGCCCGTACCCATGCCTTTGGAATGTGGGTACGGTGCGTACCACCATTGTTGGGGTGCCATAGGGGTATGCGTGGTACGACCTGGGTACGGTGCGGACCCCCAATGGGGTGCCATAGGGGTATGCACCATACCCAGGCCTTCAGAGCGTGGGTACGGGTCGTACGACCTGTACCCACGCTCTTAAGGCGTGGGTACAGTACGTACTGGAATTATTGTCTTGCCAGTTCGCGTCAACATCCACTTCCGTAGTGGCGGACGCTTGCGTTGCTGGACACGCCCCCACCCCCTCGAGGTGACCAGGTCCTGCAGGTCAGGTATGTCCAGGGCATGTCTGATTTGGGACTTGGGTGGGGGTTATGTGTCCTGCCC
The DNA here is from genome assembly GCF_964204655.1 of Triturus cristatus. Lineage (NCBI taxonomy): Eukaryota > Metazoa > Chordata > Amphibia > Caudata > Salamandridae > Triturus > Triturus cristatus. The sequence continues at coordinate 834,255,323 of NC_140588.1, read as the reverse complement.
CTGCCCCCCCCTTTGCCCCTGGGTGTTGTTCTGACCTTCTGCGGTGTCTGCGTCAGTTCCTGTAGAGCAGGTGGACTGTTATGAGGGTTGGGATGACACGTAGGTTCGGGTCCATGGCTGTCCGTCGCGTACAGGTGCTCCTTGTGCACGTCGTCCTGATTTCCCGGCAGTTTTTGGCAGCCAGAGAGTATAATCCGTGCGGGGTGACGTCGGTGCGGATCGTACTTCCTGGTTTGTGAAACGAAGCCTGAATGCGTCCTGACGTCACATCGGCGCTTTCCCGGATCACATTTGAATGTATATTTTCGTCGGTCAGTGTTTTGTACGATTCGTACGGAAATAGTGTTTCCATGCGAATCGTACTTGCATTTTTGTAATGTTTATTGACCGGGTACGAGTCGGATGGAGAAAATGCTCTGTCCTACGGGTCGTACCCGGTTTCTCCAGGATCGGAATCGACGCCAATATGTTTTCTTTCTGCAATTCAACACTTTCCCTACTGTTGCTCTGACTGGAGTGGAATTTTTACATTTTGCCCCTCCGCAGTCCAACACTTTCCCTAATTGTGCACTCATTGGAGTGGAAATAGTAAATTGTATCCCTTCGTAGTCCAACACTTTAACTATTTTTTCACTTATTGGAGTGGAAATGGTATATTTTATCCCTCCATAATGCAACACTTTCCCTACTATTACACTCAGTGGAATGGAAATTGAAAATGTTAACCCTTTGCAGTCCAACACTTTCCCTACTGGTGCATATATTGGAGTGGTAATAGAAAATATTTCCCATAGGCAATCCAACAGTTTCCCTACTGCTGCACTGACTGGAATGGGAATAGTAAATTTTACTCCCCTGCAATCCAACACTTTCTCTACTGTTGTAATGACTGCAGTGGTTATATTAAATTATACCCCTCCGCAATCCAACACTTTCCCTACTTTTGCACTCATTGGAGTCGGAATAGTAAATTTTATCCCTCCACAATCCAACATTTTCCCTACTGTTACACTCACTGGAGTAGTAAATAGTAAAGTCTACCCCTTTGCAATCCAACACTTTCCCTACTGTTGCACCTTTTGAAGTTGGAATAGTAAATGATATACCTCTGCAATCCAAAACCTTTCCTACTGTTGCACTTATATGAGTGGGAATAGTAAATTGTATCTTTCTGTAATCTAGAAAATGATTGTTCCAGTGTTGTAATAATTGTAGAGGGAATTGTGGCGGTCACCAGTAGGTATAGTTAGGACCAAGTTTCCATCGGAAGAACATTTTTTGTTTTGCTTGTAACTTTGGCGTCGTTTGATGAATCCTCATGAAATTGTCCAAACAAATTCTTTGTTTATATCAGCTTCTATGTTGAAAGTTTGGGGGGGATTCGTCAAGGGGGGACCGAGAAAAAAGGGGGGTCCCAAAACGGGTTTTCTCCATGCAATTTCCATAGGAAACTTTCGACAAGGCTACAGGTCGAACGGGTGAATGGAATTACCCCAAATTTGGCAGGGAGAAGGGTCTTGGACTAGAAAGCACGCTTTTGTTTATTTGGTTTAAATCCGTTCAGTAGTTTTGGAGAAATATCGTAATTTACAGATATCGATATTTGAGGTGTTACGAGCACGAGCTTGCTGCTTATTGGCTGCGAGCGGTGCAAGCGGTTGCAACTAGGAAGTGTTGGCAGCCATTTTGTGATTCTGTTGAAGCGAGTAAGGGGAAAAAAAGGCGATAAAAGTAGAAACGAGGAGGGTAGGAGCAGTGTAACCTCTCTGGGATGTTTAGGGTGTGCTATACAGGGATGCGAAGCAAACTACTCATCCCTACCGGTCTGAAAGTGCTGGGCTACGGAAATTAAGCGCTGTGAAGTCATGTGCCCTCTCCGTTGCACCACACCTGTAGAAGTAGTATCAGCATGTGTTTATACCTACTAGTACGAACTACTGACCCCTACTAGTCTGAAAGTGCTGGGGTACGGAAAATATGTGAGGTATTGTCTAGAGTCTCATGCTGCTAAGCTGAGCTGCTGCCGGACTCGAGGATGAAAGCATGAGTCCAAACTGTGTGTTATATACTGTGAAGTCATGCGCTCTGGCCGCTGTGTCACATCTGAGCAAGTAGTGTCAGCATGTAGTTATACCTACTTAGAGGAACTTTTGTTTCGAACATTGTAACTTGTGTATGGTGCTTAGGGGTTGTTATACAGGGATTGTAAAGGTAAATTCGCACATATCAAATCAATTTGGTATTTGTAAAGTGCAAACTACTCACTCGTAAGTGCAAACTACTCACTCGTATGGATCTGATGGTGCTGGGGGCGTAATCTGAGCTGCTGCCGGACTCGGGGATAAAGCCGCTGAACTACTGACCACTACCGGTCTGAAAGTGCGTGGTACAGAAATTAAGTGAGGTATTGCCTAGAGTGTCATGCTGCTTAATTGAGCTGCGGTTGGACTCGGGGATGAAACCGTGAGCCCAAACTGTGTGTCCTATGCTGTCAAGTGATGTGCTTTGGGCACTGTGCCACACCTGTCCAAGTAGTGTCAGCAATATTTTATACGTAGTAGGAGGAAGTTTTGTTTGGAACACAGTAACTTGTATATGGTGCTGGTAAGTGATCCGCAGTACTGCCAAAGGCAGTGCACCCAGGACATGCAGCAGACGTGCAAGGTATAGGTGGACATGAATGGAGTCGACCATGTGTTCGGGCTGCCCTGCTATGCGTCAGTGGCTCTGCTTGTAGCTGCACTGACTTCCATCCGTACTGTAACTTCTCCAGCTGCATTCATACAGGATGTGTACAAAGGCCGGTCGTGGGTGTTGTAGGATGTCTGCGACCCTGGTCATCATGGATGAGATGCCCAGCACGTGGCACATGGGCGGGTTCACTGTGTGTTACGTTGCCAAACAGCTGCTCCTCACTCTCACAAGCCCCAAAACTTTTGTGCGCTGCGCGGTTGTATCCCGTGCACTCCTATGGCACACCTTTGTAATGGCTATTCATGCATGTCCTGCGGCATTCCAATCACACCGTGACACTGCCATTTGGAGGTGGTGTATGCCACTTTACAACATTGACTGCTGCGGCTCTTGTGGTGGCCACACCAGAACACAAAGACACACTTACCGCACTTCTTGCACACGGAGATGTGTGAGACACCCCGTTCCCTTCGCCGCTTGTGAATGCAGGAGGATGCATGCGTAGCTACATCTCCAGGCTCACTGCCAACGCTGAGGTGACATGGTAAAGTCTGCTGAAGACAGCACACTGATGTTGCAGGGCCCGTGCCTATCATGCTAACACAATGACCACACGGACATAATTGCTCAGATGCGGGTTCAGGGGGCGTTGGCGGTCCTGGGGTTGCGATGAGTGTTATGGCCCTCATGGGTATCCGTGTATCATGCTCATTGACTCTATGGCACATGTGGGTGATCAGGTGTGGCTCTTGGCTGTGTTCCCTTTCATGCTGCAGGTAGTAGTCCTGCTTAACACCAGCAGAAAGCAAGTGTAAAATCTCTGGTGCTAACATGGCTTATCGCCGGAATTTGTTTCACAACGCAGTTTTTGCCTTTCGTTGTGAAAGTTGTGATGTGGTTTAATTGTGTACCAAAAAATAAATGAACTGGGCAGTGTATCCCGTCAAGATCCAGCACCTGACCCACTATTCCCAATCAATATAAATACAATGAGATTTCTTCATTGATTTTGTGTGTACACTGTAAATGCACCCACTACCTCAGTGCAATTCAAAACAGGATTTTAGTATTTAGAATAAATCGCAAAGGTGTACCTCATGTGTTTTTGCACGGGAACGCCTACTCTGCATCTCATTATCAGCACTTTAATGCAACTACAGTTGAGATAAATCTAACACACTATTCAAAAGCTGGTGCAAAATGCAGACATCACCAGTATTCCCGCGATAACGGCCCCAAAATTTAACAACATGGTGGACACCACCAAATAACAGTAATAAGATCGAGAAAGAGTCACACAGCACTTAAGCAACAACCTAAAACGTTATTGATTTTTTTTTTCAAACTTGATTTTTTCGTAAGCGTATATATAAAGGATAAAGTACATTTAACAAAATGAACACAAAACAACAAGGCGGAAGACTTCTGTCGGCAGCATGAATGTCGAGGACACAGCCTGGAAAATAAAGCACAAAGTAAGGGCGTGTGTAATGCGCATATCAAGGGAGCAAGACACAGAGAAGGAAAAAAAGCCAGAGAGAAAAAGAGAGGGAAGGAAAGAAAGGGAGTGAGAAAGGGAGAAGGAGATAGAGAAAGAGAAGGAAAGGAAGGAAGAGAGTGAGAGAGAGAGTGAAGAGGGGGAAGTGAGAGAGAGAGAGAGAGAGATACTGCCACCCCTGCGCATCCATGACCAAATAATTACCTGCTGCCACCGGAGTGTGTACTAGTGGGCACTCCACGTGCCCATCAAAGCTCCGCAGCCCGGCAGATCTCACAGACGTCACTGAGTCCTGAGTCATGAATGACGGAGACCACATCAGCTTCTCCGCGGCCCGGCAGATCCCACACATGTCGCTGAGTCCTGAGTCATCAATGGCAGAGACCACATCAGCTTTGGGTGCCGCAAACCCTGTGCAACGCAAGTCAGCACCACGTGGTGGTAGGCCGCTGATGGCCATATAACTTAGGTTGCGTCTAACCCTGTGTAACTCAAGTCTGCGCCACGTAGTGGTAGGCCCCTGACGGCCACATCAATTTCGTGTGGCACTAAACCTGTGCAAGTCAAGTCTGCACCACGTGGTAGTAGGCCCCTGATGGCCATACAGCTCAGGGTGCGACTAACCCTCTGTGCAACTTTTCATGGACTCTTTATGATTGAGACCCGTGGAGCATCCGCCATCCAGTCACCACCGTCAATAAAGGATGTGACGTTGTCGATGCATTACATTTGTGTGGTCATATGGCCTGTGATGCATGTGCCGGATGGGTGTGGTGTGTGTGCAAACCTGCCCTCAGGGAGTGGCCGTGACATGTTGACAACTAGAGCACTGACCTGCACACCAACAGCGAGTACACCTGCGTCAGGTAGCTATGTGGGGGTGTGAAAATGTGTTTTCTTAATGCATTTTCCATAGGAAACTTTAGACAAGGCTACAGGTCAAACTGCTGAACCAAATTACGCCAAGTTTGGTAGGGAGAAAGGTCACGGTCCAGAAAGTATGTTTTCTTACATTGATTGAAAATATAAAAGAAAGGTCCTGGGGGCAATTTAATATACCGGAGCTCTGTCTGTGCGAGATAACCCTCTCCTGCTCCCTCTTCCCAACATCACCACTTTGCAGCTATAGCGTTAGAAGCCAGTCTGTCGGCTCGCAGCTCTCTAACTTTGTGAGCTAGTACACTGCTGTGCCTGTACTTCTGTGAGCTACTACGCTGCTGTTCCTTTGGGAGCAAACGGCTCGTAGTACTGTGTCTGTGAGTTGACCGTATGGGCTGCAGTTGTCCCTCTGCGAGCCTGGGTGCCAACTGATCATAAGTCACACTACATAAGCATTGAAAAGCCATTTTGTGATTCAGTCCGTCAGCTGGCATCTCTCAGAGGCATTTCTGAAAACATACCGGAGTTCTTTCTGTGAGAGATACACCTTTCACGCTGCCTCTCTCCACATCAGCAGATAACGCACCCACTTCCCACATTACCAACATACCCCCAACAACCTCCTTGGGCCCTGAATTATCCCTGTGCGGTTGGACAAACAAGAATCTTAGTCATGTATAGCTTTCCATATAAAATATTTTATTTAAACAAAACAACAACACATAAAACTGAAGGGAGCCTTGTGTTGTACAGGGCTGGTGGCACCACGTGTCGCTGGCCTTGCATATGGAAATATGCCTGACTGATCAAAGGGAGTCTGGTGCTGTGGTCGCTGCCACGAAGTTGAGGTCACTGCCATTCAGGACGCAGGACACAGTTCCACATTTTGGATTGACTTGTGTTGAACAGGGTTAGTGGCACCATGTGTCACGGCTTGTGTTGAACAGGGTTAGTGGCACCACAAGTCCAAAATAAGAATTGCGAGCTCTGTTGCCCGCATTGTAGAGTGTTATTGAGTGTTTGTTTGCACTTGAAGATGAATTTGTTGATTGTACTAAAGCTATAACTGATATAAAAAAAGTTCTTGAAGCAAGGGTACTAAAAGGATATTATGTAGGTTTTAGGCCTGTGAATAATACTTGCCTAGTGAACTCTATAATTATTGAATCAAGATTTAAATTTAATTGTAAGCCTTACTGACCGCAGTGTAGGCGTATCATGAAAAGATGAAATATGTATAGAATACACTGTCGAAGTGTATGAGCCTGTGATGCTGCTTGGTGCAGATAGGCCGCAGTGGGAGCTATGGATGTTGCCTACTGCGTCATCTGCAATCTCGACAGTATCTGAATTGTGAGCCCTGCTGACCGCAGTGTAGGCCAGAGGTAGAGGTGAGCAAGGGTCCACAGCCACATGCATAGGTTGGTGGCCCCACCGGCCTGCGTAGTTTAGTTTCAGTGGCACCACGTGTCGCCGGCTTCCATATGCAAATTTGCGTCACTAATCGAAGGGAGTCTGGTGTTGTGGTCGCTGCCACAAAGTTGGGGTCACTGCCATTCAGGACTCAGGACACAGTTCCACATGTGGGATCGGCTTGTGTTGAACAGGGTTAGTGGCACCACGTGTCGCGCCTTGTGTTGTACAGGGTAGGTGGCACCATGTGTCGCCGGCCTTGAATATGAAAATATGCCTAACTGATCAAAGGGAGTCTGGTGCTGTGGTCGCCGCCACGGACTTGGGGTCACTGCCATTCAGGACTCAGGACACATTTCCACATGTGGGATTGGCTTGTGTTGAACAGAGTTAGTGGCACCACGTGTCACCGGCCTTGCATATGGAAATATGCCTAACTGATCAAAGGGAGTATGCTGATGTGGTTGCTGCCACGGACTTGGGGTCACTGCCATTCAGGACACAGGACACAGTTCCACATGTGGGATTGTTCGGCTTGTGTTGAACAGGGTTAGTGGCACCATGTGTCACCGACCTTGCATATGGAAATATGCCTAACTTATCAAAGGGAGAATGCTGCTATGGTCGCTGCCATGGACATGGGGTCACTGCCATTCAGGACTCAGGACACAGTTCCACATGTTGGATCGGCTTGCGTTAAACAGGGTTAGTGGCTCCACGTGTCGTGCCTTGTGTTGTACAGGGCTAGTGACACTACGTGTCGCCGGCCTTGCATATGGAAATATGCCTAACTGATCAAAGGGAGTCTGGTGCTGTGGTCGCGGCCACGGTCTTGGGGTCACTGCCATTCAGGACTCAGGACACAGTTCCACATGTGGGATTGTTCGGCTTGTGATGAACAGGGTTAGTGGCACCACATGTTGCCAGCCTTGCATATGGAAATATTCCTAACTGATCAAAGGGAGTCTGGTGCTGTGGTTGCTGCCACGGACTTGGGGTCACTGCCATTCATGACTCAGGACACAGTTCCACATGTGGGATCATTCGGCTTGTGTTGAACAGGGCTAGTGGCACCATGTGTTGCCAGCTTGTGTTGAACAGGGTTAGTGGCACCATATGTTGCGGCTTGCATTGAATTCTGACGCAATAAGTCCTTGTGGTGCAGTGAGTTAGTGGTACCTGAAGCACTCAGCGTGTTCGCACCCTGCGATGATGCGTAGTCCGGGCGGGCCTCACTGGTAGCGATGTCTTTACATGCTTTGAAAGAATCTTCTTAGCAGTCAAAATCTCCAAGTAATTCCATTTCAGTCCTCCAAGGTTTGAAGAGTTACAGAAGAGCTAAATAGAACAACTATCTCTTATCTGGAGTATCACAACTAATTTCCTGTGATTAATCAAATGTCCTTTGGCATTCTTTAGGAAACATCCATCAGATCCAATTACAGCATATTTCCCTTCATTTATTTTTTCTGTAACATTTTTTCTAAAACTATAATGTTGCAGTATTTCATATAGACATATGTTTTCCAGGTATGGACTTCTATTTGGATAGCATGCGAGGAACAGTAATTGAGTTCTCTGCAACATACTGTATGTCCATATTTGCATTCCATTTCTTCAAAATGACTGGATTGTAATCATTAATGTACTTCAATTCTTGTGTTCTTTTTATATTATAAATATTTTTGGGTGATTTTCGAGTGATAGTATGCCTCACTGCTGACATAAAACTGTTCACTCTTCCTTGCGAAGAATTATGGTGCACTGAGTTAGTAGTGCCTTTGGCGCTCAGCGTGTACGTTCCCTGCAATGAAGCGTGGTCCGGGGGGCCGTACTCAGAGCAATATCTTTTGTCTATTGGATTCTGCTTCAATAAGGCCACGTGGCGATGACTTATGGTGCACTGAGTTAGTAGTAACTTTGGCGCTCAGCATGTACGCATCCTGCGATGATGCATGGTCCGGGGGGGCCGCACTCACACCAATGCCTTATGTCTATTGAATTCTGCCTCAAAAATGGCACGTGGGGATGACTTATAGTGCACTGAGTTAGTAGTAACTTTGGCACTCAGAGTGTAGGTGCCGTGCGATGATGCGTGGTCCGGGGGTGCCGCACTCGGAGCAATGTCTTTTGTCTATTAAATTCTGCCTCAGTAAGGCCACGTGTCGATGACTTGCGGTGCACTGAGTTAGTGGTACCTTTGGAGCTAAGCGTGTGCGTACCCTGGCATGATGCGTGGTCCGAGAGGGCCGTATTTGGAGGAATGTATCTTGCATACTGGACTGCGTCATCTGAAATCACTACTCCATCTGAATTGTGATGCCTGCTGTCCGCAGTGTAAATCGAAGGCAGTAGTCTGTACAGACTTAAGTCTGCGGTGCTGTGCCGCTGGGTTCGTAGTGGGCCTGTGTCGAGGAGACCTGCGGTCATGGCAGCAGCCTTGTGGTAGGGTGAGGCCTGCTGCTCTGGCACAGTCGTTGGTCTTCACAGTTCACAAGTGAACCACGCCCAGAGCCCCGGACAATTTATTCACACTGCTACGCTGAAGTGGCGTACGTCGGACCAGCCCACTCCGGTTATGCTTATGCTTACAGGGGGGGGGACGATACAGCTACATGACTGAGATCGTCCCTAGTGTTTGAAGTAACATTGTTGGGTCCACTGTCCACAACACTACAAGCACCAGTAGTATTTGTGCTCATGGAGAGGCGTGTGTTCTGCATACTGAGATGTGTCCAATACATCACTGCTACACTTTGCATTGTGTGCATTGTTATTCATGGGTGAATTGCTTCCTTCACTTATAGTTTGTTCACACCTGTCCCAATATTCAGCTATTGTGTGACTGAGGGGCCATGCCATTTTTGGAAAGTTCGCTGTCTTGTTCTTCTCTGCCTCGGTGGTAGGGGGGGTCCTGGGGGTGGTGGTGGGTGTTGTGGCTTTCTTGGGTGTCGGAGCTGCTTGATCAGTAGGTCTATGACATGTGTTGGTCTTCAGATGTGGCTCTGGGCTGGGCTCCCTTTCATACTGTATGTAGTTGTTTAATATTTAAAAAACAAGAAAACATTAAATAATAAATAAAAAAAATACAAAAATAATTTTTAGGATATCAAAGTTTCAAAATATCACATTTTTTTCAAAATTACTGAGAAAAACATAGGTTTTATGAACATTATAATTAGAAATTAGTATTTAAATAATCTTTGAAATTCACAAAAAAGCATGGGTCTCAGGAAGATTAAAGTTAGAAATTAGTATTTAAAAACAAAATCAAATTTACTGAAAAAACGATTGCCACATTTCACAACATTGAGCTATTATATGGCTAAGGGACCATGCAGTTTTGGAGGGTTCGCTGTCCTGTTCTGTACTGCCTTGGTGGTAGTAGGAAGAGGGGTTGTCTGGGGTGAGGTCCTGAGGGTTGTGGCAATGGGTGTTGTGTCCTTTTTGGGTGTCGGAAAAAACTATAGGTTAAATGAACATTATAATTAGAGATTAGCATTAAAAAAATGAAATTCACTGAAAAAAATTAGGTTTCAGGCACGTTATAGATAGAAATTAGCATTTAAAAAACCTTTGAAATTCTCTGAAAAAAACATAGATTTCAGGCATTTTATAGTTAGAAATGAGCATTTAAAAAACCTTAGAAATTCACTGAAAAAAACATAGGTTTCAGGGAAGTTATAGTTAGAAATTAGCATTTAAAAAACCTTAGAAATTCACTAAAAAAAACATAGGTTTCCGGTACGTTATAGTTACTTGGACATTTGACTCATATAAACCTGAGAAATCTGCCCGTTATAGTTAGTTGAGCTAACTATAACTCGAGCGCCCGCAATGCACTGGTGATGACGTCACATATTACATCACTCAGGACATGGTCAGTGACATCACTCATGACATCACTGAAGTATTTTTAAAGCGCGAACAAGCAAAGATTCCTCAAAGCCGCGGATCGCGGAATTTTTGGCAATTTTGCGTTCTCCGCGGAACGCAAAATTACCCAAATTCCACTAATTCCACGAGCGGAAAGGAATATACCGTCCAGGCCTAGTCAGTTGGCAAAGGTTGATATGTGTAACCAATAGAAATATGTTTTAGAATTTGAATTAATCTGGGAAGCAATGTGATTTGTTATTTACATGTATATGGGTGGAGAAAGAGAGGGAAACTTTGCTATTTTTTGGTTTTGCTTAGAGCAGTGCATTATATTCATTATGTGCATGAGAAAATCTGGTGTGAGATTCTGATACTTCATAATCTACAAATCAATTTGAAAGGTGAGTTATCAATTTGTGAGGTGTACTATGTGGTGCCTTTGTTTTTAAAGATAAAATATGAATAATGAAATTCGAAGTTTGAGATATATTTTGTAATGAAGAAATGTTTATTGCAGTTTTTTGTAATGTATTTAAATGTTGTTTAATATAAATTCTGTATAGTATTATGTGTGTTTTGGAATAGGGATTGCTGATTATGGCAGTTTGTTTCAGTGTGTGGATATGTACATTAGTAGTATATCGCATAATTTTAAGTGTTGATTTCAAATTGGAAATGCATATGTTAAGTTAAGGTATGAGTGATGAGACTAGTTTTTATAAGTCTCTGAAGAGGGACAGTTGAAATATGCAACATCATTTTTGGTGTTTGGTTTAAATTTGAAGTTTGCTCTGTGAATTTAGGAGGTGTAGATAGTGTTGTAATAGAGAGTCATCCATTTATGTTTTTCAGTGATATGGTGAGACTTATAGTAGAGACATTTGAATGGCTCCTGCTTTGTATTTGGCAAGGTTTAATATTAAAAGTAATTGTAAAACGATAAAGTAGCAGCAGAGATGTATGCAATACTTTAATCCCATAAGCACTGTCCTTGCAGAGCTGGTATTGCCCTGTTACTACTGATACACTCCTCCAATGACCCATTCAGCACCATACACTTATTCATTCAGTGCGCTAATACCTAAGCACTTATAAATTCACCATGCACTCAGTTTGCAGCACTGTAATCATTCCAGTTATTAGTCATGTACTTATGGAATAGCCTAGACAGTAACACTAGTACAGGTACGATATTCTGTGCACTATGCATGCAGACCTCTAAACAGCTATATACTATTGATACACTCTTCTAATTACCCAGTTAGTATTCATGCAGTCTAGGAATCCTCCTGTCTGTCCCATGCACTTCTTCTATCACCCATCCAGCACTTTCTACTTATCCTATCAGTCCGCCAATACCTGGGCACTTATAAACTCACTGTGCACTCTATTTGCAGCACTGTAATTATTCCAGTTACCAGTCATGTACTTATAGAATGCCCTAGCCAGTAACACTAGTACAGGCACAATTTTCTGTTCAATATACATGCAGACCTCTAACCACCTACATACTATTGATAGGGTCTTGTAAATACCCAGTTAGTACGCATGCAGTCTAGGAATCATCTTGTCTGTCCCATGCACTTATTGTATTAGCCATCCTGCACTATAGTTAGTACGAATGCAGTCTAGGAATCCTCCTGTCTGTCCCATGCACTTATTGTATTAGCCATCCTGCAGTATCTACTTATCCTATAACTTCGCCACTAAGCACTTATAAATTCACCATGCACTCTGTTTGCAGCAATGTAATTATTCCAGTTTCTGGTCATGTACTTATGGAATGACCTAGCCACTAACACAAATACAGCTACAATATTCTGTGCACTATGCATGTAGACATCTAACCAGCTATATACTATTGATACACTTTTCTAAATACCAAGTTAGTGCCCATGCAGTCTAGGAATCCTCCTGTCTGTCCCATGTACCTTTCCATTCACCCATCCAGCACTATCTACTTATCCTATCGCTCCGCCAATACGTAAGCAATTATAAATTCATCGTGCACTCTGTTTGCAGCACTGTAATTATTCCAGTTTCTAGTCATGTACTTATGGAATGACCTAGCCACTAAGACAAGTACAGCTAGAATATTATGTGCGCTATTCATGCAGACCTCTAACCAGCTACATACTATTGATACACTCTTCTAAATACCCAGTTAGTACCTATGCAGTCTAGTAATCTTCCTGTCTGTCCCATGCACTTCTCCAATCACCCACACAGCACTATATACTTATCCTATCACTGCACCAATAACTACGCACTTAGAAATTCACCATGCACTCTGTTTGCACCACTCTAATTATTCCATTTTCTAGTCATGTACTTATGGAATGGCTTAGCCACTAACATAAGTACAGCTACAATATTCTTTGCACTATGCATGCAGACCTCTAAACAGCTATATACTATTGATACACTCTTGTAAATACCCAGTTAGTACCCATGCAGTCTAGGAATCCTCCAGTCTGTCTCATGCACTTCTTCTATCACCCATCCAGCACTATCTACTTATCCTATCAGTCCGCAAATACCTAAGCACTTATAAATTCACTATGCACTCTGTTTGCAGCACTGTAATTATTCCAGTTACCAGTCATGAACCTATAGAATGCCCTAGCCAGTAACACTAGTACAGGTACGATTTTCTGTTCACTATCCATGCAGACCTCTAACCACCTACATACTACTGATAGGGTAAATACCCAGTTAGTACGCATGCAGTCTAGGAATCCTCCTGTCTGTCCCATGCACTTATTGTATTAGCCATCCTACACTATAGTTAGTACGCATGCAATCTAGGAATCCTCCTGTCTGTCCCATGCACTTATGGTATTAGGAATCCTGCAGTATCTACTTATCCTATCACTCCGCCAATAAGCACTTATAAATTCACCATGCACTCTGTTTGCAGCACTGTAATTATTCCAGTTTCTAGTCATGTACTTATGGAATGACCTAGCCACTAACACAAATACAGCTACAATATTCTGTGCACTATGCATGCAGACATCTAACCAGCTATATACTATTGATACACTTTTCTAAATACCCAGTTAGTACCCATGCAGTCTAGGAATCCTCCTGTCTGTCCCATGCACTTTTCCATTCACCCATCCAGAACTATCCACTTATCCTATCGCTCCGCCAATACCTAAGCACTTATAAATTCACCATGCACTCTATTAGCAGCACAGTAATTATTCCAGTTTCTAGTGATGTACTTATAGAATGGCCTAGCCACTAAGACATGTACAGCTAGAATATTATTTGCGCTATTCATGCATACTTCTAATCAGCTATATACTATTGATACACTCTTCTAAATGCCCAGTTAGTACCCATGCAGTCTAGGAATTCTCCTGTCTGTCCCATGCACTTCTTCTATTATCCATCCTGCACGATCTACTTGCCCTATCACTCCGCCAATACCTAAGCTCTTATAAATTCACCGTGCACTCTGTTTGCAATACTGTAATTATTCCAGTTTCTAGTCATGTACTTATGGAATGACCTAGCCACTAACACAAATACAGCAACAATATTCTGTGCACTATGCATGCAGACATCTAACCAGCTATATACCATTGATACACTTTTCCAAATACCCAGTTAGTACCCATGCAGTCTCGGAATCCTCCTGTCTGTCCCATGCACTTTTCCATTCACCCATCCAGCACTATCTACTTATCCTATCGCTCCGCCAATACCGAAGCACTTATAAATTCCCAATGCACTCTATTAGTAGCACTGTAATTATTCCAGTTTCTAGTGATGTACTTATGGAATGGCCTAGCCACTAAGACAAGTACAGCTAGAATATTATGTGCGCTATTCATGCAGACCTCTAACCAGCTATATACCATTGATACACTTTTCTAAATACCCAGTTAGTACCCATGCAGTCTAGGAATCCTCCTGTCTGTCCCATGCACTTTTCCATTCACCCATCCAGCATTATCTACTTATCTTATCGCTCCGCCAATACCTAAGCACTTATAAATTCACCATGCACTCTATTAGCAGCACTGTAATTATTCCAGTTTCTAGTGATGTACTTATGGAATGGCCTAGCCACTAGGACAAGTACAGCTATAAAATTATGTGCGCTATTCATGCAGACCTCTAACCAGCTACATACTATTGATACACTCTTCTAAATACCCAGTTAGTACCTATGCAGTCTAGTAATCTTCCTGTCTGTCCCATGCACTTCTCCAATCACCCACACAGCACTATCTACTTATCCTATCACTCCGCCAATACCTAAGCACTTATAAATTCACCGTGCACTCTGTTTGCAGCACTGTAATTATTCCAGTTTCTAGTCATGTACTTATGGAATGACCTAGCCACTAACACAAATACAGGTACAATATTCTGTACACTATGCATGCAGACATCTAACCAGCTATATACTATTGATACACTTTTCTAAATACCCAGTTAGTACCCATGCAGTCTAGGAATCCTCCTGTCTGTCCCATGCACTTTTCCATTCACCCATCCAGAACTATCCACTTATCCTATCGCTCCGCCAATACCTAAGCACTTATAAATTCACCATGCACTCTATTAGCAGCACTGTAATTATTCCAGTTTCTAGTGATGTACTTATAGAATGGCCTAGCCACTAAGACATGTACAGCTAGAATATCATTTGCGCTATTCATGCAGACTTCTAACCAGCTATATACTATTGATACACTCTTCTAAATGCCCAGTTAGTACCCATGCAGTCTAGGAATTCTCCTGTCTGTCCCATGCACTTCTTCTATTATCCATCCTGCACTATCTACTTGTCCTATCACTCCGCCAATACCTAAGCACTTATAAATTCACCGTGCAATCTGTTTGCAATACTGTAATTATTCCAGTTTCTAGTCATGTACTTATGGAATGACCTAGCCACTAACACAAATTCAGCTACAATATTCTGTGCACTATGCATGCAGACATCTAACAAGCTACATACTATTGATACACTTTTCTAAATACCCAGTTAGTACCCATGCAGTCTCGGAATCCTCCTGTCTGTCCCATGCACTTTTCCATTCACCCATCCAGCACTATCACTTATCCTATCGCTCCGCCAATACCTAAGCACTTATAATATCCCCATGAACTCTATTAGCAGCACTGTAATTATTCCAGTTTCTAGTGATGTACTTATGGAATGGCCTAGCCACTAAGACAAGTACAGCTAGAATATTAGGTGCGCTATTCATGCAGACCTCTAACCAGCTATATACCATTGATACACTTTTCTAAATACCCAGTTAGTACCCATGCAGTCTCGGAATCCTCCTGTCTGTGCCATGCACTTTTCCATTCACCCATCCAGCACTATCTACTTATCCTATCGCTCCGCCAATACCTAAGCACTTATAAATTCCCCATGAACTCTATTAGCAGCACTGTAATTATTCCAGTTTCTAGTGATGTACTTATGGAATTGCCTAGCCACTAAGACAAGTACAGCTAGAATATTATGTGCGCTATTCATGCAGACCTCTAACCAGCTATATACCATTGATACACTTTTCTAAATACCCAGTTAGTACCCATGCAGTCTAGGAATCCTCCTGTCTGTCCAATGCACTTTTCCATTCACCCATCCAGCACTATCTACTTATCCTATCGCTCCGCCAATACCTAAGCACTTATAAATTCACCATGCACTCTATTAGCAGCACTGTAATTATTCCAGTTTCTAGTGATGTACTTATGGAATGGCCTAGCCACTAGGACAAGTACAGCTAGAAAATTATGTATGCTATTCATGCAGACCTCTAACCAGCTACATACTATTGATACACTCTTCTAAATACCCAGTTAGTACCTATGCAGTCTAGTAATCTTCCTGTCTGTTCCATGCACTTCTCCAATCACCCACACAGCACTATCTACTTATCCTATCACTCCGCCAATACCTAAGCACTTAGAACTTCACCATGCACTCTGTTTGCAGCACTCTAATTATTCCATTTTCTAGTCATGTACTTATGGAATGGCTTAGCCACTAACACAAGTACAGCTACAATATTCTTTGCACTATGCATGCAGACCTCTAAACAGCTATATACTATTGATACACTCTTCTAAATACCCAGTTAGTACCCATGCAGTCTAGGAATCCTCCAGTATGTCTCATGCACTTCTTCTATTACCCATCCAGCACTATCTACTTATCCTATCAGTCCGCCAATACCTAAGCACTTATAAATTCACTGTGCACTCTGTTTGCAGCACTGTAATTATTCCAGTTACCAGTCATGTACTTATAGAATGCCCTAGCCAGTAACACTAGTACAGGTATGATTTTCTGTTCACTATCCATGCAGACCTCTAACCACCTTCATACTATTGATAGGGTCTTGTAAATACCCAGTTAGTACGCATGCATTCTAGGAATCCTCCTGTCTGTCCCATGCACTTATTGTATTAGCCATCCTGCACTATAGTTAGTTCGCATGCAGTCTAGGAATCCTCCTGTCTGTCCCATGCACTTATTGTATTAGCCATCCTTCAGTATCTACTTATCCTATCACTCCGCCACTAAGCACTTATAAATTCACCATGCACTCTGTTTGCAGCACTGTAATTATTCCAGTTTCTGGTCATGTACTTATGGAATGACCTAGCCACTAACACAAATACAGCTACAATATTCTGTGCACTATGCATGCAGACATCTAACCAGCTATATACTATTGATACACTTTTCTAAATACCCAGTTAGTACCCATGCAGTGTAGGAATCCTCCTGTCTGTCCCATGCACTTATTGTATTAGCCATCCTGCACTATAGTTAGTTCTCATGCAGTCTAGGAATCCTCCTGTCTGTCCCATGCACTTATTGTATTAGCCATCCTTCAGTATCTACTTATCCTATCACTCCGCCACTAAGCACTTATAAATTCACCATGCACTCTGTTTGCAGCACTGTAATTATTCCAGTTTCTGGTCATGTACTTATGGAATGACCTAGCCACTAACACAAATACAGCTACAATATTCTGTGCACTATGCATGCAGACATCTAACCAGCTATATACTATTGATACACTTTTCTAAATACCCAGTTAGTACCCATGCAGTGTAGGAATCCTCCTGTCTGTCCCATGTACTTTTCCATTCACCCATCCAGCACTATCTACTTATCCTATCGCTCCGCCAATACCTCAGCACTTATAAATTCACCGTGCACTCTGTTTGCAGCACTGTAATTATTCCAGTTTCTAGTCATGTACTTTTGGAATGACCTAGCCACTAACACAAATACAGCTACAATATTATGTGCACTATGCATGCAGACATCTAACCAGCTATATACTATTGATACACTTTTCTAAATACCCAGTTAGTACCCATGCAGTCTAGGAATCCTCCTGTCTGTCCCATGCACTTCTCCATTCACCCATCCAGCACTATCTACTTATCCTATCGCTCCGCCAATACCTAAGCACTTATAAATTCACCATGCACTCTATTAGCAGCACTGTAATTATTCCAGTTTCTAGTGATGTACTTATGGAATGGCCTAGCCACTAAGACAAGTACAGCTAGAATATTATGTGCGCTATTCATGCAGACTTCTAACCAGCTATATATTATTGATTCACTCTTCAAAATACCCAGTTAGTACCCGTGCAGTCTAGGAATTCTCCTGTCTGTCCCATGTACTTCTTCTATTATCCATCCTGCACTATCTACTTGTTCTATCACTCCGCCAATTCCTAAGCACTTATAAATTCACCTCGCACTCTGTTTGCAGCACAGTAATTATGCCAGTTTCTAGTCATGTACTTATGGAATGACCTAGCCACTAACACAAATACAGCTACAATATTCTGTGCACTATGCATGCAGACATCTAACCAGCTATATACTATTGATACACTTATCTAAATACCCAGTTAGTACCCATGCAGTCTCGGAATCCTCCTGTCTGTCCCATGCACTTTTCCATTCACTCATCCAGCACTATCTACTTATCCTATCGCTCCATCAATACCTAAGCACTTATAAATTCACCATGCACTCTATTAGCAGCACTGTAATTATTCCAGTTTCTAGTGATGTACTTATGGAATGGCCAAGCCACTAAGACAAGTACAGCTAGAATATTATGTGCACTATTCATGCAGACCTCTAACCAGCTATATACCATTGATACACTTTTCTAAATACCCAGTTAGTACCCATGCAGTCTAGGAATCCTGCTGTCTGTCCCATGCACCTTTCCATTCACCCATCCAGCACTATCTACTTATCCTATCGCTCTGCCAATACCTAAGCACTTATAAATTCACCATGCACTCTATGAGCAGCACTGTAATTATTCAAGTTTCAAGTGATGTACTTATGGAATGGCCTAGCCCCTAAGACAAGTACAGCTAGAATATTATGTGCGCTATTCATGCAGACCTCTAGCCAGCTACATACTAATGATACACTCTTCTAAATACCCAGTTAGTACCTATGCTGTCTAGGAATCTTCCTGTCTGTCCCATGCACTTCTCCAATCACCCACACAGCACTATCTACTTATCCTATCACTCCGCCAATACCTAAGCACTTAGAAATTCACCATGCACTCTCTTTGCAGTACTCTAATTATTCCATTTTCTAGTCATGTATGGAATGGCTTAGCTACTAACACATGTACAGCTACAATATTCTTTGCACTACGCATGCAGACCTCTAAACAGTTATATACTATTGATACACTCTTCTAAATACCCAGTTAGTACCCATGCAGTCTAGGAATCCTCCAGTCTGTCTCATGCGCTTCTTCTATCACCCATCCAGCACTATCTACTTATCCTATCAGTCCGCCAATACCTAAGCACTTATAAATTCACTGTGCACTCTGTTTGCAGCACTGTAATTATTCCAGTTACCAGTCATGTACTTATAGAATGCCCTAGCCAGTAACACTAGTACAGGTACGATTTTCTGTTCACTATCCATGCAGACCTCTAACCACCTACATACGATTGATAGGGTCTTGTAAATACCCAGTTAGTACCCATGCAGTCTAGGAATTCTCCTGTCTGTCCCATGCACTTCTTCTATTATCCATCCTGCACTATCTACTTGTCCTATCACTCCGCCAATACCTAAGCACTTATAAATTCACCATGCACTCTATTGGCAGCACTGTAAATATTCCAGTTTCTAGTGATGTACTTATGGAATGGCCTAGCCACTAAGACAAGTACAGCTAGAATATTATGTGCGCTATTCATGCTGACCTCTAACCAGCTAGTACCCATGCAGTGTAGGAATCCTCCTGTCTGTCACATGCACTTCTCCAATCACCCATCCAGCACTATCTGCTTATCCTATTACTCCGCCAATACCTAAGCACTTATAAATTCACTGTGTACACTGTTTGCAGCACTGTAATTATTCCAGTTACTAGTCATGTACTTATAGAATGGCCTAGCCAGTAACACAAGTACAGCTACAATATTGTGTGCACTATCAATGCAGACCTCTAACCAGCTACGTACTATTGATACACTCTTCTAAATAGCCAGTTCGTACCTATGCAGTCTAGGAATCCTCCTGTCTGTCCCATGCACTTCTCCAATCACCCACTCAGCACTTTCTACTTATACTATCACTCCGCCAATACCTAAGCACTTATTAATTCACCATGTACTCTGGTTGCAGCTCTTTAATTATTCTGGTTACTAGTCATGTACTTATTGAATGCCCTAGCCAGTAAACACTAGTACAGCTACGATATTCTGTGCACTGTCCATGCAGACCTCTACCCAGCTACATACTATTGATACACTCTTCTAAATAACCAGTTAGTACCTATGCCGTCTAGGAATTCTCCTGTCTGTTCCATGCACTTCTCCTATTACCCATCCAGCACTATCTACTTATCCTATCACTCCGCCAATACCTAAGCACTTATAAATTCACCTTGCACTCCGTTTGCAGCACTGTAGTTATTCCAGTTACTAGTCATGTACTTATGGAATGGATTAGCCACTAACACAAGTACAGGTACAATATTGTGTGCACTATCCATGCAGACCTCTAACCAGCTACATACTATTGATACACTCTTCTAAATAACCAGTTAGTACCTATGCAGTCTAGGAATCCTCCTGTCTGTCCCTTGCACTTCTCCTATCACCCATCTACCCATATCTACTCATCATATCACTCCGCCAATACCTTAGCACTTATAAATTCACCATGCACTCTCTTTGCAGCACTGTAATCATCTGGTCACTACTCACGTACTCTTGGAGTGACCCAGGCACTAAGATATGCACTATTACAATTCCCTCTGTAGTATCCATATAGATCTCTAACCAGTTACATACTACTGATTCACTCCTCCAATTCTCTGGTAGTACCCATGCAGTCCAACAATCCCCCTGTCTCTGCCCATACACTTTTCCAATGATCCATGCAGCACTATTTACTTATGTAATCAGCCTGCCAATACATTAGCAGTTATAAATTAGCCATGCACTCGGTTTGCAGCACTGTAATCATCCAGTCACTACTCATGTGCTCTTGCAATGAGCCAAGCACTAAGATATATAGTAGCCATGTACTTATGAAATGATGCATTTCTACAATCCCATGTGTAGTACGAATGCTGTGCTCTAATCTCCTAAACACTACTCATAGACTTGTTCAATTATCCAGGTAGTACTGTTCCACTGCTCTAATCACTGATGTAGTTTGATTGTATGTATTTGTATAGTTATAGATGTGAATATGTATTTATAATTATTTCAATTACATAAAATTGTTTTCAAAACTTTTATTTTTTGGAAGATATTTTGTATATTTGTTAATACGCAGTTACAATGACAAAAAAAGAGCATAGAAAAAGATGGCGAAAAAAGGAGGCCTATGTAAAGAAAATAGCAAAAGAAAAATTAGATCAAGTAAAAAATGGATCCTTAAAGAAAAAGCCTTCTTCTGGTCAGAGAAGTAAAGAATTTTTGAAAGAACTTTTAAAGAGTCTTATAAATTCTAAAAAAAAAAGAACAGAGAGATACAACAAGTACAGTGAAAGAAAAGGAAAAGAAAAATGTAAATTAATTTGATGGCATGTCTACGTGGCACAAATGAATATTAGTATGGACGTCATGGGGAACTGAAATGTATGTTACTGAACTTAGGAACCCCTATGTGGTTTCTTACACTTAGCTGTGCTGAGTACGCATGGGATGATTTGCTGGATTTTCTAAGACAAGCAAATTCAAATATAGAAAATATTGAATTAAAGACACCTGGAGAACTGTGTTCCCTGGATCCTATAAATGTCCGAAGATATTTTAATCATAGATTTGAAGCTATGATGTCTTTCATCTGTAATAAAAAGAATCCACCTAATGGTGAAGTTATTGATTTTTTTTAGAGAAAAGACAGTGCTTTGGTAAATACTGGAAATTCTGTGTTTAAAGAGGGTATGGCATACGTTGCACTGTCTCAAGTAAGAACGTTTTCCGGATTGCATTTGATTGATTTTGATGAGCAAAAGGTTAGTGCAGATGTAAACTGTGTTAAAAAGAGTTCAATAGGTTAAGAAGACTGTACGCTCCTAGCTTAGGTGAATATCCTATTTATGAAAAACGTTTAATACATCCAAAACGAAAATATGATAAAGATTTTACTGAGGTTGCAAAGAAAAAAAGAATTGAAATTGAAAAGAATTGAAAAGAATGATGAGTCTGTAAAGCAAATAGAAGGGAACACAGTTGCGAATATTGTAGGATATCAGTTAGAAAATAGTTCATGGAACAAATGCTATACTAATGTAATCAAGAACATTGTCTTTTATTTAGAAAATCTACAGCATGCAATTATGGAAAATTGAGAAAAAAGATTTTGTTCTTTGTTACATAATATTTTTGAAAAGTTGAAAACAAATAAAACGAAAATCCATACTGCTTTTGGTGTACGAAATCTTCTGGATGTATGTTCTGGTTCTTCACAATTTACACAAAATGTACAGCAAGATGCTCAGGAGTTTCTTATGTTTATGCTTGCAGTATTGGAAGATGAAGGAATACAAATTGAAAATCTGTTTGGACTACGTTACAGATGGGATTATACATGTGACAGCTGTTCATTTTCATCTACCACTAAAATAGACACTGAACGATTCATATATTTGACAATTCCAGATTTGAGAACAGTGTCTTTCAACAAATTAGTGAAATCAGCTAATCAAGATATGGAATGTAGTGCAAATCGGAAATGTTATCAACCATATTTATAGAAAGATGTGGACAATATATACTTTTAATGCTGCAACGTTGTAGAGGAGATGGGACAAAATAGGAAACAAAAATTAAAAATGTTGTGGCAGGTCAAGTGTCAATTTCAGGAAGAACTTTTTAAAAAGTGGCTATTGTTTTCCACGATGGACCTACTTCAACATCTGGACACTATACTGTGTATTTAAAATGCAATAAAGGATGGACACTGTGCAATGATGCACATATAGAGTTCAAATGTCGGTTACCTTATGAATTACGAAAGTCATATCTAATATTTCTGATGCCAAAATTCTGAGAAGATGTCAACATGAATTAATCAGTATATTTTGGATATATTCACATCAAAACATTTCACAAACATCATTCGGCCTATTGGGAAGGTGTTAATATGAATTCAGAAGTTTATTTTGGATATCCTCAATGCAAATGTTTTTAGAAACATCATTTGGCCTATTGGAAAGATGTTCAGAATTATAATTTGAATAATTTGTTCTGTTTTTTCATATTGCATTTTGAAAAATGTGTTAATATATTTAATCTTTTTATTATATACAATGTTAATAATGATGTTCATTTGTGAAAATATAAATAGAGAATTGACTTTGTTGTAGATATTTTCAAGATACATGTGTGTTTTTTAACAATCTTATGGATTGTATTTTGATTCAAATGAAATCACTGTGTATGGTGAAATTCAATAGATTCTGAAGACAGCAAAAAGGCAATATGAATTTGTTATGTAATTATATAATGATGTTGTGTTCTTAAAACTATAAAATTATAAGTAATAACAGTATTTTTTTCTTCTCTTTTACAGAACTTACTACTAAAGTTTAAAATATTTTACATTTAAATTTGAAAAAAAGGAAAAAATGTTTCAATAAGTTTCATATCTACTTCAAATCAGGTAAGATTAAGTCACCCAAGCACTACCCATGCACTGCTAAAATCACCTGTGCACTATGTATACAATCCTCTAACCATGTAAACACTACTTATTTATACCTTCAATTACTCAGGTAGTAACCATACAGTTCAGCAATCACCCTGTCACTCCCTATGTACTCATGCTATTAGCCATCAACCACCATGTACTTATCCAGTAACTGCCAAAGCCGAAACACTTATGAATTCAAAATACACCTCTTGCAGCATTGTCATCATACAGTCCCTACCCATTTTCTCATGCAATAAGTAGGCCTGGGCGGTAAATTCCGTTTCGCTCGCGGAATTTGCGTAATGTCGAGTTCCGCGGAGAACGCGAAATTGCCCAAAATTCTGCTTTCCGCGAAATTGCGAAATTTTTTGCTTGTTCGCGTTCTCAAAATGCGTGTTCGCGAGATATTTCTCCCCTAGCACGCAAACAGCGATTGTGAACAGGAAAAAAGCACCGCGAACAAGCAATTCCGCATGTTTGCGGAATTTCTGCGTGTTCGCGGAGATTTTTTGCCATTTCGCGGAGATTTGCGTAACGCGATTACGCGAATTCCGCCCACCCCTAGCACTAAGCCAAACACTAATAGATGCTCTGCTACAATAACATGTGCACTAGCCATGCAGTCCTCTAACCAGCTACAGACTGCTTATTGACATCTTCATTTTCGCAGGTACTACCCATGCACTCCAGCAATGACATTGTCACTCCCACTGCACTCCTCCAATAATACAGTCACCACCATGTACTTATCCAATCACTCTGCCAAAACCCAGGCATTTATAAATTCACCATACAGTCTCCTTGCAGTACTCCTTGCAGTATTCTAATAATCTAGTGACTACCCATGTACTCATGCAATGATGCAAACACTAATACAAGCTGTACTACAAACACATGTGCACTAGCCATGCAGTACCCTAACCACCTACACAGTACTGATTCACTCCTGTAATTACCCAAGTAGTAGCCATGGAGTCCAGCAATCACACTGTCACTCTCCGTCCATTCCTCCAATCATCCTGACAGAACCATGTCCTTATCTAATCACTGTGTCAAAACACAAGCACTTATACACTCACCCTGCTCTCAACTTGCAGCACTTTAAGTATCCAGTCACTATCCATGTATTTGTACAATGACTCAAGCATTAAGACATGCAGTGCTACAATCACATGTGCACAATCTATGCAGTTATCTATCCTTCTCAATACTACTGATTCACTCCTGCAATTACCCAGGTAGTAGCCATACAGTCCAGCAATCACACTGTCACTCTCCATCCACTCCTCCAATCATCCTGACAAAACCATGTTCTTATCTGATCACTGTGCCAAAACTCAAGCACTTATAAACTCACCCTGCTGTCAACTTGCAACACTCTTAGTATACAGGCACTATCCATGTATTTGTACAATGACTCAAGCATTAAGACATGCAGTGCTACATTCAAAGGTGCACTCTTTATGCAGTCCCCTAACCCCCTCCACACTATTGATTCACTTCTGCAATTACCCACGTAGTAGCCATACAGTCCAGCAATCCCACTGTCACTCTCTGTCCACTCCTCCAATCATCCTGACAGAACCGTGTCCTTATCTAATCACTGTACAAAAACACAAGCACTCATAAACTCACCCTGCTGTCAACTTACCACACTCCAAGTATCCAGTCACTATCCATGTACTTGTACAATGACTCAGGCATTAACACATGCAGTGCTACAATCAAATGTACACTATCTATGAAGTCCCCTAATCACCCACACACTACTGATTCAGTTCTCCAATTACACTTCTGCAATCATGCAAGCTCTACTGATGCACTCATATAATCACCATGCACTACAAATGCACTCTTTCAATCAATCATGCTCTACACATATACTCAAGGAATCTTTCAGACATTACCATGCAATTATTTTTCTTTCTTTAACCAGATAAGGTAGTTCTGAAAATAACTCTTTTTTTCATCTTTTTTCTTTTATATTTGTTTTGTATTTTTTGAACAATTTTAAATTTTTGGGGGTGATTTTAAACAACTGAAAAAAGGAACAGAATAAACAGTTAACTTTTGGAATTAAATGTCATTCCAAAAACAAAACAAAACAAAAAATTAACAATGGTGGTTTCGCTGTGCTGCACAAACAGCATCCACCGACTGCTCGCCGTAGCAAATCACTTTTTTGCACTTAATACAGTGCTGCTCCAGGAAAGCAAATTCAGACCTAGGTGCCGATTCCGATCCTTTCTCCGTCCGACTCGTACCTGGGAAAAACACCTTACAAACCCGCAAGTACGATTCGTACAGAAACACCATTTCCGTACGAATCATAAAAAACACCGACCGGCTAAAATATACCCACAATTCAGATCCGGGACACCGCGTACGTGACATTCGCACGGAGTCAGGCAGCGTTTTACGGATCAGCAAGTACGATTCGTACCCACAGCACTTCGGACAGCAACATTTTTACGGGACCCAAATGTGCCGGAAAAGCTAAGTACGCCGTGAAGCACGACGAAAAGGGGGCCCGGTACGCACCGTACCTCCATCCCTACACGTCTGCACCGTACCCACAGCCCCCCATGTACGCACCGTACCCCAGCACCCATACGTGTATGCACTGTACCCCCACCCCCCTATGGATGGAGCGTACCCCCACCCCCATAGGTACGGAGCATACCCCCACCCCCGTAGGTACGGAGCGTACCCCCACCCCCATAGGTATGGAGCGTACCCCCACCCCCTATGGATGGAGCGTACCCCCACCCCCTATGGACGGAGCGTACCCCCACGCCACCCCATAGGTACGGAGCATACCCCCACCCCCGTAGGTACGGAGCGTACCCCCACCCCCCCTTTGGATGGAGCGTGGTGTGCGACGCGTATGCGGGCACATGTTTGGACGTCTCCACGTTTGCTATGGGAGTTCGCTCCGTACGGTGTTTTTTCCATGCGGTTGTGCATTCGGACGGACGGGACGGATCGTACTTGCGTGCTCGGACTTCAGTTTACCGATTCGTACGTAAAACTGTCCGGGGACGTGTCGGACACTTTTCCCGACCCAAGGACATTTTCCCAATGCGATTCGTATAGATTTTTTACATACGAATCGTACTTGCCCATTTGTACGGGACTTGTACGATTCGTATGTAAAAAAATCCGGATACGATTTGTACGGGGAATATTTTTAATGGATCGGAATCGGCCCCCTAATGTCCATAGGAGGTAATGATGTTGACACTCCTGAAATGCTTGCAACTCCTGGTGCTGGATTTTTTGATGCACGTTTCATTTCTTCCCGTGCTAGATTCCGGTGGTGAATAGTGCGCAGATGTTTATACATAATTGCTGTACCACATGAATATTTTTTGTCACTACCTCGCAACAGGACCCTCTCACACAGCAAGCAGGTCCCTTTCCTTGGATTCACCTTTTTTTCTCCACCAGGAAAGGTAAACAATTTGCAAACCACAGATTCAGGCCTCTGCTTTCGTGGTTCCTCCTCCAAGACTTCTTCATCTGAAGAAACATGAACTTGTTGCTGTCCACATTCCATTGCTCGAGAGAAGTTTTCAAACAACACCAAAAAAAATCCAAAGAAGTTCTGCAAGCAGAAGAGATGTCTCTCATAAGCTGCTCCAAACAGAATGATTAAAATGGGTGGTGTCCTTCAACTATTACAATGGGAAATGCTATGAACCAATCAAATGCTTTTTTTTAAGGTCACATGAGAGTCGCGCACCCAGCGCGCTAGGGGTGCGCACCCGACGCGACTTCGCGAAAATATATTTAACAATAATATAAGTTTGTTACAAGTACAAATATATTATTTTTATAAATAGTTTAGGTAATCTCTTGCCTGAATATGAAAAGTCTTATGTGATTCGCGAACCCGGTGCGAGCCAGCGTGTATATGATGTCACGCTGGTCCGGCCATCGTGCGCACGTCGCATACAAAAAGGTGCACATGATGCAAACTCATATGTATATGACGTTACGCGGGGCCAGGCGTCACGCACCGGTCGCATAGCAATCGCGCACATGACGTGATGTCATGTGTATATGACGTAACGCAGAGCCACACACCCGTCGCAACCCTTACACGGCTCCTTCACAACTTTTCCAATAAGGCGGCTGGAATACGCCTACCCGCTGTGTTAGGTGTGCGTTGGGTACGCGACTCCAATAAAAAAAAATTATGTTTATCTTTTAAAAGACAAAGGACATTACATAGTTATATTAAAATAATAAATAAAATAAACTAATTATACAATATTACAGTTTCAATTTTTTTTTAAAGCTTGCTATTTTCAGAAAAGCATATAAGATTGTATAATAAATATTAAATGTACAAATTAGCAATTAAAAAACTCTAGAAATTCAGTGAAAAAAACATAGGTATCGTGACCATTATACTTAAGAATTAGAATTTAAAAATAGATTAAAATTCACTGAAAAAACCATAGGTTTCAAGGACATTATGGTTTGAAATTAGCAATTAAAAAACCTTTGAAATTCACTGAAAAAAACATGGGTTTCAGGGATGTTATAGTTAGAAATTAGAATCATGCCATTTGAGATGTCATCAGTGATGTCATCCGTGATGTCACTGACCATGTCATGAATGATGTAATATGTGAAGTCATCAGCAGTGCATTGCGGGGGCGCGAGTTATAGTTAGCTGAACTAACTATAACAGGGGAATTTCTATGGTTTTATACGAGTGAAATGTCCAACTAACTATAACGTCCCTGAAACCTATTGTTTTTTCAGTGTATATATTATACATATATTACCTACTGGCAGCCTCCATAGGAAAATCATTTTTAAATGTGCCAATATCTTTGGCGGTGTTTGACGAATCTTCGTGAATTTTTCAATAATAATGGCCCGCTCACTTCAGCTAATGTGTTGACAGTTTTGGGGTGATTCATCAAGTGGGGCAAAGAAAACGGGGGGGGGCCCAAAACACATTTTCTCCATGTTAATTTCCATATGAAACTTTAGACAATGCTGCAGCCCAAACTGCTGAACAGAATTACACAAACTTTGGCAAAAAGGTAGCTCTTGGTTCAGAAAGCGTTCTTTTTGTTAAATAGTGTATATTCGTTTAGTAGTTCCTGAACCGAGTTGAACCGAGTCACAAGAAGACAGGTAAAAGAACTTTAAAATACAAGAAAAGGGAGCAGGGTAGAAACACCATGGTCGCCTAAGCCGGGCCGCCGAGGGCCAAAAAAAGCATTTTTAAACATTTTCAGCAGGAGTTGCGTAGGGTCAATGAATCCAGCCAAAAAAAAAACGCAGGGTCCTGCACTTTGTTTAATTAGGCCCCCGGGTGGACCAGATCCCGGGAGCAAATATTTTAATAGATGCGGGGGCCCAGTGGACCACCACCTCCCCGGGGCTCTGTTTATAAAATGCGGGGACCCCATGGACCCTCATAGCCCCGGGACCGGCCCTCTCTGGGGCTTTTTTATTAATAAATGTGTGGGGGCTCCTGCCCCTCCCCACGCAGCCTGGGGGACCACCACCTCCCCGGGGCTAAATGCATTAAATGTGGGGAGGCCCCGGGGAAGGTCAACTCCCCGGGGCTGTATTCAAAACTAAAATGTAGAGGGACTCAAGCCCCTCCACACTGCCCCTGGGACTACCACCTCCCCAGGGCATCCATCAATCAAATGCGGGGGTCTGTTACAGATGCCCGAATGCAGAAACCACCACCTTCCTGGGGCTATACTCATGTTGGAGGGGGGCTGTGCGGACGCATTCACGGAGCCCTCCATGGCTCTGGGGATCGCCACCAACCAGGGCCGGCTCCAGCAATGTCCCGGGGTGCCCAGCCCTGGGACATTGCATTTTGCTATGGAATGGCAGGAACACTGCCCCTGACATGCCATAGCAAACATCTGCTTCACATCATCAAAGCGTGAGCAGGAAAACTGCTCTTGCTTCCATGTAGCGAAGCAGAATGGCTTTTGGGCAAAGGGAGCGGCATGTTAGCAGTTCCCTCTTCCCAAAATCAATGCCGGCTCCCGAAGCAGGCGGACAAATGGCTCGGACCACGGGGCATTGAGGCTCCACCTGCAGTCCTCAATGTTGTGGCCATGGCCCCAGGGTCGAAAATGGTTCGGGAGGGGGTCACTTAGCCCCCCTCCCTTTTTAAAATGTTTTTTTTTTAAATTAGCCGACCCCGGGGGATGGGGTCCCTCAGCTCAAAATGGCCTGGTGCATTAAGTTTTTTTTCCTCGTGGTAGGAGTCGTGACCCTGTATTGTCACAGTGGATTCACGGATCCACCCTAAATAAATAATTAAATAGTATGTAATCCAGAAAGTAGTGTTGCAGTTGTGAACTTTTTTTATAGAGCTAGTGAGATTGAAGTTATAGTTAACCCTTTCCGTGCGTCGGCCGGCAGCCGTCCAACGTCATGGGTGGGGTGTGCGTCAGATGGCTCCTGGCCGTCTGAGCACCCACCCACGGGGAAAGCACTGGCGCTCCCCCATGGGCTGCCCATCTACGGGCCCCCACCGGGGGCTTCCTCTGCCTCCCCCGCACCCCTCCACATCATCATTGACATCAGCATGCGAGGCGCCCTGACGTCATTAGAGGATTCCCAACAGGGTGGAAGCCATTTGCTTCCAGCGCTTTGGGAAGAGAGGAGGTAAGTTTCTCCTCGTGGGAGGGGGGATTTAAACAAAAGAGGCATCAGGGGAAAGGAAAGGGTTTTCCTTTTCCCTGATGCCTCTTTTATGCATTCCTGCTGCACGATCGTATAATCGTGCAGCAGGAATGCCCACTAGACCCAGGGATTTTTTTTTTTAAAGGGCCATATTGATTTACTGTTTGGGGGGAGCGCCCCCTTAGGCAAGAGTCGCTCCCCTTATGGGTGAATGATTATTGGCTCTTTCTGCCCCCCTGGGGGGCAGATTTCACCATATTTATTTTAAAAGCAGCCCACTGCACCACCAGGGAATAGTTGTGGGTCACTCCCCTTTGGGGGCTATGTTTTTGGCTGTCTGCCCCCATGGTGGGGCAGATCTCACCTTTTTTCTGTTTCTCTAGGGCCCACTAGGCCACCAGGGATTTTTGGGGGAGAGTGACCCCTTGGGCAAAGGTCGCTCTCCTTTGGGGACTGTGTCTTGCCATGTTTGGGCCCACTATCCACCACGGATTTGTTTGTGGGGAGTGGCCCCTTGGGCAATGGAAGCTCCCCTTGGGGAGCAATAATTTGGCCCTTTCTGCCCCCCTGGGGGGCAGATTGGCATTTTTTTGTATGGCCGCTAGGCCACCAGGGATTTATTTGTGGGGAGTGGCCCCTTGGGCAAGGGTCACCCCCCTTTGGGGAACATTAATTTGGCCATTTCTTCCCCCCTGAGGGGCAGATTGGCTGATTCCTTTTTTTGTATGGCCACTATGCCACCAGGGTTGGTTTTTTTTATGTTGGAGAGCGGCCCCTTGGACAAGGGTTGGTCCCCTTTATGGAAGGACGATTGTGCCATTTCTCTCCTCTTTGGGTGGCAGATTGGCAGTATTGTTTTTAGGCCCATCTGCTCACAAGGGGGGCAGAAGCCACTAGACAAGAGGGGTTTTTTAATTTTACGGTTGGGGAGTGGCCTTAAGGGCAAGGATTTCTCCCCTTTTACGGGGGTGAATATTTTATTTATAATCTTAGGCCCACCTACCCCTTAGCTTGGCTGGTGGATTGTGTGTAGACTGATGCATTATTTGTATATGTGATTGTAATGATGTTTTCTCCTTTTTATTCTAGTGTAAAGCTTTTGATTCCTGTTTGCAGTTTCAGCAGTTTCGACAGTGGTTATTCTGCAGTTTTGCGTATTTGCATATTTTTGGTAAGACATTTTTTGTTGTTGTATTTACTCCAAATGAGTATTATAGTCATGCATGAATGAACTTTTTTGTTAGTGGTGTCATAAAGGCAGCATATTTAGTCAGTGATTTGAGCAAGGAATTCTTTGCGATGTGTTTTACATTTTCTTTTCTTTTTCTTTTTAGTGGGATATTCTTGAACCTTACCGTGTATGTGCAGAGTAGGTGGTGGTGAGTCTAGCTGCTTCTGGAAAGTGAGTGGTATAGTGTTGGAGTATATAGGTCTTTGTGATAAAGCTACAATTTGTTTATTTAGTTTTTTACAAAGGGTTTGTTGCTGTTGACTTGTTTGACAAGTTACCTGCTCAGCAGGTGGTTGGTATGCTCCTTGAATCTTTCTCTGAGCAGGATTATGAGACTGACAGTGCTTCTGAGGGAGAGGAGGGAGGGGAAGATTCAGGCAGTGAGTTTTCTCTCTACATGGAATCATCGGGTGATGAAGTTACTCTCAGTGCGGATGAAGCTACTCTCAGTGCAGATGAAGTGCCTGTTTTAGAGGACACTGATGTGCCGATGGTGCAAGAGGAATCTGGATTGCAGCCTGAGGCTGCTAGGCTTCCTACTGGAAGTGCTGTACTCTGGGTTGATCCAAACAGGGTGCAGTTGGTGCTGCCTGCCTTTAGTGGTGATGCAGGGTGTAGAGTGGATTGTGAATTTGTTTTTGCCTATACAGTTTTTTCAGTTGTTCATGGATGATGTATTTTTAGGTGAGATTCTTGAGCAGACTAATTTGTATGCTGAACAGTTTTTGAGGGACAACAGTGCCAGACTTAGGCCCCGCTCTAGAGCTACCCGGTTGACTTTTTTGATGAGCTTGATAAGGAAGCCGTCCCTGGCTTCATATTGCTCTACCAGTCCCTTGATGGCAACGGCCATATTTCCTTCAATTATGAGTCGTGATTAGTATTTACTTTTGCTTCGGATGCTGCATTTTGTTGATAATGCTTTGGCGTTGTCATAAGATAACCCTGACAGTGACCGTCTTTTTAAGATTCGGCCTGTTCTTGATCAGGAATCTATACTCCAGGCAAAGAAATGTCTCTTGATGAGTCTTTGGTCCTGTTCAAGGGCCGATTAGTTTTTAGGCAGTACATTCCTAGCAAGAGGGCACGTTATGGAATTAAGATGTATATGTTGTCTGAGAGTAGGACAGGATATGTCTATAATTTCCGGGTGTACACTGGTAGGGATTCCACTATTGACCCACCTGGTTGTCCGTCCACTTTTGGAGTTTCTGAGGAAATTGTGTGGGATCTTGCTAGAGAACTGTTTAACTGAGGCCATCATTTGTACCTTAATAACTTATACACTGCTGTGCAATTGTTTAAGGAATTGTTCAAAGTGGACACTTTTGCTTGTGGCACAATCCACTCTAACCGTTAGGTTACCCAAAAGAGCTTGTTTGCAAAAAGCTTCAGAGGGGACAGTGCATTGCCTTGCATAGTGAGGAACTGCTAGCTGTGAAATTTGTGGACAGGAGGGATGTGTACATGCTGACTACCATTCATGATGAGAGTACTTCACCTGTGACTGTTTGGGGTCAGGCTGCTGAAGTGCGCAATCCTGTGTGCATTGTAGACTACAATAAGCACATGGGTGGTGTCGATAAAGTAGATCAGAGTTTGGAACCTTACACTGCTATTCGTAAGGCTTACATTTGGTATAAGAAGTTGGCCATCCATCTCTTCAATTTAATAACTTTCAATGATTTTGTTGTGTACAAGGAGTGTTCTCCTGCATCACAGATGACTTCTGTTCAGTTTCAGGAGTCTGTGATAGGCAGCCTTGTAGTTGTGGAACAGGCAAGTGTTCCTAGTGTTGGAGTGGTGGAGGATGTGGTTAGATTGAAAGATCACCACTTTCCTGATTTAATTCCTCCCACGCCCCAAAAAAACAATCCCTGTTAGAGATGTCGAGACTACTTGCAAAGAGTTGTGCGGAAGGAGAGTTGTATGCACTGTGCCGATTGTCCTTTTAATCCTGGGATGTGTGTGCCCACATGTTTCAGATTGTATCACACTCAAAAGAGTTTTGAGGAGAAACCGTGAGTCTAATAGTGTACTGCCTGGTCTGTATGGTTTTATATAATTTCACGTTTGGCAATAGAATGATGTCTTTAGTTACTGCTGTTGTTTTTGTAGTTATAGTGTTGTATCTATGGTGTACGTGGACTGGCGCTTGGCTGGCAGTGTGCGAGGACTGGCGCTTGGCTAGCAGTGTGCATGGACTGGCGCTTGGATGGCGGTGTGCATGGATTGGTGCTTGGCTGGCGGTGTGTGTGGATTGATGCTTGACTGGCGGTGTGCGTTGACTGGTGCTTGGCTGGCGGTGAGTGGACTGGTGCTTGGCTGGCGGTGTGCATGGATTGGTGCTTGGCTGGCAGTGTGCATGAATTGGCACTTGGCTGGCCGTGTGCGTGGACTGGCGCTTAGCTGGCGGTGTGCGTTGACTGGCGTTTGGCTGGTGGGGTGCGTGGACTGGCGCTTGGCTGGCAGTGTGCGTGGACTGGCACTTGGCTGGTGGTGTGGTTGGACGGGCTCTTGACTGGCGGTGTGCGTGGACAGACTCTTGGCTGATGGTGTGTGAGTAGTGACTTGCTGCTGATCACTACACATACTTCTAGCTAAACGCCACTCCATGCAATCCATGAGCTGGTGTGGTTGCTGTGCCAGGAATGTGGGCATGTGAAAGTGATGGGCCCTTGAATGGCGCTGTCTGCTGGTGTGAGTGTTGTAATGTGCTGGACCCGCGGCTGGCAGTGTAAATGGTTTTGTATGTGTCACACGTATGAAAGGAGTATGAATGGCCTGTAAAGCGGTTGGTGCCTTGTCGTGGCTTTACAGCTCATGAGCTGCGAGTCAGTGGTTCAGTGTTTAGTCCTTTCAATTATTGACTGTGCATTTCATTTTTGTGAAATTACTTATTAATAACATTTTATATACTGAACCATCACTCGCCCTCTTGCCAAATCCAACCAGTATGTGTGTGTGCTTGAGGAAAAGATGGCTGTGCAGCAATCTTTGTCTTTTTAGTCTCTCTGCCAAGGTGTACATTCCATCTAAGAATGTACATTCCATCTAAGAATGTAGATATTGTCGTAAACTAAACACCCATGGGAGGGCATGGTGATGTCTGTCTTGTGGATCCCAACAAGTCATCTTACCCACAATGTCCTGCAAACCCCAAAATGTGTCTGTCACATTTTTCTTGCATTATTGTGCCAAACTTTTCACGCTGCAGAAAGAAACAACAAATTTCATTCCCCCCTCCTTTGTCCAAGTAACCCAATAGAAATGGTACCTCACTCGCATGGGTGGGTCAAGGATCCGTGACAGGCAAGGGCCCAATCCCACTGAGGCGACATCAAAATTGCCTATCATAAAACGACCTGGCTTTGCAAGGGGGGTCACCTGGGTTTTTGGCCCCGTGCTCGGCGGCCAGCTAGGGAAACCAACCAAACACACACATTTCTGAAAACTAGACACCGGGGGATTCTAGGGAGGTATGGCTGGCATGGATCCCCCAATGTTTTCTTACCCAGAATCCCATGCAAACCTAAAATTTTGCTGAAAAAATCACTTTTTCCACTCATTTTTGTGTGGGAAAGTTGTGGCATCACTGGGCTGACACACATTTCCTACCACCCAGCGTTCCCCATGGTCTTCCAATAAAAATGGTGCCTCACTCGTGTGGGAGGCCCAAGTACCCATGACAGGCAAGGGCTCAAAACGTATTGAGGCGACATCAAAATTGCCTATCACAAAACAACCTGGTTTTGCAAGGGGGTCACCTGGGTTTTTGGCCTGTGCTCGGCGGCCAGCTAGGAAAACCTACCAAATCCACACATTTATGAAAACTAGACACCCAGGGGATTCCAGGGAGGTATGGCTTGCATGGATCCCCCAAAGTTTTCTTACCCAGAATCCTCTACAAACCTCAAATTTTTCTAAAAAAAATAACTTTTTCCACACATTTTTGTGTGGGAAAGTTGTGGCATCACCGGCATGACACAAATGTTCTACCACTCAGCATTCCCCAGGGTCTCCTGATAAAAATGGTGCCTCACTCGTGTAGCAGGCCCAAGTACCCGCGACAGGCAAGGGCCCAATACGTATTGAGGCAACATCAAAATTGCCTATCACAAAACAACCTGGTTTTGCAAGGTGAGTCACCTGTGTTGTTGGCCCCGTGCTCAGCTGCCAGCTAGGGAAACCTACCAAACCCACACATTTCTGAAAACTAGACACCCAGGGGATTCCAGGGAGGCATTGCTTGCGTGCATCCCCCTGTTGCGGGCACTAGGCTTACCCACACAATTGGGGTACCATTTTTGTCGGCAGACTTTGGGGAACGCGGGGTGGGTGTAATTTTGTGGATCCACGCAGATTCCTGACCTTTACACCACAGAAATGTGAAGAAAATGTGTTTTTTTTGGACAATTAATTAGGTTTGCAAGGGATTCTGGGTAACAGAACCAGTCAAGTCACCGCATCCTGGATTTCCCTAGGTGTCTAGTTTTAAAAAATGTATAGGTTTGCTAGGTTTCCCTAGGTGCCGGCAGAGCTAGGGTTCAAAAACTACAGCTAGGCACTTTGCAAAAAAATGGTCATTTTTCACTATGAAAATGTGGTGTGTCCAACTTGTGTTTTGGCCGTTTCCTGTTGCAGGCACTAGGCCTACCCACACAAGTGAGGTAGCATTTTGTTTTGGAAGACTTTGGGGAACGCGAGGTGGGTAGAATTTTGTGGATCCACGCAGATTCCAGAACTTTGCACCACAGAAATGTGAGCAAAATGTGGGGGTTTTTTACACGTTTTTACTTTAGGTTTGCAAGGAATTCTGGGTAACAGAACCTGGTGAGAGCCAGTCCAGTCACCCCATCCTGGATTCCCCTGGGTGTCTAGTTTTCAAAAATGTATAGGTTTGCTAGGTTTCCCCAGGTGCCGCCAAAGCTAGGGTTCAAAAACTAGAGCCAGGCACTTTGCAAAAAAAGGGGTAATTTTTCATTGTGAAAATGTGGTGTGTCCACGTTGCATTTTGAACCATTTCCTTTCGTGTGCACTAGGCCTACCCACACAATTTAGGTACTATTTTTATCTGGAGACTTAGGGTAACACAGAATTGTAGAGCAACTGTTATTACCTATTGATGCATGTTTGCCTTCCAAATGAAGGACAATGTGTACAAAATAAGTCATTTTGAAAAATTTCCTATAATTCTTATACTTGCATGGGTGTTACCAATTTCAGAAATGTGCAAATATCTACTGTTTCTAAACTCTATATTTTGTTCCCATTTCAGAAATACATAGGTGTCTTTCATAGCGATTTTTCCATGTATACATTTTCCCAGTATAATTGCTACATGCCCAGTATATCATAAAAAATCATTGCAAGTCGCTGCTCTGTTATTGGCTATGGGTTCGTCGGGTTCTTGGTGAACCTACAAGTCCTATGTATCTCAAAACCAGAAAGGGACAGTGGATGTAACGGTATATTGCTTTTAAACAACTATAATAATTAGAAAAAGTTACAGGTTAAACGTTGACACAAACAGCTGTTTATTTCAATTAATTTTCATTTTTTCCTATATTTAACTGTTAGTTTTTATAAAGAAACCTTGAAGAATCTACAAAAATGACCCCTTGCTGGATTCAGAATTGTGTCTACTTTTGTAAAATGTATAGCTTTCCAGGATCCATTATTGATTTCATACCCATTTCTACTATTAACTGGAAGGAGGATGAAAGCACAAAAAATAGCAAAATATGCTATGTCCCAGAAAAATGCCAGAACTGTGTAAAAAATGTTGGTTTTCTGACAAAAGTCTGCTTGTCCCTGAAAATTGGGAAGATGGTGATTTCAGAACCACAACTCCTTTTTTGATACCATTTGCAGGGAAAAAAACAGATGCTTTCATCTGGAGCTCTTCCTTCCCATTTTTACCAAAAAAAACAAAATTTAGCTGTATTTTGGCTAATTTCTCGGTCAACTCCAGGGGAATCCACAAACCCTGGGTACCTTTAGAATCCCCATGATGTTGGAAAAAGAGGACGCAAATTTGGCATTGATACCTTATTTGGTCAAAAGTTATAGGGGACTAAACTACCCCAAATAGCCAAAAAAAGGCTTAGCACAGGGTGGGGGGAAAGGCCTAGCACCTAGCTGCGAATGGGTTAACATTGATAGAGTTAGGAATAATATAAAAAAATATGAATTAAAAGTTAAACTTTAAAAGTGAAAAGTGTTGTAGTACATTGAATTTGTGCTTTTGTTCATGGATTCACGATGGATTCGCAAATCCGGAAAATATTTAAAAACAGTAAAAATATTAAAAAAATAGATATCTTTCACTGTTGGGTTATTGGGTGGCTCTAAAAAGAGCTGTTGTGTCCATTATGGCTTTGTTGCAGATGCACAGTTTAAGGTTGTCTTCATCTATGAACTGAACTCCTTCACTAGATGTCATGCATATTATAACGTAGATTGTTGTTATAAATGGATCCCATCCGATGGTCTCTGAGGTAAGCAGAAACAGATGTATTAACATTCTTCCTAACCTTCTCAATCTGTCGACAGAATTGATTTGACTACTTCCATTTCTGTGTTTGGCATATGTTAGAGTATACAAAGATAGTGTAAGGGAAAAGTGACATTAGTTGTGGAAAGGTATCCTTCATTATCATTTTCAATCCTACCCCGGTCAATGTGCCTAGGTCATTGCCAACACAGTGCAAAATCATGAGATCAGGGGCTGAAGATGCAAAAAGGTTTTGTCCAAATGCAGCAATTGGTGCCACTTTAATCCTCTCTGTGCAAACCATTAAATATCCACATTTTGAAAACCTAGAGCTTTGTCAATACCTCTGTGTTCATCATACCGTTTGCCCAATAAAACATAGCTGTGTCCTATAATCCATACTGTTAGCATTTTGAAGGATTGAGTGGAAGGCATCAAAAAATGTATGTAGCAGAGTAAGTCAGTTGGTACAATGAGAGGTATCTAAAATGTAACAGTTGTAAGTCTCACCATGTTTCTGAACACATGCATGTGTTTTTCTGTGCCTTTTGCTAGTGGCATGATATATAAAAAGAAACATACAAATAGTTGTATAACTGTGTTTCAGATGTCTATCATTTTCAGACATGTAACACGTATGAGAATACATGCACAAGTACACACATACCTCATTCACAAGAGCATGCATACCTTTTAAACTTGGAAATTGCACTTTCCATTTCAAGCAGACACCTACATTTACAACTTCAAGTGTACCTTTCAACAGACTCATATGAAGTAGCCTAAATACTAAGTCTGGGCGGTGAATTATGCTCCGCTCCCGCAGTTTGCAGAGATTTTCGCACTCGCCGTTTCATGTAGCTCGTGTTTGTCAACTGCAAGCGAGCTTGCGCGAGCGAGGATAATGCACCTCCTGGTGAGATTTTTCCTTATTCACGATCGTCAAGATCAAGTTGGCGAGCGCGTGCATGGAAAGTCAACCTCCCGGAGAGATTTATCAATGCAGGCGTTCAGATTTCACATTGCGAGTGGTTACGTATGCTCACGACAGCTCGTGTTGAGAAACAGTCCACTCATGTCGAGAAAGCTGCCGCTTGAGTAAAAAATCTACTTGAGCGTCAGAAAGGAAGCAGCGCCCACTTGCGCTGTGCATGGTGCCGTTTGCGATAATTGCAAAGTGCAGACAAGCACCTGGCACTGAAAATCACTGCGAATAGCATTAATCCATTGCACTCTGCCGTTTGTGGATTTCCGCGTAGCGTGGCACAGGTTTTTTTGTACTTCGAGTAGTTCCACGTAGCAGAACTCCGCCCAGGTTTACTAATTACTAATCCCTCTGCCAACATATCTTAAAGCTCACTGCTCTCTTGCAGGTTCACTCTCTATTCACCCACTGCTCACAATGTTGGGCCTAGCCAAATTTTAAAAAGCATGTTACTGTTTAAAGGTCTAAGTACTCTTGTGAGAGGTTTGCTAATGTGTACCATATCCAACATATTTAGTTATTATAGAGAGATTTCCAATGTAATGGAAATCAACTGCTTATGAATATCAATATTTAATTATTTCTAAAGCATAACATTATTTAACAAACTATTAAAACTTTTGTTTTTTAGATATTTACTTTTATTGGGGGAAAATTTGAGAGTGGCAAGAAAAGATCAAAATAGAAGACAAGAAAAAAACAGTACTACTTCAAATAAAGTGAAAAGAGGATTTTTTTTTTTCAGTTTTTTAGGGAGATTTATTAAAATCATAAAGGGTATATATTCATTGAAATACTTCTGAATACAACATTAGAGTATGAAAAAATAAAAAGCTTGATCAATAAAAAAATAAAATAAGGCGGGTTAGGAAGGGAGAAGGACTGAAATACAAATGAAATCACACTGCATAATGCCCGATTGCAAGTATCAAGAAAAACTTATAAATATGTAATCAACCAAAAACAATAGAGTAAGGAAAAACATTACAGATAGAAATGGAATCAAGGGGGTTTAAGCACTCCTTAAATTGCAGGTGAACGTATAGAAAATCCTTTGGCAAAGTTACCTATAGACTGAGTAATAGGTGACCACAATTCTTGCTATTTCAAATCTATGATTAAAACAAACTGCACACCACCATGCTTTTGATGATAAGTGCGTAACATTTTTCCAATGCTTAGTGATTTGTTGAAAAGCAACTGCCAATAAAAGGTCTATTATGTGCACATTAAATGAAACATTAGCCCACACTTCTGATACACTTCCTAGGAAAACATTTAACATAGAGTAGGGTATATTTGAACAAAAAGTGGAATTAATCTGATCCCAAACTTGATGCCAGAAGTGGATACATAGAAACAAGTAAACTGCAAATGTTTAAGGTCAGGCTGTTGTGCAGAGCACGTCCAACATCTATCTGGATTAACTAAATGAATTCAATGAAGAAAAGCAGGTGTTAGGAAAAGTCTTTTGTAAACAAAAAAATGGTTTGTGTAGTATTAGCTGCACAGGAGGATTTTCTAATCTTGATCCAAATCTGCTTCCATGTAGAGACAAGTATGGTAACTTGAAGGTCAGCTTCCCAAGCAAATTCGATTGGGGATTTATGTTGATGACTAATAGTATGTTGGAGGAGGCAATATATGGAAGAGGCCTTTGAATTTGAATGCAGAATATTGGTCAAATTAATGAAAGATGATGAGTTAAGAGGAGCAGCCGACTGAAAGGAATTGTATGCCTGAAATATGACATATTGAAAGAGCAGAAATCTATGATGAGGAGCAGATGATAACCCAAACAACGTAGAAGCCTCTGCGAAGAAATAAAACACAAATACAATTGTTTGACCCAAAGTAGCTCTTTAATTCTCCAAGACGGCCAATAAATAGACATAATATTTACTTGTATTAAACGATTATGCCAGATTGCAGAATCCCCAAAAGTTTCCAAGTTAATGGGGTGACACGGAATGACCGAACTCAGCAATTTAACTGTATAGTGAGCAAACGGAGTACATGTCTTTCGAGGCGTGTGCGTGAACTTGATGATTTCAGAAAAAGAAATCAGAAAGAGAAGCTCTTGTTCTAAGTCATCCCATAATGGAGTGAATAAAGAAGAGGAAGGAATCCAATGAACAGGTTTCTTTAAAAGAAGTGCTTTGTGGTAATTAGCAAAATTCGAAAAATTTACACTACCCTCCACTTTAGGACGCTTCAATTTAGATAGGGACATACAAAAAAATGTGTTATTCCAAAGACGAGAGGATAAGATAGACTACAGTTTCCTATATAATTTAAGCAGAGTATTTAACGGAAAATTAGAAATACTAAATAAATATTAGGAACTAACATCATTTGTATCCAGCCTGCCCCACCATGATAAGTGCAAAAGATGCCATCTGGAAGTTAAGGAAGTAACTTTGTGGATGCACACATCTAAGTTGATAGAAATTTAAGTAGCAAGAAAGGGAGAAATTGAAGACCCAGGTCTTTAGTTTGATGTATGTCTCCATATAAAGTTAGAGGAAGAAATGCCATGTTTAAAAGTAAGTTTATTTAAAGGGTCAATTTATCATTTGTCAGTATTTAATGTATAACCAGAGAACAAGCTATAGGATATAACCTCTTCTAAGGAGGCAAAAAGGGAGGATTGAGGTTGAGACATAAATATTATGATGTTATCTGCATATGCATCCAGTTTAATATGTTGAGCATTGTAGGAAAATCCATTGATAGAAGGATTTTGTATAATCTTGGCCAAAAAATGCTCAAGTGTCAAATTAAAGAGAAATGGAGATAGGGGACAACCCTGCCTAACTCCCCTGCCCAACCGGAAAAAAGCAGTAGTAAGACCATTAGCACAAATGGCAGCTTGTGGGGATGGGTACAAGAGGGAGACCAGGTTAATAATTTTAGGGCCAATACCAAACCAATAAAGAACATGAAATAAAAAAGACCAGTTAACCCTGTCACAGGCCTTTTCAGCATCTAAAGCAATGGCTGCCAAGGGTTTAGGGAAGTCAGCAGCCTTAGATATATCATCAAAGAACAGACAAGTATTATTTGATGGGTATCGCCCTGAGACAAACCCTGATTGCTCCTTCTCAAGAAGATTGGGCAGAAGAGGCTTCAGCTGAGTGGCCAGGGCCCCGGTAAAAATTTGTATAACCTAAATTGACCAAAGAGGTGGGTCTCTAATTTTTGCAATAAAGTAAATCATTACCATCTTGCGGAATAGGAAAAATATATGCTTTGCTAAAGAAACAGAAGACATGGAGGAATCAGACAAAGATTTGATTAAAGTAAGTAATTTGGGTAAAAGAATATGAAAGAAATTAATATAAAATTCTGCAGTAAAACCATCAGGCTCAAGGGCAGTACTACTTAAAGAAAAGGTAAAACAGGAAATTAGATGAAGCACAAAATGTTATACAGGAAAAAAAGACTTCTGGTAAGAGAACTAAAAAGCTTCTTAAAACAGTTATCCAGACTTTGAAAAATTGGAAAATATTCAAAAGAAAAAGTAAAGTTTTACAACAACTGGGAAGAAAAATGAGAATGGAGATGTTAAAACAAAATCATGTCATGGGAAAACAATGCATATAACAAAAAGGCGAAACGAACATAAGGACATAAGAA
This sequence comes from Triturus cristatus, assembly GCF_964204655.1. Taxonomy (NCBI): domain Eukaryota; kingdom Metazoa; phylum Chordata; class Amphibia; order Caudata; family Salamandridae; genus Triturus; species Triturus cristatus. Next base: position 834,212,713 of record NC_140588.1, on the reverse strand, counting down.
AAATAATGTTTAGAAGTTGAGTAGTACAAAATGTATTGAAAGATTGAAAAACATATGAAAAAATAAGCAGCTCATAAGAAAAGGCAACAGATTTAAAGTGTAGTGGATAAAGCTTTTGAAAACAAAATTATTTGTATTAATATTGAAGAGAATGAGAACATTGGATAAAACAATTGTGTTTATGAAGGAGAAAAGCAAAGAAAAAAAACAGGTTAATAGAAGTTATTTTTGTATAACTTTTACTGGTGAATGGAAGCACACTTCCAGTACTGAGCCTTTCTTTAATGAAAAAATCTATTTTCAACAGAACACATTACTACATGCGGTTGATACTAGTGGTCGATGCTATGAAACAAAAGATGGTTCACCAGTTCCCGAAAAAAAAATGGTTGCTAGGAATGTGGAAAAAGCAATAGTTGAAGAAGTTCAAGGGAGGCGTACACAAGCTCCCCTATATAAGTGGTATTGTAGCAGTATTTGCAGTATTCAACAGGAATCAATTGACATATTGTTTTACAAGAATACACCAAAAAAGTGTAAAAAAGAAGATTAAGATGTTACAAGGACTAGATCCTTGTAAAATTAGAACATATACTAAGTTGCAAGGTTATTCACTTACTTGTCTTTCAAGAAAAGTGTGCCAAAGTACTTTTCATCATTTAAGAATGTTAGCTGTACACCACTCTACTCTGAAATGCGGAAGTTGGTAAGGAGACTCTACTATGTAAAAACTCCTGTATTATGTTTAAGTGAAATGAACACAGCTCTTTTGCATGGTTCTGTATCAGATATAGAGAAAATTTATAATGATACACATTTTCATTTTCTGGGATCAGAAGACGAGTGTAGAGATACTGAGAATTTGCTAAGTGTAGGTGTTAAAGAACATGAGAAAGCGATTAGTTTTGATAAGTTTGCTGAGGAAATTACAAAGTTTAACACAAGTTTCATCTGAAAAACGAAACTATGGGGCTCATTACGATGGTGGAGAGACTGGTGGCGGTCCCTCCATCATCTGGCTCCCATTTCCTCCCGTCACATTAGGATGGTGGGGAAAATCATGCCACAAGTGTGGTGGGTGCAAAGAGCGCCTGTCGTTGCGATTGCCTGGCGGAGCGGATCTGACCGGGAATATGGTGGCGGTGCCTAGCAGGTACCGCCCACCTGATCACAATGCTGGTGTTCAACCACCATGGAAAGGCTGGTGGAGGCTGGCTTCGGGGTCCCCCTCAGGTGGGCAGTTGTGCACTGCGCCTGCCACGTTGTGTAGGGAAATGCACAACATGACCATTAAACATTGCGGCGGGTGCTGCATCCAGCAGCACCCGCCGCATTGTTAAATTGCCAGATGCGACCGCCGCGGTGGCCGTCAAATCATAATTAAGGGTGCGGGACCGCTGCGTGACAGGCGGGCGATCCCGATCCTGCTACGGTGGTGGGCGGACTCAAGTCCGCCCGCCATTGTAATCGCCCCTTTTGTTTGTATTTGCTGTCAACGTACTGACTATAGTAGTTAAACTAGGAATGTTGATTTATATCTCAAAAGTGAAAAAGAAAATAATGATAAGTGGCAGCAATTTAGTGTTTATTTGTTGGTCGAAGGTCAATTTGAATTGGCTAGTGATAAACTTATTTGTAAATACTGTTACAACAAATTAGATGAAAACAAAATGCCAGCTGGGGCAGCACATAACAACTTAGAGTTGGTACCTATTCCTCAGGAACTGGCAAATTTAAATACATATGAATCTATTCTTATTCAATCTGTACACCCCATAGTTCGTATGGAGCCTAAAACATGTAAGCTGTCACAAACAGATTTACAAAAAGTTTTCAAAGAAAGAGTTGTGTACTTACCTTTAGACTTTAAGAACAACCTTGAAACTGTTGGTGTAGACAAAGAGGAAAATAAGCCAGTAGTTATTCTAGTAAATTGTGTATCAACAAAGAGTTTAGAAGTCAGGCAAGAGTTTGTAGATGTTAATAAACTTCAAAAGGCTACATTATATCTGCTACAGAATAATATTTAAGAATGTAAATGTTAATTGAAGAGGTAATATGCTTACAAGATGAAACAATAATTTCAAGTGGACAAATTGAAAAAGTGGACAAGTGCAGGACTGAAGAGATTTATGAACAATATACAATACATCTTCTGCATTCTAAAGAAATAATAGGAAACATTATTGAATTATTTCAAATGAAAGAAGCAAATGGGACTCCCATGCGCGTATAAAAAAAAAGTTTAGAAAGGTTGTTTCTTTTCCCCACCTATTCCCCACTGGAGAAGGTGGACGATTTGATAACCGTGCTGTATGGATTCCTGCTTCAGAATACGTTTCAACAAGAATATATTGTGAAGATCCAAGATTTTGGCAGTGCATTCCATATATATTTTATCTTCTGTTTGAAAGCTATTTGTCTGCACTTTTGTATGCAGTAAACCACATATTAAAAAAAGGAGTTCATCTTCAACATTTTTCTGCAAATTAGTTCATGGCCAAGGTTGGAAAAAGAGATTAAAATTACAGTAAATTAATTTGATGGCATGCCAACGTGGTCCAAAGAATACTAGTATCGTAATCATGGTGAACATTAATGCATGTAAAGAAACTTAGGTACACCTACATGGTTTGCAACATTTGGTTGTGCTGAATATGTGTGAGAAGATTTACTTGAATTTTTACAAGAAGCAAATTCAAATGTTACAAACATTGAATTGAAGACAGCTGGAGAACTCTGTTTCATGGATCCTCTAAATGTGTGCAGGTATTTTAACATAAGTTTCAAGCTATGATGTCATTTATCTGCAATAAAAACATTCCACCTCTTGGTTAGGTAACAGATTTCTTTTGGCGAAAAGAGTAACAAGCCAGAAGTGCTCCTCATGTACACATGCTAATATGGATAAAGAATGCACCGAAATTTGGAGCAGACAGTGATGAAACTGTTTTGTCTTTCATCGAACAGTATGTTACATTTGCCATGCTAAGAGATGGAGGAGAAAAGAGCCTGAGACAACAAGGTTTACAGTTTCAAAGTCATCGATGTGGGAAAGACTGCAGATGAAAAAACTAATGTAAAGGGACATTTTTTACAAAATATCGTTTTGGATTCTGACGTCCTATAATTTCTAAAGGAAGAGTAAATAGTTTTTTGTCAGCAGTAAGACATTCAAAAACACACAAATCTTCAGAACAAGAAGAGAAGCTTCAAAGTACATTAATGACTATAATCCGGTTATTTTGAAAATGTGGAATGCAAACATGGGCATTCTGTATTAGGGGTGGGCGGAATTTGCGTAGTCGCGCTACGCAAATCTCCGCAAAATGGTTTAAAATCTCCGCGAACAAGCAGAAATTCCACAAACACGCGGAATTGCTTGTTCGCGATGCTTTTTTCCTGTTCGTGACCGCTGTTTGCGTGCTCGGGGTGAAATATCTCGCAGACATGCATTTTGAGATCGCGAAGAAGCAAAAATTCTGCGAAGCCGCGGAAAGCAGAATTTTGGGCAATTCTGCGTTCTCCGCGGAACGCAAAATTACCTAAATTCCGTAAATTCCACGAGCGGAACGGAATTTACAGCCAAGGCCTATTCTGTATGTTGCAAGTAACTCAATTGCTGTTGCTTGCTATGTTACGTCATATATTACCAAATCTGAAAAGTCAGAGATGAAAGAACTATCAGTGTCTTAGCAAGAAATTGTACAGCTTCAGCTTGAAAATGCTTTCCCCAGAGGATTGGATCCTCTGAATTTTGGGATCGTTTGAGCTCAGTCAGTTTATATTCAAAGTCAACAGAAATCCTTTGGGTAAGTCTAGTTATTACCTCCACATGAAATAGAGTATTGGAACCTTTACAAGAAATCGAATACTTATCACAAACAATATGAACCAGAAAGTACTGATATTGATAAAACTAACATGTTGGATACATACTATCCTAAAAGGAGTCCATATCTTGAAAACATATGTATGTATGAAAAACATCAACATTATAGTTTTACAAAGAATGTTACAGAAAATATAAAAGAAGAAAAATACGCAGTAATTGGATGTGATGGATGCTTAGTGAAACATGCCAAAGGAAATCTTATTCATCATAGAAAACTTTGTTCAGAAAGTCCAGATAAGAGAGAATTTTTCTATTTAGTACTTCTGCAGCTGTTCAAGCCTTGGCGTAGTGAAACTGAATTACTTTGAAATTTTGCCTGCCATGAAGAGTCTTTTAACACAACTAAAGACAGCATTCAGTGAACAATTTTCCCAACTTATCTACAAATGTTAAATGATGAGATTCAACAAGAAATGACTATTGAAGCTGAAATAGCTAGAGAAAGTTCACAAAGCAGTCAAAGTTCAGGTCCACTGAGTCAAGATCCACTGGGACAACCAAATATTGAAAATGAAACAGCAATAGCAATGAATGAGGTACAAATTGCAATGCAACAAGCACAACAGGATATTATTCAGTTGGAAATGTTTGAAAAACAACTAAATATTGAACAGAGAGAAACATATCTACAAAGTCAAAGAGCAGGTAGAACATGGTTTGCTTCATGAAAGAAGAATGCCAATTCTCATCATTTCAACCTATTATATTGTAAATCAGTGGTCAAGCTGGAACAGGAAAAAGTTCTTAATTAAAGTTTTGACCAGTTATCTATATAAAACTACAGAATCACATTTATCTTGCGTCATAACAGCTCCAACTGGATTAGCAGCACACACCATTGAAGGTATTACTTTACATCCATTACTTATGCTGCCTGTTGAACATGATAATAAATTGGAATATCAGACACTATCTGGAGAAGCTTCGTAGGAAGTCTCAAGAGTACTAGAGAAAATGAATCTTTTGATCATTGATAAAGTGAGCATACTGTCAAACCTAATGCTTGCCTTTGTACACTTGAGAATACAACAGATTTTAAAAACAGCGTATGATTCTGCGTGGAGAAAAACATTTAATTGTAGTTGGAAACCTACTACAATTTACTCCCATTTAAGGACAACCTGTGTTTAAAACACTTCTGCATGATGACACAAGGAAATGTTTGGGAAGTATTCGAAATTTAAATATTTGGATACACTTTGAATATAAAGAACTTGTTAAAAATATGTGACAAGCAAATGATGAAGCTCATGGAAATATTCCTAAAGACATAAGAATTGGTGCCTTGACAAAACAGGGTAAACAACTTTAAGAAAGTCGGCTACTAAGTAACTTGTTTAGAACTGGAAAAACAGTAGCTGAAGTAATGTACAATATGTTTGCAGAAAACAAGTCTATAGTTTGTCTAATGCCTACACTGCAAGAGTGTTTCACTTTTAACCCCTTCACTGCTAGGCCTTTTCCCTCCTGTGCTAATCCTTTTTAAGGCTATTTGGGGTAGTGCGCGCTTAGGCCCCTGTAACTTTTTGACCACATAAGGTATCCACGCCAAATTTGTGTCCTTTTCTTCCAACATCATGGGGATACTAAAGGTACCCAGGGTTTGTGGATTCCCCTGGAGGGGTCCCAGAAATTAGCCAAAATACAGCAAAATGTTTTTCTTTTTTTTTAAAAAATGGGAAAAACGGGCTGCATATGAAAGCGTCTTGGTTTTTCCTGCAACTGTTATCAAAAAAGGGTTTGTGGGGCTGAAATCACCATTTCCACAGCTTTTAGGGAATGACAAACTTTTGTCAGAAAACCAACATTTTTTACACGGTTTTGGCATTTTTCGGGGACATAGCCTATTTTTGGTATTTTTTGTGCTTTCAACCTCCTTCCAGTTAATGCTAGAAATGGGTGTGAAAGTAATAATGGATCCTGGAAAGCTAATCATTTTAGAAAAGTAGGTAAAATTCTGAATTCAGCAAGGGGTCATTTGTGTAGATCCATCAGGTTTCTTTATAAAAACTAACAGTTAAATATAGGGAAAATTGCCTTTTGTGTCAATGATTTTGCCTGTAACTTCTTCTAATTATGACAACTCTTTAAAAGCAATATACTGTTACATCTGCTGGACCTTCCTGGTTGTGGGGATATATAGGACTTGTAGGTTCACCAAGAACCCGACGAAGAGTCAAAAACTGAGCAGCAATTTGCAATGGCTTTTTATTATGTACCAGGTATATAGCAATTATTGTGGGAAAAAGTATACATGGAAAAATTGGTATGAAAGACACCTATGTATTTCTGAAATGGGAACAAATTATAGAGTTTAGAAACAGTACATATTTCCACATTTTTTAAATTGGGAATACTCATACTAGCATGAGAATTATCGGTCATTTTTCAAAATGACTTCTTTTTTACGCAATGTCTTTCATTTTGAAGGCAGAAATGCATCAAAAACTCAATAGGTAATAACAGTTGCTTTACAAATCTGATTTACCCTAAGTCTCCCGATAAAAATGGTACCTCACTTGTGTGGGTAGGCATAGTGCCCACGACAGGAAATGGCTCAAAACCCAACGCGAACACACCACATTTTCACAATGAAAATGTACCCTTTTTTTGCGAAGTGTCTAGCTGTAGTTTTTGAACACTAGCTCTGCCGGCAACCTATAAATTTTTTAAAACTAGACACCCAGGGGAATATGGGATGACTTGACTGCCTCCCACCAGGTTCTGTTACCCAGAATCCCTTGCACACCTAAATAATTGTCAAAAAAAACACATCATCCCCACATTTCTGTGGTGGAAAGTTCTGTAATGTGCATGGATCCACAAATTTCCATCCACCACGCGTTCCCCAAAGTCTTCCGAGAAAAATGGTACCTCAATTGTGTGGGTTGGCCTAGTGCCCGCGACAGGAAACGGCGTATAACGCAACGTGGTCACACCTCAATTTCGCAGTGAAAAATGACCCTTTTTTGGCAAAGTGCCTAGCTGTAGTTTATGAACCCTAGCTCTGCCAGCACCTAGGGAAACCTAGCAATCCTATACATTTTTGAAAACCAGAAACTCAGGGGAATCCAGGATGGGATGACTTGACTGCCTCCCACCAGGTTCTGTTACCCAGAATCCCATGCAAACCTAAAGAATTGTCAAAAAAACACATTTCCCCCATATTTCTGTGGTGGAAAGTTCTGGAACCTGCGTGGATACACAAATTTCCACCCACTCCGCGTTCCCCAAAGTCTTATGAGAGAAATGGTACTTCACTTGTGTGGGTCGGTCTAGTGCCTGCGACAGGAAACGGCGCAAAACGCAACGTAGTCACACCTCAATTTCGCAGTGAAAAATGACTCTTTTTAGGCAAAATGCCTAGCTGTAGTTTGTGAACCGTAGCTTTGCCGGCACCTAGGGAGACATACCAACCCCACACATTTCTGAAAACTAGACACCCAGGGGAATCCAGGATGAGGTGACTTGACTGCCTTCCACCAGGTTCTGTTACCCAGAATCCCTTGCAAACCTACAAAATTGTCAAAAAAACACATTTTCCCCACATTTATGTGGTGGAAAGTTCTGGAATCTGCGTGGATCCAAGAATTTCCCCTGCAAACCTCAATTTTAGCTGAAAAAATCACTTTTTTCACACATTTTTGTGTGTGAAAGTTGTGGCATCACCGGGCTCACACAAGTTTCGCACCACCCAGCAATCCCCCGGGTCTCTCGATAGAAATGATGCCTCACTCGTGTGGGAGGCCCAAGTACCCGCGACAGGGAAGGGCCCAAAACATTTTTTGAGAGGCAATGTTCATGTTGCCTCAAAACATTTTGTGTCTTTGCCTGTGAAAAAAGAGATTTTCTCAGCTACAATTGCAGGGGATTCTGGGTAAGGAAACGTTGGGGGATCTATGCAAGCCATACCTCCCTGGAAACCCCCGGGTGTCTAGTTTTCAGAAATGTGTGGGTTTGGTAGGTTTCCCTAGATGACCGCTGAGCATGGGAGCAAAAACCCAGGTGACCCCCCTAGCAAAACCAAATCGTTTTGACATAATTAGTTGTTTATTTCTGCAGCGTGAGAATTTTGGCACAATATTGCAAGGAAAATGTGACAGACATTTTGAGGTTTGCAGGACATTGTGGATAAAATAACTTGTTGGAATTCAAAAGAGAGACATCACCATGTACTCCCATGGGTTTACTACAATATCTACAGTTGGTAGGTTATTCTTAGATGGCAGAGAGACTAAAAAGACGAAGGTTCCTGCACAGCCATCTATTCCTCAAACACACACACATACTGGTTGGATTTGGCACGAGGGCGAGTGATGGTTCAGTATATAAAATGTTATTAACAAGAGATTTTCCCAAAATGAAATGCACTGTCAATAATTAAATGGGCAAAAATACGAACCAGTGACTCGCAGCTCGTGAGCTGTAAAGCCACGGCAAGGCACTAACATCTTTACAGGCCATTCACACACCTTTCATACGTGATACACACAAGACCATTCACACCACCAGGCATGAAACAAACACATCACAACATTCACAAAAAGGGACAAGGTACACCCTGTTTCAGAAAGACAAAAAAGACAAATATTACTGCACAGCCATCTAATCCTCAAGCACACACACATACTGGTTGGATTTGGCACGAGGGTGAGTGATGGTTCAGGATATACAATTGTATTAGCAAATGATTTCACAAAAATGAAATGCACTGTTAATAATTGAAAGGACGAGAAACTGAACCATTGACTCACAGCTCGTGAGCTGTAAAGCCACGACAAGGCACCAACCTTTTTACAGGCCATTCATACACCTTTCATACGTGTGACACATACAAAACATTCACACCGCCAGCCGCGGGCCAATCACGTTACAACACTCACACCAGCAGAGAGCGCCATTCAAGGGCCCATCACTTTCACACGCCCACATTACTGACACGGCAACTACACAAACTGATGGATTGCGTGGAGTGGTGCTCAGCTAGCAGTGTGTGTAGTGACCAGCAGCAAGTCACTACTCACACACCGCCAGCCGAGCACCAGTCCACGCACACCGCCAGCCAAGCACCAGTCCACACACAGTCCACCAGTCAAGCTAAGGGGTAGGTGGGCCTAAGAGTATACATTAAATATCCCCCCCCCTTAAAAAGGGAACAACCCTTGCCCTTGAGGTCACTCCCCAAAACAAAAATTTTAAAAACTCTGGTGTCTGGGCCTAAAAACATACTGCTATTCTGCCACCGAAAGAGGGCAGAAATGACCACAATCATCCTCCCATAAAGGGGAGCGACCCATGTCCAAGGGGCCGTTCCCCAACATAAAAAAAACCCTGGTGACCTAGTGGCCCTACAAAAAAACAAATCAGCCGATCTGCCCCTCAGGGTGGCAGAAACTGTCAAATTAATGCTCCCCAAAGGAGAGCAAACCTCCCCACAAACAAATCCCTGGAGGTCTAGTGGGCCGAATGTTTTTAAAAAACATGGCGATCTGGCCCCCTGGGGGCCAGACACAGCCACACATATTGACCCCAAAGGAGAGTGACCCTTGCCCAAGGGGTCACTCACCACAAATAACTCCCTGGTGGCCTAGTGGGCCATACATTAAAAAATTGCAAAATCTGCCCCCCATGGGGCAGACAGCCAAAAACAAAGCCCCCAAAGAGGAGTGACCCTTGTCCAAGGGGCCACTCCCCACTAAACACTCCCTGGTGGTCCAGTGGGAAGTTTTTTTTTATATATAGAAAATCTGCCCCCCCAGGGGGGCAGACAAAGCCTAAAATATACCCCCATAAGGGGAGCGACCCTTGCCTAAGGGGCCACTACCCCAAACAAAACTTGCATACATAGACATAAAAAATGGCCCCCAAAGGGGAGGTACCCTTGCGCATTGGGAAAACCCACCACTACATTTATTCTAGTGGCCCAGTGGGCCGATTTTATTTTAAATAATTAAAATCTGCCCCTCCCCCAGGGGGGCAGACAAAGCCAATATTAGTGCCCCCATAACAGGAGCGACCCTTGCCTAAGGGGTGCCGCTCCCCCAAACAGCAAAATACACTTGATTTAAAAAAAAAAATCCCTGGCGCTAGTGGGCATTCCTGCTGCACAATCGCACGATCGTGCAGCAGGACGGCACAAAAGAGGCATCGAGGGAAACCCTTTCCTTTCCCCGATGCCTCTTTTGTTTAAATCCCCCCTCCCCAGCCCCAAAACGTACCTGTTTGTTCCCCAATGTGCTGGAAGCAAATGGCTTCCTGCGCGTCGGGGAACAAAGGGAACCCTCCAATGACGTCAGCGCGCCTCACGCGCTGACGTCATTGATGACGCGGGGGCGGGGGAGGCAGGGGAAGGTCTTCCCCTGACTTCCCTGGTAAAAATACCCGCATTGGCCCCCCAAGGGGGGCGCTTCCTCCGTGGGTGGGTGTCATGACGAGCTGGACTCGTCATGAGCACATGGCTACTGTGTGCCATGACGAGTCCAGCTCGTCATAGGCACCGAAGCGGTTAATCAACAACTTCTTAAACTGGAAAAACAACAAATTATGGAAATTGAAGCTATTGACAAAATCAAAAACCTGGGAGTCACGATTCTTCTTACTGAGAAACTAGAGGCTAAATTGCATCTTTTAGAAAAGTCTGTATCTAAAACTGCAGGATTAGAAAAGACTTTACATGTATGCATAAACTGTCAAGTAATTTTGCAGTGTAATTTGAATGTAGAAGAAGGATTATTAAATGGAGCAATCGGAAAAGTTATTGATTTTGTAAATTTTCAAAATAGAGATAGAATAAAGTTTTTCCTTTAAACATTTGATCAGATTATGAGGTAAAACAGATTGGGCATTGTGTTGTAAATTGTTTGCATCTAAAAAAACTTGTATGTTTGCAGACAACAGTTTCCTCTGTCTCTAGGATATGCACTAGCTATTCATAAAGCTCAAGGTTTAAGTATAGACATAGCTTTTGTAAATATTGGAAGTACTGTGTTCAAAGAGGGAATGACATACGTTGCATTGACTCGAGAAAGAGCTTGTCTAATTTGTATTTGATAGATTTTGATTAGAAAAGGTTAGCGCTGATGCAAATTGTGTAAGACAGTACTATCATTTAAGTAGACTTTATGTTCCTTATTTAGGTGAATATCCCATATATGAGAAATGTGTAGTGTGTCCAAAATGAGAATATGTCAAAAATGCAACTGAGCTTCAAAAAAAGAAACTAGAGAGAAAGTTGAAAGTGTAAAGAAAAAGAAAAAGAAAAAAGTTCAGGTATCAACTGTTATGCTAATGTGATTATGAATGTTGTGTTTCATCTACCAGATCTTCATCATGAAATCATGGGAAATTGTGAAAAGAGATTCTGTTCTGCACTACATCATGTATTTCAACTGTTGGTAAGTGACAGAAGTAACATGCATACTGCTTCAGGCATTCTGCATCTTTTGGATATTGACATTTACTCTCATCATACAACAAGATACAAAATACTTTTTAATGCTCATGCTTGGAGTTTTAGAACAAGAAGGAATACACATTGAAAACGTATTTGGAATAAGTTACAGATGGGAGAATAACTGTGAAGAATGTTCATTCACTTCTACCACTCAAATACAAGACTAACGATTCCTATACTTAACAGTACTGGACTGAAAATCAGAACATTTTAATAAATTGATAAAAACAGCAAATCCGGATATGATTTGTTCTCATTGTAGATCACAGATGGTGTCTACATTACATGTAGAAAGGTTTGGAAAATACCTAATTTTAATGTTACAATGTTGCAGAGCAAATGGAAGAAAATTAGATACAAATATTACAGATTTTAAAGGAAGTCAAGTATCTACTTCAGGAAGAACTTTTACAAAAGTGGCTAATATTTTTCATGATGGACCCACTACAACATTTGTACAGTATACTGTTTATTTAAAGTGTAACAAGGGATGGACGATTTGCAATGATGCCCACCTGGATTTCAAACTTAGATTACCTTTTCAACTACCAAATTCTTATATGTTATTTCTGAAGTCAAAGTTTTGTGTACATCATTCGGCCTATTAGAGACGATCTCAACAGAAAATAGAGAGCACTGCAAAGTATGAGTGTTCATTTAGTGTTCTAATTATTATTTGCCCAAATTGATATTACTTTTGGAAAACTGTGTTTAAAAGCAAATAGTTTATATATTTGTAGTCTATACTTACCAGATGTAAATAAGGTTATACATTTTGTGAAATATATTTCAGAAAAATAATGCAGATAATGTAGATGAAGGAACTGATTAACACACTGTAGATAGAAAAATGCATAGCTAGATATATTGATAATAATGTTCTATGCTGATTTGTTGTTTTCTTTCTACAATCAATTTGATTGTTTTTTTCCCCTGCTTTTGAAATCACTGTGTATGGTCAACTTAAGTGGCATCTAAGAACAGCAAAAATGGGAGTGAAAATGTTAGGTAATTTTAAATGTATGTTGTGTTCTCAAAAATATAACATATTATCATTATATAATAGTTTCTCTTTTTGTTCTTTATAGTAGCTTTTGTTGAAGTTTAACAACTGTTTTAATTCTGTTTAGGATAATACTACTCTAAAATACTTTTACTAAATTACTTGAAAGGTAAGAATATATAATCTAATATCCAAAATACCTTGGAAAAATGTTTCAGATGTAATAATATGTTATTTGATTCTAAGATAAATATTGTTAATACTTTTCAGTATTTAAAAACTATAATCATATTTCTGAGCAGCAGTATCACATTTACTTTTTACAAAAGTGCTTAAACCAATAAAAGTGCTTTTATTGCAAGTTATTTTGTTCCTCATTATACAGGGCAAGTGTGTATTGATATCTCTATCCAAGGACATTTCAGATATACACTTAGATAACAGATGTCTGCTTTTGTGATTCAATATTCTGGCACAACTGATAAGATTTGTGCACCTTTATGATAAACTACATAGTTTTGAAGTTAGAGTCAACATATGTACAACATGTGTCAGAATACATGTAAAAACCTACACATACTAAAATACGTCTGTTTCACACAACATGTTTTCGAAATTTCGAAATTTACGTACAAGAAGATGTATGTATTACTTTCTCCTCCTGATACAGGACAGGTGGGTATTGAAAGTGTTTTTTATTCTATTTGAAAATTTGAAATTTTTGAAATATCTTCTCATTTGGAGAAGTATTTTAAGGTATATTATAGAGCTAATAGGACTAAGTTTTAATCGATAGAATCTACTGTGCACGGCTCAACCCATGAATTCATCCAATCATTCAAACACCATCCTTGCAATCATTCAATCATTCAGACACTATGCATACATCCATCCAATGATCCAGATAATGCTAATACAATCATTCAATCACCCAGACACTACTCTTGTACTGTTCTAATCAACCAGGCAGTACCCATACACTCCACCATTCACCCAGACACTACCCATGCACTTCTCTGTTCACCCAGGCACCAGCTATGCAGTCATGGAGTTACCCAAGAACAACCCAGCCACTCATGTAACCAGATACTCACTATGCATGCACTCATCCAATCATCCAGGGACTACCCATACACTCATTCATTCACCCAGCTACTATCCATGAACTCATGCAATCACCCAGGCAATTCCCCTGTACTCAGCTATTCACTTATGCACTACCCATGCACTCATACATATACTCATGAACTGTGCATGGACTTATACAGTCATCAAGACAGTAGCCATGCAATCACCAAGGCACTACCCATGTTCTTACTGCAGTGGCGGCTCCTCGAGGGAGTGCTGCGGGGCAGGGTGGGGGGTAGTGAACTCCGGCATACGGCCGACCGGAGGTAAGTTAATAAATAAATAAATAACATTAATTACATTGCGCACTGCATCGCCATTTTTCAATTAGAACTTTATTGCAAAAGCAAAACAAAAACTAGTGTTTGTGAGTTTTTTGATAGACTGCTCTCCAGCACAAAGAAGCTTCTTAAACTTTAAGCAGTGTTGCTCCAAACCAGCAAACTCAGTTACGAACAAGGTTGTGTCAGCAGTTAAAGTAGTAGTTGCAGATGTACTGGGTCCTGGAACTTCAGCATCATGTGAGTGTTGTTCCTGTTCTCGCCAGTGTTGCTCTATGGAAAGACAGTTAGGATGTATTGTCTGCAGATGCTTCATCATTGATGAGGTTCCACCGGAATACTTTTCTTTCTGAGCCCCAAGATAAAACTTAATCACACAAAGTGCAAGTCACTTGCATGCATTTACTTTTTTTCCCCAGGTGGAATTGAGAAAAAGGTCCAGACAATACTTTTTTTCACATGATCCTCCTGCTACTCCACATCTTCAACTTCATCTGTGGCTGGATTTACAGATGCCATTTGTAGTGTTGAGTTAAAACTCCCAAAAAATTAATCCAAGACTAAGAGAGAACACAAGAGGTGTTTATTCTCAAGACGTTCCTGAAAGAAAGAACAAATTGGGTGGGGCCCTACAAATAGTAGGATAGAAAGATTCTTAGCCAATGAAATCCTTTCTTTTAAAGTCACATGAGATTCACGTACCAGACCTGTAGCTACCGCACACCCGACGCAAATCTGGAAATTATGTGAAAACAATAGTGTATATCTATTCCAGTTACAAATATGGTAGATTTACAAATATGAAAGTAAATCTATTGGTATAATGAATGATTTAATATTATATATATTTGTTTCTTAGAACCATATTATCGCTGGAGGCACAAACCTATCACTTACCCTAGAAAACTTGTGGGAGGGCACGCGGGAGCATCATAGCTTCCATAACTTTATTAGAAGATGTCAAATATACAAAATATTTATATTATTGTCACTTCTTTCCATAAAGTACATATGATTAATTTAAAAATATATAGTATATATCATGTACTTAAACTTTAAAATTCAAAAATGTTGGGTAACCGTGCATCCAACATGAACCCTACGCACACTCTATGCGAACACTAAAACATGGCGGCACGATGCTAGGATTCACTCACTCATCGCCACCAGTATGTGATCGGTACGCGATGCTTACAGTTTCTTTAAAAAAATATATAAATTAGTAAATATTTATATGAAAAAATGATTTAGCAATGTGAAAATATTTTTTAAATGCCTCCTTAAGATGTACTGCAACTTGTACACAGTGCAATTCTTCAGAAATTATTGAACAAAACATATGTTTCAGGGATGTTATAGTTAGAATTTAGCACTTAAAAAACCTTAGATATTCACTGAAGAAAACACAGGTTACAGGGACGTTATAGTAAGGAATTAGCATTTAATAAACCTTAGATATTCACTGAACAAAACACAGGTTTCAGGGACGCTATATTTAGGCTGACATTTCACTCATATATATATATCTATACATGTGTGTGTGTGTATATATAGACATGTGTGTATATATTTATTTACGTGTGTGTGTGTGTGTATATATATATATATATATATCTGCGCTCTAAAAACTTGATCACCTTTTCAAGTAAAGTCCAGCACTCGGGGGTATCATCACTATTATTTAATCAGCCACACAAAACAGACGCGTTTTGGAAATTCCTTCGTCAGTGTTTACAGTGATCGCTGCAGAGAATTCCCAGAAAAAAGCTTTTAAAGGTAAAAGAAGTAGGGACTACTGGAAGAAACTTAGATCCAGAGAGTGGCACCTTTCGCATGATAACCACATACTCAGATGATGCCAATACTTTGAGGAAAATGCTGAAAAAGAACTGGCATATTCTCCAAACGGATTCAGTAATAGGTAAGGACATTCCTCCAGTACCATTAATCACTTTTCGCAAAGCCAGATCGCTCAAGGACAAATTGGTCCAGAGCCACCTGCCACCCACTGCACAGAAGACAGGAATATTGAAAGACATGAAGGGTTTCTTTCCCTGTGGGAAATGCAGGGCATTTGCAAATAGTAAAAGAGTCCTGAATTATAACATCCCAGGTGTAAAAAAACTAAAAGTGATCAACAAATTTATCACATGTTTAACATCTCATGTGGTATACTGTTTGGTCTGCCCCTGCGGGCTAAGGTACGTAGGGAGCACCATACATACGTACATAATATCAAGTTACTTATTCTTGAACATCAACGTGCCATTGCAAATAAGGATATTAATTATCATGTAGCGAGGCACTTTGCATCTAAACATCAGAGCAACAGAGAGTTGCTGCAATATTTTGGTGTAGACCATGTACCCATCTGTTTGAGAGGTGGGGGACAGGGTACTGAAGTTGCGGATACTGAAGTTGCGGAGATTAGAATTCCGCTATAAAATTGATTTACAGAAGGCACCACATGGGTTAAACAGTGGGGAGGAACTCACAGTCCACCTAGGGAGATGATTTTAATCCAATATAATGCTCTGAAAATTTTTCTTGATCATCACTTTTGATACACATTGCACAAAAAATGTTTATGTCTATATCTACATGAAATTAGTTTCTTGAGCCTGTTACAATTGTGGAATTACTCTTGCTGTCACCGATCCACGGTGGGACGTTTCAATTATTATTACTTATATAGTACTTTGCAGTATGCAATTTGCCATAAAGAATGTCATAAGACACACTTTGGGCTTAGTATAATGTGGAATGTACAGCTTTTCAATGCCAATGCACGGCGTAATGGTTATAGTACGAGTAATGATTTCAGAGGCTCGCCGCATATAGCGCATATATTTTGTATATATTATATATACTTTATTGAACTGAACCACATTTGTTCAAAGTGATGAAAATATATAATTTCTTCAGTAGTTTGATTTGGGCTGAGAGAGGAATATGTTCTCCTAATTTACTGTAGCCATGGCATCAATACACTAATCTGTATACACAGTACCATGCCAAGATGGCCGCCGCGAAACGTGCAATGTGATCAGTATTGAATACCGTTGTCTATGTTGTTGCATGGATGACGTGAACAATTTCAAAATGCTTCCCCGCAGCGATCACTGTAAACACTGACGAAGGAATTTCCGAAACATGTCTGTTTTGTGTGGCTGATTAAAAAAGAGTGACGATACCCCCGAGTGGTAGACTTGAAAAGGTTATCAAGTCTTTGGAGCGCTGATTGGAACGTGGAGCACCGCCACGACGAGCACCCACCTCTGAGTGCCTCGGCCTTAAGGTGCAAAATAGGAGCTTGATATATATTATCTACTGGCGGTCGCCAGTAGATAGTTATAGTTAGGACCGAGTTCCCATAGGAAATCTGAAAATTCTATTTTGAATAACTTTGGCGCCGGTTGACGAATACTCGCAAAATTTTCAAAACTAATGGGGCGCTCCGCTCAGCTCCTACCCTGAAAGTCTCGGGGTGAATCGTCAAGCGGGGGCTGAGAAAAAAAGGGGGGTCCCAAAACGCGTTTTCCCCATGCATTTTCCCAAAGGACCTTTAGTCGAAGGTACAGCCCGAACAGCTAAACAGAATTACTTGAAATTTGGCAAAGAGGTAGTCCTCAGGTCAGGCATGTGCCTTTTGCATATATGGTGGCAATCCGTTCAGTAGTTCCTGAGAAAATCAAAAGTAAAATCACATATAGTTAAAAGTACATAAATATCTATATGCGCGCACCGTGCGCGCACCGTGCCGTGCGCAAGCGTAATCCAGTGAATATGTGTCTTTCTGTAAAATAAATATTTTTTATATATGTATATCTAAAGGTTAATGGAAGAATAAACGGGTAAATAAGTGTCTAAATGGATGGTTTTTTTGTAAAATTAATTGTATAACTGACTTATTAACAGTATCTTAGTGAATACAGTGGTGTAATATGTGACGTCATCAGCAGTGGATTGCGGTCGCGCGAGTTATAGTTACCTGAACTAACTATATCGGGGGAATTTCAATGGTTTTTACGAGTGAAATGTCCAGCTAACTATAACATGTGTGAAACCTATGGTTATATATATATATATATATATATATATATATATATATATATATATATTAAAGCTCCGAGATTGCCCAACAGGCAAGGACGCACTCGGACAAGCAGCAGCGTATAGCCTTTAATCAGGTACGGACCAAAAGCAAGCATTCCAATCGCAATTTACAGCTCCTTGTGTCGATATAGCCTGACGCGTTTCAGAGCTGTTGCTCTTTCCTCAGAGGCTCGACAGTCCGGTATAAGCTAGTTCTGACACACCCCCAATTATAGTTAATACTTGCCCTCTGATGGGTTGCACTCGCAATGTTTGCTGGGACTTGTGGTGTCAGAAATAATTATTTCCTCAAATGGATTCTGCATAATTCACACTGTTGTCTAAAAAGCCCTCCAATGGGCCTCAGAATACCAGTTAGTCCTCAATCCTTGTTGCTTGTCCCACTAACGCGGCTCGGCATGATTCCAAACCCCGTGGCCCCCAGAGTTCACAGGGTGGTGCAGTCCTTCGCGGCAGGGCGGCCGCGTGTCAATTAAAGCTCCGAGATTGCCCAACAGGCAAGGATGCACTCGGACAAGCAGCAGCGTATAGCCTTTAATCAGGTACGGACCAAAAGCAAGCATTCCAATCGCAATTTACAGCTCCTTGTGTCGATATAGCCTGACGCGTTTCAGAGCTGTTGCTCTTTCCTCAGAGGCTCGACAGTCCGGTATAAGCTAGTTCTGACACACCCCCAATTATAGTTAATACTTGCCCTCTGATGGGTTGCACTCGCAATGTTTGCTGGGACTTGTGGTGTCAGAAATAATTATTTCCTCAAATGGATTCTGCATAATTCACACTGTTGTCTAAAAAGCCCTCCAATGGGCCTCAGAATACCAGTTAGTCCTCAATCCTTGTTGCTTGTCCCACTAACGCGGCTCGGCATGATTCCAAACCCCGTGGCCCCCAGAGTTCACAGGGTGGTGCAGTCCTTCGCGGCAGGGCGGCCGCGTGTCAATTAAAGCTCCGAGATTGCCCAACAGGCAAGGACGCACTCGGACAAGCAGCAGCGTATAGCCTTTAATCAGGTACGGACCAAAAGCAAGCATTCCAATCGCAATTTACAGCTCCTTGTGTCGATATAGCCTGACGCGTTTCAGAGCTGTTGCTCTTTCCTCAGAGGCTCGACAGTCCGGTATAAGCTAGTTCTGACACACCCCCAATTATAGTTAATACTTGCCCTCTGATGGGTTGCACTCGCAATGTTTGCTGGGACTTGTGGTGTCAGAAATAATTATTTCCTCAAATGGATTCTGCATAATTCACACTGTTGTCTAAAAAGCCCTCCAATGGGCCTCAGAATACCAGTTAGTCCTCAATCCTTGTTGCTTGTCCCACTAACGCGGCTCGGCATGATTCCAAACCCCGTGGCCCCCAGAGTTCACAGGGTGGTGCAGTCCTTCGCGGCAGGGCGGCCGCGTGTCAATTAAAGCTCCGAGATTGCCCAACAGGCAAGGACGCACTCGGACAAGCAGCAGCGTATAGCCTTTAATCAGGTACGGACCAAAAGCAAGCATTCCAATCGCAATTTACAGCTCCTTGTGTCGATATAGCCTGACGCGTTTCAGAGCTGTTGCTCTTTCCTCAGAGGCTCGACAGTCCGGTATAAGCTAGTTCTGACACACCCCCAATTATAGTTAATACTTGCCCTCTGATGGGTTGCACTCGCAATGTTTGCTGGGACTTGTGGTGTCAGAAATAATTATTTCCTCAAATGGATTCTGCATAATTCACACTGTTGTCTAAAAAGCCCTCCAATGGGCCTCAGAATACCAGTTAGTCCTCAATCCTTGTTGCTTGTCCCACTAACGCGGCTCGGCATGATTCCAAACCCCGTGGCCCCCAGAGTTCACAGGGTGGTGCAGTCCTTCGCGGCAGGGCGGCCGCGTGTCAATTAAAGCTCCGAGATTGCCCAACAGGCAAGGACGCACTCGGACAAGCAGCAGCGTATAGCCTTTAATCAGGTACGGACCAAAAGCAAGCATTCCAATCGCAATTTACAGCTCCTTGTGTCGATATAGCCTGACGCGTTTCAGAGCTGTTGCTCTTTCCTCAGAGGCTCGACAGTCCGGTATAAGCTAGTTCTGACACACCCCCAATTATAGTTAATAATTGCCCTCTGATGGGTTGCACTCGCAATGTTTGCTGGGACTTGTGGTGTCAGAAATAATTATTTCCTCAAATGGATTCTGCATAATTCACACTGTTGTCTAAAAAGCCCTCCAATGGGCCTCAGAATACCAGTTAGTCCTCAATCCTTGTTGCTTGTCCCACTAACGCGGCTCGGCATGATTCCAAACCCCGTGGCCCCCAGAGTTCACAGGGTGGTGCAGTCCTTCGCGGCAGGGCGGCCGCGTGTCAATTAAAGCTCCGAGATTGCCCAACAGGCAAGGACGCACTCGGACAAGCAGCAGCGTATAGCCTTTAATCAGGTACGGACCAAAAGCAAGCATTCCAATCGCAATTTACAGCTCCTTGTGTCGATATAGCCTGACGCGTTTCAGAGCTGTTGCTCTTTCCTCAGAGGCTCGACAGTCCGGTATAAGCTAGTTCTGACACACCCCCAATTATAGTTAATACTTGCCCTCTGATGGGTTGCACTCGCAATGTTTGCTGGGACTTGTGGTGTCAGAAATAATTATTTCCTCAAATGGATTCTGCATAATTCACACTGTTGTCTAAAAAGCCCTCCAATGGGCCTCAGAATACCAGTTAGTCCTCAATCCTTGTTGCTTGTCCCACTAACGCGGCTCGGCATGATTCCAAACCCCGTGGCCCCCAGAGTTCACAGGGTGGTGCAGTCCTTCGCGGCAGGGCGGCCGCGTGTCAATTAAAGCTCCGAGATCGCCCAACAGGCAAGGACGCACTCGGACAAGCAGCAGCGTATAGCCTTTAATCAGGTACGGACCAAAAGCAAGCATTCCAATCGCAATTTACAGCTCCTTGTGTCGATATAGCCTGACGCGTTTCAGAGCTGTTGCTCTTTCCTCAGAGGCTCGACAGTCCGGTATAAGCTAGTTCTGACACACCCCCAATTATAGTTAATACTTGCCCTCTGATGGGTTGCACTCGCAATGTTTGCTGGGACTTGTGGTGTCAGAAATAATTATTTCCTCAAATGGATTCTGCATAATTCACACTGTTGTCTAAAAAGCCCTCCAATGGGCCTCAGAATACCAGTTAGTCCTCAATCCTTGTTGCTTGTCCCACTAACGTGGCTCGGCATGATTCCAAACCCCGTGGCCCCCAGAGTTCACAGGGTGGTGCAGTCCTTCGCGGCAGGGCGGCCGCGTGTCAATTAAAGCTCCGAGATTGCCCAACAGGCAAGGACGCACTCGGACAAGCAGCAGCGTATAGCCTTTAATCAGGTACGGACCAAAAGCAAGCATTCCAATCGCAATTTACAGCTCCTTGTGTCGATATAGCCTGACGCGTTTCAGAGCTGTTGCTCTTTCCTCAGAGGCTCGACAGTCCGGTATAAGCTAGTTCTGACACACCCCCAATTATAGTTAATACTTGCCCTCTGATGGGTTGCACTCGCAATGTTTGCTGGGACTTGTGGTGTCAGAAATAATTATTTCCTCAAATGGATTCTGCATAATTCACACTGTTGTCTAAAAAGCCCTCCAATGGGCCTCAGAATACCAGTTAGTCCTCAATCCTTGTTGCTTGTCCCACTAACGCGGCTCGGCATGATTCCAAACCCCGTGGCCCCCAGAGTTCACAGGGTGGTGCAGTCCTTCGCGGCAGGGCGGCCGCGTGTCAATTAAAGCTCCGAGATTGCCCAACAGGCAAGGACGCACTCGGACAAGCAGCAGCGTATAGCCTTTAATCAGGTACGGACCAAAAGCAAGCATTCCAATCGCAATTTACAGCTCCTTGTGTCGATATAGCCTGACGCGTTTCAGAGCTGTTGCTCTTTCCTCAGAGGCTCGACAGTCCGGTATAAGCTAGTTCTGACACACCCCCAATTATAGTTAATACTTGCCCTCTGATGGGTTGCACTCGCAATGTTTGCTGGGACTTGTGGTGTCAGAAATAATTATTTCCTCAAATGGATTCTGCATAATTCACACTGTTGTCTAAAAAGCCCTCCAATGGGCCTCAGAATACCAGTTAGTCCTCAATCCTTGTTGCTTGTCCCACTAACGCGGCTCGGCATGATTCCAAACCAAAGCGCAGTCCTTGCATAGCATGAAATATTCAGGCAGACGCGTTTCTAGCCTCATTGGCCGTCATCAGTGCCGATCTCACGAATAAGATTTTCCTGGGTTTGACTCGGAGACCACTCCCTATGAAGCAGTCTCTTGACTCCTCCTCCATGATGCAGGTCAATATATATATATATATAATCTACTGGCGGTCGCCGGTAGATAGTTATTCTTAGGACCTAGTTTCCACAGGAAAAGTGATTTTTGTTTTCCCAATAACTTTGGCGCCGGATGACGAATCTTCGTGACATCTTCAAAACTTGTGGGGCGCCCCAGTCAGCTCCTATCCTGAAAGTTTTGGGGTGATTCGCCAAGCGGGGGTGAGAAAAAAGAGGGGTCCAAAAACGTGTTTTCTCCATGTTAATTCCTATAGGAAACTTTAGACACGGATACAGCTCAAACTGCTGAATGGATTTACACCAAATTTGGCAAAAAGTTAGCCCTTGGTTCAGAAAGAGACCCGTTTTTTAAATGGTATAAATGTGTGTTTTTCTTAAAAGTTTAAATATGTTTTATATATTTATAGTGAAAGGACTATGGAAGAATGAGTGGGTGTATAAGTGTGTGAATGGGTGATTTTCTAGGTGCGTAACTGACTCTATAAGTGAGTCATTAAATGTATTTTACTGCAGACTAGTGACTAAACTGTGTGAATGTCTGTATGTGTCTGTGTGTTGGTGTATAAGTGGCTGCATGGTTTTGTGAATAGCTATATGAGTGTCTATATGAGTTATTGATTGGTTGTCTGAGTATCTGTATGGGTGCCTGAGTGTTTGTATGGGTAGGGTGTGTGTGACTCTGACTAGATGTGTGAGTGGGTGATTCAGTGGGTGCATGTTTCTAAGAGTGCATCTGTGATGGACTGTATGGTTGGGTGAGTGTATGTTTGGCTGTGTTAGTGATTGAATGTATATCTCAGTTGTACATGTGTCAGTAACTACATATGTGAAACGCAGTGTATATGTGTGTAAGAGTATATAACTATCTATATGTGAGAGTGTGTGATTTTGGGAGTGGCTGTATGCGCCATAGTGCAGGGATATCTGTGTCATGTGCTGTTTGTTTTTCTGCAGGAAGACACATAATTTGTTAGTATTTTTATGAGTAAGTGAACTTGAGTGTTTTTAACTGTATAAGTGAGTACATTTTACTGTGATTAATTATTTGCATGACTGACTAGATGTATCAGTACCTCAACGGATGATTGGTGGTGTATGAGTGTCTATATAGGTGTATAAATGCACAGAGTGACTGTAAGTATGAGTGACTGTACAGGTGAATGAGTGGAGATGTATGTAGACCTAAAAGTCAATGAGTGGGTGAGTAGTTATTGGTATTGGAGTATCTATGGTTGTCAAAATGGCCGTCTGAAATTTTGAGTCTGTGTATCAAAGGTTATATTAGGGTGTGAGAAGATGCACTAATTTATCACATGGATGACGTCTTCAGTGATGTCATTTGAGATGTCATCAGTGATGTCATCAATGATGTCACTGACCATGTCATGAGTGATGTAATATGTGACGTCATCAGCAGTACATTGCGGGGGCGCGAGTTATAGTTAGCTGAACTAACTATAACAGGGGAATTTCTAGGGTTTTGTACGAGGGAAATGTCCAGCTAACTATAATGCCCCTGAAAACTATGGTTTTTTCAGTGAATTTCTAAGGATTTTTAAATGCCAATTCCTAACTATAACGCCCCTGAAACCTATGTTTTTTTCAGTGAAGTTCAATGGTTTTTTAAATGCCCATTCCTAACTATAACGCCCCTGAAACCTTTGGTTTTTTCAGTGAATTTCAAAGGTTTTTTAAATGCCAATTCCTAACTATAACGTGCATGAAAACTATGGTTTTTTCAATGAATTTCAAAGGTTTTTTAAATGCTAATTCCTATGTATAACTTATCTCTAAAGATATCATGTTTAATGATTTTGATTGCATTTCTATATTTTTCAAATTCAGTGTGTCAATTTCTTTATTTTTATTTTTTAAACATATTTCTTCAATGAATTCTTTTAAAAATTAAAAAATATTATTTGAACTTAATGTGTTTTTCAAACATATATTTTATATTTTTCAAAATATTTTTTCAACTATAAGTGCAAAACTTTATTTTCGATATATTTTTTTTCAATGTTTTTGGATCCGTGCACCCTAAGTGCACCGTTCACAATCCGTACGCGATAGCATCCGCACATGGTATGCGTTGGGTACGTGTTTAGTGCGCGATCGCTATGCGACCGGTACGCGACTCCCAGCCTATATACAATACGTTCGATGTACGTAACGCGACTTCTACGCGCTTCCGCGATGTGTCATATGCGTCCGTGACGCGGTGGGTGTGCAGATCCCGTGAAGTATTTAACATTTAAAAAAACATATTTATGTATTGCATGTGAATATTATTTGAAGACAAACGCTAAACTAGTCTTAAAACTAATATATTTTGACATCTATTGCTATATTTCTTTTTAATTCAATTTCACGGATGTTCGCTGGGTGCGTGCTGCATAAGCGCACAGTGCACTGATTCCATGTGACCTGCAAAAAAAAGAGATTTGATTGGTTCATTACACTTCCTGTTCTAACTACTGAAAGACCCCACCCATTTCAATCATTCTTCCTTGAGCTTCTTTGGAGAACCATCTCTTTGGACAGAAGAAGATTTTTTTAGACTAAGTATACACTTAGTTCTAACTTTTTGCAACCAAAAATGGCTTCAGGGCAGCAGGCATCACCTGCATCACCTCATAGTTCTGAGGATGATTTTTTGCCGGAGGAACCACATAAAAAACGTTTTGCTTCAGTGGTGTGGACATTTTTTACTTTTCCCGAAGGACAGAATAAGACCAATGCCACCTTGGTCACCTGTAAGATTTGCAAAAGAGTCTTATCGAGAGGGGATCCTACCAAGAAATACTCTTGCGGCACGGCAAGTATGATGAAGCACATGAGGAGCCTTCATCCAAACAATCTTGCACGTGAAGAGTGCCGACGGATGAGAGACACTCCTGCTCCTGCGCCATCCACCTCATCGCAGCCGAGCATGTCAAGAGTGCATCCCTCAGACCAAACCTTGGACATCCGTCCTCAATTTCAATTTTTAAAAGTGCTCTGCACTAAGTGCAATAAGACTTTGTGCTATGGCGAGCAGTCAATCGACCTCATCTGCCGCTGGCAGGAAAGTCATATTTGCTAGTTTTTTTTTTTTTTACTGGTCCCTGAAGTTCATGTTTGGTTTCTTCTGTTTTTTTTTTGTTTTTTTTCAGAAAAAACTAAAAAATCATAAAATTGTTCAAAAAACCCCCCAAAAAACATAAAAGAGGAAAGAAGAAAAAAAAAGTTCTTTTAAGAACTAACTTTCCTGGTTTTAAAAAAGAGCTACATTTCTTTGTTAGTGTGTGAAACTTTAGATGAATGTATGTGTAGTACATAATTGACTGAATGAATGCATTAGTAGCGTATGGTGAATGTATAAGTGCAGAACTATAAGGAAGTGCTGCAGCATCACACAGTAACCTCTTTAATTGTAGTGTGCTGTAGTACTTCCGAAGCACAGGAATGCAACATATGTACATAAATATGTTGCAAATCTATGCTTCTCTCTGCACGGCTGCATAAACTGCAGCCATGTGGTGACACAGGCACCCTTGCACAATAGTGCAAGGATATCTGTGTCATGTGCTGTTTGTTTTTCTACAGGAAGACACACCTTCCTGTACAAAAACAATGAGAAAATGCATTTTTCTCCTTCAATGTATGCTGAACATTTCAGCATGTATTGAAGAAATAAAAATGTGGAGAAATGTAAACAATTCTCTTTGTTGTGCTTTCCTACACCAATTGTAGAAGGGTGCACCATTCACACACATATCGAGATTTACGATTTCTAATAAATCTAGACATGTGTCTTGTTCTATGAGTATTAAGTGCAATCATGCATAACAACACTTATAGAACACCCTTTCAACCAAAAGTGGTCTGCATGATGAAGTTATATTTTCATGGAGTATAAAAAGTGCACAGAGTGCCTTTTCCTCTCTTTGAAAATATGAAACAATATCTTACACAATAACTATGTTACAAAAAGGGACATATTTCCGTTTTTAAATTTCCTTGCGAATGATAGAAGGTAAGCACAGAATTTTGACTGCAAAGATGTTCAAAGAAGGATGATTGAAATGATTGCGGTCCTTCAACAGCTAAAAAGATGAAATATTATGAACCCCTCAAATCTCTTTTTTTTGCAGGTCACTTGATATCTGATTATGGTCAAATTTCAAAACTACATAAACAAAGTGTTTTAAGAAACATGTTTCAACTTTGTAGATTCTTGCAGGCCTCTTCATTCTTCATATTGAGACTTAGTTAAACTTACCTTCACAGTAATAGGAATAAAAAATGTTATTCATTTTTGCCTATTTTTCTTTCAAATATAAATTCTTAAAAATTGTTCATTTTAAAATTTGGATCTGTGAAAGAAAATAAAATAAAAATTATAACATATAATAATAATTTTTTGCAACACAACATAATTTCGACAAAGTAATTTGTTTGCCTTTTTTGCTGTTCTTAGAATATATTGAATTTCACTCGAAATAGTGATTTCAATGGTACTCATCACTAAGCCTGGGCGAAGCAGTACGCTACGCTCGCGTAGTTTGCGAAGTTCGCGCTACTTCGCACTACGCGAACTGCACGTAGCACAGTGCGAACACACGTAGCGTAGTGTTGCGTAGTGCTGCGGTCATTTTTTGCTTGCTCGCGGTCCTCAACGTCAAGTTGGCGACCGCGAGCATGCAAAATGACATCCCGGCGAGACTTTTTCCTTGTTCGCGATCAGCAACATCAAGTTGGCGATCGCGAGCATGGAAAATAAACCTCCCGGCGAGATTCCCAACGCGAGGAGGTCGGGTTTCTCATTGCGAGGGGTCACGTATGCTCGCGACCGCTCGCGATGAGAAACTACCAGTTCGCGTTGAGAAAGCTGCCGCTCGAGAAAAAATCTACTTGAGCAGCAGAAAACTACAGCTCGCACTGTGCAAGATGCCATTTTCAATGATTGCACAATGCCGGTTGCTTGTCCGCACTGTGCAATCATTGAAAACAACATCTTGCACAGTGCGAACATGTTACTACGCAGTTCGCGAAGTGCTACGCGTAGCTCGCGTAGTGCGAACTTCACTTTGCGTAGCTTCGCGAAGTGCTACTTTGCGAACTACGCCCACCCTTACTCATCACTTAACAGTGGGCAAAAAAAAAACAATCAGAAAGATTGTTAAAAAAAAACAACATACTATTCTCAGTAAAATACCAGAAAATACAAATCATACATATATGAAATGCTTACAGATTACAAAATTTTATAACTTTAACTTATAAAAACTGTAAATGTTGCCACATTAAAATAATCACCGAATAAATGACCACCAAAAAGTCTATAATTCAAAAATATACCTTTCCTTGAGGCCAAATGGTATTTTTGCACTTCTTCTTTATGTAAACTGTCCAATGGTAGTTCTATTAAATTATATTATTAAATTCCTCAGAGAGTGAATTAGCTTCCTAAAACTTTGGCTTCAAAAATATTAGGTAGGAATTTTGTAATTCCCTAGGCAAACGTTGTTTGAAAACCAACTGGGCATCATTACAAAGTGTCCAGCCTTTGTCACATTTTAGATAGGCAGTGTCATGTCCAGATGTGGTTGAAGGACCATCATGGAAAATTATTGCAATTGCTACAAAAGTCCTTCCTGATATTGATATTTGTGCTGCTACAAATTGTTTTATTAAAGTATCCAATTTTCTGCCATCAGCTGTACAACGTTGCATCATTAAAATTATGTATTTTCCATATTTTGTTAACAATAATGTGGATAACATTTCTGAATTACATTGGCTACACTCCATGTTTTGATTTGCACCTTTCACTAATTTATTGAAAGCCACTGACTTACAGTCTGGTAATGTTAAATACAGAAATCTCTCAGTCTCTACATTGGTGCTACATGTATACCTGCAATTTTCACAATGATGTTCCCATTTGTAAGAAAAGCCAAAAATGTTTTCTATTTCTACACCTTCATTTTCAAAAATGGTAAGCATATACATTATAAATTCCTGAGCATCTTGTTGGATATTTTGTGTAAATTGTATAGAACCAGAACACACATCCAAAAGACTACGAACATCTGAAACAGATTGTATTTTATTTCTATCTGTTGTCAATTTTTCATAAACAGAGTGCAACAGAGAACAAAATCTTTTTTGCGGATTCTCCATAATCTGCTCTTGCAAATCTTCAAGATAAAAAACAACATTGACCACTACATTAGCATAGCAGTTGACACCAGAACTATTTTCAAACTGATAACCAACAATCTCTCCAACAGTGTCCAATTTCTTTTTACCTGCAATCACAACATTATCTTGTTCTTTTCTTTTCTTGATACCTTCTTTTTCGACCAACCACACGCTTTTCAAATACAGGATATTGACCTAAATTTGGAGCATACACCCTTCTTAACCTATTATACTCTTTTACACAGTTTGCATCTGCAGTAACCTGTGTCTCATCAAAATCAATCAAAAACAAACCAGATAATGTTCTGACTCGCGACAAAGCAACATATGCCATACCCTCTTTAAATACAGTAGATCCAATGTTCACCAATGCACTTAATCCTTGAGATTTATGAATAGTCACTGCATATGCCAGAGAAAATGGAAATTGTTTCCTACGGACATATGAATCTTTAACAAGCAAAAAACGAACTGAACAATGACCAATTTCTTTAACTTCATCAATCTGATCAAATTTAATTTAAAAAAATTCAATTCCTTCTTTTTTCTGATAATTCACAAAATCCACCACTTTGCCCATTGCACCATTAACTAAACCTTTCTCTACATCCAAATTACGCCTTAAAATTACCCGACAGTTTACACACACATACAGTGTCTTTTCCAAACCAGCAGTTTTATATTTTGTTTTTTTCTAAACAATCTAGTTTTGATCTCAACTTACCCGTTAAAATAATAGTGATTCCTTCATGTAGTATTTTATCAATGGCTTCCATTTTGACAATTTCTTCATTTTCCAATTTTAATAATTCTTCGTTGAATATTTAACACTCACGCAGTGTTGGCATTAAGCAAATCACTGACTTATTTTTAGCAATTTCCACGTACACTTTTGCAGCAACTGCATTTTCATTTGGAAAGACATTGCAAAGTAATCGACTCTCCAAAGCTTCTTTCCCTTTTTTTGAAAGAATTCCAATTCTTATATCTTGAAGAATACTTCCATATTCAGCATCATTTGCCTGTCGCATATTTGTTGTCAGTTCTTTGTATTCAAAATTACTCCAAATGTTCACATTACCAACACTGCCAAGAGACTTTCTGGTATCTTCATGGGCAAGTGTTTTAAATACCGGTTGTCCTTTTACCGGTGTCAGTTGCAGTAGATCTCCAAAAACTATGACGTGTTTTCCTCCAAATAACACGTCATACTCTGTTTTAAGAATTTGCTGCATTCTTAAATGCACAAAGGCAAGCATCAAGTTTGAAACCATGCTCACCTCATCAATAATGAGAAGTTTCATTTTCTTCAGGACACTTGAAACTTCACAATAAGCTTCTCCAGATAGCTTGTGGTATTCCAATTTGTTCTCATGCTCTACTGGCAGCATTAGTAAACGATGTAAAGTAATTCCTTTAATGTTATGTGCTGCCAACCCAGTTGGAGCAGTGACAACACAAAACAAATGTGTCTCAGTTGTTTTTTGCAGATAACTTGTAATTACTTTAATTAAGAAATTCTTTCCTGTTCCAGCTTGACCACTCACATAAATTCGGATAGGTTGAAATGATGTACATGAGCAGTCTTTCTTTTCATGAAGTAATCCATGGTCAATCTGCTCTTCCACTTGCTGATATTTTTGTTTCTGTTCAACATTTAGTTGCTCTTCCAAGTTTCCTAACTGTATTGCATCTTCTTGTGCTTGATACATTGCTGTTTCCACCTCATTCATGGCAATCGCTGCTTCATTTTCAACAATTGGTTGTCCAAGTGGATCTTAACTCAGTGCAGCAGAACTTTGACTATCTTGAGAACTGTCTCTAACAATCTCAGCTGCAATTGTAGCTTCTTGATCAATTTCATCATTCAACATTTTCACATAATTTGCGAAAGCACTGCATTGTATGCTATCTTTACAAGCATTAAATTAATCTTCATAGCTGGGAAAATCTCCAAGTAATTCCAGTTCAGAACGCCATGGTTTGAACATTTGCAAAAGGGCTAAATAGTAAAATTCCCTTATGTCAGCAGTGTCGCAACTCAGTTTTCTATGATTAATTAAATTTCCTTTCCTTTGTTTCAGCAGACATCCTTCAGAACCAATCACTCCATATTTTCCATCGTTGATGTTCTCTGTAGTATTCCGTTTAAAAGTGTAGTTTTGCAACACTTCATAGAGACACATGTTCTCAAGATGATGACTTCTCTTTGGATAGTATGTGTACAATATATTGGTTTTCAAAATATCTGTACTTTCAGGGTCATTTTCTGCTAAATATTCAATTTCTTGAACAGGTTTCAGTACCTGATTTCGCATTCCTGCAAGACCTAGACTCACCCAAATGATTCTTCTACTTTTGGAATATAGACTTGCAGATGATAACCGATCTGAACATTCATATGCTCCAGTTTCACAATGCGATAACATTTTCAAACTAAAACTGTATAATTTCTTACTTAGACTCTTCTCATGAGAAATGTCTTCCCACATTTCTTTCAATTCAGTCTTTTCTGATTTAGTAATGTAAGACGTTACATATCGAGCAACAGCAATAGAATTGTCCGCAACATACTGAATATCCATGTTAGCGTTCCTACATGGAAAAAATAACTGGGTTGTAGTCATTTATGTATTTCGATTCTTCACTTCTTCTTAAGTTGTAGGTGTTTTTCGGAGACTTTCTTGTGATGGTATGTTGTACAGCTGACATGAAACGGTTCACTCTTCCTTTGACTAATACAGGACGTGGAAATCCAAAACAACATTTGGTATAGAACTTATCCTTTGACTTGTACTTTCGTCGACAGTATTTTCCACACCTATGGCTTTGAAATCGTAAGACTTGTTCTTTTAAGTTTTTATCTTCTCTGCTATTTGGTACAGCACATGTAGCATAATCTTCAATGAAAGACAAACCACTTTCATCTGAATCTGTTCCAAATTTGGGGGCATCCTTGACCCATAGCAACATATGTATGTGAGGAGCACCTCTTGCTTGATACTCCTTTCTCCAAAAGAAATCCACAACTTCTCCAAGAGGAGGATTCTTTTTATTGCAGATGAAAGACATCATAGCTTCAAATCTATGATTGAAATATCTGCATACATTGACAGGATCCAAAGAGCACAATTCTCCAGGTGTCTTGTATTCAATATTATTTATATTGGAATTTGCCTCTCGAAGAAATTCAAGTAAATCATCCCAAGCATACTCAGCACAGCTTAGTGTAACAAACCATGTAGGAGTTCCCAAGTTCCGTAGCATGCATTTCAGTTCTCCATGTCGACGGTACCAATATTCATTAGTCCCACGCTGACATGTCATCAGATTAATCAACTGAGATTCTAAATGATTATCTCTCTGATGCACTTTATCCATAAAATCCTTTGCAGTTACATTTTGCAGATGCATTCCAGTTTTTAAAATGTGATTTACTGCATATGAAAGTCCAGACAAGTCACTTTTAAACAGAAGATGGAACATATAAGGGATACATTGTCGAAATCTTGGATCTTCTGCATATAATCTTGTTGTCCGATATTCAGATGCAGGAATCTGCACAGGACGTTCATCATATCGTCCACCTTTTCCTGTTGGAAACAACTGCGGGAAACAACGAGCTTCCAAACTCTCTTCCCATACACTCATGGGACTTCCTGTTGCTTTTTTCATTTGAAACAACTCAATTGTATTCCCCATCACCTCTTTGGAATGAAGTGGATGTACACTGTAATGTGCATAGATCTCTTCACATCTGGACATGTCCACTTTTTCAATTTGTCCACTTAATGTTTCACTATCCTCTGCTAAATCTATTTCTTCTTCTCCAACAAACACATTTCTATAGTACTCATTATTTTGTATCAGATACAATGATGCCTTTTGCACTTTTCTAATATCCACTAACTCTTGCCAGATTTTCCTATTCTTAGTAGGAACACCATTAACTAGAATGACTAGTGGCTCATTTTCTGCATGATCTCCTTAAATCTAATGGTAAATACACAACTCTTCCTTTCAATCCTCTTTGCAACTCTGATGGAGGTAATTTACTTGTTTTGGGCTCCATACGAACAATAACCTGAAAAGGGTGAACACATTGTATCAGAATAGACTCATACGTATTTAAATCTATCAGCTCTGGAGGAATAGCAACCAACTCTAGATTATTATGAACAGCTCTAGCAGGCATTTTATTCTCATCTAATTTATTATAACAATATTTGCAAATACGCTGCTCACATCCTACATCAAAACAATCCTCTACCAACAAATAAGTTGCAAATTCCATCCACTTATCATTATTTTCTATTTCACTTTTAAAATACAGAGTGACACCCCTAGTCTGATTTTTATAGTGACTTCGCCGACAACAAATACAAGAAACATTTGGTCTTTCACCTGAAATTACCTTAAACTTTGTGATTTCATCCTCAAATTTTTCTGTAATTACAGGTTCTACATTGTCTTCAACATTTTGTTCTACTA
Organism: Triturus cristatus; assembly: GCF_964204655.1. Classification (NCBI taxonomy): domain Eukaryota; kingdom Metazoa; phylum Chordata; class Amphibia; order Caudata; family Salamandridae; genus Triturus; species Triturus cristatus. The sequence goes on along the minus strand of NC_140588.1, from coordinate 834,179,848 downwards.
ATGTGTCAGTTTCTTCACTCTCTTGCTTAGGCCCAAAGTAACAAAACTCAATATCCTCACAGACCTGCTTCACATCTGAAACTGACCCACGCAAAAGAGCACTGTTCAACTCACTTAACTTTAGTGCTTGACTTTTTGCATAATACAACCTTCTCACTAACTTCCGCATTTGAGTATGATGTACTGCCAGCATTCTGAAATGGTGAAAAACACTTTCACAAACTTTCCTAGAAAGACAAGCCAGAGAATGACCTTGCAAACCAGTATGTTTTCTCACTCTGCAAGGGTCTAGTCCTTGCAACAGCTTAATCTTTTGTTTTACACTTTTTTTAGTATAGACTCGTAAAAAACTACATAATTTTTCAATAGATTCCTGTCGTACACTACAAACACTACTGCAATCCCAAGTGTACACAGGGTTTTTAGCACGTCTCCCTAAAACTTCATCAGCTATCACTTCTTCTGCATTTTTTTCAACCATTTTCTCTTTCTCCATTGGACAACCATCACTAACCTCATAACCTCTACCACTGGTGTCAACTGCATACAATAATTTTTCACTTAGTGAATAACTCTCTTCCTTAAAAAAAGGCTCTGAACTAGAACTGTGTTTCCATTCTCCCCAAAAAAATCACAATTTTTTTTTATTAATAACTCTTTTCCTCCTACTTTTGCCCTTCATTACATATATTGATTCATCTAGTGATCGAATTCTGTTCAACACTAAAATAAACAGTTTCCTTTTTACTTCAAAAGCCTTTTCCACAATGCTTTCAATATGCTTCTTCTTTTTATAAAATAAAAGCTCTCTTTTTATATTTCTTTACATCTTTCAGCAAATTATGCACTATTCTCTTGTAAAATATTTTTTTGCGTAATTCCTTATACTGATTTTGTCTTCTTTTACCATACTTCATTTCCTTTGACTGAACATTTGCTTTTTTACTTTTCCTCTTATTTTGATTTTTTTTCTTACTCAACAAATTGAAGTTGCAGCATTCTCTACATTCTGTTTGCTCCTACAAACATTTTTAATAAATTGCTTCGTGATCTTACCAAAATATTTTTTCCTTTTAGCCACATTATCTTTTTCATTCAATACTTGTGGTTGATGTTTCTTCAAATAATCATCCTGTCTCTGTTCTTTTCTTTTTCTTTTTTTTTCTGGCATACTTTCTAGATTTTAACGTTGAAAAACAGAATCAGCAAAAATGAGTCACAAATAAATGTATATTAATAACTTTCAAATTTACAATATTCCATTACTGTACAAACACATTTTATATAAAAACAGACTAAAAAACTATAGCCCTGAACCACAAGTGTGACAATGATTAAAACACTACATACATAATGCATACTACTTTGAAGCAGTTCATGCCCTAAAGCCTACCTCACAAAAAGACTACATGCTAACTAACTGAATGATTACAGTACTAAAAGGAGACACACTGGGTGAGTAACAGGGTGTTTGCTAGAAGTGTATAAATACTAACTGAGGAATTGAAGCTGCGAAAGACAACTGTGTAGCTGATTAGAGAACTGAATGCATACTGGATAGGCATTTAAAGCAGTCCATGTGCTAAGGCCTGGCTCACTGCATGAGTACTTGGGTACTGACTGAATGATTAGACTACAACAAGGAGAGTGCCTGGGTGAATTTTTAATTGGTAGGCTTTTGGTGCAGGGAATGGATTAGTACTTGGTACTGAATGGCTCACTAGAAGAGTGCAAAGGAAGTGACAGGATGTTTGCTGGACTGTATGGATACTCACTAGGGAATTGAAACTGTGAAAGACAAGTGTCCAGGTGGTTAGAAGACTGCATGCACAGTGGCTAGGGGTTTGAAGAAATCCATGTGCTAAGGCCTAGCTCAGTGCATGAATACTTAGACAGTGACTGAATCATTAGAATATTGGAAAGAGAGTGTCTTGGTGAATTTATAAGTGTTTGGGTTTTGGTACAGTGAATGGATTAGTACATGGTGCTGAATGGGTCACTAGAGGACTGCAAAGCGAGTGATAGGGTGTTTCCTGGAAGTGTATGGAAACTCTAGAAAATTGAAGGTGAGAAAAACAACTGTGCAGGTGGTTAGAAAACTACATGCATACTGCATGGACATTTGAAGCAGTCTATTTGGTAATGAATAGTTCACAACATAGGTACTTAGAAACTGACTAAATCATCAGACTACATCTAGGACAGTGCCTGGGTAAAAATATTAAATTTTCAGTTCTGGGGCAGTAAAGACAATACTACATGGTACTGTACTTTAGTGTCAAAGCATGACTCATTTTATCAACGCATACGCAAAGACTGGCTTCTAATGCTACTAAAACTTGACAACATGACAGGTTTCAAAACAGTTTTCTGTCAGCAAATGCACAATGTTACCAAACACTTCTCTCACAGTGGTTCCCAAATTCACACAGACTCACAGTGTGATTCTAGACAAGCACCACTATCCCTAGGAGTTTACCAAAACTCATTCACTACAGTGAAAGTGGTAAGGGATCTGCACACAATCTACATATTTCACGACTAAACTTTAGTGTCAATTCTTGACTCATTTAATCAACACATAAGCAAAGACAGGCTTCTAATGCTACTAAAACTTGACAACATGACAGGTTTTAAAACAGTTTTCTGTCAGCAAATGCACGATGTTACCAAACGTTTCTCTGACAGTGGTTCCCAAATGCACACAGACTCACAGTGTGATTCTAGACAAGCACCACTATCCCTAGGAGTTTACCAAAACTCATTCACTACAGTGGAAGTGATAAGGGAACTGCACACAATCTACATATTTCACGACTACACTTTAGCGTCAATGCCTGACTCATTTAATCAACACATAAGCAAAGACTGGCTTCTAATGCTACTAAAACTTGACAACATGACAGGTTTCAAAACAGTTTTCCATCAGCAAATGCACGATGTTACCAAACGCTTCTCTGACAGTGGTTCCCAAATGCACACTGACTCACAGTGTGATTCTAGACAAGCACCACTATCCCTAGGAGTTTACCAAAACTCATTCACTACAGTGGAAGAGGTATGGGAACTGCACACAATCTACATATTTCACGACTACCCTTTAGTGTCAATGCCTGACTCATTTAATCAACACATAAGTAAAGACTGGCTTCTAATGCTACTAAAACTTGACAACATGACAAGTTTTAAAACAGTTATCTGTCAGTAAATAAACGATGTTACCAAATGCTTCTCTCACAATCCGTACCCAAATGCAAACAGACTCACAGTGTGATTTTAGACAATCAACACTATCCTAGGACTTTACCAAAACTCATTCACTACTGTGGAAGAAGGGGTAAGGGGACTGCACACAATCTAAATATTTAAGTACAGCACATCAGTGTCAAGGCATGACTCATCTAAGCAACATATAAGCAAAGACTGGCTTCTAATGCTACTAAAACTTCACAACATGACAGATTTCAAAACAGTTTTCTGTCAGCAAAAGCACAATGTTATCAAACGCTTCTCTGACAGTGGTTCCCAAATGCACACAGACTCACAGTGTGATTCTAGACAAGCACCACTATCCCTAGGAGTTTACCAAAACTCATTCACTACTCTGGAACTGGTAAAGGAACTGCACACAATCTACATATTTCACGACTACACTTTAGTGTCAAAGCCTGACTCATTTAATCAACACATAAGCAAAGACTGGCTTCTAATGCTACTAAAACTTGACAACATGACAGGTTTTAATACAGTTATCTGTCAGTAAATAAACGATGTTACCAAATGCTTCTCTCACAATCCTTACCCAAATGCACACAGACTCACAGTGTGATTTTAGACAAGCAACACTATCCTAGGAGTTTACCAAAATTCATTCACTACTCTGGAAGAGTTAATGGTACTTCACACAATCTACATATTTAAGTACACCACATCACTGTCAAAGCATGACTCATTTAATCAACGCATATGCAAAGACTGGATTCTAATGCTACTAAAACTTGACAACATGACAGATTTTAAAACAGTAATCTGTCAGCAAATACATGATGTTACCGAACGCTTCTCTGACAGTGATTCCCAAATGCACACAGACTCACAGTGTGATTCTAGACAAGCACCACTATCCCTAGGAGTTTACCAAAACGCATTCACTACAGTGGAAGAGGTAAGGGAACTGCACACAATCTACATATTTCACGACTGCACTTTAGTGTCAATGCCTGACTCATTTAATCAAAGCATAAGCAAAAACTGCCTTCTAACGCTACTAAAACTTGACAACATGACAGGTTTCAAAACAGTTTTCTGTCAGCAAATACACAATGTTACCAAACGCTTCTCTGACAGTGGTTCCCAAATGCACACTGACTCACAGTGTGATTCTAGACAAGCACCACTATCCCTAGGAGTTTACCAAAACTCATTCACTACAGTGAAAGTGATAAGGGAACTGGACACAATCTACTTATTTCACGACTACACTTTAGTGTCAATGCCTGACTCATTTAATCAACACATAAGCAAAGACTGGCTTCTAATGCTACTAAAACTTGACAACATGACAAGTTTTAAAACAGTTATCTGTCAGTAAATAAACGATGTTACCAAATGCTTCTCTCACAATCCGTACCCAAATGCAAACAGACTCACAGTGTGATTTTAGACAATCAACACTATCCTAGGACTTTACCAAAACTCATTCACTACTGTGGAAGGGGTAAGGGGACTGCACACAATCTACATATTTAAGTACAGCACATCAGTGTCAAGGTATGCCTCATCTAAGCAACATATAAGCAAAGACTGGCTTCTAATGCTACTAAAACTTCACAACATGACAGATTTCAAAACAGTTTTCTGTTAGCAAAAGCACGATGTTATCAAACGCTTCTCTGACAGTGGTTCCCAAATGCACACAGACTCACAGTGTGATTCTAGACAAGCACCACAATCCCTAGGAGTTTACCAAAACTCATTCACTACTCTGGAACTGGTAAAGGAACTGCACACAATCTACATATTTCACGACTACACTTTAGTGTCAATGCCTGACTCATTTAATCAACACATAAGCAAAGACTGGCTTCTAATGCTACTAAAACTTGACAACATGACAGGTTTCAAAACAGTTTTCTGTCAGCAAATACACAATGTTACCAAACGCTTCTCTGACAGTGGTTCCCAAATGCACACTGACTCACAGGGGTAAGGGGACTGCACACAATCTACATATTTAAGTACAGCACATCAGTGTCAAGGTATGACTCATCTAAGCAACATATAAGCAAAGACTGGCTTCTAATGCTACTAAAACTTCACAACATGACAGATTTCAAAACAGTTTTCTGTCAGCAAAAGCACGATATTATCAAACGCTTCTCTGACAGTGGTTCCCAAATGCACACAGACTCACAGTGTGATTCTAGACAAGCACCACTATCCCTAGGAGTTTACCAAAACTCATTCACTACTCTGGAACTGGTAAAGGAACTGCACACAATCTACATATTTCACGACTACACTTTAGTGTCAAAGCCTGACTCATTTAATCAACACATAAGCAAAGACTGGCTTCTAATGCTACTAAAACTTGACAACATGACAGGTTTTAATACAGTTATCTGTCAGTAAATAAACGATGTTACCAAATGCTTCTCTCACAATCCTTACCCAAATGCACACAGACTCACAGTGTGATTTTAGACAAGCAACACTATCCTAGGAGTTTACCAAAATTCATTCACTACTCTGGAAGAGTTAATGGTACTTCACACAATCTACATATTTAAGTACACCACATCACTGTCAAAGCATGACTCATTTAATCAACGCATATGCAAAGACTGGATTCTAATGCTACTAAAACTTGACAACATGACAGATTTTAAAACAGTAATCTGTCAGCAAATACATGATGTTACCGAACGCTTCTCTGACAGTGATTCCCAAATGCACACAGACTCACAGTGTGATTCTAGACAAGCACCACTATCCCTAGGAGTTTACCAAAACGCATTCACTACAGTGGAAGAGGTAAGGGAACTGCACACAATCTACATATTTCACGACTGCACTTTAGTGTCAATGCCTGACTCATTTAATCAAAGCATAAGCAAAAACTGCCTTCTAACGCTACTAAAACTTGACAACATGACAGGTTTCAAAACAGTTTTCTGTCAGCAAATACACAATGTTACCAAACGCTTCTCTGACAGTGGTTCCCAAATGCACACTGACTCACAGTGTGATTCTAGACAAGCACCACTATCCCTAGGAGTTTACCAAAACTCATTCACTACAGTGAAAGTGATAAGGGAACTGGACACAATCTACTTATTTCACGACTACACTTTAGTGTCAATGCCTGACTCATTTAATCAACACATAAGCAAAGACTGGCTTCTAATGCTACTAAAACTTGACAACATGACAAGTTTTAAAACAGTTATCTGTCAGTAAATAAACGATGTTACCAAATGCTTCTCTCACAATCCGTACCCAAATGCAAACAGACTCACAGTGTGATTTTAGACAATCAACACTATCCTAGGACTTTACCAAAACTCATTCACTACTGTGGAAGGGGTAAGGGGACTGCACACAATCTACATATTTAAGTACAGCACATCAGTGTCAAGGTATGACTTAATCAACACATAAGCAAAGACTGGCTTCTAATGCTACTAAAACTTGACAACATGACAGGTTTCAAAACAGTTTTCTGTCAGCAAATACACAATGTTACCAAACGCTTCTCTGACAGTGGTTCCCAAATGCACACTGACTCACAGGGGTAAGGGGACTGCACACAATCTACATATTTAAGTACAGCACATCAGTGTCAAGGTATGACTCATCTAAGCAACATATAAGCAAAGACTGGCTTCTAATGCTACTAAAACTTCACAACATGACAGATTTCAAAACAGTTTTCTGTCAGCAAAAGCACGATGTTATCAAACGCTTCTCTGACAGTGGTTCCCAAATGCACACAGACTCACAGTGTGATTCTAGACAAGCACCACTATCCCTAGGAGTTTACCAAAACTCATTCACTACTCTGGAACTGGTAAAGGAACTGCACACAATCTACATATTTCACGACTACACTTTAGTGTCAATGCCTGACTCATTTAATCAAGACTGGCTTCTAATGCTACTATAACTTGACAACATGACAGGTTTTAATACAGTTATCTGTCTGTAAATAAACAATGTTACCAAATGCTTCTCTCACAATCCTTACCCAAATGCACACAAACTCACAGTGTGATTTTAGACAAGCAACACTATCCTAGGAGTTTACCAAAATTCATTCACTACTCTGGAAGAGTTAATGTTACTGCACACAATCTACATATTTAAGTACACCACATCACTGTCAAAGCATGACCCATTTAATCAACGCATATGCAAAGACTGGATTCTAATGCTACTAAAACTTGACAACATGACAGATTTTAAAACAGTAATCTGTCAGCAAATACATGATGTTACCAAACGCTTCTCTGACAGTGATTCCCAAATGCACACAGACTCACAGTGTGATTCTAGACAAGCACCACTATCCCTAGGAGTTTACCAAAACTCATTCACTACAGTGGAAGAGGTAAGGGAACTGCACACAATCTACATATTTCACGACTGCACTTTAGTGTCAATGCCTGACTCATTTAATCAAAGCATAAGCAAAAACTGCCTTCTAACGCTACTAAAACTTGACAACATGACAAGTTTCAAAACAGTTATGTTAGAAGGCGACCTCAGAGGGGCCCGGAGGGGGCCCTGACTGCCCTGAGACCCACCCGCGAGGTATTGTAGCCGGGCACTGGCAGGAGACTCCTCAGGGGAGGAACCTCGTATCTAGGATCGCACACTCGGCACCACATGACAGAGAGACACCACACGAGGAGTTCTTAAGAGCAAATCTTTATCAGATCGGAGTGGTAGGATCTTTATGATCAGCAAGGCAAAGTATATACAAGTAGAGCGCGGGCTCACAAAGTCTTGGAGGGGGGGTTAGGAGGTAGCGGGACAGTCTTTGGGGATATGGATCAAATGCAGGAGCGTACCCGGCGCACAGCTCACAATCCTCGAGCTGGGGGATACGCTTGTCATCGTGGGGTCCGGCTGATGAATACAAGCCCCAGCTAGGCCCGCAAGAGACAAGGGTTCGCTCTTCTGTAACGAAATCTATAAGGAAGTTGGCACGGAAACTGCAAAGTACAAAAACAACGTTTATTAACCCTTAAGGGTGGTCCTACAATCCACACAACACTCTTCAGTATTGCAAGGAGTAGCACAAAGAACTTGCGTACACAGTCCCCTTTTATACACAACAGAGGGGCTCATAAGTGGGTGGATACAACGTAAGGCCGAAGAACATTACCATTTATGGTCATTCTCGATACTGAATCAATACATGGGCGGAGCCAGCACACTCCTTCAGCCCGCGAAAACACATGGTCAAGCAAAGCTAATTATAACAGATGTGGTCAAGTCTGGGCATGCGCCAGACGGACAAGAGGGAGCTATTTATAAACTGTTGCTAGGCAGATTACAAGAGCAACTAACACAGAGGTCGGACTCTCCTCGTGGTGAACACATGGCAGCATGTCAATACAAAATGGAGTCCGGACTTCGGTCAACATAACGAAGAAAACATGATCTAAAGGGAAAGCATTAATGTTTTCAGTAAATGCTTAATCACATTCTGCCTTAATTTACAACAGACGACCCTTTCAGCATTTACTGAAGACATCCGGTTTCCAAGAATAATCATCATATATGTCAATTATCATCATTCCTTTAACCTCTTTAGCTAGACCCTTCTGGCGGGCAACATCGACAATAGCTTTCTTATCTGGAATGCAGAGTGAAATGCATACGGAACAGCACAATGGTCCACATTGAATACACATACAGAGAAAGAACAGAATTGCTATAATAATGCAGAGACCAGTTAAGACCTTCCATCCCCAGGCAGTAACCAACGCCCAAAACCATCCAGAAAAGGACCAAGTGCCGTTTTCTGTGTGGATTTCAGCTGCTATTTTATGCAGCTTATTAATGGCGTTATAAACGGATGGCGTATGATCAGGAATGAACACACAGCAGCTACTTCCAATAATTTTACAGGCTCCTCCTCGATCAGCTAGCATTACATCCAATACCATACGGTTCTGCAATGCAACAATTCTGGTAATCTGTAATTCTTCCGTAAGATTCCCAAGAGCAGCAGCAGTCTGATTAGTCACAGCTTCTACCACTCTTGTTAATCTTCGGATCTTCCTACTATTCAAAGCAGCTCCAACAAAAAAGAACAATCCTAAGTTAAAATCAATATACTGTTGCAAGCTGGTATCTGTTTGATCCACCTCATCAATTGATAGAGTACGTTTATATCTATTTACAGTCACATTATTCAACAGTATTAGATCCTTATGATATGACGCAGGTGCTAAGAATACAGGAGGTAATAGGAATGATACATAGCATACCCCAGACCACCCAGCCGGCAAACGGTAATAACCTTTATTTCCACATACAAAGTAGGTATTATGGGACGCTAAGAAGGTGCTGTTATTTAACCCATCAATGTTTAGTACGGTTATACAATCACTGACACCCACAGGAATAAAACCCACACTCTGGACACACAGGTCCGCTTGGGCTTGTGCTACTTGGATTACGAATTTGTCCTTCCCCTCAGTGTCTCTTGTGTTCGTGAAGATATAGGGAATGGATTCATTGTCCGGTCGGTACTCTTCCCATTCCCAAATTGTCCCATTCGCTTGTGGATACCCATTCTTGTCCTGATGGCATTCTTTATTAAGTCTGAAAAGCAATCGTCCCACTGTCGGTTTCCGAGTGGCAAAAAGCAAAGTGTACCATGCTCTACAAGAGCCATTATGAGAGAAAGGAAGTGGTATGAATGGCGTTCCTCCTTTCTTCTGATGGGCTGGCATCATCCCACATATCCAACAGTTCGTAGCATTCGTAGCAACGTGGGTATGATGCAGCATCTGGATGAAAGTGTTGTTCAAGTAAGATTGTCGATGCTTCAACTCTTGATACGGTAATGTATAAAAGTAGTGCTCTTCAGGCACCGGAGTTGTCAACACAAGTGCATTCCGAGCAGGAGTTACCTCCTCCACAAACCATGTGGTTATCCCAACAATAGCTACTGTTAGCATGAACCCCAACGCACAAAGGATTTTCTTCTTCTCCATGTCAAAAGAAACAATACCCTGGTATCTTCCTGAAACTAAAAAGTCTGTCAGAACTCTTCCCCTTGGGCAGCGGTTGATTTCTTCACCAGCGGGCCAAGACGGGTGTCGCTACACTAATGCAGGGCTGATCCCCCCCCCTTGCCTCATCGGCTCTCCGTTTCACTAACCCAAGGGCCGTTCTGACAGTATGTCCCGGCACTGGAAACCTTACTTCCTTGGTCGAAGATGATATCGCCTTCCTCCAGAAGTCGTGTGGTCCGGAAAGAGCTCCTCAGTGTCATTCGGCTTCGCAGCACGGCCTGTCTCTGCTGCTAGGATTTCTCGTTGATCGGTCAGCACGGCAGACTCCACCAATCCGGGCGGTACCTTTCGACAGTGCAAGGAATGGATCCAATTCTTCCTGTTCGAGACTCGCACAGCCGTCCTCGTTGCAAGAAGGACTTGCTCAGGTCCGACCCATCTCGGCTCCAAACTGTTCGATCTGTCGAAAACCTTTATCATCACATGATCTCCAGGCCGGAGACCATGTCCTTCGCCAGTAGACCGATCAGGGAGCGCCTCTCGGACCTGTTGATGAATAGAAACCAAGTTATCCGTTAACTGTGCCAGATAATCACTCATCATCACACAAGGTACATCATACACAGCCTTAGGCCTTGGTGGACCCCAAATATTCATTGGGCGTCCAAATACTATCTCATAGGGTGTAAGGCCGGTTCGAGAGTGTGGCACCGACCTAATTGACAATAACGCCAGTGGCAAGGCGTCTGGCCAAGTCAAAGATGTTGAAGCTTGAATTTTGGCGATCTTAAGCTTCAGTGTACCATTATACTTCTCGACTAGTCCTGCAGACTGGGGGTGGAACACGGCGTGGAACTTCTGGGTGATGCCTAGGCCCTTCAAGACATACTTTATAACATCCGCTACAAAGTGAGGGCCATTATCACTCCACAGAAGTCTACAGACGCCGTATCGGGGGAAAAACTCTTTCAGCAATAGCTTCGCTGTAGTCATTGCAGTATTGTCTTTCGCAGGGTACGCCTCAACCCATTTACTGAAGGCGCAAACCACTACTAGAACATACTTCAAATTGTTACAGCGCTCAAGCTGGATGTAATCCATCTGCAGAACCTCAAAGGGTGCAGTGGGCGTCGCAAATCCTCCTGCTGGAGTTCGCGTGCCTTTCCCTGGGTTATACTTCAGACAGATCATACAGGTCTGCACCACCCTCTTTGCTGTGCTAGCAATCTCTGGATGCTCCCAGACTTGGGTAAGCAATTTCACAATTGCGGAAGCTCCAACATGTGCTAGCCCATGTGCCATCTGGACCATAGGTTGTACAAAAGCCGTGGGTAATTTCCATCTATCCATCTGCTTATTTCTCCAGCAACCCTCGTCATCCAGTTCTCCTTCGCTAGCCCATTGTTCCCGCTCTTTGTCAGAAGCGGTCTTTTGTATTTCTCGCACTTCCTCCTTCGCATCGTGCCATCTCTCCACCTGTGACTTCACTACATACATGGCAGTAGTACCGGGCTGCATCGCAGTCCCCCGTGCTACTCGATCCGCTAACGCATTCCCTTCTCCAACCTTATCAACCACTTTCCTATGGGCGCTACACTTAACAATGGCGATTTTCTTTGGGTATGTCAATGCAGTTAAAAGGTTGTGGACTAACTCCCCATGCATTATCTGCACCCCATGTGACGTTAGAAACCCTCTCTCCTTCCAGAGTAGGCCGAAATCGTGCGCTACTCCGAAGGCATAGCGGCTGTCTGTGTAAACATTCACACACAATCCTGTACTGAGCTCACATGCTCGTGTTAAGGCTATCAGTTCCGCTGCTTGGGCTGATTTCTGTGGTATGCGTGCTGTCTCCACTATCGTCTGTAACGTGGTAATTGCATACGCTGCTGAAGCCGTACCATCTGGTAGCTTCAGGCAAGATCCATCCACCCACAACTCTCCATCTACGTCTGAAAAGGGCGTATCCTGGAGATCAATACGACCCTTTGTTTGTTCCTCAGTCACAAGAATACAATCATGCGCTTTCTGTGCCTCAGGCTGGGTCTCGGGATATGGCAACAATGTGGCCGGGTTTAATGTCACGCACCTTTTTAACGTAATATGAGGAGCCAAAAGCGTCAGCTCATATCCCGTTAAACGGGCACTGGTCAAATGCTGCGTCTTTGTTTGATTAAGCAGGGCATCCACAGCATGGGGAACTAACACCAACAATTTATGGGACAACACAATTCCTTCACTTTGGCGTATTGACACAGCTGTCGCCGCTACCGAGCGAAAACACCCTGGTAATGCTCGGGCGACAGGATCAAGCACAGCCGAAAAGTATGCACAAGGGCGCTGCTTGTCGCCGTGCATCTGTACTAAGACTGACAATGCACATCCATCTTTCTCATGCACATACAACGAAAAGGGTTTTGTATAATCAGGGGTCCCTAACACTGGTGCTGAACAAAGGGCCTGTCGCAGTTGCTGAAAAGCAGCATCACACTCATCTGACCAAGGGATTGGGATAGGCGTGTCTTTTGTCAAAAGAGCTAGTAATGGCTTAGCTATGTGTGAAAACCCCAATATCCACTGTCTACAAAAAGAAACAAGGCCCAAAAATGCACGCACATCCTTCTGCGTGGATGGTCTCGGTGTGTCCAAAATTACTTGGATACGATCTGGTGTGAGTGCACGTCCCTCCTTAGACAAAAGGTGACCTAAATAAGTCACCTTTGGTCTACAGAATTGCAATTTCTTCCTAGATACTTTATGATTGTGGGAGGCTAAAAAGGAAAGTAAGGATAGCGTGCTTTTCTCACACAATTCCAGGGTGTCAGCCGCCAACAAGATGTCGTCGACATATTGAATGAGGGCGACCCCCTCGAGTAAAACAAAGGAATCCAACTGTCGTTTCAAAGCCTGACTGTAAATACTAGGGCTTTCTGTATAGCCTTGGGGAATTCTACAAAAACGATAAGATCTATTGCTTAATGTGAACCCAAAAAGAAATCGGCTATCAGGGTGAATGGGAATGGAAAAGAAGGCATTTTTCAAATCAATCACTGAAAACATGGTCGCCGTAGGCGGGACCAAGGTAAGCAACGTCGTGATATCAGAAACCACCGGGTACTGAGGTATCACGATCTTGTTTACCTCCCTCAAATCAATTATGAACCGATAGACCTTTGCATCCGTGTCCTTTTTCAAAATTGGGAGAATCGGACTGTTACAGATATTATAGGGAACTTCTTCCACTACCCCTACTGCTATCAAGTCTTGCACAATCTGTATGAGAGCCTCCTCGCCCTCCTGGGAAATACGATACTGCGGGAGGCGTGGTAGCACCGCCCCCTCCTGGACACTAATGTGGACCGGAGGAATCACCATTTGGCCCACATCTGTGTCCGAAGTCGCCCATAAAGCTCGGGGGAGGGTAGCCAACAACGCATCCTCTGATATCGTACACATCCGCTCAGACCGGGGGTAGTTGTCATTCAAGATCACCCTCACACCCTCAGGGGAGCAGCGGATTGTAGCCCTAAAGTACTTTAACATATCAAGGCCCATAATGTTATCCGGTGTGTACGGGGCAAGCAGAAACGGGCAAGGCGCAGAAAAACAATCAACTTTAAATGCAAGGGGCTGTGAAAGAGGGCTTCGGGAGAGTGTACCGTCAAACCCTACCGATGTAACTATTGAGCCGGATGGGGGAGCCCCCGGAACCAAGTACCTAGACAATGCACTACGTGTCGCTCCTGTATCCACTAGGAACTGATCAGTAGAACCTAAAACCTCAGCCGATACATAAGGACCCGTCTGATCGACCGGCACCTCAACTGATTCAGACCCCCATCCAACGCATTCCTATGCATGCTGCGAATCGTGATATCCCGATCGATCGATGTCCGATACATGATACTGGTGCTGGCGATCGAAAACATTTGAGCTATCTCGGTGCTGTCCAGCAGTATCGAAACGGGCATTATCGTTGGAATTTCCTCTAAAGTTCGAGAAGCCCCCTCTACCTCTCGGGCCACCCGGAGTGTGCCCCTGACGGGAAGCGCGCAACACTGGGCAATCCCTGGCCCAATGGCCCAATTGCTTGCAATACGCACACTGGTTCCTATTCAAATCAGATCGGCCCGAAGGGGGACCATAAGATCCGCCCCGTCCTCTATTATTACCCCGTCGGGGCGGGCCATACACTTGTGCTAACATCACCTTGGTTTTGAGATCTTTCAATTTCTTCTCCTCCTGGCCCTTCGCCTCGTGCTCCTGACGCTCATAATACTGAGCGATGGTCAGAAGGGCCGTCGGTGTCGCGGAGGACCAAGAACTCTCACTCGCTTTCAACCGGGCCGCAACTGCCGGCAGCAGATTAGCTACATATTTGTCCGCGAAAAGATGGCGGCCTGTGTCGTCAGTAAGCGACTGGCCACTAAAGTCATGAAACGTTTCTTCAAAGCGCGTAAAGAAGTCCGCAACTGACTCGTCAACTTTCTGTTTACATGCAGCTAACATATTCCAGTCAATCTTTTTAGGGGGGATAATCGTCTTCAATTTAGCCACAATAGCCGCAGGGAGATCTAAAATATTCTGGGGTGGTTTCTGTGCGGGCTTCCGTTCCCTATCCTCATCCTCAAGGTCGGACCACCGGGCCTTAAAGGCAACCGCATCATCTACCTTTCGGACAGAGCGCCACGTATCCGGCGGTAGGATAAGGCCAAAGAACAAGTCTATATCCGCTAAGGTCATAATGCAAGAATTCAAGGCCCCCTCGACTTCTTCATAGAAGGCCGCTGGATTCTTGCGGGGGTCAGGCAGCGCATTCTTTAATGCCATGACATCGGCCCTATGCCATGGAGTATAAACCCAATTATACACAAAATATCCCCTAGCATCGACAGAATTAATATCCGAGCTAGTCCCTGCTCCCTTGGGAGGAACATACAAAGGCGCCGCCTCTCGCATTGGTTTAGCATGCACTATGTCATCCTTATCTGACTGGGAGGCGGATGGATGGCCCCCTGCTGCAGACGAATCCGACTGCTTCTCCTCCTCCGTTTGTTGACGTGCTTTCTCTCTAAGGGCCAGCACCTCGTCCCGTAAAGCGAACAGCCGCCGAGCCGCCTAAGGAGCCTTAGGGGGAGAAAAAACACCATTACGTAATGCTCCGGCATCCAAAGACACTTCGTCAGGCTCAAGGACACTAGAATATTTTCGGAAAGCAGCAATTACTTCATCCGCGAAATGAGACAGAAAATACACCCTCTCTCTATCTTGCCACGACCCCCAAGTATGGAACAACTCATCCTTAGATATCTTGCCCTTAAGTGCACGGAGGGAAAGTTTCCGAAGATCAGCCATATGCTCGGTCGATAACATGGACCGTGTGTCGACCTTACCCGAAGCCGGGCCAGAATCTTGCGGCCGCGGAGCAGATGCGCCAACATAAGGGGGCGGAGAGCGATCTAGTAAATAAAAATCGTCATCAGGATTATTAAGGACAGGATAAAGTGGCTGACGAACAACATATTGACCCGAAACTTGTAGCCTACGCTCTTTCTCTTGTCTGTCCGTTTGCTCTTTGTCCTCCCGACGCTTCGCTTCCTGCGCTTGCATATGATCATTCTTTCGTTGCTCCTTATCAAACAGCGCTTTCTCACGTTTCTCTCGCTCACGCACTTCCTTCACCCATAATCGCACACACTCAAACATATCCTGACGAGCACGTCGCTTACACATACACTGTTCCACATACTCAATCTTACGTATATCAAACGATCCATACAAAGGCCATCGCAACTCAGGATCCTTCCTCGTATATTTCCTCCATAACGTGCTGTACATTATGGAAGAAAGACCATGCTTCACATACATATCCCTACTAGGAGTCCCCTCTGGGGGAGCTGGAGCAGATTCCTCGAGGTTCAACCGGTTATCAAAACAGCAGCACCACTTACGGAGTGCGCTGAAAGCAGGCATGCTCAGAAATAGTGCAAAATATGCAATATTATAAGGAAAAATGGCACTTAATCGTTGCACCGTTCAAAGTTTACACAGCTCCGGAGAAATTTCTCCACATTACCTGCCTATATGTGTTGCAACGCATATATTTTCACAAAGACAAATTCAAAATATGACTAGTCACCATCAATCAAACTCAAATAGCCAGACCAGGCTTCAAAACTCGGAGCAAGTACCGTACAACGGTTCTTACCAATCAAGAGTCCAGGTTCCAACTGCCAAGCTCCACAATCGCCCAAACGGCTCTCACGGCAGGACCGACAGAAGAGGTCTCAGTCGATGACCAGCGCCACCCAGACGGTCAGCTCGGAAGGGAAGGAAGAAAAACCTCGGGATGCCAGGGCTAAGACGCCGCTGGCAGTGATCACGTCCCCGGCCAAACTCCTCACCTTCGTCGCGACCAGTCCTTCGAGCATCCGAGTCGCCGATGAGCCCCACGTGACGGGCGCCAATTGATGAATACAAGCCCCAGCTAGGCCCGCAAGAGACAAGGGTTCGCTCTTCTGTAACGAAATCTATAAGGAAGTTGGCACGGAAACTGCAAAGTACAAAAACAACGTTTATTAACCCTTAAGGGTGGTCCTACAATCCACACAACACTCTTCAGTATTGCAAGGAGTAGCACAAAGAACTTGCGTACACAGTCCCCTTTTATACACAACAGAGGGGCTCATAAGTGGGTGGATACAACGTAAGGCCAAAGAACATTACCATTTATGGTCATTCTCGATACTGAAACAAACCATGGGCGGAGCCAGCACACTCCTTCAGCCCGCGAAAACACATGGTCAAGCAAAGCTAATTATAACAGATGTGGTCAAGTCTGGGCATGCGCCAGACGGACAAGAGGGAGCTATTTATAAACTGTTGCTAGGCAGATTACAAGAGCAACTAACACAGAGGTCGGACTCTCCTCGTGGTGAACACATGGCAGCATGTCAATACAAAATGGAGTCCGGACTTCGGTCAACATAACGAAGAAAACATGATCTAAAGGGAAAGCATTAATGTTTTCAGTAAATGCTTAATCACATTCTGCCTTAATTTACAACACGGCGGGACCAAGAGAGTCTGTGGGCGCTGCGAGATACTCAGCAGGCTCGAGTATAAGTTTGGAGGTCTTACGATCTTCGGGGAGCAGCGAGTCACTCAGCAGGGCTCAAGCACGAGTTCGGAGGTCTTACGATCTTCAGGGAGCCGTGAGTCACTCAGCAGGGCTCAAGCACAAGTTCGGAGGTCTTACGATCTTCAGGGAGCCGCGAGTCACTCAGCAGGGCTCAGGTACACGTTCGGAGGTTTGACGATCTTCAGGGAGCTGCGAGTCACTCAGCAGTGCTCAGGTGGTTCCAAGGCGAATCTGCCGGACAGTCCCAGAGCACCCCTTGTTATAGGGCGACTCCTCTCTTTGATGTCCGGAGTCTGTGCAGGCAGGGGTCTTGTCACCTGGGGGTCGCTTGTTGGGGGTTTCCTGCCATTGTCCTTTGATCCTTTCAGGGCCTGGTCGGGAGGAGCCCCAGACACCCAGCAGGCGTGGAGCCAGCCCTCGGGGAGGCCGGCGGGTCGATCGAAACCCACCTTCCCAGGGAAGCGCAGAGGTGTGATGGAAACTGCTCCTCCCTTTTCATCCCAAGGGTAGCGCGATGTCCTCCAGCCGGAGTGGCGCCTATGGCTAGGGTCGCGCTGGGGCCGGGCGGCCATCTTGGTGCATGAAGTGGGCACGCGGGCCCGGGGTGGCCGAAGGAGGAAGGCCACGGACGGGGGAAGTCCGGGTCGGGTGTGTGTGTTCTGGTGGGAAGGATCAGCTAGGCCGTGGGCTCGGGGCTGGTGTGAGGTGCGGGGGTCAGGTCTGTCTACGTTACGAGGGCCGGGTCTAACACGTTATCTGTCAGCAAATGCACGATGTTACCAAATGCTTCTTTCACAGTGGTTCACAAATGCACAAAGACTCACAGTGTGATTCTAGACAAGCTCCAGTATTCCTATGAGTTTACCGAAACTCATTCACTACACTGGAAGTGATAACGGAACTTCACACAATCTACATATTTCACGACTACACTTTAGTGTCAATGCCTGACTCATTTAATCAACACATAAGCAAAAACTGGCTTGCAATACTACTAAAACTTGACAACATGACAGGTTTCAAAACAGTTATCTGTCAGCAAATGCACAATGTTACCAAACGCTTCTCTGACAGTGGTTCCCAAATGCACACAGACTCACAGTGTGATTCTAGACAAGCACCACTATTCCTAGGAGTTTACCTAAACTCATTCACTACAGTGGAAATGATAAGGGAACTGCACACAATCTACATATTTCACAACTACACTTTAGTGTCAATGCCTGACTCATTTAATCAACACATAAGCAAAGACTTGATTCTAATGCTAGTAAAACTTGACAACGTGACAAGTTTCAAAACAGTTATCTGTCAGCAAATGCACAATGTTACCAAACGCTTCTCCACAGCGGTTCCCAAATGCACACAGGCTCTCTGTGTGATTCTAGACAAATAACACTATCCCTTACACCATACCAAAACGCATTTCTTCATCTACAAGCAGTACTATATTTTACTACAGAAACATAACTCATTTCACAAATTCATAAACAATAAGTGGTTTCTAAATCTACCAAAATATAAGAACTGCATAGGTATCTCTCTACAAACACATGAAAAAACACAAATCCTTATCACAAAATGGTTTCTACATGCACACACACTGTCAATAAGATTGTAGAAAAAAAAAATACTCCCTACACTTTAGCAGAAAAAATACATTAGTTTGATTAAAATAAAAATAGTCTACATACATCCCCTCACAATTAAATAACTCACCTTTCAAGATGTGTTGTAGATTAAGAAGTATATCAGTCACACACCAGATATCAGTCACACACCAGATTTTCCTATACAGAATCTCTGCACTGTGCACCTGTCAGCAAAACCAAAGAATGGCAAAGTTTCCATCTCATTTTCCACACATATACATGTAAACATCAAATCACAATCCTTCCCACATAAATTCAAAAGCAAACACACATTTCTATTGGTTAAACATTTCAACCCTTTCCAAATGACATAAACTTCAACCCTTCCCCCAATCTGCCTTCTGCCCGTTACCATAGAAACAGGTCATGGAACACTGTACTGAGCACACAGGTCACAAGTTCAGCACACACAATGTTGCTAATCAAAACAGCAAGTGTGCTTGACTTCTCAACATATCAGCTTATCATATATAATGTTCCTTACAATCTGTTTTTGTTAACCAATAAGAATCAAGCGTTTAAAAAACAGAAATATGCACCCTACCTTTCAGTGTAGAAGGTTGTCAAACAACCAATGATTTCTTGTCTTTTTTCAAAATTGCATCTTAGTCACCATTTTAGAAACATCTTACTTTCCAAACTGCCATTTCATTTACAGAGACCATCTGAGTGCGTCCAGACCTCCTTACAAGATGCTTACAGTGTGGATTGTGGGACACAGCTACATTTTCTGGAGCCAAAGGTATGCAGAAAACAAAGGCATTCACAAAGACCTAGGTTTGCCAAATGTAGACATTAAATGGATTGGACAGAGAGTGTTAAAGTGGCACCAATTGATGCCATTGGTGAAATCCTTCATGCAAATCCAACACCCTGACCTCGTAATAGTGCACTGTGGTGGCAATGACCTAGGCACTTTGACTGGGGTAGGTCTGGAAATGCTTATGAAGGACACCTTTGCACAACTGATTTCACTTTTCCCTAAAACTGCCTTTGTGTATTCTAACATATGCCAAAGGCAGAAATGGAACTGGTCCGATCATTTTTGTCCACCGATTGAGAAAGCTAGGTAACATGTGAATAAATCTGTTTCTGCTTTTCTCTGAGACTACAGAATGGGATCCATTTACAATAACAATCTGCACTTTCATATGCAAGAGATGTATAGGAGAGATGGAGTACACTTTACTGATGAAGGAAACAGAGTCTTCCTCAACAACTTTAGACTCTGTATAGGTACTTACTTATAAGTACCAAAAACTCTCAATGAACACAACGGCTCTTTTTAGAGCCACTCAAGAACAAAACACTTAAGCTTAATCTTTATCTCCCAACAATTTCATTTTTTTTTCCCTTGGATCCGCGAACCCACCGCGAGAGAATCCGTGCATCCAACGTGATAGGATGCGCTCACCGTGCGCTCATTTTGCCGCTTTTTTTTTTAAAAGGGGGGCCCCAGGGGGTCCTTCTGGGACCCCCTAAGCACCTCTAGAGGGTCAGAGTATTTCCACTCTGCCCCCTTTATATGTTTTACGCACTTATTCCCCTTGCTTCTTCAGCCTCGCTTCTACCGAGGCAGAAAATGGCCGCCAACAGTTCCTGGTTTCGAATGTAGAGAGACGCTCGACAGCCGATTAACATTCAGCGCGCGATCGGGAGGCTGCGCGCTCCGTTCGGGGAGGGTTCGCTTACGGTGTGGGTAGGGTCCGCGGATCCTCCCCGGCCATAGATATCACTAACTTTTTTACCCTAATTTTCTCAGGAACTACTGAACAGATTCACACCAAATATGCAAAAGGCACGAGTCCGAACTGAAGACTACCTCTTTGCCAAATTTGGTGTCATTCCGCTCAGCTCCTATGGAAATTGCATGGGGAAAACACGTTATGGGACCCCCCTTTTTCTCGGCCCCCGCTTGACGAATTACCACGAAACTTTCAGGGTAGGAGCGGAGCGGAGCTGGCCAAAAGTTTGGAGAATTTCGCGAAGATTTGTCAATCGGCGCCAAAGAAATTCCCAATAGAATGTTGCGGATTCCCTATGGAAAATAGGACCTAACTATAACTATCTACTGGTGACCACCAGTAGATAATATATATATATATATATATATATATAATCTACTGGTGGTCACCAGTAGGTAGTTATAGTTAGGACCTATTATCCATAGGAAATCCGCAAAATTCGATTTGGAATAACTTTGGCGCCGGTTGATGAATCTTCGCGAAAAACAAACACACATAATGCAAAAAGGGGGCAGGGTAGAAACACCCACAAGGACTCCCAGGGCCCCCAATTTTTTTTAAATCGGCGAGATTCGTGCACACAGCGCGAATTTCGGCCGAAATTTTTTAAAAAATGAAGCGCGGTCTCCTGCGCTTCGCTGGTAATTAGCCCCCGGAGGGGCCAAGTCCCGGGGGAAATTTGCAGGGTGGCTGATGCTTCTCAGAGGGTTCTTGGCAGAGAACTGGAGAAGAGCAGAGGCCTGCCATTAAAGTCCAGGACAGGTTGTCTGAGTTTAAGACGAAGACGGATCGTCACAGTTCATTCAACAGTCAGGAAATCAAAGTTCACGGCGGAGGCAGGAGATCTGACAAGGGTTCAGCCAGAGACAGCTGCCGAGGTCAACAGACAGGTCAATGGAGTTCAGGTAGAAGCAGCTCCTCGACGTTCAAGCCAGAGGCAGTGAACTAGAGATCAGGTGTGCGCCTCGAAGTTGGCAAAAAACATAATGCAGTGAAAGTTCCCCAGTGACTTGTCTGTTACATTTCGTAACCATGAGGAGACTTCGCCCTGGCTTCCTTTCACCCTCATCAGAGTTACAATAGAATGTTCTGGCCGGACCTCACCAGGGGTCAGTGCGCTGCAGCACAACGTGACCCACATCTAAAGGTAGGAGGGCAAACAATAAATCTGGATGCATCCTGTCTTAGTTCAGTGACATGGCTGCCTGTGACGGCAATGTCCCTCCCAGCATGCAACTGGTGTGCCTGTGCCTGGTCACTTATAAGGAATGAGGCAGCATGCCACAGCCGTCTCTAGCATTAAAGGGGGGAAGCAATACAGCGATGACAGGCAGTGGGAGTGGGGGCAGAAGTGTGACAGCCAAATGAGGACACCTGAGGGGATGGCAGACCAAGAGAAAGCAAACGACGACAGAGAGACAGATAGTGGTAGCGGAGTAAAGAGGGCACAGAAGAGAGCCTGAGAAGCAAAGACGAGGCATAAGAAGAGAAGAGAGACAACCCAGAGAGACTGAGCAAACACAGAGAAGAGGAAGATAGATATCATCACGTTTGAAGGACAGACAGACAGACAGACAGTGCCATTTACAGGGACACACAATGTTGGTGGTCAGTGAGCTCCTTCTTGCCCTGGTGTTCTGCGTCATCACTGCAGAATTTGTCCAACAGTGATGGATAATCAGGCGACTGCCCCCGGGCCCCGATCCCCCTCCTCTTCATCGGAAACCTGCTGGCGATTAAATTTAAACTAAATCACGAGATCCTCATTCAGGTATTTATTTATTAATTTTTTACCCATCTACTTCTAGGTGTACGCCATCGGCTTCAGAGCGCCAAGAAACACAAGAGGTAGAAAATGCGAATCATAACTACATGGTCAAGACTGAATTAGAGCAGTAGAGTCTGGCCGCATTAATGTGCTCTTACACTGCTTGCTTTTTCAGGCGCTACTGTTTTTTGACCCTAAGCACTGTACGAAAGTGCATGTATTTTCCAGCTCTCACTCTAATTTGTTTCTCTTCCCCAGTGGTTAATTTGTAAAAAAAATCATAAGTGGCAGGGCTGTCGTCAGGAGGCCTTTGCAGTTTTCACCACCCATTGCGCCTGACAGTACAAGCACATATAAACGAACATCACCCTACTACAAGTGTGGCACTTCAGACTTTTCCAGGACCCCAAAACTATAAGAATGGCTTGGGTGGCAGGAATTAGGCTTTAATGGGGATGGGGTCCCCAGGGCCAAGAATATTAGGAAAAGAAGGGGGGGCCACACAGCCCCCCTTCTTAAAACAAAAAAAAAACAAAAAAGACCGGCATCGCACCGGAGGCCACACCCCCTTCTTGCAGCACTCTGCAAATGCACCCCCTGGCTGCAGAGAGGTGTTCAACTTCTGTGGCCATGCCCCTTTTTAAACCTCTCTGCAACGTAGCTCTGTGGCACTTAATGGAGGTAGCTGGTGGGCTAGTTGCACCCCAGGGACCCTCAGGATTCAAGGGGAGTTAATCCCCCAACTTAAAACGCGCCACGGGGTGCGTTTGCACAGTGGTAAAAGGAGGGGGCAGGGCCTGAGGTGATATGTGTGCAAACACGCCCTGTGGCATGTTTTAAGTTCAGGAATTAATTCCTCTTCAATCCTGAGGGAGCCTGGGGGACAACTAGCCCACCAGGTACCTCCAGTAAGCGCCACGGAGCTGTGTTGCAGAGTGTTGTAAAAAGGGGTGTGGCCTCCTAACACCTCTCTGCAACGCAGCTCTCTGGTGCATACTGGAGGTACATGGTGGGCTAGTTGGCCCCTAGGCACCCTCGGGATTGAGAAGGAATTAATTTTCCAACTTAAAATGTGCCACAGGACGTGTTTGCAGACATGTCACCTCAGGCCCCGCCCCCTTCCTTCAGCATTGTGCAAACGCGCCCTGTGGTGCATTTTAAGTTGAGGAATTAATTCTTCTTCAATCTTGAGGATCCCTGGGGGTCAACCAGCCCATCAGGTACCTCCAGTATGTGCCAGGGAGCTGCGTTGCAGAGAGGTGTTCAGAGGCCACGCCGCTTTTTACACCTCTCTGCAATGCAGCTCTGTGGCGCTTATTGGAGGTACCTAGTGGGCTAGTTTGACCCTAGGGACCCTTACGGTTCAAGGGGACTTAATCTCTTAACTTAGAACGGCCATAGGGCGTATTTACACAGTGGCAAAGGGAGAGGACGGGGCCTGAGGTGACGTGTGCAAACACCCTGTGGCGCGTTTCAAGTTGGGGAAATAATTCCCCTTCAATCCTGAGGGCTCCGGGGGGCCAACTACCCACAAGGTGCTTCCAGTAAGCAGCACTGTGCTGCCTTGCAGAGAGGTGGTCAAGGCCATGCCCCTTTTTACACCTCTCTTCAACGCAGCTAGGTGGCGCTTACTGGAGGTACCTAGTGGGCTAGTTGGACCCTAGGGACCCTCAGAATTCAAGGGGAATTAATCTCAACAACTAAAAACGGCTACAGGGCGTGTTTACACAGTGGTGAAAGGAGGGGACGGGGCCTGAGGTGATGTGTGCAAACACGCCCGGTGGCGTATTTTAAGTTGGGGAAATAATTCCCCTTCATTCCTAAGGGACCCTGGGGGCCAACTAACCCACCAGGTGCTTCCAGTAAGTGCCACTGCGCTGCGTTGCAGAGAGGTGGTGCAGGCGGTGCCCCTTTTTACACCTCTCTGCAATGGTGCTTACTGGACGTACCTAGTGGGCTAATTTGCCCCTAGGGACCCTCAGGATTCAAGGCGAGTTAATCTCCCAGCTTAAAACTGCCACAGGGCATGTTTACACAGTTGAGAAGGGAGGGGACGGGGCCTGAGGTGACGTGTGCAAACACGCCCTATGGCACGTTTTAAATTGGGGAAATAATTCCCCTTCAATCCTGAGGGCCCGTGGGGGCCAACTAGTCCACCAGGTGCTTCCAGTAAGTGCCACTGTGCTGCGTTGCAGAGAGGTGGTCCAGGCCATGCCCATTTTCTCTGCAACGCATCTCTGTGGTGCTAACTAGACATACCTGATTGGCTAGTTGTACCCAAGTGACACTCAGGATTCAAGGGGACTTTAACCTCCAAATTAAAACAGCCACAGGGCGTGTTTGCACATGTCAGCTCAGCCCCCCTTCCCTTCACTAGTGCGCAAACGCGCCCTGTGGCGCGTTTTAAGAGGTAGTTTTAATCCCCCTGCCCTATTATATACAAGGGGCTTACAGAGGAGGTCATGCTAATAACAGGGGTACCCCAATGCATAGCGTTCCCTAGTGTATGTAGGTGTTTTAACTGTATTCTAAGTGTCTTTTAGCATAGCACTGGCTCTAGGACTGGTTAGTCAGAGTCAGTTACCACCAGTACCCATTTGAAAAAGTTGAGGGTACAGGATGATTTTGCAACAAATACTCTTTCTGCTCCTCTGTTTGTTCTTTCTGCACGTCATCCTTCTTCCTGCACTTTTCTTCGTCCTTGAGGAATTTCTGCATTTCTTTTTCTTCTTTCTGTGCGTTTCTTCTTTCTGCATTTCTTTTTCTTCTTTCTGTGTGTTTTTTTTTCTTTCTTCACGTGTCCTACATCTGTAGGCATAGTTAGAAACTAGCATTTAAAAAAGCTTTGAAATTCACTTAAAAAAAACATAGGTGTCAGTTACGTTAAAGTTAGAAATAAGCATTTAAAAAACCTTTAAAATTCACTTAAAAAAACATAGGCTTCAGGCACGTTATAGGTTGGAATTAGCTTTTAAAAAACCTTAGAAATTCACAGAAAAAAACATAGGTTTCAGGGGTGTTATAGTAAGCTGGACATTTCACTCATACAAAGCCCTAGAAATTCCCCCGTTATAGTTAGTTCAGCTAACTATAACACGCGTGCCCGCAATGCACTGATGATGACGTCACATATTAATCACTCATGACATTGTCAGTGACATCACTCATGACATCACTGATGACATCTCAAATGACATCACTGATGACATCATCCTCGTAATAGAGTGGCAGACCTCCTCTCACCCTAATATAACCTTTGATACAAACATTCAAAAATAGAAACTAAAATTTTCAAAAAAATGGATATACCAATACCAATTACAACAACCTATTCAGTAATTCCAAGATCTACATACACATCCACTCATTCACCAACAGTCCTACATAGTCACTCATACATGTATTCACTCTTCATATGTACTCATACACCTATACATCCTGTTACACACCGCCACGCATTCATAGAGTTACTCCCACTCATAGTCACTCATGCTAATAAAGAATCAAACATCCATTTACTTGCATATACAGTTATACACACACCACTACACTTACTTCTACAGAAACGTACACATACTTACTCTCTTAAACAATCACTTATAGAAACACATAATTATTTATACAGGAACTCTTCCAACCTCTCACTCTCACATATACTAACTTACATACACGAATACTCACATGTACTAGTTTAAAACATACGTCGTTACTCATAAAGACACTATTGAGACAGTCATTCTCTCACTAACACACCCATACACACACTCATCCACCCATACAGTCCTGCACACATGCTGTCTTCAACACATACAAACAGTGAGTCACTCATTCATGCATCTATGCGCTAAGTAATATCCCCCACCGAACCATACAGACACTGAGACACTCATACTGATTCTCAAAACACCAAGTAATAACCCATATAGACAGTCAAAAACCTTTAAAATTCACTTAAAAAAACATAGGCTTCAGGCACGTTATAGGTTGGAATTAGCATTTAAAAACCTTAGAAATTCACAGAAAAAAACATAGGTTTCAGGGGTGTTATAGTAAGCTGGACATTTCACTCATACAAAGCCCTAGAAATTCCCCCGTTATAGTTAGTTCAGCTAACTATAACACGCGTGCCCGCAATGCACTGATGATGACGTCACATATTAATTACTCATGACATTGTCAGTGACATCACTCATGACATCACTGATGACATCTCAAATGACATCACTGATGACATCATCCTCGTAATAGAGTGGCAGACCTCCTTTCACCCTAATATAACCTTTGATACAAACATTCAAAAATAGAAACTAAAATTTTCAAAAAAATGGACATACCAATACCAATTACAACAACCTATTCAGTAATTCCAAGATCTACATACACATCCACTCATTCACCAACAGTCCTACATAGTCACTCATACATGTATTCACTCTTCATATGTACTCATACACCTATACATCCTGTTACACACCGCCACGCATTCATAGAGTTACTCACACTCATAGTCACTCATGCTAATAAAGAATCAAACATCCATTTACTTGCATATACAGTTATACACACACCACTACACTTACTTCTACAGAAACGTACACATACTTACTCTCTTAAACAATCACTTATAGAAACACATAATTATTGATACAGGAACTCTTCCAACCTCTCACTCTCACATATACTAACTTACATACACAAATACTCACATGTACTAGTTTAAAACATATGTCGTTACTCATAAAGACACTATTGAGACAGTCATTCTCTCACTAACACACCCATACACACACTCATCCACCCATACAGTCCTGCACACATGCTGTCTTCAACACATACAAACAGTGAGTCACTCATTCATGCATCTATGCGCTAAGTAATATCCCCCACCGAACCATACAGACACTCAGACACTCATACTGATTCTCAAAACACCAACTAATAACTCATATAGACACTCATGTAGCTACTCACCAACTCATGCAGCCACTTATACACAAAGTGAGGGACTGATACAGATATTTACATATTTAAACATTACTCGCTAACCCATGTATTCACTAAGATACACTTAATCAGTCAGTTATACAAACAAGTTTCCCCCAAAAAACATCCATTTAGACACTTATTTACCCATTTATTCTTCCATCGACCTTCAGAGATACATTTATAAAAATTATTTAACTTTCAGAAAGACACACATTCACTGGATGATGTCATCAGTGATGTCATTTGAGATATCATCAGTGATGTCATGAGTGATGTCACTGACCATGTCATGAGTGATGTAATATGTGATGTCATCATCAGTGCATTGCGGGCACGCAAGTTATAGTTAGCTGAACTAACTATAACGGGGGAATTTCTAGGGTTTTGTACGAGTGAAATGTCCAGCTAACTATAACACCCCTGAAACCTTCTTGGTCTAGAAAGCACACTTTTGTTTATTTGGTATAAATCTGTTCAGTAGTTTTGGAGAAATATCAAATTTTACAGATATTGATATTTGGGAATTCTGCCTTCTGACTGGCTGAGGCATTATGAGCACGAGCTTGCTGCTTATTGGTTGCAAGCGGTGCGAGCGGTTGCAACTAGGAACTGTTGGCAGCCATTTTGTGATTCCGTTGAAGCGAGTAAGGGGAAAAAGGGTGAAAGGGGTAAGAAGGAGGAGGGTAGGAGTGTTGTGAGGTCTGTGGGGTGGTTAGGGTATGCTACACAGGGAGTGTGAAGCGATGATTTCAGTGAGATGGTCCTGAGGTGAGGTGCCGGTACACTCGGGGATGAAACCGTGAGCTGATTGCTGTAAACTGATGTGCTCTGGGCGCTGCAGCATACTAGCCGCTGTAGCATAGCTGTGCAAGTGGTGTTAATAAGGGTTTAGACTATAGCAAGAGTGGGAAGCACACTACTCATCCCTACCGGTCTGAAGACTCGAATGGAGTGTTTTAGCAAGCAGGAATAAAGAAATAATCATGAAGAATTTAGTGCAGACTGTTGCAATGCCACAGAAGACAAATGGTGAAATCTGGTGTGTTTAAGAAAGTGGCTGTGTGGGATAAAGCGATGGAGTCTGCAAGTTATATAAAAAATGTCTTTATTTAAGTGCCATAAATGGACCCACTGGTGCAAGAGCTAAGGCACCCACCTGAGGCAAACTCCAACCGCTTCTGCTGTATTCAAAGCTAAGCTTCTGCATCAGTCAATTCCACATTACATGTTACAGTTCCATGTGACATAAACAATACCTATTAGATATGAATGACTGTAAATTGTAGAATGAAAATCAAGGTAGGATATGATTACCACACTGTGCCAACCAGTTCCTAAACAATGCAGTGTTTTTTTATCTTGATCGCCAGTTCGTGAGCAGAGACTGAGGATGAGCTAATTTGAAAGGGCTTCATGGCTAAGAGGCAGGTAAAGAGACGTGTGTACAAAAAATAGATATGGTTTCAAAATGGATGTTGGGTTTAGGCTAATTTAGCAAGTAAATAGCGTATTTGCATAGGCCATACATCATCCATTCCTGGTTAGTGTGGAGATGTAAGGAAAAAGTAAAAAAAGTTGGAAAAAATCAATCCAAGAATAAAGTATAAGTCTTAGAGATTGCAGTCCGGAAGTTCTTCAGCTGCATGAGATGCGTAATGTTCCAAGAGGCGATTGTTGCCATTGTGTGAGAAAAGTGAAGCGATCCAATTCATATCCTCAAAGGGACAGTAATGTTCCTCGAATGTTGGAGCGGCAATTTGAATTGGCAGGCAATCTGCGATGTTGTCAAAGGTCGCACGTTGCAGGAGATCTTTCGCGGCTGCGCAGAAATCCCATTCCGCCAGGATACCTTTTTGCGTTGCATCCGCCATTGCTCTATTGCACAATCGAGTTCATGGTTTTCAATATACTCCTTTACCTGCTGGATATCGGAAGCGTTTGCTGGGATGTTGGCAAGGCATAGATCCATTTGCCAGTCGATTGGGCAAGTTTTGCAATAAAAAGATGGTTGCACACAGATTGTATATGTGTAAATAAATGTCATGTTGTAGCTGGCTCCGATAATAGATAGAGGCAGGTAGCCGAAAAGTTGTTCCATTTTTTCACGGTATTGATGTACCGTCGCGTAGAGGCGTATTCTGTCGGACATGCTTGTTACCACAGGGCGCGTAGCCATTTTTAACAAGCTAAAATAGTAGTAGGATGGCCGCAAACAGAGCGAGAATTATGTGCACTGTTGCTGTTATTCCAGAGATGACCGAATGAATGAAGTCTGGTATTAGATTAAAAACAGTTTGAAAGCCTGTGAGAAGGCCGGAGGAGACAATGGTAAAAAAGTGTGCCAGACCTTAAATGTCAGATGTGTTGAAAATTGTGTAACAATTCACAAAGTGTAATGGGAGGTTCTTATTTAAAAGGGAGTGTATGTTACTTGAAGTTCGCGCAATCTGCAGTCGATAAATTACTTTTGGAGAAGTGAGGGACACTTCTGTTTGAAACAAAAGCGCTTTCAGTTTGCTCCGTTTAATATAATCCATTTTCAAAGTACGTATTGAAGGCCAAGTGGAACTTTGGGAGTTACTTTGTGTGGGTGGGAATAGAGATTGCCAGAGGAAGTTATCTGGTTTGGAACAGTAAGGACATACGGTATGCCAGCTCACATTGCATAGCAGTTCATGTTATTAAGAACCAGATAACTGCCATTAGTAAGCTGTGTGAATGTTGGTCTGATTGTGGGAGTTGGCATGCTTTTAAGAAAGCACGCAAGATTGGGGGCTGTAAGCTTAGAAGTGTTGTGCAGTTGGATATTCTTGCATAGTAATGAATGATTGCCATTGTGGTCCCACTTTTCACCTGTGAGAAAAACTTCAGTATCCTCTTTAAGACAGCGATATGTAAATGGGAGAAACCACTGCTCGGGAATAAATGCTCTACCTTATATAATCACTTACAACATGTACACCTAGCAGACACAACAACACTACGTACTGTGGGAACCGTGGCTAGCCATGTACACAAACCAAACATGGCATGTCACCTCTGCCACGCATTGCAGATTGTGGGGAGAGATGGGAGCAAAGTATGTGCGAAGGTGGCAAGTGATTCTCGATTGTAAAAGTATACAATGCAAAGTGTTGAGGGGATGTGCGTATGCAGAGCACAGACATGTACATGTCAACATACACTGATGGGATATTGAGTGAGGTTGACAGTGGACGCAACCATGATAGTACAGTCAGTAGGGAAGATTGAGAAAACATAGCGTGTACATGCCTCCTCCCCCAAAAATCTTTCGCCAGTGGGCTGGCTCGGCATGCGCAAGCATAGGGTTATGAATAAAAGGCACGTTTCGCTGGGTGTGGTTCTCTTCCGGAATGGCAAACATGTCTGTCAGGTCTGCGCAGCTTACACCGTGACAAGGCTGACGCTGTGAGCGAAGGTGGCTGCGGGAATAATGCTCTCAGCCTGCTGCTACCCACAATGGACGCTGTTAGAACTACATCTGAGAGTGGAGATGAAGGTACTCCCTTCGACCAGGTGCAAGCAACTCTAAGTCCCAACAGTGGAACGGTGTCTTGATCCCAGAAGGGATGATGTCCAATATTACCTGCTGCTTGGTCTTCATAGAACTCCCTCTGTTGTGGTGCATCAGACTCTGTGCTTCCGTAGCTAATTGCTGCACATGATCATTGGGCTTGGCTGACTGCAGTCGGTGGAGTACACCGCAGTACAGCAGGTCCGAACAGTGGAACAGGGTCTTGATCCCAGAATGGACAATGTTAGAACTGCATCTGAGAGTGCAGATGAAGATACTCCCTTCGACCAGGTGTAACCAACTCTAGGTCCCAACAGTGGAACGGTGTCTTGATCCCAGAATGGATGATGTCTGATATTACCTGCTGCTTGTGTGTTTTCACAGAAGTCCCTCCGTTGACGTGCATCAGACTCTGTGCTTCCGTAGCTAAGTGCTGCACATGATTATTGGGCTTGGCTGACTGCAGTCTCTGGAGTACACCGTGGTACATCAGGTCTGAAGAGTGGAACAGGGTCTTGATCCCACAAATGATGATGTTAGAACTGTATCTGAGAGTGGAGATGAAGGTACTCCCTGTGACCAGGTGCAAGCAACTCTAGGTCTCAACAGTGGAACGGTGTCTTGATCCCAGAATGGACGATGTCCTATATTACTTGCTGCTTGGTTTTGACAGAACTCCCTCCATTGAGGTGCATCAGTCTCTGTGCTTCCGTAGCTAACTGCTGCACATGATTATTGGGCTTTGCTGACTGCAGTCGGTGGAGTACACTGTGGTACAGCAGGTTGGAACAGTGAAACGGGGTCTTGATTCTGTGATTGAGGATGTCAGAAGTTAACGTTTGTGATGATTTGTGTTTACCCCCTCTGATCAGGTGCAACCAACTGCGTGCTTCCGAATCCAATGACACGTGGCTGTGAGGCGTTAATGACCACTGCCTCTGGCCCACACTGCGGTCAGCAGGGCTCACAATTCAGATCGAGTGGTGATTGTTAAATTACAGTATCCAGTAGGCAACTAACTACAACGTCTATTGAAATATACACAATTGCTTTTAGTATACTTGCTTGAAGACGTTTTTTAAGATGACTTATAGGTCTAGTACAAAGACCAAATTCTTCTTGGTAGTGGTAAAGTACACTGAATAACAGTGCACATAGTGGACAGCAGAGATTGCAATTCAACTTGTTTTGATTTATTTATTGCAGAGTTTTGTGTAATTTATGTTGTATTTTGTGAAGAGGAAGTGAGAAAAAGTATTCATGGAAGACTGTGCTCACTACTGCCTTCAATTTACACTGCAGACAGCAGTGTTCACAATTCAGATTGAGTCGCTATTGTAGATGACGCAGTCCTCTAGGCTAAAGACATTGCTCCAGAGCGCTCTGTCCGCACCACTCATACGCATCATCATAGGGTCCGCACACGTTTTTGTTGCCTCGCGTATGGTAAACTGGGCAGCTCAAGTCAACGCCACGTGATTGTGGGCCCTTGCTGACCGCTCTCTGGCCTACACTGCAGACAGCAGTGTTTACAATTCTGATCGAGTCGCTATTGCAGATGATGTAGTGTTGTAGGCAACAAACATTGCTCCAGTGCTCTGTGTCCGCCCCACGCATATGCATCATCAGAGGGTTCGCACACAGTTTTTGATGCTTCGGTAACGGCAAACAGGACAGCTCAAGTCAACGCCACGTGGCTGTGGGCCCTTGCTGACCGCTCTCTGGCCTACACTGCAGACAGCAGTGTTTACAATTCAATTGCAGATGATGTAGTGTTGTAGGCCCACCCACAGCACGCATCATCGCTGGCTGTGCACATGCTGAATGCTTTTAATGTGGCTATCTAAGTGCACTAGACCTGATGGACCCTTTATGATACAATCTTTTTGTGTATTATTTCAGATCTAATGCCTGTATCTTAGTATACCACAAGTTATTGTTCTTTTACAATAGAATATTTTCTGTATTATTTCACATCTAGTGTCTCTACCTTACTGCAGCACAAACTATTATTGACCCTTTTATTATTGAATCTCGGTGTGTGATTCAATGATTACTGTTGTAGTTGATGCTAGAAGCAACCGGTCCCTGAGGGCTGGTTTACACTCATCCCACATGCATCCAGCATAGACGTCACTGG
Source organism: Triturus cristatus (assembly GCF_964204655.1). NCBI lineage: Eukaryota > Metazoa > Chordata > Amphibia > Caudata > Salamandridae > Triturus > Triturus cristatus. The sequence goes on along the minus strand of NC_140588.1, from coordinate 834,146,628 downwards.
ACATGTGACCCTGGTAATAAAAAGGAGTTGAGTGCACGTGCCCATACCCACTTCCACTATCTATCTGTGTCCGTGTGTTCATTATCTATGCATGATACTGCCCCTGGGCCGTACCACATTACATTGTGCTGTGGACAGCGTATGCAACCATGTTACCTTTGGCAGTGGGGAAAAGTTCTGTTATGTAGCTTTTAGATGCATGGCTATCACAGGTGAAAGGCTACTTTACAGAGCATGAATATTGATGAAGATGATGGTTGCCTGTTGTTTGTAGTGTCAGATATGGGTACATAGCAAAAAGATTTCACAAAAGCTCTGTAAGCAGAAGAGGAATCTCATCAAACGCTGTAAAGAGAATGGCTAAAATGGGTGCGGTCCTCCAACTGTTACAAAGGTAAATGTTATGAAACAATCAAATGCTTTTCTTTAAGGTCACATGGCAATCGTGCACCGTGCGCGTAAGGAGGCCGCACCTGACGTGATTTTGAGAAAATATAACCATAATATAAGTTTATTACAGTTAGAAATATCTAAATGTTTAAAATATTTTAGATTATCGCTTGTTCTCATATACGCTTTAAACGTATTTAGATATAGTTTTGAGACGAAAAAAAAATGAGGGACTGGCGTTCCCGGCGTGACACCATACGTCTATGATGTAAAACAGGGCCTGGCAGCGTGCACTCGTCGCATACGCAACGTGCAGCAGGCGTGACTCCATACGTACATGACGTAAGGTGCGGCTTGGTACTGCGTACCTGTCGCATACCAAAGTAGCAGCTGGCACGACCACATAAGTATATGATGTTACGCGGGACGCGGTGCCACCAACCCGTCAGATACGAAATGCGCATCCTTTACAAGTTTAGCAATATGGGAGATACGATTCGCGTGCTGATGGAGCTTGGTACACTTCCGCTACGGAACTTCCGTTTTCTAAAAAAAAAGATATACATACTTTTTTTTAAGGATATAAAACATGACATATTTTTTTAAAAAAAAGGATAACAGAGTTCCAAAATATTTTTTGAAAAAAGACAAAATATAGGTTTTATAAATATTCAAATATGAAATTAATATTCAAAAAACCTTTGAAATTCACTGAAAAAACCAAAGGTTTCAGGGACGTTATAGTTAGTTGGACATTTGACTCATATAAAACCAGATAAATTTGCCCATTATAGTTAGTTGAGCTAACTATAACTCATGCGCCCCCAATGCACTGCCAGAACAGTGCTTAAATGCTATTAGCATTTAGCACCACTGGATGAGACGTCACCCACTATCTAGTCAGGCCTCTTGAGGGCATTTTTTAGCGCTACCTTTTTATTTACATGGTTAAAGGTGATCTAAAGCCTTCAGGAGCTTGCTATGTAGCTGTTCACCTGATGGTGAATCTGTTCTAAACAATTATATAAAATTAGACTTTCTTAGTTCCAGGGACTCTAGCTACCTACGCAGCTCATTTTTGTGCCTACACACGAACAGGTATGTTGTACTTATTAAAGAATGGTATCCCTATCTCATTATTGTACCTCTTCCTTCTTCTGTTGCCTATTTTCTGTGAATATCTCCAGAGCTCTCATGTTTCACAGGTTAATTAAGAGTGCCTTATCCGGTTCATGGTTTAACTTTACATTCTGGGATCTAAAGTACTGAATTTATAATTGGATGTTCAGGACTTCAAATCCCAGAATGCAAAGAAATTACCTTGACTTACACAAGGGACTGGGAAACTTGAGCACTCTCTTTCGTCCTCTCATGCATGCACTCCCTTTCTATCGCCGCTCAATCCTGTTCTTTTTCTCTGCCCTTCTTTTTTTGCGCCCTCGCTTTCTTCATCTTCCTCTTTTTTCATTCACTCTCCCCTTCTCTATTTACTATTGGCTGCAACCTCACTCAGTGGTGTAAGCAAAGGTCCAGTCACACATGGTCAGCTATATACATTATTTTCTTTTCTTTGGTCTGTGAGGGAGGGTGAATAGTCCACTTATGTCATGCTATCCGTACATGGTATCCAATTGTGCTTGTGGTGTCTGTAGCCCTCAAGTCATATGGCTTCATAGCTAGGCATGAGCAGGAAGGAAACCTCATCACATGCCCTGTCAATGGAAGAGTGAAAGGAAGACAGGGTTGTCATTTCATTCTCTTTAATTTATACCTTAGCTCCCCTCTCCACACATTATCAAAGAAAGTATTAGCCTTGGATGTGAGCTACTAGAGGGAATGAGATGTTCAGTTTGAATTAAAATGGCCAGCTGGGTAATGATGTCACAGCACATCTAAAATCCCAAGCTAAAGTCATGACACAAAGCAACGTTGTACAACACCTTTTTTTGGTGCTTGTTAGAGAAGTACAACTGATTATGAAAACTGTTTTTTTACTGTACACTGGATGGCTTTTTTAAGATAGAAAAATAATGAAAGTAGAGGACCATAAAAATGTCCTCTGTGGTGATATGATTATGGCACTGCAATGCATAACAGTCAGTCCATTTTTTAATGGTTACAGGAAGTGCCAGATACAAATGAAAGAAGGTAGGTTAAAAATTGAAGAAATATGTCTAAATCAAAGTGCAAACTAATGGATAATTGTAGAAACTTTCTAAGAGAACTGTTGCCGTAGAAACATTGTTCAGCACCAATTTTTATCTTGGATGGAAAATAAAAACGTGTGGAGAAGGCAATCCTCAGTAAGTAGACCCTAACGTTTTCGATTATTGCATATGTTCCCCTGAAGAAAAGCCTGTATTTTGTGTTCCAATTCTATTAAAGTTGTATTGTTACATACATTCCAATTTGCAAATCCCAAATAGCGATTTCTAAGGATTCACTATTTGGGAATCACAATTTTGGAATTTCATAGATATGGGCCTTTGGCCCAAATGTACAAACCAATTTTGTATTTCTTCATTGTCCGAATCGCTATTTTGACCCATTAAGAAATGCAAAACTGCCTTTCGGTATTTATGAAAGGCATATAAGGCATTGCAAAATGCGATTTCTACCTAGTAGAAATAGCATTTTGTGATTTGCAAAATAGGAAATTGCAAATCGGGATTTCTTATTTGCTTATCGGTAAAAGCATGTACATAGCACTTCCTAATAGCAGCTAGTCGCAAAGTGAGCATTTAGGGAATGCAAACACCACTGAATTATATTAGGTGGTAATTAGGTGCAAACTATAACAAAGCACCCAAAATGTATCTGGCTCTTTCATAATGTTGACCTTGTATGTTTTGACAAGGAGAATGAGGATTTTGGCAGTGAGGCCAAGAAGGAGGAGGAGACAGCAGAGGATATTTAGGGTGACGGCCACCCTGTTTGGACAGACAGAGTAGGGGATCATTGATAGGTACAGATTGAGTAGCCAGTTAATACTTGATTTTGTAGTTGAGTTAGGACCTCAGCTACAGACACAAACGCAACGCAATACCACCACATGTGCAGGTATTGTGTTGCCTACACTTCTTAGCGTCAGGCAGTAAACAGGGGTTCATAGTAATGGGAGTTACAAAGTGACTTTTACGTGTTCTTTCACAGGTTCCTTGACATCATGGTGAACAAGGACCACAAATATTTTTTGTTCCCCAATACCCCCCAATCATTACAAAAAATCAAAGTCATGTTTTACAGGGCAGCACAGTTCCTCAATGACATTGGCTGTATAGATGACACACATATTGCCATATGCCCCCCTCAGCAACTGAATGCATATACAGGACCAAGAAAAGCTCACAGTCACTCAAAGTGCAGGTAGCGTGTGATGACTTCTGTATCATAACAGACCTTGTGGTCAGATTCCCAGGCAACACCTGTTACACATTCATATTCCACCACAGTGGACTACACAACTGACTGGTACAGGGTGAATTTGGTGATGGTTTCCTACTTGATAAGAGAATCGCAGACCCAATGAATACAGTGTCCAGCACGGTGTATATAATGTGACCTAATGCTTTTACTTCTCATGCTCTTAAGGTGACAGTGCATATGCCTTATGTAACTGGCTTCTCACACCTTATATGACTAACAGGATAAGAAGTGAGAGGCAATACAACCGAGCACACAGGACAGCACGCTCCATAACTGAGCAGACGTTTGGGATCCTGAAGTCCCGCTTTTGTTGCCTCCAGAAGACCAACAGGGCACTACTCTACATACTGGGTACATGCTGCAAGATCATGGCTACTTGTGCCACACTACACAACATTGCAATGAGGAAGGTTCTACACAACATCCCGATAAAGCCAGATTCTGACTCTGATAATGAGTTACCACCACTACACGTGCAGCAGGAGGGCACGCATACAGCAGAGGGGAAGAGTGTGACACAAAGAGATCACCAGTAACTATTTCTGATGTAATATAAATAGGAATAGCAAATAGTGAGACATCACACATGATGGTAATGCTTGATTTATAACTGAGACAATACCTTGTATCCAGGTAGTAACAACATTGGCCCTTATGACAATGTTGGGCCGACTTGCGCCTGCCCAACACCGTTGTGGGAAAGGAACTGCCTGACCATGGGTCGGCAGCTCCGCATTCCCCATTAGAATGCAACTGAACATGGTGTGGTCACAAACTTCAATTTTTCAATGGAAACTTGTGTGGCAGGCAGAAACCGCCTGCCGCACAAGCTACCATTGAAAAATTGAAGTTTGTACACATCCCTGCACCATGTGCGAAGCACCTCACGGTGCCTGCCATGCAGTGTGGGAATGTTGAGGTGTCCCCAGGCCCAAATGTGGGGGGCCAGAGGGCAAGGGGGCCCTCATAGTGTCATCATAATCCTAATGGTGGAAACACCATCCTTCAATCAATCAATCAATCAATCAATCATAACATTTGTAAAGCATGCTACATACCTGTGAGGGTCTCAAGGCGCTTCCTTAAGGGCCTTTTGGAACTGAGTCATATTCCCCGCCGGTTTAAACTTTACCCGCCACCATCCTAATGCAGCGATTGGAGTTTAAACCTACCATGTCTTTTGAAAAGCCTCCAATCAGCGGAGGCTTTCTGGCCAACTTCATAACTAGGCCCATAGTTACACTCAAGGATAAATTGTATCCTTGTGGAGGTAACATTGTCAGACAATTCAGAACATAGTAACTAATACCAAACAAAACAAAGGTGACTCATAACTCTGAGTGTACAGTGCTTCACTTCTTTCGGCCTCTGGGGTTGTATACTTTCTCAACAACATTGGGCTGTGGGACTGGTGACATGTCAGTCCCAGTAGTGTGTCTGCATGAACACCTAATACAACATGCCTCCTGAACAGATGTGGCACTGAGGCTAGAGCCCTCTTCACTCTCAGGTAGGGGAAGGATATTAGGGACACAGAGGTTGAAGGTCGGGATGTTCTCTAGGGCTGTGGTTACTTGCACAAGCCCACGTGCAATGTCCTGACACCAGTGCCTCATGTCAGTCTGAATGTTCACTGTCCACCTCACTCAGGTTGTTGTGACTACTGCCAGGCCATTGATATTATCGGGTGAGGGAATCAAACCTTGCCAGGTACTGCCTGTGCCTCTGCTACTGCAAACAGTACTCCTTCTCTATTACCACTAGCCACTGGTCCTGTCCTTTCTCCAAGTTCTGCAGTGACTTAAACATACGTTGCAGCTGCCAATTCACAGTGCTTATTTGTTTTGTCTGTAGGCACTGTACAGAGATGATGGACCTCTCCAACCTGCCATACACAGGAGCACTAGCCTTCTGACACATTGCAATTACGGACTGCAGATCTTTTACCTCTGCTCTTTCTGTGTGTCCTAGAATCATGTTGTCGGGTACCTGGGGTACCTGATCTGTGATTGACCCTCATCAGTGTCCACTAACTCTGGCAGTGGTGAGGTGGTTTCTCTCCTGCCAGTTGGAGTTGGAGTGATGCTTGGAGGGTTTGGTGATGTTTTGTCCTTAATGACCCCATCAGTCAATAGGCCCTTCAGCTGCAATTAATCCAGCTACATTCGGGCTATGATCTGTGTAAATGCATGTAAATAATTTGTGTAAATAATGGTTAAACTTTGCCCATAATATTTTTGTTACACATTGTTTCATTTGTTTATAACATGTTAATGTTCCAGAGATATATTTGGTGTAGGTTTCAGGACACAGTTCAGCAAGCTAATGATGTGTGCTACAGCTCCTATGATGCATTGCCAGGAGGGCCAAGATTCTCAATGTAATTAATCATGCTGTGATGTATGATATATGGATTTGCTAAGATGTTTTGTTAGGTACGGAAAAGGTTGATGACTTACCCTGGATGGTGCCTCCTGTATTGGTGGCATCAATGTCAGCTACTCCCACCAAACTCTCTGGTTCCAGGTTCCCTGCTATGAGTGTCTACATGGGAGTTGGAGAGGGTGTTTTAGGGGTCCTCCATCAATTCCTTACCTCTCTGTCATCCAGCTGGCCACTTCTCTTATATGAGAACTCAGGTCATACCACTTTTTGCGGATTTCAGGTATGGTCCTCTGGGTGACTCCTAGGCAGTTCAGCTTCTCCAGGATGCCTGTCCAGATCCGGGTTTTTAGGTTCTCTGGCAAAGATAAGGAGGCTTTCCAAATAGTTGGTCATTATGGGCCACAGAGTCACAAGAAAAAGAGTGAAACAAAGTAAAAGTGAAGAAAAGGAGGCAGGGTAGAAACACGTTGATCCCACAAGGACCGCCAGATAAAAATAGCATTTTTTTTAAAAAATCAACCGAATTCGCGCTGGGGTCGTGAATCTGGCCATGAAAAAAAAAACAAAGAAGCACGGGCTACCGCGTTCATTATTGTTAAGCCCCTGGATGGGCTAGGTCCCGGGTGCATTCACCAAATAATTTGTGGGGGCCCGTGGGGGCCCCCGCAGCTCCGGGGACCACCACCTCCCCGGGGCTAATATGAATGTATGTGGGAGCACTGCAGACCCCCGCAGCCCCGGGGACAGCCACCTTTCAGGGGCTTGAAAAAAATGCTTTGGGGAGTCCCAATCCCCCCATGCTGCCCCAGGCTTTGAAAATGAACCACGGGAGGCACACGGACCCCCGCAACACCTGGGGACCGCCACCTCCACGGGCCTCTGTTTTAAATATCAAATGGTGTTTGGGGGAAAGAGCACCCCCCACATGCCCCTGGGACCACCACCTCCCCGGTGCACAAAATTATTTGAATTGTGGGAGCCCTTGATGGCCCTGGGGACCGCCATCCCCCAGGGCAAGCTCCTGCAATGTCCCGGGGTGCCCACCACCAGGACATTGCTGTTTGCTATGGAAGGGTGGGAGCACGGCTACCGCCCTGTCATAGCAAACCCTGCTTTGCTTCATTGAAGCGAGAGCAGGAAAATCTGCTCTCGCTTCAATGAAGCAAAGCTGATTCCTTTTGAGCAAGGGGAGCTGCATGTTAGCAGCTCCCCATGCTCAAAAGCAATGCCGGCGGGACCGTGGGGGCATTGGGGCCCCCCACAGTCCCCAATGCAAAGGACAGGTACCTGGTGGGCTTGTTTGCCCCCAGGGACCCTCAGGATTCAAGGGGACTTAATCCCCAACTTACTATGCACCAGGGGGGTGGGTTTGCACAGTGGTGCAGGGAGTGGGCGGGCCTAACATAACAAGTGTGCCAATGTGCCCCCTGGCGTGTTGTAAATTGGAGGATTAAGTCCCCTTCAATCCTGAGTGTCTTTGAGGGCCAACTATCCCACCAGGAGCCTCCAGTAAGCGCCACAGAGCTGCGTTGCAGAGAGGTGGTTCGAGGCCATGCCCCTATTTACACTTCTCTGCAACACTTCTCTCTGGTGCTTACTGGAGGTACCTGGTGGGCTAGTTGGCACCCCGGGACCCTCAGGATTCTAGGGGACTTAATCCCCCAACTTACAACGTGCCAGGGGGTGTGTTTGCACAGTGGTGCAGGGAGGGGGAGGAGCCTGATATAACAAGTGTGCAAACACGCCCCCTGGCACGTTGTAAATTGGGGGATTAAGTCTTCCTGGCCTGACATCATCATTCTGCCCCAGAAAGAACAATTTCCAAAACTGTGATTTCCTATTAGGTAATCACATATTTTCTATTCCCTGATTAGCAATTTTCTAATAGCGAAGGAGAACCCATAGGAAGTGCTATTAGGAAATTGCAAGTTACATACATTCCAATTGGCGATTCCCACATATCAATTTCTATGGATTCGCTATTTGAGAATCGCCATTTTGGAATTTCATCCATATGGGCCTATGTTGTTAACGGGACTTTGCTATGGGCATAATAAAACCCACGGCAAACCTGCTGCATCAAAAGACATTGGTTTTGGTGCAGTATGAGAAAAATATTGTGTATGTGGAGTGAAGGTGAAAGATAACTATGAGTCACTTTCGCCACTGTTTTCGAAAACATGGTAGGTACTTTATTCTGTTAAGCATGTTTCATTACTTTTGTTTTATGCCATGGTCTCTAATAGGCTCTCAGGGTCAGTGAACCTGTTATTCACATTTCGGGCAAGGATGAGAGCAACTTAATAGTTTACTTGCTGTTTTGCTGTACTGATATAGACAGAATGGGTTTCCTAAGCCCTAAGTGAATCGAAATCTCACGGGCAAGTAGATATTTTAAATATGATATGGATGACACCAACATTAAGCGGTACGGTATTTATATATAGGTAAGTATTATTAGAATAGATTCTGACAGTTTGCTGTAGATCTTCAGAATGAGCAGTAATGCAACAACCCAAATCGATGGTTGGACTCTTATAAGCTTGTCTGTGAGGACTCAAAAGACACAAACGAAAATGGATTGTAAAGCACCTTTTATGGATGTCATTTTTTTATTACTTATATTCAACAAAATGGGTGCAGTGGCTTTTGGTCCCTTGCAGTGAGCTGGCCGGGCCGCTGAGTTTCACTGAACAATAGACAATTTGTTCAACTATTGCTGTGAAGGACTGAAGGCTGAGCAAGCAGGATGTTAGATGGGCAGAGCATCTGGCCACTGGGCAAGCTCATCATCCAACCCCTACTGTATGTTGTTTGCAGGCTCTGATGCAACTCCAGGCCCTTTAGACAACCTACACTGTATATTACCAAAGTTTGTGCATAGTCAGGATTGGCTGCTTCTGGAGAGGTGGGTGCAGACCACGTATTGCTGTGTAGTGAAGAAATGATGTTTGAAAAGAGTTTGGTGCAGGGCCTTTGCTAGATCCTAGGAACTGAGTCCAAGTCCTGATGAGGATTGGATGCAGGATCTGGCTGGAGTCTATGACTGAGATGTCCTGAGTGATGTCAATAGTTCTGTCATTTAACATATCATGAGTGATGTAATATGTGGGGGCATAAGCAGTGCATGATGTTGATAGCAACTTATAGTTATTTCACAAAACTGTAACAGACATATTTCATTTTAATATCTAACTACAACTCCACTTTAAACATAGTTATTTTCTGTGAATTTCTGTGTTTTTTAACATAAGTTAAGGTCGTAGCACCTAACCTAACTATAATACTGCTTTGTTTTTTTCAGTGAAATTAAAATACCAATTTTTAAATTAGAGAGCAGTTAAGAGACGAGGAAGATGGATAGGATAAGTAACGAAAAGAAAAGGAATGCTGTACTTCTGCAGATGTCTCTCTTTTTAACTATTTTTAGCCCACTTAAAACTAGTTTAATGTCTCAACCCATACTCTCATCATTATTTTATTTTTGCATTAACATCTCAATGCTCATTTACTTCATCCTGCTCTTCAGGAAAGGATTTAGATCAAACAGCTTCTATTCCAAAAATAGCATTCAGGAGTGCATCACGTTTGTCATGAATAAAAAAGGTTAGTACTGTCCGTTGGTTAATTACTAAGGACTTAACTGATGGACTGCTCTTGGTGCTGGTAATAAATGTTCTATTCTGCTTTTCAGAAAGTTTTACTAAAATAGATGAGGTAAATATTTGAGAATTCATAGAAAATGGGTCCTCGTTTTAGCCTTCTTGAGCACTTGGTGAATTTCTATGACAAAAAGAACCACCTCATTTTGTTTATTTCTAAAGGATATGTTTTAAGTTGTACAGCTTTAAGTCCATTAAGATGGCTTCAAATGTGCCACACTTTTGCCATAAATACAGAGTTCTAGTTGGTAATTACAGCACTGTGGGTAGCTGCAGTAGAACACTGGGGAACCAACATGCCACTGTTACTGTTGAAAGCATATGCTTTACTCAGAATATCAGACTTTATTCTCATAGCTGAGGAAGATAGTGTGAATTTGAAAATATCCTCTCACTTTAGCTTCTGGAGCAACGTCCATAACTACAATGAAAAAATACAATGATGAGAGTAAACCATTTTCTCTCAAACATGGTTCCTCAAATCCCATTACAGGGTCAGGATTTTTTTGCATGGTAAAATCACCTGAGATCTCCCAACAATTCCAAAATTGAGTATAGCATCACCAAGAAATGATTTATCTTGTGACTAAAATATGATATCACCATTTATATATGCTCCATTTATTGACCCCAAAAACATGTCATTCAATACAATGCATTTCACTGAGGACCATGACCCCAAGTTCTTTAGTGGCTGACCCAACCTATTGTCCATGTACTGGCCGGCTAATCGTGGAGGGAACCTGTCAAGATGCAGTGCCCATGTCTCTTAGAACTGTAATGACACATTGTTTAAACATATTGTGCATATTGCATCCAGTCAGCCAGGATGTAATACTCCCCTTTAAAGTGGCCAAACAGTGCATATCAGAACAACAGTTCAGATGTACTGATTTTTAACCTCTTCATAACCACTCTGAGAACCTCTTTAAATGCAGATTTTTCAGAAACAGCTGAAACGTTCTGAGTAAAGTTCCAACTTTTTGCCAATGGACTTGTTCATTCATTTTTTTCTGTATCTGTAAGAGACGTTTTTTATCGGAATTAGCAATGTAAATCAATGTTATGGCACCTCCCTTTTTCTTGTCCCACACTTGAAGTATCAACTGCAAAATACCCAGCACAAAGCTGAGTTGGATGGACCGTATTTTTCAAAAAGTTTTTTGCAGATTGGTAGATGGTGCCAAAGTTATTAGTAAAACAAATATTTTCTTACTTTGGAAACAGACCTAATATGTATTGAAAGAAAATGCCTCTTTTAGAATGATCACCCACATTTGTTTTGTATTGATGGTGTTGGAATCTTTGAATTTGCAGATTGGGACCCTGGTAAACAGGCCCAAGTGCATGTGTGCTGACTCCGTCTAATCTTGCTAAATTTGTTTACGTTTATAATTGGTACATTTAACTTTGCTATAAGTCCCAAATTTATTGTACCTTGTGTGACCAAGACCTGCAAATTAAATGGCACTAGTGGACTGCAATAAACCAAAGTAATGACCTCTAGTCTGACCTATTCAATTTTTAACTAGACCCCACAGGGTTCAGAATTACCAAAAGACCTTCTGTATAGAATACATATACATGGAAGTCATGAAATATTTTTAAAGGACTTTTTATTAACACATTTTATCTTTTTGTAAGCATTTTTTTGATTTTATACAACTTTAAATGCATGTATATAAGAGTTTTTTCACAATTATCTGTTAACATAGCACACACCATATTAACAATATCACATCATTTCTTTTTCATGAGAGTTATGTAGCATTAAGTCCACAAACGACATCCCCTATATATCAAATAACCTAAAAATGCAAATACTAATTATAATCATTCAGTTCTGCTATCATACTCACACATACCTGCATACATACTACACCAATGCTAAATACGCTATCTAAAATAAATGATGGGACCCTAAAGAGGATCTCAGGAAATGTCAATAGGCGGTCTGTTACGTTCAAATCGCAACACCATCTGATCAGGGATAAACAAATCTCCAAAACCACTTTACAGGAAACAGATTGCAGTCTACTCGCGTTTCAGTGGAAAACCACCTTCTTCAGGACCGAGATTTGTTGATGGAACAATAAAAACATTCACAGGATGTCTGTGGAAAAAGGGGAGCAAACATTAGCTAACAGAAGGTTTTGGTAGGTCATAAATCCTTATTATATAAATGCTTTTTATTATTTTGATAGTACTTGAAAAATCAATTGAACTCTCTGCTATATTAAGTGCTCTGTTATCTGTGGATGATCTAATTATCTGGGTGTGTCATGCAAGGATCAGGTGCAGGAGGAAGGATGGCCAGAAGTAAAACCCACATTATGTTAGACAGAATAGTCATGAAGTACGAATGAGACTGGCCCAGTGGCTTTTAAAGTTGAAGAAAAGGGAAAGCAGACACCCATAGGAGAGAAGTGTTAACTTAGTAGAGTTTACGTTTCGCTAACCTTCATTTGGTATATTACACACTTGTCTTTGCAAGAGAAGTTTTATATTGCATGTCAGAGAGAATCGATTTCTGGAAAGGAGAATGGGAAACATGAAACATGGCCAGATCCAAACTCGGGTAAATTAAAATTAAATTAGGAAAGTCCCTTATGCATGTATTGTGGACGTTACCTCCAGCAAATAGTTGAATGCGAATTGTTTAGGAACATTTTTTCAGGCTGAAGTACGGTAAATCAATATCAGGTAGCTGCAGATATAAATAAATAGTTTTACAATGCTAATAATTCGCAGATGAATTTATGTCAGTACAGTTATGGTATTTGTATATAGCACTATTATTTTACGCCTAAGGGAGGCCAAGCCTCATTTCCTAATATGGATCCAAGGTAGAGGGTCTATCAGTCAAAGACCTTCTTTTCAGATGAGGGTTGTCTTCTCCTATGTTCTTGCGAAGTCCTAATGAGAGCTAAGTAAAGCTAGTGAGTAAAAGACACACGTATCAGATAATGGGGATATTAGCGCTATGAATGATATGGTTGTACAAAGCGAATTAGCATCTTATCAGCTATATTGTTTAGAGTCCTTTGTTAGGTGTACATGCTGTGTGTTTGAGGAAAGATTGGCTGTTATAGAAGGCCCCTCGCTGTTACTAATAGCGCTGTTTCCCTCTAAGTAAACCCCCGATCAGTCAACATGCAGTAAATAGCTAATAGGCACCTGTAGGCTTGCCGGCATCTAGCCATAGAGTTATATGCGTAGGAAAAAAGCAACACAGACGCAACGCTGACAGACTGAGCTGATTCACTTACAATACCAACAAACGGGGTCCGTTAGTGTGTAGTTAACCGGACATCTCATTCTGAGTTTGGTGTCCTGATAGGCAAATACTAGGGGTGGGCGGAATTTGCGAAATTAACTTTCGCAAATTATCGCGAAAATGTTGAAAATTATCGCAAACAACCGGAAATATCGCGAAGATGCGGAAGTTTTTTTCCGGCATGTTCGCGAGATTTTCTGCATGGTTGCGGGTCGCCAACTTACCCATGTGGTTGCTTGCGGGCGTGGCCATCTTGTTTTGAGTTGTCTCGCGGTGCATGATCGCGAGAAGAAAGACGTGATCGCGCGACGCATGACGTCACTGCGGGCGCGAACTGTCGCGAGACAGCGCAAATGGCTAAAAACAATACACCATCTCATGGAGAACGCGACCGGATCAGGAAAACTTGTCGGCGAACGCAGGGATTCAGGTAAGGCGATCGCGCGCGCGCGAGAATGTATTATTTTACAGCGCGAGCAAGAAACAAATTATCGCCAAGCTGCGGAAACCGGAATTTTTGACATTTTCGCGCTCTCCGCGGAACGCGAAAATGTCACATTATCGCAATTTCCACGAACGGAACTAAATTTTCGCCCAGGCCTAGCAAATACCCACTATTTGGTACAAGAAGGGGAAAAACAAGCAGCACTAGCCAACATCTATAAAGAGTTAAAGGTTGTAAGGTGTATTCGAACTAGGAGGCGGCAAAAACATAGCGCCGAAAAACTAGAGCTGATATACGCATAAAATGAACAGACGGAATCCATTAGCATACCTCTGTGCGGACATCTCATTCTATGTCGGGTGACCTGCTTTGCCAATGCCCGCCAGGTATCCGAGATGTTAAATGCTCTCGCGAGTCTCAAGGGATAACGCCAAGGCTCGCGATGTGTGAAATGTCAATATGGAAAATCAAGCGACTCTAACCGCCATCTTTGAAAGGTTGTCGTTCCTAAAATGTATTAGGATTAATAGGAAGGAGCGAGATCCCGCGATGTTTGAAGCGGGGAGTTTACAATATGCCCTGTTGCGTAGTAGTCAGAGCCATCTTAAATATATGTGATAGTCCTGAATCAAATATGGCACTGAGAAGGAAAAATAGGTAATATAGGAATCCTCAATGTTGTTAACGAAGAGTGTGTTAATATTCACATGTTTACAGAGATAGAAGTAAGACTATATATTACACAACTGAGAACGCTATGATAGAATGGTTGAGGGGCCCCAAAAGGAAAAATTCAGGTAGCCATGATGAGTGTGTGTATTATTTAGGAGTTTCCTAATAGTTGCCAGCCTAAGCAGTGTTGTGCTATGAATTGTGCAGCTATAAGTGCTATATTGAGATGGTTCCACAGTATGTAAGATGATGATCAGATAACATTCCCTAGTACCGTACTTGAGTGGTATGTAGCACTGAGGTGTGCTATGCTATAAATTGTTTGAAATTTGGGCGCCATGTTGGAATAGTTAAAACGCCAATATACCATAGTACAAAAAGTCAACTTGTGTATATATGGAAACAGGGAATATCAAGTAACTACTTACTTTTAGCGCTAATATATAATACAGGGTATGGATACACCAAAACCCGAAAGATGTTGGGTAGAAGAGAGTTTTTCTTTAAAAGAATTGAGAGACATAGAGATAATGTGTTTGAGGCAAATGGAGTGAAAGGCAAAGAATAATAAATTTATATGTGTATAAGTGTCTTACGGTCCACATAGATGGCTTGCCTGATTATGTAATAGTCCATATGATATCCTCATTGAGGCCTCTACGTACTGTGTCACAATGGAAGATCCAAAACGTCTCCCTATTCTTTCGCACTTTTGTAGCATCATGGCCTGGTTTGTGGATTATTTTCTCCAATATGAGCCATTTGATATCTTGCTCATTGTGATTGTAATCCCTATATTGTTTAACCATAGGGGCTTGTGTTTTGTGCGCTCTGATGGCGGATTTGTGTTCTGATAGTCTTAAGCGAAATTCTCTGCCAGTTTCCCCTATATAGCCCAGCCCACAAGGACATAGGATGAGGTAGATAACATTGTGACTTCTACAATTTGTGTGGCTTTGAGTTTGCCTCTTTTTGTACCATAAGACCATTCTTCTGTGGTGATGGCTGTGGAACACGCATGACAGGTTCCACATCTGTGGTTGCCCAAGATCTGTGGTAGTCCGTCCATAGTGCTCTGTTCCATAGTTCTTGTAATTTGTTTCGTTCTACTATGTACAAGTTTGTCTCATAAATTTGAGTTCCTTCTGAAGGCTACAATAGGTTTTATGAGTGCCATACTATTGTCATTAGTATTTAGGATCTTCACGTTTTTATTTAGAATCTGTTGTATCTTGTTATTGTATCATGTGTGATTAATCACACAAACTAATCTATCCAATGGTTTTTTCTCCTTACCAGTGATCAGGTTGTCTTGATTATAATATTTGGCGCATTTCATCGATTGTTTAATGAGACGTTTAGGGTAACCCCTAAGTAGTAGTCTTTCTTTCAGTTGTTCTGCATGTCTCATGAAATCCCGCATATTGGTGCAATTACGCTTGATTCTGAGAAATTCCCCAAAGGGGATTGAGTCTTTTTGGCACGAGGGGTGATAACTAGCATGCTGTAGTACTGTATTTTTAGCTGACGGTTTTCTATATAGACTAACCTCAATGCTCTCTTCTCCGCTTTTAATCGAAATATCCAAAAACTCTACTTTGTCTTGTGAGTATTTGGCAGTAAATTTGAGATTACAGTTGCTATGATTTAGCTATTCAATGAACTGATTTAAAGTCACTTCATCTCCAGTCCAAACAAAAAATATGTTGTCCATAAATCTGTGCCATGTGGTGATATTCTCATAAAAAGGAGCCATTTCGTTAAAGATGTGCTTGAGTTCAAATTCACCCATATACGTATTGGCTTCACTCGGTGCACATGAAGCACCGATGCTTGTACCTTGTATTTGTTTGTATAGTTTACCCTTAAACTCAAA
Organism: Triturus cristatus; assembly: GCF_964204655.1. Classification (NCBI taxonomy): domain Eukaryota; kingdom Metazoa; phylum Chordata; class Amphibia; order Caudata; family Salamandridae; genus Triturus; species Triturus cristatus. The sequence goes on along the minus strand of NC_140588.1, from coordinate 834,130,495 downwards.
ATAGTTATGGCGTAACACTATATCTAGACATTCTAGAATGAAATAATTTGGTCTGTCCCCAGGAATTCTGCCTAGGAGGGCTGCCACCGCCTCCATTGCCGAGTCCTGGGGTATGTTTGTATAAAGAGACTCTATGTCTAGAGTTACAAGAAATTGGGTTTCTCTATTAAAAGGTACATGCTCAACAGTAGCTATCATGTGACCTGTGTCTCTACTGTATGATTCATACAGTTTGGTAAGGGGACATAGAAAAGAGTCCACATATTGAGATTATGGCTCAGTGCATGAATTGATAGATTATATGATAGGGCGCATAGGAGGATCTAGTGTATTTTTATGTGTTTTTGGAACTTCATAGAGTACCGGAATTACTGTATTGTTTTTATTCTAGAATTCTAGTTCTTTGTGACAGATAAAGCCATCTGTGTACGCTTGCGATGTGCTGGCTTCTATTCTGTTTTTAAGATCTATCAAAGCTGAATTACGAGCTGGTTGGTAATGTTCAGGTACTAATAACATGCTTTCCATTTTCTCAGAATATGTATCACTGTCCATGACCACTATTCCACCCGCTTTGTCACTAGGTTTAATGGTAATATGTCTGTTGTTTTCCAAATTTTTGAGAGCTTTTATTTCCAGATTGGTGAGGTTAGGGGTTAGTTTACGAATATACTTAGTGATCTTCTCTAGTTCTTTTATTACTGTCTTCTCAAAGATTGCGACCTCCGGCCCTACCATCTCTAAGGTAGGTGTAAACGTTGATGGTGGTCTGCATCCTGAGTAATTGACTTCCTCTTCTATGGACTCTTTTTCAGACATGTATCTTTGCAGGCGGACTTTCCGAAAGAATGAAAATAAATCTTTATTCATAGTAAAAATATCTGGCGAGGTGCTGGGGACAAAGGATAATCCCTTACTCAACAGAGTGATTTCTTCTAATGTCAGTTGATGGCTAGAAAGATTGAAGATAGGTATGCTATCTCTATCTAGATGGCTATCTTCTAAGATTTCCAATACTGTTGGGTCCTTGTTCTCATATATGGCTGCGGATGTGCTTGCTCTGTCTGGTGGTAGTTGTTCCTGCCTTGCCTTTGAAATCTAGCTCGTCCCCTGCCCCAGCCCTGGTCTAAAAAAGGAGAAGGGGAATAGCCAAATTGTTGGTAATTATATGGTTGTCCTCTACAATTTCTTGGGTTAAACCCTGGCCCTTCATTCATAGTCGGGCCATCGTAATCTGAGTCTGATGAATTGGTGTCTGAAAAGGTCATGATCTTTTGTCTGTTTTGATGAAAGTTATTTGCCTGTCCTCCCTCATACCGTTCTTCTTGGAAGAAGTTGCTATGGAGATAGGGGTAAATTTTCTCTTGTGTACTGGACTGCAACACATATTTTGCTACCGCTAAAGTGACCCTGTATAGCTCAATTTTACACCAGCCACAGCAGTCTAGCTCAGAAGTTTAAAAAGTGCATTTTGACTAGTCGAAATCACCCTTTTTCCAGGTGTAAACCTTCCTTTTCAATTATATAATATATAATTAATAATTCATGGGATTCTGCAATCCCTATATTAAAAATGTCTCTCTAATTTCATTATAATCATCGATTTCTGATGCATCGTGTTGTCTATTATAAAGAAATGATGTAGCCACTCAACTGTAATAACTTAATACTGTTCATTTCTGATGTCAAAATCCCTGCTGCCAGAGTCAGCAGCATAGCGGAAAGGCAGGTTGGGTTGTGGAGCAAAATTAAGCATCTGTTCAAGAATGAAAACAATACATTGCTTTTCTTTCTTATGCTCTATTTATTTTTCTAGCTGTACAGTGACAAGCAGAAAGGGGATATTTATGACAACATGTATTCTTTTTGTACTCCATAGATAATTATTAAAAAAGGTCGAATGTTCCTGCAGGTCTTTACGTAGCCTGAACTACTGCACTTTTTTTTACCATGTCTTTGTTTAGATTTCCAAAGGTTCACAGGCAACAGCTGCCAGCATAAAATAGCATTAACATACGTTAAAGAGAATATGACAGAAATCATTAGAACAAAGCAGCAGTACAAACAAAGCAAGAAACAAAACCAAATACTTGAGTAAAGTAGCAAATAAGACAGTAAAAAGAAGACCTCCTAAGCAAACAGGGTGCCTCACTGGGCAGCACGCCCACCATAGCACTACACAAGTGGACCTCCAGTCAGCCATCTCCATCGCACCCACACTCCAGCCTAGCAACATCAGAACCGGCGCAATCGGTTCCCCACACAGCAGGACACACACACAGGTCCTAAAGACCCCTGTGGATTCCCATAGTTTATCAGAGGGCAGAGGCAGGCACAGAAGCGCCCCACTAACAGAGCCAATGTACCAACCTATGTTGGACTACCTACACCTGCACCACCAGCAAAGGAAGAGCCCCAGATTCTGACTCGCCATGGAACAGTAAAGAAGCATACCCCCCAGTACGACAAAATTGGAGTCTACCTAAAAGCAAGAAGGGACCCCACACCTCGTCAAAGACATGTAAGCAGTCATGAAGCATATAGACTTACTGCTCATATGTAGCCAACTGCTCAAGTCAGTGCTCTTTTCATCAAACAGGAATCCATAGCCGGGTGGTGAACCCTCTATAAGATACAACACTCCCTAACCATGCAAAAGCTCAAAGCCCAAGTGGCTTGTTTTAAGCTAATGTTTCATTGTTGCTGCGTCAATGTAGAAATCAAAGCAGGATCTAATTGCAGTAAATCTGCTGCTGCCACAATAATTGCTAATAAACAAGGAGTTTTATTTTGGACCATCTCAAATGTATTTTCCCATCCAAAACGTCAGTTCTAAACCCAAATTCTAACCTTAAGGCTGCTACGGAGAGAGCTGGACAACTGAGGCCAAAGTTTTAAGAACTCATCCTTCCATTCTATTTAAGAAACCCCATTTCAAAACATCAATGAATTCTGTGCCATACAGTAAAGAATAAAGAATCTTAGCTCGATAGACCCCCAATAAAAATGCAAAATGCCTTCTCCCCGTGGTCCTATAAAGAGAGCACAGACATTTCGTCTGGGAGATGGCTTTAGTTATATTATTTTCAATGTGGGCTTTTTCCCTTAAGTTTTAACACACTATCTTCCCCAGATATTTATATATATATACATATATATATATTTGGATGCAATGGCCCGAAAGCTTGAAGACGCACTCACAGTAGCTGTAACCAAACGGCTTTAATTGCAGAAAACCAGCATCTACACTTGTGGTGCAAGTTCTTGTTCCAACGCGTTTCAAGGCCGTAGCCACTTCTTCATGGGCAGTTCAAAGTAGGACACAGGAGGCTCCAATCGGCATCTTTAAATACAAACCCCCAGTGGGTCATGCGCAGTGTATTCGTAAAGTACGGTGCATGTTGGGACATCAAGTCCAAGATTGGAGAAAAATTAAACCTTATAGTAAGTTCCTTGTCTACTTTAATTAAAAACTGTGTTTTCGCCCTCCGTGGGCCCCCAAATGCCATGCTGGTAAATTAACTGACAGCTGCTGTGCTGATCGCGGCTTTAGGCAAAGTTCCGAACTGCTGCGCAGCCCCTCCTTTACATTGTGGAAACGGTGCAGTCATCCACGGCAAGGCAGCCGTGTAATTTATTTGGATGCAAGGCCCGAAAGCTTGAAGACGCACTCACAGCAGCTGTAACCAAACGGCTTTAATTGCAGAAAACCAGCATCTACACTTGTGGTGCAAGTTCTTGTGCCGACGCGTTTCAAGGCCGTAGCCTCTTCTTCACGGGCAGTTCAAAGTAGGACACAGGAGGCTCCAATCAGCATCTTTAAATACAAACCCCCAGTGGGTCATGCGCAGTGTATTCGTAAAGTACGGTGCATGTTGGGAAATCAAGTCCAAGATTGGAGAAAAATTAAACCTTATAGTAAGTTCCTTGTCTACTTTAATTAAAAACTGTATTTTTGCCCTCCGTGGGCCCCCAAATGCCATGCTGGTAAATTAACTGACAGCTGCTGTGCTGATCGCGGCTTTAGGCATATATATATATATGATTTTACAGTTTCCAATCTTTTACCCCCCAAAGACCATTGAAAATTTCAATTTTGGGGATTTTTCCTACCACGGACACACATAACTTTGCTTTTAGATGCATTGATTTTTAAATAATGTGCCTCAGAAAATTGTTGTAGTGGCTGCAGTCAGCCATTTAAACCTTTTGGTGTAAGATCAAAAATGTCTTTGTCATCTGCGTACAATAATAAACACACAATGGGCTTTCCTCCAACTATCGAAGCTGTACCCGCACTCAGAGCCAAATAAACATGGAGGTCAGAAATATATAGGGAAAAAAGCAGGGGGCAAGCAAAAACACTTGTTTTAACCTATTTGGAGAGGGGATTGCTTGTGGTAATTCCTTGTTCCCACCCAGGTATCAGTATGGCAGACAAAAACTAATTCTTAAAGGGTACACAGCATACCAAAACTGGAAAGCTTACTCTAACTAAAAAGACGATCTACCTTGTTAAATGCTGTGGAGAAGTCTATAAAGGCTGTGTATACCATTCCCCCTCTTATTATTGATCGTTCCATGTTTCCTCTTATAGTCAGTTTTCTCCATTGGTATAATTTTATAATCTTTCACCCATTGATCATTCTGGGTCAGCAAGCACTTAGTAAATGCTTTACCCACCACGTCAAGGAGAGCAATCTGGCGAGAATTTACTGGTAGGTTGTGGTCTCCTTTCTTAAAAAGTGGAACTATAACACTGCCCTTCCACCAGACAGTAAATTTTACTCCAAAAGGGTCCGTTTTGTTTTATGACGGTAGTTGGGATTTCATCAGGGCCCATGGCTGCCGAAGGGTGCATTCTCCTATTTACAAGCTATATCTTTTTTCCGGGATGACAGGCCAAAAAAGGTAGAATCTTCCTTTACTATAAGCTTCTTTGCGACTCCCTTATTAGCTGCATAAAGACCCTGGATAAAATTAACCCATCTTGATTCTTCAATGGCAACAGGGAATGTTCTAACCTTTTAATACTGCTTCCTTCTCCTCTTTTTTTAGACAAGCCTTCAACTTTCAACTAACTCCTCCATCTTTTTAATAACAGCACCTCAGTGTATCTTTCAGGATAGTAATCCAAATATTTCTACTTAACTAGGACATTTATTTCTCGATTAACAAGAGGAGGGGATGAGAAATCCCCTTTGATCTCTCCTCTGGATTCACTTTTTGAACAACCGGTAATACCCTGTGGACCACTATTGGCGAATGGGAAACTGGGGAGAATGCCAATGTCATAATATACAGATCTTGACCAACATGAGGGCCATCGCCAGCCACCAACACCAATGGGAGAACACATCATCTACATCCTTAAAATTGTGTAACAGAGTCACTTTGGCAGAGTCACAAAAGGGAGTGGAGCTAGTGGAGGTCTATAGAGAATCTTGAAATAAGAATACTTAGGACCCGCCTCTCTGAAGGAATGATTGTGGAAATCCAAAACCTCCATTCAGTCCTCGTCTGAGTATCCCATGCCCAGACGCTCCTGCCAATAGACCCTAGATGAGGTGTGGATGTCCTGAGAGTAAATATTGTCAATAAGAATTTGATACAAAATAGAGGTGCCTCCCCTAGAGAGACCCCACAGACTGAGGTAATCAAATCCCATGGAGATTGAGAGGTAGACAGGATCTTGTCCCAAAATACCCCAGAGGCAATTTCTCTGCTGCCAGTATTGCCACAGCTGCAACTGGAGCAGTTGGAATGTCGATTTAAGCTTCTCAAATAAACAAATAGAGTCGCCTTCCAATAGGTCTTTGGCCAACTGAATCCTTTGTCCCCCCCAGAGTGCCCAGGTAAATGGGCGTTGGGCAGCAGTAATGCACACATTAAACCACTTGTGGACAGTAGGATGGACTCTCTGGAGCACCTTTTCCTTCCACGTTGCCGAAGTAGCCTGCAAAGTTGGAGGCAATGGGGGGTGTTTGCCACCTGCACATTGTGCAGGAGTCCTAAGCCCTCGGGCATGATGCACAGAGCATTTCCTGGATGCCCACTGCAGAAGAGTATCCTTGGGGGCCAGGAGGTAAGCCCATTGACAAAGATGGTACGCAAGGTAGTACATGTGCACATATGGCAGGCAAAGACCCCTTACCCTAGTATCAGATTGCTGCCTTGCAGGCTTGATGCAAGACTTCCTGCCTGTCCATACAAACAACTTCATGTGTCTGTTAATGAAGCAGTGTAACTGGGATCTGGAGCAGCACCATACCAAAAACATAAAATAAACATGAGAACCGTGATCATCTTTACCATCTGGACTCTCAGTTAGCCCAAATACTTCAAACCCTCAGCTAAAGAGGGCCAGGGGACAGAGTGCGTCAAAGGAAGTACATCACTTTTGGAACAAATGATCTCGTACCCCCAGAAGATTGAAAAAGCATTAGTCAAGGAGATGAGATGCAGAACAGAAGCCCCTTAGTCACTCAAAGACAACAAAGTGTTGTCACCATAATGTAGGATCTTTCATTAACAGGGTAGACTGGTGAATGGCAGCCACTAAGGCAGACACTAAGGGCTCAAAGTTATAGAAATCAGGAGAGGAGACAGAGAGCACCCATGTCTCATACCAGGCAGTATGGGGAAGGTGCAAGACAGTTAGCTGCTGCAATCAACCTGTGCCCTGGGGTATGTGTAAAGCCACTTGACATTGGACAAAAAGATGGGATTGAGCCCAGCTCTGTCCAGCAAGTGGAAGAAGTACTGCCATTCCATCCTATTGAAAACCTTCTTCGTGTCTAAAGAAAGGAGGAGATTTTCATCACTATCGTCATGGACAAGCCAAAGGACATTTGCCAGGAGGCGCATGTGACTGTAAGAAGAACAGCCGGATATGAAGCTCACTTGGGAATCATGGATGTGGTTCAGGATAACCCACTTGAGATAAGTGGCCCGGACCTTCATAAGCACCTTCATATCCACATTGAGAAACGAAACATGGCAGTAGCTGATACAACTAGTTGGGTCTTTGTTGGGCTTCAAGATGAGAATAATGAGCACTTTGTTCTATTCTGGGTGCAGGGTGGCAGTGCCTTACAATTCTTTTAAGAGTTTGTATAGCAGGGGTACCACAAGTTCTTTATTGATCTCATAAAACTCTAGCAGGAACCCATCCCTGAGACCTTATTATTAGACATGATCTGAATAGCATCTGATATCTTGCCATCCATTATCTCACCCTCAAGGATCTGATGGCCAGCCTTTGACAAGGTGGACAATCTGCCAACAGAAAAGTTCTGCTCCAAGGTCTGATCAGCAGAATCGTCTGAGTGATAAACAGTGCCAAGATAGCATGCAAACACTTATGCGATCTCCGTCGGGTGTGTCAAGAGTTCCCCAACTTACCCAGAATGGTGCTGCTAGTCTTCCACCGGCACAGCTGCATGGCCAGAACCCTGCCTACCTTCTTTCCCTGTTCATAGGGCCTCCACTTCAGATGGAGCAGGGCATACTCTGCCTGGTATGTAAAATGGGCATTCTACTTATATTTGGCAAGCTCCAAGTGCCTCAGGAGATCCTAGGTGGTAAACCTTGTGTGAGCCTAAGACTGGGACCAAATGTCATTCCTCCAACTCAGCCTTCACTTCCTGGGCCACTCGTTTGCACATCACCAAGTCTTGCATCAAATTTCCCCTCAGGGTAGCCTATCTCACCACCCAAAGAATCTGTGTAGAAGACATTGAAGATTCATTATCACTGAGATAGCCGCGAAAGTGTTCCTGCAACTTTTCTTTATCTTCAGTTTCTGCTAATGGGAGAGGTTTAGCCTTCAGTGCTTAAAGGGAGGGGTGATGTGGCTAAGTCTAGTTCCAGTAGGACCAGAGCATGGTCCGAGATATCCCATTACCATAGTGCATTCATGCTGCAGGAGCAAGGAAGAGTCAGAGAGAAGGAAGAAGTCAATCTGAGAACAAGTCCATGTTCACATGATAAAAAGGTGTATTCTTTGTCCCAAGGTTGTGTCAAATGCCAGGGGTTAAGCAGCCACCAATCTAACATTATGTCATGCAGAACTGCCCTATCTTTACAGAGAGTGGTCAAGGTGAGGGTCCAGTGCCTCATTCCAGGCCCCCCAATTATCACCTTAGGTGACTAAATTCATCAGGAGATGTGGCAGTGAGGAGAGGAAGGGCACTCGTTCCTGAATGGTGGCATACACTGAGCCTTTATTCAAGGAATGGCCTAACGTCTTGAAATTCAAGAAAACATAGCGACCTAAGTGGTCTGTCTATGTTTTCAAAACTGTAAAAGAAAAGAACTTTCAGAAAAGGACAGCAACTCCGCACCTTTTTGGGTAGGGTGGAGGCCTGACAAGATCACCCGCCCCAGCAACAGCAGGCAGAAGACTACTGCTGACAACCCTCCCCCACCTAGTACCTCCGAAGTTTGTCCAATTCCAAAGGCAAAAAATTGGTCTCTTACAGGAGAGCAATGTCAGGGTAGTGTGTTGCTATATAAGTAAGAGTTTTCGTATGCTTAATGAAGTGGGTAAGGCCATTCACATTAAGGGATAAAATGCAGAGGCATTCGGGTCTCAGCGGTGTGGATGTGGGGCGCACCTGCAAAGGGGTGGACATGTGCAACCAAACAGGGAGCTGGCAGCACACTCAAGTAGAAAGAACTAGCACAAAGGAAAGGGATATCAGTTTGAAGACCTGGGAAAGGGGCAGTGGTGCAGCAACCACTAGAAAGGCAACCACCCTAAAAGTCCTGGGAAAGTTATGTGTAGCTCTGTAAAATAAGCACAGTGGTGATAATAAACTACAAAAGTTTTAAAGAGTCGAGCTTACCTCCCACATGAACAAACGGCAGTACAGGCCCATACATGCAAATGCCTCCCCAATAAACCCCTGCAATGCACACAGAAACTCAGTATTGCAAAGGGATCCCAGGACAACACTGTGGGGGAGAAAGTGATAGAACAAACAGTTATGCAGTAAAGATGAGCTATCCATAGTGCAGAGGCCCCTCAGAGGTTCAGATTAGAGCCCCCAACCACCCACTAGAAGTGACCCACAGCAGTCTGACATGAAGAATGTCTGTCTCCCAAAGAAGAAGGTAGAATTTTCCAGGGGTGCATAGAGAAAGTGCCCAGCAGTCTGCACGGGGTGTGGAAGGTTACTGCTTTATCAGGGAGCACAACTTGTCAAAACCCCTATTAGCCACATCTGCACTGACCCTGGGTGCCTGGTCCTCCCATTTTTTTCAGTACAGAGTCCAGTCTCAGGTGTTCCAGGAAGGTGGAGGTTGAATCCTGCTGTAGAGCAGCAGACAAAGGCCCCTGGGAGAGGTGCAAGGCCCACAGGCACTGCATCAATGTCCATATCCGAGAAGGTAGTTAAATACTATTCCAGCACCACTGGGTTATCAAACTCCCTGTTCTTCCCATTAATAGTGAAAAGCATCATGGCTGGTTCCAACAGGCCACAATGGATGTTCAGTTTACTCAGCAGTGGCTGGAGCGCCAAGAATATTTTCATGCTCACAACTGTGTCATGCAAGAAATGTAGCTACAAAGAACTTGACGTCATTATAGGGAAGGGGTCATTCTGTGGATTGGGCACAGCAATGATCTGTAGTGCCTATTGTGAAGGAGAAAGCATGGAAAAATTGGCCTGAGGGCATTGTGGCATGTTTCACCCTGAGTCTGATCCGCTGCATCCTTTGGAATTCCAGCAGCAGGCTGAAAGGGAGCCCAGTGAGTTCAGGGAGGAAACTGGTCAGGAATCTGAACATGTACTCACACCTAGTAAGTGGACATTATTGCAACAGCTGTGATCTTCCATGCCCGTCAGCATCCGAAGGAGATGCCATACTTCACTACTGACATCGGGGCTGGTCTCCAACACTGTGATACGATCGTTTAAGGCCTCCACTTTTCGAGTCTGTGGTGTCAAGTCATTTGTTGAAGGAACAAAGATCAGTGCAGAGGGATTTATGATCAGCGGCCATAAAAACAGTTGTGGCATGCATGGAGTCATTTGTCTTAATGTCTATCAGTTCTTTCATGGTTGTGTCCAGGGTGTTGTCGGCAATGGTTACAGGAGGGCAGCACAGCTTGCCCACAACCACGTCCTTAAACAAGAGCTGCTGGGTGGTCCTCCCTTTGGGCACCAGGGAGTGGCAGCCCAGAGTGGACACAAACGGCAGAGGCCCAATGGGCAGAAAGCAGTCTGATATTGTGCCTCAGGGGCTCTGGAGCAGGTCTAGAGCATTCAGCCACACTTGGAACCCCAAGCACCCACCAGCACAACAAAATCACTGTCCCTCTGCAGCACAAGGTGCTGTGTACTGGGGGAGCTCAGCTAGCTGCCAGGCAGCAAAATGTCATAGGGCACACACTGTCCCAGAATGGCAAGTCTTCTCCACCGGCAAAGGGCAGGTTGAATTAGGTGTGAGCTGCAGTCCTCACAGGGAAACCGCCAGTCTTAGCACCCTAAATTATAGCAGGCTCCAGAAGAAGATAAGGAGATGCCCGAGAGCTGGGTAGAGCGTCCCTTCCAGACGAAAGTGCATGCCCCCCGGGCGTGTTCATCAAAGAGCTAACAAGGGGCCTACAGGGAACATTTCTCAGCCTCCAGGTCAGGTCCCTATAGCCCAAAAACAATACTGGCCTGGTCCAGGCAGGGGGATATAAGGGAATATCAGGGGTTGAGCCGAGGCTGAATGGGAAGCGGTTCTGCTGGCTGTGTAAGTACGCAGCCTGACTCTCCTTCTCTCATGTCTCATAGGTGGAACACAGCTCACCTGAGGTCCGCAGCTTCACAGGCCACACTCAGCTGCAAAAGGAGGGCCATGCAGCCCTGATCATGCAACTCCATCTGAGTGGCATCTGCGGACCCAGTAGTAGCCCTTGTATCACCCGCACTGCGCCAGCTCCCTTGGGGAGAGGATGTGGTCCGTCGGCTAGACTGCCCACTTTGGTGCTGCAAACCAGGGTTCGAGCCTCAGGGTCGCATCCACATCCTGTGATTCAGGGTAAATCACTTAATCTCCCAGTGCCTGAATGTGTAATGTAAATACGGTGCTCATGTAAAGCGCTCCACTACCTTTGGGTCGAGTTCACGCTATATAAATAGGCAAAAAAAAAAAAAATAGTAGTTGGATGCCCAGAGCTTGCCGATATCCATTGTGGAGCGTCAGTTGACACAAGAGCTCTAACGGGACCCTGCCATCTAGCATCAAAGTCAGGCTCAACCCCTTTTAACATGACTTTTATAATTCTTTAAAAAAACATCTATTAAACTGGTTCAAATATCTTTTTTACAACATATCTAATACCTTTTTTGCTGTGTTTTATTTTGTACTAGAGATTCTATTTCTATCTATTCTTCATGTTTGCAAACATGCTTTCTCTTTCATGTAAAAGAGTCATGCACCAAGAATTTAAGTGGTTTCTGGGAAAGGTAAAGTTGAGAACATTTATTACAAGGATTAAAGTACCCATAGCCCTACATGATAAGGAAGTTGGAATAAACCTAGGTGCTCCATTATCTTACGACAACTAACAGAAGGTGCTAAGTCTGTTCATAAAGAACAGCAAGCCACTATGCGCTGTGAAAGAGTGCAAGAAACTCCTCAGATAGTTAGTACATCACCTGGCGGGAGTTAAGAGTCCATCAGCCCACCCTTACTGGCGGAACTTCGTCATCTGAGACTCTAGGGAATCACGGTCTGGGCCCGCAATATCGACCCAACGGGCTCTGCTGGGTGCACAGCCTAATGCTTCCCGAAAAGCAAAAACTCCTGCCAAGGTGTATGTTCAAACTCTGAGGACTCCAGTGATGTGCAGTGCTCTAGTGTAGATGTGAATTAAAAATGAATACCTAGGCAAAAAATATGTTTATTGGGAATTGTCCAGGTGTCATATTTAAAAAAAACAATAGTCTTGAAAAAATAGACTATTTCCTGGCTCAGTTTTATAAGGTCGACATGTTTCAGCCGGTATGGTCAGCTGACCCGGCTTTCTTCAGGACCTAAATACGGTGGAAAAATAAAAGCTACTGCAGGGTAAACACATTAAATGTGAATCGTGAACAGCAATATTCAGACAGTGAAGGTGCAATCGTCAGATAAATCTGTGACGATAGCCACCCTACCGGACAAGCAATCTCGTGCTTGGACGTAAGAACTATGTCTTCTTTCCTAGAAAGAATCCGGAGAATCAACCGTCAAAAAAAGGATATCTTACACATAAATCACAGCATTCATGGCCGCTATTCAGGAGTGCCCATTATGCACTGCCTTCTTTACGAAGACCAAAATAATGGTTGAATACAAACAAAATTGCAGAAAAACAGTTTTGAACTCACCCAGCCTTTTGTGGGAGAAACGCCTCACCTCACCCGACTGACTGCTCGGAGATGGAGGCACCGCTCTGTTTAAATGTGAGGACAAACAGACAAGTTGCATACTGATACTCATCTATCCAGACTCTTCACACATACCTTTAAACATTCTAATAAACCTAAAAAAACTAAAACGTCAAAGACCTAAAGAAACCCCCATGGACATAATGGTGCAGGTAAATCAAAAGATGTTCCTTAAAACTACGTCTTTTCAAGTATAACAGAGTTCAGGAAAAGACATATATCTTATGCAAGGTTTAGAGTGAGTAGTTATGAACTATGTTTCTGTTGACACCAAACACACAACTATTTGTTTAGATAAAGATGGACCTAGAGTTTTAAGCAGAGTTCAGCACGAGGGGTGTAACTAGCTTACTCTTAACTTCAAACAGAACACTCTTTGTTGAACAATAATGGACCATTAGCCAATGCACGGAAGCCCCCTTTCCTTACCTGTCCGACGGTACTTCAGACCAGCCTTCGAGCTGTCTGGGAGGTTGCGGCAGGAAGGAAAAGGGTCCTTAAATACCCGACTTGATTGCGTTGAAAGATTCAATTAGAATCAGGTGCGGGTGCGTTCTTAGTACCCGCGCGACTATAAGACACATAGAGCATGCGCCGGATTCGGGACACACGCCTCCAAGCAAGCGTGTTGTACGGACTAGCCAGATCGAATGTGTGCGGCTGGTATCTCCACAAAGCGCATGCGTGTTAGAAAGCCCAAGGAGACGCGAGCACCACAACAACCACCACGCTGCACGAGTGCTCGAGAATCGAGTGCCGCGGCTAGACCGTCCCCAATGGAAAAAGCGCATGCGCGCCAGAGACCCCATCGGAGGCGCAAGCACCAAGACACTGACTCTGGTGCATGAGTGTTACAAAGTTAAATTGTGCCGCTGGAGTGTCCCTAACAGCAAAACGCATGCACGTTAGGAGACCTAAAGCAGGCACAAAGATAATCACTACGGTGCATGCGTGTTTATAAAAGCAGTGGAAGCCTTGTCTCGAGTGCCCCACTTCGTTTATGTTCATGCGTGGTAAACGAAACCCTCAAAAGCTTGTGGCTCCGTACCCGCGCATGCGTGTTAGTGTAGAGGCTAACTGGTTGTTTACAGTGGCAGAGTCAGCACTAGCCGTAAAAGACCCAAAGCACAAACAAAACCGAACCACTCTATTGCTTGTTTTTCTACAACCTACAAGGTTAGCTCTTATAACGGTGGACCTCATATGACGGTAACTGTCTATACTTTTCAGGATATATAGAAGCTACCAATCCTAGGCTGTTTATCTAGTATGGTGTATGTACAAAAAGGATGAGACCAAGGGACTTGACCACCAACGGACTTAACCACCAAAACACTTGCTCTAAATACTAGATAGAATATTACACATGTAGCCAACAGCGAAAACCGGCAACTGTGGCCAAATCCATGTTCACAAACATTGTCCAAGGATGTCATGACAAATCATAGAGACAGACAGTGCATGTAGGATGGCAAATGCCTAGATGTAAATGTGTCTCTGTGGGATGGAGTCTGAGTACTCCTATGCACAATAGGGCAGATATCCTATAGGATCAGCTATCCTATCAATGGTTAGGGATGTCGTGTGTGATGGAGTCTCTGATAGAGTATCTGTGTAACAGTAGGTTTACAGACTGATGATTTTCAAACCAGATTTCAGATAGAGGCCCATGGTATACTATCATTAAGGCCGTGTGTGTCTGTTTTCAATCTGAAAATCCACCTCGGCTCTTTGGAGAACAGAAACCTTGAAATATCTGTTACGTGCTGGGGAATGAAAGGACGTTCCAGCACAAGCCACCTCAGATCATCGGCCTTATGTTGTTTGGCCAGAAAATGATCTGTCAAACAGGTGGACTGTTTCATGCATCAGATAGTGCTCTTGTGCTCACGTATGCGGAGCTTCACTTTGCGTGTGGTATACCCGATGTAGTGCAGAGTACAAGGGCATGTGATCATATAGATCACACACTCCGAATTACAATTTGTATGGTTATGTAGTATCCAAGGACGGCTCGTCCCTATGTCCACCGATGTAGTCTTGGTGGTCTGGGGGCAGACACTGCATGAGCCGCATGGATAATGGCCTCGTACCGGGGGTAGTGACCACAGAGTATTAACATCACGTGTAGGCTGTGACAGTGGTCGTGTGTGGACCAGGCTATTCCGTAAACTTATATATATTGTGTTTTTGGCTCCATTACCTTATGCAGAAATTCGCCATTCGGCCTTGTTCCTCTATATGGTGATGGAACTCCTTGGTCACTAACAATATCTTAATAATGAATAGCAGGTACACTTTATCATATATATCTGACATAGAAACAGGGAGCTATAGACAAGTATATGTGACATTAGGAGTAGTACACAATATTGTTGCCGTCAATATTTAGTTACGTTATATGTTTGTAGGATGATATTTTTCTACAAAAATATTCTCTATTCTGACCTACAACCTGGCCCGGTTCTAGAGGGTGGGCGGGCCCACCCAAACATGAGCCTGGCCCACCCAAACATGAGCCTTGGCCCTCACAGTGAATCTGCCACCGATGTACAACAACAATAATAACTGTTCAGATAACTTGTGATTTACAATCCTACTGCAGAGCAACCATTTGTCTGTTGGTCATTTTTAAATGAAGATAAACTGAATTTTAAGGGAATAGCTCAGTGGGTAATACGTCTGTCACAGATATCCTTCTGTGATATCCTTGTGTTACTTGCAGTTCAGAAGTTACTATCCTAACATAGGACAGTGACCTATGAACTGTCATCAAAGAGCTGCATACAAACTTCACTTTTTTGTATTGTGATATAGTTAGAAATTCTGCATTCTTTCATTTTTCTAATGTTACCAAAAATAGTTTGTTTGGACAGTTATACATTTTTATCAGTAAAGCCAAATCGCAACCACTGGAGTACTCTTTAAATCCTGAGTTTGTGCTTCTCCAGACCAAACCCCCGTAAAATATATTGCCCACCAGTATGGATGACGTGATGCCTACACTTTGTAATCCTCATTGGCTTATGTGACATTCCCCGTAGACTGATTTATTGTCTCTATATAATGTGTGCTGTGATGTAAAGTACTATGACACCCTACACTGATACGAGTAGGGCTATACAACTAATGGAATGGATATGAGAGAGGGGCAACGGAGAGATGAGGGGCACTAGTGGAGGGTGGCAATGAGGGAATACCAGGAAGAGGTCATGGGGTGGGGGGAGCTACGGAGAGATGAAGGGCGCTGGTGTGGGTGGCAGTGAGGGAAGCCGAGGAGGAGGTCATGAAGTGGGGGAACTACAGAAAGATGAGGTGCACTAGTGAAGGGTGGCAGTGAGGGAATCTGAGGAGGAGGTCACGGGGTGGAGGGGAACTACAGAGAGATGAGGGGCACTGGTGGAGGGTGGCAGTTAGGGAAAAACGAGAAGGTCATGGGGTGGGGGAACTACAGAGAGATGACGGTCACTAGTGAAGGGTGGAAGTGAGGGAATCTGAAGAGGAGGTCACGGGGTGGAGGGGAACTACAGAGAGATGAGGGGCGCTGGTGGAGGGTGGCAGTGAGGGAATCAGAGGAGGAGGTCACGGGGGGGAAACTACAGAGAGATGAGGGGCACTGGTGGAGGGTGGCAGTGAGGAAATCTGAGGAGGAGGTCATGGGTGGGGGAACTACAGAGAGATGAGGGGCACTGGTGGAGGGTGGCAGTGAGGAAATCTGAGGAGGAGGTCATGGGTGGGGGAACTATAGAGAAATGAGGGACACTAGTGGAGGGTGGCAGTGAGGGAATCCGAGAAGGTCATGGGGTGGTTCATGGGGTGGTGGGAACTACGGAGCGATGAGGGACGATGGTGGAGGGTGGCAGTGGGGGAATCTGAGGAGGAGGTCATGGGGTGCGGGGGAGATATGGAGAGATGAGGGGCACTGGTGGAGGGTGGTAGTTAGGGAGACTGAGGAGGAGGCCATGAGGGGGAGTGGCTACGGAGTGATGCAGTGCACTGTTGGAGGGTGGTTGTTGTGTTATCTACAGAGAAAGAGGTAAAAAATGAGGTCAAAAAGACTTTTGCACCTGCACTAAAGCCGGCCCTGTCATGGCCTTTCTGTTTTTGTTTATTTAATTAAGAGTCAGGTGATTAGGACAACTGTGGAGCATCCTTAAACATGCATGCTAATTACATTTACTGTTATATTCAATGTTTCAAGCTTGAAGGTGATGTTACTATAGTTTTTTACTGGGAATAATGAAAGTGGAACTGAATGGTGGCTTATATGGGGCTGGGTCCCAAGGTCAGCTGTGAGATAAGGTGTAATGGAGAGGGGTGGTAGAAAAGTGGATAATCAAGTCTGTAAGGGAGTGCGCTACAGAGTCAGGGGTCAGGTGGAGGTAGTAATGAAGAGGGTTTCTCCATGAAGGCTCGCACAGAGGGAGCCCGAGTAGAGTCACTTGCTAGATACTCCCACCTTAGAAACCTCCTCTTCCCATCAAAGCGACATTACATGGAAGAAAAGCACTTTTTGAGAGTGATAACATTTAAAACGAGACTTGGAAAAGAGTGTTTTTCTCTGTACCTTGTAAGACTAAGTAGAGATAAAAGGAGGGCCCAGAAGCATTCCTGTCTAGATATATAAGCGATAAATCGGCCCAGCAGTGGCCCACCCGAATGTACCCTTGGCCCGCCCAAAGAAAAATTCCTGGAGCCGGGCCTGCCTACAACCAATGTCTAACACACAGTTGTGAATTATGCCATGAAACATAATAGTCTACTGGTTGTCATGAGATGATGTAACTAGCTAGTTAAGGAATATCGAGAGTAAACTAAGAGAATCGTACGGAAGTGTTATCTGGGAAACGGAGCAAACACGTCATTTTTAAAAGGGAGCATTTGTAAACGATTAAACTCAAGCTTCGGCAGGGATTTCCTCTCACAAGCGTGCAGTTGTCATGAAATCAATCTTTCATCCAGGGCAATATCATTGCATGATTCTTCCTGTTGGTTTTTGGTCTCGGAAAAATGTGATGGCATGTGCAGACTATTGGACTGTCTTTTTGAGAACATTCAGGCTCAATCGTAGCGTTTATAAGGTAAGGTTTTCCACCCCGACAGGTTATTTTTTCAACAGCAACTAATAACCCTCAGTGGTGGCAGTCATGGCTTTCGGATGACGGGGCAGGCGCGAGGGGTCACGGGGGCGTTGTCGTGGGGGGTTTGCACATGGATAGGCAAAAAAAAAATAAACATACCTTGAGGCTGGGTCCTGCGTCTCTACTCCTGCTCTCCTGCCTCTGACTCCAGGAACAAGAAGCAGGCAGCCAGGCTCCCTCCGCTAAACCTATCACAATGCTGTAATGCAACAATGTGATTGGTCTGAGCACCGTAATACGGTGCTCAGCCAAGGGCTGAAGGGGTGGACATGTTCTCCACGCAGGCTGTAATGCAGCCTCATGGAGAACAGAGAAAGTGCACATTACTGGTTTGGTTGGCCTGAGGGGGCTGACCAAACAATTATTACGCACTTAGGGGTGGGCAAACTACTCCTCCCTTGCTCTGAGAGCAGAGTAGCCCCGTCCACCCACCCGCCCACAAAGCAGCAGAACACAAAGCATAAAATAATAATAACTTAAAGTTATTATCATTTTATGTGTCTACTTGCCACAGCTTAAAATCAGTGGGGCGACGCTCCTCCGCCATAGCAGAGGAGCCACGACTGATAACCCTTTCAAATACTTAAATACATGTTTGGTATAACAGACAGAAGGTTAGACAGTGGCAAGGTGGAGGTCTATGTGAAGGTTAGCTCTTCTCTTAGAGAATGCATCATTAGAAGCATAGGCGTTTTAAGGCATGGGCTAAGTGGGCTCTGGCCCAAGGGCCCTGCCTTTTAGGGGGGCCCTGATAGCTCTGTTCTGTAGAGTCTTGCCCGGATGACCTTTAATCATTTTTAAACAGATTGTTTGAATACTTTCCTTTAATTTTAAATGTTGGTGTTGTGTCAGAGTCTATTGCAGCCATTTTGCAGAGAAATATTGTGTAAATCTTTCATCAGCATCCATAAAATAAGTTTCTTTTACATCGAAATAGGACTTTACAATATTAGAAATGGGATGGTGTCACATAGATTAATTGCATAATGTTAGTGAGCTGCTGCTGTGTTACAATATTAAAAACACATAAATATCCCTGAATAATAGATGTAAACACATGTATGATTTGGATGAGTGTGCATGTGCCCTGTCAGTGACATGGCCTAAGAGGTCATGAATGAGGTGAAAATTAATAATAAATTCAAAGCTGCTCTGAAGAGAGGCCCCTAAAATACATTTGGCCCATGGCGCTCAAAATCCTTAAGATGTCCCTGGTTAGAGGGCATTACCGGCAAGGCAGTCAGGGGCTGCACTTGTGTGTGTCATTAGTGGTGGTATGAGCTGTCATCTGTTAGTGCCAATGACTATCTGTGGAATAGCAGTGGAAAGTGTTTCACCCCAGAAGATAACTAGCACCATAGGCAGATGGGGAACAATAAAAGCCTCTTTAAAGCCCTCATTACAAGTCGTCTGCATAACTAACTCCACTGCAAGAAGTTACCGATTCTTGCTTGTACCGGTGAGTTAAAGGGATAAGAGTTTAATTTCCCAACTTGGAAACAACTGAATTTACTGGGTTTTTACAATAGGCTTTCAACAATTTCAATGCTGAAATGTACTATCTGCTCAGAGAAGATAATGAATTTTTGAGGTGGGTTTGGGTGCTCAAGATTTTGGAGAGGCTTAAAAATTTCTGCGGGAGCATTGCCTGCTCCCGCCATGGTGTTCAAGGTTCAGCGGATGGCTGTACGGCTGTCCTTTGGCCTGCAGCACTTGTGGATCTATCACAGATTTGCACCAAGTAAAACTTAAGGGCAGATTTACAAGTAGGGATGCATCGCTGCGTTAAAGCAGCGATGCGTCAGTTTTTTTGCGCCTTCGGGAGAAACACTTGCGCCATCAAGGATAGGCGCACCATGACAGAGGGTTTTTTGGCGCACTGCTGGAGTTGGCATGGAATCAGATGCAACTCCAGCAATGCGTCAAAATTAGAGGCGATGCGTCAGTTTTAAATGATGCATCGACAACTGAATGGGGACCAGTGTGTTGGAGCGTAAAAATGTGACAAAGTCACTTTTCACTCAAACATATTGGTCCTGGATGTAACGCATACAAGTGGGCATAGTACCCACTTGTATGTGCGACATCAGCACGTAATGTTACACATTGCGACATTACGTGCATATACTTACCTTCTGAGGCCCATTTACCTCATGACTTGATTGCAATCAAGTCACTGCAGCTGGTGTGGTCCGTTGGGTACAGCCAATGCGTCATCCCACTGCCTGGGTTTAGCAGGCATAGGGATTGTGACGCATTGGCAGCGCAACCAAAGGCTGCACCATTGAAAGAAAAAGTAATAAATACCATTGCAGCATTTTCAAGGTAGGCGTTTCCGACGGAACGCCTACCTTGCATGCATTAAAACCTGAGGCGGCGCAGGCGATTTTCACGCAGGTGAAAACCGACGCAGCCTGTAGAAAAGTGACTCATCTGCATCCATGTAAATATGGAGCAGATTGAGCGCTGCCGTAGCGTCCAAAAAAGTGTTGTAATGGCAGTGCAAGAGGCGCAATGGGCTTGTAAATCTGCCCCACAGCCTGGTATTTTTAGACCTGATCATTGCTGGGCCTAAAACTGTGGAGATCTGGGGGCAGATTTATGAAAAGTGACGCATCGCTGCCGCACCGCAGCGATGCGTCAGAAAACTTGCGTCGTCACGTGCTCACGTATGCGGAGCTTCACTTTGCGTGTGGTATACCCGATGTAGTGCAGAGTACAAGGGCATGTGATCATATAGATCACACACTCCGAATTACAATTTGTATGGTTATGTAGTATCCAAGGACGGCTCGTCCCTATGTCCACCGATGTAGTCTTGGTGGTCTGGGGGCAGACACTGCATGAGCCGCATGGATAATGGCCTCGTACCGGGGGTAGTGACCACAGAGTATTAACATCACGTGTAGGCTGTGACAGTGGTCGTGTGTGGACCAGGCTATTCCGTAAACTTATATATATTGTGTTTTTGGCTCCATTACCTTATGCAGAAATTCGCCATTCGGCCTTGTTCCTCTATATGGTGATGGAACTCCTTGGTCACTAACAATATCTTAATAATGAATAGCAGGTACACTTTATCATATATATCTGACATAGAAACAGGGAGCTATAGACAAGTATATGTGACATTAGGAGTAGTACACAATATTGTTGCCGTCAATATTTAGTTACGTTATATGTTTGTAGGATGATATTTTTCTACAAAAATATTCTCTATTCTGACCTACAACCTGGCCCGGTTCTAGAGGGTGGGCGGGCCCACCCAAACATGAGCCTGGCCCACCCAAACATGAGCCTTGGCCCTCACAGTGAATCTGCCACCGATGTACAACAACAATAATAACTGTTCAGATAACTTGTGATTTACAATCCTACTGCAGAGCAACCATTTGTCTGTTGGTCATTTTTAAATGAAGATAAACTGAATTTTAAGGGAATAGCTCAGTGGGTAATACGTCTGTCACAGATATCCTTCTGTGATATCCTTGTGTTACTTGCAGTTCAGAAGTTACTATCCTAACATAGGACAGTGACCTATGAACTGTCATCAAAGAGCTGCATACAAACTTCACTTTTTTGTATTGTGATATAGTTAGAAATTCTGCATTCTTTCATTTTTCTAATGTTACCAAAAATAGTTTGTTTGGACAGTTATACATTTTTATCAGTAAAGCCAAATCGCAACCACTGGAGTACTCTTTAAATCCTGAGTTTGTGCTTCTCCAGACCAAACCCCCGTAAAATATATTGCCCACCAGTATGGATGACGTGATGCCTACACTTTGTAATCCTCATTGGCTTATGTGACATTCCCCGTAGACTGATTTATTGTCTCTATATAATGTGTGCTGTGATGTAAAGTACTATGACACCCTACACTGATACGAGTAGGGCTATACAACTAATGGAATGGATATGAGAGAGGGGCAACGGAGAGATGAGGGGCACTAGTGGAGGGTGGCAATGAGGGAATACCAGGAAGAGGTCATGGGGTGGGGGGAGCTACGGAGAGATGAAGGGCGCTGGTGTGGGTGGCAGTGAGGGAAGCCGAGGAGGAGGTCATGAAGTGGGGGAACTACAGAAAGATGAGGTGCACTAGTGAAGGGTGGCAGTGAGGGAATCTGAGGAGGAGGTCACGGGGTGGAGGGGAACTACAGAGAGATGAGGGGCACTGGTGGAGGGTGGCAGTTAGGGAAAAACGAGAAGGTCATGGGGTGGGGGAACTACAGAGAGATGACGGTCACTAGTGAAGGGTGGAAGTGAGGGAATCTGAAGAGGAGGTCACGGGGTGGAGGGGAACTACAGAGAGATGAGGGGCGCTGGTGGAGGGTGGCAGTGAGGGAATCAGAGGAGGAGGTCACGGGGGGAAACTACAGAGAGATGAGGGGCACTGGTGGAGGGTGGCAGTGAGGAAATCTGAGGAGGAGGTCATGGGTGGGGGAACTACAGAGAGATGAGGGGCACTGGTGGAGGGTGGCAGTGAGGAAATCTGAGGAGGAGGTCATGGGTGGGGGAACTATAGAGAAATGAGGGACACTAGTGGAGGGTGGCAGTGAGGGAATCCGAGAAGGTCATGGGGTGGTTCATGGGGTGGTGGGAACTACGGAGCGATGAGGGACGATGGTGGAGGGTGGCAGTGGGGGAATCTGAGGAGGAGGTCATGGGGTGCGGGGGAGATATGGAGAGATGAGGGGCACTGGTGGAGGGTGGTAGTTAGGGAGACTGAGGAGGAGGCCATGAGGGGGAGTGGCTACGGAGTGATGCAGTGCACTGTTGGAGGGTGGTTGTTGTGTTATCTACAGAGAAAGAGGTAAAAAATGAGGTCAAAAAGACTTTTGCACCTGCACTAAAGCCGGCCCTGTCATGGCCTTTCTGTTTTTGTTTATTTAATTAAGAGTCAGGTGATTAGGACAACTGTGGAGCATCCTTAAACATGCATGCTAATTACATTTACTGTTATATTCAATGTTTCAAGCTTGAAGGTGATGTTACTATAGTTTTTTACTGGGAATAATGAAAGTGGAACTGAATGGTGGCTTATATGGGGCTGGCTCCCAAGGTCAGCTGTGAGATAAGGTGTAATGGAGAGGGGTGGTAGAAAAGTGGATAATCAAGTCTGTAAGGGAGTGCGCTACAGAGTCAGGGGTCAGGTGGAGGTAGTAATGAAGAGGGTTTCTCCATGAAGGCTCGCACAGAGGGAGCCCGAGTAGAGTCACTTGCTAGATACTCCCACCTTAGAAACCTCCTCTTCCCATCAAAGCGACATTACATGGAAGAAAAGCACTTTTTGAGAGTGATAACATTTAAAACGAGACTTGGAAAAGAGTGTTTTTCTCTGTACCTTGTAAGACTAAGTAGAGATAAAAGGAGGGCCCAGAAGCATTCCTGTCTAGATATATAAGCGATAAATCGGCCCAGCAGTGGCCCACCCGAATGTACCCTTGGCCCGCCCAAAGAAAAATTCCTGGAGCCGGGCCTGCCTACAACCAATGTCTAACACACAGTTGTGAATTATGCCATGAAACATAATAGTCTACTGGTTGTCATGAGATGATGTAACTAGCTAGTTAAGGAATATCGAGAGTAAACTAAGAGAATCGTACGGAAGTGTTATCTGGGAAACGGAGCAAACACGTCATTTTTAAAAGGGAGCATTTGTAAACGATTAAACTCAAGCTTCGGCAGGGATTTCCTCTCACAAGCGTGCAGTTGTCATGAAATCAATCTTTCATCCAGGGCAATATCATTGCATGATTCTTCCTGTTGGTTTTTGGTCTCGGAAAAATGTGATGGCATGTGCAGACTATTGGACTGTCTTTTTGAGAACATTCAGGCTCAATCGTAGCGTTTATAAGGTAAGGTTTTCCACCCCGACAGGTTATTTTTTCAACAGCAACTAATAACCCTCAGTGGTGGCAGTCATGGCTTTCGGATGACGGGGCAGGCGCGAGGGGTCACGGGGGCGTTGTCGTGGGGGGTTTGCACATGGATAGGCAAAAAAAAAATAAACATACCTTGAGGCTGGGTCCTGCGTCTCTACTCCTGCTCTCCTGCCTCTGACTCCAGGAACAAGAAGCAGGCAGCCAGGCTCCCTCCGCTAGACCTATCACAATGCTGTAATGCAACAATGTGATTGGTCTGAGCACCGTAATACGGTGCTCAGCCAAGGGCTGAAGGGGTGGACATGTTCTCCACGCAGGCTGTAATGCAGCCTCATGGAGAACAGAGAAAGTGCACATTACTGGTTTGGTTGGCCTGAGGGGGCTGACCAAACAATTATTACGCACTTAGGGGTGAGCAAACTACTCCTCCCTTGCTCTGAGAGCAGAGTAGCCCCGTCCACCCACCCGCCCACAAAGCAGCAGAACACAAAGCATAAAATAATAATAACTTAAAGTTATTATCATTTTATGTGTCTACTTGCCACAGCTTAAAATCAGTGGGGCGACGCTCCTCCGCCATAGCAGAGGAGCCACGACTGATAACCCTTTCAAATACTTAAATACATGTTTGGTATAACAGACAGAAGGTTAGACAGTGGCAAGGTGGAGGTCTATGTGAAGGTTAGCTCTTCTCTTAGAGAATGCATCATTAGAAGCATAGGCGTTTTAAGGCATGGGCTAAGTGGGCTCTGGCCCAAGGGCCCTGCCTTTTAGGGGGGCCCTGATAGCTCTGTTCTGTAGAGTCTTGCCCGGATGACCTTTAATCATTTTTAAACAGATTGTTTGAATACTTTCCTTTAATTTTAAATGTTGGTGTTGTGTCAGAGTCTATTGCAGCCATTTTGCAGAGAAATATTGTGTAAATCTTTCATCAGCATCCATAAAATAAGTTTCTTTTACATCGAAATAGGACTTTACAATATTAGAAATGGGATGGTGTCACATAGATTAATTGCATAATGTTAGTGAGCTGCTGCTGTGTTACAATATTAAAAACACATAAATATCCCTGAATAATAGATGTAAACACATGTATGATTTGGATGAGTGTGCATGTGCCCTGTCAGTGACATGGCCTAAGAGGTCATGAATGAGGTGAAAATTAATAATAAATTCAAAGCTGCTCTGAAGAGAGGCCCCTAAAATACATTTGGCCCATGGCGCTCAAAATCCTTAAGATGTCCCTGGTTAGAGGGCATTACCGGCAAGGCAGTCAGGGGCTGCACTTGTGTGTGTCATTAGTGGTGGTATGAGCTGTCATCTGTTAGTGCCAATGACTATCTGTGGAATAGCAGTGGAAAGTGTTTCACCCCAGAAGATAACTAGCACCATAGGCAGATGGGGAACAATAAAAGCCTCTTTAAAGCCCTCATTACAAGTCGTCTGCATAACTAACTCCACTGCAAGAAGTTACCGATTCTTGCTTGTACCGGTGAGTTAAAGGGATAAGAGTTTAATTTCCCAACTTGGAAACAACTGAATTTACTGGGTTTTTACAATAGGCTTTCAACAATTTCAATGCTGAAATGTACTATCTGCTCAGAGAAGATAATGAATTTTTGAGGTGGGTTTGGGTGCTCAAGATTTTGGAGAGGCTTAAAAATTTCTGCGGGAGCATTGCCTGCTCCCGCCATGGTGTTCAAGGTTCAGCGGATGGCTGTACGGCTGTCCTTTGGCCTGCAGCACTTGTGGATCTATCACAGATTTGCACCAAGTAAAACTTAAGGGCAGATTTACAAGTAGGGATGCATCGCTGCGTTAAAGCAGCGATGCGTCAGTTTTTTTGCGCCTTCGGGAGAAACACTTGCGCCATCAAGGATAGGCGCACCATGACAGAGGGTTTTTTGGCGCACTGCTGGAGTTGGCATGGAATCAGATGCAACTCCAGCAATGCGTCAAAATTAGAGGCGATGCGTCAGTTTTAAATGATGCATCGACAACTGAATGGGGACCAGTGTGTTGGAGCGTAAAAATGTGACAAAGTCACTTTTCACTCAAACATATTGGTCCTGGATGTAACGCATACAAGTGGGCATAGTACCCACTTGTATGTGCGACATCAGCACGTAATGTTACACATTGCGACATTACGTGCATATACTTACCTTCTGAGGCCCATTTACCTCATGACTTGATTGCAATCAAGTCACTGCAGCTGGTGTGGTCCGTTGGGTACAGCCAATGCGTCATCCCACTGCCTGGGTTTAGCAGGCATAGGGATTGTGACGCATTGGCAGCGCAACCAAAGGCTGCACCATTGAAAGAAAAAGTAATAAATACCATTGCAGCATTTTCAAGGTAGGCGTTTCCGACGGAACGCCTACCTTGCATGCATTAAAACCTGAGGCGGCGCAGGCGATTTTCACGCAGGTGAAAACCGACGCAGCCTGTAGAAAAGTGACTCATCTGCATCCATGTAAATATGGAGCAGATTGAGCGCTGCCGTAGCGTCCAAAAAAGTGTTGTAATGGCAGTGCAAGAGGCGCAATGGGCTTGTAAATCTGCCCCACAGCCTGGTATTTTTAGACCTGATCATTGCTGGGCCTAAAACTGTGGAGATCTGGGGGCAGATTTATGAAAAGTGACGCATCGCTGCCGCACCGCAGCGATGCGTCAGAAAACTTGCGTCGTCACTGCGACAATGCAAGTCACACGAGATGCGCCATATTAACAAGGCGTCGGAGCGTGGCGCAACGCGGTAACCTGCGTCAGAAAAAATGACGCATGTGCCGCAAAAGTGCCGCAAGTCAATCTGACGCAACTACGTGAAAAGTCACGTAAGGCTGATTTACGACACGCAACGCCATTCCGAAGAGACTGCGTGAACGCACACTGCGTGAAGCGACAAAAATCGACCCGGAAAGCGACGCAAATAGGCAGAAACACATTACTGAGAAGAGAGGACCCAAAAATGGAAGCTGAAGGTCACACCAGCACCCAGGACCCACAGGCAAACACCGGCAGCAGAAGTCCTGATGGCTAGGCTGAACCAGTGGCCAAGCGAAAGCGGAAGTCTAACTTCAGCCACGAGGAGAACGAAATCCTGGTGACGGAGGTCACCAACCACGAGCACCAGCTGTTTATCAACTCAAAGCTGCCCATTTAAAAAAAAGAGGCAATATGGCAGAGAATAGTCACAAAAATCAACTGTGTGGGCCAGGCGAAGCGGACCGTGCTGGACTGCAAAAAAAGGTGGCATGACTGCAAGCGGCGCACGAAAGAAAAACTTGCAGCAAACCGCAAGGCCACACTACAAACCGGAGGAGGCAGCCCAGCACATCAGGAGGCACTTGATGACTTGGAGGAGCGGGTGGCATGAGTCATCCCAGAGGAGATAGTGACCGGGATCTCCGGACAGGACAGTGCCGCAAGAGACACAGAACAGCAGACAACTGGTAAGCAACAAAAAATGCACAAATGTCATGAAGGGGTCATGTTGGGCATAGCAGCTTGAAATGTCACCGTGTCGTAGTTTGACGTGTGCATATTGTTGACCACATATTACTCCACAATTACAAAACTCCACAATGTAAGTCCGACACATATGTCAATCATACATTTAAAATGTCAGAAAAGCACCACCATGTCCATATCTGATTGAGCAGACATACTGGACATCATTTATGTAGGGACTTGCACCACTGGTACCTCACCTTTCAGAATATCTAAAGTGAAGATCTCACAGTGTAAGGAGTAAATAAAAGATGTGCACAAGGTCATGCATGTGCATACTTGCGTAATGTAGCCAATAAGGTGCAAACAGGTGCTACATCTTGCCTGTATGGCCTTGAGGTGTGCCAGGAAGTATGGGCAGGTTTTGAACAGTGGGTGGAGGACGTGTGCAGCGGGGTCATACAGTGTAAGTGTAGGCGTAGTGCTGTGGCCCAGGGACTCCATGATAACCGAGTAGATGTCCATAACACCTTTGGGATGTGTATCAATGATGGTGGTGCTGTATGGTGGGCATGGTGAACAAGTGACACACACAATGAGGGTTGATCCACGTCAATATGGTGGTGTGGCTGAAGTTTAATCTGTGTACTGTGGAGGAGATGTGCCTGTCAATGTCTTCAGCAATGTGGCTTGGTGTTGCCAATAGCTCTCTCCTAGTCTGATGCCAGATATTTCACCAAGTAGCCAATGGTGTCCTGGTCACAGGTGTTGTGCATGTGGAACCAGAGTCCCTGAAGTAGGAAAGGGGGGTTGAGCCTGGTGTGCAATGATGTCTACAATGGCATTGTTGAATGGGTGTACATGTCCCGGGTGGCCTGCAAATGAAGGGGGCAATGTGGATGTTGCCTTGCCGGGTCTGGCCATGTTAATTTGATTAGTACCATGGTTAATGCTGGGTCATTTAAGTGTATGTCCATTTTTAGTGTACACCTTCCTTGTAGGATATGGCAATGCCTCATCCTTGATGGACGTGGTGGACCTTGGGGGGAATGAAGTAGCTGTCAATGATGTTGATGGTGATTACAGGTCCACAATGAAGGTTGGTGTATGTGTATGTGAAGCATGTGACATATGAAGAGTCAACAGCAAGGTTGGGTGACATCTCTGTAGTGGGCATGTGTACTTTCACCAGTTATGGGAGGATGTATGTGATCTGGTTGTGTGTAGTGTTGTTTTGCTGGCTAGCACAAGGCACTGGTGTCCTAATGTGTAACAAGGTCTGTCCTGAGATTACACTTGTGCAGGGGGCAAGATAAGCATACTGTAATGTAAGGGTGGATGTTGAGGTAGGTGCCTGTGGTTCAGCCGAGGAGTGTAGACGAGGAATCGTCCGAGCTGGTGTGTGTGGTCCTGGGGCAAATGACTGCATATGGTTTTAGCCATAGCTTCCCTCCCTCATGCTAGATGTACATTACAACACAGTCATCACATTTGAATGTCAATTCCAAGTAACCACAGGCCTACAGTTGCCTTCACATGACATGTTAAATCAGTGCATTGTGATGCAACGAATGGAGTTCCATCCATCAAAGCCTAGGTACATTTTGGATTCCTGACATAGCAATGTAAGCATAGTATTCTTGAGAAAGAATTATCGATATCGGTATTCTTGTTGAGAGAAAAAAGGGACAATAGTCTCTTCTCTGTGTGGTCAAAAGCAAAACAGGATGCCTTTATTGGCCAGTAAAATTTTAACTCGTGTATTTTCTGGGGTTAAACATTGCTATCTGTATGTCGAGTGTGGGGTCTATTTTAAAATAGGGGGTTTATGGTGGACAGAAAATGAACATAGGGTGCCACTTGGGGGCAAGAAATATCTTTTTATAAATTGCATTACTTGTGGTCAAAAATTTACAACTGGGTGACATATGGGGGCAATTCATGATAAAATTGTGTCTGTCGGGGGCAATCCATAACAATAGTGTATTGTATGCACCAAATGTGCTAACTACTGTTAGTGGGGTGAGTCTGAGATGGATCTCAGTTATCTTGCGTTATGTGTAACAAGTGTCCCTTTGAGGGTTGCAATCACTTCACTAGTTACTGTAATTCACAAGGCTATCCTAGCCAGCTCTCACCACACTGTTGTAACATGAGACCCATTGGTATGCATCATAACTGTAAGAAATTGAATAGTATGCCATGCAACAAAAGACATCTTGTGTCAGTTCACAACAGGTGATGCACAGGGCTGCACAGCATCTGGCAGTGAGAAATGTTGTAGGGGGCACTGGACAGCTGGCTGGAGAAATAATGTTGAAAATACACTGGAGGGGGCATGGATGTGGGGGTGGTTGTAAGTGTGGGCCTTACATCACATTACAAATGAAAATGTGTAACAAGACCTGGGCATGTGTAATCTGTGCACCTGGGCCTATGAGTCTGCCTCAAGGGACAGGAACCAGCCATGCTCCCTCACCTAAGTCAATCACAGGACTGCAATGTGGTCGTGTGATTGCTCATGCGCGCAGGGATAGTGTGTTCTGACAGGGGCTTGATGGGTGGGCATGTCCTTAATGCACGCTGTAATGCTGTCTGCATTGTGAACATGGAAGTGCACACAAATGTTTGTGCCAGACTGAGAGGACAAATGACCAGACATTGTGCACTTCATTAGGCATACTACTGAGTCATGGGCCTAACACTGATTCGAGCAGACCCAATCTCCCTCACACAAAAAGGAAATGTAGCAACAGTACATAGATATTTGACCATCATGGTATTTGCTTCACTGTTTAGCACCGCCCAAATTCATGGACCAAAATCTCAAGATCCATAAAGGATATTCCCCCATTGAGTGTCCTGCACCCACAGGCATTACCCCTGCGCACTACCATATCATGGCCATCCTACACTACACATCGCACCTTGCACTCACTTGGACATCCACACAGTGGTGATACCTGATGCACATTGATAATGTCGGTGAATCAGCCAGCAGGATCTTCTGCTAGGTGGACTTACCCAGGCCTGGGTCGAGCATTCCCTGCAAAGACAGCTGGCCAAGGACACGATGACGGGGATGCTACAGGCATCCCTCATGTGTGTAACTTGAGTGCCAATGCTTCATATGTTAGATTCAGCTCAGGGTCAAAAGCCTCCACAGCGTCTGGCCATTGACCCATCCTGTGGCCTAGGGTGCAGATATGCGTTGAACACCATTGGCAATATACCTTGTGTAGCTCAGTGCACTGTTGGGGCATGGTATGCAATGTGTCACACCATCGGTAGTTACACCTGAGAACAGGTGACATTCACAAATACATGGGGTACAGGGTGTCTACACACACAAGTCTTCAGCATGCCTCCATGCAACCATGCTGGCTCCAACAACAGGTACAGGTGATCACCAATGCCTCAATTACCAACAACAGAGCCCAGCAAATAGACAGCACCTCCGTATCCCAGGTTGACTCACTAATAGCAGGCCAGCAATGGCACCATGAGCCATGAACCCATTGTTGCCTACATGGGTTTGTATGCCATTGTGTAGTAGGATTGCCCGATTAGATGTGATGCACACTGGTTGTGCCCATCCAACTGCATGTACTCAGTGGTGTATCCTCAGACTTAAGCATTTTCCTTGCTACCTGGATTTGCATGGCATTTGGCGGGGTGTGGGAGAGTAGGATCTGCTTCACAAGGGTACCCCCACTTTTTGCTGGTGTTACACTGTTTCCCAAGCCTTAGTCTGGCTGTGTCCCTGATAATCAGGACCAATGCCTAGCTGCTTCCTCTCGCCCCCACTATATGGAATACTATGTACCTGGGGCATAGGTACCTCATAGGCCTACCAAGGGCTGAAGCATGTATTATACCACCCCAGGGAAGCATTCCCAAATGGCCACACATGTAGGCTACTGCAGCCTGGCTAAGGGTGTGCTTGCACCCCTTACTGTGGTATAGGCTACCTATATAACTACTATTTGACAGACGCATATAAACCTATAAGCCACTCCTATGCCAGGACTTGACAATCCTGAAGGTAGAGTGCTTGGTGTTATGTGAGAGGGTGCCCGAGTGTGAGCTGAGCCCCTATGCAGCTTTTGGAAATACATCCGTACAGCTGTTATGTCATACAGCCATACCATATACACTTAAGTGCATTATTACCTTGTGGGAAATGCTAACTTTGGAATGTCTGCCTCAAAACATGTTGGGTGTTGTCAACCGTGTTGGAATTCTACTCCCCCGCAAGTTCTGTCGGCAGGGGTAGCATTCCACCATTCGAGAGGGAGATACATGTTCACACTGGCTAAACCTGGTAGGACCTCCCTGAGCCCTGGCATCATAAAATGGATTTCCCAGACACAGACACGGGTCTGGCCTACTCCTGCTGACCAAAAGTCCTGCAGGAGATGGCTGGACAATAGCTTTCATTTTGAGGGGAGGTGTGTCCACCTCCCCAGACAGGCAGGTGTGTATTGTTTCTGAGCGGGACCACTCTCTGGTGCATTGAAGTCCTGGTCTGGGTGCACGTTTGCTGACCATGTGCATAGGCCACTTCTAAACGGTTGCAGGGTTTACCTGCCCCTGCACTTGCATGAAACAGGACAAAGGAAATGGGTGTAACCACCCCTCACTCAAAGACCACAAATAGGTGGGTCATTACAGTAAGTCCATCCCCTAAAACCACTATAAGTATAGGAATCTTGTCCCTAGGACTTGAGATTACCCTTGATGAAAATAGGTTCTATATATCTCCTGTACCTTGGAATTTCTATCACAACTAGAATACAGAAGAAATACCCCTTGGGGTCAAGGAGTGACTCCCCAGCTTGTCAGGCACCCAAAAAGCTAATGTACGGTCTGCTTTGCTGAAGCTCCCGCCAGATGCCAAAGTCTGTGCATCACCAGAGGTGGATTTCCAGACTTCCCCAAGGCTACCCTGAGTCCACAGCAAAGCTGAGGCCCGTGGGTGATGTGAAACTGTGACCCCTGGACCCTGTTACCTTTTGCAGCAACAGCAACTTCCTGCTCCTCCTCGAAGATGTGCTTTGGGCTCCCAGTAGCCCCAGCCTTGAGCACCACCTGCACCAAAAATTGCTGGCCTCCACCCCACGAGGGACCCGTGTGCCAGCTTAAAGTGCGCCTGGCTGATGCTCCTTCGCAAACACTAGCCTGTTGGCTAGCAGGTGCCCACAAAGGCAAATCCTCTTCTACTTGGGCTTTCATGGTTGCTCCAGATGTGCCCTGACTTACCCTTGCTGGGTGAGTCCCTCAGATCTTGCAGGTCTGCACTGAAGTCCCTCCTCTAAATTCCATTGACTTGCCGTTGCCAAGGCTTGTTGGGTCCTTTCTCGCCACCAAAAATGCAGCAACCGACAGACTTCGTGGGACAGCTCGAATTGCACTCATGGACTTCTTCAATGCCTCAAGGACATCGCGGATGAAGAGTCAAGACACACATCAACTCACATGAAGCACACCAGATATGTGGTCAGTGTTCCATCTTGTCCTAGGTCACGGGCAAGTGACCAACACTCTGTCCACTCTGCTTTCCGGTTCCTTACATTATAGAACCAGGTTTGGATCTCGCAAGACACGTCTCCTCTTCACGGCAGATGAAGTACTTTGCTGGCTCACATTGAAATGGATGAAACGACCCAACACCAAAAGACACCTGTGCACCCTGATTCCCTGGGTGGCCAAACTCAAGTACCCTGGTGCCCATGTGTGTGCTAGCCCCAGAAATTCTGAACTCAAAAAGGCTTTGTTCCGGACTTGATTAGAAGCTCCCCTAATCTTCAAATTTACAAACACGACATTGCACATTGAAGATTATGTGAACCTCTGGTTGTGGTCTCACACTGCATACAGTCCCCATGTGTCCCATATGTCACTACGTTGGGTGGTCCCTTGGGGTCCCAGAGATTATACAGGCTCTAGGCCTTGTGTCTAGTGCAGTTGTGTTAGAAATATCAATGTATTGGTATGAGTATTGGAACTCCCCTAGGGCCCAAACGTGTATCAGTGCTATCACTGATGATTGTTATCCTGTAACTTAAGTAGTTTCAACTCTAGGCCCATAAACAGACTAGAGGGGTGTGTGTTAACCTAAAGACATATATCTGAAAGATATACCTGGTGCGTTATTCCTTCCATGTGAACATTCCAGACATCATACACTGTTAAAAAAATCCTGCTTTACAGTCCTTCTAAAATTCCCATTAAGTCTACTCTCCATACCTACCACTAGGATAGCTTTCAATAAAGGGTGTCTTCATACTATCATCAGAAGGTGTCTTTCGGACTGGTACAAGGTGCACAGTTTAACTAGTGGAACTAGTGGACAGCATATATCAGGCCACCGTCTCACAGGGCTCCTTGGAGATGTGATGCCCTGTGAGGTACTGGGCCCAGGCTAATACATGTAGCATTATAACCAATGTTAGCTTAATATCCCACATTGTAGGTTGACTCATAGGCTAAGTTACACACAGTTGATGCAAGAATACTTCTCGGTGAATATATTTCTCATTTGGCTATAATCTTTTTACTACTTCACATATTGCTTGCCAATGGTGTGATTAGTAACGATATCGTAGCAGTATTCCTGGCAGTCTTTAGTGAGGACAACAGCAAATCTTGCCACGTCACACTGTATTGTAAGAGCTGGAGGAACAGTGTGTCCTTAGTGGGTGATAGGCTGACACAAACACAACTCATGCTAACTAGTGTGTGTCGTAGATGGCACCCATGGTCCGTAATGTTACAGAAATGTGCAGGGACACATCTCATTAGTTTGTTTTGAAAGGAGGACAACACACTTGAATCACATATGAATGTACACTTGCAGTGTTGCCCTGAAATGTCAGCTACCACTAATAGCAACATTACCATTGTGGTGTAAGTACACAGGTCAGCATCAATGCATACCGATTAACAGCAAGACTAATGTAATAATAAGTGGTGCTTAGTCCATTCAAGTGGCTCTGAGTATAAAGTACCTGTGTGCCTAAGGACATAGATCACTAGAATGTGCCACAAAGATCACCTTGGAAAAGACACATGTGATGCCTCTCACAAAACATCTATACAATTGAACATGCAAACACCACTAACAGATTTGCATCTTACTTTTACAGATAATGCTGCTTCCACATCGCAACAGGTGGATGACAGCAATCTGTTGGACGACATTGAAGACAACCCTCCCTCCATTGACAATGGCACACTTGAGGAGCTTACTGCAACTCTCCGGTCACCTACACCACCTCCAGAGCCTGACAACCGTGGGATTGCTGATCAAGCGCAAACCCCAGCCCCAGCCCCACCAGATTCTGCACCCACAAACATGAGCACAGAGTGGGAGAACACCCAGCGTGAATTTCAAAGAACTGCTGTTTCTCTACAGCGGGAGCACCTCAATGAGGTACACGTTGCTGTGTTGAGCATGGGTGGCACATTGCAAGCAATCCTACAAAGCCTAAATCCAGAATTGTTGAACATCAGCCCTGAGCAAGCCAGCTCAAACCAAACACCGGGGATTGCACAATCACTGGCAAACATTTCGAACATTATGAGTCAGAGGCATGTGCAAATGCAAACACAAAGTGCCAGCAGGGATATAGCCCAGCACCTCCAAAGTATTGATAACCAAATGAGAGAGATGCACCAACGTCAGGAACAATACATGTCAACACTCACAGCATTTCAGGGTGAGTTGCTGACTGTGATTAAAAATCAGCAACTGATGATGAATGCTCTAATGGTGAACTTTATGTCACCTGAACATGTGTTCCCACACACATCCACTGCCACAGCTGGTGGTAGCAGTGGGACAACATGCCCTGCAAATAACCCAGAAACCAACCCACACTCTGAAGACTCCGAAGACGAATTTGCTACACATGTACAGAGGAAGACATCCAAAAAAATGACTGTACGTCACAGTTGTCGTATGACAACCACCAACCATTCACTGCTATGAGAACAATGTCCGCCACACAAGAGTCTCCAGACAAATAGTAAAACTGTGGCACCCAACATGTTTTCATTGTTCAAAAAATGAAGAAAGATACATTGTGAATATAACAATGTATAAAAAAAAACCTCCGTTAAAAATAAAATATCTTGTTCACAGCACTCTCAAACATGTCAACGACTGATGTTTCTACACTTGATTGTCAAGGACAATGTGCCCTTGTGTCCGGTTTGCACCACTCAACATTACCAGTGTGTATAATGTATGATTGCTAATCCAGACACACGTGGAATAGTGCATAAGTACAAGCTAAAGGTTTGTAAGTATGAATAATTAGATGTGAAAAAACATGCTGTCACATATACTAATTAGTGAATGTCACTCATCAATGTGCTGCAGCGCATCACCACAAGCCCCTTCCTAACACAGAAATGCCACACATATTCAAAGTAAAATCTGCATTCCTGTGCTGGTGTTGAGTCCTCTGCCATGTTCCGGTGTATGCACCCTAGCAGCATGCCTGCGTCATGGTGGATGATTTTTTGGGCATGAATGTGCACCTCTACACACACAAATTATCCCTGAAGGATTATATCTGAAATGAATACATGCTGTACACTGCAGCAAAACTTCTACATCACTAAAACGTGGATAAAGTCAAAGCATGGTCCTCAATGTGCCACTATCTGCCACACCTAGTCAGGCGTAGCATGCGGATGCATTTGCAGGAATAGGATTCCTTGTAACACTTGAATGCCGTCTCCTTACACTGTTTAGAGTTGTGAACACCAACAGCAACCCACATGGGACACAACTTTCACAAATACAGCTTATCTTAAAAAGTATGGAGTGTAAACTGCAGGTTTGGATGAAGTATGTATTTTGCCACTGGTCCCATGTGATCTTTGTGCAGCTTCCGATAGGGTGTCCAAACAGATCTCACTGCTAAGGTTGGACTAGGCAGCCAAAGTGGCCATTGCAATGGACTGGTTCACCTTCGGAGAGGAGCTTCCATGTTATGAATCCCCCTGTCATCTCCATGCCTCACACTAATGAAGAGGGTGTGCCACAGGGCTCAGCTCTGACCCCAACACATCTTGAGCAATATCTCCAACCATCACCTGTGCTGTCCATGTGGTGAGAGTTCACAGTAGTGGCACATGCCGATGATATGCACTTGCAAGTTACACTTTGCAATAACTGTGTGCCGGATGTTCCCAATTTCAGGATAAAATTAGCAGATGTTGCTGGGTGAATGACTGCCAAGTGCCTCTAGCTCCATGCCAGCAAGTCAGAGGTGTTGATGGTGATTAAAGATCATAAGCTGTGGAGTGAATGCTGGTGGCCTTCTCAATTTGTTTGTGCACTCAAACATAAGCAGGTGCTGACAGACCTGTGTGTCTGTGGAGACTCTGCTGGCATCCTCCAGGCCTAGACTACCAAAGGGGCTGGAACGTGTCTTGGTATATTACGGGGGTTCACACTGCTGTTGTTAGTTATTGTTGTCAAGCCATACATCACTCAGGTTATTGTCCAGGAATCTATTTTCCAAGAAAAACTATTACTGCACCTTTCTGTAGCTGGGGACAAACAATTCTGAGATTGTGAGACTGGCGAGGGTCACAAACACCGCTGCCAGGACTCTAATTGGTCCCTATAGAACCAGCTCCAACACCAGCCCCAGTTGTTGGCTTCATTGGCTTGCGGTAGCCAGAGTAGTGAGTACAAGCCTCTCAGAATTGCGTATAACATATTTGAATCATTCCCTACTGCCATCTTGCCCTACATGCTGTCACAATACACCACCACTTGCCAAATCAGAGAAATAGGTCAACAGCTAGTGGTTGTCGCACGGGTAAGGAGGGTGTGAGCTGTCATGTGCAACTCCTTCACAATAGCAGCTCAAGTCTTGAACTTATTCACTACACACATTTGCATCATGGAGTATTCTCTGGGCTGTTGTGAGGTTATCAAGATTCACCTCTTCACTTAAATTCCGGACTCCTACTGTCACCGTCCACCTGTTGTGTTTGCTACAAGTACTGGGAGGGACCTTTGCTGGGGAAGCTGTGCGCAACATAAGACGTACACAGTACCAAACTTAACAAAGTCTCCACACAGTGGATGGTTGAATCTCTGTCAAAATGGGGCTGAGAAAAGCTCTGCCAGTGTGTCACAAAAACTCACTTCCTGGCTGCAAAAGATGATTTAGAGACAGCACATCACCATTGATGACGTTGTGTCTAAACATATTGTTGTCATGCCTCAACAAAATGGGCAGAATTTTTAACCTGGTTACTTCATACACCATCCATAAATTATAAATACGTCT
The DNA here is from genome assembly GCF_964204655.1 of Triturus cristatus. NCBI lineage: Eukaryota > Metazoa > Chordata > Amphibia > Caudata > Salamandridae > Triturus > Triturus cristatus. The sequence continues at coordinate 834,093,266 of NC_140588.1, read as the reverse complement.
GTTTACAGACACTGTGTTGTACAGTCATACCACTTGCACATGAACATGGTGTAGATATTACAACACGGAGGGATCAGATGTGTGGTGCGTACATTCTGTACATCTGTGTAAGAGACAAGCTGTATTTTACATACATATGTCAACATCGTACCCAGCAGAGACTGAATATTGCTAGATTCACATGCAAGAGGTTGGCCAACAACTCATGATTAGAATCCAAAATGTATGTTTGTGTCAGACCACTATTGGCTACCAACAAAAGCAAAGCACAGGTTTTGCATGAACATGTACATCTAGTCAGACATGTAGCACTAACCTACCTGAATGTACAAATATGATGCACTCAAACAGGAACCGGTGGTCACACTCCATGTGCCCACCAACTCACACATACAACATATGAAATGTGGAATATCATAGAATATAGTCCAATGTATGTAAAGAAAGGTTTAAATCTGATATGGGTGGAGCATACACATATAATAGGTTAACTACCCCGTCCCGCATTGATTATATTCTTATTGATATTCACTTCTGGGGGAACGTTGTGGATATGGTCGTAAAAAACACTTTGGACAGCGACCATAATCCACTCTGCCTGCAAATTAATGATGTTTGGTCGACCCCGGAGTGTGAGATCAATAAATCACCCTTGAGGTCAACTAAAGAAGTGTTGTTGGCAGGTTGTAACAGACGCCTTAAATGGCATGGGGTTTCTCAACATGAGGGGAAGCTGGAAAGCATTAAGGAAATATTGGTCGGGAAAAATGAGGAGCTTGTTGAGGCCCAAAACAAAGTGGGAGTCTCTCAATTCGTATCCTCACTTTACCGAGACACTATAAGTAAGATAGGGAAATTCTTTACTCTAGAAGGGAAACCACCCTGTAAAGGGGCACCATCGAAAGGATCGAATCCATGGTATTCCAAAGCCTGCAGAGAAAAAAGAATGACCTTATCAAAAGCTCTAAAGAAGCAAGATAGTAGCATGATTAGAAGAGCAAGACAGGAATATTCTAGATCCTTGCTAGTCGCAAAACGGGAATGGGAGGAAACATATTGGCAGGAGCTTAAAGAGGCATCATTGAAAAGAAATTCCACCTTATTTTGGGACCTCCTAAATAGAGGAAAGAGGGCAAAAACGACAAGTATCCCGAATCATATAACAGAGCTGCAATGGTATAACCATTTCTCTGTTATATATGCGGGAGAGGTTGCCTCTCCAGACTCTGAGGAAGAGCACAATTTGACCCCTGCCGTAATCTTTCCACCCGATGTTACTTTTGGGATCCAGGAAGTTACTCTGGCAATACAAAGTATTGCACCTGGCAAAGCGGCGGGCCCAGACGGTCTTCCAGGAGATTTGCTTTTGCATGATCCAGCACCCTGGGCATTGTTTATTTCTGCCATAATGAATGCTATAGTTAGGGGCTCCTTAGTACCAGAGTCCTGGAAAGCCGCAGTAGTGATTCCAATATATAAAAAGGGTAATAAAGAGGACCCTGCCAACTATAGACCTATTAGTCTAATAGATGTGATTCAGAAGGTGGTTGGCAGGGTTCTTCTTATGAGACTGAAGCTGTGGATTGAGAATATGAATATTTTATCCCATCTTCAAGCAGGTTTTAGGCAAAAGGTAGGCACAATGGATCAAGTTTTTAGATTTTTTATGATTTATTGGAAAGTGGTAGATTTAGGAAAAGGTACTTTATATTTAGCTTTTATAGATCTCAAGTCTGCGTTTGACTTGATCCCTCGCCAAAGGTTATGGCAGGTTTTATTTGAATTAGGTGTTCCCTCAGAGATTCTCGCTTTTTTAATACTTTTACATGAGGATAATCACGCCAAGATTAGATGGGGCGCTCAGGGACAGCTCACAGAGAGTGTCACGGTGACCAGGGGGGTCCGCCAGGGCTGTGTATTAGCCCCCACCCTGTTCTCCTTATACATCAATGGGGTGGTGGATCTTCTTAGAGGGGACCCAGCCGATGCTCCAGCCCTGGCTGGTGAAAAAATTCCTACCCTCCTGTTCGCCGACGACACTCTTCTGATCTCAAAATCCCCAGGTGGCCTACAAAAGATCTTAAACAGGTTTAGTACCTTTTGTAAGTCCTATGGCCTGACTATAAACACTGAGAAAACCAAATTAATGGTAATTAATCCTACAAGACGTTTTAGAAATGTTTTTACTTTGGATGGCAACCCGTTAGATATTGTGGACTCCTTCGATTATTTGGGTATCCGGATTGTGAAAGGGATGAAGTGGAGCAATCACTTAACTAAGATGATGTTATGCCACAAGAGGGCTTCTGGTGCCATTATTAGAGAACAACATCTCTCTACGAGTAGACCAGTGGCCCCGGCCCTTGTGGTATATGAGGCAAAAGCACTATCCTGCACAATGTATGGAGCTGAAATTTGGGGCCATGAAAATATCCATGAGCTAGTTAAGTCTAAGAATAAATTTATGAGGGATCTTATCTCTCTTCCCACATCAATCCCATTAAAACCACTGTTTTATGATTTAGGCAGACATTCTATCCAAGACATTGCACGACTTCGACCTTTATTATTCTGGGCAAGACTACGAAGGACACTGGAGCTTGCTAAGTATGCTGCAGCCCTAAGCGAACTCACATTAGCTGACACTGGGAAGAGGATAAAATGGATCTCTAATGTAAGACACTTGCTGAGAGAAATTGGATATGAAGACTGTTGGGAATCCCATATGCCCCCTTCAAAATTGGATCTCAAGAAGGCATATTGGAGATGGGTTAAAGAGAGTTAAGAAATGGTAATGTGGGGAAGCTGACTGAGGCTTATTTTGAGCATAAGACACTTTGTAAATTGGAACCATATCTTGATTTTATCCAGATCCCACTGGATAGGTCATTGTATATGAGATTCAGATTAGGAACCTTACCTCTTAACTCCGTTACGGCTGGTTGGAAGGGTCACATACGTACATTAACTGGTTGCCCAAGCTGTGCATCCCCGAAGGAGTCTATTCCCCATTTTCTTTTTGCCTGTTACACTTATAGAAGAGCGAGATCCAAGTGGCTGAGACCAATTTGCAGAATTCTGGGCTCTAGAGATTATGTAACTGTGTTGCGTATTTTAAAAACAGATACCTCATCTCTTATTGTAGTATGTGGATTGGCCAAGTACCTGGGTTGTGCTTGGCTGTTGAGGAAAAAAAAACTTGCCATTTTATGCACTGAAATGCTGTTGAAGCTCGGCTTTACAAACTTTTTTATTCTTCTCTACCAATCCTTTCACAATGAAATTCGTGTTCTTTTGTATATAGTGTCATATCTTGTGACGTAGTCCATTTTAGACACACTTATGATTAATTCCTTTTATTCATCAATGTTTTACTTGATCCTTTTTAACTTTTATTGTATGTTGTGCTTTTATGATATTTTTTATCGAATAAAGCTTTACCTACCTACCTAGAAAGGTTTTATAAACTAAGAAAAGGGTGACTAAGAATTAGATTAAGTAACACACTATCTAAAATATCTTGACAACTAATATAAAATCCTAAACTAACTAATCTTACACTACCTAACTTAACTTAATTTACCTAAGCTAAACTATGATCACGCAGACAAGTAAACATCATCCCTCACCCCCTTAACACATCAATGCACAATAGACATACACATACTTAACCTACACATTTATTAACTATAATACCATACAAAAACAAATATATACATATATATGTTTTTTTTTAAACTATTAACACACATAACATTACCCCCCACCCCTAAAAGTTATAAAAAATCCCTATGAAGAAAAATCTTAAAACTAAATCTACATCTAAAAAACCTATCTAATCTAACTATGCCTACATATAAAAACAAATCTACGAGTAACAAAATGAATCTTAAAACGTAAAATATGTACAAACACAATATGTGTCAACTATTATTTACATTAGTCCCTAGATGAGGCTAATTAAATGTTCCAGTCTCTGCAGCGCTACCTCCTAGGCGAAGCTGCGTTCAACGCTCGCCAGGTGGTGACTTGTTGGCTTTTCCTCGCACTCGAATCGAAAACTGCTTTTGCCTCTGTATTTTAACACTGCTGACTATTTTAAATGTGATTGCTGCTTTATATGAAGAACGTTTTTATCTGCATAATGTTTAGCTTCGTTTTATTCTAATTCGTTTATTGGCTGCTCATTTTAATTAGTATCTGCACACAAGCACAGGCACCTTGCACTTACCTCTTTCCTCGCTTGACCGGCAAAGGGGCAAAGGTTTGGGAACTTGGGTCACCGCCATATTTGCGGTTAGCGTTTCAGTCTTTTTTCTCGCTTCCCTTCAAAGCCACACGCTGACGCGACCGCGCAGCGCTACCTCCTAGGCGAAACTGCGTTCAACGCTCGCCAGGTGGTGACTTGTTGGCTTTTCCTCGCACTCGAATCGAAAACTGCTTTTGCCTCTGTATTTTAACACTGCTGACTATTTTAAATGTGATTGCTGCTTTATATGAAGAACGTTTTTATCTGCATAATGTTTAGCTTCGTTTTATTCTAATTCGTTTATTGGCTGCTCATTTTAATTAGTATCTGCACACAAGCACAGGCACCTTGCACTTACCTCTTTCCTCGCTTGACCGGCAAAGGGGCAAAGGTTTGGGAACTTGGGTCACCGCCATATTTGCGGTTAGCGTTTCAGTCTTTTTTCTCGCTTCCCTTCAAAGCCACACGCTGACGCGACCACGCAGCGGACGCGCGCAGCGGGCGCGCCAAAGGCAAGCCCGTCTGCGCCCGTCCGTGCTCGGCCCGGGCTCAGGCCATGTCCCCCTGGTCCGTTTGCCACCCATCCGATCAGTTATTCTCGTGAGCACCTTCTGGAGATGGCTCATGCTCCCGCAAATATTAGATGCCCCAGATGGGATCTTCACCTGATGGAGGAGACACAGGAGCTACACTGCCCAGGGTGCTCCTTTATTCTTTCAAGTATCTCGACGAAGAGTAGCCCCCTTCATGCCCACATTATTCCTACCCCGTTAGCTCTGCCACCCATTAAATGCCTTCTGCTTAACGCTAGGTCTCTTATTAAACATAGCGTGGAATGCGCTTTATTTATGGAGGAAAACAATATTAAACTGGCCCTGATAACCGAATCCTGGTCCCATGAAGCCTCTGGCCCTGACTTACTCAAAGCCACCCCTTTAGGTTTTCACTGCTTTACCCAAGACAGACCCTCTAGAAGAGGTGGTGGATTGGCCGTCCTTTACCATGACTCTCTTAAACCGAAATTTACCAACGCCTCCAACTCTACTTGTGAAGCCTTACTAATTAACATCCAAATCTCACACCATGAGACCTTTAACTGTGTCCTCCTGTATCGCCCCCCAGGGCCTAGAGGGGCTTTTCTTGATTCCATTGGCTCCTTGCTAGAAGAAGGACTAAGCAATACCAATTTCACCGTTTTGGGCGATTTTAACTTTCACTTGGATGATGCGAACGATCCGGATAGTCAAAAATTGCATCAAATATTCAATGGAGGTGATCTTAAACAACTAGTAGATGACCCCACCCACTCTGCAGGCCATACGTTGGATGGAATATTCTCCAACTACCCTAATCTTGTTTACTCGAAATCTCTGCCCCTAATCTGGACTGATCACACAGCCATTTTATTTGAGCTTAATCGCACTTCACTTAAAAACCCTAAACCTCAGGACAGAACCACCTCTAAATCTAGGTGTTGGAAAAATATCAGCAGCCACATCCTAAATGATTTATTACTTAACTCACTTCCTGTTCCAGTGACCGACATTGATGAGGCAGCTAACACCTATTCAGACTGGGTTGATCAGGCCTGTACTCAACTAGTTCCAGTCAAAACCTGTACTACTAAGCGGGTACATCCTTCCGCCCCCTGGTATACTGAAAATCTAAAGAACCAAAAATCAGATTGTAAAAAACTTGAACGAGCTTGGAGAAGAGATTACTGTGACATCAGCAAGGAAGCATACAAGTTAGCTTTGGCAAAATATAAAAAACTAGTACAGGAAACGAAAAAGCTTTATTACGGAGAACAGATAAGAGGTGCCAGTTCCTCATCTAGAGAGCTGTTCAGAACCATCTCCCAATTAACCTCTCCCTCCTGTCCAAAAATTGCAAGCACCCCGGAACTCTGTGAATCATTAGCTGCTTTTTTCCTGCAAAAGGTTGATACTATCTTTTCATCATTTACCTTTGCGCCGTCACCCTCCCTACAACCGACGCTTATGGGGAATAAAGAGCGTGACAGATGCCGCCTAACTCTCAATCACTTTATTCCTTTGGAACAGTCAGGAGTCATGAAACTCCTCTCTGAAATTCGCTCCGGCTCCCCATTGGACCCTTGCCCAGCCTCCGTTTTGAAGATGGTCCCAGAAATCATTGGGAAAGCTCTTACCCCACTATTCTGTTCCATCTTTGAAGCTGGATGCTTTCCTGTCCTCTGGAAAATCGCCTCAATTCTCCCTCTTCTAAAAAAACCCAATTTGGATGCCAGCGACCCGAACAATTATAGGCCTATTTCGCGCCTCCCCCTCCCAGCCAAGATGATCGAGAGAGCTATGAATGCCCAACTAAGCCAATTCCTACAAACTAATGCTTCTCTTGATTCCACGCAATTCGGGTTCCGTGCTGAGCACAGCACAGAGCTGGCACTTTTAAAATCCACTGAAGAGATCAGGGAGGCCTTGGATCAGGGAGGCGCTGCCATCCTTATCCTTCTGGACCTCTCGGCCGCATTTGATACGGTCCATCATGATGTTCTGATGGACCGTCTCACAGCGGTCGGGGTCGGAGATAAGGCCTGGGATCTCCTAAAATCCTTTTTGAGCAATAGATCACAAACGGTTGATCTAGGTAAGAACAGTTCTAAGCCCTTTGTTCTGCCATGTGGGGTTCCTCAGGGGTCGTCGCTTAGCCCCACTTTGTTCAATGTCTATGTTACCCCACTGTCCACCCTGGTCAGATCTTTCGGCTTTCAACTGTCTTCTTACGCCGACGACACTCAAATTGTGCTGTCGATCAAAAAGGGGGCAGAGGCAGAAACAGCCTCTAAGTGTCACGACTGCATGAAGGCGATAGCTGCCTGGATGGCAGCTAACTGCCTTAAGTTAAACGCTGGAAAGACCGAGGTCATTCTTTTTGGTAATACGACCAATCTGTGGACGACAGACTGGTGGCCGTCTTCTATGGGCAGACCTCCCATCCCAGTTTCAAAGGCAAAAAATCTTGGGGTGCTCATTGATGCCAAACTCTCGTACGAAGATCAGATCAGTAGGGTTGTATCTTCCTGCGCCTTCACCCTGAAGCTCTTACGCAAAATTAGATCCCTCCTTCCAGACGACTGCCTAAAAATCGCAGTAACGGCATTAATCCTATCACGGTTGGATTACTGCAACAGTCTCTATATCAATATTCAAACAAAACAGTTATCGAGACTTCAGACTGTGCAAAATGCCGCAGCCAGATTACTCACCGGTATACCCAGGTTTACATCAGTAAGGGCAGGGCTTAGATCCCTACACTGGTTACCGGTGGCAGCTCGAATTCAATTCAAAGCCCTATGTTTAGTCTTCAAAGCCCTTAATGGCATCGGCCCTGAATTCCTCAAACATTCCATCCAGTGGTATGTGCCAGGGAGAACTCTGAGATCTCTGACATCCAAACGCGCTATTCTCCCCCGCTATCACAAACTCAGATGGGGCGGCAGAAGTTTCTGCCACTGTGCCGTTAAGGCCTGGAATAGCCTTCCCACCTATCTCAGGAACTCCCCTGGATTACTCCCATTTAGAAAGGGCCTCAAAACCTGGCTCTTCTCGTGAATCCCCGGCCCTCTGCTTTCTTAGATAGGTAGCGCATAGCGCCAGGACACCCCAGGGTAACAGTGCGCTTTAGAAATCACGATAACATTAACATTAACATTAACCGTGTCCAATTTCTTTTCCAAATTATCAATTTTCTTGTCCATTGATTCTAGTCTGGACATCAGTGTCTCCATTGCCTGGTCATGTATGGCCTGTCCGGCTGACGGTCCAGAGGCTGCTGGTGTGGGGCCAACTGACGCTGAAGATGTTGCTGGGGCCACGGGAGTCGGAGGATGCTGCTGTGGCTGCATGCCATCCCTTGCGGCGGGGTTGGTGATCCATGTGTTTGCAGCCCGCTGCTTGTCATACTGGCGGGAGGTCCAGCGGAAGCCCTTGGCCACAGACAGAATGTGGTGGTATTGGGCCTTCCTTATGCGGAAAGCCCGCTCTCCTTCTGCATTCATGTTATCTGTATGAAAAGGTGGACATGTGTCAGTTCACCAGAACATGCCGGACATAAATTCTTAGGAAATGCATGCTGTCATGTGGAATGTAAACAACATTTGGGCAAATTATCTTTTACATTTGTTGCCCACACACACCAATACAGAAGTACTGATTTAGTTCGGCAACTGAATGTCATGGTTGCATGTTAATCATTGGCACACTTTACATAGTCTGAAGATAGGAGACGTCCCCCTGCGCACAGCTCCAAGCCCCTAGAGACCGGGGTTAATAAAGTTATAACGCTCAATGTTCATAAGTTCAGAAAAAATGAGATACAGCAAACTTTGGTTGGATGTTTCAATCGATATTTAGTGAGTCATATCAATGAATAATCCTCCATTTAAATCCAAATGTCAATCATTGCAGAGAGTAGCCCAATGCATTTCGGTCCCAAACGGACCTTCGTCAGGGGACATATCTATAAAGTATGATAAAACGCAAGAGTCAGGAAGTCGATTGGCAAAAATATGGCAGTCATTACATTAAGGTGATGGAGCTTGATGGTGTTGATAAAACATGCACGGTGAGAAATGAACGGAACGTCTGTGGGTCAAAACTGTGAAGTCCGGTTAGTCCGTACACATAACACTGTGAGAAAAACTAAGACCGAATGTAACGACGTGATCGAGTACAATCCTAAGTCGTAATAGGTGAAGGAGTGACTATCTGGAATATAATCGTGGGTTAATTCGTGGTGAGTATAAAACAAGGTTCTAAATAAACAGAAAAAGAAAAAATCGTGTGCAAACGGGCTGTGCTAATTCAAGTGCGCTAAATGAAAGCTGTGGTGCTCGAGCACAAAATGTGCCGGTGCACTGCTATGTTAAAAATAACGTGGTTTAGAAATCAGATATAACAACTAAAATAAGGAGGTGAAGAAAAACTTACGAAACGCGGTGCGCTTACATGGTGCTCTGGCTATCTCATGGTTAACATTAACGCGAACGCAGAAACGCGCTTCCGAAGTGATTTTAATGACGTGCTGAATGAATAAAGAAAGAGGACTGCTATGGACGGATGAGTGCGGGCGCCATATTGAGATGGCTGAAATAACAGGGAGAAGTAACAAAAACAGTGTGTTACAAGTAATGGTAAATGTGACTGAATAAAAAACGATAAGTGTGAAATGAGAGTGAAACAGAGGAAAGAGGTATAAAAGAACGAGTAGATGAATGAACAGTGAAATTAGGATGAAAACAGTTAAGACTGAAATAACAAGGTGTAAAACAATGGATTAACATAAGAGATCACAGGTAACACAAAAATTCCATGCGGTCATTAAGTCCGTTCGGCTTCATTGAGTTCAACAGTTTGATCCAATGATTTTCCCTGCGGAAAGCGGAAAGCGGAAGCGCACAACTTCTAGTTGTGCGCTTATCCATATCCCGCTTACACTTTACATAGTAACTAATTAATGATGAGCCATATGAATGTAAGAACCACTCAACAGGCATCATGACATTTGATCATTTCCTCACAAAAATGACATCTGGCTAGCCTTGTATCAGTCATGGAGTCATGTGGACATTAATCTGCAATGGATGCTATGTTCTGACAGTGTCACAGTTTGTCGTGGAAGAAGAACTTCTTCCCTTGCATATTTACCACTAGCCTGTTCATTTCACACTCCAACAGAGGAATGCACTGTAGTGGCAATTTCCATTTGGAACAGAGAGATGTGCTTGCTGTCTACACACCAAGGAGACTCATAATTGATTACAATACTAAAATTGGATGGCATGCAGCATGCCATGTAGTACTAGCAGGGTGAAATTAACGTCAGCTTGGTTTTCACAGCTTACATGCAACGAGCACTTAAATGTAGACCATAGTTTTAGTGTGTATTGTCTAATCTCCAACACACAGAAACAGATCTACCATAGCTTGCAGCTACTCAGTCATCATGACATAGGATCAAGGATGCGTCACAGCATCATGACATTAGTCTTATGTTGTCATGAATGTGAATCTAAAATTTGAAGACAGGATGTGCCACACTTGTGTGTTGACATACTTTTGTAGTGTCACCTACCGTGTGCACTAAAGCACGTCACAGCAATGTCCACATCATCCCTTATCTGTCCCATGGGGAAAAAGGGACAATCAAGTTGTACAGTTCCAAGGATCACATCAGAAGGACCCTTGCCTAGCTGTTGAAGTGTCTGGACGGCAGAAATGCTCACCTGCAGTCCATGCATTAATTGCAAACGCAACAATGCTGCCCAGGGTCATCATGGCAATTGGCCATCTCATTGATTGTTCCATACACATCCAATCATCTGTGGGACACCCATTGTAAGTCCTGTACCAACTTTAATTGTGAAAGTGGGTCTGTGATACGTCTAGACATGAGATGAGGCTGTCAGCCAAATAATCAAATAGGAGGGTGATTCCTGTCCCACATACAAATGGCTCTGGACATCGAAATTCTACAAGCCACCATAGTCTTGAAATAATCTGTGTGGAATTCCATGAGGACGAACCGCGCATCGGCTGCCATCTGTTGTGTTACATGTAGGAAAAGTCTATGCATGGACACTAAACCAGCTGTGATACACATATATTGACATAATCCTGGAAACTGATTGGATTGTATAAACCTTTTCACTACATTATGGGAGACATGCATACTTGACACATAGCTTTGCTCTTATTCTGTGCATATGGTACATAGTGTCATCTATACTCCGTTGTAGGAATATTGTATACCTATCCAAGGTGGGTGGGTCTTCTAGCACAATGGAACCACATGAGAAATGTGATGAGCGACAGATTGAATGCCAACTACATGACTCACAGACATATTGATGTGCAGATCGCAAGGCATATCCACAGGACGTTTCCATACATTACAAATTGACCTTTTCGTTGACCCAGCACAAGGATAACCGCAATCAAATACACAATATGGTATACACAGTACGCAAACACCCCATCCAACTCGTGGACACAATCCATACATCTTCCACGGATGTTGCTTCCTGGGGGAGACATGTTTGAAGGCCTCCTCCATGCCCGACGTTGCCCTTGCCATTTAGGACGGCTACAAGATCACTGACAGGGACTGCAACAACGGAGTAGGAGGTGGACTTGCCATCGTCATGGTCAACCACAACACCCTCCGGGGCTCACACATCAATGACCACACCCTCAGCACCGCCAAACTCATGCAGTTGACGATCCACACATACCACAACCCCATTCTCAGAGGAACCCTCGTCTACAGAACCCCTGGACCCTGGCCTCAATTCTGTGACACCATCGCCAATTTGTTCAGCACGCATGCCATGGCCTCCAACAACTACAACTTCCTGGTAGACCTGAACCTCCACCTCAAGAACCACAAAGACAACAACTCCGCCACCCTGGTAGTCAACCTCAGACTCAGTCAGCTCGTCAAAACGCCCACCCACTCCGCCAGACGCATGCTTGACCCCAGATCCTCGGCTACCTCCCATGTCACTTTCAGCCACACCACAAAACTGGACAGGCCATTGGTGCATCTACTTCACCTTCAAGAAAAATCACCACACCCCACCACATACAACACATCACATGCTGCAGCCGGATCAAAGTCAACAATGAACAGCTTAACAACACCCTTGCTCAGAGCCCATATGCCAACCCAAACTACACTGACTCTGCCACATGCAACCGCAGGCTATGGATCAATGACTGCGCCAACACTCTCACCCCGAACACAAGACCCTCCAACAGACACATCGACAAGAAGGCTGGCTGGTTCACTGTGGACATACGGCCCTCCATACAAACATGCCAGAAAGTAAATACAACATTGCACCCCAAACAGACACCAGACAGTATGTGGGCCACAAGAACGCCATCCTCAGACACCATCACCTCATCTGAACTGCTTCAAGGGCCACCACCAAGGACCGCATAGACAACAGCGCCCCCAATTACAAAGAGCTCTTCAACATCATGAAGGTACTCTCCAACCCCGGCACCAACACCAATGACATCCCACCATTGCTAGACCTGTGATAGTCCCTTGCCACACTCTTCCATTGCAAGATTGCAGACATCCACAACAGCTACAACAACCCGAACACCTTGACAGGCACTGACACCTCAGACCCCCCGGCCACCATCCACACTGACCCCCCTGCTCACCTGGACCAATGTGAAGGACGACGACAACGTCAAAATCAGGTACACCATCCACTCCGTCTCTCCGTCTGACCCATTGGAGCACCACATGTGCAGCACAGCTAGCCCCACCATCGCAACCCATCTCCTCAAGCCCATCAACATCTCCTTCCAGAGTGCGAGCTTCCCAGCGATTTTGAAGCACGCCGAGATCAACGCCTCACTCCAGAAATCCAAGGTGGATGCAAGAGGCCTCACGAACTTCCAGACCATTTCCCAGCTCCCATTCCTGGCAAAGGGCATGCAGAAGATTGCAAGCAAACACCTGACCGGCTACCTTGAGGAGTACAACATCCTGGACCTGTCACACTCTGACATCTGCAGGAATCCCAGTATTGCTAATGGCCTCATTGCCGACACCAATGGCATCTGGCCCCTGATGTTCAATGGTGAAATGGCGGCACACATCCTCCTGGACCTCTCAGCCGCCTTCAACAATGTCTGTCAACGCACCCTACGCACATGCCTCAACAACGCAGGAATCCAAGGCAAGGCTCTGGAATGGACCACCTCCTTCCTCTCTGGCAGAAGCCAGAGCCTCCGCCTACCCTCATTCTGCTCCCAAGCCTCAAAGATCATCAGCGGCAGAACACAAAGATCCGCACTCTGCACAACATTGTTCAACATCTCCATGGCCCCGCTTGCACACGTTGCACAACTGCACAACCTCCACATCATCTCCTACGCCGACAACACACAGCTGATCCTATCCCTCACCAAGGACAACCTCAACACCAAAACCAACATCCACAAAGGAATGAATGCCATTGATGAGTGGATGACGAACAGCTGACTGAAGCTGAACTCAGCCAAGACGGAGGTCCTCTTCTTTGGATTCACCCCCTCAGCCAGGGACGACTCCTGGTGGACTACTACACTGAAAGCAGCACCGGCAGCCACCAACCATGCAAGCAACCTGGGGGTCAACCTGGAATCAACACTCACAATGACCAAGCAGGTCAACGTTGTCTCATCCTCCTGCTACAACACCTATCGCATGCTTAGCAAGATCTACAAGTGGATCCCCACTGAAACAAGAAGAAGCTTCACCCTGGCCCTCGTCAGCAGCAGGCTGCACCATTGACACGCAGACAATGCAGGAGCCAGTGCAAAACTCTGTAAACGTCCGCAACACATACAGAATGCTTCTGCACACCTTGTGCTCGACATCTCTTGTCACAGCCACATCACACCCCATCTGGGATCCCTGCATTGGCTTACCGTCAACAAGAGGATCGCCTGCAAGCTTCTCACCCATGCACACAAAGCACTCCCCCACACCGGTCAAACATACCTCAACAGGCTACTCACCGTGGAGAGGTGTGGCTCACTGGTTAGAGGCGGCAGACCCGTAAGCAGAGAATCAGCCAGGGACCAGGGTTCAATTCCCGACGCGGCAGGGTCGTGGACCAGGGTCAAAACGGACTCAATAATTCTCGCCTCGGTACCTACTCTAACCAGGAACACACTCGGCAACTCTGGGCATTAAGCTTGCCTCATCTCTACAACGGCCCCCCACAGACGCCGGGGATGCCTGGTTTCACCTTGGAGATACCCAGAAAGGGACCATCTCACAGGGATAGCCAGGACGGGTTCCCCAGCGGTCTACAGCGCCGGGACGCCCCGTTGCTGGGGCAGCTGTGCGCTTTACAAGTCTACAACCAGAATTGCCAGGGCCCTTTCAGTGACCTTGCCCTTGCCACTGTCCCCCACATCCAAAGGCCTTCCAGCGGCGGGAGATTGTACTCCCAACATGCCGCAAAGACCTGGAACTCCCTCCTACAGCTGAGCCTGGACCTCCTTACCTTCATGAGGGTACTCAAGACCAGGCTGTTCAAGCAATAGCAGTACACCTCCCCCCGCGCATTGAGATCTTCACATGTGAGTAGAGCACTTTACAAAAGTAATGATAGATTGATTGATTAATAAGTCCGACTGCCATTCCTATGGCTCATCTATATACAAATGATTTGTGGCTAGGGATGTTGATGGTAATTGCACTGACAATGTTTCCATAGCATGATACATAGTCTAATTTATGCAAGGATGACATTAATCTGTCACTACAATATACTTGAACTTGTCCAAATTGTCCACTGACGTGAAGGATCAAATGTCATTTTTTGGGATGAGCGCACACTTATATGACACATAACTCAGTGCTTTGCGGTACGCGTGCACTGTTGCTAATGTTCCAGCGGGGCATATATGTTGTAAGTATGGAGTGGCCTAGAAGACTGTGAAAGTTGACTAGGAGTGCAACCTGCTGATAGGATGTGTGAATTGTATCCTTGGACCTATTCGGTTACGTGTGCGTATTTTCAGAATCATGGCTGGCTTGGAAATTTTGGAAATGAAGAAGATGTTATCAAAGAATCAACGTAAACATTGCAAAACTTCTTGCCACATAGTGTGTGAAAGAATATGATCTTTGTACATTTGTCCATGTATGTGTTAGCATAAGATGGTGCTCCCAGGAAACCCATGGAAGTTGCGTTTAACTGTATGTAAAGATTCTCATTCCAGTTACAATTGCTATTGTGTACACAGATTTTAAAGTGTTGTGGGATTACACATTTAGATGCATTCAAATGTCCTATTAAAATTCTAAGACCATTCCCTGCTTCAAGTCCATTGGCATGTGCTATGTATGTCCAAATTTCCCACACATCAATGGAGCACAAAATTAAACTAATGTGGAAATATGGATTTTCCTGGTCAGTTATGTCCCCTATCTTGGACCCCAACGGTTCTATGTGCATGTCGCAAGTACATGTATGTTCCCTCCAGTTCCAGTTATGAAGACGCAAATACATGTATGCCCACCGTCAACATGTCCTCTGCCAGATCCGCCATGAATAGGCCGGATATTCCATTCTTAAATATGAAAGGCCACCGGCTTTATATGGTTCACTTATGCCACTTTTCAGTCCAGGCAAGTAGGCCCTGATTCTGTCATCAAACTCTTCTTGCCTTCTGCCTCTAAAAGCTCCAGCCCGAGCCTGCATCTGTGACCATGAACTTTGTCTCATTCTCTGCGCGGCTCACGAAGCCTGACATCAGCTTACTCTCTGCCAAGAACTGTATTTCACCTTCGAATTATCTGCTTCCCCCTCAGCCGATGCATTCCTGCCTAGTAGTTTAAGTAAACATTCCTCCAGTTACCAAGCAAAAAGGCCCATCTTCTCTGTCCTCATGCAAGTAATTCATAGCCCTGCTACCATGGAATATTCCTACCCCCTCGCATTCAGTGTAGACACTTAGACGCTTGTACACGCACAGTCAGTATAGAATAGATTCTGTCCGAGAGTCCTCCTTTTTGGATAACATAGTTCTTTAAACATAGGATGTTAGATATGATTTGGGATTAGGTTGACTTGACCCCCCAGACTTCTTGTCTCCACATATAGAGCTAATGTCAAGTCCCCGTCACCCCCTAGTTACACGTCAATTACACGTCATACTGCTGCGCGCGCATCCATGCCAAGTATTATCTTATAGATCCACCTATACATGACATCACAACCAATCATGTTCCTTTTTACTCATTATTACACCCATTTTCGGTTACGCAAACCAAACGTCAATGTCCTTATCAATTGTTACGTCTACTGTATTCACTTCATTATAATGTATGTATTATAAAAGTTACTGCTTATCAATAAAGTATGTACTTCACTTCCTGAACCCCCGTGGTGATGGAACTTGAGGCATCCGATTATAATCGCTTATTGGAATAAAGCCCATTTCGAACCTCTAATATCACGGATTCTGCCTCTCATTTTACTGAGCTATTTTATAATGTTTCTGTACCAAATTCAGTCCCGGTAAAGGAGAAATATTTACCACATGATGGCGCCCGAACAGGGACACTTTCTCATCTCACGCGCCGGCGGTGCGTTGCAGGCCCGGTCTCCTGCCACAGCTGGACGGACAATAACGCGTACCAGCAGGATTTCCTGTATCTCCCTCCGGTCAAGCGGGGGCGACTGAGACTGCGATCAACACCCAGACGAGGCGGTGAGAAGTGCGAAGTATCCCGACCAGAGCCTAGCTGAGAGAGCAAGATCCGAGGTATATAGAGACCCACCAGTCCGAAGTCAAGCCCAGTGTCCGATGAGTCGAGTCGAGTCGAGTCCGGTCCGGTTCAAGTTCAAGTTACTGAGGCCTTCCGTTTCCGAAGCTACCCGGTGAGTACCATTGCTGGGGAGGCATTTCTGACGTGCACATAGGTTGTGCCGGTCAAGACGGGTTTGGGTACACAAATCCGGTCTGCACTGTTTTAGCAGTGTATCTGTACTGTTTAGCAGTATATCAAGTATTCCGAAGTATTCCGAAGTGTCTAGTTATTGTCTAGTTATTGTCGAGAATTAAGCTTGGTGATTAGTTATGCAGACGATCATCATTGTTGTTTCAGTTAATGGTTTAATGTTAAATGTTTAAAGTGTTTAAGTATGTTCTGAATATCGTGGTATGAATGACTGTTCATTATCGTGTTTATTGTATTAAGTCTGTTCAAATTCAAGTATCAGGTCAAAATCAAGTATAAGGTCAGTTCTCAATATGCCGCTCTTTTCGAAATTAAGACAGATCACTACCAGAAAAGGGGTTCTCGAAGAAGCAGTCCCTATTCCTCCTAGGGACACTCCAGGGCACTTTATGTATCACAAACATGGCTTAGACGCTATATTATTTCTTGATTTATGGGTAGACTATACCAAGGGATTACCAGAAAGTCAGAGGTGGCCCACAGCGGGGACCTGGGATGCAGAGTGCATCATGAAAGTCGAGGAAGAGTTATGGAGAAGAAAAGTCAGACAGTCACAGAAAGACGCCGTTGAATTATGGCGTAAAGAATCACATAGACGAACAGAAAAAGCACGTAGACAGGAGGAGAAGAGTAAAGAGAATTCCAATAAAGTTCGAGAGAATCTATTAATTGAGGAAGGTATCCGAGTAAAATCAGAACAAGTAGACAGACAAAGAAATGCCCTTATGAATGGTATGTATCCCCTTCTGGCCGAAGGATTACCTAAGGCTACTCCAGAGATACCAAAAGACTTGCCAACCCCATTGTTCCCAATAAAGGTACATCCTAAGGGGCATCCTAGAACCGCAGAAGATGTTTTTCTTTCCTCATATTTAGATGACGCAGCTCCCGAGTATGCTAACTCTGCCCTACATAGACCGCATACCAGGGAGGTTCAACGCCAAGATCCAGTACCCGTATCCCTACAGCAACAAATCGAGTCACAAGTTCCGGCAAGCACATCTGTTTCTGTATCCGCTCCTACAGCTACTTCTATGGCTGTGTCCACACCTGTAGTTGCTGTGTCACGTTCGACGAATCCTTTTACACCCGACGCCCCAGATGGGGCCGCGGGAGGAGCTACCAATGTCTTTTCTACGCCACCCAGAATAAATAAACTTACTTTTCAAGAGTCAGCGCATTCACGTACACCCAAACTCCTTAGTACCCGTACGCTTAAGGAACTTCTTATAGACTGTAGATATGACCCAGTGCCTGGAAAGGAGGACGAAATGACCCTAGCATCATTGCGTATCAGACGAGCCGCAGTGTATTTAGCGAAGTTACCAGGAATGACTGCGCATCTAGATAATATATATCATTTTGTCCAAACGGGGCGAGATCCAGAATGTATTTACAGAGCTATGGAATACCAGAAAGTAGAGATACAGGGGGAACTGTTACGTTTCCTCATAAACTGTGTGATCAGAAATCAAGACCGACCGGGGGTAGACCCGGAAGCAATGAAAATTCTTACAAGATGGAGCCAGAATATATCGGAAGGGAGACATGATAAACAAAACTGTATAATAGCCATGTGCCGAAAGATCCGTAAAGAAATAGAACGCCTACACGAAGAGCGATTAGAGGTAGACGAGTTCGAACAAAACGAGGAAGAAGGGTCAGGACTGCCCACAGGACAGTCGGACACCATAGCCTATGTAGGTAGAGGAAGATCTTGTAATAGGAATCAGACTAGATGTCATACTGACCCAATACGTCCGATATGTCCAGATAATAACAGAAATTTTCAAATACCTATAATTAACATAAGGTCTAACGAGCATTCGTTCCAAACCACCGACAAACTACTCCGAGAACGAAGGGGTTATCATTTCCTCGATTCTATGGATGAACAAGATTTAGCCAGGGCAGCTGTCCATTGGGTGGACAGTCCCGGAAAATATAGTGATGATACAGTAGTACGCACATTTTTGAATCTTACCCCAGATGAACAAAGGTTAGCTGGGATTTATATGATTCAACAACTCATTATACTATATCGGAGTCAGCATTCGGACCCTGGTCCCTTGCCTGACATACTGACTGAATTACTTATGAATAAATGGAGAGGTCCAGGTACTGAATTAATTAAAGAAATTCTAGAATCAAGAAAGCAGTATATTCTTTTTGTATGTTCCGAACATGTTCCATTGTCCGTCAAGGAAAGAACTACGTATCACATAGATAGACAGAATCCCTTACGAGAAGTGCACCCAATAAAGGGTGAGGACAACGAGTTTAAACGCGTATTTGTATATACGCCTATATCGAAAATAGAATTGTTAGAAATGAAGAAAGTAGTACCCAGTCATGACAAGGACCCAGCGGGGTTTCACCGAGAAATTAAAGACATGTTACTCATGGGAGAATATACCTACCCCGACATTATGACAATATTAAAGGTGTTGATGCCTGCTGGCATTTATGAGAAACTCAAGGAAAAAGAGTGGGAGGTAGGTGATCAAAAGATAGAATGGTCAGCATTAGAAGCAGAAGAAAGGGCCCGAGGTCCAGGTTCGGGGCTTGGGGACAAAACTAAGGCATTACCAGGACTACTAGTACAGGTACTGCCACGTTTATTAACTACGAAAAAGGAAGATTGGGGTACAATTTCAGCCTGTAAACAGAAGCAAGACGAAGACACTAGTGATTACTATGCCCGTTTTGAAAAATGTTTTGGTATAAATAGTGGCATAAAAGCAAGTAGCGAATCCTACCCACATCTGTTTGTAACAAAATTAGTAGAAAATGCTCTGCCCCCAGTAAAGAATAGAGTATTAAAATTCTAAAGTACCTGGCAAGGTAACACTCCAACACAAATGTTACAAATGTTACAGTACCACCACAATAGAATTAAAGAGGAACAAGAACATGAACACAGACGCATGAAAGACACGAAAATGAAAATGCTAGTTTCCCAGACAGTTCCAGCTGAAGGACATAAAAAGGGTATGACACATTCCGATTCAGCAGGACCTGTAAAGGGGACATGCAATTATTGTAAAAAGCCAGGCCATTACGTACACGATTGTCCAGTTTTAAAACATAATATCGCCATAGGTAAAACACAAGAAAGATCACGGCCACTAAGACAAGATCAGAATGAACAAGGAGCTATGCAGCATGCCCAGGCCATGCCAGCCTCACAACAGCCAATACAGTTTGTGCCAGCTGCACCACCGTTGCCTGCTGCTGCCACACAGACAACAACACGACAAATGTATCAGACCGCACAGTATGAATATCCCGAGTATCAGCGTTACGCATGAACAAGCCTAGAGAGGGAAGTTGACTTACCCCTTATCGAGATTCCTGTAGATCAAGAAGGACCTTATGTACATAGTAAATTATTAGGTCAAGATAGAAAATTTTTACTCGATACAGGGGCAAGTCGAACAACTATAAAACGTAGTGAAGTTCCAGGGGCACCCCTCTCAGGCTCACAGAATATTTCCCTTGGTTTTTCAGGAAAACCTATTGTTAATGAAGTGTCACAGCCTTTGCCACTTACGATAGGACCTCTGACCCGAACTACAGATTTACTGCTTACTAAATCATGTCCAGAAAACTTGTTAGGAATAAAAACGTTGAAAGCCCTAGGAGCCATAATATGTTGTTCTCCGGAAGGAGTAAGGTTGTTTTTACGTGATTTTAAAGGTCACTATGTATCTAGAGACATGGATCCCCGACTGCAGACTTTACCTACACACCTATGGGCACAAGGCCCTACTGATGTTGGTTGCATGAATATTACACCATATCGAGTCACACTAAAGGCAGGAGTGGTGCTACCACGAATGCGACAATACAAGTTACCACCAGATGCTGTAGTGGCTTTACTACAAATCATTGACGAGCTCATTGCCCAAGGAGTAGTTGTGGAAACAGACTCCAATATATGTAATTCACCGATAATACCGATTCTTAAACGAACAGATCCTACAGCGCCGCCAGTATATCGATTGGTTATTGATCTGCGCGAATTAAACAAATGCATTGTGCCACAATTCCCTGTGGTCCCAGATATCTCGTCATTACTGACAGCCATTGATTCCGAAGCGACATTCTTTACTGTAATTGATCTCAAAAACGCCTTTTTCAGCGTCCCAATAGATCCGGAAAGCCAATATTTGTTCGGATTTAGTTTAAATGGACGTAGCTTTAAATTCACACGCGCACCTCAAGGATTTACAGAAAGCCCCAGCATCTATAGCCAAGCACTGAAACGAGAACTCGACAGTATCCACATGCCAGTTAACACTGCCTTGCTTCAATATGTCGATGATCTGTTGATCACCGCAAGAAGCGAACCTGAATGTGAGAAAGCATCACTGACAGTTTTACAATTTCTAGCCGAAAAAGGGCACAAGGTGTCCCCTTCTAAGCTGCAATTCTGTGTCCAGCAAGTTGTTTATCTTGGACACTCGCTGTCCAAGGAGGGAAGGCAGCTTACACCCGACCGCATTCAGTTAATAACTAATATGCCAATACCCAAGACACAGAAGGAGGTGCGGGCTTTCATAGGCCTCACTTCATATTGTAGACAGTGGATCCCGCAGTATGCATTTCTAGCAAAACCACTCATTCAGTTGACAACACAGGAGGCAGCCACGTCGACTGTTCTCCCTTGGACTCAGGAACACACACAAACTTTTGAAAACCTAAAGAAAGCTTTATGTCAAGCACCTGTTTTAGCAACACCATGTTACAGAAAACAGTTTACACTCTTTGTTACAGAACGCGAAGGTACTGCTTTGTCAGTACTCACACAGGAACAAGCAGGAGCACACAAACCATGTGCCTATTTCTCTAGTACATTAGATCCCGTAGCTCAGGCTCTGCCTGCGTGCCTGAAATCAGTAGCAGCGACAGCTTTAGCAATCAGACAAAGCGATGCCATAGTGTTAGGACATCCATTGACAGTTCAAGTACCCCACGCAGTAGAGGTTCTTGTAAATAGAACGCAAACACAACACTTGACTATAGCGCGACTTACAGGATATGAACTTACATTGTTTCAGCCACATATAGAAATAAGACGCTGTAACACATTGAATCCGGCCACACTTTTGCCAGTAACCGGAACAGACCCACTAGCCCATGACTGTATTGAAGTTATTACTGTAACGACAAAACCCAGACAAGACTTGACCGATGTTCCATTGTCAGATCCAGACTTGACATTTTATGTCGATGGTTCATGCATGAGAACAAGTACAGGAGAGTTAGTAGCCGCTTATGCAGTCACAACAGATACTGAAGTCATTGAAACTAATCGTATAAATACTTTGTCAGCTCAAGCCGCAGAGCTCATCGCTCTGACACAGGCCTGTATTCAAGCCACGAATAAAAAAGTCAACATATACACTGATTCACGTTATGCATTCGGAGTTGTACATGACTTCGGCGTGCTGTGGCGAGAGAGAGGTTATTTAACTTCCCACGGTGCCCACATTCAGCACGGACCCCTCATTCACGCATTATTAGATGCAATACATCTACCCACTGAAATATCAATTATGAAATGTAAGGCCCATACGAAGGTTACTGATATCATTTCCCAAGGCAATGATCTAGCCGACAGAACAGCTAAACTGACTGCTCAAGCTCAGACCCCCGACATGACAAAGACAATAGTCCCGACACCGACACATTGTATGACCGTTAAAGATCCTACTCTTGACGTAATTGACATACAGACACATGCTACACCAGACGAAATAAAGAAATGGACCGAGTTAGGAGGGATCCAAACGGACCAAGGATGGATGATGAAGGAAAGGTCTGTATGGTTCCTTCCTGATTCAATGGTCCAAGTCGTAATTAACACTATACATAGTCCGGCACATCTAGGAGAAAAAGCTATGCTAGACAGCATTCAACACATTTGGTTCAATAAACATTTACGAGCAGCAGCAAAACAAAAGGTCCGTACCTGTATGATCTGTTGCCAGTTCAACCCAGGAAAAAGTGTTCCCGTAGAACAGGGTGGATTTCATCCTCCTGATCACCCTTTTGAAGTCCTACAGATGGATTATATCCAGATGGAACGATGTCGAGGATTCAAATATGTTCTCGTAGTTGTCTGCGCTCTGTCCCGTTGGACAGAGGCGTACCCGGTTTCAGATTACACTGCCCCGACTACTGCCAAACAGTTGGTTCGAGAATTCTTCCCACGATACGGTTTACCACGTGTTGTCTACTCAGATAACGGCCAGCCGTTCTCATCCGAATTAATGAAACACGTTTCACTTCTGCTAGGATATCAGTGGAAATTCCACTGTGTCCGACATCCCGAGGCAGCAGGTCTCGTAGAAAGACATAATCAGACACTGAAAATCAGACTGTCCAAAATATGCAGAGAGAAAGGGGTCGACTGGATAGTAGCATTACCAGTTGCACTTTTTTACATGAGAATGGTAGCACACTCTAGAACAGGGCTATCCCCGTATGAGGTGATCTTCGGTAGACCACCGAATATGTGGGGGACGCCTATACCACGCAAAATAACTGATATTGACTGTAATATGCTGACAGATTACTTGGCTTCCTTGATGTCTGCACTACAATCTTCTCGTTCACAGGTAGCTGCAGCCTTTCCCGACAACACTGAGGTGAAACCCCATGACGTTGTTCCGGGTAATCTTGTCTTTGTGAGAAATTTCGACCGAAAGACTCAACTGGAGCCCAGGTGGAAAGCACCCAAGTTGGTCCTGTTGACCACAAGAACAGCCGTGAAGATCGAGGGCCGCAAGGGCTGGATTCATTCAAGCCACATCAAGAAATTTCATGGACTATCTTCGGATATAGACATTGTGCCCTGCACTCCCTCACAGACTGATACAAAGCTTCCTTTTGTTGAACCGAACAAATCTGAAAATTACAAACTAAAGCTTAGGCCCACCAAGTCGAGCAATTTGATTGTTTAAGTCCTCTCCAAGGTGAAGCGGTTGAATTGTCTCTGACATGTATCCCTTGGACCTGAGTAGAGAAAATACCCGAAAAATGTTGAAACGACAGGCGTATTGTAAATCACTGCGTAGCCACTGCATAGTGACATTATTAATTTTGTTTTTATTGAGTCTTTTAATAATTATTACAAGTATGTTGTTGCACATATATTACCCTATTTCTAGACATGTTTATAATGTTGCTGCTGAACATTCTTTTAGTGACTTACCTCCGCATGAATTGTCTTATAGACTTGCGCTGCGCAATAACACTTTCATTAGTATGTTACATCATTCCCATCAGACTAGTAATGCCACCAATTGTTGGGTGTGTGGCCGACTCCCTCCCTATCAGAATTATGAAGGAGTCCTACCTTTCTTTCCACATTCATTCACACATAATGGCTCCTGTGGAGCATGGTTTAGTTTAATTAATTCCATAGACTCAGACACAGCAGTTTACCAAGACCATTGGATATGGGGAAACCTGAACCTAGTTTTACTCAAAGTCTGCTACCCTGACAAGGAGGGTCGCCCCAAAAGAACAGGAACTGATCTAGAAAATGAAGTGTATGGATTAGGTAATTTTACACCTAATCTCATGATTCTAAATGTCGTATCCGAAGTTGAGCTAGTCTTACCCACCATGTCAGTATTCCCAGCAAAAGGTGAATTGTGTGTAAGGAAGGTTGGTTCCATACATATGGGCCATAGTAAATGCACTACTATAGTAGAATTCAGTGATCAAGGAAAATCTTCATTCAGAGCTTCTCGCCACTCCTACTTTATATGTGGTCAGACTGCATATATGCGTCTACCCCTAGATTGGGATGGTACCTGCTACATTGCATTCCTTTTGCCACCTGTTTTCCTAGCTCCTCCTGATTATTACAGAAATATTCATTTAGTACACAACAGAGAACGGAGAGATCTCCCCATTGTCGATTACACTGAGACGGCATGGGACAAGTATGTAGATTTTAATAAAGGCATCTTTCCCTATATAGGTACTGTTACTAATAGTAAGCTGATACGTAGATTAACTAGAACCCTTGAAGCAGTAGTGAATGAGACTATTTCCGCCTTAGGCAATTTAACGGAAGAGCAGTCTGCTATGCGGATTGTTGTGCTTCAAAATCGTCTTGTCCTTGACGTCATCCTGGCTGATAGGGGCGGAGCTTGTAGGGTCATCGGATCAAGCTGTTGCGTATTCATACCAGAAAATTCGCCATCTGTATATAAAGCCATCACTCGCCTTCATAAGATTGTAAGCCAGATACACCAGAACCCAGGCACTTGGACTTGGTCCAGTTGGTTTTGGAATGCGGTATCAGCCTGGGGATGGAGAGTTCTATCCTTCCTAGGTATTGGCCTTCTCATACTATTCAGTTGCTGTCTATGTCTACAATGTGGACCAGCGATTTGTGGTCTGTGTGCCACATCGTGTATCCCACATCAAGATTTTCATTCAAGATCCCGGAAGAAGAAAGAAGAACAAATGATGCTATATGAACAGATCAATGGATTGATGAAGATTGATATCTCTTGAAGGGCAAGTAGGGGACAAGGAGGGAATGTGGAAATATGGATTTTCCTGGTCAGTTATGTCCCCTATCTTGGACCCCAACGGTTCTATGTGCATGTCGCAAGTACATGTATGTTCCCTCCAGTTCCAGTTATGAAGACGCAAATACATGTATGCCCACCGTCAACATGTCCTCTGCCAGATCCGCCATGAATAGGCCGGATATTCCATTCTTAAATATGAAAGGCCACCGGCTTTATATGGTTCACTTATGCCACTTTTCAGTCCAGGCAAGTAGGCCCTGATTCTGTCATCAAACTCTTCTTGCCTTCTGCCTCTAAAAGCTCCAGCCCGAGCCTGCATCTGTGACCATGAACTTTGTCTCATTCTCTGCGCGGCTCACGAAGCCTGACATCAGCTTACTCTCTGCCAAGAACTGTATTTCACCTTCGAATTATCTGCTTCCCCCTCAGCCGATGCATTCCTGCCTAGTAGTTTAAGTAAACATTCCTCCAGTTACCAAGCAAAAAGGCCCATCTTCTCTGTCCTCATGCAAGTAATTCATAGCCCTGCTACCATGGAATATTCCTACCCCCTCGCATTCAGTGTAGACACTTAGACGCTTGTACACGCACAGTCAGTATAGAATAGATTCTGTCCGAGAGTCCTCCTTTTTGGATAACATAGTTCTTTAAACATAGGATGTTAGATATGATTTGGGATTAGGTTGACTTGACCCCCCAGACTTCTTGTCTCCACATATAGAGCTAATGTCAAGTCCCCGTCACCCCCTAGTTACACGTCAATTACACGTCATACTGCTGCGCGCGCATCCATGCCAAGTATTATCTTATAGATCCACCTATACATGACATCACAACCAATCATGTTCCTTTTTACTCATTATTACACCCATTTTCGGTTACGCAAACCAAACGTCAATGTCCTTATCAATTGTTACGTCTACTGTATTCACTTCATTATAATGTATGTATTATAAAAGTTACTGCTTATCAATAAAGTATGTACTTCACTTCCTGAACCCCCGTGGTGATGGAACTTGAGGCATCCGATTATAATCGCTTATTGGAATAAAGCCCATTTCGAACCTCTAATATCACGGATTCTGCCTCTCATTTTACTGAGCTATTTTATAATGTTTCTGTACCAAATTCAGTCCCGGTAAAGGAGAAATATTTACCACACTATCACTAAATTCATCATTGACTGTCTTCAGGCTTCATGAGACATCCATTATATCTTCTACGTAAATTATCACACTCTTGTTATTGTTATTGTGTGACTCATTTTGATCAATCAGTAGTTCTGGTGTGCTACAGCTTGCTTCCATAGCGTTATGCCCATTTCTATAGTGCTTGGAACTATTGGAATGTAGATTGTAATCCTCGTGAAAGTCATGGGTTTGTTTTCAATTTCATTTGTTACATTCACCGTGGTGAGGGGAGCACAGTGTATTCACATACCATACTAGTGTTCAACACCATATCTGATCACAGGTGTGCTTCCTTTTAAATAGTAATTCTTTTCTCAACACAGTATACCCCTGACGAAGGGACCCAGCCTCACAAATTTGCATTGGGTGTCACAGTAATTTCTTTTTTAACATGAAATATGTAATGTGGATCAGTTCGGCTTGTTCATGGGAACAATAGTACAGCACGAAATTGCATGAATATTGAAAAGTATATGTTGTCTATCTGTCCTCGGTAATTATTGAATAAAAATATATGATTTACATGTAAGAGCGTTCATTTTCTGTGCAGGTTTAAGTCATAGTCACCTTTCATGCTCTAGGGCAATCAGTACACTGACACGAAGAGCCATATGACAAGCATGGACACTGAGCATGGCCAGTTATTTGCTGGTTGTTCTCTCTGTCACCACATTGAATCAATATTGAAAGGCATATCAAGCCATGTACATCCAT
Organism: Triturus cristatus; assembly: GCF_964204655.1. Lineage (NCBI taxonomy): Eukaryota > Metazoa > Chordata > Amphibia > Caudata > Salamandridae > Triturus > Triturus cristatus. The sequence continues at coordinate 834,066,030 of NC_140588.1, read as the reverse complement.
AGACCAGCTGACTCTGACATTGCACCCCCACTGCAACCCTGGAATCACGCCCTGTACAACGATTGGTGACTACTACATCCCCAACATGTAGTGAGCACTGTGCCCAGCATGCACTCCTCTCCTTATGGCAGGGTTCAGATGCTGTTGTCTCAACTTGGCTTCGGCTACTCCAGTCCTAGTGGCAATGGCCACTCCATTTTGCCTTGTGGATAGTGGCAAGGACTGTCTGACAGTGTTGTGGCTTCTGATCTTTCCACACATGTCTACACATAGTATAACGGTCACAACATGTTACATCATGGTCTTTGGAAATTGGATGTGAAAGCAAAGTTCAGACTGCAGCATGAAGTTGTGATTGGACCATAGTTGCCCACATACAGAGTTTAGCTTCCATCCTCGCACATGATACACATCAAATTATATGAACAAGGATACTCACTGGTGGCATTCGGGTCTTCAAAACTGTCGACATCCCCCTGTGTATATGGCCGTGGGCCACCTAAAAGAAGAGTAACAGAAGTACAAATCGGTATAGAATCACATCATATGTACATGCAAATTTTGACAGAAACATTATTTAGCGTGACACATGCATGGAATTAACAGGACGTGTCACTCCTTTTACATTGAGTGCAGCCATATTTTTCCTAACACACCTGGACACTGTAAACACTTGATTGCTTCTACATCAATGTTCACTAAGTGTGGAACACACATCTGTGGCATCCCTGTGATTTGGCATGTGCATCAACAGATTCATCACACATGCCCTTATGCAGACACTGTTGCTGACTGCTGTAAGGATTGCTGTTTCAAAAATTGTTTATGCACATGCACATGTGTAAGCATTTATTAGCCTCAGACACTGACAACACTTCTTCGACTCTCAACATTCCCACAGCATGTAAAGCTCTATCTTGTTCTCTGATTGCACACTGATATGAGCTTGCAGGTGAATGTTGCATTGTGGCTCACACATGACTAGGGTTACATTTGTGTCCCTTCTTCACACTCCGTTCGGGATGCTGAGTCACCTGAAGTGCATCCACCCTGACGAATACAGCGTTCAAGGTGTACATCCATGATACATTCAAGCGAACATGTAGTTTGATGCATGTACACACTGCAGATGCACAGTATCAGCCCATCAGCCAAAACCATCTTTACCCAGCAACAAGCCAAACTCAATCATTGGACATGCATATACACAATCCATCAGCTCAAACTTGGATCACTTTGTATGGACTGTACCAGTGGCAAATCTACACAATACACAAATTACACAGCCAGCAACACCCATGGACAGTAATACAGACTACAATGCACCCTGACGTTCACCACCAAGTAAACGCACACTACGTACACACAAAACTACACCAACTCTGGATCATGACATGCATCGCCATCAAAGTGTCCACCCTTTGAAGACTAGCCATGGAGATCTGTATCATCCGCAAAAAGACTAGCAACAGATGGAGCGTTAATCACAGGAATCATTGTAAACGCTACCTTTACATCACAAATTAGCAGATGCCTCACCAATTAATCATCCCATTTCATGAATAGTCTGCAAGAACTGTCTGGTATGTGCACATGCCATTGCACTCAATAGGTACATCAAAATCACAAAGTTAAGCACAAGTCATTGCACGCTCAACAGCAAACAACTAAGTGCACAGATCCAGGTCAGAACAAGGACAACACCCCTGTGGGAACCTCGTCCAAATACCTTCATGCTCCTGAGGTGTGTACACAACCTACATCACATACATCAGTGCCCAACATGCACAGACTTGTGACATAGCTCAACTTTGACTACAGCCGTGCCAACAGATTTGCAAAATGCATTGACAAGCTTGTAGACATCACACAGTAGCAACTTGCCACAAGGCACAGCCACAAGGACGGTGCCAACATCAACACATCCACCACACCAAGACCACATACCCCCATGGACTGACCTGTCTGACGTACACCTCCATGTCAACTAAACAGCTGCATCCATATGAAACAATTAGCACCCCACACAGGAAATTACAGAATATTGACATGTTAAAACTATAATGAGCCACAAACCAAAATACCAACAAGACCTTGCACTACACAAGCTTGGTTCTCAATGGACCACACAGATGGTTATTGTAATGTCTAGATGATTTTGCAACAGTCTCCAACACAGACACACAGCAGCACAGGAAGTTAACACGGTTCACAAACAGACCACATCATTTGTGAGACACATGCAGACACCATTTGGCAACGATGAATGACGGGGAGGCTTAGACACCGTAAATCCCCTTGAGAAGGATCCAAAGCAAGAACATCATCTCAACAATCCACCCACACATCATACTTTTAAATGGGCAAATGACTCACCCAATCAATCCTCACCAACTCCAGAAATGCTAAGGTAAGAATCCACTTCACGAGTTCCATTGCCAGAACTTGCATTGTGCATGCGGACATCTCCCCCTCACAGGAACACTACAACAAGCTCTGCTCATACTTCCACACAGATGTCATGTGCCTCCAGGATCATTGCTCACTTTGCCACTGGATTCAAGCAAGCCTGGCTGAAGACGGCTGAAATGCCAGAAACCGGTCCTAGGAAGCTTGTTTCCGGTCCAGGGAAGACATGGCTTGGCAGTTCAGGCTGGACTGTTCCCATGAGGCACAGGGTCAGACTGATTTGCATATGGCCATGTCTGAACTGGGGTGGCAGAGTGGGCTAAAGAACGGTGATGGATTAAACCCAGATCAGTTGACTGGGGGTGAGTGCTTGCAATGTTCAACACTCCGTCCATCATTTCCTTTGGTTTTTGCCTCCAGGATCATTGACATTTTCAGACACAGGTCAATGAAATCATATATCTTCATGCAAAACCTGCTACCCCTCCATCTCATCTTTGACAACATTTAGCACCTCAGACAACGCATCTACCAATGAGACTCATCCTTTGATGATCACAAATGTATCCCTGTCACTAACCTCTCCTAACAATCTGCGACACACGTCACTCCAGCATTCAGCGTTTACAATTAAGCCGGGTGTGTAATAGTGAGCTTAGGAACCTTAAGTGGACTAGCGCCTGCTTACGACCCACATTCAATGAGCTGACAACAAACATACTGCGCAGACCACACCGTGCACCTCTCCTTTTCAAATGTATGTAACAGACTCTGCAACTGGAGCTGGATTGCGATCCTCACATGTGAGTAGGCTAATCATGATGATGATGCCTGCTTGATTCATCTATTGATACCTCATGCTTACATACGCAACCAGAGTCATGTATTTCTTGAAATATGCACAGGGTATGGACTGAAATACAAGATTGTGCAGGAATGATGCAACCCCAGACCTTTGTCTGCACCACACTGTTTAAAATTCCAAGCAATGGAATACAACATGGACAGTTTCAAGATTCCTTGTTCCAACAGTACTTCACTATATTCTACATCCTGGTGGTGCTGGTTCATGCTCAACATTGACAATGAACTGCAAATCCAGCAAGCATGTCTTACCATGCCCTTGTGATCATGCAACATTTCCACTCATTTTTTTTATAGCTAGCTATGTTGCATGTTGTTAGCTGTGGATGTTCACACACAACACCCATAGCCACTGATGCATAGCCAGACTTACAGAGTGACAATTAACTGTGAAAGCATCAGGATGGCACTCCACCCTAAGGCTGGCCTACTGTGTCACAAAAAAGGGAATATTTATTCATTTCAGTTACCATCGCTCAATGCATGCTGCATTTGACTACACACATTGGAGGAGATAATCATAACAATCGTAACCTTAGGGTGCATGAAGGTGTCCCTTCCTGAACAGACACTACTGCCCCATGACGCAGGCAGCCATGTACCTGTTTGCAAGTTTGCCTGCACCTACACATGGTGGCAGTTTGTGTGCCAGCACAGGGCTTGGCACCGAGATTACACATGATGTGTAAGAGATGTTTGAGGTGTGCAACTTGGAGGGAATTCTGCTTTGCATAGTCAAATGTGTTGCAGCACCGCGCAGACTTTGTATCCTAATAATCCTCCCCCTTGTTTAAAGCATCACAATAATATTTCTGTTTTTGGCACTGGTGCATGTGTGTGTGTGAATAGAGACAATTTATATGTCAACATCATATGTATTGTTTCCAACAAATGTGTCTGTGACCACACAACATTTCTTTTTATTGCATGCGCTCATATGTAAATCCAAACAGACCATTGCAACGCCAATTGATTGGTCATACGATTTGTGCAGAGGGAGATATGGTATAGATTTGCACCTCTGAAGAGAACAATATGAGTAACAAGAAACATTTACATACCAACTGGACCACCAACCTCCAGGCCAAGATGATCAAGCAAGCCAGCCTCCCTGGTGATCACGTCCTGCCAGCGGTGCTTGATCTGGTGGGGTGTCCGGTGGATGTCAAATAGACGCCCCAGATGTTGCTGCACTGTAGTCCAACGCCGCTTGCGCTCTGCCGTCTCATAGCCCTGACTAACCCTGCCCCCCATGCTGATCATCCGGGGCAGGTAGTGGAAGATGAGCCAAATCATTCCCCCAAAACTCCCGATTGGTCAAATTCCTTGACCCTCCCGACATGATGTGTATTGTGATAATATGAAGGAAACTTACAAAATATAACAAAGTAAACTTATTAAATATTTAACTGATATGTACAAAAAATTACCCCACCCGTATATGAACCTTAACACTAACTACCCCAATCGACAAACACCCCACAATACAAGTCTTACAGACACACACAAGACTGACAAATCACTAAAGACAGACAAACACACTTCAAAATACACAGGGGACAGACAAAAAACACTTGGAAAGACAATTAAGCACAGCACAGACTCCAACCAACTCCTCCACCAAGCACACACCTAGAGCTAATGAGGGGAAGTGAAAGTAACTGTGCACTTCCTGGTTTGGGAGGTTCTGGAATCATTGCATCATTTCCTGCTTAGATGCGTCACGTTTTGATGCTTTGCATCACGCTTCCATCGATGCGTAGACTTCCACGTCTTGCTGTTTGGCTCAGGTACGCATGCGTGACGCTTCTTTGTTTAGCGTGTTGCATCATGCAGTAATCATTACGAAGCGTGACGTAATTCACAGTGCGTCGCGCATTGTTGAGATGCTACCCGTTTTTGTGAGTTTCTGAGACTTTTCGTGTAGATGCGACACGTTTCAGGGGGGATGAGTGAGTAGAGATTAGTAGATGCTTTACGCTTTAGAAAATGCGAGACTTTATGGGTAGATGCGACACTTTTCATGGGCGTTATTGTGGTAGAAGGTAAAAATATCCACGCCTGGCTAATTGTGACACTTTACATTGAGATACAACACTCTTCTATAGTGTGAGTGACTCAATCCAGATTTGTCACTGTATAGATGTGTATGTGTGAGGGCAGGACTACCAGGAAGTGTAGCATCATAGCACCGTTTGCATTTTGCACTCCTGAATGCGCAGGTATGCCACGTATTCACAGAAATATGTTGCATCTCCATGCTTCACCCTGCACTGGTGCAACAACTTCAGCCATGCAGTGGCCCAGGACCCTTGGATGCGTACGTCACCAGATATTATCTGTGTGCATGAAGGGTCACCTTCCTGACCATGAACAATCAATACAGGCATTATCCCCTTGAAATGAGTGCTGTAGACTGCAGCACAGATATGGAGCGGGAGAAGGCAAGGCGTAAATACGAAGAGGCAAATTTACAATCCCATTACACCATATTTGCGGCACCGTTGCATCACTTTTGTGATGCAGTGGCGGGGCAAAGACAGTGCCATGCTTTTGGCTATTTACAACGTGACACATCTAGTGAGATGTGTCACGTTGTTAAGCCCTGCGCAACATGTGGGTGTTCCTGGCAGGGGGGTGGGGGGGTGGCCTTCCAGTGCAGGAACGTCTCAGAAAAGTGGCTGAGTGACATGTACAAGATTCCACTCAGTCACTTTGACGTCCATGCAGCGTCAACAGCCTGTGCCTTCTTGAAGCATGCATAAGGATTGATGCAGCATGTTCGGGATAGGGGCAACACCAGACTTGCTCGACCTACGTTTCACTTGCAACGCAACTCCAGCAATGCACCGCATTGCCACGGGGGGATGCGACACGCATCTGCACATCCGTGCGCAACGGTGCACCACATTGTAAATGCGGCGCATCTGTGTTGGCGCACGGGTGGGCAGATGCATCGATACTCTTCTGGTGCACCCCTGTTGATTGACAGAGATGCGCAAGAAGTCCGTAATCTGGCCCGGAATGTCTCCTTTTTGCAAATCATTACGCCACCTCTAGGGTGGTTTAGTATTCAGATGCATCTCCAGGCTTTCAATCATTTGGTCAATCTGGATATGTTTCTTGTTCCATGTGTGTTGTGTGTGAACTACCACAGCAACGTACATGGCACTCAACTTCTCCGCTAAGTGCTGCGTGTAAAGTGAATGTATTTAGAAGGAGATGTAAAGTCACACAGGGTGGGTTTTCCTCTCCCTGTACATATGGATGGTCCCCATGCACCACCAGTCCATCAGACAAAGTGATGTTCTGGTGGCACAGGGGGCTGGTCCTTCTACCCCGAGTTGTTGTTCAAGGGATGTGTAACGTATGGTACATGTGTGTATCCAGTGTCAACATGTTGCTTTATTGAATGTTGACTTGTGTGGCTTCTTCTCACCAACATTTCCATCTGTAAAGTAATATGTGTCTATATTCTGAGTGAATTATGATTGGTCTGTGAGTGGTACTTCCAAGTTGCACTTGCACAGCAGGTGACTAACATTACATCACACATTGTTGGCAGTGCCTGCATGTTATTGCTTAACCTGTGACTCTGCGCAGACATGTAGGTTATTTTCTAATCCACGGCCGAACTGCTGCATCACTTTTCACATGTCCATACGTGAGACATCAGCATCCCAAGGAGCTTTTGCACATGTTTTTACATGCGTGATATTTGGGGCCACTTTCAGCAGCTATGCTTGTCAGGCCCACCACACACACATCGTTAACTCATGGTGCAAGTGTGCATGATTCACTGCATGTCATTTATGCATGCAAAATAAGGTTGCACACAACTATGATACATGTTTTGGAGAGGATGTTGCATTCCTGTGCTACGCCAGTGTCACAACCAAAGTCCTTGGACTGGCATGCAGAAGCAGTTTCATGTACATCTGCACATGTATATATCTATCATTTGAACTTGAAAGTTAAGGGACACAAAGTTGACGATGCGACTTGAAATTGTGAAATGTAATTTATTGTACATTGTAACTGACTTAATTTTTCAACATCATGTGAAGAATTGTGTCACTATGTGTGTGCGTCGATGGATCCCTGCTGCCGTGTGGTGGATGTCTTGGACTTCGGGTTGCACATGATCAACATCGTCCACCTGTCCAGGCTGCTGTTCCTCTTCCTCCCAAGGCACATTTGTTTTGACACAGATGTTGTGTAGTATTGCACATGTCAGAATGATTTTGCAGACAGTTTCCGGGGAATAAAGTTGCCTTCCGCCTGATACATAGAAGCAACAGAACCTTGACTTCAGAATTCCAAAGCTCCGTTCTATGATGTTCCTTGTCCGGCAATGGGCATGGTTGTATGCCTTCTGTTCTTCAGTGGTTGGATTGCCAAATGGTGTCATCACCCACATCTGGACTCCATATCCTTGATCAGCTGTAATTGGAAGGTAATTGATACGTGTTACTTTAGGCTGACATCAGTATACATGGCATGTGTCCTATGCCTACTATGGCTACCTGCGCTAACTTTGAAACTACTCAAGTCAATGTTTATGGTGTTCCTGTGTGGGGTGGGTAGACAGTGTGTGGCCTTGACTGCTCTGATGTGTGCACGCTAAGTGGGGGGATGGGCAGTTGCTTTTTGCAACTCATATCATCTAGCAGACCAATTTACAGGGTTCATGCAGAACATGGGTGATTGTTTGCCGGACACTGTGGAACAGGGGCAGAGGGCCATGCCCTTCAAATACTCTCTCAAATTGTACTGTAGCTCCATATTACAACAGGCAGCCTCCCAGGGGAACTCAAAACAGCATGGCGTGGTTGGAAGGGGAGCTTGACAGGGGCAAACCTTGATGTCCCATATTCACATGACATCGCATTATCCATGTGTGAGGTATCAGTTCACTGTGGGACCAGGGGCGACTGTCTGTTTGGCAGACAAAGGGTATGACTGATATTGTGGATTGGTATGAGGATGGCGTGCTCCTTCCCTTTGCTGACCTACATGAGCAATCTGGCCCCTGAACAGGTCAGTTTATCAGATGGTGCACCAATACATGCTTACGGTGTGTAATTGCTATGTGCACTTGTGTAAACATTGTTGCCCATTCTAATAGTATTATTTTGCTATTTACATGCATTTTGTACTGCACCTTTCAATAGTTAATTTGAGTTACATGCCATGTGTGCATATGTCGTCAGTTTGACTTGGTGATCAACAAAGTTTGATGTGTGATATTTCCATGCATTCCTATCTGGTGTCCCATGGGCCTTTAAGTTATGCTGCTATTTGTGTCTGCAGGTTTGTCCAGTATGTTGTGTGATTATAGTGTATATTGGCAATGCATTTCCACATTGATGTATTGCATCATTTGGACCTAAGGGCATGTAATGTGGCATAGTAGAAGCTGCTGTTGCATAATATACTTGTATATTCATTATTTAGTGCTTACCTACAAGAAGCCCGTTGCCATATTGGCCATTTTCAAAACGTTCATTGATGATGCTGTTTCTGAAGATATAGGAGTCATGCACACTGCCAGGGTATTTAGCAAGGACATTGACAAATTGTCCCCGATGGTCCACAATGGCCTGGACATTGATGGAGTGTGTGTGCTTTCGGTTGCGGTAAAGGTGTTCCGTAGCTGCAGGTGGTACGAGCTGTACATGCGCGCAGTCCATTGCTCCAAGCACATGGGGGAATCCAGCAATGGCATAGAATCCTTGTTTGATGTCCATCTGCAGCTGGTGTGTGTCGGTAAAATGTATGTACTGTGGTGTGAGATGAAGAATGGCATCCAAGACCGAAGGGAGGAAGCTGGAGAAAGATGACTGTGACACCCCTGCCACTTGTGCAGCTGGTATTTGGAATTATCCAGAGGCCAACATATGTAATGCCGCCAGTAGCTTTGTCAGGGGTGAGATATTGTTACCCCTTTCAGTTGGAGCCTGGAGCTGTTGTGTGATCTGCCACAACAGATTCAGTATGGACGCTTTCCTGATCCGATAAAGTTTTATGACTTGTTCGTCCCGGAGTCCAATGAGGGTGGTCCTTGGACGGAAGATGCGCTCCTTTCTCCTGCGCTGCCTTTGTGGTAATGGTGGAGGGTGAGGTAGTGGGATTGGTTGTGGTGGTGGTTGTTGTCTTCTTTGTGCAACTCCCAGCTGGAGGATTAGCAGGTCCATGTTGCTTGCTATGCTTCCAATATTCTCTGCAGCACTTTAAATCAAGTTCTGGTGAACTTGCGTCATTTCTTGCGCGTGGGTTTATGAGGCGCAGGTTTTCTGATGCATTATCTTATTTGCGTGACGCATTGCGTAGATGCGTCGACGCGGGAAAATGACATAAATATGCCTGCGTTAGTAATGTGTCGCTTTTTGGTTGGGAATGCCTACCTTGCATATATTAAAAGTTACTTGACGCAGCCGATTCTGACGCAACTGAATCCCGTCGCATCTTCGATTACGTGACGCATCTCCATAGATGCGTCACCTTATAAATTTTGTGTAAAAAAAAAACGCTGCTGCGTCACAAAAGTGACGCAACGGCGGCGTAAAAGTGGCGCAAGACCAACATAGATCTGCCCCCTGGTCTTTGCCCAGACTAGTGTCACCCCAGACGATATCACTCCAGGCAACTTGTAATGAGGGCCATGAGAGTAGCAGTAACAGTAGTTTTCGACATACTTCAACCCAGTCATCAGACAATTTAATTTTGATTAAGATTTGTTTGCTGCTGTTGTCTCAGTGGGGCTACATAGGAGGCACAACCTATCCAGCTGGAACTGGGTATGCCTATAGGCTCAAAGGTCCCCCATCCTAGGTTGCCAGCGTTCATTAGAATCTTTAAAAGAGCTGCTAGAATGGAATGCCCAATCGAAGAATTCACAGCGGTAAATAAGTGCAGGCTCAGGTGTCTCCATCCATCAGATTGCTATATTCGTTTGCTCGCCTCTCATTCTTTCGTGCGTGGACTCGCGCTCTCTGACTCATCAAAGTGTCAGACTGAACGGTTTAACTTTCTGTCATTTGCAATCCCTTCAGATTAAGACGAATAGCAGTTTTGTAACATTTGAGTTACCTTATTACGTCTGTTATGTTGATGCAGATATTTAGTGGCCTACGTTTTCGAGGGATATGCCGTATCCCAGGAGTATATTTCACATCTGAAACTACGCTGTCTGTGGCATGCAGTGGGACACGTCACATCCAGACCCCAGGTCCCAAGGAAGGGTTATCTTTTAGATGTGTGTATGAATGCGTGAACGAGAGAGATCTTTCAAAGTGACACCAGGAAACAGAGCAGTGCAACATTCTTTATAGCCTAATTCCATAAAATGACAGTGATATATGTTGCTCGAATATGAGTTTACCTTGGAAAAAAACAAAGACAAGAGTTGTTTGACATAGCAGGAACAGTTGGCTTAATCAAATAATACTGCCGGGAGTGTAGTATACAGAAGCAGGTCTGCGGACTGGCTCAAAGTACAATCCTTCTGAATGATTTTTTTATACACTTCTTAAAGCATCATAAAATAATTCATAGATCGTGTTTCGGGAGCAGAATGTGGGCCCTGTCATGAGGCCATAAATTAATCCCACCTGATGACAAATGCAGGTGGGTCTTGACCTTGCGTGGACACAATGAGAGACAGTGGGTAACATCCGGATGTCCAGCATGGGAAGCGTATGATCTCTCCTTGTGTAGTGTGTGCTGAGTCCTGATTAGCTGAGTGTTCCTAACTTCATGTAGCATCTAACTTTATGGTGTTTTGGGAACGTGTGTTGGTCATGTGTATTTTATTGAGGTGAATCTCCCAGGACCATTGTGATGTTGCTTCCTCTCTGTGGGATTGACATGGGGTTTTTTTGTGCGCGTATTTGTCCTTCTGGTTAGTGGCATCCGACGTGTGATCTGTCAAACAGTAGCCTCAGGCCTAGGGCACAAGGCCTGCCTGACAACTTATTTCTGACTCAGGGTTGATAGGGAGGTCATAGCGGGGGATTTTGACAATAATGATTCGATTACGTTTTTGTATATGCAGGTATCATTGTGTACATTGACGTCAATATTAAACATAAACATTTCTTTGTTAATTCACATTTGTATAAAAGATGAGTAATTGATTCAGGTTTTAAATCCTGCAAAGTCCAATCCTAACTAGACCCACAATGGCAGTAAAATTATCCAGTTAAGAGCAGTAAATTACTCAGGTTTTTTTTCTTTTCGACTTGCAAGGAAAATGTCAGTTTTAAAGCTGGCTTCTGTCACACAATGCTTTAGGATGTATGACGTTACAACGCACACTTTTACAACGCATGCACTTACAACGCATTTTTTACAACGCAAAATCCATTACAACGCACTACACTTACAACGCATGACACTACAACGCATTTTTAAAAACTACCTTTACAACGCATACCATTACAACGCATAATATTAAATTGCATTTAAGGTAAGTATTAGATAGTATAGGGGTAAAAAATACTATTCTAACTCCAGGGGGTGCAACAGTAGGGTAAGTGTTGGATAGTATAGGGGTAAAAATTACTATTCTAACTCCAGGGGGTGCAACAGTAGGGTAAGTGTTGGATAGTATAGGGGTAAAAATTACTATTCTAACTCCAGGGGGTGCAACAGTAGGGTAAGTGTTGGATAGCATAGGGGTAAAAATTGCTATTCTAACTCCAGGGGGTGCAACAGTAGGGTAAGTGTTGGATAGTATAGGGGTAAACATTGCTATTCTAACTCCAGGGGGTGCAACAGTAGGGTAAGTGTTGGATAGTATAGGGGTAAAAATTACTATTCTAACTCCAGGGGGTGCAACAGTAGGGTAAGTGTTGGATAGTATAGGGGTAAAAATTACTATTCTAACTCCAGGGGGTGCAACAGTAGGGTAAGTGTTGGATAGTATAGGGGTAAAAATTGCTATTCTAACTCCAGGGGGTGCAACAGTAGGGTAAGTGTTGGATAGTATAGGGGTAAAAATTGCTATTCTAACTACAGGGGGTGCAACAGTAGGGTAAGTGTTGGATAGTATAGGGGTAAAAATTGCTATTCTAACTCCAGGGGGTGCAACAGTAGGGTAAGTGTTGGATAGTATAGGGGTAAAAATTACTATTCTAACTCCAGGGAGTGCAACAGTAGGGTAAGTGTTGGATAGTATAGGGGTAAAAATTACTATTCTAACTCCAGGGGGTGCAACAGTAGGGTAAGTGTTGGATAGTATAGGGGTAAAAATTCCTATTCTAACTCCAGGGGGTGCAACAGTAGGGTAAGTGTTGGATAGTATAGGGGTAAAAATTACTATTCTAACTCCAGGGGGTGCAACAGTAGGGTAAGTGTTGGATAGTATAGGGGTAAAAATTACTATTCTAACTCCAGGGGGTGCAACAGTAGGGTAAGTGTTGGATAGTATAGGGGTAAAAATTACTATTCTAACTCCAGGGGGTGCAACAGTAGGGTAAGTGTTGGATAGTGTAGTGTAATATTATGCGTTGTAATGGTAGGCGTTGTAATGGAATGCGTTGTAAAGGTAGTTTTTAAAAATGCGTTGTAGTGTCATGCGTTGTAAGTGTAGTGCATTGTAATGGATTTTGCGTTGTAAAAAATGCGTTGTAAGTGTAGTGCATTGTAAAAGTTGCGTTGTAAAGGTTGTTCCCCAATGCTTTATGTTCAAAATCTCCTATACTTGTCAGCGTCAATAGCTGGAAAGAACTTGCCACGGAAAACATTGCTAAGTGCAATCATGAAAGCAATACGTTTTAAAATGTCTTGTGCGCTTTGTTACTAGCTTTACATTTAGAAAACGGCATATTCTAAAACCTATTTCTTCTGAAGCATTAGAGAAGCAGGTAACAGTGTAATCTTGATAAAAAAAGTTTATTTTTTCACGTTGCACAACATGGCAATTATGTATTCAATGGATTGACCTGAACCAAGGTTGTTACAGGCATACTTTGTCCTTGTGAAATCTAGATGGTCAATACAAGTTTAAATTAGTTTTTATCTCAGTAATTTTGAAAGTACTTTATAATTATTACACTCTTGAAAAAATAATCAGCTGCAGTATGAGCAACATATAGATTAATTGTATAAAAGTAAGACTGACTTGTAAGAAGAGAAAAATTATATGGAAATATGATTATCCTGACACCTGCCTTCTGTCATTTTTGGGAGGACGCATTCAGGGCCTCATTTACAAGCCCCTGTGTTGACGTTTCTGCAGTGCGCAGTGCCATATCTACAAGGCCACTTAAAGCCACCCTGCATGGCTTTTCAGGGCCTTGTAGATATGGTGTGAGGTAGCATAGCGCAGGTTTCTGCATTGCCTCACACTGCAATGGGGAGGCATGCCATGGGAGTTATTTAGAATATACCACGGAGAAGATTGAGACATATGCCCTATATTTAGTACCGTCGCTCATGTAATTCCAACCTCGTCTTCTCAGTACAGCATGCTTGTCTTGGCCACAAACATCTTTTTCAACAGTCTCCGCTACAAAGACTTATAACTACAATTACACTTGAGTAACCAAACCATAGTGTGGTTCTTATGGATAGATTGTAACATTATTTTGTCCCAAAACCAGGAAATATTCCATAGCATGCCAATAAATCACACTGAAACAGAAAAAATTGCTATCAACCAGGATAGAGCCTGGTGCTATAGAAGGGTTGGCTTTGTTAATTGTAATTGACGTTTTTCCCCAGTAGTCAGACTCTGGTGCTGTGCAAGGTTTATCTTGATTAATTAATGTTGACTTTTCTCTACCACTTGTTCACATCATGTTCAAGGATTGACCAGTTTTTCTCACATAGTTATTGTAAAGTGCTGCATTGAATTAGAGTTAGATTTGCAATACGTAAACCCAGATGCATAAATACATAGATGCATATCTACTCTGCTTAAATGAAATGTATGCATTTTAGGAATTGTACTTGGCCATCAGATGATGTCCTTGCCAGAGGCCTGCACCTCTAGTAATGCTCCACAAAATTACAACACTGGTAATGCGAATCGGTTTGAAGTTGGTACAGTAGGTAAACACCCTAGACAACATATTGGCTTTTTGCTAGTGCCTATTTGGCATTATGACTAGTTGATGTATCTACCTATTTTCAGAAAAAAATTACCAGAATTGTAGTTTACTTCATTTGCTAAAAAGAGTAGGTATAGGTGCTAGAAAATATGCTCAGGCATCTCATTAATGCAAGAGATTCCAGCTAAGATCGTGTACCTCTTAATACTGCCATTTTGGTTGTTATGATTGCAACTCCAACAACAATGATACCTACTGCCCTGTCTCCTATGCACACTTCCCAGTGCCGTTACTCCTAGGCTAGAGGCCAGAAGGCCTAAACCAGACTGTCTGCCCCTTTGTGTGCAACAAACGGATAAGAGCACCGCATTTCACCCCTGTTTCTTAGGCCCTGTTCCCCGTTCAGCAGTGGTTAAGTGGGCTCTAATACTAGCGAGGAAGAACAAGGAGTTGGTTGTAAAACAATCATATATGAAGTACTCCACTAATTGTATGTTTGATCAAAATCAGAAAATATAATCCGAATGTACCACATTTTAGAAGAATCTCAATACTCCGGATTCTCCTGCACTTCAAGTAGATATTCTCCAATACCTTCTTCTATTACTCCACCTTGCCACCTTAAAATAGATTTTTCGGTGTTAGATGATGTTATTCGAAGCCAAGATATTCTTACTGCTATACATCCTAAAAAAACGTGGTAAAGTGCCAGGACCTGATGGTTTTACTACTGAATAATGTTATTCTAATTTCTCTAGGATTCTTATTCGTAAACTACATCAACTATTTCTCTTTTTTATATAGTCTCATTTATTTAATTAATTTAGATTACAAAATATTGCAAAAATGTTAGTTCTCCGTTTAGAATCTTACTTCAATTGATCAGACAGGAACAAAGTGGTTTTATTAGGACAGCACTTGATTAATTTGTCAATGTCCTTAGTGAGTCCAAATCATATAAATATTCTTTAGCAGCTATCTCGCGACATGCTGAAAACGTGTTTGATCATGTTAGTTGGTTTTTTATCTTTTCTAATCTATCCTTGTTTGGTTTTGATTATTTGTTTTATTAATTATGTTTCTTTGTTTTACCCTTCTCCTGCATCCCCTATTTTAGCTATCGATCTCATCTCTACATCTTTTCTCTATATCTAGGTGTTTGTCAAGGTTGTGCTCTTTCTCCCCTCTCATTCTTCCTTTCTCTTGAACCTTTCTTGATTAAAATTCATCTGAATACCCGGATTTAAGGCTTTCAATATGGTGTTAGTCAGTTAAAGCTTTCAGTTTATGGTGACAATATTTTTGTCTTTATTTCACAACCACAGACTTCATTACCAGCTTTCTTATCAGAGGTAAATCTTTTTACTTCTGTGTCATGTTATAAATTTAAATGCTGATAAGTGTGATATTCTTCGTTGAATAAATTATGTTTTTCTGCGGATTATAATTCTTCTGGTTTTTGTTGGATTTCGGATAAAATCAAATATCTTTGTTTATAGTTTAAACCTCAAAGAAACATGGGGGCATATTATCAAGGTCCGGCGTTAAAATTATCGCCGCTTTAGCGGCAGAAAACTGCTGCTAAAGTGGCCATAATTGGCTTGATAATATGCCCTTGAGAATTCCAATAGACACACATTTTCTCGTGTGAACATGGGCTTCTATTGGAATTCTCAAGGGCATATTATCAGCCCATTATCGCCGCTTTAGCGGCAGTTTTCTGCCGATAAAGCGGCGATAATTATAACGCCGGACCTTGATAATATGCCCCTATATTATGTAACTTGAAAGACTTACAGGCAACATTGAAATCTCTTATGTCCAGATGGGAGCCCTCATTTCTATCTTGGTGGGGCCTCCTTGATACAATAAAGGTGATGCTGCTTCCTATCATACTTTCTAACATTCCTATAACATCCCTAACTCTCAATATAAGTTACTGTATTCTATTTTATCCAAATTTCTATGGAATAACAAAAAGTCTTACATGTCTCTCCATAAGTTCAATTGACCTAAAGTTTTGGGGGAAGTTCATTTTCTGGATTTTCATTCCTGTCATACAGCATTTACTTCCAAACAATCTTCTTTGCTACTACAAGAGGATGATGCTTCAATCCTTCCTTATGGACTAATAACAAAAAAATCTTTTATTCAGCCATTTTCTTTTAAAGAATTTCTATCTCTTACACAGAGACCTCTGTCAGTATCTCTTCATATTTTTTGATAATACATGTAAAATTCGCCGGGGGATATTATCAACTGACAGCGATAAATATCTCTAAGCGCGCTTAGCGCGTTTTTAGTCATCGTCGGCTATCGCTGGATGTTATCGCTGAGACAGCGCGTTATTACCAACGGCTATCTCCAAGGCAACAAAAATTCCAGCGAAAGCGGCGAAATGCTGGAATATCGCTGGTAATCCAGCGATAATATTTTAGCGACAGGGAATTCCTTGATAATAAGCCATGGTGGACTTAGCCTTACAATCCACCTCCCATAGGGTAATATAGCTAAGTCAGAAATGTTTCTGATGTAAGAATCCAGCGTTAATGGGGTCTTAGCAAGATTTTCATTGTCTCTACGTGGGTAAGGGGCTTCATTGTAAATAGCGCAATGCTGCGTCACCGATGTTTTCACATTTAATGAATGTGAGGCACGCCTACTTTGCATCTCATTAGCGATGAGATGCAAGGCTTTAGTGAAACGGGTGCTAAAACAAGGAAACACACGATAAAGCCTGTTAGCATGTCCTTGTTAATACTGCGATAGAATTATCGCCGCTTTTCAGCCGAAAACGGCTGCTGAAGCGGCGATAATTGTCTTGATAATAATCCCCTCCTACATGTTTTTATTTTTTATCACAATGCTAAAGATAATTTTTTTCAGTCTTCAAAATAGTAAAATAAATATCTCAAAATTGATAATGAAACAATTTTCTGGAAGGAATGGCATGCTAAAGGACTTCATTGCAGTGGCGTAGCTAGGGGGGGGGGCGGTCCGCCCCAGGCGGCACTATTTAGGGGGCGGACAAAGGCATTCAGAAAAGGCACGGCTTGCTTTTGTGGACGTTCGGGGATGGGCAGAGAAGACATGGGACTCGGGCAATGTCCTCTTCTTTTTTGTGCTGCCAGCTTCCACCCCCTCTTCCTATTATTCCCTCTCTTTTTGTCTTGCTCCTCACTTACTGAAAACCGTAACTTGAAGAAACGGTTCACAACCTCTCTTTCCTTCTTTCATGTAGTTGCTTCCCTGTGAAATGGATCCAAAAAAGAAAAACACTCTTGCAGGAAATGCCCTTTTTCTGACATTTTTCTATTCCAAAGTGCAGCGATATGGAGAGAAATCAAAGGTTTTAAATATGAAAAATAAATACATAACTAAATAAAGCAAGACAGAGTGGTTGCAAAGTGGCCAGATTGTTTTTTTTCACATCCAAATGCATCAACCTCACTTTACAGAGTTTGCCAGTGAAGCCTACTTTAGTTTTCTAGTCTTTCTTTGAACAGCATTGTTGTCTCCAGGTGGGAAAGTGTACCATTCCTGGAGGTACTGCAATACCTGGTTTGGAAAACATAATGTGTACCATGGCTCTGTGTTTAAGGATGTGATCTTTTTAAACCATACTGCTTACGTTTTGTAAGGATATAAGCAATGGCTATTGAAACGGTTCCCTTCAGGGCCCTGTAGTCATGTCCTTAACTTTTCAGGTAAAACAACTAGCTGATTTCTGAAAAGTGAGTGAGAGATCGTTAAGGTAACCATGTTGTTTCTGCTTACATTTCACATGTTTTACTTAATCGTGCATTCCCTATGAGTGTTTGCTATTACTTTTTTTTTTTTAGGCTGCATATTACTTGTCAAGTGCATAATTTGAATTGAGCCACATCCAAGTGTTTATAGCGGTCACAATTAGGTTGTAGCTGAAGGCAGTGCGAGTTTCTCTCAGTGGCGCAGTATGGTGTTCAGTGGGGGAGAGGATGTGGCACTATGGCCAGAGTTGTCGAAGTGGAACTGGGGAACTGTGTTCAGCCATCATGACCAGTCCACCAGACCACTCTACTGAGGGAGCATATTCCCATGCTAGACCTTAGAAGGCCCCCCCCCCACTAGACCTTAGAAGGCTTGATGTCTTAGCACAAGCAGGTGTAACCTAGTGGTGTCAATTGTGGGTTAACCTTGAAGGCCTGTCCACCACAATCCATTCTGAGGTTCATCTCCAGTCTTGCGGGCAGGCCTACGAAGCAGCACACCCTAGAGCAACAGTGATCCAGTCACTGTGACTCTGTCACTGAGGTCACATGAACCTTGAGCAGGTTAGGGCGGTGCGAACGGTGTCACCGCACTGGGTACCTATTACGGGTGGGTGCGTAGTGTTTGCAAGTATATTATGGTTTAAAAAAAACTAGCTGCCTCCTTCCTGGCCTCCAGCACTTTTCAGAAACAATAAAAATGTCATGATAACTTCGGTAATTAATGTTCTTCCTAGAGAGCGATCCGAGTTTTGTCTAGTGGAAGGGTTGACTCCTGGAAAGGTAGCCCAGAGGGTTCATGTGCCTGCTGCAAAGAACATGTACCATGCAGATCACAAAGTGCACTGCTTTAATGGGGGGACCATGATGAATGGTCATTTAATGTCAGCTGTAGATGATGGATCCCTGAAAAGCGTTGTGTATGTGCATGTTTGCATTGTGCTGAGGGGATTACCAGGTAATTGTTCACGCAGCCCTCTGATGGATGTCACATGCGGTTTTTCTGAGTCCCCAGATAGATCATGCAGTCTGTGTGTTCTCTTTTGTACTGCCAGTCACAGCCAGTCACCGGTGTATTCAACTGTGCAGCCTTGGACCGTGTCATGTATGTGCATGTAACTTGCATGATCGAGGTAACTATTAGCGGCGATACTACGTGTCTCTTGGTCCTCTTTCAAGTGCTTGCCGTCCTTTTACCCCAGCAACACCCCCTCCCCCCAGGGGCGGCAATCTGAGGGATAGCCCCGGGCGCCTCAAGCTCTAGCTACGCCTCTGCTTCATTGGATATATCACCTTTTTCATCGTGAAACTTGTATACCTTTTATGATTGCTCAAACACGTTTTTCTCTACCTTCCTTGTATGAGCCTAAATATACATCTTTAATTTTGGTGGTTCAATCAACTTAGTAGCACCTTTCGCATACTATCTCCTTCTTTAACTCCTAGCATAATAACAGTTCTGACTCTTTTGCTCTCTGCATCTCAATTGTATAAAAATGTGACTTATTTTGCAGATAGTTGAAATAAAACAGAGGTGGAGCTTTCTTGGGAATCTGATCTCTAAACTTCTTTTTCTATTTCTGTTTGGAATAGTGTTTGGACTAAAATCAGAAAGTCTTATAGAGCAGCTAATACGACACAAAAGTTTTTTTTTTTTATTTACGATAGACTTATGTTTACTCCTGTTTCGTTCCATAAATTAAACCTTACTCTTTATTCTACTTGTTTGACATGTAATGCAACTTTCCTTGCATTCATAATTTTTGGATACAAGTCTGACAACAATAAATAAAAATGTTCACCCACAAATCCCTTTTGATTTTGTAAATATTTTTCTAGGTAGTGTTTCTGAGGATTGGATCTTTCACTATAGCAATTTTTTTAATAAAAGATGTGCTTCTTGCAGTTGCTTTCCAACAGATCACAAGGGCATGGAAGGAGTCCATTAATGAAATGAAATGAAAGGAAAAGAGCATTTAGTAAAGCGCACTGTGGCCAAGTGGCTTCCTGGCGCTGAGAGCTCTGACCAACAGACACAGCAGAAGCCCGGGAGTTTAGCAGGAGTACGCCTGAAAGAAAGGAAGGGTTTTCAGCGCTTTACGAAAATGGGAATAGATGGGGATAGAGCGCATGGACAGAGGAAGACTGTTCCAGAAAAGGGGGGCCAGAACCAAAAATCTGGTACCTCCTGTTCTGGGCTTACGGAATCAGGGAACATGGAGGAGAGCCAAAGTGGAAGAGCGAAGAGTGTGGATAGGGGTATGAGAAGAAATAAGAGAACTAATAAAAGCCGGGGCCGAGCGGGCATGAGCCCGAAAAACTAAACAACCCATTTTAAAAAGAGATCTCTGGTGAACAGGAAGCCAGTGAAAGGACTTGAGTACTGGAGTGATATGATGAGTTTTAGGAAGATGAAAGATAAGGCGGGCAGCCTGGTTCTGAATAGCTAGTAAGCGACGTATTTCATAGGCAGGTATGCCCACATACAGGCTGTTCGCATAGTCAAGACGGGAAGTGATCATAGCCATGACGATGACTTTGAGAGCGTCAAAAGAAAAAAAATGAGAAATTTTACGGATAAGCCGAAGAGATAAAAAGCAGGAAGATACAACAGAGCTGACTTGGGCGTGCATAGAAAGGTCCTGAATGACCCTAATCCCCAGGGTCCTAACAGATGGAAAGGTACAGGAGACGGACCAAAAGCAGGGGGCCAAAAGGCAGAGGACTAGGGACTAGATGAACCACCCGTCAAGACCACCTCGGTCTTGTCCGGGTTGAGTTTAAGGTGATTTAAACTCATCCACTCAGAAATGAAGACCAAGGTGGAACGAAACTTTGAAAGGGACAAAGAAGAAGAGAAAAGATAAAAAACGAGCTGGAGGTCATCTGCGTAATTATACACAGAGACCCCCAGGTCGAGAAGAGAAATAATAAGATGATGGATATAAAGATTAAAAAGAAGAGGGGAGAGAGAAGAACCTTGAGGAACCCCACAAGAAACCATACGAGTAGGGGCAGAGAAACCGGAAAGATGAACCGCTTGAGAGCGTCCCTTAAGAAAGGACGCGAGCCAGGAGAAAGCTGACCCCCGGATGCCCGCTGCCCTGACACGGCCGAGAAGGATGGAATGGTCAACCGTGTCAAACGCAGCGGACAGATCGAGGAGCACCAGAGCTTGAGAAAGGGTGGAATTGGCTCGTCAAGGACTGCAAGGACCGAAAGCCCGCTTGATGGGAAGCCAGCAGGTGGTTCTCCTCGATGTAGGTGGAGAGGCAGGAGGTGACATGACTTTCCAGGATCTTGCCCAGATAAGGAAGAAGGGAGATAGGCCTGAAATTGGAAGGAAGAGAGGGATCTAAACCAGGCTTTTTGAGAATAGGCAGAACAATAGCGGATTTAAAGGATGAAGGAACTGAGCCCAGGGAGAGTGATGCATTGAGAAGAGAAAGAGTGGGAGCAGGGCAGTTAGTAAATAAGGTACTCAGAATACGTGCCGGGGCACAGTAAGCCGGAGAGCCGGACTTAATTTTAGTAAGCAAAGCAAGAAATGCGTCCAGCAAAATAGGCAAGAAAAAATCAAGAAAAGAAGCAGGCGGACAAGAAGCAGGAGAGAAGGAAAGAAAAGGTACAGAAGGGATGTTGGATTTAATCTTAACGATCTTCTCAATGAAGTAATCGTTAAGTGAGGAGCAAAGAGCCTGAGAGGGAATAAGATTCAGACAGGCACGATCTGAGCTCGCCAAATTATGAACCAGAGAGAAAATCTCTTTGGATTTATTGGCGGAAAGAGCTACTTTCTCGGAAAAATACTTAGTTTTGGCCGAGAGAACAGCTCTCTTATATTCATTTAGGAGACGTTTATATTTGGCCTGAAGAACAGGACAATAATTACGTCTCCAGTGGCGCTCAGAGCGTCTAAGGTCCAATATCAGAGCTTTTAGCTCCGTGTTGAACCATTTATGGGCATCATGTGGGCGAACGGCCTTAATTTTCCTTAGGGGAGCAACCTGATCGCAAGAAAGGGACAGCCAGGTGCTAACCGCATCGGCCTGGGAATCAAGAGGAAGTGCAGAAAGATCAGGGGTAGAAGAGGCAAGGGAAAGGGAAAGGGAGTTCAAATCAGCCCGGTTCCAACTACGTGCCACAATATTTTTAGGTAAGGGAGGTTTATCAGGGACACCGAGGTTAATAGAAAAGAAAATGAGGGAGTGGTCGGACCAGGTGGAAGGGAGAATGCTAAGGGAAAGAACCGTGCAACATGATGACCAAATTTGGTCAAGTATATGGCCCTGGTTATGGGTAGCAACAGTAACATGGGCTGAAAAGTTAAGACACTGAGGGGTGGCCGAAAAATCTTTGGAAGACGTATCCTCCTTAGGATCGCCCGGCCAAAAATCGAAATCTCCCAACAGGAGAACCGAGGAATTATTTACCATAAGCATGGCTAAAAGTTCCTGCAAGGAGGCTACAAATAGGGGCATATTCTGAGGGGCCGGCACATAAGGACAACCGTGAGGGGAGCTGAGAGGATAACTGAACGAACCACCAGAAAGTCCACACTAGATATGGAAGGATGGGGAAGAAACTGAAACTGCAAGCAAGAACGGACAATCATGGCCACACCCCCACCAGCCTTGCCGTCAGGGCGATCCGCCCGGAGGGCATAGTAGGAATCGGGGAGAATGGTCAGGACGTCAGGAAGTGAGTCGGTCGAAAACCAGGTTTCAGTAAGACACAGAAAATCCGGGGACTCAGTGTTCAGAAGGTTAAATAATTCCAGTTGATGCTTTCCAGCCGAGCGGGTATTGAGGAGACAGGCAGAGGCAATATAAGGGGAGGGAAGGGAAAGGAGGGCAGAGGGGGACCCCGTAGAAGGGGAGGGATGGGTAGACAAGTCAGGGGACATGGGAAAAGAACAGGGTGCAGAAATGCCAAGAGAATCAAGGCGCTGCAACAAAGGAAGAGGAAGTGGTAAGTTTACAGCAAGGGAAAGAAGCTGAGCAGAAGAATAAACCCCTGGAGAAACAGGGTTTATGGCCCCTGGTCCCGGCCCGTCGCGGACGGGCGCAGACGGGCTTAACTTAGGCGCAACTTCGGCGCGCCTTCGTCGCGCCCGCTGCGCTCGTCCGCTGCGCTGCCGGGGTTGTGGCGTCATAAAATAGAATACACAGAGACACAGTGTGGGCGTGGCAGGGGGTGGAGGGGCCAAAAGGCTGCACCGCCAACACCAGAGCAGCCCAAGATGGCGACCTCGCCCGTCCCCGCTTCAATTGCCTGACCGGCAGAGGAGAAGAGCGAACAGCGAGAGGCGCTCAGGAGCGAGTGCAGGTAGGGGGGCTTTAAAATGAGGAAATGCGCAAAGTCCAGAGCGCAGTCACACAAACGTCTAATTAAAATGCAAGAGGCAGGTAATGTTGCTCCCGGTAAGCGCCTCGGGATATCTGCAATGCAGGTCAAGGCTGGACGTGGACGCTGCCGAGCACCGGATATACTTGCCAGGGGGGGAGGGGCCAAAAGGCTGCACCGCCAACCCCAGAGCAGCCCAAGATGGCGACCTCGCCCGTCCCCGCTCCAATAGCCTGACCGGCAGAGGAGAAGAGCGAACAGCGAGAGGCGCTCAGGAGCGAGTGCAGGTAGGGGGGGCTTTAAAACGAGGAAATGCGCAAAGTTCAGAGCGCAGTCACACAAAAGTCTAATTAAAATGCAAGAGGCAGGTAACGTTGCTCCCGGTAAGCGCCTCGGGAGATCTGCAGTGCAGGTCAAGGCTGGACGTGGACGCTGCCGAGCACCGGATATACTTGCCTGGGGGGAGGGGCCAAAAGGCTGCACCGCCAACCCCAGAGCAGCCCAAGATGGCGACCTCGCCCGTCCCCGCTCTAATAGCCTGACCGGCAGAGGAGAAGAGCGAACAGCGAGAGGCGCTCAGGAGCGAGTGCAGGTAGGGGGGCTTTAAAACGAGGAAATGCGCAAAGTCCAGAGCGCAGTCACACAAAAGTCTAATTAAAATGCAAGATGCAGGTAACGTTGCTCCCGGTAAGCGCCGCGGGAGATCTGCAATGCAGGTCAAGGCTGAAC
This sequence comes from Triturus cristatus, assembly GCF_964204655.1. Taxonomy (NCBI): domain Eukaryota; kingdom Metazoa; phylum Chordata; class Amphibia; order Caudata; family Salamandridae; genus Triturus; species Triturus cristatus. The sequence continues at coordinate 834,041,876 of NC_140588.1, read as the reverse complement.
GTGGACGCTGCCGAGCACCAGATATACTTGCCAGGGGGGGAGGGGCCAAAAGGCTGCACCGCCAACCCCAGAGCAGCCCAAGATGGCGACCTCGCCCGTCCCCGCTCCAATAGCCTGACCGGCAGAGCAGAAGAGCGAACAGCGAGAGGCGCTCAGGAGCGAGTGCAGGTAGGGGGGCTTTAAAACAAGGAAATGCGCAAAGTCCAGAGCGCAGTCACACAAAAGTCTAATTAAAATGCAAGAGGCAGGTAACGTTGCTCCCGGTAAGCGCCTCGGGAGATCTGCAATGCAGGTCAAGGCTGTGGTATGGAGTCTGTTATAATCACAGATTAGATAGAGCATATATTTTTGCAGTTTCCCTTGATATCAAGCAAGACTTTCTTTGGTTACCCATAACTGATTTTTTAGATATATCTTCAAATAATAGTTTTTTTCATAATCCCTAACTTGAAGACGTACCTAAACCAATGTGAATATATTTATTATATATTGTATTCAATATTAGTTTTAATAGATTATATTTTTTTCTTGTTCCCCGTTTTTTAGAATAGTCATTATATAGTGGTTATGTTTATTCAAGACATATATGATTGTCATTTTACTTTCTCTCCTTTCCTCCTCTAGCCTTGCTTTTTTATCACTTAACATTTTGTATAACCTAATTTTATTCTGTGTTTTATTATATTGTATTTTTCTATCTATACACAACATCTTTTCTTATGGTTGCAGTGGCCATTTGCATCCCTAATGCAGGATTTCTATTTCACTGATATGAATTCAAAGCAGGGATAATTTGTGTGACAGAACAACCACAATCTCTCGATAAGCTGCAGGGGCGTGAACATTCACATTTCTTGAATGTATCTATTAGAAGGCTTTTTAGATAAAATTCTGTATTATAACATTGAAATGTTCAGAACTTCTTTAAAAAAAACAAAACAGCGGAAGTAGTCTTTGAAAGTGGATGGGAGACCGATGCCTAAGCATGTGTGTTCATTTCATTAGTGTCACTGAATGATGGGTGCAGGCCATGCAAACCTGAATGCGTGGTTCCTCTGCTGCTGTTATTTAGCCTGTAAATAAATTAATACAAATAACAGCAGCCCAAGAGTCTTCACAGCAGGTTTATCATTACTAACTTCAGTGCTCGTCTTCAACGTGATTCTGGAGCATAAGCTGATCATAGTTAACTAAGGGCCGAATTTATAAATGGGAGGATGGCCCATTGTTCGAGTGGCATAAATAAACTTGAGGGAGCCCCCCTGCAAAGTACATAGAGGGGGCACCCCTCCCTGGCCACCTACCTACCACTTTTGTTGAGGGTCTCCCTTTGAGCTCAGTCCCCCCTCACTGCGGGGGATTAATTTATGCCACTGCATTGTTCTACCAGGGTGATAGAGTAAATTATGCCATTTCCCAATGGAGGGACCGCATGCCATATTTATAAATGACTGGCAAGCAGGTGGTCATTTAAATGCATTGACAGGAACTGCTATCACTACGGTTCCTGCCAATGCATTTCGCTGATGCGGCCAAGCACCAACAGTTTGTCTTTTATTATTTTATAATGAAAACCCCTCAAAAATTAAAAAATGTGTTGCTCCTCTCACCATGGGAGTCATCTCTAATAGTCAGGGGAGCATTATTGCCCTATTACTTTCCCTCACCACCAGGGTTTGCCTGGCAGTGATGGGCAGTGAGAAAATGGCTATATGTCTGCCCATCCTGATTTGGTGGGCAAACATATATTTATTTCTCTGACGGCCCGCAATCCGTTGCCCATTGCAGTGGTTTGGTTACGGCAGTGATGGAGTAGTCACTGCTGTAGCCGAGCCTCTGGTCCGCCCCCATCTAAATCGAGTGAGTGGACCATTATTTTAGTGGTAAGGATACTCCATTGCTGTTGCTATGGAGTATTCTTACTGCCAACATATAAATTAGCCCCTAAGAGCTTAAAGATATCTCTGGTTTGAAAGCGAGGCCTTATGCAAGCTCTGTTTGAAAAAGCACATGTTATTTTCCACACCCCTCTGGAAGCAGCTAATCAACTTTCCAATGTATGGATGGACACTCTTCTACTGTAATGTTTGGGATCCTCGGGGGGCCTATAGCCAGGGGCACTCCTTGCGGTGCGCACGTCGAGGCAATTCTAATTTTAATCGAGATAAACACAGCAGTTTCCCTCACTTATCCAGCAGCGTGTTGCATGGCGTCTACTTTCTGTTGCAGTAGTATTTACTCCCCTCACGCTGACCTAACATCACCTTGCATAAGCGTCCCTCACCGTTGCTCTGCCGCTATCAAGGGAACCCCACATAATTCTACCATTGTTGAGTGGTTCAAGCTTTTGCAATTACCTGACATCATAATGGTGCCTGCATATCTAGTTCCTGGAAGCTTTGCCACCTAGCGCACAACAACCATCCAACAAGGCTCTACCTGCTTCACTATTACACGAGAGCCCCACAAGTCAGAAGGTGACCTGTGCACTTAGCTGGACAGATTCATGCCGCAGCCCTTACGCCACCAAGGTCTTTAACTACTGAGTCATACTACCTGGACTGACAATGACTAAGCCTCATGAGAGGATTCTAAAACTGTTATACCACGCAATACATCATTATCCCTAAATTTACCACCATTGTGTGTGCCCTTTACCAAAGCACTCCTTCTCCCCTTGTTGGGGCAGGATCCAGCATTTATACCCAGGAGTTTCAGAGACCCCCCCGAGAGAGTCCACAGGGTCAAGGGAGCCACACACAGCAGAGGTGTTGGGATGGCACCCCTTGCCAAAGCACTCCTTCTCCCCTTGTTGGGGAGGAATCCAGTATTTATGCCCTGGAGTTTCAGAGACCCCTCTGAGAGAGTCCACAGTGCAAAGGGAGCCACACTCAGTGGAAGTGTGGGAATGATACCTCTTCCAATGCGATCACAGCACACCGGACGTCGGACACTGTTTCTCCTCGTCTCCCGGTTGTGTTTTCCTTCACCCTCCCCCATCTCTTTCCCTCTCTCATTCTTGGTCTACCTCCCCTGCTCCTATCCTCTCTCCCCTGAATCTCTCTCCCCTTGCCTGCTTTTTCCTTACATCTATGTTATTAACACATGTAACTTCACTCCAGTAACTCATTTAACTTGTAACTATGCTCTGAAACAATGTTCGTCCTCATGTAAAGCGCTCTGATGCCTCCGGGTCTAGCCAGCACTTTATAGAACTTTTCAAATAAATAAATAAATACACGTAATGCACACACAAGAGCATTCAAACTCTGCTCATCAATAAAGTAAGCACTTATTTTCAAGAACCACCATTATTTGATTCTACTGAGCTGGGAGAACATGCATATGTTTTTTATTATGACCAAAGGGGTACCCATGTAACAATGTACCTTTCATATTGATTTTCCTTTAATCTATCACAATAGTTTGCCCAGTGAATTTCCCCAAGTTAGTACTGCCACGGATAAGGCTATATAAAGTCTCTCACATAATTTTTTAGACACATTATATGCAAATGTACTTGTGAAGTCAAACTCTATAGAATGTTTTTTTCTCTGACCCACATTACAATGGACATTGTTTATAGTTTGGTTCATAGGGTACCCTGTCAAAAATGTGGCAGCAGTCCCGTCCACTGTATTACACATGCACTATAGGCAATGTCACTCTAATTACAGAGGAGTTAGCATCCACCATCTTTTGACAGAGCCCTGTTGACCAAACTCCAAATTGTCAGAAATAAATTGGATAATTATAATGCCTTCCCAGTAGAACAACGCAGTAGATACAAAGGAAATTATCTTTGGCACAACCACTGAGCTGCAGAATAGTACAATAGGAAAAATGTCAGACTATTTTCCATCTCAGAACCTTTGTCAAGGAGAAAGATATTACCCACAAATAGTTCCCTATAGTCAGGTTTCTGTCACTGATCTGTCCAACATCATTATCATTTTATTTTATTTTATTTATTTTCAGTTCGACTCAGACAACAGGATTCAGTAGGAATAAAAATTATCTTGCCACCAAGTTCCACACTTCTTAGAACATCTAATCTGTTTACCTTCACTGTTCAAAATGCATGTCATCTTTGTTAAGGATGACACTTGGTGGTCAATGTTTTTGAGTGCATTGATGGACAACCACCTCAAACAAAACTCACAAGATATTAGTTGTTCAGCTTAATCTCAGTGTTATAACCAATTACTGTTAGTGAATGTATACTAATGATATTGTTAAAATGGGATCTCTAGTTGCCAGAGGTATTCACCCTGTCCAAGTAGTGACCACCACTCAGTCAGGGTAAGTCAGAGACACACCCTAAATTAAACTGTGCTCACCCTCTGGTAGATTGGTACAGAGTAGGCAGACTTAACTTAAGAGGCAATGTATAAAGTACATGTGCAACACTTACTGCAGTAAAACATTGGAAAACACCACACAAAAATACTCCACAACAAATTAGGACATTAGCGACTAATATAATTAACAAAACAAGACCAAAAAGACAAAAATCCAATCAGTAGAAATATGAGTTATGAATTGTTTATGATTACATTGAAATATAGTACTTAAAAGACAATAGTGCTTAGGGGTTACTTGAGTTCACGTTGGACCGAGTCAAATCGGAAACGTCAAGCTGACCACAATGGAGCGTGGGTCAGATACAGAAGCCATGAAGCCCGCTGAAAATAGTACCTTTCCAGAGGATGTGTCGACTTTGAGGTGCAACTGTGCGTCACTTACGAGTCACACAATGGGATCCCATGTTCTCGTCAACCCCCTTTGTGATGAAGGTGCTGTGTCATCGACAAGCCTCAGTGTCGGGTCCTGCGTTGGTGTCCAACTCCTTATGATGAAGACACTGAGTCATCGTTGAGCCACACAGTTGGGTCCTGTGTTGTCATCGAACCCCTTACAAGAAAGGTGCTGCGTCGTCATCGAGCCCCTCTGTCGACGCTGTGGAGTCTCCGAAGCGGTCGTGCATTGGTGACAAAGGTGAGTTCATTGGTCCTGACCGGCACCAAAACATGCAATGCATGTTTCTTTTTGTAGAAAACAGCTGCAGAACCCATTTGGAAGGCCCAGGACTGGATTGGCATCCCTTGGCAGGGCAGAACTCACAGTTGGCAATTTCCATCAGCTGAAGCAGAGTTTAATCAAGTCTTCGACTTCTCTGAGACTGCACAACAGGACACAAGCATCAAGCCCTTAGAGTCGGTTGGTTCTGGGGATGGAGAGATTCATATCCAGTCCTTTGTACTATCAGGAAGCAGGACAGGCAAAGCAGAGTCCAGCAAATCCAGCAAAGTCCAGCAGAGTGTCAGTCATTTCAGCAGCCCAGCAGTCCTTCTTCCTTGCAGAATATCCTCAGACCCAGAGTGAAATGAGTTGGTGGTGTTAGGGGTCCATTACTTATACACAGTTGTGCATTTGAAGTGGGGGAGACTTCACAGAGGCCCTTCTTGTCTTGGCTCCAGACTCACTACAAGGGGTTATGCAGCACTTTGTTGTGGGTACAGGCACTACCCCTTTCAGGTACAAATGTCAACTCCTCCCTTTCACCTATGCCAGGAAGACCCATCAGCCTCGTGATAGGCCATTAGGATGTGAAGGTTACACCTCACCTCCCTTTCTTTGTAACTGTCTAGAGGAAATGCACAAAACCCAGCTGTCACCAACCCTAGCTGTGTATTCAGAGCCAGACAGAGGCACATAGGGGCATATTATCGAGGGCCTATCGCTGATTTAGAGGCACTTTTTTGCCGCTAAAGCGGCGATAATTTTATCGCCCTGTTAGCAAGCTGCAGCTAACAGGCCTTAGTGCGTGTTTTTGTGCGATAGCCGGCCATTTTTTTAATCTCAAAGCATGTTAGTGTTATTTACCGCTAATGACATGCAAAGTAGGCGTTCCTGTGCAAAATGGCACGCAAACACCACTACTCCATATTATCAAGGGGCTCATTGAAATTCTGAAGAGCCAAAAAACTGGCTCTAACTGCAGTTTGAGCCAGTTACTTAAGACCAGAAAAGAGCTGGTCTTAAAAATGGTGATAAAACTTGGCCCATATCTCTGCAGGTTTTGGCGCTGGCCATCACTGCAAGCAATGTTGCAGCACTGCCCTGTGACAAAACTACAGTTAGGAATGCACACAATCAATAAGATAGTGTGCATTCCTGTGCCACAGTCATGAAAAGTGTTGCTGCGCTGCGACAAGACAGCATTGCAACACTTTTCACTACACCTTTCTTGCGACAGCATGGATGCGCTGTAATCACTGGACAGGCCTCCATGACACAAGTAATGAAAGATATGTCAGGAATCCTGACGTATCTGCCTGCGCTAAAGTCACGCATTGCTGCAGTCGTGTCACAACCATCACACAACTCCAGCAATGCATTGGGCCAGCCTATCCCTGTGGCACTGCCTCACCCTCATGCCTGCCTTCAGGCAGGCAGAAGGTACTGACGAAGTGCTGTTCATGAGGGGTGCCCGAATGTCGGCGCTGTTGGAGATCCATCAGTAGTGGTTGCGCAGTGCGGTGTCATCATTTGGAAGCATTGGTGGAGTGTTGGTGCGGAGGGAGTTGATGAGACATTCTTTGTGGCCTTGATCCAGCTGCGAGGGGGTGCGATGATGGCAGTGGCATCCGGTGGGCAAGGTGAAGACGTGATGTTACCAATGATGGTTGGTCCAGGAGAGTCCAGTGTTTTGGCTGTAGTGGAAGTACCCACTGGTGGAGGTGATGTGCTCAACCGTGTGTCCTGCTATGTGGCCTGTTGAGGTGACTTGCTGCTTGCTCTGCTCACTGGGGTTGTCTAGATGGAACTTGAGTTCACCGAGTTGGATGTCGTCGGTGGATGGGAGATCCTAGGGTGCAATGAGGTCTACAATGGTATTTGAGTATGGGGGGCCATGGCCCGGGGGGGGCCTCCACATTAGGGTGCCGCAGAGGATCTTCTTGGGCTTGGTCCGGATGTGGGAGTTGACGTGGTCCATGATCACTATTGGTACATTACAGTGCGATGCCAGTCAGAGTGTGCCTCTGTAGGTAACGACAATGCCTCCTCCTTGACGGTCAAATTGCTCCTGGTGGCTGATACTACAGCCGTCAGTGATGGCGAAGGCGATGTCGGCATGGAACAGAGGTTGGTCCTGGCAGGCGAGGTGGCGTCAAGGGTTGATGGCGAGGAGGGCGCTGGCGTAGTAGCGGTGGAGTGTCCAAGAGGAATGCTCCTTGGTGCTGAGTGAGGTCCAGGGGCAGACGGACGCAAACGGCGTAGCCTATGGGTTGCCTTTGGCACGGGAGACGACCATTACAATGCAGGAAGTACATCGTTAACAACGCAACTTCGACATCGCGGGTGCCTTAACATCGCATTTGATCACAACGCATTGTGAGGTCAGTAATGGGGTAATTTAAAGTTTCTCAGGTGTGTAAGGGTTTTGGGGTAAAATTTGAAAATGTATGCTTGTCTTGTGGTAAAATATGAAAAATGGGGTGTTTGTAGGGGTAAAATATGAAAAATGGGGTGTTTGCTGGGGTAAAATAAAAAAATGTGTTTGTTTTCTGGGGTAAAGTATGAAAAAGCAGGTGTTTTTTGGGGTAAAAAATGAAAAATCGGGTGTTTGTTGGGGTAAGATATGAAAATTTGGGTGTTTTTTGGGGTAAAATATAAAAAATTGGGTGTTTTTGAGGGTACAATATAAAAAATGGGGTGTTTGTTGAGGTAAAATATGAAAAATGGGGTGTGCATTTGTCTCAAATGTGATTTTTGTGTGTGTATTGGGGGCTCAAAAAAGGAATTCCAGGGTTCACGGTTGGGTTTGTGGTGCAAAGGTTAGTTTTGGGTTGCACTCACTGAAGTGGGAACAGTGATCTTTGTGTCTCCACTATGCAACACCCACTCTATTGTTGAAATGTGCCAAGTATTAGTATGTATTGGAATGGAATGCAAGGTGATGGCATGCGTCGCAACTACGTATGTGCCTTTAGCACATGAGTGGTATGCCCGCTGTGCATGGACGCACAGCGGCCACCAGAGAGAAGTGCGGGGTGTGCTGGACAGCTGTGAGGTGGTAAACGCCGGAAATAACACTGGATGATGCATAGACGTGGAGATGTGTGTGTGAGCGTCTGTTGTTAAAAATGTATTGAGGGAAGTCTTACCTCGAAGCTATGTCCCTTGTCTTTGTAGCTCCTGCTCTCCTGCGTCTGCTTCCAGGAAAAGGAAGTAGGCAGCTAGGCTTCCTCTCCTGAGTCAACCACAACACTGCGATGCAGCAGTGGGATTGGTAATCGCAACGGGACAAGTCATGCAGCCAGGCACCGGAGGGGTGGCCATGTTCTCCATGCAAGCTGTAATGCAGCCTGCATTGCGAACAGGGAAGTGCGCATGACTGCTTTGGACGGCCTGAGTGGGCCGACCAAACAGTCATTGCGCACTTGAGTGGGCATGCCAATCCGCCCATGCCCTGCTCTGTGTTTGGAGCCGTCCTAACCTTAGGACACATAGCATGATTACATCAGTTAGTTATCACTTGTTTTTATCTTGTGATCTGTTTTTTTGGCTTCTCAGAGCCCGCACTTCCCGCTTCCTGCTGCTGCTGCCCCTGTGGCCCCGCACCCCTGGCTTTGCCCAATGCTGCCTCCCAGCTGATCGTTAGTCCCCCCTCCTAAATGGCGGACGCTGTGCGGTTGCGCAGTGGACATGTGCCACTGGTGCCCAGAAGGGTCGCCTAAGCCAAGCCGGTGGGCGTCTGTCCGTGACCTGACTGCGGCCAGGAACCCTGGATCTTGAGCGAGCCACTGCTACAGCTCAGCCACCCTCCACGCACTCAACCACGGAAAACTCGGAGTCTGACAACATGCCTCACCAAACACACCCACGCCAGTACTCCTGCCTACACTGCTGCCAGAACTTAACCACCACCCCGGCCTCCAACACATCCGACGCGAGAGTCGCAGCCAGAGAACTCAACACATGGATCTCCAACTGCGCATACAAGCTCGCCCTGCTACACAAGTCCAACAAACAGCGCCCCAGGAAATCCGCCTGGTTCATCACCGATCTCCAAGAACCAAGATGCACCTGCAGATGCCTGGGGAAGAAATGGAGAAACACCAAGACACCCAAAATCTACACCACCTACAAGGACGCCATGACGGACTACCACAACCAAATCCTCACCAACTACAAGTAACTCTTTAAGGTCATTCATGAATTCATGAACCCACGCAGCAAAGCCACAGACATCACCCTATCTCAAGACCTCTGCGATAAGCGTGGAACCTACTTCCACCTCCAGATCAAAAAACTCTACAACAACTTCGTCGCCGACCATCCACCAGACACCACAGCCGGCCCCCCGCCCTCCCCCCAATACAACAGCCAGCCCACCATCTCCACCTGGATGCCAGTCACAACCAAATACACTGCCTCGACCATGAAAGGCATCCACTCGGGGGCCCACACCGACCCCTGCCCTCCTCACACCTACCACAGCACTGAGATCGCTCTACTCACCACCACAGACTACTTCCGCACCCTCCTGGACCAAGGCCACTCTGCAGTGCTCATCCTACTCAACCTTTCAGTGGCCTTCGACACCGTCTCCCACCGCTAAACTACACAATGCCAGCATACAAGTAACAGCCCTAGACTGGATCCGATCATTCCTCACTGGAAGAAGCCATAGGATCAGACTGCCACACTTCATTTCTGATCCCACGTAAATCACCTGCAGAGTCCCACAGGGGTCATCTCTGAGCCTGACCCTCTTCAACATCTACAAGGCCCCTCTCACCGCCATCGTCTGACGAAACGCCCTCAACATCGTATCCTACGCTGATGACACCCTGCTCATCCTCTCCCTCACCATAGACCCCACCAGCGCCAGACTCAACTTCCAGGAAGGAATGCAAGACGTCGAAGTCTAGATGACCAACAGCTGCCTGTAGCTCAACGATGAGAAGACAGTTGTCCTCGTCCTTGGAACCACCCCTTCAGCATGGGACAACAACTGGTGTCTGCTGCCCTCAGAAGCCCACCTACCCCCTCGGACCATGCCAAAAACCTTGGCATCGTACTCGACTCATACCTCACCATGAACCGACAGGTCTGCACTGTCACCTCCAGCTGCTTCAACACCCTCCACATCCTCTGCAAGACCTTCAAATGGAGCCCCCCGGAGTCAAGGAAGACAGTCACCCATGCACTCATCACCAGCAGACTGGACTAATGAAATGCATACTACGCCTGCACTTACAAGTCCTACTCTGCAAACTCCAGACATTACAGAACACTGCCTCCAGTCTCATGCTCGGCATCTCCCGGCACGAACACATCAGCCAACACCTACGTAGACTCCACTGGCGCCCCATGGAGAAAAGAGTCACTTTCAAAATCCTCACTCATGCCGACAACGGCCTACACAACAATGGACCCAAATACCTCAAAGACAGAATCAACTTCCACGTACCCAAAGAGACATCCAATTTTCCAAACTCGCACTGGCCGAAACTCCGTGCATCCACAGAGCCAGAGCAGGTGGCAGATCCTTCTACCACATTGACCTGGAATGAGTTGCCGGAAGACTTCAGACGCGCCCCCTCCCTGAACACCTTCAGGAAGACCCTCAAGACCTGGCTCTTTGGCTAACAGCTCTGCACCCCTCCTCAGCGCCTTGATACCCTCACGGGTAAGTAGCTTGCTTACAATTCCCCTTATTGATTCATTGATTGAGTTATCATCATGTGATGATTGTTCCTCTTCTGCACTGCTTGAGGCGGTGGGCAACACTCTTCCACCATAGTGGAAGAGCCGCCACTGGGGGGTGTCATCTACGTGTGTTAGGCATGAGCGACTCACCCCCATCCCTCTTGCGCTACGTGTCCCACCTTCTCCTTACTGGGACATTGACACCGTGGCACAATCCACTGCACTCTCTCCAAATCTGTGACTCAGCCAGCAGGAGCCTCAACCAGGTATGATTTCACTCGGCTATGTACAGCAGTCACTGCCTAATACACTGGTGGACCTCCAGATGCAGCTGATGCAGCAGGGTCCCCTTAGCCGTGAATGCACAGCGCTCAAGCCACACAAGTTCACTGTAGCACAGGGGCCTCGGCCTCCACAGCGTACGGCCAGCCCAACATCATCCGGAAAGTGATGCAGGGAGATGGCACACACTGTTGGAAATCCCCTCCATGTACCCCGGTGTATTGGTGGATTGTAGTATGCGATGCAGACCTCACTACGTAGGTGCGCAGAAGCACCTCTACCATTAACTGCTCCAAGGGTCGCAAGGCGGTCTTCTCACACAGGTCAGTGGCTCCATGCGACCTGCCAGACTTCACCACCAGGTACTGGTGATCGTCATGCATCAATGTCTCCCGCCACGGCTCATCGACTCCACAGCTCCTTCACATCCCACTCCAGGCTCCAGACGCAGGTCCAGCGAGGCATCCAGGCTCAAGACGCGGGTCCAGCAGGGCATCCAGGCTCCAGATGCAGGTCTAGGGAGGCATCCAGGCTCAAGATGCAGATCCAACGAGGCATACAGGCTCCAGACACAGGTCCAATGGGGCATCCAGGCTCCAGGCGCAGGTCCAGGGAGGCATCCAGGCTTAAAACACAGGTCTAGCAGGGCATCCAGGCTCCAGGCGCAGGTCCAGGGAGGCATCCAGGCTCCAGACGCAGGTCTGGGGAGGCATCCAGTCCCAAGACACAGGTCCAGCGGGGCATCCTGGTCATCCTGGATGTTGGGTGGCTTGAGGGGGTTGTTGATGTGTGCTGCACTTGGCCCTAGGTGCTCCAATCTGCATTACACTTTTTTTTGGGCAGCTTTTCTATGGGAGGTAGACTGTTAGGCTATTTTTTAGGTTATAGGGGAAAATCACTCATGTTAGGCTGCCTAACATGCTTTTGTTTATCGCTAATGGGCTTATCACCACTTTTTTAACGTTAGCGTGAGGATTTTTATCACCGTACCGCTAATTTTGTCGCCGGACATTTCAGCCGGTAAGAGAAACTATCGCCTGTTAGCGGCATGTTGTTAATACGCCACTAACACGGCGATAATTTCCCACGGTAGACGGTGATAAAAAAAGTCACGCTAACGGCAGTTAGCAATAATTATCGCCACTTCTTGATAATATCCCCCATAATGCTTAAAGTAAGAAAAAGCCAACTTTCTATAAGTGGAATTTTCAGACTTAGGGGCAGATTTACAAGCCCCTTGAGCCGCCAGTGCGTCACTTTTTGTGTCGTACCGGTGGAGCATTTAACTGCTCCATATTTACAAGGACAGGAAAAGCCACCCTGCATGACGTCTCCTGTCCTTGTAAATACAGCCCCTTTGCACGCAGCATACTGCGTGAAAGGGGTGTTCCATGGGTGCTGCTGTGGGTATACCCACACAACACCCATGGAACCAGACACATTTCCAGATTAACAAGGAATCATGAATCTGGAAATGCGTGTGAATGCTACCCCTCCCCAGAGGAGGCATAGGGAGGCGCAACGAGGAGAAATGTATTCATTTATCCTCGTTTTTTTTCCCTCTTTCTATGCGTGCTACATTCTGCAGTACACATAGAAAGAGGAAATCTACTCTAATGATTGTTTATGTACAGGAAGGGTTATAATCCATAAGTTGTGATTTTAAATTGTGAGTCGAGAGACACGAAACTTTACATTTTCAATCTTGTTCCATTTGAAAATTACACTTATAAGATTGAAAAAGGTAAACAAAATGTTAACCTATGTGCAAGATATGCCTTGCAGTAGTGAAAAATGAACTTAGGAGTTTTCACCACTTTGACATGTAAAAATTTAAAGTACATGTCCACCTTTTTAAATACATTACACCCTTCCCTTGGGGCTGTCAAGGGCCTACCGTAACGGTGACTTATTTGTATTAAACAGGAAGTATTGGGCCTGGCAAGTGGGTTAACTTGCCAAGTCGACATGGCAGTTTAATCATGCAGACACAGGCTCTGCAATGGCATTCCCGAGACATGTTTATAGGGCTGCTGAAAGGGGTTGCACAATCAGTGCTACAAACCCACTAGTAGCATTTAATTTACAGGTCCTAGGCACATGTTTTATTTCTTTTTTTCATTCAATTTGTCTTTATTGTTTGATTACTTAAAATCATGACAGTTAAAAGGAATACTTCTTGTATAGAAAAACCTTAAAAAGCAGATTGTTGATACAAAATGGTTAAAAAAAGAAGCAGTGATTTTGCTAAAAAATTCATTGGTGCGAGATGTCCCTGGTGGTTAAATGTTTATAATTGTCCTAATTCATGGTTTACCTGGAGCAATAGCATCATTATTGAGGTCAAAGAAAAAACAGCGGAACATCAACGTGCTGAAAGGTAGAATGAAGGAAAGTAAAACAATGAAAACCAAAGCAGCATTTGTGCATTGGCTCAGGGTGTTCAAGGGGTTGTTAGAGGCACATGTAGTGCAGTTTATTAGGGACTTGTAAGTAAATTAAATATTCCAGTTGTGGATAAGCCTAATGCTACTGTGTTTTAGGAATAGAGCACCTGCACGTTAGCACTGCTTAGCAGTGGTAAAGTGCCCAGAATCCTATAGCCAGCAATAATGACGTCAGAAAAAAAAGTTATGGGAAACCACACCAAGGATGTCAGGTCTAACAATTATTATGTTCACGCTAACCCATCCTGAGAGGTTTACTTATGGGTCCAGTTATCCCAGGTATGGGACTGTTAATTGCTTTGAATCATGTATGTTCCTACCTTCTAATCTACCCTAGTTTAATCAGTGCTAAAGGTCAACATTGGCAATCCATACAAATTATTACCCTGCACCATCCACTATTACTCCCATTACTTGTAATGATTAAGGTAATAGTAATAGTGCAAAATGAAATTATTCTATCCAAATATTCCTAGAAATAATTTGCGGAGTTCTTCTATCTAGAGACATCATGCTAGCCTTATATGGGGTGACTCCGTGCTCACTACGCCACTGGAGTCAAGCTATCCTGGCTGATGACGGCTGATAGCCAGAAACCGGTCCTAGGATGCTTGATTCCGGTCCAGGGAAGACATGGCTTAGCAGTTCGGGCTGGACTGTTCCCATGAGGCACAGGGTCAAGACTGATTTGCATATGGCCATGTCTTAACTGGGGTGGTGTAGTGGGCAAAAGAACGATGGATTTAACCCAGATCTCTTGACTGGTGGAGAATGTCTGCATTGTCAGCATTCCGTCCATCATTTGTTTGTTGTAACGCTTTTCACCCTAAGTGGGATGGGTATTCCCAGACGTGGGACCCGTGCTCACTACGCCACTGGAGTCAAGCTATCCTGGCTGATGACGGCTGATAGCCAGAAACCGGTCCTAGGATGCTTGATTCCGGTCCAGGGAAGACATGGCTTAGCAGTTCGGGCTGGACTGTTCCCATGAGGCACAGGGTCAAGACTGATTTGCATATGGCCATGTCTAAACTGGGGTGGTGTAGTGGGCAAAAGAACGATGGATTTAACCCAGATCTCTTGACTGGTGGAGAATGTCTGCATTGTCAGCATTCCGTCCATCATTTGTTTGTTGTAACGCTTTTCGCCCTAAGTGGGATGGGTATTCCCAGACGTGGGACCCGTGCTCACTACGCCACTGGAGTCAAGCTATCCTGGCTGATGACGGCTGATAGCCAGAAACCGGTCCTAGGATGCTTGATTCCGGTCCAGGGAAGACATGGCTTAGCAGTTCGGGCTGGACTGTTCCCATGAGGCACAGGGTCAAGACTGATTTGCATATGGCCATGTCTAAACTGGGGTGGTGTAGTGGGCAAAAGAACGATGGATTTAACCCAGATCTCTTGACTGGTGGAGAATGTCTGCATTGTCAGCATTCCGTCCATCATTTGTTTGTTGTAACCCCTTATATTACAGACATTATCTCTTCATCCTACCCTCCCTTGTAGCCATTACTTCTGAGGCCATCCCGCCTCCCACAGACACCAATGCCATGCCATCCAGATTCATAAAACCCCTCACCACTCTACCTATCTTTCTTTGTCTCCTTACCATGCACTCTCAGTGATGGTGGTACCTTGCTGACTGACTCTTTTGGATGTTTGGCGTCTCCAATTGTTAGGTGGCGGGCCCATTGCATGGAAGAAGGATGAGCCATGCTGCCCAAATATGCTTCTGCGTGGTAGCGTACATTTGTGGTGGTGTGGTACATCTCAATGGTGTCAGACTGATCCATGTCGGATGAGGCATATTTTCCAGGTGATTACAGTTTGTTTCTGAATTACTCCTCTTATTCTTATGATGTTGATGAGGACGCGATTCCAGCTAAAGTGCCTGCTGGTAGTGGACATTCTTCTGGATCCTTGCTGCACTTGTTATCTCAAGCAGGATATGATTGAGGCTGCAGTGTCAAGAACATTGATTTCTGCTAATGCTAAGATATGTACCATGAGACCTTCTCACACATGTGAATCCAAAAGTTCCGCTTTGGATTCTGACAGACCCTCTATGTGTATAGGTAAATATCTCATAAGGGAAGAGATGTGGGACAACCCTGTATCATGTGTGCAAAAAAATATTACAGAAACCATATGTTTCGTTCTCAAAGACATAAACACCAGCCATGCTGATCTTGCATGAGTGATCTATTTGGCTTCAGTCATATGCCCTATGAGTTTTGGGGAAACCTTCACCTTGTTCACAGGATAAAAACGTTTATGAGCAGCTTACACAGTTATCTTAAAAATACACTATGTGTAAACATTAACAACTAACTACATTTTGGCATGGCAAAGGCCATTTCACAGCATTGCCATATTGAAGTGATTATGAGGTTTTTTGCTTTGCATGCATAATGTATGATTTAAATATCTGAGGACAGATGGCAATGATACATACATATATATGTATAGATATTACCTACTGGCGGTCGCTAGTAGGTAGTTATAGTTAGGACCTAGTTTCCATAGGAAAAGCATTTTTTGTTTTCCCAATAACTTTGGCGTCGTTTGACGAATGTTCGCAAAATTTTCGAAACTAGTGGGGCGCTCCGGTCAGCTCCTGTCTTCAAAGTTTCGGGGTGATTCGTCAAGTCATTTTCCCCTTGTGATTTTCCATTGGAAACTTTAGACAAAGCTGCAGCTCGAACTGCCCTTGGTTCAGAAAGATCCCTTTTTGTTAAATGGTATAAATCCGTTGAGTAGTTTCTGAGAAATTAGGAAAAGAAAAAGTTTTGATATCTGGGGCAGCGGTGGGTTTGCGAACCCTCCTGAGCACGAGCTGATTGGCTGCCAACACTCCAAACTGGGAACTGTTGGCAGCCATTTTGTGACTTGATAGAACCGAGTCACAAGAGAACAGTAAAGTTAATGTTTAAAAACAAGAAAAGGGTGTAGGGTAGAAACACTCTAACTCTTTAGGCCTGTTCAGGGGTACCCACAAGGACCTCAGGGCCCCTCAAACTTTTTTTTAAAATAATTTCGGCGGAAAGTGTGATTGGGTCACAAATCCTGCCTAAATTTTTAAAAAAATGAAGCGTGGGCTCCAGCGCTTCACTTAAATGAGGCCCCCGGTGGGCCAGGTCCCGGGGGCATTGCCCAATTCATAATTTAAAAATTGCGGGGGCCCACGGTGCACCCGCAGCCCCAGGGACCGCCACCTTCCTGGGGCTATGTTAATAATATGCGGGGACCGCCACCTCCCCGGGGCATCTTTTTAATTAATCTGTGGGGGCCTCCATGGCCCCCCAAATCCCAGGAACCGCCACCCCCGGGGTTTAAGAAAAAAAAAAATTAAACCTGTGTGGGGGGCTCGAGCCCCCTCCACGTCCCAGGGACCACCACCTCCCCAGGGCACTAATAATGCAAATTAGGGGATTTGTTATGTACCCCCAAGCTCCGGGGACCACCACCTCCCTGTGGCTAGATATATACAGGGAGGGGGGCCATGGGCCCCCCTCCAGGAGCCCTCCATGGCCATGGGGACCGCCACCCCCCAGGGCCGGCTCCTGCAGTGTCCAGGGGTGCACACCCCCGGGATAATGGTGTTTGCTCTGACAGGGCGGGAGCTGTGCACTCCCACCCTGTCATAGCAAACACTGCTTTGGATTTTGGAAGTGAGAGCATGTTGCCTGCTCTTGCTTCCAAAATCCAATGCAGATTGCTTTTCCACACGGTGAGCTGCATGTTAGCAGTTCTTCGTGTGGAAAAGCAATGCCGGCTCCGCAGGAGACGGGGAGCCAGCGGGACCGTGGGGGCATTGGGGCTCCCCCCACTGTCCCTAACCATGAGGCCAGGTCCTGAGGGATGGGGTCCCCTGGGCTCAAAATGGCCCGGGAGGGGGGTGATAGTCCCCCCTCCTTCATTTAATTTTTTTAAAGAAAAAAGTATATTTGGGTATGCCCCGGGGGATGGGGTCCCCGGGGCAAATGTAAATTTTAAAAAGTGGACGGTTTTAAAAAATAAAAAATTGGAGTCATGACCGTAGCGCGACGCTCAGCCCAACTCCCCCAGTGTGAACGCGATGGGTGCGCTGCGCTCAGCTCTGCCCCCTAGTGTGAATGCGATGGATGTGCGGCTGTAGGTCGCGCTGGGTGTGCGAATCCAAGCAAAAATAATTAGGATTTTTTTAAATTTAAACCTAGGTTATATGTTGGAATATTGGGTGGCTCTAAAAAGAGCCCTTGTGTTTATTATGGGTTTCTTGCAGCTACATGTAAGTGCAGAT